>NC_090269.1:431950461-433266215 GCF_040414725.1 Anabrus simplex | reverse complement strand
TACAACCACTGTCATATTTTCTACCCTGTGTTGTCTTATGGTGGAAATATCTTAGGTGATGTTCAAGATGTCTAGCCTGTTGTATCTGGAATCAAATCCCCCTTTTATTTGTCCACTTATTTTCTCCTAAGTGTGCAACAACAACAGCACGAGGTCGAGCCTCCCACTACTTTGCTTAAAAGTAAGGCATGCATCCCACAGTGCCATATAAATGCAGGGCATACAGAGCCAATTGGAAGTACCCCCTCATGTTACAATTTATTTTGGCTTGCGTGATCGACTTTTCCCATCTGCTTGTTGTAAACAGATTCCACTTTTAACCAAATAATTTGTGTTTCTGTCTATTCATTCCTAGAATATCTAGACCACTCTGCAGTGGGGACACATACAGACTTCGATGCTACAATAACGATGTTACCGTTTCACTAATATACCTGCCATGTATTCAAGGATATCCATAAAATGTACGGATTTTGAGTGTATTTTATGGTTGTACGATTGAACTGTGTTATTGTATGGATTTCGAATTTCCGCGCTTGTTTTTCCCTTTCTGCAGTCAAATCGGTTTATTTGATTTTTGATAGTAGCTGGTAATATGAGATGCAGTGTTCTAATTTGGACCGGTACATGTATCGATAATCACATTATCTATTACCACCGTGCTCTTGTCACCTGTTCGACTTCAACTGCTACTTCATTCACAGATATGTTCCCAAACAATTAGCAGGCTGTGATTTTGATGAGAAGAAATCAGTGAAAGATAGCAGGCTATGAATTTATATATAAGAACTTTAGTAACTGTGTCATGCTTTGTAGCAGCTGAAAAAATAGTTTGTATGTTGGTGTCACATTGGCGGTAGTTCTGAAAATCGTGGAATTGTGTGTCGAATTTGTAAGTGATTTAGTATTTCTAATGGTGTTCATAATGAGTTCAACTAAGAAAACATATTATCAATTTTTTAGGGAGTTGTGTTCTGCTGAATTTCCTTGTTTTATATGATCGTGGAAAGGCAAAACATTTATTTCCTGTTCCATATGCTCATGTCATATAAATGTTTCTTAAGGAGGAAGAACAGAATTTGTAAATCACGTTAAATCTGTTAAGCACATCTCCATACAAAATTTAAGGTTGACACTCAGAAAATTAATTTGTTTTTACCTCTTCTGGAGCCGACCTTTATAGAGGAAGAGCGGAATGCTTATTAACTTCATTTTTAAACTAATCATAGTATCCCATTGGCTTGTGCCAATCATGCTGGTGCTGTGTTTGGGAAAATATTTGTAGGTTCAGAAATTGCAAAAAAGTATGGCTGTGGTCGTACAAAAACCACACACATTTCAGAAGAAATGACTACAGATTCAAGAAGTGAAGTCGGTGGTTGAATGCAATGTGATCAATTTCCCTTACCATATGATGGGAACAATAATAGTAATGCTAAACTTTACCCTGTTGTCATCACCTGTTTTGTGGCAAGGCACGAAAAGATAGCTCAGTATTGTCTGTCTCAGCCTTTTGGTGGGTGATTGAACTGGATGTAATATTTGTAATTTCATTATTTCACAGTTAGAGTGTTACAAAACACCTGTTCAAAATTGTGTATTTTTAAGGGAAGTACAGTAATCTGCCTTCGTACTGGGTTTCTCATGCCATTTGATTAACTTGGCTGCTGAGGAAGGTGCAGGCAGTTTGCCTGTTAAATTTGATGAACTATTAGTCGACATCTTCTATTAGAGTATTTGGAAAATGTTGTAAGAGGAAGGAACACCTTAAAAATTCCCAAGAGCTTCACAGCAAGGAAACAAGAAAGATACTGAAACATGCTTGCACAATATGGATATCATTAGGAAGGTGTCTGCAAAGGCTGTTGCAGCAGTGGGATCCACTACTTTGTTTCTTTAAAGATGAGGTGCTTGTTAATACTCAATGTGCAGGAACTACTAGCTTAACATCATTTAGATCCCGAAAGCTGAGCCTGGTATTTGCAAAGGCCATGACAAAAGAAAACTATTGAGTCATCAGAATAGGTCACTCACAAAAATTTGCATGTGTCTCTGCGCCGTTCCCGCGTCCAGGTCGAGTTGCAATTAGATACAGACTAGCTCGAAGTATCGTTAATTTCCAATCGGGGGATGGTCATGAGTTAAATATCAAGAGTGGCACTTTGGGGTAAACTATTGAATATACATAACCTCTACGCAACGGACGTCTCCATTTAGCAATCCTGTTTGTTTCCACAAAATTTTCATTGATTCTTAACCTACGTTTACTTATGACTACATCTTCTTCCTGAGGCGCCTTCTCCTAGCGGAGGTTGGCAGTCCACATAGCCAGCTCTGGACGTGATGTTGCAGCATGGAAGGCATCTTCTGAAGTGCAGTTGTGCCATCTTCGGATGTCCTTCAGCCATGAATTCCTCCTCCTGCCAACAGACCTTTTCCCCTGCATTTTACCTTCAATGATGAGTTGAAATAGCCGGTACTTCTCGCCTCTCATAATGTTCCCTAGACATCGGGTTTTTCTTTTTTTAACAGTAAGTAATAGTTCTTTGGGTTTTTTCATGCGATGAAGGACTTCATCATTCGAAATTTTCAGCACCCAAGGTATTCGGGGTAGGCAGCGATATAGATACATTTCAAAAGCATCAATTCTTTTTTCTAGATTTTGGTCAAGGGTCCAGCTTTCACATCCATAGAGAAAAATGGAGAATACATAGCACTGAATCATTCACATTCTTAATTGCACACTTAGATCCGATTTTGTAAATACAGTAGAACCTCGATAATTCGAAATCGGTTAATTCAAAATCCCACGTAATTCGAAGAAGCTCTCGTTCCCGGAAACATGAGATACAGTTTTGCATGTTATTTAAATTGTTTAATTCGAAATACGGATAATTCGTAATTCGAACTACATTGTCGGCCCCATTACCGAAATTCAGACTTAATTCTAAACTGCCTTTACATTTTAAAACAATAGTATGTTACAGAGTAATTTTAACTCAAAATTTATCCGCGTCATAATAGAACGCGTGTTCCGGAACGTGGAGGGGTAGCTTTCCGCACTTACACTCACTTCGGTGGGTCTACATAGCGCTTCATGATTGCCAAGTTGAATGAAATCGGAATTCTTTGGTAATCAACCTTTTAAGGAACGCCGTAATATCACGCAACATGCAGTGTGCGGGAAAACAGAATGCGCGAACACTGGCAATGCCGACAATTGACGAAAAAGCGTGGCTCATATAATAAATTCGTAGGCACCGAACAATATTGTCATTGCCGGTGAAACTGCATTGCTTTATTTTAATGCGAGCCCAAACGGTCTTATGGTTTTAAAGGAGAAAGTGCAAGCCGGCGAATGGTACAAGGGTCGGGGATGGGGGTCATAGTAGTGCGTTGCAATTGCAATGCACATGGAAGCGAGAAACTTTATCTCCTCGTCATAGAAAAGTTCGATAAGCTACAATGTTTAAAGGGCGTCGGGCACTTTCCCTCCCAGTACAAAGCATCTAAAATGCAAACAGTACTGATATCCAAAAAATAATGCATTTGCACAGGGGAACCAGCATAATTTATCCTCGTCTTTGAATTGTGTGATTTTTTTTCTTTCGTTGTGTGAGGTTATGTTCGTCAGTGATTTATCTAAGTGCATTATTTGAACATTGTAAATGCACCTTGTTGGATACATTTCGGAAATAGTTTTTCCATGGCATTGGAAAGGTTTAAACTGTGAATCAAGGTGATGGCATGTATTAATGGGTCTTAGAATACTTTGTGACGTGGCAAGTGTTTACATTTCTGAAGTACAAGAGAAGTGCCACGGCGGGAAATCGTACAAGGATAGAGTCATAGGAAAGTTTGATTTTAAGGGCATCAGGTACTTTCTGTGTAAATACAAGGCATCTAAAATGCATACAGTATAGTACTCCAATGAATAAAGCACTTGCACATGGGAGCCAGCATAGATTTCTCCTCGTCTTTGAATCGTGCTTTTTTTCTTTCTTTCATTGCGTGAGGTTATATTTGCCAGTGAGATATGTAAGTGCATTATTTGAATACTGTAAATGCACTTTTTTGGATACATTTTGGAACTATTTCTTTTTTCATGGCATTTGAATGGTATAAACTGTGAATCAAGGTTAACTGCATGCAGACACGGGCCTTAGAATATTTCTTAACGCGGCAAGGGTTGGTACTTCTGAATTGCGAATTGGCGGTTAATTCGAAATCACGTAATTCGAAGTCCGATTATTGAGTCCCAACGACTTTGAATTAACGAGGTTTTAGTGTAGCTGTTTCATGCTAAAAAATTGCCTCCTGGCCTGTTCTATTCTAGATTTTATCTCTCTCTTGGAATCACATTCCTCATCCAGCACAGTACCCAAGTATTTGAAAGAGGAAACTTGTTCAATCTTACTGCCGTTTATTGACAGGGTTGCTTGAATTTTTCTTTTAGAGAAGACTACAATTTTGGTCTTGGAAGCATTGACAAACAGGCCAAACTCTTCACTGCGCTGGACTAATTTGTCTATCATGCGTTAGAGCACAGATAATTAATTTGCTATGACAACAGTATCATCTGCGTACCTGATATTGTTAATTGCCTGTCCATTTATAACTATCCTGCTGTTTTCCTCCAACAACACCTCCTTAAACATTGCCTCAGAATAAATGTTGAATAAGAGAGGTGACAGCACACAACCCTGACGAGCACCTTTTCCGATTGTAGTCGCTTCTGATGTGCTTCGGTCAATTTTGACATCTGCGGTTTGATTCCAGTACAGTGTGCTGATAATGCGTAAATCGCATTGGTCAGTAGCAGTAGATCTTAATATCTCTACCATCTTTTCGTGTTTCACTCAGTCGAAGGCTTTTTTGTAGTCAATGAAACAAGTATATACATCGACATTCATGTCCCTGCACCTCTGTACTGGTACATTTAATTGTTCATCCCAGTCACGCTGGATGTCGGCTACAACTGTAGAATGGTGTCTTCCAATCGTCCTGTTCATCCGTTTAGCTTTGTTGGCAAATCCGGGCACGCAGCATCGGTAGTAGGAGTTCAGTCCTAAGTAACTCTGGATTTCACACACATCTCTGCGGACAAGCCATTCTTTTACTGTACGTATCTTCTCTGGATCTACGGCTGCACCACCTTTGAAAAGGGCATGTCGCAAATAACAAACCTTTTTTCCGGAAGAGCTGGCAATTCTTTGGATTCAGCTTCAGGTTGGCCCGCTGCAGTCGCTTAAACGCTTCCTCTGGGTTCGGCATGTGTTCATCGAAATTCTTACCTATTACTGGCCTCTATTTCTTCTTACCAACATCCACTTTTCACATCCAGAATGTAGAACACCTGAGATCCTGCATAATGGATGTATTTCACTCTCTTAGTGTTCAGCTATCACTAGTCCACACAAAAATCTGGTCGACCTGTCCTTTTTCTTCACTAAAACCACCAGTGACGCCCAGGGAATAGTAGACGGTTCAGTGATACCCTGCTTATACATGTTACAAACCATTCTCTCGGCCTCTCTTCTTGATAGTAGCGAGCGTCGTGGCCGCTGTCTATTCAGTTGTATATTTCCGGTGTTTATTTTATATCTCATGACACTCGTCCTTCCGTACGGACAGTTCACGACAGTGAGAACATCTTGATATTTGAAGACACATCATGGACTTTGGCCTTTTGATCCTGCGTCAGCTTAGTATGCCCAAGGTCTAAGTTAACCCTCTACTGCCCAATGTGACTTTGTAGTCACACATGGTTTTGTGTACATTTTCTACTGTTAGAATGCAATTGAGCCACTACTTCCCAGTGTAACTATAAAGTGGTGCTCTGTGCTTTAAATTTACAGTATGGCTGTCTTGATTTTCAACTGTTTATAGTTTAATAGTGACATGCATTAGCCACCAGTAAGTGCTAAATGTATGGTTGGAAGAATTTCCCAGACACATGGCGGATAGCTAGTTTTACCGTTATGTTTTGTGTTATTACTAACAAATTAGATGCATAAAAATATAGAAACCAAAGGTAAGCACCTTGAATACTTTATGAGACTGTTATGTTATATATTAGTTGATTTCGTACCTCATAATTCGAAAGTAAAGCTTTGTATCCTCAAAGTCACATTGGGCAATAACGGCACCATAACCTCATCATATGTTTCAGGAGTCATGAATGTTCAGTCCTTTTATGGAAAGCCTAAAGGGAAGGAAAATAACGTCCAGATTAGGCCAGTATCTGGATATGAATCAGAAGATTCTGTATTAGTTTCCGATTCAGATGAAGTTGTTGAAATAATTAGGAATGAAACTCCAAATATTATTATTCCAGAGAGCGATGACAGCGATACAAATGAAGAAGAAAATAATGAAGAAGGAGTAGAAGATGACGGTGAAGATGAAAGAATGGGACCTGATAATGAAATTGGAAATGCAGCACCCAATCTTACTGAATGTTCGTGGAAGGCAATTACTAGTCGCTCAATTATGCCTATTCCACCATGGAAAGGAAAAATTCCCTGTGGACTAGATGTTATTAAGCCAGCAATAACATATTTCAAATAATTAGTAGATGATAATATTCTAGAAAATGCAGTATCTCAATCTAATTTATAATCTCTGCCAAGAGATCCTTCAAAAGCCTTACAGTCGGACAAAAGTGAAACAGAAGAATTTTTTGGATGCTGTCTATTTATGTCTATCTATGGACTACCATCATCTCGGATGTATTGGAAAACTGAGACTTGGGTACCTGCTGTCACTAATGCAATGTACCGTAATCGGTGGGAACAAATAAAACTAAATCTTCATTTCAATGACAATAGTGCCATTGATCCAGATGATAAGATTTACAAGATTCGACCTTTTTTACAGGCTCTAGTGCAGAATTCAAAACAATACCCATAGATGAGAAGCTGTCAGTTGATGAGCAAGTAATCCCGTTCAAGGGCAAACACAGTCTAAAGAATTATATAAAGAACAAACATAGAAAATGGGGATACAAAGCGTTCCCGCTACGTGATTAATCAGGAATTGTATATAATATGGAATTATATACAGGAAAGGTCACTCATAATGCCTCTTTACCAGATGGTGTAAGTGGAAATGTTGTTCTTCGCCTGCCAACCGTCATACCAAATCATGATTTCCATAAGCTTTATTTTGGTAACTAGCTGTAGTACCCGGCGTTGCCCGGATAGTTTTTGAATGTTTACATTTAATATTTGTATTACCAGTTAGTTGAGTGTGAAGTGAATGCTTATAGAATTCTTTTTGAGATGTTGATTTTACGACTTATCATGTAGTTTTATAGTTATTTAGATGTATCTGACTTCAAGTTTTAGATTATTTAATTATCGAGTAAACACTAATCTCGGTCATTTTATACTATTTACTTTTAAGCCCTTCTCAGCTCCTGCCTCGATGGAGGCTGAACGTGGACTTACACGCTATCCACAGCGTCACAGTTCGTATCAGTGACACATAAACAATGGATTTCGACATTAATATTGGTTATCTTCCTTATTTTTGCACTTCAGACGCCCCCCATTCCCCAACACCAGCGGGGTCTAAGTGTATCTGACCTCCACAGTAATGTTTTCTATATAGTAAGTCATGTGTATACCAAGTTTGATTGAGAGATATGCTGGAACACACACACATACATCCTTAAACTCTGTCCCTTTGGACGTTTTCAATTTTTTGCCAGTTCTCATCCGCCTGCCAATTATGACTGAGCTTTATCTTAAACGACATCCAGAGTGTCACAGTTCATCTCAGCGACCCCGAAAACTATGGATTAGACACAAATTTCGGTTGTTTTCGGTTAATTTTTACATTTCGCCCCTACTTTAGAGGCTAGGAGTCTCTTACCCCTAAGGTATATTTTTCCAGACAGTAGGTCCAGCGTCCATTCTCTCAGTCATTTTCGAAATTTTGTTTTTCACTGCTTTTCACCGCTATGCGAAAGGAGGCAGAAATTGGACTTCTGTTCATCTATTATTAATCTCAGCGACCCCGAAAAGAATGGATTCGACACTATTTTCGATTATTTCTACATCTCACCCCGTCGTAGGTGTGCTAGGGTTGTTGTACCTCCACGCAGCTTGTCTCCTGATAATAAGTCATAAGTGACCAGGTTTGAAATTGCTCCCGTAGTCCCGAAACGTATGGCTTCAACACTAATATCGGTCATTTTCAGTCTTAATTACATTTCGTACCCTTATCTAAGGATTCAAGGGGTGTCTTTCCCCCTTAGTATTTTTTTCAGGTAATAGGTAATATTTGTATTAAGTTCTGCTGACAGTTATACTGGAACGTAGAAAAAAACATCCTTAATCTCGGTCATTTAGATATTTTCTGTTCTTGACTCCTTATCACCCGCCTCGCAATTGGGGATCAACTTGGACTTAAACGACAACCGGAGTGTCACTCCTCATTTAAGCGACACTTTAAACCATGGATGTGACATTATTTTCGATTATTTTATATCTAACTCCCTTCCTAACCACTCACCACAAAAGGGGCCTTAATTTCGACCTTAAAAGTCCAGAGTGCCACTATTCACCTCAGCGACCCTAAAAACTGTGGATTCGACACTAATTACGATTATTTTTATGTATCACTCCCCCTTGCCCCCACCCTAGAGGGGGCTGAACTTGAAATTAAGAATTTCCCGGGATGTCACTGTTCATCTAAGCGACCCCGAAAAGTATGGATGCGACACTATTTTCGTTTATTTTTATTTATGACCCCCCTTGCCCCCCCTAATGGTTCCTGGGGTGTCTTATCCCCACGTGGTTTGTCTCCTGATACTAAAAATCCGGAGTGTCGCTATTCACTTTGGCGACCCCGAAAACTACGTATTCGACACAATTTTCGATTGCATGTATACATCACTTCCCCCTCGCCCCCACGCCAAAGAGTCTGAACTTGGACTTAAAAAAATTCGAGTGTCACTATTCATCTCAGCAACCCAAAAAAGTGTGTACTTTGATGATTTTCGTATCTCAAGCCCCCCGCCCCCCACCCCTAATGGTTCCTGGGGTGTCTTATTCCCACGTGGTTTGTCTCCTGATAGTAAAAATCCGGAGTGTCAGTATTCATCTCAGCGACCCCGAAAAGTATGGATTCGACACTGTTTTCGTTTATTTTTATATATGACCCCCCTCGCCCCCCGCCCCTAAGGATTCCTGGGGTGTC
Organism: Anabrus simplex; assembly: GCF_040414725.1. NCBI lineage: Eukaryota > Metazoa > Arthropoda > Insecta > Orthoptera > Tettigoniidae > Anabrus > Anabrus simplex. The sequence goes on along the minus strand of NC_090269.1, from coordinate 433,257,008 downwards.
TTACCCCCACGTGGTTTGTCTCCTGATACCAAAAATCCGGAGTGTCGCTATTCACTTTGGCGACCCCGAAAACTATGTATTTGACACTATTTTCGATTATTTGTATATATCACTCCCGCCTCGCCCCCACCCTAAAAGGGGGCTGAACTTGGACTTTTAAAATAATCGAAGTGTCACTATTCATCTCAGCGACCCCGAAAAGTGTGGATTCGATACTATTTTCGTTTATTTATATTTATGATCCCCCTCGCCCCCCGCCCCCAAGGGTTCCTGGCGTGTCTCACCCCCACGTGGTTTGTCACCTGATACTGAAAATCCGGATTGTCGCTATTCACTTTGGCGACCCCGAAAACTATGTATTTGACACTATTTTCGATTATTTGTATATATCACTCCCCCCTCGCCCCCACCTCAAAGGGGGCTGAACTTGGACTTTTAAAAATATCCGAGTGTCACTATTCATCTCAGCGACCCCGAAAAGTGTGGATTCGACACTATTTTCATTTATTTTTATTTGTGACCCCCCTCGCCCCCCGCCCCTAAGGGTTCCTGGCGTGTCTTAACCCCACGTAGTTTGTCTCCTGATACTGAAAATCCGGAGTGTCGCTATTCACTTTGGCGACCCCGAAAACTATGTATTCGACAATATTTTCGATTATTTGTATATATCACTCCTCCCTCGCCCCCACCCCAAAGGGGGGCTAAACTTGGACTTTAAAAAAATTGGAGTGTCACTAATCATCTCAGCGACCCGAAAAGTATGGATTCGACACTATTTTCATTTATTTTTATATATGACAACCCCTCGCCCCCGCCCCCCGCCCCCCGCCCCCAGGGGTGTTTGGGATGTCTTACCCCCACGCGGTTTGTCTCCTGATACCAAGTCATAAGTGTATCAAATTTGGTTGAAATCGCTCGAATGGTTTGGGAGGAGATGAGGTACAATCCCACCCACCCACATACATACAATGACTTTTATAAATATATATAGATTGGTTTACTAGTGTAGATCTGCAGGTTGAATTGCAAAAACTAGGAATTCTCTCTGTGGGTATAGTTCGCTGTAATAGGCTGAGAAACTGCCCATTATCCTCAGATAAGGATTTAGGATCCTGGAAGCTAGTATTTATCAGCAACATCATACACTAAGAATGAACAAGCTACAGAACCTCAGTCGATTACGCTCCCCGCAAAATTGCGGCCCAACAAAGCACCTTGATTGTGTATTCACAACGGTTGGTCTCAGGGCCGACATGCTGCATAGACGTTTCAACTTGACACCGAAACCTCAGTGATTCTCTATTCTATAGGAACTGTGCTTTCAACCTCTGTTATACATTTTTTGGAGTGTGTGGCATTCAAGGGACTCCAGCAAGCCAAAGCCCTTTATTGCACCATATGTATATGTGTATCTTGTTTGACGTAATGTTGGCAACAGTACAGATTTTTGAACGGAACTCCAACGAGTCTAAGCCCCGTATTGTACCATATGTATATATCTTAATAGTAATATTATATTAGAATAAGGCATTCTTGTTAAATTAGTTTTTAGTAATGTTTTATGTACAATCGCTATTAAACAGGTTCACCAACAGCTGATGATGACCTTTTTACAGGTCGAAACTGGTACTGTTTTACTGTAGATAACTTTAAACGTTTGTAATAAAGTATTGATTAGGTGGAAATCTCATTCTTCATACTTGCATTCTTAATTTATCAATACGGACAATGAAGCTGATAGATTATAATATAGTAGGCAATCAGAATAAATAACTCAATCAGGTAGATCATTTATAAATGCGAGAAATATTAATGGGCACAAATAAGACCCTTTAGTTACTCCTGATTTTACCGTGTATTCTTTAGAATTAAATCTTCTATACGTCACAAATTGTTTTCTTCCACTCAGGTAGGAAGAGAAGAAACATAACAATGAATGACAAAACCCTAAATTATTTCATTTATTTAAAAGTATATCATGATTAATTTTGTCGAAAGCTTTCTCAAAATCCGTAACAAATGACATCCATCTGATCGCCGCTCTCGAGAACTGTGGATACCGACTGCGTGAAATTGACCAAATTTGTAACTGTAGATCGTGTTGAAAGAAATCCATGCTGGTTTTCTGATGTTAAAGGCCTTATGTGATTCGATATTCTAAGAATATAGTACAAATTCAAAATTTTTCGTTACAGCTGACAATACGGATACCGGCCTGTAGTTATTAATCAGCGTGGGTTCTCCTGATTTAAATGTTGGGCACGCTCTCGACACTTTCCATAAGGATGGAAATTTCGAAGTTTTGAAAATTAAATTGTAAATGAATTTGATCTGGGCCCGCGGATTACTTTGGTTTAAGTTTCTTCATCGCCATTTCAACCTCTTTTATGTTCATAGCGCTGTTATTTGAACATTTTGTATTAACACATGAATTGCTTGGACAAATATATTGCGCCATGTCTGGAGCATATACAGAATAGAAGAAATTTGCAAATCCTTCTGCTATATTCTGATCGTTATCTAATATTTTACTCTAGTACTTGAATGCATTGCAATTACCATTATGTTTTCTTTTATTTTTAACATAAGCCCAAATTTTTTTTGTATTACCCAATATATCTTGTTCTACTGATGCTATATACCTTTCATAAGCTGATCTTATCGCTGACTTCACTTCCGACCTTAATACTTTAAATTGTCTGTTGCAATATTCTGAAGTGTGCTTTCGTTTTCTGAAGTATTATGTTTCTTTTATTGTTTTTTATTATGTCATCCACAAACCAAACCAGCTACTTCCTAGTCTTTGCCTTGAATGTTCGAGGAACTGATACTGTTATTGCCGAGTATACGTTCGTGTAAAGGCAGTCTACTGCATTATCGACAACAGTGCATTCGTATGATGCTCCCCATTTTATACTTCCTAGCTCAGTGTACAGATGTAAAAAGTCAGCTCTCCTGAAATTGTAAGCTGTTTGGGAGACTCCATAGCCTTTCCTACAATCTGAAGTGAACTGGAGTTTTATTTTCTATATCCAGGGCGGGGTGGTGAGCGTCCTCGGACAGCATGGGTTCATCGCACTTTATGCATGCTACGTTTGTTACCGACCGACTAATTAACACTAAATCCAAAGTTCTATCATTACAATTTGGAACAGAGTTATATGAAGCCAAATTGCATACCTTCATGAGATATCTAAGCTCAATCTGTTTTGTTATTACATATTGATGGTATGTTAAAATCTACGGCAATTATTATATTGCTGTCGTGGATCTCATAGTGAGATTCCAACCATCCAAATACCTCTGAATATATCTCTAACTTTGAAGAAAGCGGCACGTAAATACCGCAAACATACTGGACTTTTCCTTGAACGAGTAATCTTAGAAGTAATCCTTCGAAACCTCTAGTTACTTGCTCAACTTTCAAGACAGATAATCCGCTCTTGACTGCCGAGAGGACACCCCCTCCCCGTCCCTGGTTCTATCGGCTCTGTACACTCTGTACCGCCCACTGTAGACCTCCCTGTCATACACACTAGTCACTTAAGATAAAAAATGCCGATATTACTACACAATAAGTTCTCATTGAATATATCTAATTTTGTTTTCAGTTCTCGCACATTTTGATGATAAATTATCAGTTCGTTTTTATCGTCTCCCGCTAAATCTTTTCTAGATCAACATTATTAAAAACAACAGTATGAGAACCCTGATTTTTACGCACTTTTATTGTTCCATTTCTTACCCATAAGAAAGCATAAACCTCTTCTCTTCACTTCTCTTCTCTTCTGACGTGCTGCTGCCAGCAATTTCTTCCTCCTCGGAACCAAACTCTCGTTGACATATACCGTGTTGTCTCCAGGTAGCCCAAGGTGTATTTTGCTCACACTCTCCTTCACTCTACGACGTTCTATGAAGCTGTCTTTATCAAATCTCCTCACATATTTCACAATAATTGCACTGTGCTCTTGACTCGGTTGCTTTGGTAGACAGTGGCATGCACCCACCATACTGTCCGTCACTTCCATGTCAAGAGCCTTACCTACCTGTTTCACAGTCTCGAGCACATTCTCATTCCTACACTTCAGATCACCTTGTATTTCAAGGATGTTCCGTCTTGAATACCGTTCTGACTCCGTTACCCGATTCTCTAAAGCCTTCACCCTAGAGCGCAATTGAGCATTCTCCTGTGTAAGAGACTCAGTATAGCCAAACATTGAGCTATGTCATTCTGCTGACTTTTAGTAGACGCACATTGGCATCCAGTTTGTCATGACGTGCATTCAGTGAATTCCCCAGATCATTTCCTCTCTGGCGCTGTTCTAATTTAATGGCTTGTACTTCTTCCCGTAACTTTTTTCAAAGTTCGATCACATCACTTACCAAATACGATAGTTTTTTAGAGTCACAATCTTTACAGTTCCAGCCACTGTTCTTTCCATCAGCACCGGTGTTCTTCCCGTGATACCAGTTTTTACATTCACCACACTGTACTGTTCCCGCTTTCCCTAGCTCTTCCTTGCACTCCGCATTCATGTTGAAATGAGAACCCTTCAGTTTATCCCGCTTCAGAACAGCCTTACTTATATGGCAGAGAACATTTTTTTAAAACACAACATCCTGCATTCATATCCAAGATGAGCTCAAGTTTAGTCGTTACATCCAACCCAATAATAACATTTTCTTTGATATCATCCTCTACTACTCGGTGTTCTATCAACTTGCTCCTCAGGCCGGTGTTGAATTATTTCTCGCCGTACGTGTTCACTGGGTTTTCGGTTGCGATTTTTATAAACTTGTTGCAGTTTTCAGGTGTCTTTCTTGACAACGTTAGTTTGGGTCCGGTGTCCAGAAGAGAAGTACGAGCCAAACCATTCACTTATCCGTCGATAAAGGCACTGTCTAACTGACGCTGGAGTGAAATGACACGTACCACCTTTCTCGGGGAAGCAGGGCTAACACGCCATACTCGCCCCTGGGCACCGGCTCTTTTTAGTATTCCTGAAACTTTGAGTTTTTATTGCAGCGGCTACTTACCTGTCCAAGCTCACCACAACTCCAACAGCGAATCTCCCGACTTCGAGTTTGTCCATCCTCATTGGACTGGGTTATCAAAATAATCCTCTTTACCTTTCCGTCCAGAGGCTCCTCTTCATCCAACTGTCGAAGCTGCGCCTGTAGATTCGAGGTCCTTGTAGAAGATTCGAATTACAATACACGAGCCAGCGCATCATCTAACCTATTTGGTTGCGCCAGACGAAGGGCTTGTTGGAATTCTGGGTCGAATATACCTCTCACACGAGGCTACATATAGCTGTTCTGTTTAATCGTTTGGATCTGAAGGATAAGCCATACAAGCAAGACGCGCGTTGACTGCCTTAAATTCTTGTGGTGTCTCGCCACGTTTTTGGTGTCGTCTGCTACGAAGTTGACTATGGTAAATTTGTTGAAGGTCTTTATCATCGTACCTCATCTTTAATCGGGCCACCAGAGAATTAAAATTAGATTGCTCACTGTCTCCAGTCGCTTGGAGTATATCAACGCATCACCTCGCTCCGTAATAACCGAGATAGTGCCTTTCTCTTTTCTTGTCCCACCCACTGGCGGCAGCTGCGGCCTCAAATTGCCTTCGATACGTAGACCACGGAGTATTACAAACAGAAGGTACTGGTTTTACACGCACTGTTCCTGCATTATTCTCGGATTCTTTCTTAATTCGGCGGTAGGCCTGTTCATTTCTATGTACTTATTTTTCAGTAATGCAGATCGGTCCTCTATAGCAGTTGTTTTACGTTCTACATCAGTTTATATTTGCTCTAGTTCTTGATCAATTTCAGTTATCTTAGATTCTACCAATCTATAATTTTCAACTTGTTTCTGAAAATATTTCCCTAGCTTTATTTCCAGTAAAATAAAATTTTCGGCTTGTCCTTTTAGAACTTCCTATGAACTTCCAACATTTGTTCAAATAATTAGCATCACCCGCTATTTCAAAATGTCTCTTATGTCTCTATCTATATCCTTATATTGTGCTTCTGTTACTGTTCGAAGTCGTGACCGTAACTCGACCTTTTTTCTAGAAATATCTTCACGTTCTTCCAGCTCGCACTTCCGATCGATAACTTTTAAATTGTTCAAAGTCACTTTCATCAAAGCCATCATTTTTTTATTGTCTTCCATATATTGTGCTACTTTTAATTGTCACGAATTGTCCGAAGACTATCCGAATTCTGACGACAGTTGTTCCGTACGTGGGTACTGGTAACGTACGTCAATTTCATTTCCGTAGGAATGTCTTTGACAGTAAATCTCATTACAACTTACCAGAGAAACTGTACACTAGGCGAGTTGGCCGTGCGGTTGGGGGCGTGCAGCTGTGAGTTCGCATTCGGAAGTTATTGTGGTCGAGCCCCACTGTAGGCAGCGTTGAAGATTGATTAACGTGCTTTCCCATTTCCACATCCAGGCTAATGCTTGGACTGTACATTATTTAATGTCATGACCGATACCTCCCCACTCCTAGGCATTTCCTGTCGCATTTTCGCCATAAGACCTGTCTGTGTCGGTGCGACATAAATAAAACTACATACACATTCATGCTAATAATAATATCTTTAATCAACATACCGTACGGCAGTTCCTAAATCTTTGTTCATTCACAAGTGGCTACATTTCCTTGCCCTGGCATACAGCATTACATTCAAAACAACAGAAAAATGATTAACTCTATTCCGCCGAATATTCTCACTCTTCGTACTTTCTTGCATACTGATCGTCACTTGTATTCCGGTCCAGCTAAGACTCGTCATAGTATAGTATGTTTGTGTCACACTAAATAATATTTATAAACTGTTTGTCATGGTTGAGCTGAACTTACTGATTGTCGCAAACAATGTTCTCAACTTTATTAGTATCTACAACACTGGGATTCTGGGCTTTTACAAAAACGAATTAAAAGCCTGCCATAAACTACAGTGCGGTTGAACAAGATCAAAACTCCAAAGCAAATGTCGTCCCTTGTGTAGGGATTGGTCTTTTACGGATTTCAATAGATAAATATTTGCGGGATATAAGACCTCGTTCTTCTTCCTTTGGCTAGACAACTTATCGTCCATTCATTTAATGAGGTATTCCACGAGCTTATACATTACTAAATTGTCTCCTCAAGATTAATGCGCGTTATATTGTTACGTCAGACATTCGAGAGAATAGACGCAAAAAATCCTCTTAGAAGCAAGAGCTTTTGAATTTCACAACTACACTCTGAATATGACAGGAGATGGTGTTCACCCTGAGGAATGTGACGGTCAGTAGTAATGAGCTCTCTGCACGGGATATCATTGAGTGAACTGTTCAGTAGAAGTTCCTCTGTTTGAGACCTGTAGAAGAGTTCATTATTGAGCTATTGGCCACATGGTTTCAATTTGTCACTTTAGATCGAGCCGAGAGCTGAGCTACACAGATCATCCACCTCCGGACGGCATACGACTACTCAAGAGACACGAAGAGGATCAACCCTTCATTTGCGATCACTGCGGGAAGCTGTTCAGTAGCAGAAGCAAACTCTCTGAGCACGTTATGATCCACCTGGATCCGGCGTTCTACGTTTGCAGAATTTGCCAGAAATGCTTTACAAGGAGAAATACGTTGAGAGAGCACATGCATATTCACACAGGTTACAAGAGATTTCAATGCTTTGTATGCCAGAAAAAGTTCAGAATATCGTGGCATTTGACCATGCACATGCGGACGCATACAGGCGTGAAGCCTTATTGTTGCGATATCTGTGGCAAGTCCTTTAGTCGGACAGTCGGTCTAACTAACCACATGCGAACCCATACAGGAGTTAAATCGTACGCCTGCAGTATCTGTGGGAAGGCCCTTAGCACCAAACCTGGTCTAAAAACCCACTTGCGAACTCATACAAACGAGAAGCCGTTCTGTTGCAATGTCTGTGGGAAAGCCTTTAGCGATAAAGGTAATGTAACACGCCACATGCGGATTCATACAGGTGAGAAGCCGTTCTGTTGCAACATCTGTGGTATGGCCTTCAACCAAAAAGAATATGTAGCAAAACACATGCGGTTGCATATGGTCGAGAGGCCGTTCTGTTGCATTATCTGTGGACAGGCATTTAGCAAGAAAGAAAATCTTGCCAAACACATGCGTTTGCCTACAGGGCACAATCCATACTGCTGAGCAAGTCCTTCACCCGGAAACGAACGCTGTTAAGACCTATTCGTACACACATACGGGCCAGGAGGCAAACGAGTTCTGAGTAATCCTATAAGACATCCAGTTGTGGAACTTAGAACAGTCCATGTAGACTCAAAGTGGCTATAAGCCTCACTGGTGTACTTTTGTGGCAAACCGTTCGAACGCAGCACCGTGCTGTACATATTAATAATAATATAACCAAACGTCTGGCCGGGCAATCGATCAAATAAAAAACTGTGCAAGTTTGTAGGACTAACTTTTAAAACATTCGCAAACAATAATAATTTTAAATATCTAACCTACCTTCATGATGAATGCTCTACACACATACACAGTAAGAATGAAAATAAGACACTTAAATATAGTCATAATTTCACGGAAAACTCAAGAACTTAGCCACATATTTGACTTGGAGTATGTTCCATGTGCACGAGCTGAAGATGACGCTTTTATGAGCTGTAATTGGCTTGTATTGAAAATTGGGCCGGACAAATATATTGTATTTTATGATATGTGTGTATTTACCATGTAAAGTTATTTTACGTGAATAGAAGCCACATTCCATTCCGTTCCACCTAATGGCAATAACATACGGTATATCAAGTATTGAGTATAATCCTTAGCTTGAGATATTTATTATGCCACAGTATGTACATCAGAGAGTCAACTTGCTAAGAGGTAAAAATTTTATCTTCGACGTCAGTTTAACCCTGCGGAGGTCGCTCTCGTTTTTATGTTAAGAAAATTCACATTTACATCGTCCTTTCAGTTATTAGAAACAAGGAAAACTTACGGATGTTGTATGCTCTTTATTTTTTGTTACAGGAAATATTAACATATTATAACAGATGCATAATTTGCATGATGTATCCATGTCCTTATTGTTTGCTTTGCTTTGCAGTGCACAACAGCAGTCTCTTCCATGTTTTCTGTTTTAAATCCGTGGCGTCCGTGTTTTCAAACTAGTTTCAGTGCGGAGAATTATCTCTCTACATCTACGGATGTGACAGGAGTGTACTCTAACATTCTGATAGATCCTCATTATCCGAGGTTTCTTGGGAAGCATTTCAGTTAATACTTCACGTCCTCCAAGATGCAGTCCGCGTGTTTCTAGCTTCTTGACATCCCGCGTGTTTCTAGCTTCTTGACATCCCGCTACGATATCGAAGTGTATCTTGAGAGATGCATTCGCTCTTTCAACTGTTTCATTGCCGAAAGATTTCACGCATTAATTACTTAATCTGTTTGGAGGAGTGCTCGTAGAACATGTTATTACGTGCATAATAAAAGTCGAAAACATGCACAATAAGCACGAAATTCGAAATTTACGCACTAATCTCAAATGTATGTATGCATTGTTTAACTCAATAATTGGTCGAATTTTGCCCTCAAACACACTCACTTGTCGGTTTTGGAGCTATACATACAGGCATTTGCATACAAATACATTGTCTACTCATCGTAAACTGTAACTGTGTGAAATAATTTTAGTGTGTCCTTGATGTGTGGCTAGTAAAATCAGTCTGGGATGATGTTTTTGAATCTTTGATGTGAGGCAAGTAATATCAATCTGCGGTGATGTTAGGTGAGTCCGTGATGTGAGGCTAGTAATATGAATCTGTTGTGATGTTAGGTGAGTCCTTGATATGAGGCTTGTAGTACGAATCTGCAAAGATGTTAGTGAGTCCCTGATGTGAAGCTAATAATGCAAATTAGCTGCCATAGACGGAAAGGAATGGTGACATACGAGGCCTTTTGTGACGCGTTCCCAGAACACTACGATAAGGGCAGTAAAAGGGTTTAACTAGCTGGAACACAAATAAGCTAGTTGAAATGTACAAACAGGAAGCGTAACCAGAGTCACCAAATCATCCCAAATTATTATACATGTAGAGGAAACTTACCATAAAAGGCGAAGAAGTGTCACCAAGAACCCGTAGAAAGAAATTCATACCTGGTACCAATTAATTAAAGAAAGAACAACACATTCTTATGGAATTTAGAAGCGAAGGATTTATTGATTAAATTAAATCTTTTAAAATGTTAGGGAAAAAGAAATTAACAACGCAGGAAAATTAATAAGGTAAAGATAAACTTAAATTAAGATATCAAGTGAACATGAATTAAAATCTACGGTGATCAACCACCAGAAAATAATAGGGAAAATAAAATTTTTTAATAAGTGAGGCCTCAACATACCAGAGAAAATGATAGTTTTGAAACTAGTATCAGTTCACAATATATCAATTTTAAAACTCCTTTGAACCACAGAGTTCTCACCAAGGGATTAAATAAAGGAAGTGGAGATTAAATAACCACAACACATTACACCCAGAAGAAAAGGAGAAATAACCAGATATAAAAGTTAAAATTGCCCATTGTGACCACAAAGTCACCAAAGATAAGAAAATCAAACAGAATTAAATATCAACACATCAAGACTGAAATAGTTGGCAAATCAACCAACAGCATCCACGATCCGGAAAAAAACTACATTCAAAGTTAACAATCATCAAACACACACGTTGTCATAGTAACCAATAAACGCAATGAATAAAGTAAGGAAACAGTTAACCAGGGAAACCGAAGTCCGCACAAACAAGGGAAAGAAAAGTAATTCCTAAGAACCAAGAACACAAGCAAAATAATTAAACAAGACAGAGAAAGATTAAATAAATTACTGTCCCGTTGGTTAGAACTCAGATCGTTGAAACTGACTCACTAGGGGTATCTTGATAAGGTAGTAAAATTTAGATTTTACAAGGCGTATCAACGATTTTCCACATAAGCATAAGGTATTCAAACTTCACCCCGATACATCTTAAATTATTTTCCTTTTATCTACCACACGAAAAGTTACATTATAACTTGATGATAATAATAATATTTGATTTTTATTTTAACGAGCCGAGAACTTCCTTTCTTAGAAATTTAGAGTCCACAATTACTGCATAACCGGTACTCAAATTCATCGAAGCAGAAGAGAATTAGATTCTTAGCAATGCCAAAAATCTTCACTGAGTTGAGAAGACGCCGAGATGCCATTTTTAAAAACTTACTTACTGGATGAAGAAGCCAAACAAACAAATATATTAAGTATACCAATTAGAGCAGCTCCCGCGTTGATAGAAATATCCAAATCATGGTGAGGGCGAAGGAGGAAGTCCTCTTACACTTTTCTTCAAGTCACGTCTATATCGGCTTGGGAAACTCGCTCACACCAGAGAGACGAAGAGCGCGGATGCATCTCGCTCCACTTCCCTCGCAGTAATAATATTGTTGCCCACCACAAGAATCGGCAATCAACCTTGTTTCTCAGGTCGAGCTCTAATTGGTCAAGGGGCGGAGCATCGTAGTACAAAGTTTCTGAGTAGATATCAGCACGTACAAGGTGCCTTCATTAGCTAAGATCCTCGCTCACTAGAGCGCCAACACAGAGTAGTAGTGGAAAAATGAAACTTGAAGTACCAAGAAACAGAATTGAAAATGATACCGCAAAGGTAGAGTTTATTTGACACATCTTCTACGCCGTTAGGCCACGTCTAAAACCTTTAGAGGAGGAGAAATAACGTAATGATATATCCATGTCAGTTAGTGAGCGATATCAGTTTGAGACGTTATCTGCTACAGGCGAGACCTGTTCTCAGCGCCTCAACGGAAAGACCTCGCCTCACAGATCAAGCCTCTTGTAAGGAAAGAATGGAGTGGACAAAGGCACTGCTAGAGAAATTTATTGAAATGTGCAAAGAGCGGCCATGTCTCTGACAATTAAAACATGAGGTGTCGCAATCAAGCTTTCTTCAGTATCCTCCTCTCCTCCTTCTTCAGCCAAGAAGCAATATCCACCGTAAATGCGCGTTCAACTAGACTGTTCACCAGTAATAGCTATGCAAAACAAGTTATTATGTACGTGTTGTGTAGGTTTGGTATTCATCCCGAAGGTTGGTTTGATCCTCCATAGTGCACCATTTTGCGGATTCCACGGTTGCAATAGCTAATGCCAACAGCTGTCATAAATGACCTAGGTATCACTGAAGAAGCGTACTAGAGAAATTAGTGAAGTAGTTTCCCGTTGCTTTCCTCACCGAGCCAGAATTTGCTCGCATATCAGTCTGCCAAGCCCACTGAAATGCATGCACCAACTGACCGTATGAGTGTTCAGGATGCTGAGAGACGCGAACAGGAAGCTGTGAGGCGCGAGCAAGAAAACATGACGGAGATCGCGAACAGACTTGAGTTAGTAACGCTAGAGGCCGAGAAACGTGAGCATAAGAACGTGAGTGAACTTACGGCGAAAATAGCACAGGGTAACGAGAAGCTCGAAGAAAAGATAGAAATAGTTCAGAGGTGTTGTCAGGAGGGGATGAATCGATTAGAGAAACATATCGACGCGATAGAGGTTCGAACCGAGGAACAGACTGAACGGATGCAGAAAACCGTTGAGGAGCTAGCAGGGAAAATATCAGATGGAGCCGAAAAGACAGACCAACGGCTAGAAGAAGTAACTAGTAGGTTAGATGAGGCACGGACAGAAATCGGTAAAAACCGGAGCGCAATAGAGCAGCTTAGCGCTGAAAATGAAAAGAGACTTTCATCGTTCTCGGAAGAAATTAAGAATCAGGTTGCCGAAGGGCAGCAGAAGAGTGAAGAGAAAATGGAACGGAAGTTATCTGAGACGATAAAGGAAAATGATGTCAAGTTGATGAACCTGGAAGAAAGAGTTACGCGGGAGGTCACGGATCGAATCGCGGGTAAGGGCGAAGAGATTAAGAAGATAATTCTGGTGGACAGGGAGAACACCAGAGCCAATATCAATGAGGTTGATGCGACAATTGAGATATGGGCAGAGCATAGTCAAAAGAACACAAACAAGCTGGCAAATGCAGAAAAGGAAATTCAGCACTTGAAGGATAAGATAGAATTAATCGACCTCAGGACCAGTAAGGAGATGGACAAATTGAAATGTTCAATTCAGCAGAGTCATATCGAGAGAGCTGCTAGCGACACCAATGAACCAGCGATGATGAGCGATATAATTCACTTATCCCGCCCAGAAGAGAGAGCGTCCACTCCAAACGTAACAAATGGAGCGCCGATTTATAATATATTCCGTGCGTCGCCCGAGGAAAAACCGAGGAAATTTAGTGGCATGGACGATAGGACTCCTAGGGCTTTTCTTCGTGAGATAGATGACTTTCTATCAGACGCAAGGGTGCCCCCCGATCGAAAATTACGTACAGTTGAAAAATTTTTGTCCGATACCGCCTTGGAATGGATGCAGGCCTTCAAATATACGTTTAGCACATACGAGGAATTTAAGGTGGCTTTTCTCCGTAAATTTTGGGACGTTTCCTTACAGCAAGCTCTAAGGATGCAGCTATACGCTAAGAAATATCCGGCGACGATTCCGACGAGGTTTTCGAGTTATTTTGTGTCTCAAGTTATCAAATTTCGAGACCTTGATACGCCACCGTCCGAGTCTGAGATGATCGTGGCCATCGCGAGGCAATTACCACTCGAAGCGCAGAGAACCCTTATCGCGGCCAACGTCAAGTCAGCGGCAGAGGCTGAAAGGACGTTACGTCAACTTGACCTTACTTCGAGCCAGTCTCAGCCAAGGATTAGACATACGGAAACAGTTCATGTGTTAGATGTATCTAAGGATAGCAGCCCGCCGCGCAAGATAAGGAGAGGAGGAGACGTCCAGAATTCCGGGACACAGACTACGTCGCGAGAAATACAAGGAGACGAAAATGGGCAACCACGGAGAGACCAATGGAATTCTGCGAATAATCGTGACAACAGGAGAGGACCAGGAGGCAATTGGAATAGGAATTACGACAGAAGCCGAACTTATTCATATGGAGGAAATGGGCGTGCCTACAGGTACCGACCACGAGGATACATAACACAGAGACGTCCGTATAACCGAGGGGACAATAGGAATTTTCGTAGCAGCTCTAATGAATACGAGCAGGGACCAGGTGATAGAGAGAGACACCTAGAATCTCAACGGTATCTCTCCGAGCTCAGAGAAAGACAACAGCCCAGCGGACAATGGCAGACTGCTATCCAAGAACAAATGGCTGGTCAAGGGCACGGCGCGGAAAGTATTGAGTACCGTAATTTCCGGGAGGCCCAACACAGTAGAATGAATCCCCATGCGCAAGACTTTAATGATGTGAGACATACTGGAGCTACAAGGAAAACTCAATTGTAGCAATTCAAGGAAATTCCAGAGGACGACGACCTAGAAGGAGACGACGACGACGAGATTGAGGATGAGGCACGTGAAGGAGAAGGAGAAGAAGAAGAAGCGGAAGAAGAGGAGGAGCAAGAAGTAGAGGCCGAAGACGTGAACGTGATGGCAAGTGAAGAATCAACTAACCTTCCGTCGCGAGAATGTAGTCAATGTGAAGGCAACGAGAGGAAATTCCAAGCTTTGTTGGAGATATACTGCGAGGCCGGGAAGAAGAAAGAGAGCCTACTCGCGGAACGAAACCTCCTATTAGCACAGATGTGTTAGATGAAGCAGTGTTGATATAATAGAAAAAAATATATGTCTCCATTCTGTCTCCACATATTTTTTTACGGTGTGTTGGGAGAATGAAACATATCACATTGCCCCAGGGACTTTTATTTGCATAGTGCGCAACACTGTGGAGGCGTTAAATTTGAAAGATTTTGTTTGCGAGGTGGCAAGCAAACGGCTTTGTGCTGGGCCGCGCCCTGGAAGAGCGGCCGGAAGCAGGTTTGAATCGGCCTGTGGTTTGAAAGTTTGAACGAGGCTGTGGGAGTGTCGCGGCGTCACCTAACGTGCGGCGAGTTTGAAAAGAGCCAATCGCGAGCTGTGAAAGCGAGTCATAGAGAATTGCGCGGGGTTGCTAACTTCGATCATCACAGTGCCGACCGATTAGAAATAAGGGTGAAATCTGATAAATAACCCTGCTCCACGGTTTCGATACGCCTGATGAGTAGTAAATGAATTTAGACTTCTTTATCTGTTCATTTATCGGCTAACTTCGACATATATATTTGTGTGGATAGGTTATAACGGTTGTGGGCTTTGTCCTGAGAAAGCGGTTGAAACCTCGCGCCATAGCCAACAGGGCCACCCCCTCTTTTCGGAACGACGCGGGTGGGTCCATAAAACCAACAGTGGCTTGGGGAAGCGGGCTGTCTTTTCGTGAGGTGTCCGTGGTACAGAAGGTAGTCTCCACGCCAGTCGAGATCGCCATTTTCTTTGTCCGAAATCAAAGTGCTACAGTGACGTTATTTCTTCATGATTGATATATGAATATTATACACATAGAAGCGTGCCCAGACTACAGTAAAACGTATCACCCTGGTGTGAGTTACATTTAATAACTACGGGAGTCATAAGTCCGTATATGTGCATTTACCGCTACGCGTGTGACGCTTCGCTCTGACATCAAGTGCGGTAGGTACCACGTACGTGTGAACGCGGTAAATAAAAGGGACGATGGCTGTGCATACCGGGAAGATTGTCGTGAACTAATTAGCTGTATTACACGCCAACGTTTCGGGTCGGTTTCGCGATCGCGGAGAAAACGTGTTCGATCGTATCGTAATTGCTCTTGCATACGGACTGATCCGGGGCGCACTCCATGATACTACGACTCTGATCAAAGAATTAATCTTTGTCCAATTATGTGTGCTAAGCAATATCTCCTTAAATAGTGTGCGCGTATGCAATTGAGCAAGTGAAGTGTTAACTTGTTTTCCATTCATTGTAGGAGTGTTATCTGCAAGGACAATCATGGAAGCTACATGTGTAATTCATATCTTTTGTAACGCCATCAAAGAGGATATGATGGCCGAGTAATCTCCTGACGCTGCAGTTGTGCAGATGGTGTGATTGCTGAAGACAACAAAGCTAAGTGGATATGTCAGATTTTTAAGCATGTGGGTAACATTTGAGGTCAATTCAGTTTCATCCAGTTTTTAGGGAAATATTAACGGTCAATGTCAATTTGCTAACGATGAGTAATTATATTGTCAATAAATCAGTGGGAGATCCAGGGCAGCATGTACGCTAGTGCCCTTATTTGTTGCAGTGATTCATGGTTAGTTTAGTTATGGGAAAAAGGGTTGTAAATAGGTAAAGTTAGGAGTGGGTGTGCATGCATTGTTTTTAATCCTTTCAGAGCATTCCTAGGTGTGTGTGTTAAGTGTTAGGAATGTGGATAGTTTCATCATTAACGAGGCCAGGCCGCCTTCTCTTTGTGGAATAATTATCAGTAAAGACCAGTGTAGGCCTCTTATATTTTATCTGTGCGCGATTTCAGATATATGTTCGCTGCCACAGGAACGCCACGACGTCGTCGTTGGGTAGTTAGGTTCTTCTAATGAGCAGAGACGACAGTAGATCGGGGTGGAGATTATTGCGAGGGTTGAGAGGCTGAGATCGCCTGATATATTACGCGGAAGTCAGATATGGGTTTGAATGCCTGTAAACATGGCAAGGAAGGGATGTTAGTAGGGCAAGCTGCTTTAAACAAGGATGGGCTTGGATATGCCCGCAGAGTAAAGAGACAGAGTCGAGTATCGAACTCCCGAGCCGCTGAGACGGAAGGCCATGTGTGACGCCTTCCTTGGGAGCGATTTTTGCGGCATATGTATTGAAAGGTGAAGAAGAGATGTTTCTGTTGTCATAGAAGATTTTATAAACGGGAGAAATAATTAGTTTACATAATAAGGCAGCAGTATTTAAGAGAGAAACCTTCTTTTGTTGTGTGAGCAAGTCTGGCTGGGATAGCCGTGAAGGAAGCAATTACCTGCACCCCGTTTGCCTGGAGTCCTTTGCGAGGCAGTATGAATCACTTTCCAGCTGGGTTCCGCTCCCATGAAAAGTGAAACTTTCCACTAGTCCAAGGGGAATGTCCTGATCGCCCTGGCGGACAGGGGCGTGCCACTAATGACCTGGTGATGAGGAAGTGCTCTGACTGCATGTACATATTTTCTTTATATTGTAATTATGCTGTTATTTTACAGGGGCTGTGTTTGTATACTTATGTACCTTGTATCGAAGTGCCTTGTCGTATTTGTTGTCAGTGTGTTGTGTCTTGACGAATTAATCTTTGTCTCTTAAATTTAGCCCGGAGCTAATTTTCTCTGGTGGTATGCAGCTTCAGGCTGGTTGTTTGCGACAGATCGGATCTGTCAGTAGAATCTGTGTAGTAGATAAGTTAGGATCCCTGGATTTTCCCTTATTAGGATTAATAATTTTGTATATGTAAATAGGTGTATTTTGGAATGAAACTGGCGTGATTTTCTCTTGTCGAAGCATAGCTTGTGGACGGTCGTAATCGAAATTCCCCTCGGGGAAATCTGCATATTCACTTGGCGGCGTTGCCTATAATTAACGATGTAGAACAGGCCAAGGTTTAATATTTTGTTTGTATAAATTATTTGGTCGGTATTTGGACCGACCGATTTCAGTAATGTAATTTGTAGTTATTTCTAATGTGCACGGCGCATTATGCTTTTATTATGACAGCTTGCGTCATGTTTATTGTATTTTGTGGAATTTCGATAGTATGAATATTAATTATGTGCTCTAGTGAATAAATCCATTTTACCCCTTTATCTGTCTCTTATTCACAACAAATGCAACTGTTTCCCATTCATATACA
This sequence comes from Anabrus simplex, assembly GCF_040414725.1. Classification (NCBI taxonomy): domain Eukaryota; kingdom Metazoa; phylum Arthropoda; class Insecta; order Orthoptera; family Tettigoniidae; genus Anabrus; species Anabrus simplex. The sequence goes on along the minus strand of NC_090269.1, from coordinate 433,239,135 downwards.
CCATTGGTGATTATTTTTATAGAACTTAGATTTAATTCTCGCCCTAGACCGAACGTAACCACGAAGCTCTAACCGACTGAATCTGGCATTGTGATATTGATGGATGGGAACGGTTCAGTACCATATTCGCAAGTTGGTCAGCAGATTGCAGAATCGTAACTAACCAACGCTAATAGTAAGTCAGAATTATTTTGATTCCTCACCATCATGCTAACAATAATAATGATAATGAATTACTGTTCCTAAATTTAATAAATAATAATCATTATGATTAGCCACAAGTAACGTACAATTATAAACTTTCTTGGCTCTGGCAGTGAATATAATCGCATTAATGAATCATTAATTTGACAGTGAATGTCTAATGATTTAAACTAATAATAATATGGATGATACCAATATTTGTGATATTAGTGTAATTTGTTGATGCATTTAATATGGCATTTGGTGCAGACATGTGACTGTGTTCTTAGCATTGTCCTGTGCTATAGTGGTTGTTGTTAATTAATGCCATCAGTACGTTCACTAGTAGTATCAGAGTGTTTCATTAGATAGCTTGTGTTTTAGTGGAAGCAGGACTTTTCCATCTGCTTCTGTGTACCTTTCTGTTGGTAAATGAACATGTGCAAGCCTACTTTCCACTAGGATTCAGTGTAGCTTGGATGTTTTAACAAATTTCTTGCAATGTTTTTTTCTGTAATTAAATGTAATATGTTACAAATTGCTACCATTGTGTGATGATAGTTCGTGGCGTTCATTAGGCCATCAGCCTCTGTTTAAATAAGTTATAGTTCTTGTTATAATGGAATAAACTGATTGAATATAAATCATTAGTTTTGGATTTCCAATTGGCTTGACAAAGCAATCAGAGCCAGAAGTTTGAAGCATTGAGATGTTTTCAATGATTAAAATAATTGTATACTTATATTAGGTGATCAGATCAGCGATAACAGTAACAATTTTTACTATGATGAAATTTGTGCCGTTTAAACTCCTTTAACTGATATTCAAAAACCATGGCGTCAGCCCTTTTTGTTGCAGCATCTGCACCCAGTAGAGGGGATATATACGTTGTCATCTGAGGTAATTAACCCCTAGTGGAGTAGAAGGCTAATGCACGTTGCGGATTTTTGCATAGGAGAGCAAGCCTAACCTCACTGTTGCAATGTTAAGGGGCCTAACTACACTTTAACAGCTAGTTGCCCTAACATGGAGGTGCCTAACCTTAGTTTTACGGCTAGATGTCCTTCTCGACGCAGACAGTCGTTATCTTGGAGGGGCGTAACTTTACAGGGCGTAGTTTTACGGCTAGATGCCCTTCTGACACTATCTTGAGTAGTAGGACAAAGATGATTTTCCGTACGTTGTTTAAGTAGTAGGTCAATGAGGATTCACATAAGTAAGCACATGGTGGAGTCTAATTACACAGTGCCGTAATTTTACGTCAAGATGCCCTTCCCGATGCTTATTACACAAGATAGCGGCTATACACAGCTCCCTATGGGACGGCTTAGTGGCTGCTTGCGTAGGATGGTGGCTGTTCTTATGAGACGGCCTAAGGGCGCTTGCGCAATATGGCGGCTATACACGGCTTATGGAGATAGATCCTGTTCATGAGCGATTGAAAAATGTGGCGGCTATACATGGGCTCTTATGGAGAAAGGCGACGGCTATGGGCTGTTGCACAAGATAGCGGCTATACACAGCTTAGTATGCATAGAGATGCCGGCTATACTTGGCTTCTTATGGAGAAAGATGCCGGCCATATGCACTTATTGAGAAAGATGACTGCTGCTCTTATGAGACGGCGTAAGGCCGGTTGCGCAAGAAGGTGGCTATACACGGCTTCTTAAGGAGAAAATTCCGTCCATGGACGACTGCGCAATATATCGGCTATACATAGGCTCCTGTGGAGAAAGTTGACGTCCGTGGGCGCTTGCGCAAGATGGCGGCTGCTCTTATGAGACGGCATAGGGGCTTATTGCGCAAGATAGCGGCTGCAGTTATGAGACGGCCTAAGGGCGCTTGCCCAAGATAGCGGCTATATACGGCTCCCTATGGAGAAATGTGCCGGTCATGGACGATTGCGCAAGGTGGCAGCTATACATAGTGTCTTATGGCGAAAGATGCCCACCATGGGCGATTGTACATGATGGCGACTCTACACAGGCTCTTTTGAAGAAAGATGCCGGCCATATGCACTTATTGAGAAAGATGACTGCTGCTCTTATGAGACGGCGTAAGGCCGCTTGCGCAAGAAGGTGGCTATACACGGCTTCTTAAGGAGAAAGATTCCGTCCATGGACGACTGCGCAATATATCGGCTATACATAGGCTCCTGTGGAGAAAGTTGACGGCCGTGGGCGCTTGCGCAAGATGCCGGCTGCTCTTATGAGACGGGCTAGGGGCACTTGCGCAAGATGCCGGCTGCTCTTATGAGACGGGCTAGGGGCACTTGCGCACGATGGCGGTTATACACATGCTCTTATTGAGAAAGCTATTCTAGAGGCTACTGCGCAAGATGGCGGTTATACATGGTCTCTCATTGGGAAAGCTGGTCTTTTTTCTATTCGTTTTACGTCGCACCGACACAGATAGGTCTTATGGCGACGATGGGATAGGAAAGGCCTAGGAATAGGAAGGAAGCGGCCGTGGCTTTAATTAAGGTACAGCCCCAGCATTTGCCTGGTGTGAAAATGGGAAACCACGGAAAACCATCTTCAGGGCTGCGGACAGTGGGGTTCGAACCCACTATCTCCCGAATACTGGATACTGGCCGCACTTCAGCGACTGCAGCTATCGAGCTCGGTAAGGCTGGTCTAGAGGAGACTTAGGATTTAAGGAGACGGTTTAAGAGCGCTTGCGCAAGGTGGCAGCAATACACAGGCTCTTATGGAGAAAGCTAGCTTAGGGGCTACTGTGCAAGAAGGCGGCTATATATAGGCTCTTGTGGCCTCCTCCTCCTCCGACGGGACTCAGCCGCCCTCCACCTTCTTCTCCTCCTTATCCGTATAGCAAAAGGGCACGGGACACAGCCGCCCACAGGGCTCCTAATCTACCCTTAATCCCATAGACCCCCAGTATGGTGAACGCCTTTTCCCTTGGTACCCTGTCATATGCTTTGTCAAAATCTATGGAACATAAACACAGCTGTCTTTTTTTCCTCTCGTAGCACTTTTTAATTACCTGGCACATACTGAAAATCTGATCCTGACAGCCCCTCAGTGGTCTGAAACCACATTGGTTTTCATCCATCTTCCTCTCAACCTTTGATTGCACCCTCTCTTCCAATATGCCAGTGAATACTATGCATGGTATATTAATCAATGAGATACTGAACCCTTGAACTTACCATTTCATTGTTGGTCATCTGCCTCGGCTGCTTCAGTAAAGCAATATCGTACTCTTGGATCTTGGGGTCTTTGCAAGTTTTTTTTCTTTTTTTTTTTTTTCTGTAACTTCATTGACCAAACGATAGGGTTCTGAGGAGAGCATAACTACTTCTAATAAGGAGCAAAAATGTGCTTACTAAAATATTTATTTAATGTAAATCACGATAATGTATTAAAAGGGCAAGAAAAGTCACTTAAAATTTTCACAGTATGTTTTAACGCAGTCATATTGCATAATGTGAGTGGTAAAATTTTATTGAAATCGTTCACTATTGTCTTTCAAAGAATGAAAACGTCGAGTAAAATTTGTGGAATGCAGAAATCAGAAAACAAGACTTAAACCTGAAAATCGGGCACCACTGATCCAAATGATACCTCAGAGTTAATCCACGTGGTGTGTGGAAAATCTGACCTTCAACAAGTAGAATTACAGATTTACATATAATTAAGAATATCCACTAGTCGACTAACCTATCGGATGTTGGAACACCCCTGAAATGGATCCTTAATCGAACCAAATTGACTATCAGTTGTTTTGAATAGTTTGCGAAATATTACTTGAAAGCACGTTGTTCATTAAAAGTTAACAGCAATTGTCACAATCACAGAGCCGTCTACATTTTGCAAGCCGGACTCATGTAAGTTTGGCATCGTCTAGTGGAGGCCGAGGCGAAAGCGCGGGCGCTATCTCTGTATGTTGATGTGTAGTGAACTTCGTGTTGTGTTTATTTGTATTTTTGATGGATATGTTCAAGTATACATAACTATGTAGATGACATGCGTAGAACCTATTATCGAAGTACGTGAATACATGTCTGAATTTGGGTTATTAAAAACACGTTTCATGTATTTTCAAATGCCCAGAAGATGTGTTCCTATGTGTCGTAGCAACAGTGACATCAAAAAGGATGGTTATGTTGGCTCATTTAGGTTTCCTTCAGATGAGGAATTAAAACAAAAATGGATTCGTCAAGCGGGATAATTAGGAACCTGGGAAGGATTCAGTCGTATGTATAAAACATTTCACAGATGATAGTTTTTCAAAAGGGATAAATTTTGTGATAGTACATACATACATACATTATCATTATAGACTGTTATGCCTTTCAGTGTTCAGTCTGCAAGCCTCTGTGAATTTACTAAACATGGCCACAATCCTCGATTTGCAACTAGTGTTGTGGCCTCATTTAGTTCTATACCTCTTATCTTTAAATCGTTAGAAACTGAGTTTAACCATGGGGTCTTGGTCTACCTCTACTTCTCTTACCCTCCATAACAGAGTCCATTATTCTCCTAGGTAACCTATCCTCCATTCGCCTCACATGACGCCACCACCGAAGCCGGTTTATGCATACAGCTTCATCCATCAAGTTCATTCCTAAATTAGCCTTTATCTCCTCATTCCGAATACCCTCCTGCCATTGTTTCCACCTGTTTGTACCAGCAATCATTCTTGCTACTTTCATGTCTGTTACTTCTAACTTATGAAAAAGATATCCTGAGTCCACCCAGCTTTTGCTCCCGTAAAGCTTACGTTGGTCTGAAAACAGACTGATGTAAAGATAGTTTCGTCTGGGAGCTGACTTCCTTCTTACAGAATACTGTTGATCGCAACTGCGAGATCACTGCATTTGCTTTACGACACCTTGATTCAATCTCACTTACTATACTACCATCCTGAGAAAACACACAACCTAAATACTTGAAATTATTGACCTGTTCTAGCTTTGTATCACTAATCTGACATTCAATTCTGTTGAGTTTCTTACCTACTGACATCAATTTAGTCTTGGAGAGGCTAATTTTGTGATAGTCAAGGAAATATAAATATTCAACCACCTGAACCTAATGAGCTTCTCCCTGAAGCATGAATTTACCGAAATATTTGTCTTCAAAGAGTGTGAAAAGAAAGGATCCTGAAGATAGGAGACTGGAAATTAAGAGCAGGGAAAACAAGAGGAAAACAGATTTGGAGGTGGTGGTGGTGATTATTGTTTTAAAAGGAAGTACAACTAGGAAACCATCTTTCGGATTTGGAGAAATCAAAGTTTCAAGATGACTTAATAGCTAACTTTTAATAATTTAAAATCTCTTCTTCATACCAAAATTGACATGTCAATATGCCAGACCATTATCTGTAATGAATTGTTTGCATGTACAGATTAAATATGGAAGATTTGCCAAATGTAAATAATGCAGTCAAAATTCACCAGGATATGAATGTTACTGTATATGTTAATAGTTATCAGGTGTCAGTCAAGGAAATTAAATGTTTATCTGATGGTAAAATCTCCAAGTGGTCTCAGCTATGTGAATATTTATTAAATTATACAGGAACCAAAGCTAATAGTGTTAGTATTGAATGTGTACAAAGTTATGTTCTTAAAATGCTTGACAAGCTCATAGAGTTTTGTGAGATTAGCTGTGAAAGCACAGACTTTTTATCTCACCTTGTACTTTTAAGGGAAATTTATGTGAATCCCTCTCTTGAGTGCAAGAACGGAGTGCTCATTGGTCAAACCAAGAATAGCCCTGTACAAGAAGCGAGAACAATACAAGCTTTCATGGTGCATTCTGCATTTGGATCCTTTATGGATGTCACCCCAGTGAAAGCACAGTCCGGAGATATTTTATTTAACCTGACAATGAATGCTCAGGCACTTGTTCAGAACACAGGCCTAATTGTTATCTGGATATTATGTTATAACAATAGGATAAATAAGAATATGATTAGCAGTATATGTTCAATGTTAGGAAGTGAAGGTCCATATTGTGTACAAAATCCCCAACACAAGAATGTACAGATATTTCTCATGCTTGATCCTGTACATATATTTAAGAGCATCAGGAATAACTGGCTGAATCAGAAAGACAGAGACAAAACTTTTATTTTCCCTGATTTTGAAGTAGATCAGATTATCTGTAAGGCATGCTTTGATGACTTAAGAAACCTGTATGTCTACCACACTCATGCATCCAACCTGATTGCTACAGCTTTTAAACTTAATTATAAAATGGTTTATCCCAATAATCTTAATAGGCAGTAAGTGTTACTTGTAATAATCTGTTCCATGACATCACCATAGCTGCTTTGAAAACCAGTCCACTAGATTCTAATGCCACAGCAATTTTTTTAGAAATTACTACTAAGTGCTGGTGTATTGTAAATGTCAAAAGTGTCATTAAAAGAATTTGAAAGAGGGACCACAATCAAGTGCCTTTTACTGAACTAGATGATGACCACATTCAATTTCTTCAGCATTTCTGTGAGTCGGTAAGCAGTTGGGGTGATTTAAATTTGGTTCATGGTCACTTAACTGATACCAAAACTGTCCTGTTGAATATTATCCAATTTTCACTTGAAACTGTGAAACTAAATTATTTACTGTTAGGGAAGTTTCAGAATGATAACCTGGAAACAAGGTTTGATCAGTACAGGCAGCTTAGTGGTTGTAACTACAATGTTACTGCACTTCAGGTTCTAGAAAGTGAGATGAAAATTAGGTTTAAGAGTGTTCTGGGCTTGCACTCATCTAGGTATGGAAAAGTGCAATTTGACTGTAGCCAGTTAGAAATTTCTCTGATTCCACCAAGAATGCTGGTATTAAGCTCAATATGGCAGTGATAAAAAAGTTTGACTCACTTTTATCATGTGACATTTTTGGTGGGCATTTTGAGATATCAGGGGTAATATATATTTCTGAGTATGCAGTAAGGACAGTATCCAAAAGGATAAGTTTTGACACATGTTTAGGTCTCTTGCAGAGTGATGAAACAGATGACTGCTATTTTGAAGAACTTCAGAGAGGTGGGTTAGTGGTGCCAGCAGATTGCATTGTGTGTGTCTGTGTAACAGTGACAGGAATGTTTACCTTATTGGTATCTGAAGTCACAAAGTTCTTTCTATCCAGAGCTGCTGTAGGGAGAGATGAACATGAACAGTTTTGGTTTCAACATGGTAATTATGGGCATGACAATAATAGTCTGATAGATTGTTTATTGTCTACATTTTCAAATGGCATTTTGGATAATCATAGAAAGCAGATTAAGAAAAACAGTTATGCCAGCAGTGATGATAAAATCAGTAAAAGGGAGGAAGCTGGCAACACTCCATAAATATTTAGCTTGTGAATACTGTTTTTTAAAGGTTTTGTTTTTATGCATGTAAAATGTGTATTTCTAACTTGAGTGAATGCATTTCATGATGTGTGTGTTTCTTAGTATCATTTTTCGAAGTGTGTGCATTTATCATAACCATCATGTTGGTCTAAGTGCCCTGAATATGGATGAGGTCAATTGAAAGTCGGACACGCCCCCTTTTCTCTCGGCCTCCGCTTGACAGATAGATACAGCGTTGCCAAGCGTACCTTCCGGCTTTAACTGTTGATGGCTCTGCACAATCAAAACTAAAATTCTACCATGTATTGTCAACTTGTGACATCCTTAAGTTACAGAGGAATCCCGATGTTGAATATGCATCACCCCAAACAGATGTTCAGAAGGAACCAACAACACTTGATACGGTGGGATCTTACGTTACATCGTTCTGAAGGAACAAAACTGCCAAATGCAGGAAAAGATTCATTATGCATTTAGAAGAAATACCAAACACTGAACTTACAGGAAAGCGATAAACCGCTTAATATTCTCAGTTAACCAACTTTTAGTTTATAAAACAGTTACGTCGTTAAATACAAGTCCACAATATAAAACAAAGCGAAATCTTCCAAGTTTCTATAACTACGACTACAATTACTAATCTGTCCACCTACACTTGTCCCATTAAACCAAACTACAAGTGATCGGTAGATCAACGTCTCACATTCATAATGTGAATAACGAAAAATGAAAATAAAATATATTAACAGCTGACGAATCGCAACTCCATTCGTAATGTAAATCCTACATAAATGAGTTAAGTGCCAGCACACGACGCTATCATAATATACCGGACACCGCAACAATAAATCTTAAAATAAAGACAAGCAAATATAAAACGAACTTGAACACACGCGGCTAAGCGGTGAGGATAAGTCTCCATTAGCCAGTTTTCCACGTGAGACAATCCTTACATTCATGCCGCTACTGATGCAGCGCTATTGTGGGAGTACCTCCTGGGTACCAAGAATAATGCCGGAACATGGGCTTTTGCATTCGTATCCACTACTGCAAACACAAACATCGTTCAAATCGATCCGCAAAAAAGCCTAACCTATGACGTGACTGTGTACAGACGACGCCCTGATCCTGCCGTTGAGCCAACATTGCAGTGTCTACTCATCCTTAAGTAATATAATACACGCGGCATCCTAAATCTATCCTTGAGCCAACGTTATGGTATCTACACATCATTCATACTGCCAGGCGAAATCGAAATTTTTTACACAATGTCTGGATATTTACTTCTGATCCTCGTTGAAACATGAAGTAAAAATCGCTACAAAAGTGAACTGTGTCTATTTCTTACAATAAAGCGTAAAATCGAAATTAAACACCATGTCCAAATAGTTTAATCTGTTCCTCAACACATGCAGTGAAGTTCGCTAAATAAAAATAAACATGACTCTCGTTTGATATCACTGGAAACAGTAATCACTACCATCACGATATGCACGGCATAGAGGCTCCAACTGACCTGCTGTGTCAACACTCCAAACTGGCATCACCGTACACTGCTCAGTGAAGTTACTACTCTAAACTATCATTCTAATACAATTCGTATTTCACACCCGCAGTGTTTCCAGACAGCGATATTTTCGTCTCGTAAAGATACAGAATATAATTCAATTTACAATAATTGAGTATTATCTTGACCGTGTGTCAGAATGTATTTTGTTCGTGAGGTCGGGTATCAGAAAGTGCACTTGGTTTATATGACATAGAACCGTCACGTTTGGTACTTAATTTTCGGTACGTACGGTCTTACATAAAATAATAATCATGGAAGAACATCCACTTGTACTTAAAATAGGCGTTACAACGCGCTCACTTGGATTGGACAAACTTTATATTCATCAATCGTTCTGGATTGCTACAAGACATCGTTCCCCTTATACAGACTGTCTCCAAAATATTACATCTCAGCCTATACAACATGTCACAAAAATTTCACTCCGTTGAAATACAGGGCCTCTTATCCTCGGCACCCTGCTTATTCTACATGACTCATAAAAGACAGATTTACTCTGTAATTAACATCTTCCTAACTATTCTCATAATATTTCATTTCCCATCCACCCATTTCCTTCTTGTTGAAACTTTTCTAAATACAAGCGTTCCCATGAACAAACAACTTTATAATGATCTCACAATTAACTTCTCGAAATTTTTCCTGACCTCAGGAGCAAAAAATAGCATACCGTGATTTCCTGCATCGCGAATACATGGTGTAACGTAATTTAAGTTTCCCAAAAATGCCGCCTTATGATTTTCTTCACTGACTTTCGATATAAAGCGTAAATATAGTTTGACATTACTGCTGAACACATACTTTATTATCTCAATTGTATCCTGACGTGAATATTATTATTATTGGATACTTTGATATTTGACTTTATCACACTCATAACGATTATTTTATTCTTATCATTATTGTAGATTTTACCGGCCCGAACGTTATTTCACTGATTATCATTTGCAATATTTAACTTCACTTTTAATTTTTTTAAAGAAATTTAAACAAATTTTACAGTCTCGCGCGCTGACATAAATAATAGACAATTCGCCTCCACACCTGACTAACGACAAGACACATCATCGTCGTCGCAACACTTAAATTAGTACACACCACATATACAACGCGATGTTATGAATTATTAGCATTTACATTCCTAACTACAAAACATGACTAAAATTCTTTCTTGAATAAAATACGGTGTCCACCTATTCAATACAATTATATTTGTAGTGGTTAAATTCTACACGTTTTATAAACACTATTTAGGAACATGTTTCGCCCTAGTTTCGGGCATCTTCAGCCTATTACTAATCTTAAGGTGAAGTCTTAAATCTATAATCATTGAAACTGAATACTAAACTTAAATCAATACTAAATAGAATGGTCTTATACACTGACTGACAGTGACAATGCAACACCAAGGAGGAGTGGTTCGAAAGGGATGAAAGTTGGGGAACAAACAGAGACCGCACGGACGAATAATTGATGTTTATTTCAAACCGATATGCAGGTTACACAATGCGCACGGCATCGACTCAGTAGGATGTAGGACCACCGCGAGCGGCGATGCACGCAGAAACACGTCGAGGTACAGAGTCAATAAGAGTGCGGATGGTGTCCTGAGGGATGGTTCTCCATTCTCTGTCAACCATTTGCCACAGTTGGTCGTCCGTACGAGGCTGGGGCAGAGTTTGCAAACGGCGTCCAATGAGATCCCACACGTGTTCGATTGGTGAGAGATCCGGAGAGTACGCTGGCCACGGAAGCATCTGTACACCTCGTAGAGCCTGTTGGGAGATGCGAGCAGTGTGTGGGCGGGCATTATCCTGCTGAAACAGAGCATTGGGCAGCCCCTGAAGGTACGGGAGTGCCACCGGCCGCAGCACATGCTGCACGTAGCGGTGGGCATTTAACGTGCCTTGAATACGCACTAGAGGTGACGTGGAATCATACGCAATAGCGCCCCAAACCATGATGCCGCGTTGTCTAGCGGTAGGGCGCTCCACAATTACTGCCGGATTTGACCTTTCTCCACGTCGACGCCACACTCGTCTGCGGTGACTATCACTGACAGAACGGAAGCGTGACTCATCGGAGAACACGACGTTCCGCCATTCCCTCATCCAAGTCGCTCTAGCCCGGCACCATGCCAGGCGTGCACGTCTATGCTGTGGAGTCAATGGTAGTCTTCTGAGCGGACGCCGGGAGTGCAGGCCTCCTTCAACCAATCGACGGGAAATTGTTCTGGTCGATATTGGAACAGCCAGGGTGTCTTGCACATGCTGAAGAATGGCGGTTGACGTGGCGTGCAGGGCTGCCACCGCTCGGCGGCGGATGCGCCGATCCTCGCGTGCTGACGTCACTCGGGCTGCGCCTGGACCCCTCGCACGTGCCACATGTCCCTGCGCCAACCATCTTCGCCACAGGCGCTGCACCGTGGACACATCCCTATGGGTATCGGCTGCGATTTGACGAAGCGACCAACCTGCCCTTCTCAGCCCGATCACCATACCCCTCGTAAAGTCGTCTGTCTGCTGGAAATGCCTCCGTTGACGGCGGCCTGGCATTCTTAGCTATACACGTGTCCTGTGGCACACGACAACACGTTCTACAATGACTGTCGGCTGAGAAATCACGGTACGAAGTGGGCCATTCGCCAACGCCGTGTCCCATTTATCGTTCGCTACGTGCGCAGCACAGCGGCGCATTTCACATAATGAGCATACCTCAGTGATGTCAGTCTACCCTGCAATTGGCATAAAGTTCTGACCACTCCTTCTTGGTGTTGCATTTGCTCTGTCAGTCAGTGTACGTCTTACAAAGTTGTGTTTTAGGTGATATATCCATATTTACAATATATACATTAACTAAAAGCCAAAATTTGTGAACAAGGAAGCAAATAAAATATTTTAATTTTACATTACTAGAAAACGTCCAAAGTGTAGATCGGATTTATCCTATTGTGTGGATGACAGTTTATGGAAATGTGTACATATTGGTTAGAGATTGATCATAACGTGAATTGGGGCTTCTCCAACTGTATTGACTAGAGATTGATCAAAGCGTGAATTGGGGCTTCTCCCACTTATGGATGAACATTAGTTTGAAGGTTTTACAGCTGGTTCGTTCAGAGGTGGTTATGGTCAGTATCGTAAGTACATTATTACAAAACCGGAACCGTGGTTAAAGCCGATCCATGTAGGATTTGAATATTCCTTGAGAAAGAAGCATGGTTGCACTGTAATGTCTGTTGGAAACATATTGTTGGCATTGGTGATTAGTACTCATCTGATGAAAATGTGGAATATTGTACCATTCCTGCGGTTCAACGTTCCCATTGGTGCATTGTTCAACCTTGAGAGGAATAATGAGTTGTCTGTAACTGAATAAAAGAAAAAAGGAATTTAAAATGATGAATGTAGAGCCCAATATAATAATGATATTTAAATTAGACAGACTTCTAATTTCGTCGTTGGCATGGCGTTATCTTTACTCCATTTTATGCTAGCCACCTCGGACATAACCTCTCATAATTGCTGGTCACGTGCCTAATAGAAATTACGTTGGTTGAAATGTTCCTGATAAGCAGCTCTATCCCACACTCTTCCCTTCCCTTTTTAACACCCGTCAGGTACACTTTATTATCTCTTCCTCGTTATCTCCTCTTACCCGAATATCACTTACTCCTAGTCAAACTGGATGCATCCTCTTTGCTACCTCAGCCAGTACTACTTTCTTTTTTCCATGAGCCCCATTAATATTGATAGCTTCCCATCGAATTCCATTTCGTACGCCAAGTTGTTTCCACGGAGTCCTTCGTCTGTCAAAGTGGAGTGGGATTCCGTTACTCCCATAGGTCCGAGGCTTGCCTAAGTGTTCTGAGTTCGGTAAATTCATGAAGCAGAATGCTACCCTCCTTACACATAATCCAAGTGGTGAGGATCTCTCTTCTAACGCGTTAGGGACCAGCGGTGGATGGTATAGCCCTAGCAACCTGAGCACAAGGGAGGCCATGACTCAGAATATGTCCGAGATTCCCACTCCCATTCCGTAGCAACTGGCATCCCGACTCTCAGGATCACTTACTAGACCACTCAGCCGTTGCCCATTGTTCACGAACTTGGACGTGACTACAGTAACCCACACCACGAACCATATAAGTGTACATGTTAAGTTTAATTTTGACTGTGAAAATCGTATTGTGACCCGCAAGTTTGAAGTGCAGAAAACACTGCTATTATACTGTGTTCTGTTCCCAGTGTTAAGTAAAAACAGAAGAGCACTCATGAAGATATATCTTTGTGTAGGTATTTAATTTCAGGAGTGATCATAACATGTATTGAATTGTATTAGTATCGTTTGTAAGCTCAATACTTTGCGACTCATGCACGTGTTGTTAAGCATTTTCCATTTTAGGATCTTTTCGATTTGTGTTTTTGAAAGTTGGCAGATATGCACTAAAAAATAATAAAAATAATTGGAGTTTTTGAAATAAAAGGAACTTCTTTCCTTCCTTTACCTTACAGTAGTATCCACTACAGTGCATTTCAATGTGCTGCTGTCTCGAATTGTGGTTTAAGCTTTGATTTTCATGCCCCTTTTAGCTGTAGTGTCAAAGGAACTCTTGTAAGAATATTCAAGGATATGATAGCTTGCATTTGGGTTTATATATTTCAGGATATCAGAACATATTAATAAAAACTACAACCTAAGCCATATTCTTTGTCGCCATCGCAACGTCTTGGACAACATTATTTTGAGGTGAAATAAAAGCGTCAATGTTAGGAAAAGAGCCGTCATTTTCTTGTTATCTTACAGCTTCTCCAATATTTCATCAGGGAGAAAAATCAGTACCAGTATGGAAATAGAAAGAAAAGATGGCACATTGCTGTATAAACCAGAAGAAGTAAAAGAAAGGTGGAAAGAGTATGCAGAGTACCTAAATGAGTATGATCAAAAACAAATTATACTGTAATAGAAGGTAAGACAAGAGTAATAGAAGATGAGAAACGATTCAGCATTTTGGAAGGGGAGGTAGAAAAATCTCTGAAAGAAATGAAGAATCGCAAAGCAAGTGGGATTGATGGACTTCCGATAGAGCTTTTAAAGAGTCTTGGAAATAAAGGAGTGGAAGGGTTAACATATCTCTGTAATAAGATATCTGAAAGTGGTGAATGGCCAGATGATTTTCTTTCAGTAACAATGGTACCGATTAAAAAGAAAAAGAATTCAATGAAATGTGAAGATTTTAGAACCATCAGTCTGATCACACATGCAGCCAAAGTATTACCGAGAGTACTGAAAAGAAGACTTCATGGAATTCTAGATGACTGTATCTCTGAGGAACAGTATGGCTTTACGTGAGGTAAACAAAGAAGAGTTGCAATGAGGCTCTTAAGGACATTAGGTGAGAGATACATTGAAAGAGGAAGAGAAATACATACTGTGTTCATTGACCTGGAAGAAGCTTTCGATAGAGTGAGGTGGAAAAATGTAATGGACATAAGCAGGAACGGAGTCGACCGGAAGGAGAGAAGCCTGATTAAGGATCTGGATCTACAGCGGACGATTAGAGTGCAGGTAGGGAATGATAATGACAGAAGAAACCACAATTGGAAGGGGAGTAAGACAAGGCTGCTGTCTTTCGCCCATACTTCTTAGCATGTATTTGGAAGAGATTATCCAGAAATGCATGATTGGAAAAAGAGGAGTGAAAGTTGGTGTAGAATGTATTGTGACCGTATCGTCACTATGTATATTTATTACGAAATTAAAATGTGGGGGTGTAAATGCTTTGAGCTTCTTCGTCAGAACGGGAGCTCACTTGCATCATACTGCGCAACGTCTTCGCCGGCATGACGCCAAACTCACGCGGATTGTAGCTCATAAAACCCCCAAAGTGAGAGCACATGGCGAGGGAAGACAAGGAAGAAAGATATATATAGCTGACTCCGCCCCTAAAACAAATGCCGACTCCCAGTAGAGCCAACGTGAGAAGGTGATTTTGGAAGTACTTTTGGGAAAATAACGTTTAAATCAAACATAAAACACACGTCGAAGTAACAGCAATAATATTTGGCTATTGGCAAAATTATAAAACAAATTAATATAATATTATTTATGAAATTGCGCTTCAAAGTAATTACGTAAACTGCCGGAGTGTCAGCCAATAGGGATTCCCCGTTGGACCCTTGAATTAGACGGCAGAATTATTATAATACTACTGATCGTTTTGCGTTGCGCACTACATGAAGTATTAGTGACTGGCGGGCCACGGAATCTGACGCATCGCTGAATTCCATAGACTTAGTGGATCTTGAGATATCAAATTTGGAGTGGGGCCGCATCTCTGTCCACCCCCACCCCATGTGAGACCATATATGCTTGCACTTTTGAGGGTGGCTGTTGAGACGGCAGGGAGTCTCTGAGGTATCCACACGGCCGTTTTGTGGTCGGACTCTGCTTTGTCTTTGTGGTCAAACTGTGATGTAAACGGGAGTGCGAAACTTGAATAAAAGTTTCAGGTGTATATTTTGTGGAAAACTGTGATTGAGCGATAGTGCCGTATGAACTACAGATCAGTCGCGACACGCTGCGTAATGAAATGAACTACGTCGTACGTGGGCATCGCGTAACCATGACGCTGTGTCGTGCCGATCATCGGATGAAGAAAACTGTCTTTTTACTAATCGCTTGTGGTAGAGAGGGAGAGACCGTGGTGTGTGTGTGTGAATAGACTGTAAAATTGTGAGGATAGACACGCGGGTAAGTCCGTGTAATATAATGTAAACATAATTCCAGGTCTATGTTATCGTGTTAAACGACGGAGTAATTGTCATTAAGTACAGAAAAACTGGCATACGAGGCAGGGTTTTAAAACATAAGAACTCAATGTCACATTATTTTCAGATTTATTAAACTATTGCAGTGTCGAAACAGCGATTTTTGTACTAGTTTGGTCTGATTGAAGTAACCTAGTTTTGACCGGAATCAGATTAACAAATCTGCAACTTACATTCTGCGGAAGATCGCAATCATAACAATATAAGGGAAATTTTAACTTGACGTGTGTAGAAGGAGTCTTTGTGAAACGCGGTGTGAATAGTATCTCTCCAATGTTCACGAACCCAAGACCATGGATACATAAGGGTCATCGAGGGATATCTGGAACCCGTGATCTACTACCACGGCGCCATGGAATAAACTCATCCTGCGAGTCCATCAGCCCTCGGACAGTGGAGGACCAGTCAGCTGTTGAGTACCAAGTTATGACATTTTAAGGTTAATATTCCCTTTGTAAATAGATAGAGAATGTAAGGATAGGGTTAGTATAATTTTATAAGTGTTGAATCGCCAGGTTAGTTTTGCGAGAGTGGTCAGTAGGATCCATTTCAATTTAACTACTTGAGGTTATTTGGGAAGGAAACAAGTAAGGATAATTGCATGTAGTTTAGCCAACTTACTTAATTGCATGAACATGTACTAGGGTTATTTGTGATCAAGAGTGCTTTGGGAAAAGGGTAAGCGCTTTTAATATTGGTGAGTTAATGTAGTAGCTTTCCTCTGAGTTAATTATTCATTATGAGTCAGGATAATATGAAGGTAGCATCTTCACTATTACCTGTGGACAGTATTTAAAATGTGGGAATAGTAAAAGCACTCTATTCATAATGTACAGCTGTAGAGTTTATCTATCAATCAATCAATCAATCAATCAATACTGATCTGCATTTAGGGCAGTCGCCCAGGTGGCAGATTCCCTATCTGTTGCTTTCCTAGACTTTTCCGAAATGATTTCAAAGAAATTGGAAATTTATTGAACATCTCCCTTGGTAAGTTATTCCAATCCCTAACTCCCCTTCCTATGAATGAATATTTGCCCCAGTTTGTCCTCTTGAATTCCGACTTTATCTTCATATTGTGATCTTTCCTACTTTTATAGACGCCATTCAAACCTATTCGTCTACTAATGTCATTCCACGCCATCTCTCCGCTTACAGCTCGGAACATACCACTTAGTCGAGCAGATCTTCTTCTTTCTCTCAATTCTTCCCAACCCAAACATTGCAACATTTTTGTAACGCTACTCTTTTGTCGGAAATCACCCAGAACAAATCGAGCTGCTTTTCTTTGGATTTTTCCAGTTCTTGAATCAGGTAATCCTGGTGAGGGTCCCATACACTGGAACCATACTCTAGTTGGGGTCTTACCAGAGACTTATATGCACTCTACTTTACATCCTTACTACAACCCCTAAACACCCTCATAACCATGTGCAGAGATCGGTACCCTTTATTTACAATCGCATTTATGTGATTACCCCAGTGAAGATCTTTCCTTATATTAACACCTAGATACTTACAATGATCCCCAAAAGGAACTTTCACCCCATCAACGCAGTAATTAAAACTGAGAGGACTTTTCCTATTTGTGAAACTCACAACCTGACTTTTAGCCCCGTTTATCAACATACCATTGCCTGCTGTCCATCTCACAATATTTTCGAGGTCACGTTGCAGTTGCTCACAATCTTGTAACTTATTTATCACTCTATAGAGAATAACATCATCCGCAAAAAGCCTTACATCCGATTCTACTCCTTTACTCATATCATTTATATATATAAGAAAACATAAAGGTCCGATAACACTGCCCTGAAGAACTCCCCTCTCAACTATTACAGGGTCAGACAAAGCTTCACCTACTCTAACTCTCTGAGATCTATTTTCTAGAAATATAGCAACCCATTCAGTCACCCTTTTGTCTAGTTCAATTGCACTCATTTTTGCCAGTAGTCTCCCATGATCCACCCTATCAAATGCTTTAGACATGTCAATCGCGATACAGTCCATTTGACCTCCAGAATCCAAGATATCTGCTATATCTTGCTGGAATCCTACAAGTTGAGCTTCAGTGGAATAACTTTTCCTAAAACCAAATTGCCTTCTATCGAACCAGTTATTAATTTCACAAACATGTCTAATATAATAAGAAAGAATGCCTTCCAAAAGCTTACATACGATGCATGTCAAACTTACTGGCCTGTAATTTTCAGCTTTATGTCTATCACCCTTTCCTTTATACACAGGGGCTACTATAGCAACTCTCCATTCATCTGGTATAGCTCCTTCGACCAAACAATAATCAAATAAGTACTCCAGATATGGTACTATATCCCAACCCATTGTCTTTAGTATATCCCCAGAAATCTGATCAATTCCAGCCGCTTTTCTAGTTTTCAACTTGTGTATCTTATTGTAAATGTCATTGTTATCATATGTAAATTTGATTACTTCTTTGGCCTTAGTCTCTTCCTCTATCTCGACATTATCCTTGTAACCAACAATCTTTACATACTGCTGACTGAATACTTCTGCCGTTTGAAGATCCTCACATACACACTCCCCTTGTTCATAAATTATTCCTGGAATATCCTTCTTGGAACCCATTTCTGCCTTAAAATACCTATACATACCCTTCCATTTTTCACTAAAATTTGTATGACTGCCAATTATGCTTGCCATCATGTTATCCTTAACTGCCTTCTTTGCTAGATTCAATTTTTCTAGTAAGTTCCTTCAATTTCTCCTTACTTCCACAGCCATTTCTAACTCTATTTCTTTCCAGTCTGCACCTCCTTCTTAGTCTCTTTATTTCTCTATTATAATAAGGTGGGTCTTTACCATACCTTACCACCCTTAAATGTACAAACCTGCTTTCGCATTCCTCAACAATTTCTTTAAACCCATCCCAGAGTCTCTTTACATTTTTATTTACCGTTTTCCACCGATCATAGTTATTTTTTAGAAACTGCCTCATACCTGCTTTATCACCCATATGGTACTGCCTAACAGTCCTACTTTTAAGACCTTCCTTTCTATCACATTTATTTTTAACTACCACAAAAACAGCTTCATGATCACTAATACCATCTATTACTTCAGTTTCCCTATAGAGCTCATCTGGTTTTATCAGCACCACATCCAAAATATTTTTCCCTCTGGTTGGTTCCATCACTTTCTGAATCAGCTGTCCTTCCCATATTAACTTATTTGCCATTTGTTGGTCATGCTTCCTTTCGTTCGCATTTCCTTCCCAATTTACATCTGGCAAATTCAGATCTCCCGCTACAATCACATTTCTTTCCATGTCGTTTCCCACATAACTGACTATCCTATCAAATAATTCCGAATCCACATCAGTGCTACCCTTTCCCGATCTGTACACTCCAAATATATCAAGTTGCCTATTATCTTTAGAAATGAGCCTTACACCTAGAATTTCATGTGTCTCATCTTTAACTTTTTCGTAGCTTACAAATTCTTCTTTCACCAGAATGAAAACTCCCCCTTCCTCCTTTCCTATCCTATCTCTACGATACACACTCCAGTGCCGTGAGAAAATTTCTGCATCCATTATATCATTTCTCAGCCATGATTCAACTCCTATTACAATATCTGGTAAATATATATCTATTAAATTACTTAATTCTATTCCTTTCTTTACAATACTTCTACAGTTCAACACTAACAATTTTATGTCATCCCTACTTGATTTCCAGTTCCCTGTTCCCTTATCACCGCTCCCTAGGCCATCCCGTTTCCCTGAATGTACCTTCCTATTACCCTTCCAAACAAATTTCCTAACTTATACGTACCACTGCTGTTTAAATGAAGGCCATCCGAGCGCAGATCCCTATCTCCTACCCACCCATTAGGATCTAGAAATTGCACTCCCAGTTTCCCACATACCCACTCCATAGTCTCATTTAAATCCCCAATCACCCTCCAGTCAGTATCCCTCCTACACAGTATTCCACTAATAACAATCTCCGCTTTCTTAAACTTCACCCGTGCTGCACTTACCAGATCCCACACATCTCCAACTATGTTGGTACTTATATCAGGTTGCCTTACGTTGTTGGTACCAACGTGAAACACTACCACCTTCTCCTTCCCCTCCTCCCTCTCTTCTACTTTCCTCAACTTCTGCCTCAACCTAATTCCTGGATAACATTCTACCCTGGTTCCCTTTCCTCCACACACTTTCCCCACGTGTCTAACGATGGAATCCCCCATGACCAGAGCCTCAACCCTACCCACCTCATTTGATCCCCTCCCCTCCTGGTCAGCCCTATCTTTCCTGATAGCTGCAGAAGCTACTTCCTCCTCCCTTTTCTCCTTCCCATGACCCTGTTCCACCTGTCTTTTCCTATCCTCTACTCTAAATTTCCCTTTCCTACCTTTTCCTTTCCTCCTACTTCCACGCATCTCAGCAACAGTTCCCTGTCCCTCATCTTCCTTCTGTTGTTCTACCTGGAGTGACTCGTACCGATTTCGCACAGACACCTGTCCTGAATTCTGATCCTGAATAGAGCCTTAGAGCATTAGACCACCTGTCTTCTACAACTCCTCCCTTTCCTTCCCCTCCCTCTTGTACACATACTGTAACCTGTACATTGTTTGAGGGAGTCCTATCTTCCTTCCTGTCTTCTGTGAGAATCCTAATTATCTCCCTCAAACTTTCCAACTCCTCCCTCATACCCCTCAATGCCTCACCACACCCACAATAAGTACACTCGCGCTCCTTAGCCATTCTTTACGGGGGGAAAATTTTAAATTAAAAAATAAAATAACTTATTTGCAAAAAAAATGAACATAGGGATATATTGTCTGGAATAGTACACAACAATAAGGTAATTAATATACGACTACACTACATTACTACTTAGTCGTGCTCTATTTTTTTTAATCCTACAACCCCTAACAGGATAAAAGCTGCTGTTAATTACTGAATATCGAAAGTAATACACAAGAACTACACAATTCCAAACTGCAATTCAGCCTATCCTAATTTCAACAGTATTTTAGTAAGAGTTTCTACGGATACCTCTACTACACCAGTACTACACAAATATTTTACAATAATATAATAAGCACACTAAATTCTCATAGGATATTACTCGTATACTACTGTACAGTACATTACAGTAATTTTTAAACTACTTTCAGACGTATCCTAATTACGATACCGGTACCGTACCGTATGTCACTACTAAGCACAACAGAAATGCAATTTGCAAGAACTACTGTACTCAAAGATTACCAACGAAGCTAAATTATTAGTATTACGGTCTAATAGATACACACGAAAGATAACACACGAATATAGCAGGCAAGATACGGCACTACCTAAATGTACTGTATCTATACTACAATGTATCTACACTACACTACACTGCGTTAGGTTAAATGCTTAAGTATCAAAAGGATTGCCGTACACGAAGAAAAACACGAATATAACTGGCAAGATACTATCTAATATATTATACCTTATCTTCACTACAATTCTACTGAAATGTGGTTATGTGATTATTACAGCTGGTGGATTACTATTATTTTCCTAAATGATTTCAAAGAAATTGGAAATTTATTAAACGTCTCCCTTGGTAAGTTATTCCAATCCCTAACTCCCCATCCTATATATGAATATTTGCCCCAGTTTGTCCTCTTGAATTCCAACTTTATCTTCATATTGTGATCTTTCCTACTTTTATAAACTCCACTCAAACTTATTCGTCTACTAATGTCATTCCACGCCATCTCTCCCCTGACAGCTCGGAACATACCACTTAGTCGAGCAGCTCTTCTTCTTTCTCTCAATTCTTCCCAACCCAAACTTTGCAACATTTTTGTAACGCTACCCTTTTGTCGGAAATCGCCCAGAACAAATTGAGCTACTTTCCTTTGGATTTTTTCCAATTCATGAATCAGGTAATCCTGGTGAGGGTCCCATACACTGGAACCATACTCTAGTTGGGGTCTTACCAGAGACTTATATGCCCTCTCCATTACATCCTTACTACAACCCCTAAAGACCGTCATAACCATGTGCAGAGATCTGTACCCTTTATTTACAATCCCATTTATGTGGTTATCCCAATGAAGGTCTTTCCTTACATTAACACCTAGAACATGATATATAAAGCCTTTAACACATCGTACGGTCCATCCCATGTACGCTGGAGTTTAGGTGGCAGACCTCGCCGCCTTCGGGGGTTAGAGAGTCACACCAAACCCTTGGCTTCGAATCAGCCGTCATCAGCCCGCGCGTCGTAAGCATGTATATTCAGCCAATAACAGCTTCTGTGTTTCTTCGATCGAAGCCGTGAATCTGACCCATTCTTTTCCTCCAACACCTCATGTAGTCATCCCCAGCCATCTGGTGTTCGCTGGGTTTACTGCCGAACTTCAGATCACAGGTAAAACGCAGCTCCTCGCCGAAGATAACACAAGCCGGAGTCTGTCCTGTCGGTTTATGTCCCAAAGAATGATATGCCATTAAAGAATGGCAAGTGTTCATCCCAGTCACGTTCGTTGTCAGCTACAACTTTAGAAAGGTGTCTTCCAATCGTCCTTTTCATCCGTTTAGCTTTGTTGGCAAATCGGGGCACGCAACATCGGTAGTAGGAGCATAGTCCTAAGTAACTCCGGATTTCACGCACATATCTGCGGACAAGCCATTCTTTTACTGTACGTCTCTTCTCTGGATCTACGGCTGCAGCATGTCGCAAATAACAGGCCTTTTTCCGGAAGAGCTGGCAATTCTTTGAATTCAGCTTCAGGTTGGCCCCGTGCAGTCGCTTAAATGCTTCCTCTGGGTTCGGCAGGTGTTCATCGAAATTCTTACGTATTACCGGCCTCCATTTCTTCTTGCCAACATCCACTTTTCACATCCAGAATGGAGAACACCTGAGACCCTGCATAATGGATGTACTTCACTCTCTTGGTGTTCTACTGTTGCTAGTCCACACAAAAATCTGTACGACCCGTCCTTTTTCTTCACTAAAACCACCGGTGACGTCCAGGGACTATTAGACGGTTCAGTGATACCCTGCTTATACATCAACAAATTAATCTAAAAGGCCACCTAATCGATACTTTATTTCTTTTGCCTTTGGCAAACTTAAAAATACATTAACAAACACAGTACATGTTTCGACCACTTAGTGGTCATCTTCAGCTGTATATAAAAATCTTAGATGATAACATTTAAAAGCAAGCACATTGGATCTTAAAACTATATCCCATGGGAATCTAAAAACTATTGTTCTAAATGCTTTAAATGAAATGGAAGATGGGGGGGGGGTTAGGGGTAAGGAGATTTATGTGAATGATACTTAAATTACAGTATCGTTTACAATTGTGTTTAAAAAACTTAAATGATGAAAAACATATTTAAAATATTTAAAAAGCGTCTTTGGTAAAATTCTTTTTGATAACATTAGGTGGCGTGAATAAAAAGTATGTGTGTGTAATAATCTTCAGGCATTTGTGAGAAAATAATAACTTAATTAAAATTCGCGTCTGTGGTGATGTTAAACACTTTGTTTTTAATAAACATACTTTAGAATATTCTAAAGTGTCTATGGTAAGGCATTTATCCAAAAACCACTTGTGCTTGAATGAAAGTTTATGTCATATGCACCAGTCTTCAGGTATTTGTTGTTTATATTTAATAACTTCGTCGAGTGATATTCTTGTGGTTAAAAGGCCCTGTAGACTGCTTAACTTCCGAGAATTGCTTTTCGGAATGTGATAAAAGAAATTGTGTTAGTCGTTTAACTTGCTAAAACCCTGTGGTGGCTTCTGTTATATAAAATGGCGATCTGATTCGGGCAGCTTGCCTCGCGATCTGTAACCAGCAGGAGATCGTAATATATTAAAATATGACATATGATAAAAGTAAAAAGCTCGGAATTCAAAATAGATAGCGGGAAGATATTTGTGTTCGAGATTGCGTGGCCTTGACTTACCTTATCTGGCAAATGTTTAATCCGCGTTGCCTTGGAGAACTGCCTTCGTGCACGACCTAGTGTGATAGCGGTGTGACAAGGTCTGATTGTTCGTGGAGTATTCCAGAGGAAGGGGAAGCAGAGTTGTGTCGTCATCTAGTACGTCTTATGACGGGGGAGGGATTACTGGTTGTGTTTCGGTGACGTCGTGTTCGAGTATTTCATTTGTTAGCCTTGTTTGTTTACTGTTTACCATTTCCACGTATTTACCGCATTGTTCGTATAGGAGGTTTTTTTCGTTCGTTTCGTTTAGATTCCGTTCCCTGTTCTCTAGTTTATCGAGAGTAATGTGGATGTTTTCTAGGTTATTCATTAAACTTCCTTTATTAATCCTACTGATAATTTGGAGATCTTGTCTGATGTTAGTGAAATTGTGATTTGCCTCTTTCATATGAGCTCCCATAGCAGAGTATCTTCTGTATTTCTCTGCATTAACATGTTCCTGATATCTAATTAAAAAGCTCCTCCCGGATTGCCCCACGTATGTTTTTTTTTTTTGCACTGGGTACATGTCAACCTGTAAATGCCAGATTCCTGGAATTCGTCATCTTTAAGTTTATTGACTTTATTGTGATTAAAAAATCTGTGTTTTGTGTTGTTGTTGGTTGAGAAAGCTATTTTGGTATTGTGCTTCTTAAACAAATTCGTGATTTCATAAATCCTTGGGTTATTAAAGGTGAATTTGACGTATTTCTTTGCATTCCCCGATTGTTGCTTTAGTTTAATTTGTTGTTGATATTTGCACTTGGTAATGATTTTGTTAATGAATTTCAAACTGAAACCGTTATGTAAGGCTTGTTGACGAATGAAAGATAGTTCCTTCTTTCTGTCTGTATTTGTTAACGGGATTTCAAAAGCCCTGTTGACGAAACTGTAGTAGGCAGATTTCTTTTGTGAAGTGGGATGTAAAGAATCGTTTTTAATTGTAGTCGGTGTAAAAGTGGGTTTTCTGTGTATTTTAAACTGGAAATGGTTGTTTATCCGAATTGTTTGAATATCTAGAAAATTGAGTGTACCTTCTTCTTCTTCTTCCGCTGTAAATTTAATGTTTGGGTCTAAAGTATTCAAGGTATTTAGAATACTTTGACTCTCATTAAGTTCTTTGTTTATAATTACAAAAGTATCGTCAACAAAGCGTACCCAGAAATCTAGTCCTTTAATGTGGCCTACTATCTGAGTGTATTCCAAGTGATCGAGGTATATGTTAGCTAAAATTCCGGAGGCCGGCGCTCAATGGTTCAATACGAATTCCAGGATAGTTATGAAGTTTTCTATTTCAGGTTTACTGATGCGTTTGTGGTCTAATAAATTAGTTTTTATAATCTTGATAGTGTCTTTTATAGGAATGTTCGTATACATGTCTTTAATGTCGAAGGAACTTGTTACGTGAGAACAAGTTAATTTGAAATCTTTAGCGGCCTTACAAAACTCTTTAGAGTTTTTTATCGAGGTTTTGATATAAAAAACATAGTTTTGGGACAAAAACTTATGAATAAATTGAGAGGTTTTGTATGTGGGACTTTTCCGAAAATTAATTACTGGTCTAATAGGTACGTCCTTTTTATGTAATTTAGGCATAGCTCTTGCCTTAGGAAGTCCAGGGTTCATATTTATGAGTTTATGGACTTCTTGGTCATTTAAAAGGAAGGTGCTTTGCTTCAGTATTCATTTCAAATTCCTTTGGATTTTCAGAGTGTGGTCTTTCTCAATTACCTTAAACTTGTTACTATTGAAAAAAGTTTCTGTTTTCTTAATGTATTCGGTTTTATTTCATATTACCACTGTTCCTCCTTTGTCGGCTATTGTTATAACTACGTCGTTTTGCCTAATTTTACGCTGAAGATCCTTTTCAACTTTTGAAATGGCGGAATTAGTTAATAATCCTTTAATTACGGAGGGAATCTTTTTCTTTGCTTCGTACCGTACATCATTTTGAATGTCGACTGGAAGAGTTTGTATGGCCGTTTCTGTTTCTGCTAACGTTTGTATTAATTCTAGTTTGTTGTTGATACTTTGCCAATTATGATTTGGTCCTTTGCCTAATATTTGTAGTTCTTGTTCTGTAAAAGTCTGGTTAGACAAATTTTTTACAGGGAGTGGAAGTTTTTCACAATTGAAAGGTGTTTTAGGTTGAGGTTTATATTGTTTAGTTAGGGCATTGCTTTTTAGGTTATCTAACTTCTTATTCAATGTCGCCTGTTTCTTGTTCATTAGAATCTCTACTTTATCTCTACAGGATTTTTGCACAGAATCCCATTCTAACGGTACTAAATTTATTGACGCTGAAAGGTGCGCTAGGTAAAGTTCCCGATTAAGGAAGGATTTCTTCCTATACATAAATTTGATTTCTCTTTTAAGCCATAGACAGTTAACTGTTTTCTGGGTTGAAATTTGGAACACTGAGCGTATACTGTTTCTTTGTGTCCCTTTTAAGAATTTAGGAACCAGGTTGTTAATCAAACATTCTTTCAGGAATGTTATATCTGTGAAATCACGAATTTGTTTAAGAAGCACAATACCAAAATAGCTTTCTCAACCAACAACAACACAAAACACAGATTTTTTTAATCACAATGAAGTCAATAAACTTAAAGATGACGAATTCCAGGAATCTGGCATTTACAGGTTGACATGTACCCAGTGCAAAAAAAAAAACATACGTGGGGCAATCCGGGAGGAGCTTTTTAATTAGATATCAGGAACATGTTAATGCAGAGAAATACAGTAGATACTCTGCTATGGGAGCTCATATGAAAGAGGCAAATCACAATTTCACTAACATCAGACAAGATCTCCAAATTATCAGTAGGATTAATAAAGGAAGTTTAATGAATAACCTAGAAAACATCCACATTACTCTCGATAAACTAGAGAACAGGGAACGGAATCTAAACGAAACGAACGAAAAAATCCTCCTATACGAACAATGCGGTAAATACGTGGAAATGGTAAACAGTAAACAAACAAGGCTAACAAATGAAATACTCGAACACGACGTCACCGAAACACAACCAGTAATCCCTCCCCCGTCATAAGACGTACTAGATGACGACACAACTCTGCTTCCCCTTCCTCTGGAATACTCCACGAACAATCAGACCTTGTCACACCGCTATCACACTAGGTCGTGCACGAAGGCAGTTCTCCAAGGCAACGCGGATTAAACATTTGCCAGATAAGGTAAGTCAAGGCCACGCAATCTCGAACACAAATATCTTCCCGCTATCTATTTTGAATTCCGAGCTTTTTACTTTTATCATATGTCATATTTTAATATATTACGATCTCCTGCTGGTTACAGATCGCGAGGCAAGCTGCCCGAATCAGATCGCCATTTTATATAACAGAAGCCACCACAGGGTTTTAGCAAGTTAAACGACTAACACAATTTCTTTTATCACATTCCGAAAAGCAATTCTCGGAAGTTAAGCAGTCTACAGGGCCTTTTAACCACAAGAATATCACTCGACGAAGTTATTAAGTATAAACAACAAATACCTGAAGACTGGTGCATATGACATAAACTTTCATTCAAGCACAAGTGGTTTTTGGATAAATGCCTTACCATAGACACTTTAGAATATTCTAAAGTATGTTTATTAAAAACAAAGTGTTTAACATCACCACAGACGCGAATTTTAATTAAGTTATTATTTTCTCACAAATGCCTGAAGATTATTACAAACACATACTTTTTATTCACGCCACCTAATGTTATCAAAAAGAATTTTACCAAAGACGCTTTTAAATATTTTAAATATGTTTTTCATCATTTAAGTTTTTTAAACACAATTGTAAACGATACTGTAATTTAAGTATCATTCACATAAATCTCCTTACCGCTAACCCCCCCCCCCATCTTCCATTTCATTTAAAGCATTTAGAACAATAGTTTTTAGATTCCCATGGGATATAGTTTTAAGATCCAATGTTCTTGCTTTTAAATGTTATCATCTAAGATTTTTATATACAGCTGAAGATGACCACTAAGTGGTCGAAACATGTACTGTGTTTGTTAATGTATTTTTAAGTTTGCCTAAGGCAAAAGAAATAAAGTATCGATTAGGTGGCCTTTTAGATTAATTTGTTGTTTATACTTATCGATACGGCCATGAAGTGGACAGCTTGCAATACTGCTTATACATTTCACGAACCATTCTCTCTGCTTTTCTTCTCGATATTAGTGAGCATCGTGGCCGTTGTCTATTCAGTTGTATATTTCCGGTGTTTATTTCATATCTCGCGACACTCGTCCTTCCGTACGGACAGTTCTCGACAGTGAGGACATCTTGATATTTGAACAACACATCTTGGACTTTGGCCTTTTGATCCTGCGTCAGCTTAGTATGACCGTGGTCTCAGTTAGTTTTAAAAGTTGATGGACAGCCTGGGTATCCTTCGAGGTGTCCGCACAAACAATGGATTTTATCGGATTATAACAGGCTACCTGAGTGCCTCTCTTCAAAGATACTGGAAAATCAATTTGGTTCGTCATTCTGATTGGAGTACGCTCCCTAGCATTTACAACACGTCTTCCCCCAACATTCCTGGGCAGATTTCCTCTTCGGCACGGGCTCGACAATTCCCGTCACTTCTCGGCCTACGTTATCACATTATCGCTTCTGGGATGAAGTAACTCGTCTGTACTTAAAACAATTTGAATGGTTGGACTGTTTCATCCGTGATGAATGACTTCTTCGTTTGCGAATTTCAAGCATCCTGGATTCAGATCCAAGATGAGCTCAAATTCAGTCATTACATCCAACCCAATAATAACATTTTCTTTGATACCGTCCACGACTACTCGGTGTTCTATCAACTTGCTTCTCAAGCCTGTGTTGAATTATTTCTCGCCGTACGTGTTCACTGGGTCTTCGGTTGCGATTTTTATAAAGTTGTTGTAGTTTTTGGTGTCCTTCTTGACAACGTTGGTTTGGTTCCGGTGTCCAGAAGAGAAGTACGAGTCAAACCATTCACTTATCCGTCGATAAAGGTACTGTCTAACTGACGCTGGAGTGAAATGACATGTACCACCTTTCTCGGGGAAGCAGGGATAACACGCCATACTCGCCCATGGGCACCGGCCCTTTTTAGTTTTCCTGACACTTTGAGTTTTTATTGCAGCGGCTACTTACCTGTCCAAGCTCACCACAACCCCAACAGCGTATCTCCCGACTTCGAGTTTGTCCATCCTCATTGGACTGGATTATCAAAATAATCCTTTTTACCTTTCCGTCCAGAGGCTCCTCTTCATCCAACTGTCGAAGCTGCGCCTGTAGATTCGAGGTCCTTGTAGAAGATTCGAATTACAATCCACGAGCCAGCGCATCATTTAACCTATTTGGTTGCGCCAGACGAAGGGCTTGTTGGAATTTTGGGTCGGATATACCTCTCACACGAGGCTACATATAGCTGTTCTGTTTAATCGTTTGGATCTGAAGGATAAGCCATACAAGCAAGACGCGCGTTGACTGCCTTAAATTCTTGTGTTGTCTCGCCACGTTTTTGGTGTCGTCTGCTACGAAGTTGACTATGGTAAATTTGTTGAAGGCCATTATTATCGTACCTCATCTCTAATTGGGCCACCAGAGAATTGAAATTAGATTGCTCACTGTCTCCAATCGCTTGGAGTGTATGTACGCATCACCTCTCTGCGTAATAACTGAGGCAGTGCCTTTCTCTTCTCTAGTCCACCCATTGGTGGCAGCTGCGGCCTCAAGTTGCCTTCGATACGTAGACCACGGAGTATTGCAAACATAAGGTACTGGTTTTACATGCACCATCCCTGCATTATTCTCGGATTCTTTCTTAATTCATCGGTAGGCCTGTTCATTGCCGTGTACTTATTTTTCAGTAATGCAGATCGGTCCTCTATAACATTTGTTTAACGCTCTACATCAGCTTATATTTGTTTTAGTTCTTGATCAGTTTCAATTATCTTAGATTCTACCAATCTGTAATTTTCAACTTGTTTCTCAGAATATTTCGCTAGCTTTTTCTCCAATAAACTATAATTTTCGGCTTGTCCTTTTGGAACTTCCTACGAACTTCCAAGATTTGCTTAAATAAATTAGCATCACCTACTATTTCAAGAATGTCTCTAATGTCTCTATCCTTTTATTCTGCTTCTATTACTGTTTGATGTCGTGACCGTAACACGGCCTTGTTTCTAGGAATATCCTCATCACGTTTTTCCAGCTCGCACTTCCGATCGGTAACTTTTAAATCGTTCAAACTCACTTTCATCAAAGCCATCATTCTTTTTATTGCCTTCCTTATATCGTACTACCTTTTAACGGTCACGAATTGTCCGAAGACTATCCGAATTATGATGCCAGTTGCTCCATACGTGGTTAGTGGTAACGTAAATCTCATTACAACTTACCAGTGAAACAGTATACCGTGCTAGTTGGCCGTGCGGTTAGGGGCACGCAGCTGTGAGCTTGCATGCGGGAGTTATTGGGTTCGAGCTCCACTGTAGGCAGCCTTGAAGATGTTTTTACGCGGTTTCCCATTTTCACACCCAGGCTAATGCTTGGACTCTACATTATTTAAGGTCATGACCGATACCTCCCCACTCCTAGGTATTTCCTGTCCTACTTTCGCCATAAGACCTGTCTCTGTCGGTGCGACATAAAGAAGACTGTAACAACACATTCATGCTAATAATAATACTTTCAATCAACATACCGTACAGCAGTTCCTAAATCTTTGTTCATTCACAAGTACATACTTTTCCTTGCCCTGGCATACAGCATTAGATTCAAAACAACAGAAAAATGGTTATTCTCACTTCCGCCGCACATTCTCACTCATCGTACTTCCTTGCATACCGATCGTCACTTGTCTCCCGGTCCAGCTGTGACTCGTCATAGTATTATATGTTTGTGTCACACTAAATAATATTTATAAGCTAGTTTTCATGGTTGAGCAGGACTTACTGATTGTCGGCAAACAATGTTCTCAATATTATTATTTACAACACTGGGATTCTCCCAAAAGACAATAAGGGCTTTTACAAAAAATAATTACAAACTTGCCCTAAACCACAGTGTGGTTGGAGAAGAGGTTAAACTCCAAAACATATGTCGTCCCTTATGTAGGGAGCGGTCTTCGGAATTCAATAGATAAATATTTGCGGGATATAAGGCCTTGTTCTTTTCCTTCCGGCTAGACAACTTCTCCTCGTTCATTCTTTTTATTAGGTAGTCCACGAGCTCGTACATTACTAAACTGTCTCTTCAAGATTATTGCGCGTTATATTGTTCCGTTAGACATTCGATTGAAAAGACGCAAAAATTCCTCGTAGAAGCAAGAGCTTTTGAATTTCACAACTACACTCTGAATTGGACACGAGATGATACTCACCCCGAGGAATGCGACGGTCATTAGTAACGAGCTCTCTGAAGGGGATATCAATAAGTGAACTGTTCAGTAGGTGTTCCTCTGTTTGAGACTTGTAGAAGTGAGCTATTGTTGAGCTAATGGTCATAAGGTTTCCATTTGTCACTGTAGATCGAGCCCAGATCATCCACCTCCGGACGGCAGACGACCTCTCAAGAGACACAAAGGGGATCGTCCCTTCATCTGCGATCACTGCGGGAAGTTGTTCAGTAGCGGAAGAAAATTGTCTGCGCACGTTATAATCCATATGAACCTGGAGCTATACGTTTGCGGAATTTGCCAGAAATGCTTTACAAGGAAAAGCACACTGAGAGCGCACATGCAGATTCACGCAGGTGACAAGAGATTTCAATGCTTTGTATGCCAGAAAAAGTTTAGAACTTCACCGGAATTGTCCGTTCACATGCTGACGCATACTGGTGCGAAACCGTACTGTTGCGATACCTGTGGCAAGTCCTTTAGGCAAACAGCCAATCTAACCAAACACTTGGATACCCATAAAAGAGTTAAATCGTATGCGTGCAATATCTGTGGTAAAGCCTATAGCACTAAAGCTGCTGTAACAAACCACCTGCGGACTCATACAGGTGAGAGGCCGTACTGTTGCAATGTATGTGGGAGAACCTTTGCCACTAAAGGTATTCTAACGTGCCACTTGCAAACTCATTCAGGCCCGAAACCGTACCATTGCAACATCTGTGGAATGGCCTTCCGCCTGAAAGTATATATGGCCAAACATATGCGGCTGCATATAGGAGAGAGGTCGTTCCGTTGTAATGTGTGTGGCAAGGCCTTTAGCCGTAGTGATTATTTAACAGTTCATTCGTGGACG
Organism: Anabrus simplex; assembly: GCF_040414725.1. NCBI lineage: Eukaryota > Metazoa > Arthropoda > Insecta > Orthoptera > Tettigoniidae > Anabrus > Anabrus simplex. The sequence goes on along the minus strand of NC_090269.1, from coordinate 433,206,976 downwards.
CATACACGCGAGAAGCCGTACCCCTGCAATTTCTGTTGCAAGGCCTATACCAAGAAAGTATATCTAGCCAAACACATGCGTTTGCATGCAGCGAAAAAGCCATAATGCTGAGCAAGTCTTTCACCTGGAAACGAACACTGTTGTAACATATTCGCACCACATACAGGCTACGAGGAAAAGGAGTTCTGAGTAATGCTATAAGATATCCAGTCGTGGAACTTAAAAGAGCCCATGTAGACTCAAACGGGTGTACTTTTGTGGCAAACCGTTCGAACGCAGCCAAGGATGAGTCTGAAACAGATCAAACGTTTAACGCAATAACGAGAAAAATTCATACATGCTTACGTATCAGCATATCACACTCGCTGTGGTCCATTCGCAACTAATTGTTGTAATCGTCCGGTTCATTTTCTCTTACGTCTTGTGTCAGACTCGTGTGACTAAACTGTCTCCCTCTTATACTCATGATTTCATCCACTTCGATCGATTGATTTTAAACTATTTCGAAAGGCCAGCGGATGAGGCCTGGGCCTGCCGAGAACAAAGGAATAATTCTATTAACGGGATGGTCTGGTTGCTGACAGATTATTTAGCACAACACGACAGGCTTGGTGTCACAGTTGATGGCGAGCAGTAGGTCGGGTTTCTGAAGGTCACGCCTGGCAGGCGGCCTGTCGGATCTGGCCCAAAGGCGAAACCCGCGAAAAAATATTTCCGTGTATGGCCAGCTAATCTACGATGATGTTAGTGAGTCTATGATGTGAGGCTAGTCATGTGAATCTACGATGATGTAATGAACCCTATTGAGTTTGGTAATGAATAATGCAACGTGTTATGGCAAGCGATGCAGGCACTAATGAGGTTTATAAGATTGTTCGTAGGCACCAGTGCTGATGACCAGTATGTCCTTGTAAGGTATAAGTCCCAGCACGTCGTCCAGGTGTTTCTTGTTTTTACCCCAGGGCAGGTTTTGTGTTCTTGAATAACAATTAGCTCAAGTACGTCGTACAGTTTGCATATTTGCTGGGAGATCTTTAGAAGATAGGTGTAGCAGCCAATGTTGTTGCTTCCTTAGCACCACCCAGGGGTCGCGTGTAGGGCTTTTTAAGGTTTAACTTACGGACGTGAAGCAACAAGGGTTACTAAAAGTACAAAACATACAAAAATGGTGACAAAGAACCTAAGGATGCTTAAACGTACCTCTCCAACCTCTTCCGAGTACTCTGAAGCCTTCACGTTTGATGAGGTTGATACAGCATTAAAGGACATGAAAGTTGGTTAGGCACCAGGTTTTGATGGAATACATCCTGAATTTATCGTAAATATGGGATGGAATGCGAGAAGGTAGTTGACGTGCTTCTTTTCCCACATACTTCAGACCGATATTCTTCCTAAGGTGTTTAAGAAGATTAAAATCCTTGCCATATTGAAACCTGGCAAACCAAAAGATATACCACAAAGCTACAGACCAATCGCTCTCCTCAGTTGTTGCTATAAACTCCTTGATAGACTACTATACAACAGAATTAGCATTGTAATTAATCAACATATTCCTATTGACCAAGCTTGTTTTAGGCAGAATAGTAGCTGTTGTGACCAAGTCCTTGCACTCACAACATGCATTCAAGCAGGTATCCAGCAACAGTTGAAAACCTCTGCTGTTTTTCGGAATCTTTCTGCTGTTTATGACACGGTTTGGAGAGAAGGGCTGCTGTATAAACTTCTTCAGGTATTACCATGCAAAACCACGGTACAATTAATATGAAACATGCTTAATAATATATACTTTCAGGTTGTTCTAGGGAATAGGGCTAGCAAGCTGAGAAGATTGAACAATGGTCTCCCTCAAGGCTCAGTCTTGGGTCCTCTCCTGTTCAATCTGTATGTATCAGATTTGCCACCAACGAAATCTAGAAAATTTTGCTATGCTGACGATTTAGCTTTAGCTACAAGTCATAGTAACCTGAAAGAAACTGAGAACATTTTAACTGATGACCCTTCCATTCTTAGTGACTATTTTCGGAAATGGAGACTCCAACCAAACAACAGCAAAACTGAGGTGTCCTGCTTTCATCTAAATAACAAAATGGCAAACTGTACTCTCCAAGTGTCTTTTAATGGTAAGGTCCTCAGACACAATAATACCCAAAATACTTAGGTATAACATTAGATCGGACACTTTCCTTCAGGCAACATCTAGTAAATACAGCAGCAAAGATTAGAAGTTGTAACAATATTCTGCAGAAGTTGTGTGGTACAACTTTGGGTGCTTCTGCAACTACCTTGTAATGTTCTGCCCTTTGTTTAGTTTTCTCTGCGGCAGAATATTGTGCTCTTGTGTGGATCAACAGCTGTCATGTGAAACTTGTGGACACTCAACTCAACCATAAATAAATAAATAACCTCATGTACATCATGTTTCTTTACTGAGAGAGGTTATTTAAATTAGCCGGTGGCTAGGATGGAAAACTAAATGAGGATTATTTAAGGCATAATAAGATCAACTCCTAACCGCTGGCTTCCTGTCTTGAGCAACATCATGCCTCCTTCATTCCGTAGAGCACAAGCACTGTTGAGAGAATACTCCAAGATAAACGATAACCCTGACTTGCCCATCCACTCCAATATTCCTGACGGACAGAGGAACCGGTTGAAATCTAGACATCCGCCAGTTATGTTGGCTCAGAAGCTCACAGAAGACAATTTCAACCCCTATGTGCAGTGGAAGGAAGATTGGATCTAAAAACAGGTGAACATCTCTGGCCTTTCTTCCCACCTAATTCGAGGTCTGATCTCCCAAGAAGAACTTGGACCACCCTTAATAGGATTCGATGTGGTCATGGTGTCTGTGCTGCGTCCCTGTATAAATGGGGAAAGATACAATCCCCCGAGTGTGTCTGTGGTGCTCCTTTTCAAACCATCGAACACATTGTAAAGGAGTGTAGCGGAAGAGCCTACCCTGGAGATTGGTTTGATTTTCTAGAGGCCAATACAGAGGCTCTAGAATGGATAACATATTTGGACATTAAAATATAATGTACTTGCTTTCTTGTTTCTGTATATATATTGTAACGTGTTGGTGGGGTAGATAAATAAATAAATGAGTACAGCTCCTGGTAGCAACCTATTTCTAAGATTTATTAACTAAGCACTATAATTACAGATTGACACACACACACAGATGATAGCCGAGCTTAGAAGTTACACAAGTACACTTACACACTTACGGTTCATGCGCTCTCTTTCTTAGTTTCTCTTAGGTTCCATCTACAATGACACACACACACACACACAGAGTTACACTACACTCTCTCAGCCACTCGATCACACTCGTTAGCGCTGTCACGATCCAAAGCCTACACGTCAGCCTCGCAGGTCGGAATAGTATCCGCTGTTCACTGTCCGTCGAACCCCGTTCGCGGTCTACACGTCGTCTCCTAGTGTTCCCTTCTTTGCCTCTCCAAAACACCCAAGGTCCTTCTCCAGCAGCCAGCCACAAGGGACGCACACACACACGACGTCAGGGGAACAGGCACGAGTCCTCGGCTCCAAGAGGCTGACATCTCAGCCCAGGCTACCACTGACTGCGCTCTCCGCTCACTCACTCTCTAACTCTCACTCACCAATTCTCAACTCACACCAGGCAGGTCGTTCCTCTCTTATATACCTGCGCTGGTTCTTCTAGAATCGTCCGGTGTTCGATGGATCGAGGAACCTCGCAAAATAGAAGACTCCAGATTAATCTTCCAGTCGTTTCCGTAGTCCTCTGCGGCGCGACCGCGGATAGAAGTGAGAAGGGCCGGCCCAGCGCTTGAGTGTTGCTTGCGGATTGGCGGAGCTCGAGCGTAAGGGGGGTGGGGCGATGGGAGACGCCCCCGGCGCGTAGCAAGTTAGCATGGCGGACTCTACAACCATTACAATATATATATGAGAGACGTTATTTAATTTAGCCTGTGGCTAGGATGGAAAACTAAAACTCGTTGGTTTGTCCCAAGACCCTGACTAGTTCAGTTTCAAACATATTACATTATTTTGAAGAAGAATTTGGACAATCTACTTTCCCATATGTAGTTTGTAGTATTTCTGTGGAAATCTGGTTGTGCTGTGTTTCGAATTCTTGGATTAGCTTATGCCTGTTCAGTGAGGTGTGCCGGCCCCGTGGTGTAGGGGTAGTGTCCCTGCCTCTTACCCGGAGGCCCGGGGTCCGATTCCCGGCCAGGTCAGGGATTTTTACCTGGACCTGAGGGCTGGTTTGATTTCTACTCAGCCTATGTGATTAGAATTCAGGAGCTATTTGACGGCGAGATAGAGCCCCCGTTTAGAAAGCCAAGAATAACGGCCGAGAGGATACGTCGTGCTGACCACACGACACCTCAATCTGCAGGCCTTCAGGCTGAGCAGCGGTCGCTTGGTAGGCCAAGGCTCTTCAAGAGCTGTAGTGCCATGGGGGTTTGTTCAGTGAGGAGCACAGTTCCCAAACCATCTATTACTTCTATTCTGTCGAACATTCTTTTGCAAGTTATGCCAGACCACTCATCATGCTTGGGTATTGGTATTTATTTACATCTACTGAAAATAGTGTTTGTGATCTTGTTGGTAGTGTTATCTCTAGCCTGTGGAATGTCGGTTCATACCTCCACAATTCTCGATTTGTGCTAAGCTGAGGTACCATTTTCGCAAGTTGGTCCGCAGATTGCAGTATCGTAACTAACCAACGCTAATAATAAGTCAAAATTATTTTGATTCCTCACCATCATGCTAACAATAATAATTATAATGAATTATTATGCCTAAATTCAATAAATAATAATCATTATGATTAGCCACAAGTAACATATGATTATAATTTTTTGACTCTAGCAGTGAATATAATAACATTAATGAATCATTAATTTGACAGTGAATGCCAAATAATTTACAGTAATAATAATATGGATGTTACTAATATTTGTGATATTCGTGTAATTTGTTGATGCATTTAATATGGCATTTGGTGCAGACATGTGACTGTGTTCTTAAGCATTGTCCTGTGCTATAGTGGTTGTTGTTAATTAATGCCATTAGTACACCCAGAAATAGTAACTGAGTGTTTCATTAGATAGCTTGTGTTTTAATGGAGGCAGGACTTTTCCGTCTGCTTCTGTGTTCCTTTCAGTTGGTAAATAAACATGTGCAAGCCTACTTTCTACTAGGATTCAGTGTAGCTTGGATGTTTTTTAACAACATTCTTGCCATGTTTTATCTGTAATTAAATGTAATATGTTACAAAGTGCTACCATTGTGTGATGATATTTTATGATATTCATTAGGCCATCAGCCTCTGTTTAAATAAGTTATAGTTCTTGTAATAATCGAATAAACTGATTGAATGTAAATCATTATTTTTGTATTTCCAGCTGGCTTGACAAAGCAATCAGAGCCAGAACTATGAAGCATTGAGATGTTTTCAATGATTAAAATAATTGTAAACTTATATTAGGTGATAACAATAACAATTTTTACTATGACGAACTTTGTGCCATCAAAACACCTTTAACTGATATTCTCTTTTATTTCTAAATTTGAGTAGTAGGGCAGTGGAGATTCAAAAACAGTGGCGTCAGCACCTTTTTTGCAGCGTCAGCACCCAGTATAGGGGAAACATACGTTGCCAGCTGAGGACATTGACCCCTAGTAGAGTAGAAGGGTAATGCACGTTTGCGGATTTTTGCATAAGAGAGCAAGCCTAACGTCACTGTCGCTATCTCGAGGGCCCTAACTCCATTTTAACAGCTAGTTGCCCTTCCCGACACCTAAGAGAGCAAGCCTAACCTCATGGAGGTGTCTGACCATAGTTTTACGGCTAGAAGCCCTTCTCGAGGTGGGCAGTCATTATCTTGGAGGGGCTTAACCTTACTGGACGTAGTTTTACGGCGAGATGCCCTTCCTGATGCTATCTTGAGTAGTAGGACAATGATGATTCTCCCGACGTTGTTTTAGTAGTAGGGCAGTGGGGATTGAGATAAGTAAGCACATGGAGGAGTCAAATTACACAGTGCGGTACTTTTACGGCAAGATGCCATTTCCGACGCTAATTGCACAAGATAGCGGCTATACACAGCTCCTTATGAGACTTAGGGGCTGCTCGCCTAAGATGGCGGCTGCTGTTATGAGACGACCTAAGGCGATTGCGCAAGATGGCGGCTGTACACGGCTTCTACAGAGAAAAATGCCGGCCATAAGATGGCGGCTATACACAGGCTCTTTTGGAGAAATTGAGGACTATGGGCGATTCCGCAAGATGGCGGCTATACATAGGACGTTATGGAGAACAAAGACGGCCATGGGCGCTTGCGCTTGATGGCGGCTGCTCTTATGAGATGGCCTAAGTGTGCTTGCGCAAGATTGCGGCTATACACGGCTTCTTATGGAGAAAGATGCCAGTCATGGACGACTGCGCAAGATGACGGCTATACATAGGCTCTTATGGAGAAAGATGACGACCATGGGCGATTGTACGAGATGGCGGGTATACATAGGCTCTTATGGAGAAAGATGACGACCATGGGCGATTGTACGAGATGGCGGGTATACATAGGCTCTTATGGAGAGAGATGACGGCCATGCCCCCTTGCGCAAATGTCATCTGCTCTTATGAGATTCCTATGGGCGCTTGCGCCCTCCTCCTCCGCATCCGTATAACAAAAGGGCAAACGGCCTCCTCTTACTGGCAAATGGGCAAAAAGGACACATCCTCCTATCTGTAGGGCAAAAGGGCTCCTCCTCATCTGTTTTGCAAGCGGGCACCTATTCCTAGCAAAAGGGCTCCTCTTCCGGGCAAATGGGCTCTTCCTCCTGGCAAAAGGACTACTCCTTGCAAAACGGCTCTTCGTCTTTACAGTTACTGAAGTTAGCTTAATCCCTCCTTCTATAGACAGATGCATTCCTGAATTGTACGTTACATTGCAAACAAATATACTGTAATAGTTATAGCGTCCGCCATGCCAACTGGCAGTGGGCCTGGCCCGGCACCGTATAAGCCCACCCGTTACGCTTCAACTGCGCCCATCACGAGCAGCACTTAAGTGCTAGGCCAGCCCCACTCGCTTCCGCCAACGGCCCCGTAACAGAGGAGTATGGAAATGACTCCACGATTAATCTGGAGTGTTCCATCTCGCGAGATTCCTGGATCCATCGAGCATCCGGACTATTCTCGAAGGGCCAGCGCAGATATATAAGAGAGGAGTCAGTGAGAGTTAGACAGAGAGTGAGTTAGTGAGCGAGAGCGAGATTGAGTTAGCGAAGAGCGCAGTCAGTGATGGCCTGGGCTGAGATGTCAGCCTGATGGAGTATCTGCCTGTCGGAGCCGAAGACTCGTTCCTGTTTCCCTGATGTGTGTGTGTGTCCCCCTTGAGGCCGGCCGCTGGAGAAGAATCTGGGGTGTTCTGGAAGAGCGCGAAGGGAACACTGGGTGCGACGTGTGCGGACTGCGAACGGGGTTCGACGGATTGAGTGAACAGCGGCTACTATCCCGACCTGCGAGACTGACGTGTAGGCTGTGGACCGTGACAGCGCTAGCGAGTGTGGATGAGTGAGTCTAGGGTAAATAATCGACGATTTTTCGATTGAGGAGGGAGCGGTAGGTGGAGGAGGCGGTAAGGAGAAGGTAATACCTTTTTAGTATGCCAACATATTGTATGATAATAAGCAGATTCTGTATCCGACAAGACAAAACAGGTTCAACCTATTTACAGAATCCAATTGCAAAAAATATAGAATTGACATGCTGTATGTCTTTATCCGAAAAGACAAAATTTGTTGACTATTAAACAAAAAAACATTATCGCTACTGTGGCGTATGTTTCTATTCGTCAAGACAAGTTACAGTTAATACACCAGAATTGATTGTAGAACAAGAGAAAACATGTTGGATATTAGTGTTCAGAACAGAAAAACATATAACGCAAAACGTAATAATATTAATCTCTCTGTTGATACAATAGCACTTCTATGCAATCAACGCGCACACATTGAATTGCAAATGTTATATATCGGTATCCGACATACTTCTTCTTAATCAATGCAGATAAAATTATTTTAGTTACTGCTTAGACGAGGGTACCTTTGTCTTAAGGAGATGGATTTTGCGGTATTCAAATACATCAAATACAGAAAAAATCTTTTATGTTACTGTAACAGAATAAAAAATTATACTACTGTGCAGATAAAATGATTTAACTACTTAGCAGGGGATACTTTTTTCCGAATTATATTGTGTTAAGGAGAAAAATTGTTGATTCAAACCCTGTTCTAACACAATAAATATCATAGGATTGAAATTTTTTTTGTAAGGGAGAGGAATAGAAGTGTTCCTCTTAAATCAACAATCACTATTATTATGCAGATAAAATGAACTGTAAAATGGATCGGAAATGTATATTGTAACTTACCTTCATTTTAGTGACGAATACTTACGCGACACACTTTTAAGTCGACAGGTGTTTTGAAATGATGTAACCTCGAAGGATTTACTTCTACGAATCGAACTCTCAGCCTCAAACTACTACTTAGTAGGACGGAATGCTGACACTTACAACAGGTGTTTTTGTGTTTAGAACACTGATTGTCTTATTGAAACATTTTATAAATACAGATTTAAACACAAGAGTTATTTTATGGTTTACTGTAATGTTTACACGACTAGAAAAGGGCAAAAGGATGAAAGGACTCTTCCTCCTTACCACAACCTCCTCTTAGGGATAAAGAGCTAATAGGCTAGGGTGTCTCTCCTCTCTTTATCCGGTCTTGAGACCGGTTCTACACCTAGAGACCGAGTTAACACCCTAAGGAAGGGAGATTGTTGGAAAATAATCTATACCAATGTAGGTACTCGATCGACTATATACTACAGAAGGATGACTTAGGTGAGGGTAAGTGCTGGGAATGTAGGAAGGTGTTTAGGCTGTTGTACTGTTCAGAGAGAGATATTACTTAATAATACCTACACAACGTAATTCTTCCTCTATTTCAAAAATATCTGCTTTATTCTCTGTATAACCAGCATCTTGATAGGCTCTTAGCAGTTGCAAACGTTTTATGAGTACGTTGGAGTCTTTACAGTATCTTACGTCTACATAAGGTAACAGAGGCTTGTTGTGAACTTTGAGCCTATATGTAGACAGTAGATGTGTAGGGTCTTGTTTTGATGTAATATGTGCTTCAGTAGTGGCGTTTCCAGGTACAAACTTAACTGGTTTCAATAGCAATGGAGCGTTCAAAATGTCTTCTCCATCTTGCATCTTTTCTTGAGATGTTTTCACGACGACAGAAATCATAAAGCTCTAATGGCAATGAAACATTGAGATCTTTTTCCTTTTCTCCTCCTTTTCCTTCATTATTCTTATTATCATAATCATGATCTCGCCTCTCTTTATCTCGAAATGTGTGCTTAGTAATAGAACTTGTAGCAGGTCTAGACAACAAGGGAGAATTAACAATCTCCAGCAGAGGTGTACTTTTTAAAAATAAATCAGTGTTTGCTTGATTACGGTTGAATTCGTATTTTCTTTTCGATGAAGCTACATAACACGCGGCTTAGTGACACTGAGAGTTGTATGCGTTCTTGATCTCTCTTCTACAATGTTTTCGTTGAAAAATTGTCCTATATGTTATCTCATGACGTCTCTTGTGATAGCCCCGGAAAAATATTATTCCGCACTCTTTGCAGATATAGCTAGAAATAGGTTTCTCCATGACGAACTTTATCTTCTGCTAACAGATTCTTCCTTAAAAGGTACAAGTTGAATCTGCTAGACACGTGTTACTCTCTGCTTCGATGATACGAACAGCTTAACGATTAACAGTAAACTAACACACAAGCATATAACCAAGGTGGCAACAGTGAGGCTTAACCCGTCAAGGTGGCAGCAGTAAGATCAGCGATGTTCTGTTGTTTAAAATTCCGCGCCCACGTGGTTAAGATGCCAGCTGTTATCTTGACAGACACCAAAAAAGCACGTGGATTTTAAATTCTGTGCCACGACGTGCAAAAGGTGGCAGCAATTAGGTTTAGCGCCTTGAAGATGGCAGCAGTGAGGTTAGCGATGCTCTATTGTCGTTAAAAGTGAGATTAGGGTCCGTCAAGAGCACAGCTGTCACCTTGACAGCTGTCAAAAAGCACGTGGCTTTATTTACAAACAAGAGCACGTAATCGTGACGTCACGTGCACGTGGTATGCTCCGTCGGCACTCGAAGTTCAAAATCCTCGCCCACGTGGTTAGAACTTGTCAATAGCATGTAGATAGTAAATTTCATGCGCCTACAACGTTAAGATGACAGCTGCTATCTTAGCATGTCCTATCTATGTGCACAAACATAACTACGTGAATCCTATGTCCCCTCTAGAGCAGCTTTCTCCGTAAGAGCCCATGCATAGCCGCCATCTTGCTCAGTAGACCTCTAGGCCAGCTTTCTCCATAAGAGCACGTGTATAGCCGCCATCTTGCGCAAGCGGCCATGGCCGTCATCTTTCTCCATAATGTATAGCCGCCATCTTGTAAAATCGCCCATGGCCGTCATCTTTCTCCATAAGAATCTATGTATAGCCGCTATCTTGCACAATCGTCCATGACCGGCTTCTTTGTCCATAAGAAGCCGTGTATAGGCACCATCTTGCGCAATCGCCCATGGCCGGCATCTTTCTCTATAAGAAGCTGTGTATAGCCGCCATCTTGCGCAATCGTCCATAGCCGTCATATTTCTCCATGAGAGCGCATGTATAGTCGCCATCTTCTTCAATCGCTTATGATCGGCACCTTTCTCCATAAGAAGCCGTGTATACCCGCCATGTTGCGCAAGCGCTCTTAGGCCGTCTCACAAGAGCAGCCACCATCTTACGCAAGCAGCCCCAAGCCGTCTCATAAGGAGATGTGTATAGCCGCTATCTTGTGCAATGAGCATCGGGAAGGACATCTTGCCGTAAAACTACATCCCTGTGTAGTTAGACTCCTCCATATGTTTACTTATGTCAATCCCCATTGCCCTACTAGTTAAAACAACGTTGGGAGATTCATCATTGTCCTACTAAAGAAAGCATCAGAAAGGGCATCTCGCCGTAAAACTCCACCCTATAAGGTTAAGCCCCTCCATGATAACGACTGTCCACGTCGAGAAGGGCATCTAGCCGTAAAACTATGGTTAGGCCCTTCCGTGTGGTTAGGTTTGCTCTCTTAGGTGTCGGGAAGGGCAACTAGCTGTTAAGGTGTAGTTAGGCCTCTCGAGATGGCGACTGTTAGGTTAGGCTTGCTGTCTTATGCAAAAATCCGCAAACGTGCATTACCCTTCTACTCAACTAAGGGTCAATGGTCTCAGCTGGCAACGTATATTGCCCCTCTACTGGGTGCTGATGCTGCAAACAATATGCTGACGCGGCAAAAAATGTGCTGACGCTATGGTTTTTGAATCCCCACTGCCCTACTACTAATTTGAATTTTTTACCAATTCCTTCACCCTTATTAAACTTGATCACTTGGACATGTAGGTATAGTCGCAAGTGTCATACGGCAGTGTTTTACCAAATTATATACTACTTTAAGGTATATTGGTTGTCAGCAGTCGACTCCTGGAAAACAGAGGTGTGAATGGAAAAATGTACAGATGCGCTAATGCTCTATAGGCAGTTACGTAAAAAATGTTGAGCACATCTTCACATTGTGTTCTTTATTTCCGTGACAATAGCGTCAGAATCTTCGTCACTGTTTTTGTAAGAATGTGCACATTTCCGTTTATTCCTTTGCTTGTATTAAAATATCAATCAATCACCACTGATCTGCATTTAGGGTATTCGCCCAGGTGGCAGATACCCTATCTGTTGTTTACCTACGATCTCCTTTACATCCTTACTACAACCCCTGAATACCCTCATAACCATATGCAGACAACTGAGCCCTTTATTTAAAATCTCAGCACATACCGTTCTAATGTTCAAAAAATGTGTATGACTGTCAATTATGCTTGACGTCATGTTATCTTTAGCTGACATCTGCGCTAGATTCAAATTTCTAATAAATTACTTCAACTTCTCTATACTCCAAAACCATGTCTACCTCCATTTCTTTCTAACCTGCACCTTCTTCTTAGTCTCTTTACTTCTCTGTTATATTATAGTGGGTCTTTACCATTCCTTACCACCTTTACAAGTATATAGTTTTTTCAGATTCTTCGACAATTGCTTTAAACTCATCCCAGAGATTTTTCACATTTCTATTTACCGTTTTCCGCTTATCATACTTACTTTCTGAAAACTACCTCATGCCTGTCCTATCAGCCATATGGTACTGCCTAATAGTTCTATTCTACGACCGTCCTTTCTGTTACTTTTTGTTTTAACAACAAGAGAAACAGTTTCGTGATCACTAATACCACCGTCCTGCTCCATGGTTAAATGGTTAGCATGCTGCACTTCGGTCAAAGGGGCCCCGACTTCGATTCCCGACAGGGTCGGCAAGTTTAACCTTAATTGGTTAATGCCCATGGCACGGATACTGGGTGCATCACCACTTCATCCTCATCGCGACGCGCAGGTCGCCTACGAGAGTCAAATCAATAGACCTGCACCAGGCCTCACAGGAGGCCACATGGCGTTTCATGCTAATAACATCTATTGCTTAAGTTTCTCTAGACACCTCATCAGGTTTCCAGCACTACATCCAGAACAGTCTTCCCTTTAGTTGGTACCATCACTTTCTGAATCGGCTGTCTTTCCCATATTAACTTATTTACCATTTGATGGTCATGCTTCCTATCGTTCGCATCACCTTCCCAGCTCACATTTCGTAAATTGAGATTACCTTCTACAATCACGTTCCTTTCCATATCGTTTCCCACTTAGCTGATTATCTTATCAAATAGTTCCGGATCAGCGTCTACGTCACCCTTTCTAGCTCTATACACTCCAAAACCATCAAGTTGTCTATCATCTTTAGAGATGAGCATTATACTTAGAAATTCATGTTTGTCATCTTCGTCATCTCACAAATTCTTCTTTCATCAGAATGAATACTCCCACTCCTACAATTCCTACCCTATCTACGATAAGCACCTCTGTAGTATGATACAATTTCTTCATCCATAATATAATTTCTCAGCCGTGATTTTACTCTTATTACAATATATGGTATGTCATCCCTACTTGACGTCAAGATCCCTGTACCCTTATCAGCGCTCCGTGGTACACCAAGTTTCCATGAATGAACTTCCCTTTAACACTTCTAAGCACCCTTTCTAATTTATAAGTAAATCTGCGGTTCAAGTGTGTAGGCCATCTGAGCGCAGATCCCTATCCCCTATCCGGACTCTTAGATTCACAAATCTCGCTCACAATTTCCTACATACACATTCCGTAGTCTCATTTAAATCCCCAATTATCCTCCGGTCGGTATCCCTCCTACGAAGTATCCCACTGATAACTTCTGCTTCCTTAAACTGCTTCCGTGCTGCAGTAACTAGATCCCACACATCTCCAACTACGTTAACACCCATTCCAGCTTGCCTTACATTATTGTACTAACGTGGAAGATTACCACCTTCTCCTTACCCTCATCCATCCCTTCTACTTTTCTCAGCATCTGCCTTAACCTTATACCTAAATAACGCTCTACTCTGGCTCCCTATCCTCCTGGTACTTACCGTCCTCATTTGAGCCCCAATTCTCCTCGTCCCTGTTAACTTCTCTGATGCCTGCAGAACACACTTCCTCCACCGTTTTCCCTCTCTCCCTACCCTGTTTCACCTCTCTCTCCCTGTCTACTACTCTACGGTTCCCTTTCTACCGGTCCCTTTCCTCTTCCCCCACCACACCTTTTTAACACCTCCCTGATGTCCATCTCCCATTTGCTGATCTACCTTCAGTGACTCATACTGATTACTTACTGATATCTCTCCTGGACCCACTGCCCGAGGAATCGCTTAGCCCTCGATTTCCTTGAGCTTAAAACATGAGTCCACCTGTCTTCCACAACTCCCCTGCCTAACTACCGAATCCAGTATATTGATTGAAAGAGACTTTTCTTGACTCCTGTCCTCCGTTACAAGTCTAATTTTCTCCTTCAAACACGCTATCTCTTCCCATCTTCCTCAGTTCCCATTGCGAGTGTGTAAATAGTTTTATTTCCCGTGTTTCATTCACCACTCGAACATTAAACGTGGTTATGTATGTGTATCGCCATGTTCAATGAGAAAATCTTCATCTAATACTGGTCAAAATCTTTCACACATTGCGAAGTCTCACTGTACCGGTACTCTGTACGGAAACATGAATCCTTGCAAATTGAAGGATATTAATTTTTGTTGCAATCGTACATATAGGCTGTGGTGAAAAATAATTATATGACATATTTGTGAATATTCTATGCATATGGTATCATTTTGCTCTACGGACATTTCCTACTTTCGTCCAATTTTGGTGTTGCTTAATATTAATAATTGTGACCCAGATTTGGATAATATAAAGAAAGAAATAATGTTGAAATCACAGTATGAAAGGCGTTGGGACACAAGACTAACGTACACATAAATTTAACTTAATAGCCTTCCAGTCTATCGAACACACAAGTTAAATATAATCTTACACTTTAATATACCTGAATAAATCTCAAGCCATTAGGTACACACTATTAAACAAGAAATGACATGTTTAGTTCTGAAGCATAATCATCAGAAGAAGAAGATATACAATACCGTGTAGTACATTTCCTCGTCTTATTCTTCGATCAAGTAGTGCAGGACAAAGAAGGACCTCCTTCGTGATAGGGATTAGGGCTTGCAATCGGTCCCCGTGAAGGAGGAATTCCCAGGAATCGCGAGTCATATGCTCGCGTTGATTACATCTCTGCCCTTTGTACACCCCGTCCCTATCTACTTCCGATTGAAAGAAGCATGGAGGTGTTCGGACAGTTGTGCGGGATATAAATTGGCGTAATTTCCGATGTGTCTGGAAAGATGGCCTAACTTGACTATTTACAGGAAATAAAAGTAATTCAGATGTTGCCGTAGGTGAACCTGCGGAAGGATTATTATCAAAATTGACTTGTCAGAAATATTTCGAGAAGGAAGAGCCGGATCCCCGAATGTTCAGTCCTTCCGGAGGATCCTTCCGTAGAGTAGGGAAGCTTCAGAGTGCAGCCCTAAGTGGATGGTAAATTCCGTCTAAGCCTAAACACGGCCACTAGATCGATAGGGAAATTAAGGTTGAAACATGGAGAGTTCATCGGAACATCCTTCCTGGATGAGGGATCAAGTCGGAATCGAAGCTTCGCCTTACGTCGTCAGATAGCGCAAGGACAATTGAATGTATCGTCGGTTATTGTCAACGATGAGAAATATAAATAACACTATCTCTGAATAAGGGCCGGTTCTACCACCTCCAGATAAAGTAGGGCGTAATTTGCCCTCCGCGTAAAATATTTCCGTTCGACAATTCCCGGGTAGCGCTGTCGGCAGCATAAATCGTAGCTACCCGCCTCTAGAAGCGGCCGATGAACTTTACCTGCCAGGCAAGTCTTGAGAGCTGAAAACTGTTTATTGTATTTCCAGCTACTTGCATCTTGTTATCTCAAGTTGTTGGACACAGCATTCGGGATCGGTATTGCATTGCAGTAAGTAAGAACTCGGCAGGATACACTAATTTAAGTGTTTATGTCATGGTATACGTAATTCTGTTTCGTACTTCCGTACGATTTTAGGTTAGCAGGTTTCAATCATGGATAAGCTTCTTGAGATTGTTGATCTTGTTGATGATTATGACGACGATGAACAGTTAGTACCAATTAGGCGTCCCTATGGCGGATACGAGAGGGTCCAGATCATTTCTGTATATGGACTGACGCCGAGTTTCTTTCGCAGATTCAGGCTTAAAAAGCCGACTGTGCTCTTCCTATTGGAATTATCACGCGAGAGGTCGCGCGAAGGCAAATTGCTCACGCTTAATATTTTAATGAGCTGCTATTTAACTTTCGCAGTGAATTGCTGATAAAAATATATTTATGTACCCTGTTTAACTGCTTTTCAACTAGTACTAACATAATCATCCAGTAAAAATATTTTATCAGTATAAAAAATGAATAATTTTTTTTTGCAAAATCTGGTAAAATTACGTGAGTTTTTACGGAGCGCGAGAGGTCGCACGTAAGCAAATTGCCTCAACGTTTGTATTTTTACATTTCAGTGAACGATTTGGTCACAATTGAAGATAAAACTACAGCACCACACTTCACTGAAAGCCACCATAAACCTCATGAGCTTTTCTTAAGAAAGTTTCTTGGAAATGCATTCATGTAAGAATGCACTACGCGAGGGGTCGCACGAAGGCAATTTGCCGCGTCAGATGCAAGAGTGAAACAAAACTTAAACTACTCCGTAACGCAGCAGGCAATACACATCAGTCGGGAGAGAGGGAGAGGAGGGTTGAAACGAGCGCCCTAAGCCCTACAGCGGCTAGCAACGGAATTATTAACAAATATTTAAAAAGTGCGGCAAACTGACGTGGGTGCGACCTCTCGCGTGTGAATTGAATATGAACTACGGAACGCCAGTTACGTTATTGTATTTGCAGTTCGACATAATTCTTGAAGCCACGTAATTTTCACTGAAGAGATTCAAGAATCGACGCTTTATAGTGTTACTCTGAAGTAAAATTTAATTATTTTGAGAACAGGTTCAGCGACAAACTGAAATTTACGGCAAGATCAAACATTTAGCTCGTTCCCTTGCTCATATTTGTCTTCTTGTTTGTGTTGCACGACTTTTAGTTTACATCGTTCAACAAGGACAGGGTAGGTCACATCTTGCAAGGAGTTAGATTTGGCGAAAATAGAGCGGTTCCAGGATTCAGATTATTTAACATATTATTATTAAATTGCAACTATTTTTGTCACTGTTATGTGCTCAGATACCGTACTTTAAATTATCCTAATACTCTTATGCCTAATAAGTTACATTTTATGCTGAGGAAGCCTGTATATGAGGAATGGAACCCTGTTTCCCCTTGAAATCAATTGTATCCCTTTTCTTTTGTAGGAATTTTGCAGTCTCACCCATGAACCGCCTATTGCTAACATTGCGGTTTTATGCAACTCGGATAATGTTCCTAGCAGCTGGTGAGTTTAGTGGTGTTCAGTTGTGATACAAGTCACCTGGGCTATTGAACGGCTGCGACCTCAGTTTATTAGAATGCCACACACGGAACGTGAATTCCAGAGTGTACAGATGGAATTTTACAGGAATGCTTGTTTTCCCAAAGTTGTTGGGGCATTAGACTGTACTCATATAAGGATTCAATCTCCAGGAAAATATGTAATGTTATGCATTAGTATTCTCCATCTACACATTACTGGTGCGTAAAGCTACCTCACTTCTGTTTCTTCTCTTATTTCCTACTTGCTGCCCTTTCACCTGTTGTAACTTTAATTTCATGTCACATTAGACTCGGCTATTGTCCATCCATACAATCGCTAATACATTATCCTTTACTCACGGTGGTTATTATCTTTCATTGATTCTGAACATGTAGGCCTGCTGAAAGATTTCCATATAACTTAGACCAGTGTAATAGCCTGTTGCTACTTATAAACAGTTGTGGTGAATCAAGGATATGCGTTGGTGTACAGCCATAAATTATAGTGAGCCGAAATATTGTTCACAACATTTTCTTACCGTTTCCATTATAGAAAATACCACTCATCCAAAGCTATCTTTACTTGACGTTTTCAAGAAGTCCTTAACAGTATTTAACATCCCAGATTACATTGACCGGATTTACCCCATACCAATACGTGCTTATAAATAAAATAAAAGAAGAGGCTTATCATTCCAAGTACCTGATTGGTTTCACAATTCAACCATGATAATTATAATTCTTAGATACCATCTGTACAGTAGAGCCTCCGTGGCTCAGACGGCAGCGCGTTGGCCTCTCACCGCTGGATACCGTGGTTCAAATCCCGGTCACTCCATGTGAGATTTGTGCTGGACGAAGCGGAGGCGGGACAGGTTTTTCTCCAGGTAGGTACTCCGGCTTTCCCTGTCATCTTTCATTCCAGCAACACTCTCCATTCTCATTTCATAGCTTCTATCATTCATTATTAAATCACTTTGGGACTGGCGACCCCATCGAATGAATGAATACTGATCTGCATTTAGGGCAGTCGCCCGGGTGGCAGATTCCCTATCTGTTGCTTTCCTAGCCTTTTCCTAAATTATTTCAAAGAAATTGGAAATTTATTGAACGTCTCCCTTGGTAAGTTATTCCAATCCCTAATTCCCCTTCCTATAAATGAATATTTGCCCCAGTTTGTCCTCTTGAATTCCAACTTTATCTTCATACTAGCTGATGTACCCGTGCTTCGCTACGGGATTCTCAGAAAGACTGACTTGGTGGTTTTCCTAACTGAATTCAAGATAGGTCATTACAAAAACGTCAGTAGGAATGTAGCGATTGAAAGCAATGTAATCATATAAAATACTCCAAAAATTAAAAACCGCACACTTCCTCACTTTCCACGAATAGTACTACGGTGCCGAACTAACAGTCCAAAGTTCCAGAGCTGGAATAACCAGGCCGTAGACTGCCATGAACTCTCCTCTGCCATTATTCCGTTAAATATTCGCACTACTCATTCCAGTCAGTGCCTCAGAGTAGGGATTGAATAGCTCGAATGCTATGATGAACCAGTGTGTTACGTACCAGTAATATCAGAAAATGTATGAACCAGAGGAATGGCATGCTAAAGAGGAAAATTATCTAACTCCTCAGCTACTTCCCGCCAATATACAGGCAGGCTGTTACACTCGGTACGACCAGGCGGGTTGGCCGTGTGGTTAGGGGCGCGCAGCTGTGAGCTTGCATCCGGGAGATAGTGGATTCGAACACCACTGTCGGCATCCCTGAAGATGGTATTCCGTTGTTTCCCATTTTCACACCAGGCAAATGCTGGGGCTGTACCTTAATTAAAGCCAAGGCCCCATCCTTCACACCCCTATTCCTTTCCTATCCCATCGCTGCCATAAGGCTTACCTGTGTCGGTGCGACGTAAAGCAAATTTTAAAACCTCGGTACGCCGCAGTAATCCTATTTATCGGGGATGAGTGGAAACAGAAGACAAAAAGCACATCACAACAAACAATGGTCAATGTAATGTTATTGTTGATAAAGTTTATGAGCGTTCTATATTGCAGGCCTTCACATTAGTTTTCTTTCGACTCTGTGAAATTAGGGCGTCTTACAATATTTATATCGTAGACTGTAGTTCCTTATTCTCAGACTTTACGTATCGATTTTCACTAAATTCTGTTTACCCATTTCCTCGCGACTCGGCGCTGATGTGGACTTAGTAACAAAAATCCCAATTCATGAATATCTCTGTGATTATATGCGGTGCGGTAACAATGAATAAGACCTTAAGTGATCGGAAATTAAATAACTTCTTACATAACTACTACTAAATTACGACATGCCTAAAGTTATGTTAGTTATGTAGTATTTACCGATACGACCACTAATAACGTAAATAACTTATTTGAGAATTACATTTCAGGCCTTCCCCTAAACTACCATTTCACTCAGCGTGAATTAAACAATTTGTAGCCTAGACTATAGTGGTTCATCACCCGACTTTACATACCGATTTTCATTAAATTTTCTTCAGACGTTTTCTCGTGATGCGTGTACATACATACATACATACATACATACATACATACAGACAGAAATTACCGCAAAGTAAAAATGCATTTCCTTGTTACTGTGGACATGACCGATACAGAAATACCATTCTTTTCCAATTCTGAGCAATGTACAGACAAAACTCTTATTTTTATATACATATATATATATATATATACAGGGTGTTAGGTGTATACGTGCAGATATTTCTTGTAGCAATAGAGAACGATGTGACGAACCACTATATATCAAACTTTTAGTAATCCGCGGAAGTTATTTTCGAGAGCAAAGTGATATGATGTTTTTAGAATAGGTAGTATGCCTCGTTCTGCGAATGAATAGCTTTCCGTTGACAACAGGCAAGTCACGCGCCATCCGTACCAAACTGGTTCTACTGTAACAGCTGAACGCTACCTTTGTAATGCCACGAGATGTTACGTAATATACTTGCCAAACTGGTTTTATGTTTACGAGCAACTGAACTACGATAACAGCTGAAGGCTGCTACCGGTGTTCACCATGTTACGTTACATTCTCGCCAGACTGGTTTTGTTGTTAGTATTTAGTTTCCGTCAGACAACCCTAGTTATCGGTTTCGGACCCTGGAGCTGTATCGAATTGTCAGCGTTAATACTGGTTCATTTGCTGTTACGTCACTTAGGGGATTGGGATATCTGTGGTCGTCAGCCCCGTGGTCTAGTGAGTATGGTAATGACCTGAAAACTTATGTCTTTACGCCAACGAAAGCAAGCACAGCCAACGTTTTACTTCAAACGAATAATGGACATGTTATACAAATAAATAAATTAAACGTACCTACATTTCGTGCCTCCTGTCGGGCTGTGTGGCTCAGAAGGTTGAGGTGCTGGCCTTTTGACTCCAACCTCGCAGGTTCGAACTTGGCCCAGTCCGGTAGTTTTTGAACGTGCTCAAATACGTCACACTCGTGCCGGTAGATTTAGTGGCACGTAAATAGAACCCCTGCGGGACTAAATTCCGGCACCTCATCGTCTCCGAAAACCGTAAACGTAACGCAAATACCATTATTATTATTATTATTATTATTATTATTATTATTATTATTATTATTATTAATGACTACTCGCCAATAATGTCTGCCTAGAAAATACTTCTCATCGTTTATAACTATGGATCTCGACAGTTGTATAATGTCCTAATGATGATGATTTTCAAAATTGCCTTTAAGTCCCACCGACACAGATAGGTCTTATGGCGACGATGGGACAAAAAAGGGGTAGAAGTGAGAAGGAAGCGTTCGTGACCTAAATGAGGTTCAGCTCCAGCATTTTCCTGATGTGAAAATGGGAAACCACGGAGAACCATCTTCAGGGCTGTCGACAGTGGAGTTCGAACCCAGTATCTTCCCAATGAAAGTTCACAATTTCGCGCCCCTAACCGCACGACCAACGTATTCCAAGCTCTAATGCCGGGCTGAGTACCTCGGACGATAGACCGCTGGTATTCTGATCCCATCTTGGCAGGTTCGATGGAGGCTCAATTCGGGGGTATTTGAATGTGCTGAAATACGCCAGTTTCGTGTCTGTAGATTTACTTGCATTAAAAAAAGTCCTGCGGTACAACATTCAAGCACCTCGGCATCTCCAAAACCCGCCAAAGTAGTTATTGGGACGTAAAAAATTACATTATTATTTCGTGCTTGCAAACGAAAAGCATATGTGTAATGGTAAAATAAAGCAAAATAAAAGTGGCCAGTCTGACTTGCTCAGACGTTTAAAGCACTGGTTTCTTGTTTCCAACTTAGCAGGCTCGATCATGGGTCCGTCCGGTGGCATTCGAAGGAGCTCGTCAGCCTCGTGTCGGTAGATTTACTGGCACGTAAAAATAACTCCTGCGGGAATAAATTACAGCGCCTCCAGAAACAGTATGAGTAGTTAGTGGGACGTAAAGCAAATAACATTACCGGTATTATTATTATTATTATTATTATTATTATTATTATTATTCAGTCTTATTATTATTGCTACTACTCATATTGAACTTCTTCTTATTACTCTTTTTTCTCGTTTGATTATTATTATTATTATTATTATTATTATTATTATTATTATTATCATTATTATTATTATTATTATTATTATTCACCTGTTCATACTTTCGTCTTATTCCTCTTTTTACTCTCCTTTTAAGTCGTATACTTGTTATTCATATTTGATGTTTTGTTATTAATATTATTGTTATTTTTATATTATTATTTTTATTATTTAGTTTAGCTTAATGTGACACAATACCTTTTCCGTCTTTAATTCAACTTTTGTGTCGTGTGCCGGTATACTTCTATGTTTCTGTCCTGTGCTTCAAGACAGTGCTGCAAGATCTGTGTTTGTTTCCCCAGCCCGGGTGTGTTTCGTTTCTCATGTGACAGAGTTACATCTTACGTTCTGTTACATGTTTAAGTTTGGCCTTGTGATAGATCGCCTTTAATCTGCTCTGTAGCCTTTAAAAGTGTAGCATGGTCAATGACCTCAGTGCTTGTTTTGTTCACATATCTGGACTAAGAACTCGTCTCACTCGGCACAGCAAGTTCAAGGCCAACTACTTCTATCTGTTTGTTTGTTTATTTATTTACCCAGGTATGTATGTCAACATTGTACTATGTCAACATCGTACCACGAACATTTACTCAATAAACGGGGTGTTGGGGGGGTCTCTGTCCTGGGGGGTGTGTTCTGCGGGCCTACTCTGGGGTCCGTGTTGTTGCTGCGGTTATCTCTCTGTGCGTTCAGGTATTTACTAACATGTTCAATTCAATTTATTGTATGTACAAGACATACGTCCAACTTGAATTATTTCATCCTCACAACTCTACTTCCTTACTCCATGGCCCAAGAGCTACACGTATAGCTGACGGCCCACCCACCCCTCTGCGAGTGTGGGAATGAAATAACTAATTTGATTGATTTTTTTTCATATTTTAGTAATGATGAATATAAAACAAGCATTTTTTGAATTTTTATACGTGTTAATGATGATGATGATTGCTGTTTTAAGGTCATCGGCCCTTAAAAACGCAAAGTGTCTTCTGTTTTAACTCGAGCTCGATAGCCGCAGTCACTTAAATGCGGCCAGTATCCAGTATTCGGGAGATAGTAGGTTCGAACTCCACTGTCGGCAGCCCTGAAAATGGTTTTCCGTGGTTTCCCATTTTCACTCCAGGCAAATGGTGGGGCTGTACCTTAATTAAGGCCACGGCCGCTTCCTTCCCAGTCCTAGCCCTTTCCTGTCCCATCGTCGCCGTATCTGTGTCGGTGCGACGTAAAGCAAGTAGCAAAAAAAAAAAGAAAACAACATGCAGTGTAGGATTGAGCAACTGCCGAAATGCGTTCAAGGTCAATGTCTAGCGTTTTAACAAGCACGTCTTCCGCACTCGCGCACTGAAACTCTCGATTATAATTTTTGTTACCGGTACATAAGTTTCCCTGGTCGGATTTATGAGAATATCGACCTATCGAGACTCAAAATACTATAACGATACTGTACTGTACTCCCAAGCCATTACGTTGCACAAATGGCGTAACATCTGGCATACCAAAGTAAAACTCGTAGCAATTGTTCAAAGTGATCACCCTGGGCTTCCCTGCAGGCTTCACTTCTCCGAATCCAGTTGCGACGCATTCGAGCCAAGACACCAGGGTTGTGTCCGACTCGTTGGCTGAACGGTCAGCGTACTGGCCTTCCGTTCAGAGGGTCCCGGGTTCGATTCCCGGCCGGGTCGGAGATTTTAACCTTAACTGGTTAATTCCAATGGCACGGGGGCTGAGTGTATGTATCCTCATTTCATCCTCATCACGACGCGCAGGTCGCCTACGAGAGTCAAATGGAAAGACCTGCACCTGGCGAGCCGAACTCGTCCTGGGATATCGCGGCACTAAAAGCCATACGACATTTCATTTCATTTCATTTCACCAGGGTTGTTCAGAATATCCTCTGCTGCTTAAACAATACGTTCACGGAAGTCGTCCGAAGTCGGTACTTCAGTTCGATATAGTTTGTGTTTCATGTTCCCCCAGACATTAAAGTCAATTGGAATAAGGTCTGGAGATCTGGCTGGTCAATTGATAGTTCCACATCGTCCTGTCCACCGTTGAGGAAATGTCTGCACCATCGTGTAAAATCCACGTGGTTCTGCATAGTCGAAGCGACACGTCCTCTGAAAGCTCAAGTAACGTACTGTATCTACAGGAGCAAGGTAACATTAATAAAAAGATGATTAGTCCACGTAACCGACTTCCTGCTACACCCATCTAGGTATTAATTCATAACCGGTGCTGGAAATTGCCTTCTCCTACTGAGTGGGGATGTTCCACAGCCCATGAGTGGGATATAGTGGGTTCGAACTCCTCTTTCGGCAGCCCTAAAGACTTTTTTCCGTGGTTTGCCATGTTCACACCAGGCAAATGCTGGTGCTGTTCCTTAATTAAGGCCACGGTTGCTTCTTCACCATCCTAGCCCTTTCCTGTCCCGTCGTCGCCGTAAGATCTATCTGAGTCGTGGCGACGTACATCAACTCGTAAGAAAATGGTAATCAGCTGTCAAAGACACTGCACCCGTTGAATATGGTCAGGATGCACTAGTTCTTCATGCAGTGTCCTACGTATGGTCCAAGTTGGTACACCAACGGCACGTGTTATACTACGCGTACGGCGCCCGGGATCATCGTTTACTATTGTTAGGATGCCCGGCTCCATGGCAAAACGGTTAGCGTGCTGGCCTTTGGTTACAGGGGTCCCGGGTTCGATTCCCGGCAGGGTCGGTATTTGAACCATCATGGTTATTTTCCCTGGCATGGGGCTGGGTGTATGTGTTGTCTTCATCCTCATTTGATTATCACCAAGGTGCGCAGGTCACCTACGGGAGTCAAACCAAAAGACATGCACCTAGCGAGCCGAACCCGTCCTGGGATCTCCCGGCACTAATATCCATACGCCATTTCATTTCCATTGTCAGGATGTCTTCTTCCGCGTCTAGAATTACACGTGGCCGTTTAGGCCATCGCTTCTGAAAGCGTGATGTAACACAACCTGCATCGCGAATACGCTGCAGTACAGCAAGTATCGTTGCTGGATTCGGCACCCGTCTGTTGGGAAGCCTTTTCCGATAGATTCATGGAGGGCGACCCGTGTTCTGTTCTGCCACACGATACACTAGCAGCATATCATGGTATTCGTGGTATTCATACACTGGAATTATTCATATACAACGACGTTGTGCAACACATCTGCGCAGCGGTTCATCATATTTTCGCGGGCGTTTGACTGTCGCGACCGATCGGACCTTGAAAAATAATAGCCCTCGTACTACTACGAAGTAACTCGCGTACTAGTACGGACGATAATTCGCCTCTCTGACAGCTGTTATTCAGGTCAAGGTCAGACAGACAGCTCATGCAGGGGCGGGAACCCGTCCCACCACACCCCCGTCGCTAGGAACAGCACACGACCCAACCGGCACGTGACAGGTCTAGTGAATTTGTCAAACTGCTCACGTGAAATATTCTCCCACAGTGTGACTTCAATACCATGGATTCTTGGGAGGCCAACTCGCCGTATGCAGAAACACCCCGTGTTGACGTGTACGTAAATAAAGTTTCTTACGTAAACGAAAGAATGCGTGGGATAGGATTTCCAAGTGAGTAGTATCAGAATTGAATTGTCAAAGCACATCGAACGTTTTGCTTCATATCAATAAGGGACATGTTATAAAAATAAATTAATTAAACGTACCTCCTCTTCGTGCTTCCAAATGAAAAGAACTTGTTTAATGGTAAATTAAAGCATTCTGCTTTTGCAGTGCCTATTAAACGTATCAAAATAAACGTTGCCAGGCTGAGTGGTTCAGACGATTCAAGCTCTGGTTTCATGAACTTAGCAGGCTCGATCCTGGCTCAGTCCGCTGGTATTTGAAGGTGCTCAAATACGTCCGCTTCTGATCGGTAGAATTACAGGCACGTTAAAGAATACCCGTGGGCAAAATTCCGAAACCGCGCGTCTCCATTGGCACGTAAACATTTATTATTATTATTATTATTACTGAGCGAGTTGGCCGTGTGATTAGGAGCGCGCGGCTGTCAGCTTGCATTCATCGTAAAGCCACCTACCCATATTACAATAAAAACTGTGTCAGTCCATTATTACTATAACTAAAATAAAAGTTAAACGCCCCACTCAAACTCCGTAGCTGGTAATCTGTCAGAAAACACTACAGAAAACACTGAACTTTTAACAAGTCCGAATTATTATTCATCTTATAATTGCGGACATGTCTCCGGAATTACCGAAACATGTACTTACAAATTGTTTTACGTCGCACCGACACAAGTAGGTCTTACGGCGACGATGGGAGAGAAAAGGGATACAAGTGGGAAGGAAGCGTTCGAGGCCTTAATAAAGGTACTGTCCCAGTATTTCCCTGATGTGAAAATGGGACATTACGGAAAACCATCTTCCCGGCTGCCGACAGCGGAGTTCGAATCCACTATCACCAAAATGCAAACTCACAGCTGCGCGCCCCTAACCACACGACCAACTTATTCTAACCTCTAATGCCGGACTGAGTAGCTCGGACGATAGAGCGCTGGTCTTCTGAACCCACCTTGGCAGGTTCGATGGCGGCTCAGTTCGGTGGTATTTGAAGGTGCTCAAATAAGCCAGTCTCGTGTCTGTAGATTTACTTGCACTAAAAAACACTGCGGTAAAAAATTCTGGCATTTCAGCGTCTCCGAAAACCGTGAAAATTAGTTAGTGGAAGGTAAAGACATTATTATTATTATTATTATTATTATTATTATTATTATTATTATTATTATTATTATTAGTAGTAGTAGTAGTAGTAGTAGTAATATTATTATGATTACGGAAGTTCTAATTAAGCGGGTCCATTACAGTCATCACTTTACCTATCGGCACTTACTGTCCAGTAATAAGCCTTCTGTCCGCCTGTGTGGTATAGTGGTTAGTGTGATTAGCTGCCACCCCCCGAAGGCCCGGGTTCGAGCTCTGACACGAAATTTGAAAAGTAGTACGAAAGTTGGAACGGGGCCCATTATGCCTCGGGAGGTCAAATGAGTAGAGGTGGTTTGTTTCGCACCTCAGCCATCCTGAAAGTGGTTTCCCGTAGTTTTCCACTTCTCCAGGCAAATGCCGCGATAGTACCTAGCTTAAGGCCACGGCCGCTTCCTTCCCTCTTCCTTTTCTATCCCTTCTCATCCCCCGCAAGGCCCCTGTTCATCCTAGCAGGTGGGGCGCTTGGGCGAGGTACTGGTCATTCTCCCCAGTTGTATCCCCGACCCAATGTCTCACGCTCCAGGACACTGCCCTTGAGGTGGTAGAGGTGGGATCCCTTGCTGAGTCCCAGCGAAAACCAACCCTGGAGGGTAAACATATTAGGGAAAGGCAGAATAAGCCTTCTATTACAAATGCCCGGCGGCAATTCCACAGTAGCTCTTTTTCCTTCGAGCAATGTTCACGGTGGATGAAAGTACGGTTTTTGAAATTTGTCTCATTAGTAACAATTTCACTGAATACTTATAGTCTTTTCGCTCAGTGCCCACCGTCCTTTCATTGACCTGAAAAGTTTATGAATAAGCATAGACAACTCGCATTGTCTATTGTCAGAAGTTCATCGTAGAGTGTCGCAATAACAGCACCGAAATTTTGCGCCCATTTTTCATTACTTATTAACTATTTCCTTTAATTTTGTCAGCTTGGATCACTGAGTAATGCCAATGACGTCTTATAAATCACACACAACTACACAACACTTGATTCGCATGCATGTGGTGGTACGGATCTTCGACGTCACTGTAAGAAGTCTGTGTACTTTTCACACAGACTACCCTAGACCGGTTTTCGAGTACAGCAAGTGGCCAGGCACGTGAGTCAACGTCTCCTACTTGCCAAGCCTTTAGGGGAAGTGCACAACAACATGTGATAGCCTGCGATAAGAAACAGGTTCAACAAGCCCTATACTCTGCTACTGTACTTCCACTACGCGTGGACAGAATGACGTAACCGGCGTATCCTACTACGGCCGTTCAAAACACATTAGCTCCTGAAATATTTGGCTCAGTTATGGGCAAACTAATAGGACAAGGTAAAAAGTACATAGCATATATTGTGCGATGTATTTTTCTTTGCCGACTAGCTTAATATCTGCACGTATACCCCTAACACTCTGTATATAGATTACATTTCAGGCCTTCCCCTAAACTACCATTTCACTCAGTGTGAATAACGTTATTGATGGCCTAGAGTATAGCGACTTATTCCCCGACTTTCCATACCAATTTTTGTGAAGATACGACCACTAACATAATAAAGATTTGAAATTTAAATTTTAGGCCTTCCCCTAAACTACCATTTTTCTTAGCGTGTACAGCCTACATTGTAGCGAATTGTTTCCCATCTTTGTCTACCTATTTTCATTATGACACGGCCACTAATAACATAAATATTTGAGAATTAAATTTCAGGCCTTCCCTAAACTACCATTTCACTCAGCGTGATTAAAATAAATTATAGCCTAGATTGTAGCGGTTCATCACCCAACTTTACATTCCGATTTTCATTAAATTCTCTTCAGCCGTTTTCTCGTGATGCGTGTGCAGATAGACAGACAGACAGACAGACAGAAATTACGGAAAAGTAAAAAAATTCATTTTCTTGCTACTGTGGACATTACCGATACAGAAATACCATTCTTTTCAAATTCTGAGCAATGTACAGACAAAATTCTTATTTTATATATATAGATTGTGATCTTTCCTACTTTTATAAACGCCACTCAAACTTATTCGTCTACTAATGTCATTCCACGCCATCTCTCCGCTGACAGCTCGGAGCATACCACTTAGTCGAGCAGCTCTTCTTCTTTCTCTCAATTCTTACCAACCCAAACGTTGCCACATTTTTGTAACGCTACTCATTTGTCGGACGTCACCCAGAACAAATCAAGCTGCTTTTCTTTGGATTTTTTCCAGTTCTTGAATCAGGTAATCCTGGTGAGGGTCCCATACACTGGAACCATACTCTAGATGGGGTCTTACCAGAGACTTATATGCCCTCTCCTTTACATCCTTACTACAACCCCTAAACACCCTCATAACCATGTGCAGAGATCTGTACCCTTTATTTACAATCCCATTTATGTGATTACCCCAATGAAGATCTTTCCGTATATTAACACCCAGATACCTACAATGATCCCCAAAAGGAACTTTAACCCCATCAACGCAGTAATTAAAACTGAGAGGACTTTTCCTATTTGTGAAACTCACAACCTTACTTTTAACCCCGTTTATCAACATACCATTGCCTCCTGTCCATCTCACAACATTTTCGAGGTCACGTTGCAGTTGCTCACAATCTTGTAACTTATTTATCACTCTATAGAGAATAACATCATCCGCAAAAAGCCTTACCTCCGATTCCACTCTTTTACATATATCATTTATATATATAAGAAAACATAAAGGTTCAATAATACTGCCTTGAGGAATTTCCCTCTTAATTATTACAGGGTCAGATAAAGCTTCACCTAGTCTAATTCTCTGAGATCTATGTTCTAGAAATATAGCAACCCATTTGGTCACTCTTTTGTCTAGTCCAATTGCACTCATATTTGCCAGTAGTCTCCCATGATCCACCCTATCATATGCTTTAGACAGGTCGATCGCGATACAGTCCATTTGACCTCCAGAATCCAAGACATCTGCTATATCTTGCTGGAATCCGACAAGTTGAGCTTCAGTGGAATAACCTTTCCTAATTACGAACTGCCTTCTATCGAACCAGTTATTAATTTCACAAACATGTCTAAATAGCCATCTGCTTCATTCATACCATCCCTGACCCAGTCAATGACTGGAAAACAGGTTGTAGGTTTTCATTTTCACCATCTGTACAGTATAGTGTAAACGTACATCCGCCATATCTCTGAACTACGGTACCCTAAATGTTGTTGCTAAAGTACATGTTAAGCTATCAATTTTCAACTTATATCAACCTAGCAGCATGTTGTACTTCTAGTATATTGTCAGATTTACAAAATACTTAATGCTGGTAAGCAATATATTGGAGATAGAACATATTATCACTGTTCGGGCAACATGGCTCTTCGGAGGCCAGTGATCACTGGGATGAATATTGCAGACCTTTGCTCACCTAGGTCTACTTATTTTTATATGTAAACTAGCAAATGTACCCCTGCTTCGCTACGGTATTCTACAATGTGTACGGATATCGAAGTAAATTGCTGTACATGAAGTGAATAAGAAATTTTTAATTGCATTCTCTTGGCGTTATCCAAGAAAAAGCATAGGGAGGTCCGCAGTCGTTGTTTCCAATGTAAAGTGCGAGTTGCAGAGTTGTGATGATAACGACAGGTCCACTTGTCGGCCGCATTTCACTATGCGTAACGTCAGTCACATTTTCATGGGTAAATTTGTTTAAAATCGGGGTACCTATACCGAATGATAAAGTGAATCAGGTAAAAGAGTTTTAAAAATGAACGCTCCCTTGCCTTCTGCTAGTCATATCAAGAAGGGAATTATACATTACTATGGTACACAGGCGTTGGAGAAGGACCCCATTCCTATTGCTAGTTAAAGTTGATGTGGGGAGTACTGATTACAATAGCAGACGCCCTCCTGCTGACAGTCACTATTGATTTGTAAAGTATTAATTACAATGTAAGACACACTCCCTTCTAGATCGCTACAGATCGACTTAAATTAATAATGTAGGTCGACATACGGAAGTATATGCATGTTCACCTTCATTTACAGAATAACTGCTGCTAAACGGTGCTTTCGTATTGAAAAACGGATAGTATGAAAAGACTTCTCTGGCCTCATTTAGCGATCCAAATGGCTGGCCCTATGATATTTCCTTGTATGTCATCTGTTTAAAGGCAAGATTATTTTAGAAACGTTGAATAGGGTGAAATTTGTGTAAGGTTTTCACACAGTGAATTACTTTTCAGATACTTATGCGACAGCTTCAAACATGGAATTTGGCTGGGTGGGCCAATATTCGTGTAGAATTTGATGATCCCTTCTTTCCTATAAGTAAATCAAACAATCAATTATACGAGTACAAAGTGCAAAATTTAAGTAATCCAGAAATAGAGCCAAATTTAATATAAGGTATAGAGATACGACAAAAAGTGATAGGACCACAGTTGTAGATCGCTCCAAATTGAACCGAGATTGTGCCATCCGTTTTGTGATACGACTTACCGTTTAGCAGGGGCGGTTTCTCCATAAGGTTGCAGGTTTGCGCTACCCCCATTAAATTTTTATGTTTATTTTAGGTAAACTTTTATCATTTGGATTACTCAACTACTGTATTTTTATTTAGCAAGACAAACCTTTCAAGAGCTTGAAAGAGCAAATATTGACTACAGGGTACTTAACAAGCCGCTACTCTTAGATGTTCACTGCAGGAGTCGAAAAGTTTGCAGCGAGAAGTCAACCTGAGGTAGGATGAAACTTGGGCTGCTCGAGGGGTGCGCGGGGCTGCTAGAAGTGTGCATTTAGGCTGCTAGAGGGGTGTGCGGGGAGAGGAAAAGATAGGCGTGGCTTCTTATACATTGCTTAAATGGAGGTTTATCAACCTGGCTCCTCCTACCACGGCCGACTGGATTCCTCGCTGCGCTAAGGAGCTACCTAGAGCGACGCATCAAATCGGCCGTGCTCGTACGTAACCAACTACTAGCGAAGTCGCTAGAGACCGTTGCTGCTCAATGTGAGATTCTGTTATAGAACAGGAGTGTCATCTAGCGAGACCACATGGAAGTTCATCTGCTGGATCACGGCCGGTTGGATCCCTTGCTGCGCTCGGTAAGGAGCTAGGAAGCTATTCGTCCTGGCTAGAGCGACGCATCAAGTCGGCCGTGGCTGGATATATAACTAATGTCTCTAAATTTGATAATAAAAACCGCCATTTCTTTCAATATAGTCGTGAGCTTTGTTATGTGCGTACAAGCTAAGTAGATTATTAATTTCATTGTGTAAACATTCGTGTCAGCATGTGTGTTTTTATTATTGTGCGTTTTTATCAGTTAGTGGTATTTTGCCAGATCATGAATTCGGTGCAGTCTTTAATGTCTGGGCCGTTTCCGCAACGGACTGCTGAGGAACAATCCGAGGTGAAACGAATGGGAAGGCCCACGCGACGTTTAATTTCGAAACCAGATACGTTACAAAAGGATATTTTTTTCAATACCGGAATTAGGCTACCTCAAAGTGTTTCATTTCAGTATGGTAAAAAAGTTTTTAAATGAAAAAATGTTAATGCGTTATAGTAATATTCCTGAAAATAGAAATATAAAATGTTTGTTTTATTTTTAATAATAAAAAGGTATTGTTGATGTATCTAGATTTGAAAATTAGCTTGTAATCATATTATATCATTGGTAAAAACTGTGCACCACTGAACTTTTAAACCACCAGCCGCCACTGCCGTTTAGCCGCCAAATACCTCGAAAGGAAGTCTGCACCGTCATTAAAATTGCCTCCA
This sequence comes from Anabrus simplex, assembly GCF_040414725.1. Taxonomy (NCBI): domain Eukaryota; kingdom Metazoa; phylum Arthropoda; class Insecta; order Orthoptera; family Tettigoniidae; genus Anabrus; species Anabrus simplex. The sequence continues at coordinate 433,174,723 of NC_090269.1, read as the reverse complement.
TATTTCGATATTTTCCGGGAGTAAAAAATAAAATGTTTAAATATCTCGTAAATTTTCCGTCGGTTACAGGCTAAAAGCTATAATTTTGCCAAATTTCAATTTTCTAACTCGTCTGGGAGATAGTGCTGCCATCTTGATATGGGGGAGGGGGTTAAAAATTAGGACTTTCAGGAAACTTTTGAGCCAATGAAACCTATAGGTTATCGTTCAGGATAAATATCACCTACTGTGTTCTTATGCAGATTTGAAACTCCCAGCGTGTCCCTCTCAGACAATTTTGATAATTTTAATTTTTTCTAGGGATCCTGACGTCATCAGGTTGCCTGATACCAAGTTTTAAGTTTCTAGGATGCCTGGAATGGTCTCATTAGTTGACGCCTGTTTTCATTTTCATGCCTTAATTTATATATATAGTGCAGTATATATAGATCGCGCCAAACTGACTTCTATTTATTAATATGGATTATATTTCACCCGCTTCCGTAGTGGTCCTAGGGCGTCTTACTCCCACAGTATGTTTTCCAGGTAGTAAGTCATACTTGAAAGTCATACTGGAACATACACACGTCTATCACCTTGGGGATTTTTTACAATTTATTTTTTCATCCTTCCTCACCCTGTATGCCAAAGGTGGCTGAAGTTGGACTTTAAAAATCCGGAATGTTACTATTCATCTCAGCGACCCCAAAAAGTATGGATTCGACACTACATTCGATGATGTGTATATCTCAGCCCCCTCGCCCCCCGCCCCTAATGTTTCCTGGGGTGTATTACCCCACGTGGTTTGTCTCCTGATACTAAAATTCCGGAGTGTCACTACTCATCTCAGTGACCCCGAAGACTACGTATTCGACAGTATTTTCTATTATTTCTATATATCACTCCCCCATCCCCCCAACAAAGGGGGCTGAACTTGAACATAAAACAATTCCGGAGTGTTGCTATTCATTTCAGCGAGCCCGAAAAGTATTGATTCGACACTACTTTCGATGATATTTATATCTCACCCCCTCGCCCCCCCCCGCCCCTTAGCGTTCCTGGGATGTCCTACCCCCATGTGGTTTGTCTCCTGATACTAAAAATCCGAAGTGTACAATTCACCTCGACGACCCCGAAAACTATGGATTCGACACTATTTTCGCTTATTTTATATATCACTCTCTCATCGCCCCTACCACAAAGGGGGCTGAACTTGGACTTAAAAAATTCCGGAGTGTGACTATTCATCTCAGCGACCACAAAAAGTATGGATTCAACACTACTTTTGATGATTTTTGTATCTCAGCCCCCTTGCCCCCCTGCCCATAAGAGTGTCTGTGCTGCCTTACCCCCACGTGGTTTATCTCCTGATACTAAAAATACGAAGTGTACAATTCACCTCGGCGACCCCGAAAACTATGTATTCGGCACTATTTTCGTTTAATTTTATATATCACTTCCCCCTCGCCACCACCCAAAATGGGGCTGAACTTGGACTTTAAAAAATCCGGAGTGTCACTATTCATCTCAGCGACCCCTAAAAGTATGGATTCGACACTATTTTCGTTAATTTGTATATCTGACCCCTTTGAACCCCGCCCCCAAGGTTTCCTGAGCTGTCTTACCCCCACGTGGTTTGTCTCCTGCTACTAAAAATCCGGAGTGTACAATTCACCTCGACGACCCCGAAAACTACGTATTCGACACTATTTTCGTTTAATTTTATATACCAGTCCCCCATCGCCCCCACCCAGATGGGAGCAGGAGTTTGACTTTTCAAAAATCGGGAGTGTCACTATTCACCACAGCGACCCCAAAAACTATGGACTGGACACTATTTTTATTTATTTTTTACCTGACCCCCTAACCGCCCACCCTTAAGGGGGCTAGAGGTGGCTTACCCCCACAGTGCTCGTTTCCAGACAGCAAATAATAAGTGTTCAAAATTTGGTTGAAATTGCTCCAGTGGTTTAGGAGACGTGTCATTTACACACATACATCCATTTTTATATACAGTATAGATATATTTTATATATCACTCCCCCCTCGCTCCCACCCCAAAGGGGGCTGAACTTGGACTTAAAAAAATCCGGAGTGTCACTATTCATCTCAGCGACCCCGAAAAGTATGAATTCGACACTATTTTCGTTAATTTGTATATCTGACCCCCCTTGCCCCCCGCCCCCAAGGTTTCGTGGGCTGTCTTATCCCACGTGGTTTTTCGCCAGATACTAAAAATCCGGAGTGTACAATTCACCTCGACGACCCCGAAAACTATGCATTCGACACTATTTTCGTTTAATTTTATATATCAGTACCCCCCTCCCCCCACCCAAATGGGAGCAGAAATTTGACTTTTCAAAATTCGGGAGTGTCACTATTCACCTCAGCGACCCCAAAAACTATGGATTCGACACTATTTTCATTTATTTCTTACCTGACCCCGCAAGGGGGCTAGAGGTGGCTTACCGTAACAGTGCTCGTCTCCAGATAGCAAATAATATGTGTTCAAAATTTGATTGAAATTGCTCCAGTGGTTTAGGAGGAGGTGTGTCATTTACAAACATACAAACATTCATTTATATATATATATATATATATATAAATAGATCCTAGAAACTGTATAGGAGCCTTCGTGGCTCAGGCGGCAGCGCGCCAGCCTCTTACCACTGGGTTCCGTGATTCAAATCCCGGTCGCTCTGTGTAAGAGTTTTGCTGGACACAGTGGAGGCAGGACAGTTATTTCTCCGGTACTCCGGTTTTCTGCTAGATGAGGGCTTCATTCATTGCATTCCTGACCCGGTCGAATGACTGTAAACAGGCTGTAGATGTTCAATCCTAGAAAGTGTGAAAACTGGGGTTGCCGAGCAAGAACACCTGCTACACTGATGGTTGGCGATGAAGCTCAGATCCTAATTACTGTGCTGCAAGTACACAAACAGTTTTAGAATATCACATAAATATGTCTGCCCTGGTCTTTCCCAGAGTCTAGATGTAGCACTTTGTGAGAATGAGTTCTTCGATCTAGATATGCCCAGCCTGTGTAATATGGTGATATTGGAACCTTAATTCAATGCTTCCATGGGGAAAGTGTGTCTCATGTTTTCAATCTGTAAACATTCCCTTGTTTTTTAACCCCTCCTAACTCCCACCCCCAGGCAGTTGACCTTCTTTCACCTTGTACTTGACATGCTATTAGTGGTCAGACTGTTTCCCCGCTGACCTTTGGGGTTTCCTCCACCACTAGATAACTGCTGTACACATTGCAGAACCTACATACACAAGTCACTCAGCACACTATCGCATTTTTACAAGGCTGATCTAATGAAACAAGCATTACCCTGCATTAGGAAGTCTATCAGCTGGTACTTATTACTAAATGGACTTGTCAGATCTTTACCCATATATAGTCTAACAAAGATGTAACTCAATATTAGATCTTCTTTAATATGAATGCATATAATTAATGTTTGAGGACCAGACTCAATATATGAAGAAAAAGGTTCTTCCATGTAAAAGCATTGCAATTTTTATAGTAGTTATAAAGTTACGTGCATTCACAATTCCGTATAAAATAAGCAGATGAAGAGTACGTATTAAGAAAGCTAATGTCTCATATTTCGTTCAAGGCGATCATCTGACAAAAGCAGTATCATACCTTATTATTAGAGGCAAAATGTGGGGTATTACAAAGCAGTCTTTCTTGCATATACAATATTAATGACAGAAAGTGACAGGTAGGTAACTCAGTATAGGGCTAATACTGTTATATATTAAGAAGCAGTCAATACAATTCATATATTCCAGATGAAATATGTAAAGGTATCTTCTCAATGAAAGAAACTATACTGCATTACCTTACAAAGCGTTATGAAATACAATTTTAAGCATTGTACAGCCACAATCAATCCTTGACCTAAGAGGATAGAAAGCTCAAGCCAGTGTAAGTTAAACAAGCCAGAATACTAAATGTAGATAAGTTAGTAACTCCAAACGACAAATAGATTTGATTTTCCTAGAGGTTACTTAAACCAATACCTAAATTACATCTCTTCCCTTTTTAGTATACCCTAACCTCAATTAATTAAGAGGTGCATTAGATGTGGGAAGGAAAGAAATGGCTTGATATTAATGGCATTTTATTTTCTATTTGCGGGGTGTGATAACGCCGAATATTACCGGAACACAAAAGGCTTCTTTTCACTCAATGTTCAAACAGTGAGTGATAGAAGTCTGAAAATCCGGGATATTATCGTGCGATGGCCTGGGTTGTCTTCAATAACAGCCACTTGAAAGCCAGACTTGAGAGGAATGAATGGAGGAATCTTTTAATATTGGCAGACAGTGAACATGAAAATAGACCTATTTAGCAACACCATTTGCTAACCCCAACTCAGCCGCTGAGAACCTCTATAATGGAGCTCAAATTAAAACTATGAGTGTTGTCAAAAGACAATATTGAGTTTGGAAACGGCGATTTCCAGTACGATCTCTGGGAATGAGAGTGTCCCTCGAGAAAGCACGAGCTACTGCTCTTCTGCACAATATGGGGTGTGACAGGTGATGGTGTGATTATTGTTTTAAGAGGAAGTACAACTGGGCAACCATCCTCTGGGACGTGACAGAAGAGACGTTGAGCCACCGGTTGATCCTGACCTTAGAGTTTTCGACGATAACGTGCCAATGATTCCGCATTTGCACAACAATGAATAAGGAAACGTATGTTCCCGACAGAGGCTTGTGAAAGAGTAGTTTTCCCAATTGCTAAATGAGGGGAGATAATCTGCAAGCTTCTGTGAATTAGCCATGCACCTCCATAATTTTCTTCATTATTCTCCTAGGTAACCTATCCTCAAAATAGCACACCTATCATGATGCATGGTTAGTGCATGCCGTGGAGGCCACTGCGTAGGCAACTTGAAGCCACCGGCAGTGCCAAAGCACTATGAGAGACTTTGTCTAATTTCCAAAAAGTAATGCCTGCTGGCCACCAGATGATATAGATGTTGATTCCCAACTGATGAGCCCAATTTAGCACACTGGGGCGAAACGCTGTCAACCAGGAATGAGTTAGCTGGAAAATTGATAATGTTCAATAACGGACCAACTACATAGATATTATGAATAAGATATCCTGCGTCCACACAGCCTTCACTCCCGTACAGCAAAGTTGATCTAAAAGCGTGCAAATGCCAAGATGGTCTGACCGGGCGAGTTGGCCGTGTGGTTAGGGGCCTGCAGCTGTGAGCTTGCATCCGGGAGATAGTGGGTTTCAACCCCACTGTCCGGCGACCCTGAAGATGTATTTTCACACCAGGCAAATGCTGGGGCTGTACCTTAATTAAGGCCATGGCCGTTTCCTTCCCGTTCGTAGGGTTTTCCCATCCCATCTTCGAAATTAAACCTAACTGTTTGATGCGACGTAAAGGAGATTATAAAACAATGTGATTGTCCATCACAACTGCGAGCTCATTGCATTAGTTTTGCTGCACCTTCATTCATTTTTACTACAGTATCCTAGCAACCTGCAAGAATGCACATCGTAAACACTTCAGTTTTTTATTTCCAACCTGACATACAGTTTTCCTAGGCATCTTCCCTACTGAGATTACTTTAGTCTAGGAAATGCTAATTTTAATATCATATTTGCTGCACGTTCTTTTAAGCTCCAGAAGAGAGGCAGAGTTTCAACTTAATCTGCCATTAAGACCAAATCAGCGTAATCGAAACTGTTCACGCGTTTCTACCCAAGTGCATTCCTCCCTGTCATACAGGAATTTCATGCTAATCTAATTACTCTACAAACCTGTTTCATTCCTGCTTCCTGCATATTCTATGATTTCAGGTGTAATTTCATCTCTTCCTGCCGCTTTTCCTTCCCAGTTCAGCTATAATTCACTGTCATCATTGTGCTCCTCCCTATGAATTCCGTCAGCAGAAATATTCCCTTTTGCATTCAGAAGCTCTTCAAAATATTCCTTCAGTATGTCCAGTGATTCCCTAGCACCTGCAACGAGTTCACACGATTTCTCCAAAATGCTGTTCATTTCCCTCCCTTTCTGACAGTCTACAATACCATAGTTCCCCGCCGCTTGACCAGTCCTTTCCAGTTTATTGCCGAAATCTTCCCATGAATATTTCCTGGGCCCTACTTTGAGTATTTCTTTCATCTGTTTGCAGTTCCTTACCTGCATTTTAACACACTTTCTATGTATGTTTTAAATTTGATTTCATGAGTAGGGTTTGTGTAGGTAATCACAATGTGATACTTCACGTATCACAATCCCTCAATATTTATTGTCATTGAGCCTGCAAAAACTGCCATGTGATAAAGTTGTGTGGGAAATACTGATCCGCAGCACATTCATCATCAAGTGCGACATTACTCGCACAGCATTGAACCTTAAATGGCATGACCTCATTGGCTGAAGTTCAAAGCTGAAATATTTCACATAGTTTTTGCAGGCTCAAACGACAATATGACGTCCATTTAAATGTTTTCTGTGTGGGATATTATGTGTATATATGTGTACTGTACTTCAGAAATTCGAATATATTCATAGATCAGCAATTTTCTCTTAAGATACAGCATATCACTGTGATTAGAATCAGAATACCATGCGTCAGTGTTATGATCTTCAAGACCTGTATATGCTTATACAAATTCATCAAAGAGGAGTCATGTTTTATTTCAGACTGAATGGAATCTATATATACAAGGTCATTATAGAATATAAGTTTTTTGTTCCAAATTACTGTGGGGGTTTCATTTAAGTTATACCCTGCTGCATTTCCCCTCCTTCTAGTCATTTCCAGTGGGTTATGTACAACCTGATGGCAATGTACCAAAGCCCAGACTTCTAAGACGATTCTAAGACTTTTAAGACGATTGGTGAAATGAAATGTCGTATGGCTCTTAGTGCCGGGATATCCCAGGACGGGTTCGGCTCGCCAGGTGCAGGTTTTTCTATTTGACTCCTGTAGGCGACCTGCGCGTCGTGATGAAATTATGATGATGACAACACATACACCCAGCCCCCGTGCCATTGGAATTAACCAATTAAGGTTAAAATTCCCGACCCGGCTGGAAATCGAACCCGGGACCCTCTGAACCGAAGGCCAGTACGCTGACCGTTCAGCCAACGAGTCGGACAAGACGATTGGTATTCAATTGTCACGCACGCCATTTACTGCAAGCTTGGTGTATTTATGTTTAGCAGAGCGAGCCAGCATGAAGCGCAAACAGCTGCGAGTGACGTAGTTGCAGGAGCGAGATAGGCTACCCGCCCGCTCATCCCTTACACACGACATGGACTAGTGTTCCAGAATAAACGTCACACCTTCCAGAAACTTCGGATCGAAAATTTTCAAAACTTCTGTAACAATAGTTGTATGAGGTCGAGAGGTGCGTCATATTATAAGGAATTATGTGAATGTCTACAATAGCAAGTTTCAAGCAAATCCACCGATGAATTTTCGCACACTTCCACTTCTTAATAATCTCGACATCTGATGACGTATGAGATCCAGCCAGCTAAGCAGTAGATGAGGACGAGTTCGACTGTGCTACTCCGCTATCCCTCTCCTCTCACCGAGACCTTCTGAGACCTTCGAGAGATTACACTACTTGTCCCAGCCGGTTACCGCTTCTCGGTACCTAGGGTTAGATAGGTTATCTGTGGGCCAGGGACCCGCTTAACAACGGATCATCCCGCGTCCACTAGTTCGATTTCGAATGTCCCAACAGTTACACACACGGAACCAGGCTTGCTATTCCGAAAAGAGCAATTCTTCGCATCGGAAACCATACAGACAACCAGCAGTGAACTTCAAGAACTGACGGAGAGTGAGGAGCTGCCGTTATTACGGCACTCTGACCACTCTACGGCCGTCAATTCATCAGCGGAGGGCAAAGCGCAGTTATCACAGCGCCACCCCCCGCCAATAACCCCCATCGGTAATATATTATTCTTCAGTAATAATGTATTAAATATGTCCTTAGGGTATAACGCTATAAGCGCGTATAGCGTCTCGCTTTCGGCCCTCGCTCAGGTCAATGACCCGGCCGAGCGGGAGCTGGTGGTGACTCAGCGCCAAGCGTGCTCCGAGAGCGGGAAACGACAAGCGTTAGAGAAGCTGGGAGCAGACTACACACCTGACTCTCAGCAAGTAAACATAACGAAGGACGTTTACCTGACGGGGCAATGCGTGCACCACTACCACCACTACGACATCTCCGATCACAGGTCAGCTCGCACATACCAGTGCAGCCGCTCCCCACTCGGACGGACAGCTACAAAGCTGAACCCCGAAGTAAGAGCAGGCGGCGCCTGGAGATCGAGCTGGGGTGCGTGACGTTGTTCTCGGACGACCGGGAACCGGGGCTAGGACCCGATGTGCCGGAACCCGAGCATGGGAAGGAACAATCACATGGCTCCGCTGAGCCAGCGACTGTGGAACAACGCCAACATAAACTGGAGGCTACCTCTAGCCCCAAAATGAACCGAACCCTTACACCCAGCCCAGTGGTCAGCCAGCCGGACGCCGGGAAAGCGGGACCCAGTTCCGCCAACCTGAGTGCAGAGGCAACAGCGCACAAGAGAGGGGAGGGGAAGAAGAAACGGACTCGGCGATTGGCGTCAATTAAAGCCCAACCCCCACCCGAGCGAGCGAGAATCTCGTACCCGGACTCGGATGAGGCCCCACTGGTGATTGACCTCTCAGGCGCATCCTGGGAGGCCGAATCTGAAAGCTCCGAGGGGGAGAGACTCAGCGAGCACGGGGTGACCGAACCCGAGGTCCCAGCGACCCAGCTGGGAAAACAGGGTTACGGCTTCAGGGAGGCAAAAGGGAGGAAGAGGGGGAAGGGGAAGGCAAAGTAACCCGAATCGATAGTAGCACCGAAACATCTATCGGCTCAACCCAACCCCAGCTCACCACGCACAAGAGGCAGACTCGTGAGAGCCCACCTCCACCAGCACAACGAAAGAAACCGATCACCCGTAAGGGGTCAATCCCCCACCCCTTACGGTTTATACCACCAACACGAAGACACTTGAAACCGAGCTCCTCAAAAGGCTGCCGCATGACCAGAGAAAATACTACTTCTCCAGGCTGAGAGTTGATGCGCACGAAGCGATCTGGCTGCACATGCAAATTTGAGAGCTACGAAATAGCTATCGGAGTGCTAAAAGGGCTGAATATGAAATTTGTAAAAATATTGCCCAACAGCACAATGAAGCGGTTCGTAGTAAGGACCCCCGTGAACGGAAGTAATGCGGACGAAATCCAGCTTGCATTGAAAGCACAGGATATCCCCGCATTCTCCATTGTGCGGATGCGAGCAGGGAATAGGCCAGCCAAGGGCAACATATTCCTAGTTGCCGTGGCGGACACCCCAGACGCGGACAATCTGCGGAAAATGCGGATGCTCGCGAACATGCTGGTGTCGGTCGAGCCGTACCGCCCCCCAGCCACTGGCCCCCAGTGTGGAGTGTGTCGGAGGAATGGCCATCCAGGGGCGGCGTGCCGACTGGAGCCCAGATGTCGCAGATGCGCCGCCTCCCACTTGTCCCGCGACTGCCCCCACGGCATCGACCCCGCGTACTCCAAGTGCGCTAACTGCGGGGGCAAACACGCGGCCAATTTTAAAGACTGTCCTAGCCGCAAGGACTACGAAGCCGCCCATCAAGGCAAAGGACCAAAGGGTAACAAGCGTGGCGACCCTAAGGCCCAAGCAGACCCCTCAGGTGCAGTCGCTTCACGAAAGAAGAAAACTGGCCCATAAGGCAAAAAGGACCCTTCAGGTCTCGCAGGCCCGTCAGGCACAAAGGGCCAAAAACAGGGTCCTTCAGACAATTAGCGCCCATCAGGCGGAGGTCTCTTAAATTTCAAGTCTACGCGGACGGAGGGTAAACATAACCCCGGGCCCTCAGCCCAACCAGCCCCCACCACCGTCCAAATTAAGACCTCAAACCATAATAAAAAGAAGGCCCAGCCCCATGCAAAGAAACTAAGGCAGGTTAAGCCCACGCCAGCCACTCCCGAGCTGCCACATGGTCCGCCCCAGACTGGCTCCACCCCCCGCAGAGAACCTGCCACTAGTAAGCCGGCATCCGCAGCACCGCCCCCAACGCCCGACCCTCGCACCACACCAATCACACCACCTATACATGAATAGGCACACCAGCCAGTGGGGAACATGGCAGTAAAGGCGTTCTGGGAAAGGATAGAAGAAATCCTGAAAACCTTCTTTCCGAACCTGAACCTCACGGCAGCCATAACCACTGGGGTTATGATGGCCAACATGCTCCCCTATCCCTGGCTAAGGAACCTGGCTAATGCAATCTCCGAACTCCTAACCCCGGATGGCTGAATAACCCAACGAAGATAATAATAATAACAATAACACGCAGGAGCTTCGAGTTCTAATATGGAACTGCCAGGGCGTCAGGTCTAGAAAATATGAACTCGAAGCATTCCTAGCCGCGAACACCATACACGTAGCCCTCCTAACAGAAACCTTCCTCCCACCGGGGAAGAAGTTCACCATAAGAGGCTACAAACTACACAGAAGCGACAAGGCTAATAGAGTCGGAGGAGTGGCAGTTCTGGTAAGGAAGGACATTAAACACATGGAAACAGACTTACCAGAACTGGTCGAGCTGGAGGCATGTGGAATTTCCATGCTAGTGCGAGCAACACTCGTCAATGTCATATCGGCATACTCCAGACCTAAAAACCTTAACACACAAGACATTGAATCGGTACTAATGCTAAATCGAAACACGATCCTAGGAGGAGACCTAAACTCGAAACACGCCAGCTGGGGATGCCTGAAACCTAACGCAGACGGCACAAGGCTGTACAACCACATGCTATCCCAGGACTATGCGGTAACAGCCCCCAGTGAACCCACGTTCCTAGCGCCAAACGAACAGGTCGACTACATTCTAGACATGGCCCTACTGCGACATGTTCCTTATAGACACAGCATAAAGGTCATTAACGACCTAGGGTCAAGGCATCAACCAGTGATACGTACACTGGACGCGAACCCAGAGGAATATGAGAACAACCCCAAGCGCCGACTCAACTATAAAGCAGCCAAATGGGGTAAATTCGAAAGAAAACTCGATTCACTCCTACAAGGGGCTGAAGACATACAAATAGTATACCCAGCCCAAACGGATGAATCCTTAAAGACACTCATAAATGCGATCCAGGCAGCCACAACTGCGAGTATCCAGGTACACAAACCTAAACAACACACTACCATCGAAATACCGGCCCACATTAAAGATTTAATACGCCAGCGCAACCAACACAAGCGCAACTGGGCCCGATACCACCGCGATGAAGACCGGATATGTAAAAATGAACTCAGAACGGAAATCGAAACCGAACTAATGGAATGCAGGTCGCGGATCTGGAATAACAAACTGAGTACGTTTGACACAAATACCAGAACGGTGTGAAATTAGCGAGATATTTCACGCGAGAACCACACGTGATCCCAACAATTAAGGGACCTAACGGACCAGTATATAAAAACCAAGATAAAGCCGAGGTGATAGCCGACTCACTGGAATAGGCCTTTACGCCCAATGACGAACCGTCTGACCCCGCCTTTATCAGGCAAACTGAAGCCAAGGTAGCGGAATTGCTAGCAAACGCACATAAGCCCGAGGTTAAAAAGACTAATTTCCACGAAATTAAGTGGATAATAGATCACCTTATCCCGAAGAAGGCACCCGGCCCAGACGAGATTCAGAACATAATACTCAAAAAGCTAACTCAGAAAGCCCTCGCACTACTCACTAAAATACTGTTTACAATGCAATGTTCCAATTGCAATATTTTCCGGAACAGTGGAAAAAGGCGAGAATCCTTGTATTTGGCAAACCAGGCAAGGACAAATCTAACCCTAATAACTACAGGCTCATCAGTCTCCTGGACGCCCTCAGCAAAGTATTCGAGAAAATACTGCTGAAAAGGCTAATAGCACATATCAAGGAATGAGGAATCATTCGAAACGAACAATTCGGTTTTAGGAACGGCCACTTCGCCCCGCAACTGCTTACCCGGGTCTTAGAACAAGCGACCATCGGACTAAACAAGCGGAGGGACATAGGCACGGTATTCCTTGATATCCAGAAGGCATTCGACAAAGTCTGGCACGAAGGCCTATTAGCGAAATTAATAGACCTCGAATTCCACTCAGGGTACATAAGATTAATTAAATCATACCTGGAAGACCGAGAGTTCCAAGTAGATGTTCATAACATACTGTCAAGCACGCGACCGATCAGGGTGGGCGTAGCCCAAGGGTCACTAACAGGGCCAATCCTGTTCATCCTATTTACAAAACACATGCCGACAGCGGAACTCACTACCACGCACCTCTACGCGGATGACACTGCTATCACAGTACAACACCCTCAGCTAGCATGCACCCGAAAGAGACTACAAGTAGCACTGCGAACCCTCGAGCCCTGGCTAACCAAATGGCGTATCAAGGTCAACGTTGACAAATGCCAACCTGTGATGTTCACTAGGAAGAACAGACGTACACACAGGCCAGCCAATATAAAACCGCTCAAACTATTTAATCAAGATATAGCATGGCACGACGAGGTCAAATACCTAGGAGTAGTCCTAGATAGAAAACTAACCATGCTATATCACATTAAAGAAATCCAGCGAATAACACACGCACGACTGTCACAGCTCTATCCCATACTGAATAAAAGATCCAGTATTAACAAGAGAGTAGCAATCAACATGTACAAGACTCTAATAAGCCAATAATAACGTACGCAGCCCCCGCCTGGGGCTACACTGCTATGACGAATCTGGATAAGCTGGAGCTAATACAAAACAAATGCATTCTAGCAGCGACTAGACTCCCGTATGACACGCCAATACGTCAACTACGCTCAATTGCGAATGTCAGCTCAATAAGGCAACACATACGAAAACAAACACTCCGAATGTACACGAAGTCATGGGGTAATAAGATCAACCCACTAGGCGTGGAATAGGACGCTACGACGTCGATCTATACACCAAATACCCCACGCCGAAACACATTCTCTTCAGCCACAGGGTAAGGAGGCCGGGAATCCAAAAATGCCCCCCTCCTAAGCTGACACCAACTCACTACACCGCTCCACTTAATACTACGCACGCACACTACATTGCAAACAGCTGTATATATGTACATATCTGTTTACCTATATCCTTGTCCTAGATTGTGTTATGTTGTATTATTATGTTATAGATCTAGACACCACAGGGAATCAAGCGAGGGAGGATTGAGAGAAGAAATACGCCATGACGAAGGCAACACAGTGATAATAAGGGACGACCCAATCCACCCCCGCCCCCACCGGTGACATGGGAGTGGACGAAAAAAAAGATAAAAACCACCCCTGCAAATACCATTCAACTATTTAATCTACTTGTTTTACAGGACACGAGAGCGGAAGAGCGGCCCGCACTCTACAGAAGAAGAGTATTAATGTACTGTTTATATGATGTGATGTATGTATATAGTTGCAGTGACAAGTGTGTGCCATCAACATCGCAAAGAAGGGACATCGTCAGGCAAGAAGCAAGAAGCCCCTTACTCCAAGTAAGGCATGGCTCTACTGCCCTTCTCCTTAAAGGAGACTTGGCACCAGGGACCGTTGGCTGCTGGGCCAAGGGACTAACCTGTGGCCCAAAGCCCAGACGCCAGCGGACCCGAGCCGCACCAGGCAGTGACAAGCAGGATTGATTCCCCATAATAATTGACAAAAAGCTAGGTAAATGGTTATGGTTGCATGACACATACTCCTAACTAACACAACCTCTGGACTTTTCCAGCCCACACCCTTGTATGTGCTATGAAAAGATATCAGGTTTTACATGTAGGCTTTTCTATTTTCTGCCAATGTGGTTTTCCCCTGACCCTTCAATACCATATCTTAACAGCATCCTACCAATACAAACTCGCCTGGTAACGTGTTTAACATGGAAACAGGCAGATACTCCTTGTATCACTTCCCACTCTCCCTGCTATCTCTTTCTACTTAGAACTAATAGCATGTCGGATACAATGTAGATTGTGTCAATTGCCACGCCGGGGGAGCGGGCTACGGGGGCCCCCCGTTAAAAAAAGCAGTAGATACCAGTCCAGTCACTGCTGGGGGTTGTAATTTGCCAGACTCACCACGGTAAGTCGTAATTCTGTTCGTCGGAACTTAGTACTGATCAAAATCTATCTCAAATTCTGCGAGTGAAATGAACTTAGGTTCTACAAGCAAATCAGACTTAGAATTCGTAAAGTCTTCGATATTTGTCAAGTCTTTAAAATTTTTCAACGGATTTTGGAATTTAAATTTCTCACCACCCAGTGTTGAACATATGCTAATTATTTCTAAGTGCCACACTGCAATATTATGTCATTAACTGTGGAATTATTCTTAGAATGTCTCTAGTTTGCAACTCAGTTCAGTTTATTTCGTTTGCTACGCAGGGTTGATCTTGAAAGTGCTTAAACTGCTCCGCTATTATAATACAAGTGTTTGCCTATTGCGCAATTCAATACTCGAGTGCTCCGATGCAGGTGATTGTAATTTTGTGCTGAAGTGAACGGTAGTCAATTCAAACGGGATTGAATTTATAACTGTATATAATAATTTCCAAACTTTATTATTCCGTAAGTGTGATTAACAATTTATCAGTTTGTCGTTAATAGCAGTGTCCAATGGATAAACTCTTGAGGAGCTATTTACATTTTTGTGTCAAGTGCAATATTATTTACTCTGGAAAGCAACCACGAAGAGTGCACAATACGTGGACGAGCTTTCGTTTCATTATTTCCAGAAGCCAGTACCCATGAACTGTTTATTCATTTTTCCTTTCTTAATTCGATGCTACTCGCATCTTCAACTTCTTAAATTACATTTAAATTCTGATATCTACAATTGACAAGTAAAGTACTGATACTTCAAACATCGTGTTACGTCAGTATTAAAGCCCATCATTGGTGCCGAATAAATGTGTCGGGGGACTGTGTACATGTGGACGCTCGTATGAGCAAAACACGAGTGATTACTCCGCGGTAAGATCGTCGGAGGGCTTCGAGATCGTCTAGAGCTTCAGGTACGAGATACGAGTTCGACCCCCCATGTTGGACAGACTTGGGTTTTCCATCTCAATTCCATGGTGACGAAAGGACCCTGCAAAACGGATTTTATCTCATGGTGACAAGGAGACCTGGGAGTACGAGATTACCTGATAGGCGATTTTGAAAGCAACGAATATCTACACCACGGTGATGTGCAATTCAATTTAATTCGAATAAACTGATTTCTTTAAAGAAATCTCAATTTTCTTGTAGATATTGACCTATTCTGCTGAATGTAGCCCTAGGTAACTTTCACCTACGATTGCCGTGAGAAATGTCTTGTGCGTTTTTAAAATCAACAGTAGAGTCGGGCTATATTTTACTGGTACAGAGAGGATAAAGTAAAAGTGGCCCCCTAGACGTGTGGGCACGATAGCAAGGAAAGACAGTGCTATCAGAATTAAATAGATAAATACAACACCCTGGACGTGGTGTTTGAGTAAAGTGTAATTAATGACCTGGACGTGGCAAATAACTTATTCTTAAGCAAGTGTTTAAATATTTCATTCTGTGTTTTTCTCATAAGACTGCATTTTTCTCTTTCTCGAGTGTGCTACTTATATATTTAATGAACTGAGTTCGTTTTGAACTTTTAAAGCCACTTATTTTTTAATCCGCAGTTTGAATTTGCTAGTGTTGTGCTTTAAAGTATTAAAACTGTCATAAAAGGGCTCTATTCAGGATCAGAATTCAGGACAGGTGTCTGTGCGAAATCAGTACGAGTCACTCCAGGTAGAACAACAGAGCAAAGATGAGGGACAGGGAACTGTTGCTGAGATGTGTGGAAGTAGGAGGAAGGGAAAAGGTAGGAAAGGGAAATGTAGAGTAGAGGATAGGAAAAGACAGGTGGAACAGGGTCATGGGAAGGAGAAAAAGGAGGAGGAAGTAGCTTCTGCAGCTATCAGGAAAGATAGGGCTGACCAGGAGGGGAGGGGATCAAATGAGGTGGGTAGGTTGAGGCTCTGGTCATGGGGGATTCCATCGTTAGACACGTGGGGAAAGTGTGTGGAGGAACGGGAACCAGGGTAGAATGTTATCCAGGAATTAGGTTGAGGCAGATGTTGAGGAAAGTAGAAGAGAGGGAGGAGGGGAAGGAGAAGGTGGCAGTGTTTCACGTTGGTACCAACAACGTAAGGCAAGCCGATATAAGTACCAACATAGTTGGAGATGTGTGGGATCTGGTAAATGCAGCCCGGGGGAAGTTTAAGAAAGCGGAGATTGTTATTAGTGGAATACAGTGTAGGAGGGATACCGACCGAAGGGTGATTGGGGATTAAAATGAGACTATGGAGTGGGTATGTGGGAAACTAGGGGTGAAATTTCTAGATCCTAATGGGTGGCTAGGAGATAGGTATATGCGCTCGGATGACCTTCATTTAAACCGCAGTGGTACGTATAAGTTAGGAAATTTGTTTGGAAGGGTAATAGGGAGGTACATTCAGGGAAACGGGATGGCCTAAGGAGCGGTGATAAGGGAACAGGGAACTGGAAATCAAGTAGGGATGACATAAAATTGTTTGTGTTGAACTGTAGAAGTATTGTAAAGAAAGGAATAGAATTAAGTAATTTAATAGATATATATTTACCAGATATTGTAATAGGAGTTGAATCATGGCCGAGAAATGATATAATGGATGCAGAAATTTTCTCACGGCACTGGAGTGTGTTTTGTAGAGATAGGATAGGAATGGTGGGAGTGGGAGTGTTCATTCTGGTGAAAGAAGAATTTGTAAGCTACGAAAAAGTTAAAGATGAGACACATGAAATTCTAGGTGTAAGGCTCATTTCTAAAGATAATAGGCAACTTGATATATTTGGAGTGTACAGATCAGGAAAGGGTAGCACTTACGCAGATTCGGAATTATTTGATAGGATAGTCAGCTACGTGGGAAACGACATGGAAAGAAATGTGATTGTAGCGGGAGATCTGAATTTGCCCGATGTCAATAGGGAAGGAAATGCGAACGACAGGAAGCATGAACAACAAATGGCAAATAAGTTAATATGGGAAGGACAGCTGATTCAGGAAGTGATGGAACTAACCAGAGGGGAAAATATCCTGGATGTGGTGCTGATAAAACCAGATGAGCTCTATAGAGAAACTGAAGTAATAGATGGTATTAGTGATCATGAAGCTGTTTTTGTGGTAGATAAAAATAAATGTGATAGAAAGGAAGGTCTTAAAAGTAGGACTGTTAGGCAGTAGAATATGGCTGATAAAGCAGGCATGAGGCAGTTTCTAAAAAGTAACTATGATCGGTGGAAAACGGTAAATAATAATGTAAACAGACTATGGGATGGGTTTAAAGAAATTGTTGAGGAATGCGAAAACAGGTTTGCACCTTTAAGGGTGGTAAGGAATGGTAAAGACCCACCTTATTATAATAGAGAAATAAAGAGACTAAGAAGGAGGTGCAGACTGGAAAGGAATAGAGTTAGAAAAAGCTGGGTAAGTAAGGAGAAATTGAAGGAACTTACTAGAAAATTGAATCTAGCAAAGAAGGCAGCTAAAGATAACATGATAGCAAGCATAATTGGCAGTCATACAAATTTTAGTGAAAAGTGGAAGGGTATGTATAGGTATTTTAAGGCAGAAACAGGTTCCAAGAAGGACATTCCAGGAATAATTAATGAACAAAGGGAATGTGTATGCGAGGATCTTCAAAAGGCAGAAGTATTCAGTCAGCAGTATGTAATGATTGTTGGTTACAAGGATAATGTCGAGATAGAGGAGGAGACTAAGGCCAAAGAAGTAATAAAATTTACATATGATAATAATGACATTTACAATAAGATACAAAAGTTGAAAACTAGAAAAACGGCTGGAATTGATCAGATTTCTGGGGATATACTGAAGACAATGGGTTGGGATATAGTACCATATCTGAAGTACTTATTTGATTATTGTTTGGTCGGAGGAGCTATACCAGATGAATGGAGAGTTGCTATAGTAGCCCCTGTGTATAAAGGAAAGGGTGGTGGACATAAAGCTGAAAATTACAGGCCAGTAAGTTTGACATGCATTGTATGTAAGCTTTGGGAAGGCATTCTTTCTGATTATATTACACATGTTTGTGAAATTAATAACTGGTTCGATAGAAGGCAATTCGGTTTTAGGAAAGGTTATTCCACTGAAGCTCAACTTGTAGGATTCCAGTAAGATATAGCAGATATCCTGGATTCTGGAGGTCAAATGGACTGTATCGTGATTGACCTGTCTAAAGCATATGATAGGGTGGATCATGGGAGACTACTGGCAAAAATGAGTGCAATTGGACTAGACAAAAGAGTGACTGAATGGGTTGCTATATTTCTAGAATATAGATCTCAGAGAATTAGAGTAGGTGAAGCTTTATCTGACCCTGTAATGATTAAGAGGAGAATTCCTCAAGGCAGTATTATCGGAACTTTATATTCAAGTCAATCAATACTGATCTGCATTAAGGGCAGTCGCCCAGGTGGCAGATTCCCTATCTGTTGCTTTCTTAGCCTTTTCCTAAATGATTTCAAAGAAATTGGAAATTTATTGAACATCTCCCTTGGTAAGTTATTCCAATCCCTAACTCTCCTTCCTATGAATGAATATTTGCCCCAGTTTGTTCTCTTGAATTCCAACCTTATCTTCATATTGTGATCATTCCTACTTTTATAAACGCCATTCAAACTTATTCGTCTACTAATGTCATTCCACGCCATCTCTCCGCTGACAGCTCGGAACGTACCACTTAGTCGAGCAGCTCTTCTTCTTTCTCTGAATTCTTCCCAACCCAAATATTGCAACATTTTTGTAACGCTACTCTTTTGTCGGAAATCACTCAGAACAAATCGGGCTGCTTTTCTTTGGATTTTTTCCAGTTCTTGAATCAAGTAATCTTGGTGAAGGTCCCATACACTGCAACCATACTCTAGTTGGGGTCTTACCAGAGACTTATATGCACTCTCCTTTACATCCTTACTACAACCCCTAAACACCCTCATAACCATGTGCAGAGATCGGTACCCTTTATTTACAATCCCACATATGTGATTACCCCAATAAAGATCTTTCCTTATATTAATACCTAGATACTTACAATGATCCCCAAAAGGAACTTTCACCCCATCAGCGCAGTAATTAAAATTGAGAGGACTTATCCTATTTGTGAAACTTACAACCTGACTTTTAGCCCGGTTTATCAACATACCATTGCCTGCTGTCCATCTCACAACATTTTCGAGCTCACGTTGCAGTTGCTCACAATCTTGTAACTTATTTATCACTCTATAGAGAATAACATCATCCGCAAAAAGCCTTACCTCCGATTCCAATCCTTTACTCATATCATTTATATATATGAGAAAATATAAAGGTCCTATAACACTGCCCTGAGGAACTCCCCTCTCAACTATTACAGGGTCAGACAAAGCTTCACCTACTCTAACTCTCTGAGATCTATTTTCTAGAAATATAGCAACCCATTCAGTCACTCTTTTGTCTAGTCCAATTGCACTCATTTTTGCCAGTAGTCTCCCATGATCCACCCTATCAAATGCTTTAGACAGGTCAATCGCGATACAGTCCATTTGACCTCCAGAATCCAAGATATCTGCTATATCTTGCTGGAATCCTACAAGTTGAGCTTCAGTGGAATAACCTTTCCCAAAACTGAATTGCCTTCTATCGAACCAGTTATTAATTTCACTAACATGTCTAATATAATCAGAAAGAATGCCTTCCCAAAGCTTTCATACAATGCATGTCAAACTTACTGGCCTGTAATTTTCAGCTTTATGTCTATCACCCTTTCCTTTATACACAGGGGCTACTATAGCAACTCTCCATTCATCTGGTATAGCTCCTTCGACCAAACAATAATCAAATAAGTCTTCAGATATGGTACTATATCCCAACCCATTGTCTTTAGTATATCCCCAGAAATCTGATCAATTCCAGCCGCTTTTCTAGTTTTCAACTTTTGTATCTTATTGTAAATGTCATTGTTATCATATGTAAATTTTATTACTTCTTTGGCCTTAGTCTCCTCCTCTATCTCGACATTATCCTTGTAACCAAAAATCTTTACATACTGCTGACTGAATACTTCTGCTTTTTGAAGATCCTCACATACACACTCCCCTTGTTCATAAATTAGTCCTGGAATGTTCTTCTTGGAACCTGTTTCTGCCTTAAAATACCTATACATACCCTTCCATTTTTCACTAAAATTTGTATGACTGCCAGTTATGCTTGCCATCATGTTATCCTTAGCTGCCTTCTTTGCTAGATTCAATTTTCTAGTAAGTTCCTTCAGTTTCTCCTTACTTCCACAGCCATTTCTAACTCTATTTCTTTCCAGTCTGCACCTCCTTCTTAGTCTCATTATTTCTCTGTTATAATAAGGTGGTTCTTTACCATTCCTTACCACCCTTAAAGGTACAAACCTGTTTTCGCAATCCTCAACAATTTCTTTAAACCCATCCCAGAGTCTGTTTACATTTTTATTTACCGTTTTCCACCGATCATAGTTACTTTTTAGAAACTGCCTCATGCCTGCTTTATCAGCCATATGGTACTGCCTAACAGTCCTACTTTTAAGACCTTCCTTTCTATCACATTTATTTTTAACCACCGCAAAAACAGCTTCATGATCACTAATACCATCTATTACTTCAGTTTCCCTATAGAGCTCATCTTGTTTTATCAGTACGACATCCAAGAAATTTTTTCCCTCTGGTTGGTTCCATCACTTCTGAATCAGCTGTCCTTCCCATATTAACTTATTTGCCATTTGTTGGTCATGCTTCCTGTCGTTCGCATTTCCTTCCCAATTGACATCTGGCAAATACAGATCTCCCGCTACAATCACATTTCTTTCCATGTTGTTTCCCACATAGCTGACTATCCTATCAAATAATTCCGAATCCGCATCAGTGCTACCCTTTCCCGATCTGTACACTCCAAATATATCAAGTTGCCTATTATCTTTAGAAATGAGCCTTACACCTAGAATTCCATGTGTCTCATCTGTAACTTTTTCGTAGCTTACAAATTCTTCTTTCACCAGAGTGAACACTTCCACTCCCACCATTCCTATCCTATCTCTACAATACACACTCCAGTGCCGTGAGAAAATTTCTGCATCCATTATATCATTTCTCAGCCATGATTCAACTCCTATTACAATATCTGGTAAATATATATCTATTAAATTACTTAATTCTATTCCTTTCTTTACAATATTTCTACAGTTCAATACTAACAATTTTATGTCATCCCTACTTGGTTTCCAGAACCCTGTTCCCTTATCACCGCTCCCTAGGCCATCCCGTTTCCCTGACTGTACCTCCCTATTACCCTTCCAAACAAATTTCCTAACTTTTCTTATATATATAAATGATATGAGTAAAGGAGTGGAATCGGAGGTAAGGCTTTTTGCGGATGATGTCATTCTCTATAGAGTGATAAATAAGTTACAAGATTGTGAGCAACTGCAACGTGAGCTCGAAAATGTTGTGAGATGGACAGCAGGCAATGGTATGTTGATAAACGGGGTTAAAAGTCAGGTTGTGAGTTTCACAAATAGGAAAAGTCCTCTCAGTTTTAATTACTGCGTTGATGGGGTGAAAGTTCCTTTTGGGGATCATTGTAAGTATCTAGGTGTTAATATAAGGAAAGATCTTCATTGGGGTAATCACATAAATGGGATTGTAAATAAAGGGCACCGATCTCTGCACATGGTTATGAGGGTGTTTAGGGGTTGTAGTAAGGATGTAAAGGAGAGTGCATATTAGTCTCTGGTAAGACCCCAACTAGAGTATGGTTCCAGTGTATTGGACCCTCACTAGGATTACCTGATTCAAGAACTGAAAAAATCCAAAGAAAAGCAGCTCGATTTGTTCTGGGTGATTTCCGACAAAAGAGTAGCGTTACAAAAATGTTGCAATGTTTGGGTTGGGGAGAATTGAGAGAAAGAAGAAGAGCTGCTCGACTAAGTGGTATGTTCCGAGCTGTCAGCGGAGAGATGACGTGGAATGACATTAGTAGACGAATAAGTTTGAATGGCGTTTATAAAAGTAGGAAAGATCACAATTTGAAGATAAAGTTGGTATTCAAGGGGACAAACTGGGGAAATATTCATTTATAGGAAGGGGAGTTAGGGATTGGAATAACTTACCAAGGGAGTTGTTCAATAAATTTCCAATTTCTTTGAAATCATTTAGGAAAAGTCTAGGAAAGCAACAGATAGGGAATCTGCCACCTGGGCGACTGCCCTAAGTGCAGATCAATATTGATTGATTGATTGATTGATTGATTGATTGATTGATTGATTGATTGATTGATTGATTGATTGATTGATTGATTGATTGATTGATTGATAACATTATTGCAGCCATTGAAGACCTTAGGCTTAATGTAAGCGAGGCTAATGCTCGCTGAAGCATGTGCTAACTTAGAGCGGCGTCTTACAGATAATAATAACCTCGCTAGTATAGCTGAATCTAATGTCCAAACTAATGCTAATCTTGCTAATGTAGATCAACGCTTAAACAACTTAGCTCAATCTCATGCTGAAGTAAATGCTAATCTTAGTAAAAGTAGATCAACTCTTAAATAACTTAGCTCTATCTCAGGCCGAATCTAATGCCAACTTAGACAGGCGTTTAGCAGAATCTAACGCTCAACTGTTAGCCGAGTCTAAGGCAAATTTTTCTCCATTTGAGACCAGATTTACTGAAATGAGTGTGAAATTAGAATTACCTCTCAATCAAGCAAGTGCCAATATAGAAAAAATGTTTGCGGCATCTAATCGAAAGATTAATGAGCGATTCACAGAAATCACTTCTCAACTGACTCGTAATGTCGAAGAAATGAGAAAAAACATTAAAACCCAAGTAATAGAAGTCGTTAGGGATGATATAAAGGATGTTCTTCCTTGCAAAAACTCCCAAAGGACACTGAAGTTTTTAAAACTGAATTTCAGGAGTCACATGTTCAGCTTTCACAGATGCAGGCTAAGATTGTTTGTGTCCAAGATAATCTTAGGGAGCCGATCCAAAACAACATTTCCAGAGTAGTAAACGAAATTAGCTTTCTAAAAGCTAAACAGGGCGAGTTTGACAAACGGTTCACTCAACAAGCCGAAAATACGACCACACAAATCAGTGGTATTTTTTAAAGTTTTTGGTGAACTAAAGACTGAACTCAAAAAGGATGTCGAACAGGTAGAAGGGATCGTTCAACTTCAATTGGGAGATCTTAGGACCAAACTAGAAGGCACTTGGTAGATAAAGTTGTTAATGTAGAGTCTCAAGATATGTCTAGACCAGTTTATAATACAATAGAGTGAGTAGGAGATACTTCGTATCAGACGACGGTAATTAAAATCCAAGATGAAAAACCTCCTAAATTATCCGGCATGGAAGACTACACGGCCAAGGAATTCTTACTAAGTATATAAGAGTTCTTCCAAGAACATAGAATTATCGAGGATAGGAATTTAAGAACGGACGTCCGATTGTTAGAAGGCAGGGCTCTTTCATGGTATGCTGTCTTCAAATTTAATATCAACAGAGTTCAAGGATGCCTTAATTCAGCGTTTTTGGAACGCGGAAGCACAGCATCTACTGTCGGATTTTTTATTATGGACACTCGAGTTTAGGCTTTAATTACAAACGAACCAATAGGCCTATTGCAATGCGATTTATACCAATATTTTCCTTGTATAACTACATTAGCCTTTGGTTGTGGTACCATACACAACCATTAACCCGACTCAAGGGAGATAGGGCTACCTTCCATATTCTCCACTTGAGTAACTCCTGCCTGGCGCATCCAGGTTGCGGGGGTGGGCATCCTCTACTCCAGTAGGCCGGTGTAAAAGGATGGCTAAGTTCAGGTGGGGACCCAGTCCCACGGGGTATAATGTGGAACCCATGCCCAGGATTACGGGTGAAAACCTTAACGGCGGATCCAGCAGGGAAGGAGACCTTCGGAATGGTGGAAAAGGCGGATGAGGCTACCCATCCTTACTGGGGTTAATTAGTTGAGGACGTAAGACGGGGTAGACTGGGCTCCTTAGTCGTGGTGAAGACAACCTGTCTAGGTGTAGGATACTCCAAAATCAATGTCCCCAGCCAGTGGATAAAGTTGAGCGTGGGGTTAGCGGCCTCACTTTGTAAAAAAGCATTGTTCAGAAGACTTCTACGAGAAAACCGGACGGAAATCAAAGACGACAAAAGCTTAGGAAAAGGACACGGGTAAGGAAAGCGGATATAAACATGGCGACATAGAATGTAAGAACAATGTTGAAATCGGGAAAAATGCAAGAAATAGTAAATGAAACAAAAAGATTTGGATACGACTTAGTAGCGATTCAGGAAGTAAGATGGAAGGGGCAAGGATGTATTGAAAAGGAAGATTATATCCTCTATTAGAGTGGGCCGCAAGAAAGAACAGGACAGTTCTGTACGGGATTTATAGTACATGGGAAATTGAAGAAGAGTGTAATAGTATTTGAACCGATCTCAGATAGAATATGTAAGCTTCGGATTAAGGGGAAGTTTAGGAACATAACTGTTATATCAGCACATGCACCAATTGAAGATGTGGACGAGGAAAGGAAGGAACAATGTTATGATGAGTTAGTACAAACCGTTGAAGAGGGACCAAGATATGACATGATTATTATTTTAGGAGATTTTAAAGCCAAAGTGGGAATGGAAGAGTGTATGAAGCCAATAGCAGGGAAATATACACTACATGAAGAATCAAATGAGAATGGTTTTCACTTGGGGCAGTTTGCAACTACGAGTGGTCTTATAATTAAAGGCACCTGCTTTGATCATAAGATAATATATAAAGGAACGTGGAAGATGCCAGGAAGCACAGTGATAAATCAAATAGATCATGTACTAGTGACTACGAGGCATGCGGCATCCATTATGGACGTAAGGACATGCAGAGGGCCAAACTGTGATTCTCACCATTATTTAGTAAAAGCAATAGTGAGACAAAAATTGGCAATAGGGCAGAGGAGACAACCTTCGGAAATAAGGAAATGGATTTTGGAAAAACTACAACAAGCAGGAGGAAAACAAGAATTCCAGTCAGAAATTAATAATACTTTACAGACGATTGGACAAGTATCTGGAATAGAGGAAAGGTGGGCAAAAGTTCAAAGGTGCATACACAATGCGGCACAAGAAACACTGGGTATAGCTAAAAAGAAAAGAAATATTTGGTTTGATATGGAGTGTGAGGAAGCGATTGGAAAGAAGAACGCAGCAGGAGAAAAAATGTTACAGACAGATACAAGGTCAAATAGGGAAAATTATGAGAAATGCAGACGTGAAGCTAATAACACCTGTAAGAAGAAGAAAAGTGAGATGATTAAGAAGAAACTAGGTAGTATAGAAACACAAAGGTTACAGAAGAGGCTAAAGTAATTCTATAATGAAATTAATTATTTCAGGAAGGGGTATAAGGCAAGATGGAATGGCTGTAAAAATAAGGAATGCAAGCTATTAGAGAAGGAAGAGGAAATAAGTGAAGGATGGACCGAATACTTCCGAGAGCTCCTTAACAAGGAAAGAGAAGTGGTGGAAGGAAGTGAAAGGCATATGGAGCAGAATGGGCCAGATTCATGGGTAAATGCCCCCACATTGAAAGATGTAGAAAATGCTATTGCAAAATTAAAAACCATAAAGCAGCAGGAGAAGACGGAATAATAATTGAACTGATTGAAAATAGTAGCAAAGAAATGCTACAAGAGATACATGAACTGATTAAGATTTGGGAGGAAGAACGGATACCTGATGAGTGAAATACAGGAATAATTTTCCCAATATATAAGAAGGGAAATAAATACGAATGCACTAATTACAGGGGAATTACAGGACTGAATATCATCTATAAAGTATTTTCAAATATACTATTACAGTACCTGACTCCATATGCTGAAGAGAGATTGGATGAAGTACAGTGTGGCTTCAGGCGAAATAGGAACACGTTAGATAAAATATTCGATGGAAAAATGCTATGAGTATAATATAGATCTACATATGTTGTTTGTAGATTTTAGACAAGCATTTGACAGTATATACAACGATAAGCTACATGAATATATGGGGACAATAGGAATACCACAGAAACAGATTAGGATGATCAGAATCACTTTAGGAGAAGTAAGAGCAAAGGTGATGGTGGATGGAAGAATTGGAAATCAGTTTGCTCTTAATACAGGAGTCGGACAAGGTGATGCACTCTCAGCTACTTTGTTTAATCTGGCAATTAACCAAGTCCTTGAAAAAATAATGGATACCGGTAATATTGTATATAAATATAAACAAATTTGTGCGTATGCAGATGATTTAGTGTTAATGGCCTGGGATGATAGATATTTGAAGGAAATGTTTCTTGAAATGGAGGAAGCAGGAAAACGGATGGGATTGAAGGTGAATGACAGTAAGTCCAAGTATATGCATGTGACTGCTATAGAGGGCAGAAGATGTCAAGATAATCTGACAATAAATGGGCATAATTTTGAGACTCTACGAAGTTTTGAGTATTTGGGAACCATGTTGACAAACAATAACAGAATAAGTGAGGAGATACATTGTAGAATATTGGCTGGAAACAGGGCCTATTATGCAAATCTTACATTATTTAAATCTCGTCTTGTCTAAACCCACAAAATTCAAAATATACAAGACCTTTATTAGACCTGTAGTGACATATGGCTCAGAAGCCTGGAACATTTTAGTTGATGATGCAAATAAATTAGGAATATTTTAAAGAAAGATTATTAGACGAATATGTGGCCCAATTCAAGACCAGAATGGTTGGAGGATAAGGACAAATGCTGAAATACAGAACATATTAGACCAGGAGAATATAGTTAGATTTATTAAGGCACAGAGTCTGTGATGGCTTGGCCATGTGGAAAGAATGGTGGAAGATCAAATGACAAGAAAAGTAGTTATATCCCGAGTACATAAAAGACGGCGACAAGAAAGGCCCCGTAATAGATGGAGCGATGAAGTTGAAGCCGACCTGAGGGCAATGAAAATCCGCCCATGGAGAGCAGCCGCTCAGGATCGAAGTAGATGGCGGACTGTCGTAGAAGAGGCCACGGCTCACACAGGGCTGTAGCGCCGGATAAGTAAGTAAGTAATTCTACATTACAGTATATAACACACATTGTTTTAGACGTTCATTAAATATTTTTTATTTGTGGTTGTAATAAAATTGTGTTCGTTGCGCGGCCACACTGCACCTGATTTCACCACCCGGCCTGCTGTTAATCGCACGGTCCAGCGTATACAAAACCTCCTTTCAATATTACTCTTCATAAATTCGGTACCACACTGTACGGTTACAGTTGCTGTAGTTTCTGATAACCATGAGAGTGCTTCAAAACAAGCCCAAGTTTGCTGCTGTACGTTTATCCCAGGCTGACAAGGAGATAGTTTAGAAAAATGATAAGAAATTATTTCGGGCTGGTTGAAAAAATTGTAACTTGAGTATTATACTACAAATACATGTGGTTATAACATATAAAAATTTCATTACCATCAGAGAAGTAGTTTTCTTTGTACATGTTCCTAAGTGAGCGCTTGCTAGAGAAGAAGCCAAAAGCCCGGGCAATATTTATTAAACCACAAATAAGAAATAATTAATGAACGTCGAAAACAATATGTCTTACATACGCTAATGTAGATTTAAGCACGAAAAATATTGGTAGAACTCGCATTGCAATAGGTCTAATGGTTCGTTTGTAATTCAAGCCTAAACTCGAGTGTCCATAATAAAAAATCCGACAGTAATCAAACTTCAACTGTATTCGGGAAGGTAAAATACCTCGATTAATACCTCTCGATAATCCGACTTTTTACTGTCACAGTTGGAAAAGATGCAGTATTTAGATCCTCCTTTGCCTCAGAATGAATTTATACAATTCATTACCTTGCAGTATCTCTCTCACGTTCAAGAGATTTTGGTAGCTGCAAATATTCAAGCCTTAGACCAGTTAGATTGCCTACAAGACGTTTTGATATTGCTCATGCAAAAGGTACTTTAAAGCCTAGCAACAGCAAAGACTTAGCTGCACGTCCAGTTCAGATTACCACTCCTAAACAACAAAAACAAAGTCCTGAACGTGTCGAGAGAAGGGAAGAGAGAGATTCTCAACCAGCTACACCTAGGCGGTATACACGGTACGGAAAACGCCCATACCGAGGCAAGGCGCCATACCAGACAAAACCTCCCTGACGAAGACAAGATGGACAGCGAGAAGAGAGTAGAGATTCAAATCGTGCCGACCTAAATAAAAAATGGAGAGAAACACAAGACTATCTCCAACAAGTCAAATAAGAAAAAATCTACTGGAGCGAATTCTCTTGAAAATCAAGGGTAATATAGAAGAAAAAACACCTTTGGTCAGACTTCAGATTCCACAGGTGCCGTTGCAAAAAAACTTTAATCTTTTTAAACAAGACTGCCTGAAGACGAGGAGGTGAGGTTATACTATGTTGGCACATTGACAATGCTGGTTTACTGCATGAAGACGAGTCAACAGTAGCCTACCAATTATCAACACTACTATTGCGGACTTCCAAGTCTCGTCATTAGTTGATTCAGGCGCGCAAATTCCTTTGATCTCTGATAAATTACTAATGACAATCAAGGACAAACTAATATCCTTATTTTACCAGTGGCACAAATCAAGATTAACGGTATAATTTCTGACAAGAACATTACATGAAAGCAACAACCTTTCCTTGAATTTGCTATAAATAAAGATCTGTTTGAACGCATTTTCCTGATAATCTCGCAAATGAAGTTCAACCTTATATTAGGTTCGAATTTTCTTTTGAAATGTAAGGCAACAATAGACTGCCAAAATCTTTAATTTATGTAGGGTTCGTTCTGTAGAATTGCTGCTGGTAGATGGTGAAGGTAATAGACGCCTAGGGATCAATTTGCCCAGTACAAAAGTCGATGGTGTGATTTCGCGATGCCGCCCCTTTCGACCAGGTACTAAATGAAGAGGGTGATCCTGAGGAAGAAGAGGGACCCATATTTGAGGTTTTATGTGACAAAGGGCCTTATTTATTCACCTATATCGCCAGTGTAATTGAAGCCCCAGAACTCAACTCAGACATAGCTGCGGTGGAAGAGGAGATTTATTGCTCCTGTCCAGATGTATTCGATGAGAAGCCAAGGTAAATTGAAGGTTTCAAACACCACTTCATTATCACTGATACATCGGCATTCAAGCGCAAACCATACCCGGTGCCCGAGAAGTACAAGGATGAAGGCTGACGGAATTATTTATAAATGTGTCACACCGTACATTAATCCACTCACTATAGTAAGGAAGCCCAATGGTAGCCTACGATTGTGCCTTGATGCTCGTACCTTAAATGACCGTCTGGTATTATAATATGACCACCCTCCTCCGCTTAAAGATGTCATTAAGCGATTTTACAGTAAGAAATTCTTTACAGGCATGGACATGACGTGGTCCTATTTTCATACCTTGTTGGATGGGCACAGCACGCTTTTTCTTGGATTTCTGTTAGATAATAATACCTACGTTTTCAATCATTTGCCCTTACAAGATTGCTGAATCATTAGATAACGGCGCGCATATAAAGTCAATAAATTAGACGTCAGCTCTGAAGGCATTTACAATGCCTCATATCTTAAAAATACTTCGAGAAACAGAATTAAAAAAGGAAATCCTCATACGTATTTTCTTCTTCCCTGAGAGGGAGGGATATGTACCAGGAACGCGCGGTACATGCTGTATTTTTTAAGAAGAATGGTATTTAATTGTCACGCGAGCCATTTACTGCAGGCTTGGTGTGTCTACGTTTAGCAGAGCGAGCCAGTATGAAGCGCAAACAGCTGCGAGTGACGTAGGTGCAGGAGCGAGTTAGGCTACCCGCCCGCTCAGTCACTTGCCACACGACATGGAATAGAGTCGCAGAATAAACGTCACGCCTTCCAGAAACTTAGTTCGAAAATTTTCAAAACTTCTGTAACAATAGGTGTATCAGCTCGAGAGGTAGATCGTCTTGAAAGGAATTATGGGAACGTCTGTAACAGCAAATTTCAAGCAAATCCACCGGGGTAATTCTGTTCATCGGAACACAGTACTGATCAAAATCTATCTCAAATTCTGCGAGTGAAATGAACTTAGGTTCTACAAGCAAATCGAAATCAGAATTCATGTGCAAATAGGTAATATGATATTTGTCAACTTTTGAATATCAAAAACAAACGCTAAACATTCCAGTTTAGGAAACCTTAAGACACAAAGTTTATCTTTAATTTTAATAGTTCATCTTCACCCCACAGGGTGCGACATGAGTTGATGGTAGCGATATTTTTTGAGAAACGTTCACACTATTCCCAAAATGAGTTTCAGGTTTCCAGATCTAGATGGCCTTCTACAAGGAGCTAGTTTTAATTGCAGGGGTGTGTACCTCCGGTACAGACACTATGAATGATATTTTCACACTATTCATAACAGGAACTGGCTGCATAATGAATGGTATTACTAGCATCGCTCACACCACGGTCACTTTCATATTGTCAAAGCCAAGGTGGAGACTGTGACAGGCCAATGAAAGTAAAAAAATATTCTGGACCATGCCAGAAGACACAGTGCACTGTAAAAACTACATCTCACTAACAACTACAATGATCATAGTAAGGGAACACTCAGGATAAAGCACATGAAGGTGTAGTACAGCATTTCTTTGACCTAAGCTGAATTGGGTAAGTGACGCTTAGGTGTGATTGGGACGTCATTATGACTTGCTAACCTAACCTACCAGGAATGCTAATATAATTTCACACTGGCTCTTTACAGGCTCCCCTTGGATAAATCCGAGTGATTGTGGGGTCAAATACGCTAACGTATGCGTAACGCTGTGCTTTGAGTGTCTGGAATGCACAATGTTTAAATTTAAATTCAGACCTTATAGATTTGTTCTCTAGAGCCTGCAGTATGGTTTACATCACATAAAGCCCTAGCCAGTGTGTTGGGAACACACTCGAAACATTAATTTATTAGAACAGGTACGTCTAACGCGTGGGACAAGAAAGCGAGGCTGAGCATGTGACATTAAGGTTATGCTGTCTTGACATTCAGTTATCACTTAGACATTGTGCGTCAGGAAGGGCATCTGGCCGTAAAACGTTAACATATTTACAATACGACACGGATCGTACCCGCAATCCCACTATGGGTACGGAGAAAGTGGAAGAAAAAGAACTCGCGGACGGAAGGCTATATTTACGCGTGTTTAGGTTTTAGCAAACAAAGAAGATCATCTATCAATACAACTACGAACTTTATCTATGATTCCATTGTCGAACACTTATCCATCAGGTTAGGTAGCGAGTTAAACTTACAGTAGGTTTTAACGAGTTTCTCAGTACGAAACAACCGAACTCGATAGCTGCAGTCGCTTAAGTGCGGCCAGTATCCAGTATTCGGGAGATAATGTGTTCGAACCCCACTGTCAGAAGCCCTGCAGACGGTTTTCCGTGGTTTCCCATTTTCACGCCAGGAAAATGCTGCACCTTAATTAAAGCACGGCCATTTCAATCCCATTCCTGCCCTTTCCTATCCCATCGTCGCCATAAGACCTATCTGTGTCGGTGCGACGTAAACCAACTTGAAAAAAATACGAAAAAGAAAAGCATCTGTGACATTAATTAAGGTACCGTACAACCTCTAATTTGCTTCATGTAGAAACTACCATAAAAAACTATATTCAGTGTAGCTGATAGTTGGTTTGATGGTATATTCTCCTGAAAGCAACGTGATATCTATGTTGTTCTATTTGAATTTACTTCATTTAACATATACATAATTCGCTACTTTACGATAAAGTATACATAATTGATTACTATAATTAAAAAAAGATCTAAGTGCCAAAATGTACAATCAGAGAAAAGCAGTAAAACAAATTTTACTTCACGGTAACATTTCGAAGAAAATTAGCACAAAATTTTTCAAAAAATGCTGATAAGTTAACTTAGGGAGATCCCTACATGAGGGAGAACTCGACAGTTATAAGCTTAGCGCCTCTGGTAACCACAGTACTGTACAGGTCAAACTTGCAACTACATTTACTGGAGCCGTATGGTTTTGTGCTCATGGTTACCCTATTAGCTGAATATTATCACTATAAATACAAGGCATATGAACAATTGAAGGTGAGTAAGTAAGTGATATATGATTTGAAAGTAACTTGCTATAATATGATGAGTAGGTTGTGTAACGAAATAGGTAGATATGCGATACTTTTAAGATAATGTTTTAGGTTAGGTGCGCTAAGCAAGTTTCGGAGAAGCGGTCATGTCATTTCCAAATCGCCAAACATTCAGCTTTGTAAGTGTTGCGACCTCTTGCCTGCCAATGAAACTCGGGGAGATCTAGACACGACAAGCTGGGAGATCTCGATCTCCCTGAATCTCTAAACCGGGATACATTTTTGGGGACATGGTTTAATGGTGCGTTAATTCTACAGTTTAGCAGGAGTAATAAATGATGACAATGTAGTGTATTAGGATATGTATAATATTTTAGTAATGCGATATTTTTATAATAATGTTTGTAGTGTTAAATTGAACTCAAATTACGAAGCTTGGAGACTGATGATACAATAGAAGTTTCGCATTAATAGTTTTGCATCCAAATGGTTATAGGTGGAGGATGCCACGGAAATATGTGTTCAAAGGTATGCTTGGACGATGGAATGCAGAAGATATGGCTGCTGCTATTAAGGACGTGAAAGAAAATGGAACTACTAAGGATATTTTTGTCAACTAAGTATGATTAAATGTTCTGGGTCTCTCGGCACAAACATTCTGTTGAATTCCTGTAATAATAAACAGAAATATTTACGAAGTTATCTGATCACAGTGAAAGCAGCTGTATCTGTCCTGCGATGACAGTCCAAGTCATATATTTTTCAGGAGTAGAAATGGGAAGTAAATTCACTTTGTCAATATTATCAAAATCAAAGCAATTTTAAGCTTCTGTTTAATAGATACAGTACCTCAGTAACACAATCACATTGTTACAGACTCTTAGTTTTAAACGGCATTGTCTCCATCAGCGTCGTCGAGTAGTTCGAAAGCTTCGACTGTTTGATCAGCTACTCTGCTGGGCTATGCACTAAAGTTTTCCTGTTGAGTGAACACGTCCTTATAGAAACTTACGGTTTCATCTTGGTCCCATTGATCTCCGTAGTGGAGAATCAAAATCTCTTCACGGCATCCAGTTTACCTATTTTCACGACATTACCTTTTGGGATGGCTTCAGGGAGATCATTTGTAAACGTTTTGCATTTCTTAGTAAGACTCTTCGGCTGGCACGCTTCCAAATTATAAAATGGCTCTCCTTGTACAAAGCACACTTTTTAGTCAAGCTCATCGTAAAAATCAGGTTCTTTGCCTTCTGGAACTGGAAGTGCCATGTTCCTGGGGTTTCCAGGACGCTCTGAGCGTAAGTCTTCCAATCATGTACTGTGCAATGATCCCCCAAACGAACCAGCATGGAAAATTTCTTAATGATTTCGGTGTATTTAGTAGGGTTCTCAATAACAGAAAGCTTCCGGATTTGTCGTTCTATGTCGCCGGAAACTCGATCTGGTGGAATAAATGAATGTCCGCCGATGGGAAACCATAAAATGATTCTCTCCAATGTATTCGGAGCTTCGTGCATAAATCACCGGATAATAATGTCCATCAATGTGGTATTTTGATTTTGGCCGCCGCAGCCGTCGCTGAAAATTCGCAGTGTTATTCGTTTGGTCAGGTCCAAGTTGAGAAGTCTGTGATGCCCCGCGGAGGCAATCTGGTTCGAACCTTTCGAAAATTCGCTTTCAAGCCACACGTAGGCAGTAACGTTGTCTGAAGTTTGACTTGCATTCGACGAGCCTACGCATATTGTCAATTTGTACAGATACTTCTGTCGAGCGTAGTACGCAGCTTGATCCGTGACCTTTCAAAGAACTAGATACTTTTGAACGTCGTAACTTATTGTCAGTTCATTGTCGTTGTCTTCTTGAAGATGTTTGAGGAAATCTTCAGCGCGTAATTTGTGAGCCATCAGCTGTGTTTGAAGCACAGTTTTCTCTTGGTGTGTTTTTAGCGGGCATTCCTCTGCTTCAACGACGAGAAAGTAGAACAAGTGTCGACCGAAGGAGCACCGAACCCGATATTATACTGCAAGTAGCACAAGTGAAAGTCAAGGGAATCGTCCCAGATAAAGGTAATAAGTGTAAGTCGCAGGCTTTCCTGGAATTCCGAATTAATCAGAAATCATATGAGCACATTTTCCTGGTAGTGTCACGTCTCAACTTTTACCTGATATTAAGATCAGATTTCATGATTAAACATAAAGGAACGATTGATTACGATGCCAACCTTGTAAAATTAAACGACACTGATTCTGTAGAGCTTCAGCTGGTGGATAGAGGAGACTTGGGAGCCCGCATCGAAGAATCCGGTGGTGACTACGATGAACCCGCTGAATGCGAGGAAGCGCCAGCCGCAGCTATGAGTAGGGAGGGTGACCATGAAGAGAACGGATTAGGCTCCATAATTGACGAGAGCTCCATAGTCGGTCCTGAATATTTTTTTCCGTAGCCAGTGTACCGGTAGTTAAAGACCCGGAAATCAGTGTACAATTGGAAATGGCCAAACAAGAGGTCCTTCATACATTTTCCCAAGTATTTAATGACAAACAGGGAGGGATAAAGGGTTATGAATATCATTTTAATGTCACGGCCCGTTTTTCTTATATCCTATTCCGGGGAAGTTCAGGGACGAAGCCGAGAATCTGATCCATAAAATGACGGAAGACGGAATAATTTCACCCTACTTTACTCAATACATAAATCCACTGGCGATTGCACGCAAGCCCAACGGCTATATAAGAACAGGCTTGGATGCTCACGCTCTTAACGATAAACTTACTCTTCAATATGACCGTCCTCCTGTGTTAAAGGACATGATCAGAAGATTACACGGCGTGAACTTGTTCAGGTGTCTAACTGCAACTTAGCTTAACAAATTGTCCGCATGTATGGCCTCCAGTCTAAAGAAATATGTTAAACAGGAAGAGTAAGACAACTATTAAAAGAAAATCCTCCGAATTTTCTTTTCTCAGAGCGAGAAGAACTTGTACCAGGAATGCCTATGGCCTGTCACATCATATTTATAATTAATAATTTATTAAATAATTGCTAAGTTCTAACATTTGGAAACAGTGTGCCGAACGAATATTCTAGACTCAGCTGCTAGCTATGGGAGTGAGAGAGACAGCGAGAGGTCACAGGGCAAGGAACCGTCTTTGGTGACGTAATCGCCACGTGCTGTAGACCCACCCGTATGGAATAATCTCGAAGCTTTTTAATATCTTCTAAGCGATGTAAGCTACAAAAATATGATGTACACCTGCATGGAGCTCGTATTCAGAAAGGAAAGTAGCCAAAATTTGAAAGAAATCCATCCAATTGTTTCAGAGATATCGAGGTGGAAACAAAACATCTTTTCTTCGCTTCAAACAGCAGGCCAGCCAGCTGCAGGTATGAAAGGTCATCGGCTCGCCGAGTACAGCCAGTTGAAATATGGAACTCGACTATGTGAGATGGTGATACCGTCGTGTCGCACTACGCGAAGTGTTCCGTCGGAGTAATGAAAGTCGTGCCGTACGGAAAGACTCAGAAAAATTCGGCGTATAATAACGCGAGACTTATAATTTTTTCTGCCGCGTTGAGGACTTGTAAAATTCTCAAGGTGCATTTACGTCGAACTCTGTACAATACGAGACTTATAAATTTCTGCCTAATGTGGACTTTCGCACTCTGTCATTCTCAGATACAGCGTTACGGACATTGAAAAGACTGCGTGTGATGATTTGAACTTTGTTATTGTCAATGCATTTCCGAAATTAATGACATTCCTACGTATGTTCTCACATTGAACTGTAACTTTGCATAATTTAGAGTGTTATGATAGTCAGAAACTCTATAATTAATATAGTCGAATGTGGACGATTTTCACAAATTTAACGAGTATTTGAACAGTGAAATTAGGCAATTGAGTAAACCTTAAGGACATTTTATGTCGTTTATAGGAAGTACGGACTTAAGTTAATTAACATTGAAAACTTACTTTACAATTGTGTTGGTGGTTTCTAGAGACTGTTAAACGCGTCGTGTAAGGACTGGATTTATACTCGATATTTCCATGAATTGTGAACTTTACATTTCATTTCGAACTTAATACAACAAGTTCTGAACGTCATGGACTGTGTTCAGTGTAAATATCTCGCATTACGTGAACTGTGCCGTTAAAACGCTTGTTATTTAAGAAGTGAGAATATTTTACCGTGAATACGTCGAACTGTGACATGTGTTTCTAACACTTCAGACTGTGTTAAAAGCCATTACTATTTTTGAGTATTACATTGAAGTGCGATAAAAGGACTGTGTTACCAAGTGCAGATTACGAACTGTGAGTTAAAAATTCACGTAATTCTAAGTGCAATGCCATTTAATTTTGGCTTACAAATATCCAGTTAACAGACAGTGCTACGTTTTCACACTCATGCTTCAGTGTCAATTGAACTTTCTCGTGTGTCAATGATGTTATACGACACCAGAAATCTTGACCAAGTGTTAAGCCTCATATTCACTCGAACATCTAATTCAACATTGGGACATATAACGAAGTTGGAGGTGATCCGTGGTACATCGAGGGATATGGAACATGGTACGACATTGATAGTACTTGGCTCGACATCGTGCTGACAACATCGTTGGAGTTCCTGTCAATGACTTGCGGAGCCGCAATCACCAGTTCCAGTCTACAGAACTCAGGTTATATGAGTGCACTTAGCATTTTTATTCTTGTAAAGCAAAGTGAATACTTTAAACTGTTGCACTAGACGATCATTCACTTATTGAAGAGGCACCTTTCTGATCATATTTTTTAATTGCTATGTTAACCAATTGAAAGTACCAAATTAGTGAAAGTTTATTTTCCTTTGAATTTCAATTCAATAATTTAAACAAACTGTAGGAAACAATTAAGGACTGTAGGTGTCCATTTATGAGGTCAAGTGTTTATGGAATCACATTCAATTTATGAATTTCAGTTTAGAGAGACTATAGGCTTTTATGAAACCAGTGTTTAATTTTTCTGAAACCATATTCAATTTATGAAATTTCATTTAATAATGAATTTAGAGAGTGTGGTGTTTCATATGAGTGATTCATGAAGCAAGTGTTTATTTCTATCCAATGTTTTAAATAGACTTTAGGCAACAATCAATAAAGACTATAGGTTTCTTATGAGTGTGATTATTGAGAACAAGTGTTAATTTTGAACGTTCTAAAGACTCATGAAAACACACTCGACGTATGAATTTTATGAAGGGATAAATTTATGTTCAGCTTTACTTACATCAGAAAGTTTCTGAATTCCAATTTTGAGTTGATCATATTTATGAAGGAATATATTTTCAAGATATCAATTGCGAGATAAGAACAGGGCGATTTTCATCTCGATTTTGAATAAATTCTTCAGGAAAAATAACATCTGTTATTTCGCCCTGTGAAATCCCTTCTCTGTACCGGCTCCTAAGTACCACACACTACCTGAGACATTTCCCATGCTCAAGAGCCCAACAACTTTTCCTGGTACCAAATACAAAACTTTTCAGTAAATCGTGATGTTTTAACAGCCCAGTATGCTTGTTTGTAGGTGGTAATACAGGATATTCATGCAGATCCCAACTTCGGAAACGTATAGGTAATGGTGTATCATTTTCGACAATTTTGAGCAATAGAAGATTTTCTCGATCAGATAATGTTATATATAGATTCCTCTACAATATAGGATGACGAGTAATTTTCGAGTCCACTGGTGATTCTGATGCCTTAAGGGAATTGTAATCACTTCGATCATGGATCATAATTAGCTCTTGTTTTGCATTGATTTTAAAACGCCTAAAATCATCAGTAAAGCCGAGAATATATTTTAATGGTAACATACCAGAAAAAGTACCTTCCTGATTAAGCATCCAGTTGTTATTAACCTTCAGAAACCATCCTGCCATCCATAAAATTTTACTTCCACGTCACTACAAGAAGGCTAGAAATTCATTCCACTTGTAATAGCAGCATTCTTCGATCTATTTTCACATTATTTAATTCATAACGCGCTTCAGGAAAGAAAAAGCTGGACCATGGTTGTTAGTTGAGATGTGCTTGGTCCACTTCCATCTGCCTTATCTAGGCGTCCTTTTTGTGTGGTATGGCGTATACATCTTCTTGCTTAATGACAAAGCGAATTTTATCATTGTTGTTGAGTCCAAACTTAAAAGGTTGTTCTGAACGAATCTCACTTCGTTCTACACCTTCACGTGTTTCTACTGTGTATATAACGTCTAGCATTTCTTCCATTTTTTGTAGGGACGTATAACCTAAATCTAGGAGAATCTGCTGATGGTCATCTGTTAACTCGTCGAATCTTTGCAAAAATGTACAATGTCTCCTGAATGTACACCGTGTTTTAGAGATCATACTGGTTTAAGATGTAGTTTGTAAGCTACGTACATGTGTCGATCTAAATGAATGAGCTGATTATGTTTATTTACAAACCTAAGAGTGGTGTTACTCATGTGTTTTACAGACAGACGATGATAAAGAACTGCTGAAGGTTTATCACGAATAGTATATACATTTTCCTCCAAAATAATAAAGTCGTGCAGGATGTTGATTAGTACACAATTATGTAATAATATTACAAGTGGTTTACATGATGAACATCGAAGAGGGTTGTAGGTTGATCTGACTCATAATGTACGTTCGGTATGAGCTCTCTAGGTGAAAATCCAAGTAATGGTCCAGTCCAATCAGGTTGTGATTTGAAGTCAATCTTGAATGAAGACACAATAACACATGTGTGATGTTGGTCACAGTAATTGAGAACCTGTAATTATTATTACTAAAACTCTAATCACTAAACTGCTCAATTAACGTACTTTCATTATAGTCATGAATATCGTCTACTGAATAACTGCCTGACGGTAGCGTTAGCACATACTCATCGTAATAGAAATTGTTTACGCCATCACGCACATTATAGATTTTATTGTACCTTAAAAACGACACAAGTCCAAGACTATGTGGCTGATGTCCGAGTTCGATCGGTGGATAAAAGTAGACGGTTGTTTCAGGTCCTTCTCCGCGTACAGCGAACGTTCTTACACCGTTGGTCATCACGTGCACACTGATGCTCCTTGTCTACTGTGTGGGTTTGATATGACAACATAAGACATAGTCGTCCGCACATGCGTTCATTTTACTTTTACACATGTTTTTAATGTAAACAATGTCTGCACTGCTTAGGAAATAACGCATGAACTCAAATGGAGGGGGTAATTCTCCATAGCTATCGAAATACTATATCTTAGATTTACGTTTTACTTAGGCAACGTACTGAGTTGCAGGTCCTCGAGTGTTGTCTAAGTTAATTACAGCACTCTCACGTTCACGTGGACATGCTGGTAGTTGATCACTTATATACATACCGCGAAAATAATGGATTGGATTCCTAATTGTTTAGTAACGTAAAATATCCTTCGTGGGTAAGAGCTCGATGCTGCAGTGGATTCAGTAGACTTTTTTGGTGATATATAAATGCCAACCCATTTTAGTATGGCACTAGCTTCATGTATACGCCTTTGCCTCGTAATGCAATTCCTCAGTTGTCTCGTTATGACGTTCACTCTCTTTCAACTGTTGCTTCGCTTCTTCTACAACCATAACAGTTCTTGCTACAGCACTAGCACCACCCAGCCAAGATCCCAAAGCTGCTAGTCCAGCAAACAGAGCAGAAAGAAATCCTCCTCGTTTTGGTACCGGAATAATTCGTGCACGTTTACAACACATCGCTCTACACTTTGGGGAAACTCTCGCTCTTGCAGCGCGTAGTGCCTTAGTAATGGCTACCCAAGGAACGTATTCCCCTCGAGTAGCTTTTCGTGAAGCCTTTAAAACTTCTTTCTATCCAAGAGTTTTACTTTTCTTCTTCATAACATTTGGATATTATTGCTTCACCATTCTGTACACGATTGCACTCGTCAAGAGAGATTT
This sequence comes from Anabrus simplex, assembly GCF_040414725.1. Taxonomy (NCBI): domain Eukaryota; kingdom Metazoa; phylum Arthropoda; class Insecta; order Orthoptera; family Tettigoniidae; genus Anabrus; species Anabrus simplex. The sequence continues at coordinate 433,134,396 of NC_090269.1, read as the reverse complement.
ATGAACTGTCATTTACTTGTTTCACTTGATATACATATTACTATGGGCAACTCTATTATTCAGTTAGCATGAAGATTATAAAGCAGAAAGACACACTATCTGTTAGTGACATAGTGCCACATCTCTTACCCACTTCTGGTACAACTACACAAAGACGTCCTGGGAAGTTGATTCCTTTTACTATTCGATGTATTATAACTGTCCCATCGGGATGCGGGAAGACAAATATTTACTCACTCTCATTGCCCCTTTAAATGGCATTCGCTTCGGGAATATTTATGTATACGTTAAGTCACTGTATCGACCACTATATACTATTCCACAAATCATAATGCACGATCTGGTTAAAGATGGTTTGAAATATTTTCAATTTAATACACACCACCACCGGATGATATGCTTCCCCATTCCCTTAACTTCTTTGACGATGTCACTAAGGAACAGCAAAACGTTATTCACGGATACTTTAGTATGGTACGACATAAATATGTAGATTGCTTCTATTTATGTCAAACCCATACGCCTGTGCCCAAGCAGTTAATACGCGACAACGCAAATATTACTGTGCTTTATCGGCAAATGAGCACGACATCCGGCATGTATATGACTATCATATTAAAACTGATAAGACATTCAATGACTTTAAACGTATGTGTGCCACATACTGGTCATCACATCCTTACGGGGTTTTAGTTATTGATAAAGGAAGTGATGTTCATTATGGACGGTACCGCATGGGTTTTGATCATTTTATATGCATCAGCACAGAGTTACAGACTCTAATTGATAAAAAAAACCGTCATCATGACAATATACAGCAAATAGATTACACAACATATAATCCGTGCTCGAAACAATATTCGACGAAAATTTAAGGAGCTTAAACGTATTCAAGCGGACACTGATTTACTTTTGGAAACGCAACTAGGTATACCACTGAAAGAAATTTTAAATTCTACTTCATTTCCCAAGTCTACAAGTTATGTTTCTTTGTAAACATCTCGTGGTAAAGAGGAGCAAGAACAAGAAAATTATGAAGATGAAGAAGAGAACAGGAGGAGAAGAAGGATTAGGAAGTGGAGATGCAGGATAAGGATTAAGAAGAGAATGTGGAAGAACAACTTAACGATACTTCACCATCAAAGCGAGTTGAGTTTGTAACAGATGTTATTGCTGAAACACACCTACTAAATCAACACAATATCTGCCTTATTTGTATAAGGTTATGATCACACCAGGTTATAGTAATCAGTTTTGACTTTTATTCAAAATACCTGTGGATCAGAATTGATTATTTTCACCATGTTGGTCCGTATTGACTTATATTCAAATTTCTGTAAAAATTTTCACCGCCTTGTCTATACTTTATGCATTTACGGTAATAAAATAAAATAAAATGTATAAAGTATTGACAAGGCGGTGAAAATAATTTACAGAAACCTGTGGATCACTCATTTCTCCTTATATAGAAATCTCTTTACAGGATAAACTGACACAACTTATGGTATTGGCTATGAAGACGGCTGTTCCCGGACAGATAATGCAAATGTTAATATTAATGGCAATAGTCTCATCGTAAAACGTATAACCTCTAAACCTACGAAAAGTCTCTTAGAACTTCTTTTCTCATGAATACCTGAGAAGGACAAAATTTCACAAGATGATCTGAAAAAATATAAAGCAGAACTTTTTGCTACTGACACAACACGACGTAATTACAGGAAGACAGAAGCTGTAAATGGAAATATGTGTCGCAAGTGCCGAGAGTTTATTTGTAAGCTCCTTCCGTCACATCAAACGACTGCACGTATTCTTAATGTTATCTACAAGCCTTTGTTGCCGTTTGTAGACGTAAGTTACTGGAATGACGCTTACTCGTAGAACGATTACAACTTCTAAGACCTTCGTAAGATGCTGGTCACACAGGTCACGAATAAGAAATTCTAGAATGAAAGAGATATTACGTCATGCGGGTATTATTCAGCAATAGCTCGTCAAGGTAAGACCTCACCCGTAAAGATAAGTATCCCACACGAGTTACATAAACCAGTACGTCCCACCTATTACCGCAGACGCGTTGTTACACGCGGGAAAACGATCTCTGGCAGGCAGACTTATTAGAAATGATTCAATATGTCTCTAGCAATAAGGGGTATAAGCACCTACTTACTGTCGTCGATGTGTACTCTAAATTTGCTTTTGCATAACCTGTGCGTTGTAAAACAGCAGCTCAAGTCAAAGACGCATTTAAATACTTTGATCAACGATCAGAATACTGCCCAAGGCTTCTTCGATCCGATCATGGTAAAGAGTTTTACAGCAAGGATTTTTCTTCTTACCTCAAGTTACTTGGCATTCATCACTACTCTACGTACAGCAATCTCAAGGTAAGTGTTGTAGAACACTTTAATCGTACACTCGAAACAATGATGTGGCGAGAAATTTGCTGCACTCGTGTCTACCTATAACGATACACTTCATCGTACTATCGGCACAAATCCACGTCTTGTTACTAAGAATACACCACACTTAGATGCTATTCATCTTCTAATCAAAACGGCTGATCTACGCCGCCATCGCTTTAAAAAAGGTGATTTCGTTTGCATCGGCAAACACAAGTCTATCCGTGCAAAAGAATGCGCACCTAACTGGAGCATAGAAGTGTTAAGCTTACTAACCCAGTTACGTATTTACTTCGCGATCTTTCATGGCAGCCTATTGAAGAAGGATTCTACATCGAAGAACTGCAGAATACCAAATATCCTGATCACTATTTAATCGTACGTTAATCCGCCGTCGTGTAAATAAACTGTATGTCAAATGGCTTGGTTTTAATAACAAATCTAATTCATCAATTAATAAAGAGGGTGTTCTTTAAAACTTCAATTATTATTCTGGAACACTACTTCCCCTTTCTTCTACTGCACATGACAAGTTTAAACTTTCAAGTCAACATTATTACTATTAGATAATTTAGGACATGGTGTAGGGTAGGATTAAGATTAGAAATCAAACATAACCTGCATTATGTTTCATAAGCCGTATTTAGTTTAGTATATACACATTTTTCTTTCTTGAAGTAAATCTGTTATGTCCTTTCTTCCATAAATTATTTTTGCCGTCTGCTGTTTTATGCCACCACCCTGTAACAGTTTAACTTTCATTGCACCGGCAATGACAAATGCTGTTTCCTTCTCAGCAATTGTAACGTTCTGTGACGTCACAATTTGCATAGCATTACGAAGCAGATATTCATCAGCTACATTTCTTTGTACAGGTTTGTTTTGACGATAATCAATATCATGCTCTTTGCAAGCAGCTTGTAACATGTTGATACAAGGATCACCACGTGCCAAGCTGACGTCAATTCGAGTTCCAGGGCCACAGTATTGTTAACAAAGAAGATGAAGCTCTTAAGGAAGAAAATCAGTCACCTCATTGATGAGACCATGCCCAGCATGCTTCCTAACCTTTCTCCCAGCACGTTTCTTCACCCTTTTCTGCGACAGCTTGCTAACTATTTTTGGAGCCATGATAAGTGTTAGTAAGCGAAGGCAACTCGTTAGTTTTAGGTCACTGATACAGTTTAATGGGTTGACGTGTACTGCACTGTCTTACTGACGGTCTCTTAGCGAAACTCAAGTTAAGTACAAAGGATACTTGTAACATGCTATGTCTTGCATAAGAAGAGATAGATTTGAAACAAAATGCGTTAACACAAGTATTCACGTAACAATCACATCTACTTTTAACAGAGGATCAGTTGTTATTCTACTACCTCGGGAGTAATCGCAAGACCGGAATGTTATGTCTCTAACGGGATATTAGTTTACAGTAACTCACGAGGACGCCGCGAGAGTGCGCTCATATGTCTCCCCTCCCCCTCCCACACAGCTGAGCCACGATCGAACCTGCAAAGTTTGCGATGGAAGGCAAGCGTCTCAACCGTCTGAGCCATTCAGCCTGGCAGGGTAAGGTAGGTGGTGGTATACAATTTCTAATTACTAGATTGTGTAGAAACCGTCTGAGCCATTCAGCCAGGTAGGGTAATGTAGGTGGTGGTATACAATTTCTAATTATTATTTTTTGTGTCCCAAAAGGGTTGATTAACTTCCAGTCCTCTCCGCAGTGCTCATATGGAGTGAGGGCACATGAGATTTGTCCGTCGGATGGAGACGTAAAGACTTGAGCAGACCTCTCGATGTTATTCGACAGTAGAAGGCTATGTGCCACTACCGGGTTTTACACTCTCCCTACTATTATACATCATGTCATTCATTTCATACTATTAACTTCCCTGATGAGATTGGCGTCAGGAAGGGTATCCGGTTTAAAGAAATCCATCTGAGCAGATTCTTCTCACCACAAATCCAACTCTTGTCGCGAACTTACAAGTGAGGTATTACACGACAGTAGTTGCACGATCAGGGAAATAAAATTAAATAAATCACTTACCAAGATTTTCCCAAGAGAAGATCGTAGCAAGGTATGAAAACCGCTAGGCTTCCAGAGGTCGAGTAGATTGAACGAGAAATAATACTTACTGACTAAAATAATAATTCATGTTCAAGTTACACATAACTTTAATGACTGAAAATTAATTAATTGTAATTAAATGATCAAGTTCAAATTCAGTTAGGCAAAATTAAAAGGAATTAAATTAATTGATTGCAATTAAAGATCAAGTTCAAATTCAGTTAGGCAAAATTAAAAAGGAATTAAATTAATCATAGAACTTTCAAGTTCATTAAAATCAAAATGAATGAAAGAAAATGAAAAAATTCAATCTGAGCTCACAAACCAGATTTTTTGAAAAATCCTCAGCGAGGATAAACTAGAAAAAACAACCTTATGAAATGAACGAAAGAACGGCGTATAGGTAAATTTTAATACTTCTTTTGTATTAGTCACCTGCTCTAGCTGGACATTATCCTTGTAACCAACAATCTTTACATACTGCTGACTGAATACTTCTGCCTTTTGAAGATCCTCGCATACACACCCCTTGTTTATTAATGATTCCTGGAATGTCCTTCCTGGAACCTTTTTCTGACTTAAAGTACCTATACATACTCTTCCATTTTTCACTAAAATTAGTGTGGCCACCAATTATGCTTGCCATCATGTTATCCTTGGCTGCCTTCTTTGTTAGATTCAATTTCCTAGTAAGTTCCTTCAATTTACCTTACTTCCACAGCCATTTCTAACTCTATTTCTTTCCAACATGCACCTCCTTCTTAGTCTGTTTACTTCCCTGTTATTATTTTATTTTATTTTATGAAATACTTCCTCTCATGCAGAGGCTGCCTTGCGACAATGTATACTTTTACATTTATTTTTGGAAGAGTAATAGATATACCGGTACTGTACTTGAGAAATGTTGAAGGTAACCTAATTGTAACAGTGATTTCTTGGAATTATCAGTGAGCCCCTTAAGGCTATGATGGTAATCTCCCGTAACGTTGTAACTGGCAGAAACATCTGTTTCCAGAAATTAGCGGCAAGAGCGGAAATCGTTCCCCTTGCTCCAATCATCAGAACAACTATGTCGATTTCCTCTAACTTGTATTTCTCCCTGTAGTATGGAATTGTTGGTAAGTAAATATTTCTTTTCTCTAGGTTAACATCTGAGGGCAGCGATTTATGGCTTTCAAAGAGAATTGTGGGGTCGATGATGTAACCTCTCTTCTTATTCTTGAAAGCAATGATGTGAATCCTTCTAGGGCTTCCGTTGTTCGCTAAGCCATGAACCTCTTCAAATAAATGGAAGCCATGGTCTTTTAGCGTTGCCGTAATTAAGGAGCGGATGTTATGATGACGCGTATTCCTTAAAAGTTCACCATGAGGACAAGATCCCAGAACATGCGCAAGAGTTTCAATCTCCTTGAGGCAGCGCCTACAAAGGGAATCGTTCTGAGATTTTCCTGGTACCGATCTATCTGCTGAAATGTTTGCTGTCATCTTAATTGCTTCACGCCATTCACTACATGATAAGCCTTGATGGTCTTGAATCCAGGAGTTGGCAGGAGTATATCCATTGTACAAACATACACCTCTTCCTTTCTGCTTCAAGTTACACCACTCAGTGAATGCCCTTTCTCTCAGTACTCTTCTCTCTTCCCTAGCATCTGTTATTTCTAGGCGTGGATGTAGCAAATTGTCAGATGGAGGGACACTGAGGGATTGTAGTGAGAGAGTTATTTTTTGTTTCAGATTTCTTGTAGCACGGATGTATTCGTCACCTGAGCTTAATAGTACCTTAGAGATGTTAATGTGCTGAAGATGAGCTTACAACCATACCTTAACACATTTAAAGGTACAAACCTATTTTCACATTCCACAACATTTGCTTTAAACCCATCCCAGAGTCTGTTTACATTTTTATTTACCGTTTTTCACCGATCATAGTTACTTATTAAAAACTCCCTCATGCCTGTTTTATCAGCCATATGGTACTGCATAACAGTCCTAATTTTAATCTCTTCCTTTCTATCACATTTATTTTCAATTACCAAAAAAACAGCTTCGTGATCACTGATACCATCTATGACTTCAGTTTCTCTATAGAGTTCATCTGGTTTTACCAGCACCACATCCATAATATTCTTCCCTCTAGTTGGTTCCATCACTTTCTGAATCAGGTGCCCTTCCCATATTAACTTATTTGCCATTTGTTGGTCATGCTTCCTGTCGATAGCATTACCTTCCCAATTGACATTTGGTAAATTGAGATCACCCGCTACGATCACGTTCCTTTCCTTATCGTTTTCCACTTAGCTGATTATCTTATCAAGTAATTCTGAATAAGCATCTGCGCTACCCTTTCCTGGTCTCTACACTCCAAAGACATCAAGTTGCCTATTATCTTTAGAAATGAGCCTTACCCCTAGAATTTCGTGCTTGTCATCTTTAACTTGTTCGTAGCTTACAAATTCTTCTTTCACGAGAATGAACACTTCCCCTCTTACCATTCCTATTCTATCTCTAGGATACACACTCCAGTTCCGTGAGAAAATTTCTGCATCCTTCATATCATTTCTCAGCCATGATTCATCTCCTATTACAATATCTGGTAAATATATATCAATTACATTACTTTATTATATTCCTTTCTTTACAATACTTCTACAGTTGAGCACTAACAGTTTTATGTCATCCCTACTTGATTTCCAGTTCCCTGTTCCCTTAACACAGCTCCGTAGCGCACCCTATTTCCCTGAATGTACCGTCCTATAATCCTTCTGAACAAATTTCCCAACTTATATGTACCACTGCGGTTTAAGTGAAGGCCATCTGAGCGCAGACCCCTATCTCCTACCCACCCATTAGGATCTAGAAATTTCACCCCCAGTTTCCAACATACCCACACCAGTCTCATTTAAATCCCCAATCACCTTCCAGTCAGTATCCCTCCTACACAGTATTCCACTGACAACAATCACCGCTTCCTTAAATTTCATCCGTGATGCATTTACCAGATCCCACACACCCCCAACTATGTTGGTAATTATACCTGCTCGTCTTACGTTGTTAGTACCAACGTGAAACGCTACCACCTTCTCCTTTCCCTCCTCCTTCTCTTCTACTTTCCTAAACATCTGCCTTAACCTAATTGCTGGATAACACTATACCCTTGTACCCTTTCTTCCACACAGTTTCCCGACATGTCTAACGATAGAATTCCCCATGCCCAGAGCCTAAACACTACCCACCTCATTTGATCCCCTCCCTTCCTGGTCAGTCCTATCTTTCCTGACAGCTGCAGAAGCTACTTCTTCCTCCCTTTTCTCCATCTCGTGACCCTGTTCCACCTGTCTTTTCCTATCCACTACCCCACATTTCCCTTTCCTACCTCTTCCCTTTCTCCTACTTCCAAACTTCTCGGCAACAGTTCCCTGTTCCTCATCTTCCCTCGGTTGTTCTACCTGTAGTGACTCGTACCGATTTCTCACCGACACCTGTCCTGAATTTCGATCCTGAATGGAGCCCTTAGCCTGCAATCTCCTTCCCCTTAAAACACTAGACCACCTGTGTTCCACAATTCACCCGTTCCCTTCCAATCCCTCTATTACACCTACTGTATCCTGTACATTGTTAGGAGGCCTACTCTCTTTCATTCCTGTTCTCTGAGAGTATCCTAATTATCTCCCTCAAGCTCTCCAACTCCTCCCTCATACTCCTTAATGCCTGGCCACACCCACTCCTACACTCGCACCGCTTATCCATTTTGTACTAAATAATGAAAAGAAAATGAAAAATAAGATAACTTATCTGTGCAAAATAAAAATGAAAGGAAATAAATATTGTCTAGGTTAGTTCACAAAGAACACACACCAGTAAGTTATTTAATATAGGCTACTACTATACTACAATACTACTTAATTGTACTATTTTTCTTCCTACAACACGCTAACATGATGAAAATTGCTGTTAATTACTGGAAACGGAGAATAATACACAAGAATTACACAATCCTTAACTGTAGTTAAGTCTACCCTAATTACAACAGAATTTTAGTAAGAGAGTTACTACAGATACGACACAGACGGTACTATACTATACAAATATTTCACAGTAATAGAATAAACACACTACTTTCTAATAAGATGCTATAATACACTACAATAATTTTAAACTACGTTCAGACGTATTCTAATTACAACAGGTTATTACCAAGCAAAAACAGAAAGAAAATTACCATCAAAGTTCGAAATTCGCAAAACTACCCAAAATTATAGAATAGGCACTCTAATTTCTAATAAGTTACTATACTACACTACTATAATGTTAAAACAATAATGTTAAAACTACGTTCAGACGTATCCTAGCTTCTTACTAAGCACAAGTAGAAATGAAAATTCCAATTAGGCCTAAATTTAGATATTCGCAAGAACTACCGGTAGGTACTCAAAGATTACCAACAAAGTTAAACACGTATACAGATTAATATTAGTACTACTTTGTCCTACTATGCTGTATTAGAAATGAAACCTGCCGTTTGCACAAAAATACACAGGAATATAACAGGCAAGATGCTATCTAATATAGGTACTGTATCTAAACCACAATTCTCAACTGAAATGCAGGTATGTGATCTTTACAGATGGTGGATTACTATTATTTTTCCTACTCCGCAGGAGGGAGAATAAAAGTGTCCTTAAATGTTGAAAAATATGAGGTTGATTACAATAATTTATCAAAAGTGTTTCTGTCTAAACTACGCCAGGGATTTGAATTGCAATTATTGGAATGTAGGAACTTGATTATTAGGTAACCGCTCATAAATACTGAAATGTCCAGCGTGTGAAATATAAATTACGGATACTTTAACTGCCTACTCAGAACTACAAATGATCGGAATACAAGAATCATCAGATTTTTATTTATATTTTCTTGATACACTAAAATCAATCAATACTGAATCAACCAATCAATACTGATCTGCATTTAGGGCAGTCGCCCAGGTGGCAGATTCCCTATCTGTTGCTTTCCTAGCCTTTTCCTAAATGATTTCAAAGAAATTGGAAATTTATTGAACATCTCCCTTGGTAAGTTATTCCAATCTAACTCCCCTTTCTATAAATGAATATTTGCCCCAGTTTGTCCTCTTGAATTCCAACTATATCTTCATATTGTGATCTTTCCTGCTTTTATAAACACAATTCAAACTTATTCGCCTACTAATGTCATTCCACGCCATCTCTCCGCTGACAGCTCGGAACATACCAATTAGTCGAGCAGCTCTTCTTCTTTCTCTCAATTCTTCCCAACCCAAACATTGCAACATTCTTGTAATGCTACTCTTTTGTCGGAAATCACGCAGAACAAATCGAGCTGCTTTTCTTTGGATTTTTTCCAGTTCTTGAATCAGGTAATCCTGGTGAGGGTCCCATACGCTGGAACCATACTCTAGTTGGGGTATTACCAGAGACTTATATGTACTCTCATTTACATCATTACTACAACCCCCAAACACCCTCATAACCATGTGCAGAGATCTGTACCCTTTATTTACAATCCCATTTATGTGATTACCCCAATGAAGATCGTTCCGAATATTAACACCCAGATACTTACAATGGTCCCCAAAAGGATCTTCCACCCCATCAACGCAGTAATTAAAACTGAGAGGACTTTTCGTATTTGTAAAACCCACAACCTGACTTTTAACCCCGTTTATCAACATACCATTGCCTGCTATCCATCTCACAACATTTTCGAGGTCACGTTGCAGTTGCTCACAATCTTGTAACTTATTTAACACTCTATATAGAATAACATCATCCGCAAAAAGCCTTACCTCCGATTCCACTCCTTTACTCATATCATTTATAAATGTAAGAAAATATAAAGGTCCGATAATACTGCCTTGAGGAATTCCCCTCTTAAATTTTACAGGGTCAGATAAAGAAATACAGCAACCCATTCAGTCACGCTTTTGTCTAGTCCAATTGCACTCATTTTTGCCAGTAGTCTCCCATGATCCACCCTACCAAATGCTTTAGACAGGTCTATCGCGATACAGACCATTTGACCTCCAGAATCCAAGATATCTGCTATATCGTGCTGGAATCCTACAAGTTGTGCTTCAGTGGAATAACCTTTCCTAAAACCGAATTGCCTACTATCGAACCAGTTATTAATTTCACAAACATGTCTAATATAATCAGAAAGAATACCTTCCCAAAGCTTACATACAATGGATGTCAAACTTACTGGCCTGTAATTTTCCGCTTTATGTCAATCACCCTTTCCTTTATACACAGGGGCTACAGTAGCAACTCTCCATTCATCTGGTATAGCTCCTCCGACCAAACAATAATCAAATAAGTACTTCAGATATGGTACTATATCCCAACCCATTGTCTTTAGTATATCCCCAGAAATCTGATCAATTCCAGCCGCTTTTCTCGTCTTCAACTTTAGTATCTTATTGTAAATGTCATTGTTATCATATGTAAATTTTATTACTTCTTTGGCCTTAGTCTCTTCCTCTATCTGGACATTTTCCTTGTAACCAACAATCTTTACATACTGCTGACTGAATACTTCTGCCTTTTGAAGATCCTCTCATACACACTCCCCTTGTTCATTAATTATTCCTGGAATGTCCTTCTTGGAACCTGTTTCTGCCTTAAAATACCTATACATACCCTTCCATTTTCACTAAAATTCGTATGACTGCCAATTATGCTTGCCATCATATTATCCTTAGCTGACTTCTTTGCTAGATTCAATTTTCTAGTAAGTTCCTTCAATTTCTCCTTACTTCCACAGCCTTTACTAACTCTATTTCTTTCCAGTCTGCACCACCTTCTTAGTCTCTTTATTTCTCTAATATAATAAGGTGGGTCTTTACCATTCCTTACCACCCTTAATGGTACAAACCTGTTTTCGCATTCCTCAGCAATTTCTTTAAACCCATCCCAGAGTCTGTTTACATTTTTATTTACCGTTTTCCACCGATCATAGTTACTTTTTAGAAACTGCCTCATGCCTGCTTTATCAGCCATATGGTACTGCTTAACAGTCCTACTTTTAAGATCTTCCTTTCTATCACATTTATTTTTAACTACCATAAAAACAGCTTCATGATCACTAATACCATCTATTAGTTCAGTTTCCCTATAGAGCTCATCTGGTTTTATCAGCACGACATCCAGAATATTTTTCCCTCTGGTTGGTTCCATCACTTTCTGAATCAGCTGTCCTTCCCATATTAACTTATTTGCCATTTGTTGGTCATGCTTCCTGTCGTTCGCATTTCCTTCCCAACTGATATCTGGCAAATTCAGATCTCCCGCTACAATCACATTTCTTTCCATGTTGTTTCCCACATAGCTGACTATCCTATCAAATAATTCTGAACAACAGGAAGCATGACCAACAACTGACGAATAGGTTAATATGGGAAGAGCTGCTGGTTCAGAAAGGGATGGAGCCAACTAGAGGGAAGACTATCCTTGATGTGGTGCTGGAAAAACCAGATGAGATCTATAGAGAAACTTAGGTAATAGATGGCATTAGTATGAAATGCTGTGTGGCCTCCGGAGAGATCTGGGGTATGTCCTTCGATTTGACGCCCGTAGGGGACCTGTGTGTCTTGATGAGAATGAAATGGTGATGAAGACGGCACATACACCCAGTCTCCGTGCCTGGGGAATTAACCAATTATGGTTAAAATTGCTGATCCTGCCGGAAATCCAATCCGGGACCCCTGTGACCTAAGTCGAGCTCACTGAACATTTAACCATGGAGCCAGACGGTGGTATTAGTGATCACGAAGCTGTTCTTCTTGTTAAAATTTAAGTCATGGAAAGGGCGGGTGTAATCGTAGGACTACTAGGCAGTACCATATCGCTGATAAGAAAGGCATGTTGGTAGAAATAAATGTAAAACATTGCCGTATGGCATATAAAATATGATGCTGGATTATTGCCGATTACTCGAATTCAAAAAGGTCAACTTGTGACTTACTTACCGGGTAGCATGACATATTTCCATGTCGAAGTGATGTCAGGGAATGGTTAAAACATAAATTATAATTTAGAAATAAAAGAGAACATCAGTTAAAATTGTTTTAGTGGCACAAAGTTTATCATAGTAAAACTTTCTTATTGTTATCGCCGATATGATCATCTAATATTAGCTTACAATTACTTTAATCATTAAACACATGTCAATGCTTCATACTTCCGGTTCTGATTGCTTTGTCAAGTTAACTGGAAATACAAAACTAATGATTTATATTAATCAGTTTATTCCAAGAACTACAACTTATTTAAACACAGAATGCCAAATGAACAGCATAAAATATCATCACACAATTGTAGCACCTTGCAACGTATTACATTTAATTACAGATAAAACATGGCAAGAAAATTTTTGAAGCATCCAAGCCAGATTGGATCCTAGTATAAAGTAGGCTTACACATGTTTATTTAACAACTGAAAGGAACATGGAAGAAGATGGCAAAGTCTTGCTCCCACTAAAACACAAACTATCTAATGAAACAATCCATTACTACTTGTGGGCTTACTAATGGCATTAATTAACAACAACCACTAGAGCACAGGGCAATGATAAGAACACAGTCACACGTCTGCACCAAATCTAATATTAAATTCATCAACGATTCATATGAGTATCACAGATATCAGTATCACCCATATTATTATTACCATAAATAATTAGACATTCACTGTCAAATTAATGATTCATTAATATGATTATATTCGCTGTTAGAGATCAGAAAGTTTATCATCAAATGTTACTTGTGGCTAATTATAATATTATAATTTCGTGTGGCTATTTCTAGCCGAGTGCAGCCCTTGTAAGACAGACCCTCCGATGAGGGTGGGCGTCATCTGCCATGTGTAGGTAACTGCGTATTATTGTGGTGGAGGATAGTGTTATGTGTGGTGTGTGAGTTGCAGGGATGTTGGGGACAGCAAAAACAAACAGCCCCTGGCCCACTGTAATTAACCAATGAAATTTAAAAACACCGACTCGGCCGGGAATCGAACCCGGGACCCTCTGACCCGAAGGCCAGTATGCTGACCATTCAGCCAACGAGTCGAACTACTAATTATAATGATTATTATTTATTCAAGTTAGGCATTATAATTAATTATCGTTATTATTGCTGGCATAGTTGTGACGAAACAGAATAATTTTGACTTATAATTAGCGTTGGTTGCCGGCCCCGTGGTGTAGGAGTAGCGTGATTGCGTCTTACCCAGAGCCCCGGGTTCGATTCCCGACCAGGTCCGGTGTTTTACCTAGAACTGAGAACTGGTCCGAGGTCCACTCAGCCTACGTGATTAGACTTCAGGAGCTATCCGACGGTGAGAGAGCGGCCCCAGTCTAGAAAGCCAAGAATAACGGCCGAGAGGATTCGTCATGCTGACCACACGACACCTCGTAATCTACAGGCCTTCGGGCTGAGCAGTGGTCGCTTGGTAGGCCAGGGCCCTTCAAGGGCTGTAGTGCCATGAGGCTTGGGGTTTTGATTGGCGTTGGTTAGTTACGATCATGCTATGAGCTGACTTACTTGTGAACATGGTACCTCAGCATAACTGTACTCGAGAATTATGGAGGTCTGAACCAACACTCTACAGACTAGAGAGAAAACAATCAACAAGATCACTAACACTACTATTTTACATGGAAACAAATCACAATACCCTAGCTAGGTGAGTGGCTTGGGGTAATTTTCACAAAGACATTAAACAGAATAGAAATAATATATGGTCTGGGAACTGTGCATCTTACAGAACAGGCATAAAATAACCCAAGAACTCCAACCACATCACAAGATGATTTGCAGAGATATATTACAAACTACGTACGGAAATGTCAACTGTCAAAATTCTTTAAAGTAATGAAGTATGTTGGACACCGAAATAATCAGTGTCTAGGGTCATGCCAACAATATATCAACCCAAGCCACAGGCTAATTTAAATAACCTCTCAGTAATGACAACTGACGTACTTGGGGTAATAGTTATACAAGAACACGTAAAACCTGCCTTGGGGCAAAAATAAGGAACACCTGGACGACGTGCTGGGACTTATATCTTACAAGGACATTCTGGTCAACATCACTGGTGCATATGAACAATCTTATAAACCTCATTAGAGAGCCTCACACGTTGTATTATTCATTAATCAGCATTATTAACTTCAACAGGGTTCACTACATCATCGTAGATTCACATTACTAGCCTCACATCAAGGACTCAATAACATCATCGCAGATTCACATTACTAATCTCACATCAAGGACCCAGTAACATCAACGTAGATTCGTATTATAAGCCTCACATCAAGGACTCACTTAAAATCACCGCAGATTCATATTACTAGCCTCACTAACATCATCGCAGATTCATATTACTAGCCTCACATTGAGGACTCGGTAACACCGCAGATTCGTATTAGTCTCACATCAAGGAAACACTAACATCACCGCAGATTCATGACTCGCCTCACATAAAGGATCACGAACATCATTACTACCAGGCGAGTTGCCCGTGCGGTTGGTGGCGCGCGTCCAGGAAATAGCTTCGAGCTGCACTGTCGGTAGCCGTGAAGATGGTGTTCCAGGTTTCCCCTTTTTTCCAGGCAAATGATGGGGCTGTACCTTGATAAAGGCTACGCCCGCTTCTTCGTCACTCCTAAGCCTTTCCTATACCATTGTCGTCATAAGACCTATCTGTGTTGGTGTGACGTAAAACAAACTGTAAACATCCTTACTAGCCTGTCAGCCAGGACTCACTAACACCATCTCAAATTCGTATTATCAGCCTCACATCAAAGACTCAATAACATAATCGCAGATTCATATTACTAGCCTTACATCGAGGACTCACAAACATCATCGCAGATTCATATTACTAACCTCACATCGAGGACTCACAAACATCATCGCAGATTCATATTACTAGCCTCGCATCAAGGACTTGCTAACATCATTATTTTACACAGTTACAGTTTGTGATGAGTAGACATCGGATTTGTATGCAAATGCCGATACCTAGTGTCTCAAAACCGATAAGAAAATACGTTTCAGGGCAAAATGCGACCAATTATTGAGTTTAATAATGCATGTATACATTTGAATTTTGTGCATACATTTCAAATTCAGTAATCATTGTACATGTTTTCGAATTTTATTATGCACATTCTAACCTGATCTACCAGAAATCCTCAAACAAGGTAACGTAATTAACGCGTGAAATCTTCCGGCAAAAAACAGTTGAAATGGCACAGGAATCTATCAAGACACACTTCGAAATCATACCGGGATCAGACAAGAAGCTAGAAACACGTGGATTGCATCTTGGAGGATGTGAAGTATGAACTGAAATGTTTCCCAGGAAACATCGAATCAACCAAAATGTTGAACACCTACACTCGCTTCAAAATTCAAGTACTCTCCTGTCACATCCGCTAATGTAGAGGTAATTCTCCGCACTGAAACTAGTTTGAACAGAATAACATCACCAACTTAAACAGAAAACATAGAAAAGACTGTTTAAGTGCACTGCAAAGTGAAGCATACAATAAGGAAATGGATATGATCATGCATATTATGCATCTGTTATAATGTTGATAATTCATGTAACACAAAATAGAGAGTGTACAACATCCATAAATTATTCCTCGTTTCTAATAAATTCACCAGTGATGTAAATGTTAACTTTCTAACATAAAAATGACAGCGACTTCCGCAGGGTTAAATTGGCGTCGAAGATAAGATTCCTACCTCTTAGCAAGTTGATTATCTGATGTACATATTGTGGCGTTTAAATATCTCAAGCGGAGGATTATACTCAGTACTTCATATATGGTATTGCTATTTGGTGAAACGGAATGGAATGCAACTCATATTCACCTAATAATACATTAAATGTAAATACACACGTATTTTAAAATACCATATATTTGTTCGGTACAATATTGATACTGATCTGCATTTAGGGCAGTCGCCCAGGTGGCAGATTCCCTATCTGTTGCTTTCCTAGCCTTTTCCTAAATGATTTCAAAGAAATTGGAAATTTATTGAACGTCTCCCTTGGTAAGTTATTCCAATACCTAACTCCCCTTCCTATAAATGAATATTTGCCCCAGTTTGTCCTCTTGAATTCCAACTTTATCTTCATATTGTGATCTTTCCTACTTTCATAAATGCCACTCAAACTTATTCGTCTACTAATGTCATTCCACGCCATCTCTCCGCTGACACCTCGGAACATACTACTTAGTCAAGCGGCTCTTCGTCTTTCTCTCAATTCATCCCAACCCAATCTTTGCAACATTTTTGTAACGCTACTCTTTTGTCGGAAATCATCCAGAACAAATCGAGCTGCTTTTCTTTGGATTTTTTCCAGTTCTTGAATCAGGTAATCCTGGTGAGGGTCCCATACACTGGAACCACAGAACATAAAGCAGGCTTCTCCCCAGTTACAGACTCCATGGGTACTTTTAAGTTCCACGACTGTATATTTTAGAGCATTACTCAGCACTCGTTCGCCTTCTAGACGGCACGTTTCCAAATATGATTGAACAGGGTACATTTCTCGATGAAGTACTTTCTCACCAATATGGCTTCTCGCCTGTATGTGTCTGCATGTGTGTGATTATATCACGTCTATGGACAAAGGAACTGGCACAAATATCGCAAGAGAATGGCTTCTCGCCTGTATGCACCCGCATGTGATTGGTTAGGGTGGACGTCTGTCTAAATGCCTTACCACAAAGATTGCAACAGTATGGCTTCTCGTCTGTATGCAAACGCAGGTGTACGGTTAAAATGGCCTTCTGGGTAAAGACCTTGCCACAAATATTGCACCAGAATGGCCTCTCGCCTGTATGTGTCAGCATGTGTATGATTATATCACGTCTATGGACAAAGGAAATTCCACATATATCGCAGGAAAATGGCTTCTCGCCTGTATGCAAACGGAAGTGTTTGGTTAGAGTGGACTTGTAGCTAAAGGCCTTACCACAAATATTGCAGCGGAATGGCTTCTCGCCTGTATGGAAACGCAAGTGTATGGTCAGAGTGGCCTTGTGGCCAAAGGCTTTGCCACAAATATTGCAACAGAACGGCTTCTCGCCTGTATGTGTCCTCATGTGTACGATTATATCATGTTTACGGGTAAAGGAATTCCCACAAATATCGCAAGAGAATGGCTTCTCGCCTTTATGTGTCCGCGTGTGTAAAATTAGATCACGTTCACAGACGAAGAATTTGCCACAAATGTTGCAAAGGAATGGCTTTTTGCCTGTATGTGTCCAGGAGTGCTTGGTCAAGTAATCTTTACGACTAAAGCCCTTGCCACACGTACGGCAAACGTACGGCGTGGTACCTGTATGCGTCAGCATGTGTTTAATTAGGTAGTTTCTGTGACGGAAAAACTCACCACAAATATTGCACGAGATTGGCTTCTCGTGCAAACGAAGGTGTTTGATTAGAGTGCTCTTCCGGCTAAGGGACTTGCAACAGATAGTGCAGGTGTATGGGTTCTTCTCTCCTGTATGCGTGGGCATGTGAAGTGTCAATAGACGCGAACATCTGAGCATTTTCCCACAAACAGTGCACTGTGATCTCTTGAGACTCGTGTGCAACCGCATGTGGTCCTTTAGATCTCTCCTCATTGTAAAGCGTTTCTGGCAAATTCCGCAAACGAGGATCGCCTCTGCCGTGTGGATCCTGACGTGCTCAGACAGGCTGCTTCCGGTACTCAACAGCATTCCACAGTGATCGCAGGTGAAGGGAAAATCCTCTGTACGTCTCCTGTGATGTCGTCCGCCATCCGGTGGTTTATGATCTGCACAGATCACTTCCTGGCTCGATCTAGAGTGACAAATTGAAACCATGTGACAAACAGTTCTACAAGTTTCACACAGAGGGACTCCTACAGAACAGTACACTCACTGATATCCCATGCAGAGAGCACGTTACTAAACACCGTCACATTCCTCATGGTGAACATCATCTCATGTCAAATCAGAGGGTAGTCTTGATTTCCAAAAGCTCTTGCTTGTTATGAGGAAGTGTTGCGTATTTTCTCACGAATGTCTAACGTAACAATATACAGCGCAATAATCTTCAGACAATTCATTAGTGCACGAGCTCAGGGAATACCTTATTTAAAGAATGAACGAGATGTTGTCCAGCCGAAAGGGTAATTACAAGCTCTTATATCCGGCAAACATTTATCTATTGAAATCCGTAAAAGACTGCTCTCCGACATAAGGGACAGTACATGCTTAGGAGTATTGATCTTTTCCAACCTCACTGTGGTTTATGGCAGGTGTGTGATTAATTTTTGTAAACGTCCTTATCTCTTGAGAGAATCCCAATGTTGTAGGCACTAATAAAGTTCTGATCATTGTTTGCCGACAATCAGCCATGGCAAATAGTTCATCAATATTATTTAGTGTGATAGAAACACACTATAACACTCTCAGCTAGACAGTGAGACATGTGACGATCACTACGAAAAAATATACGAAGAGTCAGAATGTGCGGCGGAAGTGAGAATAATCATTTTTCTGTTGTTTTAAACAGGGAAGGAAATTTATGTACTTGTGAATGAACGAATATTTGCGATCTGTTGTACGTTATTTTTATTAAAATTACTAGTATTAGCATGAATGTGTGTGTGTGTGTAGAGTTTTCTTTATGACGCACACAAACACATGTCTAATGGCGATGATGCGACAGGAAAGTCCTAGGACGGGAAAGAATTATCTGTGACCTATAATAATGCACAGCCCAAGCAGTAGCCTCGGTTTGAAAATGGGAAACCACGTAAAACAACTTCAAGGCTGCCGAGAGTTGGGCTCGTACTCACTAACTGCCGAACGCACGCTCAAAGCTATGCAGCCCAAACCGCACGACCAACTCGTCCGGTGTACATTTTTATTGGTAAGTTGTAATGAGATTCACTGTAAAAGATATTCCTATGGAAAGGAAACTGACTTAAGTTACCGGTACCCACGTATGTAAAAACTGGCATCAGAAGTGGGATAGTCTTTTAACATTTCGTGACCGTTAACACATAGCGCGATACAAGGAAGTCAATACAAAGAATGATGGCTTTGATGAAAGTTACTTTGAACTGATCTGAATTGCGAGCTGAAAGGACAGGATGAGGATATATCTGGAACCAAGGTCGTTTTACGGTCACGGTTTCGAGCAGTAGTAGAAGCAAAATTAAGAATATAGATAGAGACATTTTTGAAATAGCGGGTGATGCTAACATATTTTGCACATATGTTGGAAGTTCGTAGAAAATTCTAAAAAGACCAGCCGAAGAGTTTAGTTCATTGGAGAAAAAGCTAGCGAAATATTCATAGAAACAAGTTGAAAATTATAGATCGATAGAATCTAAGATAGTTGAAGCTGATGAAGGACTAGAACAAACAGAAACTGATGTAGAGCGTAAAAAAGGTGCCATAAAGGCCCGATTTGCATTACTGGAAAACAAGTCCATAGGGATGAATTCAGAACAAAATCCGAGAATGTTGCAGGGACGGTGTGTATCAAACCATTACCTTATGTTTGCAACACTCCGTGGTCTACGTATCGAAGGCAACTTGAAGCCATAGTTGCCGCCAATGGGTAGCCTAGAGAAGAAAAAAGGCACTGCCTCGGTTATTGGGCAGGGAGGTGATGCGTTTCATTGTCTCCAAACGATTGTAGAGAGTGAGCAATCTAATTTCAATTTTCTGGTGGCCCGATTAGAGATGAAATGAAATGGCATATGGCTTTTAGTGTCGGGAGTGTCCGAGGACAAGTTCGGCTCGCCAAGTGCAGGTCTTTTGATTTGACACCCGTAGGTGACCTGCGCGTCGGGATGAAGATGATATGATGATGAAGACGACACATACACCCAGCCCCCGTGCCAGCGAAATTAACCAATTAAGGTTAAAATTCCCGACCCTGCCGGGAATCAAACCCGGGACCCCTGTGACCATAGGCCAGCACGCTAACCACTTAGCCATGGAGCCGGAGGTATGATGATAAAGACCTCCAACAAATTTACCATAGTCAACATCATTGTAGACACCAAAAACGTGGCAACACGCTACAAGAATCTGAGGCACACATCTTACGTTTGCTTGTACAGATTATCCTTTAGCTACAAGCGATTACATACAACAGCTATATGCAGATTCTGGTATGATGGGTATGTCAGACCAAGAATTACAACGAACCATTCGCCCGGCGCAATCAAATAGGTATTGTAAAGAAAGGAATAGAATTAAGTAATTTAATAGATAAATACTTACCAGATATTCTAACAGGAGTTGAATCATGTCTGAGAAATGATATAATGGGTCCAGAAATTTTCTCACGGAACAGGAGGGTGTATCTTAGAGATAGGATAAGAATGGTAGGAGGGGTAGTATTCATTCTCGTGAAAGAAGAATTTGTAAGCTACGAAAAAGTTAAAGATAACAAACATGAAATTCTAGGGCTAAGGCTCATCTCTAAAGATAATAGGCAACTTGATGTCTTTGGAGTGTGCAGACCAGGAAAGGGTAGCGCAGATGCTGATTGAGAATTATTTGATAAGATAATCAGTTATATGGGAAACGATAAGGAAAGGAACGTAATTGTAGCGGGTGATCTCAATTGACCAAATGTCAATTGAGAAGGTAATGCGAACGACAGGAACCATGACAAACAAATGGCGAGTAAGTTAATATGGGAAGGGCACCTGATTCAGAAAGTGATGGAACCAACTATACGGCAGAATATACTGGATGTTGTGCTGGTAAAACCAGATGAGCTCTATAGAGAAACCGAAGTAATAGATGGTATTAGTGATCACGAAGCTGTTTTTGTGGTAATTCAAAATAAATGTGAAAGAAAGGAAGAGATTAAAATTAGGACTGTTAGGCAGTACCACATGGCTGATGAAACAGGCATGAGGGAGTTTTTAATAAGTAAGTATGGTCGGTGGAAAACGGTAAATAAAAATGCAAACAGACTCCGGGATGGGTTTAAAGCAATTGTTGAGGAATGTGAAAATAGGTTTGTACCTTTAAAGGTGGTAAGGAGTGGTAAAGATCCACTATATTATAACAGAGAATTAAAGAGACTAATAAGAAGGTGCAGGTTGGAAAGAAATAGAGGTAGAAATGGCTGTGGAAGTACGGAGAAATTGAATCTAGCAAAGAAGTCAGCTAAGGATAGCATGATGGCAAGCATAATTGGTGGCCATACTAATGTTAGTGAAGAATGGAAGAGTATGTATAGGTACTTTAAGGCAGAAACAGGTTCCAAGAAGGACATTCCAGGAATCATTAATGAACAAGGGGAGTGTGTATGCGAGTATCTTCAAAAGGCAGAAGTATTCAGCCACTAGTATGTAAAGATCGTTGATTACAAGGATAATGTCCAGATAGAGGAGATGACTAATACTAAAGAAGTATTAAAATTTACCTATGACAGCAATGACATTTACAGTAAGACACAAAATTTGAAAACTAGATAAGCAGCTGGAATTGATAAGGTTTCGGGGGATATACTAAAGACAATGGGCTAGGATATAGTACCATATCTGAAGTAATTGTTTGATTATTGTTTGCATGAGGGAACTTTACCAAATGAATGGAGAGTTGCTATAGCAGCCCCTGTATATACAGGAAAGGTTGTTAGACGTAAAGCTGCAAATTACAGGCCAGTCAGTATGGCATGCATTGTATGTAAGCTTTGGGAAAGCATTCTTTCTGATCATGTAAGACATGTTTACAAAATTAATAACTGGTTTGATAGAAGGCAGTATGGGTTTAGGAAAGGTAATTCCACTGAAGCTCAACTTGTAGGATTCCAGCAAGATATAGCAGAGATGCTGCATTCAGGAGGTAAATTGGATTGTATGGCGATTAACCTGTCTAAGGCATTTGATAGAGTAGATCATGGGAGACTACTGGCAAAATGAGTGCAATTGGATTTGACAAAAGAGTGACTGAATGAGTGGCTCTGTTTCTGGAAAACTGAACACAGGGAATTAGAGTGGGTGAAGCTTTATCTGCCCCTGGAATTATTAAGAGGGGCTTCCTCAAGGCTGTATTATTGGACCTTTATGTTTTCTTATATATATCAATGATATGTGTAAAGACGTGCAATAAGAGATAAGGCTTTTCGCAGATGATGTTATTCTGTACAGAGTAATAAATAAGTTACAAGATTGTGAGCAGCTGCAAAATGACATCGATAATGTTGTGAGATGGAAAGTAGGCAATGGTATGTTGATAAACAGGGATACAAGTCAGGTTGTGAGTTTCACAAATAGGAAAAGTCCTCTCAGTTTTAATTACTGCGTTGATGGGGTGGAAGATCCTTTTGGGGACCATTGTAAGTATCTGGGTGTTAATATTCGGAACGATCTTCATTGGGGTAATCACATAAATGGGATTGTAAATAAAGGGTACAGATCTCTGCACATGGTTATGAGGGTATTAGAGGGGTTTTAGTAAGGATGTAAAGGAGAGAGCATAATTGTCTCCGGTGAGACACCAACTAGACTATGGTTCCAGTGTATTGGACCCTCACCAGGATTACTTGATTCAGGAACGGGATAAAATCCAAAGAAAAGCAGCTCGATTTTTCCGGGCGATTTCCGACAAAAGAGTAGCGTTACAAAAATGTTGCAAAGTTTGGGCTGGGATGACTTGGGAGAAAGGAGACAAGCTGCTCGACTAAGTAGTATATTCCGAGCTGTCAGTTGAGAGATGGCGTAGGAGGACATCAGTAGACAAATAAGTTTGAGTGGTGTCTTTAAAAGTAGGAAAGATCACAATATGAAGATAAAGTTGGAATTCAAGGGGACAAATTGGGGCAAATGTTCGTTTATAGGAAGGGGAGTCAGGGATGGCAATAACTTACCAAGGCAAATGTTCAATAAATTTCCAATTTCTTTGCAATTCTTTAAGAAAAGGTTAGGAAAGTAACAGATAGGGAATCCGCCGGCTGGGCGACTGCCCTAAATGCAGATCCGTAGTGTTTGATTGATTGATATTAATTTTTCATTCTTTGACAATTTATATCCTTTTTACACACAATTACCGTGGTTTTCTGTGCATTAATTTTTAAATTCCACTCTTTACAGTAATTTACCACTACATTTTTACTACCCTGAATACTATTGGGTGTCACAGTGAGCAGAAGGATGTTGTGAGCCAAAATGAGACCCGGAATATCCTGGTTCTCAAGACTTGGGTAAACCCTTGCTTCAAAACCTTTCGACTGAAAGATATCATTTATAAACAGTAAGAACAGTACAGGTGACAACTTACAACCCTGTTTCAGCCCTACTTTAGAGAATATTTCCACAAATACTACTCCCTTAGTTTTAATTGGGCAGTTCACTCCTGATAAACGTTTTCAACCGCTCTTATCATCTTCTGAGGCACCCCTATCCTTCTCAGCTTGGCTACGACCACACCACTGCTCACAAAATCAAATGCTTTCTCCAAATCAATAGCAGTAATGTACAATGTTCCACCTTTCCTTTTTACATGCTTATCCATTATTGTTTTCACTACAAAAATATTATGTGTTGTTCTCATGCTTTCTCTAAAGCCTGACTGAAGTCTCTTCAGAATCGATCCCCCCTCTGTCCACTTCATTATCCTTTTGCTAACACACCTGAGTATATTTTACTTAATTTATCCATCAACGTTATGCCCCTGTAATTATTTGGGTTAGATGTATCTCCTTTCTTCTTGTAGATTGGGAAGATCACTCCATCTTGCCACGATTTGGGAAACTCCCCCCCTTTAAATATTCTGTTAAATAATTTCACCATACTTTCTAGGATACCCTTATTCTGCGCACCTGGTTCCAAAATTCGTTAGTAATGCCGAAATCACTCCTGATGTGTGTTTCATGGCTTTCCCTAAGACCTCTCTCACTTATTCTATCGATATTTCCTTATCTAATGCAGGCACAGTACACCCCAGCCCTATCGTTATTCCCTTTTCATCTATTCTCGAGCGCTACCTATCTTCAATCTGTAATAGTTTCTAATAGTGCTCCACCCAGATAGCCTGACTTATTTCAGCTTGCCGAGGAAGCTTCCGCAGTCCACAAATCCACCTAATTGTACTCCATACTTTTCTACTATCATTCTTTCGTGCATTGCTATTCAATTCATC
The DNA here is from genome assembly GCF_040414725.1 of Anabrus simplex. NCBI lineage: Eukaryota > Metazoa > Arthropoda > Insecta > Orthoptera > Tettigoniidae > Anabrus > Anabrus simplex. The sequence goes on along the minus strand of NC_090269.1, from coordinate 433,109,711 downwards.
ATCTCTCTGCTCATGCCATTCCGACTTAGTTGTATACAGCATTTCTCTATATTCTCATCTGATGTTACAAAATTCAATCCTATAATTTTCTCCCCCGTGCTTTCTATACGCCTTCAATGCTTTCAGTACTTCATACTTTTTATGTCTGCATTCGACATTGTACTAACCCTTTCCTATTATGTTCTTCCCCTACTTTATCCTCATCTTCTCCCCTGCCATCTTTACAGTGTTTTCTGTCATTTTTACTGCTGCACTCGTTAGGTTATTCTCGACCAATGCGCCTATTCCAGCTTTCACTATCTGGCCTATTTCTCCCTCATAATAATTCATGAACTCTTTAGCTCTTCTCTCCACCTGTATTTAGTAACTAACGTTTCTTTGAATTTTATCGTGTTGCTTGTTAATGCCCTACCCTCTCTATCATTTACTCTGAAAATAATTGGTAGATGATGTGACTCACCCCATTCCTTAAACTTCACCCTTTTAATCACATGCAACGCATTCCCAGAGCATAGCGCCAAATCTATGATACTACGCCCTGTCTCCGTTATGAATGTCGTTCCCTAATTCATCGCCATGCCACCATCCATTCAAGGTATATAGTTCTGCCATACCACACAGCTCTAGCAACTTTTCTCCATTTTTATTACAGCCCTTATCCTGGCTCACTCTCTTTTGTACATAAACTTCTTCTGCCTCTTTGTCGTACACCGGCTTCTGATCCGCAACCTTCGCATTGAAGTCCCCCATTATTAGCATACCTGCATCCTCATAAGTGTTTAAGATTCTATTAATTTCTAGTGCCAACTCATCATAAAAATTCGTTTTCGCAAATGGAGAGGCTTCAGGAGGGTTGTAGACAAAACAGATACATAAATCTGTCTCACTCATCATACATCTTTATTTTAACCCACATCATCTCCTCGATTTCTGATTTAATTTGGTCTATTCTAGCTTGCAAATCCTCTCTAACCATAACCATTATCCCACCCGGGTATCTGTCCCTGCCGGTTCGTCTTTCTTTTGCCTTATAGTAAACCGTGAACTCTTCTATTTCTACATTACTTTTCGGTTGAATCCAGGTTTCCACACATGGAAGGATATGCAAGCTTAGTAACATCTCTTTAAAAGATTAATTCTGCAACTTCCTTCTAAGGCCTTCAATATTGATGCACCCTACTGTTATCTCTAGATATTTCTTCCTCCCCTGCCCCTCACTCTCACACGTCTGCGTTTCGCTGTTGCGTCTCTCACAGAGTCAGCACTCAGCTGCCGCTATAGGTCACCAGGACTGCCCTCACTATTAGTTGTCTTTGCGTCGGCTTCTTCCTCTCTGTGTCCTTGTCGCTTCACTTCCTGATCGCCGCTCGCTGCTCCGCGTTCTGCTGAACTCTGCTGCCTCGTACGTTCACCTTTCTCATCGGCCAATGCACTCTCTGTGTTGTACATACTCTTTAACTGCTCCAACCCCCATGCTCTATTCCACTTGCCGTCATCTACTACTAATTTGTTACCCCTTATGTAGGCCATTACTCCTGCACGCATAGCTTTCCCTAGGTGGAACTGTAGCATTTTATTGTTCCTGAAGGCTTCTCTCTCCAGCTCCTGTTTGATCCATATTTTTTAAATCTTTCAATCGGCTTGTATTATACAAAATCTTCTTCGCTAGTAGGGTTCATACGAACCTCACTTTCAATGGTCTCTTGCCTTTTGCCTTCCCCATTCTCTGAATCTCGTCTATACCGGATTCCCTGCAGCTGACCTTCAACCTCTCGTTTATTAGCTCCGGCACTTTTGATGCCAGATCTTCTTTAGTGTCCTCGGGTAACCCATACATAAAAATATTTTTTCTTTCGGGTTTCCTGCTGACGCTTTTTCTCCTGCCACCTCATTTCTTTTATCTCTTCCTCCATCCTTCTCAACTTATCCCTCAAACCTGATATTTCTTTATTATTTTGGACCACCAGTTCTGTCACCTTGCCTGTCTCCTCCTTCACTGTTTCTCGTAGTTCACTGGCTTGCTCTTGTAGTAACTCTCTCATTTGTTAAGCTTGACCCTTAACGATTTCCCTTATCTTATCCATCTCTTTCCATGCAACCGCATTAGCAGGATCAGGTCCGGGGTTCATCTCGACCCCTCCAATGACCAACAACACTGCCATCAAAGTTGAAATCAGACTCAACTCCTGTCCGGCTCTGCAACCCATGTTGCGCCTCATGGGCCTGCCTCTATCGTCGCCCGGTACAATTCTATCATCACTCAACCTTCCTCAATTGCAACTGTGGCTTCCTTCGCAATCGCAATTCGAGCTTTCACCTCTCGACTGCACTTCATGTCCTCTCTTATTAGAAAGCATCCACTTGTTCTAATAATTCCTGCCCTAACTTCATGGTTGTCTTCACTTTTCTTGTGCTTATCACCATTCATTTTGTCTTTTTCATATTAATACTCATTCCAAATTCTTCACAGACAGCATTTACATCTGTTAGCGTCTCCCTCAAAGCTCGTTCACTCTCTGCCATTAGGACCATGTCACCAGCAAATCGAATACATTCTATCCTCGAGCCACCAACGTTCACTCCTCTTTTCCCATTCATGCATTTCTGGATAATCTCTTCCAAATACATGTCAAAAACTATGGGGGAGAGAAAGCAACCTTGCCTTAATCCCCTTCCAATAGTGAATTCCTCTGTCATCTCATTCTCTATCTGCACTCTTATCTTCTGCTGTAGATACAGATTCTTAATCTGCTTTCTCTCCTTCCAGTCAACTCTGTTCCTGCTTTGAATGCCAATTACATTTTTCCACTGTACTCCATCAAAAGCTTCTCCCAGGTTAACGAACACATTTTATATTTCTCTTACTCTTCCAATGTAATTCTCACCTAATGTTCTTAACAATCCAATTGCAACTATTGCTACTCTACCTCTCAGGAAGCCACACTGTTCCTCAGAGGTACAGTTGTCTAGCCCTCCAAGAAGTCTTCCGTTCAGCACTTTCAGTAATTGGCTGCATGTGTGATCAGACTGATGGTTCTAATATCTTCACATTTCTTTGAATACCTTTTCTTTTCAATCGGTACTATTATTAGTGAAAAAATCATGTGACCATTCGCCGCTTTCATATATCTTATTACAGACATATGTTAGCTCTTTCACCCTTTATTTCCAAGACTCATAAAAACTCTATCGGTAACCCATCAATCCTATTTGCTTAGCGATTCTTCATTTCTTTCCCCTTCCAAAATGCTGTACCGTATTTCATTTTCTATTACTCTTGTCTAATCTTTCACTTTTATACCATGTGTTTTCTGATCATACTCATATAGGCACTCTACATACTCCTTTCATCTTTCCCTTATATCTTCAGGTTTATACACCAATGTGCGATCTTTTCTTTATATTTCAATACTGGTCCTGCTTTTCCTCCCTGATGAAATCTTTGAGAAGCTGTAAGAAACAAGCAGATGACAGCTCTTTTCCTAACCTTGATGCTTTCATTTCACCTCCAGGTAATGCTGCCCAAGACGTTACGATGGCGACAAAGAATATGGCTTAGGTTGTAGTGTTTTATTAAAATATTCTGATAACCTGAAATATTAAAACCCAAATCCAAGCTATCATATCCTCGATATTCTTACAAGTGTTCCTTTCGCACTACAGCTAAAAGGGGCATGAAAATCAAAGCTTAAATCATAATTCGAGACAACAGGACATTGATATACACCGTAGTGGATACCACTGCAATGCAAAGGAAGGAAAGAAGTTCCTTTTAGCTCAAAATCTTCAAGGACAAACGAGAAGATCCTAAATTGGAAAATATTTAACAATACCCGCAAGCGTCGCAAAGTATTGAGACATAGTGAAAAATGCCGGCAAGTGGGAGATTACAAATAATATTAATACAATTCGAATATATGTTATGATCACCCCTGAAATTAAATACTGTTTTTACTTATGAGGGAACGGTACGAAGTCGGACGGCGAATTTCGATTTGAATTTTACATATTCGTGAAGGTCTTTTTAAGCTGAAACAGGTAGTGGAAGTCTAATTTTTCGCTGAACTTTTTAAGGGACATTTGGGAGCTCAAAGTTGGCGGTGCGCGCCCTGAATTGTACAGTACATGCTGGCACACGTCAGCGCTCACGGCCAGCGGCTGCCCTGCCCTCCCCCTTCCCTCTCCACTCCTTCGATTCTACTCTGTCTCCCACCACATACGGCTGCCAACAGTTGTGTATATGAAACGGCGAGTCCTATTCTATTCGGTCAAGTTCTCCACGACTGATGGCTATTCCACATACAGGAGATCGCATTGGATTATTTACTTTGTTATGGCAGCTTGCAACATTATTGCAGCTCTTATTAATGCATACGGTGTTAATATTCAAGAAGCTACAGAGCTTTCTGATTAAGAGCAAATCATGTACATACAAATAAAGACAACGCATGATGCAATTTTGGAGGGAAAATGCGAATTTATTCAGGAGGAAGAAGCTGTTTCCGTTGATTCAGAAGACGAAGACGGCGTTGAGGAGGAGACAACACCACTGAAAAAACGCAAACACGAAGATGAGTTTAACGAAGTCTAGTGACGGCCGAGGAAGACCCTGTAAGTCAGTGGAAGGTTATGATTCCGAATTATTGTTGGACATGTATTAAAAATAATAATAACAAAGGAACGAGGACCTATGTACGCCGTACGGAAGTATAAAAGACTCGGAGACAAATTTATGGAATCGCCAACAAGGTTGAACACAATGTAGAAATTAGGAAATGTGCAATGGTTCGAACTTATGTGAAAGAAGAGTTCACCAAGGTAAGAATGGGATACTTATATGTCACAAAATCGGACACTGAGCGTTGGACTGGTGAGGGTAGAGAGCTGTATTTGCGCCAAACACTCTCTCCAAAGTGACTCATACTTGACAAACCTTAAAATGCGCTTGAAAATTCGTTCCGAAAAGTAACCAAACTAGTCAGTAAAACGTTTAAAACAGACGAAGAAGTACGACAAGAAGTGGCTAAAAAGTTTGGAACATTCATTAATGAATTGTAAGAAAAGAGAGATCCCACATGCCAATATCTGGAACTCGGACCAGTCCCGATTTGAGTACGAAATGGTAATACATATAAGTTATGATTTTCGTGGTGTAAAAGACGTTCTTGCTACGCTTGTTTGCCGAAATAGTTTTACGCACTCTCACACAGTGCAATATCACATTTCTAAAGCCGGAGAAATGGGACATTTGTTCTTGATCGCTTTCCAAGAAATTAATGGAAAGTTTGGACCTAGAGTACAAGAAAGTATCAAAGCCTACATAGATGCCTTTAAATATGTCCTAATTGATTGTTCATCTTCCGGGAAAATGGGAAAAGGGCATGTACGTGATTGGTTTCATAACGTTTTCCATCCGCAGTTACAGGAAGACGGAAGAAATCATCTTCTCATAGATTCATTCAGTGGCCAGGGAAAAAATGCACAACTTGAATCCCCGACTAACAAACCTGTAGAAATTGAACATATACCGAAAGGAACTACGTATCTTTGCCAGCCATGTGATCTTGGACTCTTCCGACAACTAAAATGTTTAGTGCGTCGAATGGAAAACATTTACCGGGTAAGGAATTTACACGGCCAGTCAAAATTAAAACCCAAAAACAGACTTTTCATTATAACTAGTCAAATACTAGCGCATAACCAATTACAAGCTGGTTGTTTTGTACCAATGCTGAAATATGGTTGGAATGCGGGTGGTTATTCCATTACTGACAATATACCGCAATTCCATACTGTCTCGCAAACGAATGTTCATGATTTGACCGATAAAAAGTGTGCTGGAAATGACTGAACGATTTTTTTTTTCGCTTATAAGGTGCGCACATTGTTGTCTTGTGTTTTGTCATTCACATTTTGCGTTAGATTTTCACTATCATGCCATGAAAAATGCATCAATGCCAGACTGTGTTAGAATAAAGTCATTTCTTGAACACTTTGAATGTCATGATGATGCAGATGATGTTTGATTATGTATTATTTGTATGTAGAGTAGTGATTTGTAAATCATTTTTATTGTTTATTTATTCCATAATGAATTCATCTTTGTAAATAAAATGTCCCAACTAACGTCAGTCTTCACCCGCAATCGGTGGGGGATAGTGGAGAACCGAAGGAGAGGAGAGGGAAGGCGAGGCAAGACAGCCGCTGGCTGTGAGCGCTGACGTGTGCCGGCATGTACTGTACAATTCATTGCACGCACGGCCAACTTTGAGCTCCCAAATGGCCCCTTAAAAAGGACCTGCGAAAAATTAGACTTCCACTACCTGTTTCAGCTTAAAAAGACCTTCACGAATATGTAAAATTCAAATCGAAATTCGCCGTCCGACTTCGTACCGTTCCCTCGTTAACACTGGGAACAAAACACAGTACACAAGCAGTTTTTAACCTTGCGGGTCACAACACGAATGTCATGTATAGTTATATGGTTCGTGGTGTGCGTTACTGTAGTCACGTCCTAGTTCTTGAACCTTGCACAATGGCTGAGTGGCCCAGTAAGTGATCCTGAGAGTCGGGATACCAGTTGCTACCGAATGGGAGTGGGAATTTCGGACATATTCTGAGTCATGATCTTCATTGTGCTCAGGCCGCTAGGGCTATACAATCTACTGCTGGTCCCTAACCCGTTAGAGGAGAGATCCTCACTTGGAGTATGTTAAGTGGGGTACCACTCTGCTTCAAGAATTTATCGAGCTCAGAGCAATTTAAGCAAGCCACGGACCTATGAGAGTAACGGAATCCCACTCCCACTTGACAGACGAGGGACTCCTTGGAATCAACTTGGCGAAAAAATGGAATTCGATAGGGAGCTATCAGTATTAATGGGGCTTATAGAAAAAAAAAGTAGAACTCGCTGAGTCAGCAAAGAAGATGCATCTGGATGTGCTAGGAATAAAATATATTCCGGTAAGAGGAGATAACGATGAAGGCGTAAGAGATTATAAAGCGTAATTGACGATAAAGAGAATCAGGTAAAAGAATGCACACTCCCTTGCCTTCTGCTAGTCAAATCAAGAAGGGAATTATGCATTACAGTGGTACACAGGCGTTGGAGAACTACCCCATTAATATTGTTAGTTAAAGTGGATGTGGGGAGTACTGATTACAACAGCAGACGCCCTCCTGCTGAGAGTCACTATTGATTTGTAAAGTATTAATTACAATGTAAGACACACCCCTTTCTAGATCGCTACAAATCGACTTAAATGAATAATGTAGATCGACATACGGAAGTATATGGATGTTCACCTTCATTTACAGAATAACTGCTGCTAAACGGTGCATTCATATTGGAAAAACGGATGGTATAAAAAGACGACTCTGGCCTCATTTAGCGATCCAAATGGCTGGCCCTATGATATTTCGTCTATTTAAAGGCAAGATTATTTTAGAAATGTTGAATAGGGTGAAATTTGTGTAAGGTTTTCACACAGTGAATTACTTTTCAGATGCTTATGAGACAGCTTTAAACATGGAATTTGGCTGGGTGGGCCAATATTCGTGTAGAATTTTTTTTTTTTTTTGCTAGGGGCTTTACGTCGCACCGACACAGATAGGTCTTATGGCGACGACGTGTAGAATTTGATGATCCCATCTTTCCTATAAGTGACTCAAACCATCAATTATACGTGTACAAAGTGCAAAATTTAGGTAAATCCAGAAATAGAGCCAGATATAACATAAGGGATAGAGATACGACAAAAAGTCATAGGACCAAAGTTGTAGATCACTTAAATTGAACCGAGACTGTGCCGTCCGTTTTGTGATACGACTTACCGTTTAGCGACCAAATACCTCGAAAGGAAGGTCTGCACCGTCATTAAAATTGCCTCCATATTTCGATATTTTTGGGGGTAAGAAAATAATTTTTTTTAAACAACTCGTAAAATTTATACCGGTTACAGGCAAAAAGCTATAATTTTGCTAAATTTCTATTTTCTAACTCGTCTGGGAGATTGTGCTGCCATCTTGATTTTGGGCAGGGGGTTAAAAATGAGGACTTTCACGAAACTTTTAAGTCCATAAAACCTATAGGTTATCGTTCAGGATAAATATCACCGACTGTGTTCTTATGCAGATTTGAAACTCACAACGTGTCTCTCACAGAGAATTTTGAGAATTTTAGATTTTTCTAGGGATCCTGAAGTCATCAGGTTGTCTGGTACCAAGTTTTAAGTTTCTAGGATGCCTAGAATTGTCTCATTAATTCACGTCTGTTTTCATTTTTATGCCTTAATTTATATAGGTATAGTACAGTATATATAGATCGCGCAAAACTAGTTCTATTTATTAATATGGATTATATATTTCACCCAATTCCGAAGTGGTTCTAGGGGCGTCTTACTCCCACAGTATGTTTTCCAGGTAGTAAGTCATACTTGAAAGTCATACTGGAATATACATACGTCTATTACGTTGGGCATTCTTGACCATTTATTTTTTCACCTCTTCTCACCCTCTATGCCAAAGGGGGGCATTTTTGACAATTTATTTTTTCACCCTTTCTCACCCTCTATGCCAAAGGGGGCTGAAGCTGGACTTAAAAAATCCGGAATGTTACTATTCATCTCAGCGAACCGGAAATCTGTGGATTAGGCAGTATATTCGATTATTATTATATCTCACTCACTCTCCCCCTAAAGGGGGCTAAACTTTGAGTTTAAAAAAAATCGGGAGTGTTACTATTCACTTCAGCGACCCCGAAAACTATGGCTTTGACACTATTTTCGATTATTTTTAAATCTGAATCCCCCTCACCCCCACAAGAAAGGGGGATGAACCTGGACTTGTAAAATATCCGGGGTCTCACCATTCATCTCAGCGGCCCCGACAACTATGGATTCAATATTATTTTCGTTTATTTTTATATATCACTCTCCAACTGCCACCCACCACGAAGGGGGCTGAACTTAAAAAAATTCCGGAGTGCCATTATTCATTTCAGCGACCCCGAAAAGTATGGATTCGACACTACTTTCGATTATTTTTATATCTCATCCCCCTTGCGCCCCTAAGGGTTCCTGGGTTGTCCTACCCCCACGTGGTTTGTCTCCTGATACTAAAATTTCGAAGTGTACAATTCACCCCGGCGAAATCGAAAACTATTTATTCGACACTATTTTCGATTAATTTTATATATCACTCCTCCCTCGCCCCCGATCCCAAAGGGGAATGAACTTGGACTTATAAAATAACCGGAGTCTCACTATTCATCTCAGCAACCTCGACAACTATAGATTCGACACTATTTTCGATTATTTATTTATATCATTATCCCATCTCCCCTACTACGATGCGGGCTGAAACTGGACTTTGAAAAATTCCGGAGTGTCACTATTCATCTCAGCGACCCCAGAAAATATGGATTAGACACTACATTCGATGATTTGTATATCTGAGCACCTCGCCCCCCGCCCCTAATGTTTCCTGGGGTGTATTACCCCCACGTGGTTTGTCTCCTATTACTAAAATTCCGGAGTGTCACTATTCATCTCAGCGACCCCGAAGACTGCGTATTCCACAGTATATTCTATTATTTATATATATATATCACTCCCCCATCCCCCCCCCCCACGAAGAGGGCTGAACTTGGACATTAAAAAATTCCGGAGTGTTGCTATTCATTTCAGCGAGCCCGAAAAGTATTGATCCGACACTACTTTCGATGATATATATGTCTCACCCCTCACCCCCCCAGCCCCTAAGCGTTCCTGGGGTGTCCTACCCCCACGTGGTTTGTCTCCTGATACTAAAAATCCTGAGTGTAGAATTCACCTCGACGACCCCGAAAACTATGGATTCGACACTATTTTCGTTTAATTTTAAATATCAGTCCCCCTTCGCCCCCCAACCAAATGGGAGCAGGAATTTGACTTTTAAAAAATCGGGAGTGCCAGTAGTCACCTCAGCGACCCCAGAAGCTATGGATTCGACACTATTTTCGATTATGTTTTTACCTGAAGCCCCTAACCTCCACCCCTAAGGGGCTAGTGGTGGCTTACCCCCACAGTGCTCATCTTCAGAAAGCAAATAATATGTGTTCAAAATTTGATTGAAATTGCTCCAGTGGTTTAGGAGGAGATGTGTCATTTACATACATACATACATACATACATACATACATACATTTTTGTTTATTTTTATATATCACTCCCCCCTCACCTCCCCACAAAGGGAGCTGAACTTGGACTTTAAAAACCCGGAGTGTCACTATTCATCTCAGCGACCCCGAAAAGTATGGATTCGACACTATTTTCGTTAATTTGTATATTTGATCCCCTTCCCCCCACCCCAAAGGTTTCCTGGGCTGTCTTACCCCCACGTGGTTTGTCTCCTGATACTAAAACCCAGAGTGTACAATTCACCTCGACGACCCCAAAAACTATGGATTCGTCTCTATTTTCGATTATTTTTACCTGACCCCCTAATCCCCACCCCCAAGGGGGCTGGAGGTGGCTTAGCCCCACAGTGCTCGTCTCCAGATAGCAAAGAATAAGTTTCAAAATTTGATTGAAATTGCTCCAGTGGTTTAGGAGGAGGTGTGTCATTTACACACATACATCCATCATCAGCCCCCCTCGTCCCCCACCCAAATGGGAGCAGAAATTTGACTTTTAAAAAATCGGGAGTGCCACTATTCACCTCAGCGACCCCAAAAACTATGGATTCGACACTATATTCGATTATTTTTAACTGAACCCCCTAACCCCCAATCCTAAGGGGGCTAGAGGTGGCTTACCCCCAAAGTGCTCGTCTCTGAATAGCAAATAATAAGTGTTCAAAATTTGATTGAAATTGCTCCAGTGGTTTAGGAGGAGGTGTGTCATTTACACACATACATCCTTCATCAGTCGCCCCTCGCCCCCCACCCAAATGGGAGCAGAAATTTAACTTTTAAGAAATCGGTAGAGTCACTATTCACCTCAGCGACCCCAAAAACTACGGATTCGACACTATTTTCGATTATTTTTTTTAACTAACCCTCCTAACCCCCACTCCTAAGGGGGTTAGAGGAGGCTTACCCCCACAGTGCTCGTCTCCGGATACCGAATAATAAGTGTTCAAAATTTGATTGAAATTACTCCAGTGGTTTAGGAGGAGGTGTGTCATTTACACACATACAAACATACATCCATTTTTATATATAGTAAGATAAGAAGATAGATAAGATTGCGTGACATCGTAGTCAGGCTCAACAGCAGGGACAGGATAGTGCTAATGGGCGATTTCAATGCGAGACTTGGAAATAGAAGTGGAGGATACAAAAGGGTAATTGGTAAATATGGAAGCTAATTGGAATGGGAAGCGTTGGCTAGACTTTTGTGCTAGTATGTGTTTAGCAGTTACGAATATATACTTCAAGCATGAGGCTATTCACCGCTACACATGGGAAGCTTGGGGTACCATATCCATAATAGACTACACCTCAACATATTTCGAATTCAGGAAATCTCTTACGATTGTACGGTTTCTTCGGGGATTTTCAATGAGTGATCTGTAGTGAACTACTGCAAGTATTTCTAGACCTAGTGTACAGAAGGTGAAACCTGTCTGCAAACGAATAAGGGTAGAATGTCTCCAGAACGAGGAAATCAGACAAAAGTACATTGATATGATTAGTAGGAAGTTCCGAACAGTGCACGGTCAGCAGGTTCAGGATACGGAAAGAGAATGAGTGGCAACAGCAAGGGAATGCCTAGAATGAACTGTGCGTAAAGATGGGAGAAAGCGAACATCTTGGTGAAATGATGAAGTGCGAGTAGCTTGTAAACGTAAAGAGAAGGCTTATCAGAAATGGCTCCAACCCTGGGCCGATGCAGACAGGGAATTGTACATATATGAAAGGAACACAACGATGAAATAGTTGCTGAATTCAAAAAGAAAACGTGAGAGGAATTTGGTAATAACCTGGAAAGGCTAGGTCAAGCACGAGAGAAACCTTTCGGGACAGTAATAAAGATTCTTGTGAAGGGAGGGGAAAAAAGGAAATAAACACTTTTTGGCGTAATTCAGGTGAACTAAAAATAGATCCCAATGAATCACGGGACAGGTGGATGGAATATTTTGAAAATCTTCTCAAGGTAAAAGGAGATCTTAAAGGCGGTGTCACGAACTATGGAGCTCATGAGGAGGGGGAGAAAGATGATTGTGAAATTACGCTTGCGGAAGTGGAAAGGATGGTAAATTATGTCATAAAGCAGCAGGAATATATGCAATTAGACCTGAAATGATGAAGTATTAGTGGTAAGGCATGGACGAAATGGCTTCACAGAATAATAAGATTAGCATGGAGTGTTGGTAAGGTACCTTCAGATTGGACAAAAGCAGTCATTGCACCTACCTATACACAAGAAGGCTTGCAACAACTATCGACGTATTGAGCCCATATTGTACTTTGCTGATATTTCTACTAAAAGATGAAGTGCATCCGTATTTTTATTGCAAGCTCATCATCTCATGCTCTGTGGCGACTAGCGACCTACCAAACACCGAACGAGATTGGAACATTTCGGAAGGCCTCGGGTAATTAATAATGCAATTCAGGAGATTTCAGCACTGTCATTAACAAATAAACAAGTAATTAAGAATTTTGGGAAATATCTAATGAAGCTAAAGTCCACAGGGTGGAAATGTATTTAATTAGGCCTGGAGAGAAGTTGGCATCCATACTGGCAGGGTAGTGTACACGTTTCAAGGACATGCAGTCAAAATGCACGGGTATCCTTGTGCACGGAATTAATTAATTAATTACACGCATTAAAAACAGAAAACCTTGCCAACAACACCACCTTCTTCTTCTTCTTTTTCTACCGCTTTTCCCACACCTGTGGGGTCGCGGGAGCGAACTGTGTCGCACATGTGGATTTGGCCCTGTTTTACGGCCGGATGCCCTTCCAGACGCCAACCCTATATGAAGGGATGTAATCACTATTGCGTGTTTCTGTGGTGGTTATTAGTGTAGTGTGTTGTGTGAATATGAAGAGGAAAGTGTTGGGACAAACACAAACACCCAGTCCCCGGGCTAGAAGAATTAATCAGAGACGATTAAAATCCCCGACCCGGCCGGGAATCGAACCCGGGACCCTCTGAACCGAAGGCCAGTACGCTGACCGTTCAGCCAACGAGTCGGACTGCCAACAACACCACCATGACAGGAAAAATAGATGGAATCTCTGGGGTGTCTCTCAAAGAAATCGGTTCAGTGGTCATTAAATGGAATGATTGCACAACAGTAGATAACGCCAGCAGAGCATCCCTCCTACATGGATAAATACATCCTCCTCAACCTAGAGCGTCAGTCATCATTGGCTTGAAGTGGGTGAAATAGATGTGTAGAATCTCTAAACCCAGTTGGCTTGAGGGAGGAATATATTACCAAGTGATAAATGGTGAACAGAGACAAAGTAGATTTTGATTACATTGTATCCACAATATCCATCCCGGTTGGGGAAGAAAAGCATAACTGTAGGATTCCTGAACTTCTCATAGGGAGAGAGCAGATTCATAGATAGCTTTGTGAATTAATGTGGACGGTGTTATTCTTGGTAATCGGTAAGGGAGGAATGCAGTCCGGCGGCGATTAGCTTGTGTCTACCGGTCAGTCACACCTGTGAAACATATGGATAGGAATTAGTAGGGAGTTCTCCGCGAACTGTATTACGTGAGTTCTCGTCACGAAGCGGGGCGGTTTAACTGTAGTATAAGTGTACATAATCAACTTTGTAATGGAAATGAAACATTACGAGAGGAAGATAGTGGGTTCGAGCCCCACTGTTGGCAGCCCTGAAGATGGTTTTCCGTGGTTTCCCATTTTCACACCAGGCAAATGCCGGGGCTGTACCTTAATTAAGGCCACGGCCGCTTCCTTCCAATTCCTAGGCCTTTCCTGTACCATCGTCGCCATAAGACATATCTGTGTCGGTGCGACGTAAAGTAAATAGCAAAAACATTACGAGAATAGTTAGGAAGATGCTGAAGGCATAGTAAGTCTTTATTTTATGAGTGACTTAGAATAAGAAGGACCCCGAGGATAAGAGGCCCTGTATTTCGACGAAGAGGAATTTTTGTGACATGGTGTATAGGTTGAGGTGTAATATTTCTGCAACAGGCTGTATAAGAGGCACGATGTCCTGTAGCAATCCGGAACGACTGATGAATATAAAGATCATCAAATTCAAGTGAGCGCCTTTTAAAGCATATTTTACGTATAAGTTGATGTTCTTCAATGATTACTATTTTATGCAAGACCGATGTTTGGGAAATTCTTACCTTTCCTTGTAAATATGTGTGTTGGTACATATATCAAACAGATGAATGTTAGTAAATATGGTGATACATTGTGAATATTGGTCCTCCGGCCTGGATATGGATTTCAATGGCAAACTCCATGAACCTGGCAAGTTTTGGTATTTACAAGGTATAAAAGGATATAATCTAATGAAATACTCTTACTGCATCAATTTCGTGAAACATGTTGATTTGTGAGTCTTTGTGTGTGGATATTTCGATGATATCTACCGTAGCGTTTATATTTTTTTTGCTATTTGCTTTACGTCGCACCGACACAGATATGTCTTATGGCTACGATGGGATAGGAAAGGGCTAGGAAGTGGAAGGAAGCGGCCGTGGCCTTAATTAAGGTACAGCCCCGGCATTTGCCTGGTGTGAAAATGGGAAACCACGGAAAACCATCTCCAGGGCTGCCGACAGTGGAGCTCGAACTTACTATCTCCCGATTACTGGATACTGGCCGCACTTAAGCAACTGCAGCTATCGAGCTCGGTCGCAGCGTTTATAAACTAACCTGTACCAAAGATAATAAGTGACCTGTACAAAACAACGGATCACACATCGTTATAACGCCAAGTAGCGTCATCTAGTGTGGCAGATGAGAAGTAATATCCATGCCATGGAAATTCCAACACGGTTATATTCGAGCCGCATAATTTAGAAGGCGTAAATCAGACGGAGTTGATACGTAAGGACGACACCAGTCATTCGTTCGTAAATTTAATCTCTAAAAATGCAATACGGACCCCGATACAAAGAGAGCTCTAATGAAGAAAAGATCCGTTTTTTAAATACAAGCGATCCCATGACAAAAAAAACTCTGTAATTATCTCACAATTAACGTCTCGAAATTTTTCCTGACCTCGCGAGCAAAGTATCATACCGTGATTTTCTGAATCACAAATACACAGTGTCACAAAATTTAAGTTCCCAAAATGCCGAATTATGATTTTCTTGACTGTAATTCGATATAAACCACAAATATTGCTTGAGATTACTGCTGAACACATACTATATAATCTCAATTTAATGCTGGCGTGAATATCATTGTTATTATTATTGGATATTTTGATGTTCTACTATCACACTCATAACGGTTATCTTATAGTTACCATTATTGTAACTTTTACCGGGCCGAACATTATTTCATTTATTTTCATTGTAATAATTAACTTCACTTTTACACTTGTTAAAGAAATTTAAACACATTTTAAAGGCTGACTCCTCACTAGAGTAACGACAAGACATATCGTCATCGCAACACTTAAATTTACACACGCCACATATGCAACGTGATGTTATGATTAATTAATTAATTAATTAATTAAAGGGGCAAGAATTTACATTTTTAACTACAAAACATGGTATTTAAATTAGACAGACCTTTATTTTCATAATTCTCTTTCATCCAATGATGCAGCAAGGCAAATAAAATTGTCAGAATTCGGGCTCTCTACATTTGATGGCACATTAATAACTTGGCTTCACTTCAGGTATACCTTTCAGAACCTGATAGTTAGTAACAATGATCTGTCAAATGTTGAGAAGTTTCATGTTATCCTCGCTTAAAGGAGAAGCCAAGGATGCCATTAGGAATATTGGCATTTCAGACTCCAATTTTACTGTAGCTTATGACCTTCTCGTGAGCAGGTATCACTCACCCAAATTAATAGCTGCTGAATATATTAAACAGATCCTAGAATCACCGGGTAAAATAGGTTCAGCCGAAACAGAGATACGCCAACTCGTAAATAAATTCCGATGTAACATTGATGCGCTGAATGCACTAGATACTAAGATAAGCATTCTAGATCTTCTCCTAAAAGAGATCTTACTATCGCGAGTGGATAAGAAATTGAGACTAGAATACGAAAATAAACATTCTCATCTTGAAGCTGTAGAGTTCAAAGAACTTGTCAAGTTTTCGGAGAGACGTTGTCAGACGTTGCAAATTTGTGCCTCCAACCCTCTTCCAGTCTATCACAAAACGATCAGACAAGTTCAAGGTCAAAAATCGCAGCTAAACATTCATACGTTTCTACGTCAAGACAATGTTGCATCTGTTCAGATGAACATCAGCTTTATAGATGCCCAGATTTCCTTAAATTAGACTTGATGATAGGTACAAATTAGTAAAGGATAAAAATCTGTACAGCAATTGCCTGAGTACATCCCACACTTGGAAGGCATGTGCATCAAAAACATCATGCAGATTATGTAACAAATATGACCATACGTTGTTAGATCATGAGACTGACCATATATCATCTCCTGCAAATCAAAACAACAATCCACAACAATCATCTTATCATTCTCTAAGAAGCACATACAAGAATAAGATACTTCTGAGTACGGCTTTAGTAAGGATCAAGGACGGTCAAGGAAGATTCCCTTTAGTTCGTACCACACTGGACAATGATTCACAGAGTAACTATATATCCCAACACATGGTGTAACAATTGAGACTGAAAAAGAAGAAGACCAGCGCCATAACACTGCAAGCCTTTGGTGAACTCACATCCCAAGCAAGCACAGCAGTGAATATTGAGGTTCACTCAACAATCAATGATTATCACTTCAACATGGAATGTATTGTTCTTCCCAGAATAACTGGCAATATACCTGCCCCACATATCAATTACAAGGACTGGAACATTCCACAAGACATCACTCTCGCTGATCCTGATTTTCACATCCCTTTGGTTACCAATTTACTGATTGGTGCACAGTTTTCCTTACAGCTCCTGAAACCCGGAGGGATAGGCTGAAAAGGGTACCCATGCCTACAGAACATGCAGATAGGATGGATTCTCAGCGGAGAATATTCACAACTCAATCGAGAAAAGGAAGATGAGACACCAAAAAATCATTCTTCATCAGGTCTGACCTTAACATAGGAATACAAATTCAGAAGTTCTGGAGCCTCGAGGAAGTGAACCATGTTACATACTCGCCTGAAGAGAAGGAATGTGAAGCTCATTTCAAGGACACCACAAGAAGAGAAGAAACTGGCAGATTCATCGTAGAACTACCCATTATGGAAGAGTTGAAACTTGGAAACTCAAAGCAGATTGCCAGTCAACGTTTTCTCCACTTAGAACGGAAACTACAAACTCAAGACGACCTTTGTCAAAATTACATCACCTTCATGAGACAGAACCAGACCCTTGGACAGATGACGATACTTCAGCCAGAACCCGTCGGAAGAGGAGGAGATTATATGCCTAATCATGCTGTTACCAAGCAATCTTGCAGCACTACTAAAACAAGGGTCATATTTGATGGATCAGCCAGGACTGACAACAGTACTGCCTTAAACAATATCTTAATGGTAGGACCTACAATTCAAGAAGATCTGTGCTCAATAGTAACAAGATCCTTTACTCACAACATTGTCCTCCCTACTGATATTGAAAAAATGTACCGCCAGATAATGGTTCATCCTAAACATCGACACTTACATTGCATCTTATGAAGATAACATCCTGAAAATAATCTGAAAAACCTTAGCTCTTAACACTGTCACAAACGGCACGTCTGCAGCATCATTTCTGTCTACAAGATGTCTCCACCAATTAGCACTCGAAGAAGTGTCTGAATTCCCGAAAGCGGCCGCGATCCTCAAGCGTGACTTCTATGTTGATGACTGTCTTTCTGGAGCAGATACCTTAGAAGAAGCCCTGGAGCTGTGAATCGAGTTACAGCGGCTTCTCAGTCGTGCAGGGTTTCCTTTGCGAAAATGGTGTTCCAATAGCCCTGAATTGCTGAACTCCATCCCAGAAAGCTTACGAGAAACTAAGCACTCGTTATCTGACAATGTTAGTGACATGGTGAAGACCTTAGGGTTGACTTGGCATCTATCCACGGACAAGTTTCAAATAAACTGTAACGAAAATTTGTATGAGTTAAAGGGTGATACGACGTTCATAAAGAGAATGGTGCTCTCAACGATATCCTCAATTTTCAACCCACTTGGATTTCTAAGTCCTGTAGTAATCACCTTCATGGTTTTCGGGCAACATCTCTGGCAAGAAAGGTCAGGATGGGACGACCCTTTACCAGTTCCCTACGTCAACAGCATGAAGGTCCCAAGACGTGTTCTCGCTGAAGAGAAAATCAAGTCCATAGACATCCATGGTTTGTGCGATGCTTCACATCATGCTTATGGTGCCTGTATTTACGTGAGGTCTGTAAACAACAAAGGTGATGTTCTTATTAAATTGTTATGCGCAAAATCCAGATTCGCACCTTTACTGTAAAGCAAGTCCCAATTCCCCGACTAGAAGTGTGTGGTGCCTTCCACTCTCCCATCTCCTGAAGTAGTTCATGGATGGCCGGCTAAGAAGAAATCTGGAACTGAATTTCCGGATATAAACATCAGAAATAGGTTTTCTGCTCTAAATAATTTAATTCTGGAAGAAAGTGATCGCACACGTGAAACCAAATCATCGCGATCCGCTGCCGTTACCGTGCCGAGGTTCAAATTTAGGCCTAGATTTCAGATTCAAGACCCAGTAAGGCCTAAATCAGCAAAGGTAGCTGTGTTTGGTGATAGCAAAGGAAGGGAAATTGCGGGAGTGATAAACGACGAGAATATAGCAGCAACCGGAGAAATATATCCAGGAAAGCAGTGTCCTGGAAAACGTAGAAGAAGGAACTAGGAACTTCGGGAGTGGCGATGCAGTGCTTATCATCGGTGGGACGAACGACATAGCTTGCGATGACGCCAAGAATATAAGACCACAACTTAAACATACACTAGGGAGGCTGACCCACACTAACGTCTTTGTAGTGAACGTGCCCCACAGGCATGATTTGAGTAGAGACTCGTGTGTGAACATTAAAGTGGACAAGGTCAATACAGATATTGTTAAAATTTGTAAACATTTTCGGAATACTCAGGTTATTGAATGCAGCAGTTTTGAGAGATACTGTTATACAAAACATGGCCTCCATCTAAACAATTCAGGTATACGAAAGATAGCAAATATTGTTCTAGATTTTATTAATCTTAAGATATGTACTGTACAACAGGCAACTCCCTTGAGTTATAATACGGACTAGGAAAACTAGCAGAAAGAGCCAGCTGTACTTCAAGCTGGCTCAGTCAACTAGAAAATGAAACTCAGGAAAGTACGGAATTTCAAGTTACCCAATTGCAACAGTCAAGTTTTAGGGAAGAAGGGGGTCTGAGATTGCTCTTGGTAAACTGTCAGAGTGTAGTAAATAAACAATTAAAATTCAGTACATTGATGGAATCTTATGAGACTGATGTGGTGATGGGAGTGGAATCGTGGTTGAGAGAAGGGGCTGGTACTAGAGAAGAATTTCCAGAAGGGTATACAGTCTATCATAGAGACCGAGGAGATAAAAAGGGAGGGGGGGGGGTGTTTATTCTGGTGAAGGAAACTTGTTGTTCACATGAATGGTTTACCGATGAAAGGGATGAAATATTAGGGATCAAATTAGTTTGTGATAATATGAAGGAGGTGGGAATTATAGGAACATACAGGCCTGGAAGAGAGGATAGAGACATCAAAATATTTGAGAAAATAATAGATTATACTCATATAAACAATAATAATGATATGGTAATAATTGGGGGAGATCTAAATTTGCCTGAAGTTAAATGGAATGGAGCTGCAAGTGAAGCCCATGAACAGAAACTGGCAAATAAGTTAATTTGGGAGGGAGGATTTACACAAGTAGTATAAGAACCGACTCCTCTCAATAACTTACTAGATGTATTCTTGGTTAAACCATGGGAAATTGTTGATAAGACTGAGGTAATTGAAGGAATAGGAGACTATAAGGCTGTAATAATAGATGTACGGCTCGTACCAAAAAGGCTTAATAAGAGGGTTACACAAGACAAGAAACTGTACAGAAAAACTAAAGTTGATGAATTTGGAACTTACTTTAACTCACAATTCAGTTGTTGGATAAGTGAAGGGAGTAATGTGGATACACTTTGGGCTAAATTTAAAGGAATCATTTGGGAAGGAGAGAAGAGATTTGTACCTGTTAAGAAGGGTAAAATGACCTCAGACCCTGTTTATTATACAAGGGAAATAAGAAAAAAAAAAAAAAATGTAGAATAGGAAACAGGAAAATCAAAGAGGGTAGGGAGAGTAGAGAAACAGAAAACAGCTAATGAGGAAACTGAATAGAGTGAAAAAGGAAGCAAAAGAGAATTATATGAATGGTATACTTCAGGAGGGTAATGACCACAAAGGGAAATGGAAAAAGCTGTATTCATATATCAGGAATCAAAAAGGAAAGGGAATCCAAATTCCTACAATGGTGGGAGAAAGGGGTGAACACTATTTAACAGATACTGAAAAAGCAAACCTATTTAGTAGGGAATTCAGAGATTCAGTAGATGATTGTCGGGAGTTGGAAAATGAAACAGAAGATAGAGAGGGAGAGACACATAGGGAAACAAGAAGCTTCTCATTCACAAAAGAAGAAATTTTCAGAGAAATCCAACTGTTTCAGCAAGGGAAAGCAGCAGGAAGTGATGAAATTACTGGGGAGTTATTAAAGACAATGGGGTGGTACATAGTGCCTTATTTAAAATTTATCTTTGACTATGTCATAAATAATAGTGTAATACCAAAGGAATGGAAGGAATCTATAATAATACCAATTTATAAAGGAAAGGGTGATAAAAGGAAACCAGAGAACTACAGACCAATCAGCTTGACCAGTATAGTTTGTAAAATACTGGAGTGTTTAATATCAAAGTACATCAGAGGGATAGGTGATGATAAAAATTGGTTCATGAGGAGCCAGTACGGATTTAGAACGAAATTTACTTGTGAGGCACAGCTGGTGAGATTTCAGCAGGACATATCAGATAAATTGGATTCAGAAGGTCAGTTAGATTGCATAGCCATAGATCTTTCCAAAGCCTTTGATAGAGTGGATCATGGAATGTTATTAAAGAAATTGGAGGGAATAGGATTGGACATAAGGGTTACACGGTGGATAAGAACATTTCTAAATTCAAGGGTTCAGAAAGTAAAACTAGGAAATAATGTATCGCAGGAAGAGAAAGTTTGGAAGGGAATTGCACAGGGTAGTATTATCGGTCCGTTACTTTTCTTAATACTGTACTTTGGATGAGGTAGTTATCCCAAAAGATGGCAAGTGCAAATACTTAGGTGTGAGATTTGAAAGTAATTTGCACTGGAAGGGTCATGTTGATGACATTGTTGGGAAAGCATACAGATCGTTACATGTCATAATGAGGCTACTTAACCCGTTAACGCGGTGTGTGTCTATATGATCACGGCCTGCATTCCTTCATTTAGATTGCTCTCAGTGCTTTGTATAGCGCTGGAATTGATTGCTGACTGTGTAGATCAATTCAAGAAGCTTGTGGCAATTATGTGCGAGCATATTATTACGTGATACATATCGACTCATTGTTTCGGTGCACTTTTGTTTCGTGTCATTTTCACAGCAGCTGAATCATGATGGCGCGCTTCAAGTAAGTTTGATATTTCGCATATATTTATGTTTAGATTACACAACTAATATGCTTAACAAGTTTGGGAGTGATCTATGTTCACATTATGATGCAGTTAATTTACATTTAACAGTAAATATTACTCCCGTAGGCACGTAAAACATTGCGTGCATTGCGTGATCGTATGATCACGCAAGGCGCTTGTGTTAGCTATTCACCCTGTGCGTGTATTTGATGGTGGACGTTTTGCTACCTGTTACGATTACTGTTATACATCAATTTTCATTGAACAACTTTATTCAATTTACGGTCATCTATTCTACATTTCAATAAATTGCGACTTGTTCACATATATGCAGCTACAAAACCTTGTTTCCCTTTTTATAGGGACATTATGCTCCAAGAAGTATTAGATATTCTTGAATCGGACGAACCAATTGGAGAGGTTAACAGCATTTTTATTGAATCTCCGGAAGCTAATATTCACTCCGACGATGATTGAGGAGATGAAGATGTTGGTGGTTTGGTTGATAACCTCACAGGTCGCCAGCTTTCAAGTAAGGCAGAAATTGTACTCGCTGGCAACGATCGTATAGGAGGCGCAGACGATGATCCCGTTTCAGCAGGAACAGATAGGATGGACCAGAATGTGTCATACTACAGAGTAGGCATACGTGGAAAGAAATGGTGGTGGTCGCTATTCACATGGCTCCTGGAGGTATCCATTCACAATTCATGGTTACTGCTAAGGAGGTCTGGATGTGATTTGTCACATCTAGAATTTCGCCGCCACATTGTGCAAACATATCTACATAAGTTCAAAATAATGCCAGTAGGAAGAGGGCGCCCTATCACCTCGAGATACAGTATCCAGCAGAGTAGTGTCACTGACGATGTACGACTTGACGGGATTGGGCAACTCGTAGCACCCTACAATCGACGACGCTGTGCTGGAAAGGAATGCTCCAGTAACGTTCGCACCAAGTGCACAAAATGTAATGTTGGACTCTGTGTTCCATGCTTTGTCGTATTTCATACAGTGTGAAGCATACAGTTCTTATATTTGTTCCTATTCGGTAATTTCTGTGAATTACATAACTTGAATGTAATATATTACGAATATCTTGAGACTTTTATTGCTTTATTTATGTATGTACATACTGTAATTAATGTATATTCTTCATAAATTATCATCTTTAGTTTATTTTAGTGTATTTTGTTCATAATTTATCAATATCAATACATAAAATCTACAAATTGTAAAGAAATGCTATACAGAATGAAATGCTAACAAATCCACCTAGCGTGATCATATGAACACGCCACCTAACGACGAAACCGTGAAAAGTATGAGCTTAATATTTTGTAGTTATGTTATACTATGGACCTGAAGTGATTTAGACAAATTTCAAAGAAAACGAACGAAAAAAATAATTTTGGCGTTAAAGGGTTAAAAGATGCAACAAAGAATTAAAAGAAAAAAGATACTTAGGTATGGTTCGTCCATTATTGGAATATGCAAACAGTGTTTGGGATCCTCACCAAGAATACCTAATAAAAGTAATAGATAGTGAGCAGACGAAAGCAGCAAGATTTTTAACAGGGGATTTCAGGAGAAAGAGTAGTGTATCAGAAATATTAAAGGAACTTGGGTGGGAATCTTTAAGTAAGAGAAGGGAGAAAACTAGACTTATAGGATTATATAGAACCCATACAGGAGAAGAAGCATGGGGAGATATCCGTGAGGGGCTTCAGTTGGAAAATAATTACATCGCCAGGACAGACCACAAATATAAAATTAGAAGGAATTTTAGCAGAAGCGATTCGGATAAATTTTCATTCATTGGGAAGGGTGTGAAGGAGTGGAACAGTTTACCAGGGGTAGTGTTTGATCCTTTGCCAAAATCTGTACAGATATTCAAGAAGAGAATAAACAGCAACAGAGAAAATAAATGAAGTGTTAGAGGGCATTCGACCAGTGCAGGTTATTGTAAGTAAAAAATGTGTGTGAATAAATTAATTCCATCCCCTGGTCTATGGAGTTTGTACAGCCGAAGTAGGGGACTGCCTGTAGGGGTGAAGTACAGTGGGGACTTCGAGGGCCCTGGGACCGCTACGGTAGCTGTGAAGGCCCTTCAGGAACTCTGAAAAGTGGTGGCAAAATGGGTTCTGTTTAAGACGCAGCAGGTCGTTATGCTACTTATGTTCCAAAATGGTAAAAAAAAAAAAGAAGAAGTAAATAAATGCAATGTAAAGTTTAATCTTATACCAGTTTTATAGTATCATTTGAGGTAATTCCACACACTGTATATCAGTTGACTATATTTGTAAGTAGTACAGGAGATGATATAAATAGAATTTTGTAAACAATATAAATTTATTAAGGATGAGCTGTGTGTTTAATAGAAAAAATTGTTAGCGTAAATTGTATAATATTGTATTACATGAAAATTTTCTTCTCTTGTTAATTTAATATTTAGTGTTTGACAATAATGTATTTTAGTGTACCATTTGCCACCGAGGTAGACACCTCATTTGCAAATAAAGAGATTTTGATTTGATTTGATTTGAAAACACTTGCCTCTCTACACCTGCCGTTCACTAAGATACAGCCTTGGACTAACCCGATGATTGAGCTAGCATGGCTAAATGCGTGCCTCACTAAATGGAAGACGTTCGTAGCAAATAGGTTTGCAGAAATTCAAGAAATTGCTCCCTCGAATTACTGGTCTCATGTTAAATCACAGGATAACCCAGCAGATCTCATCTCAAAGGATATCAAGAACAACATGCTGCAGTGGCACGGTCCTAACTGGCTATGCTTAGATCACTCAGCTTGGCCGAAACAAAAAACTATCTCCGACCCTAACAAGATCCCAGATCAAAAAATATTAATTTCACCTGTTATTATGCAACATAACGACCCATTTCTAAACACATTCTCTTCGTTGAACCGACTACTCAGGACGATCAGTTATTGCCTCAGATCTGCTTCAAACTGCAGGAGAAAACCGGATGAATGCGACATGTTCCCATTAAGGCCTCAAGAAATAAGTAATGCCCTCAATGAGTGTATCAAGATTGTTCAAGCAATGTCCTATCATAAAGACATTCGATGCCTTGAGCAAGGAAAGAACATTCACTCAGCTAGCAAATTTAGGTATTTAAGCCCGCCTCAGGATCAGCATGGCTATCTTCATGTTGGAGGAAGACTGTAAAATACATCATCCATCTATTACGAAGCTAAACATCAACTTATATTACCTCCCAAGCATCACCTCACGAAACTTATTATTTTAAGTGAACATCAAGGAACACTCCACGCTGGACCCCAACTCCTGATATCATCATTACGTGGGAGATATTGGATTCCAAGAATTCGGCAAGTTCTTAAAGGGTGCATTCATTCATGCTTGCCACGCTACAAATTAACATCAACAACAAATCAACAGAAGATGGGAAATTTCCCCAAGGAAAGAATCACCCCTGCAAGACCATTCCTGAACGTGGGGATAGACTATGCTGGTCCATTTTGATAGGAATTGGAACACTGCGAAGCAAACGAACAGGCAATGCCTCCGTCACCATTTTAACTTAACTTGGCAGAAAAGAATACAGGCGATTAAAGAATGAAGTGGATAGAAAGTGCAAGGTAGCTAAGGAAGACTGGCTGAAGGAGAAGTGCAAGGATGTCAAAGATTGTATGGTCCTAGGAAAGGTAGATGCTGCACACAGGAAAATCAATGAAATCTTTGGAGAAAGGAAATTTAGGTGTATCAATATTAAGAGCTCAGATGGAAAGCCACTTCTGGGGAAAAAGAAGACAAAGCAGAAATATGGCAGGAACATATCCAACAGTTGTATCAAAGTGAAGATGTTGATAATTTGGTTCTGGAACAAGAAGAGGCTGTTGAGGCTGAAGATATAGGAGACCCAATTTTGAGGTCACAGTTTGACAGAGCTGTGAGGGACTTAAATAGGAACAAGGCACCTGGAATTGATGACATTCCCTCTGAATTACTGACTGCCTTAGGAGAAACCAGCATGGCAAGTTTATTCCATTTAGTGTGTAAGATGTATGAGACAGGAGAACTCCCATCTGATTTTCGGCAGAATGTTGTTATACCTATTCCCAAGAAAGCCGGTGCTGACAGGTGTAAAAACTATCGCATCATTAGTTTAGTATCTCATGCCTGCAAAATTTTAACATGTATTATTTACAGAAGAATGGAAAAAGAAGTTGAAGCTGACATTCATAGATCTGGAAGAGGCATTTGATAATGTTGATTGGACCAAGCTATTTAAGATTCTGAAGGTGATTGGGATCAGATACCGAGAATGAAGAATTATCTACAATCTGTATAAAAATCAGTCTGCAGTGATAAGAATCGAGGGCTTTGAGAAAAGCAGCAATCCACAAAGGAGTGAGGCAAGGCTGCAGTTTGTCCCCCTCCTTTTCAATGTTTACACAGACAAGGCAGTAACAGAAATCAAAGAGGAATTTGGAAAGGCAATTACAATCCAATGAGAGGAAACCATGACCTTGAGATTTGCCGATGATATTGTTATTTTATCTGAGACTGCAGAAGATCTCGAGAAGCTGCTGAATGGTATGGACGAAGTCTTGGGTAAGGAGTACAAGATGAAAATAAATAAGTCCAAAACAAAAGTAATGGAGTGCAGTCGAATGAAGGCAGGTGATGCAGGAAATATTAAATTAGGAAATGAAGTCTTAAAGGAAGTAGATGAATATTGTTACTTGGGTAGTAAAATAACTAACGATGGCAGAAGTTAGGAGGACATAAAATGCAGATTAGCACAAGCAAGGAAGAGGTTTCTTAAGAAGAGAAATTTGCGCACTTCAAACACTGATATAGGAATTATAAATATGTTTTGAAGACTTTTGTGTGAAGCATGGCATTGTATGAAAGTGAAACATGGACGATAAATAGCTCAGAAAGAAAGAAAGTGAATGGAAGCTTTTGAAATGTGGTGTTACAGAAGAATGCTGAAGGTGAGATGGATAGATCGAATCACAAATGAAGAGATACTGAATCGAATTGGCGAGAGGAGATAAATTTGGCTAAATTTGATGAAAAGAAGAGATGGAATGATAGGACACATCTTAAGACACCCAGGACTTGTTCAGTTGGTTTTTTAAGGAAGTGTAGGTGGTAAGAACGGTAGGGGTAGACCAAGGTATGAATATGACAAGCAGATTACAGCAGATGTAGGATGCAGTAGTTATGTAGAAATGAAAATGTTAGCACAGGATAGGTGGCATGGAGAGCTACATCAAACCAGTCTATGGACTGATGACTCAAACAACACAAAAGGACATATAGTGGTGCTACTCTCTTACATCACTGTTATAATATCAATTCTGAAATAAAATTATATCATTATATTATTATTTACCTACATTTATGAGATAGTGAATTTAGTCATGTGAAGAATCCTCTCAATGTTTTATGCCATCTTAACAAATTTAAATCATCTCTTGTAGCTGCCAATTTTATTACTTTATACTAATTAGATACTAATTATACTAAGTTAATTCTGTAAATATGTTTGCTAACAACACAGTACAAGCAATTAACTGACAATGAGCACTAAAATGAAAAGTAGGAAATGGCAACAATCAACCAGTATGACAATAACACTGGAACAAACTTCAAATAAAAACCACAATATTTGTTACGCATACAACAATGTGGAAATTTTAGTTCAAAACTATGATATCTAAGATGTAGATCTACTGAACTGTATGTTTCATTTCTACAACCCTTCTGCTTTGGCGTCCACAAATGGAAGAATATGACTTCACACGCAACAGAACTGGACAGATCATAAGAAATGAAATCTAACCAAAAAATAACTTTAAAAATAACAATATTCTTTGCGTTATTGTACTACTGAATGGAGCCATCAATATACTGATTAATGGAGCTAAATTATGGAACTTGAAATTATTATATTGTTTCCTGTGTCTATAAAAACAATTTTGAATTTGTAGATTTTCTTCATTATCTATACACAAAGCTTCCTCTGGGTGTCACTGTTGGTACACACACAAGATTTCTGAGAATATCCAGAAGTAATATTTGCAGATGACATTTCAGATGACAAAAATATGATAGAACAAATGATGCTGTGACAGTGAAAGCAAGAATACATTTTTCAGCATTGCTTAAATGTATTACAAACAAATACACTTCAGAAATATCTACATCTACCAGATATTTTTTTGCAGATATATATTCAATAAAACTACATTGAGGAACATTAATATGATCTTAAAGTTCCTGGATATTTTAGATAATTTTAACAAATCAATTTTTAATATATTAGAGTATAAATGTAACCTTGTAAAGCTAAGATAAAACTGATGAAAATGGGCAGTTTTGGAGATAAATTATCCACGCCTGAACACAACAGTGAACAGGTACAATATTTTCCTTTTTGTATAGGGTTTGTGGTATACATACTTTGTTTCTTCTTCGATGTACGGAACAAGCTTATCAACAGTGTGTCGTTCGATGAATATTTCCTCCTTTGTGTCTTCAGAAGGCTATAAGTAAGAAATAAGAAAAGTAGAACAAAGACGTGAGGAAGAAAATATAAACAAGGAACAGCTGAGAAAATAATTTTCATATTGGTACAATAGAGTAATTTATCTCCCAATGTAAAAATATAAGAATGGAAAGGAACAGAAAAAAGAGAGATAAGAACATGAAAGGAAACACATGACAGGACAGCACTAGGCAAGGTAGCAATTGAATAGGATAAACAGGAAAGGACAAAGGCTGTCTCCAAATCCTTACCCAATACCATCCCTCGTTCCCTTTTCTCTTTTTCTTGATTCCTATCTCCACACTGGCTAGCTATTTTCTTTATCCTCTGATATTCTCATCCACCTGTTCCCATTCTCCTACACATGACTTGACTTGAAGCTTCTTTGTTCCTTTCCATTTTCCAACATACGATCTTTCCCAAAACACCTGACTGTAATATAAAATTATCCCACATTATTCCTACCAAATTGTCAACAAGTGGACAATGCTTAAATCATAACCATACACATATCCATCAACCCTCTGTATACATCACATTAAGATAAACAAGCATAAATAAGTAAATAAATAAAGTAAATAAATACATTAATTAACTAAATTAATACATAAATAGATAAATAAATCAGCCATAAAGTTCATCAATCAACACTGATAAGCATTTAGAGCTGCCACACAGGTGGCAGAATGTTTATCAATTGTTTATGAAGAAAACAAATTTGAAATTTATGACTACTCTCTTGTTAAATTATTCCTATCGCTAACTCCCCCTACTATAAATGAATATTTGCCAATATTTTTCCCCTTGAATTTCAAATTATTTTCATGTTGTGTTCTTTCCTACTTTTAATGAACGTTGACTTAAAATTATTCATCTATTAAATGTCATTCCAAGCGTTCCCTCCAATGACAACTCACAATATACCAGTAAGTGAAGCAGCGTGTTTCCCTTCCCCAAGTCTTCCCAGCCCAAACTCTGCAAAACCTCTGTAACACAACTTTTTTGTCAGAAATCACCCATAAGAAATGGAGTTGCTTTCTGTGCATTATTTCCTGTTCTCTAATCAAGTAATCCTACTCTAATTGTGGCCTTGCTGGAGATGTAAATGCCCTCTCCTTTACAACCCCTAAATAACCTCACATAATCATTACAGGATCAAATAAAGCTTCGCCTAATCTAATGCTCTTAACGCCCTTTAGTCACAATTTTATCCCAATGAATTGCACTTTATTTTCGTCAGTATTCTCCCATGATCTGCCCCATCAAAAGCCTTACGTAGATCAATCATGACACAGTCCATTTGACCTCCTGAATCTAAAATATCTGCTATATCTTACTTGAAACCTATAAGTTGAGTACAGTAGAATAACATCTCCTAAACCTGAACTTTCTTCTTTTGAACCAATCAGTAATTTTGTAAACGTGTATAATATAATAATGAAGAATGCTTTCCAAGAGCTTGCATGCAACAACAGTCAAGATGACTAGACTGTAATTAATGGCATTATGTTTATAACCTTTTATTTATACATTTGTTTAGTATACTTGCTTCATACAAACAGTAATCAATTAAGCGCTACACATATGTATACTGACTTTAGTATATCCCCAGAAATCTTATTAAATACAGCAGCATTTGTAACTTTAAAGTTTTGTATCTTATTGTCATGGCTTTGCTGGCAAGACCTAGTGTTTACAGTACATTATGTCTTCTGGTATGTGCTAGAAAAATCTTGTTACTTTCAATGATCTGTCACAGTCTTATCCTTTGCTTTGACAATATGAAAGTGACTGAGGTATGAGTGATGCTAGTAGTGCCATTACTTATGCAGCCAATCCCTGCTATAAATGGTGTGAAAATGTTGTTCATAGGGTTGGTTGTTCCATGAATTTCAGAAGGTTGGCAGACTGATATGCAGTAGCAACTTCTGGCTCAGTGTGGAGAGCAATGGGAAAAACTAGTTCACTCTTCATTTCCCCAGTTTTCCTCTTCAGTGATGCCTAGGCCATCTATGACAACTAATGGGTGCTGATGATGATCCAACAAGCCTTCAGACTGAGGACTGAACATATGCACATTTTATTGTCGATGTCTTTTTAATCAAAGGCCCATGTGGAAATGAGTCAAACTGTCATTTGTGTCAGGTACTGCAGAAGGACATGACAATAACACTTTCCCCGTGCCTTCTCAGTGATGGATGACAATTTGTTCATGAATAGTATCCCTTTGAAGTGATACAGGAGTGCGATGCCCATCAACTGAGTATACATAATAGGTGCAGTCTTGCACACGAATAAAGTCAACACCATTCCTGTTGGATGTACTCAGTTTATAGACATCTCTGACATCATGAGATTTCTGGCCTTTCCAAAGCAAGTAAGATTGTAAAGAAATTGTAAAGAAATTGTAAAGATGTATTAATTGTCATTTTTGTGGTTTACGATCCATCTAAATTTCTCTTTTTGTAACTGATATCCAATTTGTGTCTGCGGTATGCCATTTTAAGAAGCTGACATCCAAGATGATTTCCTCTTAATTTAGAATCTTACTAGATGCTATTTATTTCAAATTCTAGAAATTTTAATTTTATATTAATATCTTTTATTTATCCACCCACCATTCTTATTATTACATTCAATTTTGGTCTTTAAACTATGGCATATTTCTGGTAATTGTTCAATTTCTTGTACTGTGTAAGATCCACTCCTCAGTTGCAGTCACTTGACCTTGGTACCTGCCCAGATATTCCATCGCTTCGAGTCCTGTCTTGTGCTTTGTGGCATCCCTCAGAATTTGGTGTGATGTTCACGCTGGGATAACAGCTCGCAACTGACACTGATGCTTGCTGTGTTGTGCTGTCACTTGTCTTGCTGTCGTGGTGTTCGATTGTTGGTTTGGCACAAAATGAGTGGTACCATATGCTGTCCGAGGACAAACCCTCTGACTTAGTGTCCTTACGACTACAAATGTACATAATCTACAACAATACACTTTGTTGGCATGGTTCCAAATGGTTGAACTAAGATGCGTTGGGTTGGCCGAAATCAAAACGTGATGTTCAAATTTATCTCACAGAATAAAGAATGCCACCAATGCTTCTTACAGCCATGCATGATGATCTATTCATAGCAAAACTTTTGAGATTAAGCAAAGTACAAAAAGTAGTTATTGTTTGCAACTTGCCTCACATTGTTGTAAACAACCCATGGAGTGAAATTAATGATCACAGTTCGTATTGAATTTCAACACTGCACTCAAATTTTGCATTAATGTTGTGTAGGAAGCTATCAACTTATATTAAGCCTATAAACCCAATCACAGATCAAGGAGGCAATCATTATGTCAGCAGAGGACGGAACAGTGCCAAAATTCTAGTGGAGTCAAAACACATCTATCTGCATCCAAACCACCATCTAACAAAGCTAATATAAGTTAATGTTCAAGGCAGAACACCTTTGACTACTTCATTCTGACACTCCACTTCTTAAACACATCTGCAGTTCAAACAGAAAATTTTTGCATCCCATCAGCAAAAGGGACGCTAAAGAAGCCACACTCATGCACGTCACAAGTGTTGCAAGTTGAATGCTGATACTTCTGTACATCATCATCATCATCATCATCATCGTTTCCCTTTATCCAGCAAATACGGTTCCTCTCCATTTTCTTTGGTCTTTCCACCACTCCTCCTCCAACACTGTGTCCCAGTCCAGGTTTCATTCTATAATACTGCATAGGATTGTGTCCTTCCATCTCAATCGTGGCCGGCCACAGCCTCTCCTTCCTTGCATTTGCATTTCCATCACCTTTTTGGGCATTCTTTCATCACTCATTCGCTTTATGTGCTCAAACCATCTTAGTCGGCTCGTCTCTATTCTATCATTCTTTTTTTCCACTCCAATTTCTTCCCGGATTTTCTCATTCCTTATTTTGTCTCTTCTACTCTTTTCTATCATACTCCCCAAGAACTTCATTTTGACTGCCTGTATTGGACTCTCATCCTTCTTTGTCACTGTCCAAGTTTCTGCTCCGTAAGTTGTTATGGGTATGTAGTACATCTTGTACATAAGTTTCCTCTGCTTCCATTGGCACATCCTTGTCCCATAACATGTTTCTTACATTATGATGGAAACAACTTGCAGCTTGAATCCTCTTACTAATCTCAGCATCCAGTCAAGCATTCTCCATTAATTCACTCTGCAGGTATTTGAACATTTCCACTACTTCCAGGGGCTTGCCCGCAAGCCTAATCTGACCTTTCCCTTCTTTCTCCCATCTAATCATAACAAGAGTTTTACTATTTTGTACACTTATTTTCAATCCACATATTTCAATTTTCTCATGCACCACATCCAACCGTTCCGCAGCAGGGTGGGGAGGGGGGGGTCGATGGCGAGGAGTAACATCCCGCAAACCCTAATGCTGGACCTTGAGCGGATATCGTGATGCATTGGCGGGTGGTGGATAGCCAGCACCTGCCCAGTAGCATCAGTTCACCACTGACGAGCCAGACAGGTTTTTCTCTAAATGTATTGGGGACCGCGGACCACCTCCCCAACCCCAAGGTGTTAAGTGTGGCTTGCCTTAACCAGTGCCAAAAGTGTGCATGGCACATGGATGATGCGTCACTAACGGAGCCTCAGGGAAACTGGGTGACCTCCCTGAGTAAGTAACCTTATTTGAATAAACAGAGCTCCGTCTGAGTGGATCATTAATTTCTCTGGTACTCGTGGGACCAAAACAGAGACCTTAGAACAAACATTAAGCGAAAGCTCAAACTCAACTATACACGGAGTGGATTTATCCACAGACTTGTAGTCATCAGAAGACTCTAAAATGGAGGTGACTGAAAAAACTCCAGGAAAGGTTACAGAACCAGGAACATCAGGAACTGGGATCAAACCTAATGTATTCTCCGGAGCACAAAGGAAGATCTAATGAGGGAGAGGAAGATGAGGGAAGGGACCTGGACGAAAAACAAACTGCCCAGGTGCAAAAAGACCTCAACTTCCAAAAGACCTAGTTCTGAATCAAGCACTCCTAAATAGCGAGTACCAAAGCATCGAAGAAGCGAATCAACGCAACCTTCGAGCTACAGTGACACTGTAAAAGGCATCAAGGTAGCCATCATGGCTATAAACAAAAAACTTAACCAGGAACAAGCAGACCTGGTGAAAAGGAAAATTCTAGAATTGCTGAATGATAACCCTGAACAGGTGTCACAATAATTTCTGGATAATAAATGATTACAGGGTATCCTCTGGATGATCTGTGAGAATGAAGAAACTAAACACTCGTTATCCAGAGCTATAGACAGACTTGGCAGCCCTTGGGAGGGAATCGAATTGCAAGTTGTAGACTCCAAAGATCTCCCAAGGAGGCCAAGGTTCCTAGTCTGAGTTCCAGCTACAAACGATGTGGCAACCATCAAAAAAAAAAAAAAAAAAAGAAAGACCGAAGGCACAGAACCAAGGACTTCAGGTATGTGACTGGCAACTTAGGAGCCAGAAAGTGACCGAGAAAGGCCAAACTCTGGCATTCTCTGTGGACCCTGACTCTTATAGGGAGCTAGAAGCAAAACAATTTAAGATCTCCTGCGGCCTAAATCAAGTAACCTTTAAGCCACTAAAGGTAAACCCAGACCCAAGAGTGTTAATGAGAGGGGTCCAGATAAATCTTCAACACAGTAAGGCTACCTCGGCAGCACTGTGTGTGGTGATGAGAGACTCTGACCTGGCTCTCATTCAAGAACCTCGGGTTGCAAAAGGCAAAATACAGGGATTGGGAGG
This sequence comes from Anabrus simplex, assembly GCF_040414725.1. Taxonomy (NCBI): domain Eukaryota; kingdom Metazoa; phylum Arthropoda; class Insecta; order Orthoptera; family Tettigoniidae; genus Anabrus; species Anabrus simplex. The sequence goes on along the minus strand of NC_090269.1, from coordinate 433,075,528 downwards.
GGTTGGAGGTGAAATGATATACAGTCAGACCAACCAGATTCCCAGAACCTGTATACTTGCCAAAAAAGGAATACCGTTACTCCTGTTGATGGATTTCTGTTCCTGGGACCTCATGACAGTGGCAATCCAGACATCATCACAGGAAGGGTCAAGGAGAATTATCCTTGGATTTGCATACCTTTCTTATGATGATGAGCAGTTACCACCTATCAAGGAAGTAATGCACTTGGTTGCATGGTGCGACAAGGATGGAGAACACCTAATTTTAGGATGTGATGATCGTCGCCATAAGACCTATCTGTGTCGGCGCGACGTAAAGCACCTAGCAAAAAAAAAAATAGGATGTGATGCCAACCCACACCACATGGCATGGGGAAGCAATAACAATAAGCCACGAGGTGAGTCTTTGTTAGAATTCATTTTGGAACAAAACTTGAACATAATGAATAAAGGAAATAAACCTACCTTTGTGATCAAAAACAGACAGGAGGTTATGGATATAACTTTATCTACCCCCTACATAGGGAGCAAAGTAAGTGAATGGCATGCATCTGAGGAAGTATGTTGTTCAGACCACAGATATATAATATTCAACATGCTGGGACTAGAACGCCAAACAGAATACTATAAAAATCCTTGGAGAGCTGACTGGGACAACTAAAAGAGTGACCTAGTTCAGAAACCCAGGGGAGTAAACAGAAACATTAAAAGTATAGAAGAGATGGAAATTGTTGCAGGGCAATTACAGGATGCAATAATTTCTGCCTACAAAGAAACCTGCCATTTGGTAGCCAGGCAGTCCAACAGCAAGATTCCTTGGTGGAGCAAACACCTGGCAGACCAAAGAAGACAGGTGGGGAAACTGTTTAATACCGCAAAAATATCAGGAAAATGAGAGAAATATAGAAAATCCCTGACTGCTTGCAATAAAGCTTTAAGATCGGCAAAGAGAGATTCCTGGCGAAGGTACTGTATGGAGATAGATGAGACTCCAGAATGCACCAGACTTCAAAGAATCACGTCTAAGGGTAACCTAGCATAAATTCACTCCAATGAGAAAATGGAAATTATACCAGAACCACAGGAGACACCATGAAAGAATTATTTTGTGTACCCTTCCCCAGCTCGTATATCATAGAAGAAACTCCTGGAGGCTGGGACAGCCTGGAACTGGAGTTTCCATCTTGGAAATCAGACAGGAGAGACTGGGAAGTAGCCAGGAAGGTAGTTAACTATGAAACTTTAGAATGGGCAATCTTCTCATTTAAAACATATAAATCCCTACGGAGTGATGGAATTATGCCCATCATGCTCCAAAAAGGATTTAATGTGCTTGTGGGGATTATGATAAACATACTTAGGGCAAGTTTAGCCCTAGGATATATACCAATGGGGTGGAGACACGACAGGGCAGTATTTACACTTAAACCCGAGAAAGCTATTGACAGGGCCAAGTCCTACAGACCTCTCACACTCATGTCTTTTATTCTCAAAAGCTTAGAGAAAATGCTTGACAGACATACTGGGGATGATGCACTGACTGAGAGACCACTGAACTGGGATGGCAACAGGGACAGCCCTTTTCCAGGTAGTACAAAGACTGGAAAAAACTCCAGAACAAAAGGAGGTAGCATTGGGAGCTTTTCCGGATATTGAGGGAGCTTTCGACAATACCTCCTTTAAATCAATGATCACAGCTGCCCGAGAGAGAGGACTAGATGGAACCTCTTGTAGGTGGATCGAAGCAATGCTCAAAAGCAGAGTAATACAAACAACATGTATATAAAGCAGCCTGTCTGCAAGGGTCACAGAGGGATGTCCGCAGGGAGGGGTATTATCCCTCTGCTGTGGAACCTCGTGGTGGACGGAATGCTTAACAAAATAAGCAAACTGGACTTGTGATTATAGTCCAAAGAAAATTTACTAAGACCGTTAAGGAACGAATTCAAGTGGCACTTAACGTTGTATACAAATGGGCAGAAAATGAGGGACTTAAAATAAGTCCTCATGAAACAGCCATTGTTCCATTCACCAGAAGAAGAAATATAAAGGGACTAAGCCCCTGCTTCTGAGAGGTGAAGAAATTCAACTGCAGGGAGAGGTTAAATACTTGGGAGTAATCCTTGACTCCAAGTTAACCTGGAACCAGCATTTGAGTAAAATATATAACAAATTTGTAACCTACTTCACAACTGTAAGGAGGATATATGGAAATACATATGATATACTGGTTGTATAGTAAGGTATTGAGACCCTTAACCTTTAGAATACCGGAGAGCACAAAAGCGTTCCCAGGCGAGCGAGCGAAAATTGCCGGGAATGCAATAGCGCTCCTTACGCAAGCAGTTTTGTATTTGCTTGTAGTTCTTGGTTTCCGGACATGCAGCGGCACAATGCAGGTGATCTAGACTCTTCGGAACCTGTAGTTTCTAAATCTACCACAACTATCACGCCAATTGCTTTATTTACGGAGGCATGATTTTACCAAAGCGACCTATATTCTGTAATATATGAGTAATAATAATAACACAGTAAACGTTTCAACCTTTATAATACTAAAATGTATTCACAAAATTATAAATTACATGGAACTAGTTTCGACCCATCTAGGGGTCATCATCAGCCATGTCAAAGCAAAGATCACTCTTGGCAAAATCCTAAGAACATATTATTTTAACAGTAAGATTTTTATGGAATAACAAGTGAATGTGGTAGATGAAATGAGATGTTATTATGGTAATAGTTAATAATACAAGGAATATACATACTAAGAGGTTTGGAACAAAGAATAAAGTATAAATGGGGTGTTGTAAAAATTATAATCATGGAAATCAGTAAGTCCTTGTATTGAGGAATGCAATGTGAAATGACATATATAAAAATTGTATATGGCTTAGGAAGAGTGGAGGTGGTTTGGGAGGGGAAGAGGGCTTAAGGTGGGGCTGAAGGGTGCGGGAGAAAGGGTAATTGTCTCGGAACAGTACCTTTGATTAAATTTAGGATTGAGTTTAGGTTGGCTGCATTATTGTTTCTGAGGAAAGTGATAAATAGATCGAAGAGTATGTTGGGTTTCTCTGAGATTTCATTGAGATTGTGACTGGTGTTAAAGGATTGGTCTAGGTATAGGTAGTAATTTTCCATTATGTTGAGTAAAGGGCCCTTGTTTGCTAATACGAGGATGTCAATGTCTTGTTCAACATTGGTGAAATTATGGTTATCATCTTGCATGTGTTGGCCGATGGCTGAAAACCTGTTGTATTTTATTGCGTTAGTGTGATCGTGGTATCTGATAATGAAGTTTCTTCCGGTTTGCCCGATGTAGGTTTTTTTTACAGGTGGTACATTTGATCCTATAAACTCCTGATTTTAAAAAACTGTTGGTCTTGTTGATGTGTGAAGTATTGTATAAAACGTTTATGTTCTTATTGTTGGTTTTGAAGGCTATTTTAACGCCTTGTTTCTTAAAGATGTTGGTTAACTTGCAGATATCAATGTTGAACGTGAAGGTGGAAAATGTTAGAGGTTTAGTTATTTCTTTTTTTAGGGTAGTTTTTGGGCAATGTTTGTGTTTATTGATTATCCTTTCTATAAAATGATTGCTGAAGCCGTTGAATTTTACGATTCCGCAGATTATGTTGAGTTTGTTCTTTAGATCTTTCTTGGACATAGGTATGCTGAAGGCTCGGTGAACTAGGCTGTTGTATGTGGCTCGTTTGTGGGACTGGGGTTGCACTGAATCTTGGCGAATGGTGGAGGCTGTTTGAGTGGGTTTTCTGAAAATTTTATAACTGAAAGATTCTGAATTTCTAGTGATGGTTAAATCGAGAAAGTTGATTTTTAGATTTGGTTCGGATTCTAGTGTGAATTTGATATGAGGATCAATATTATTGAGTCTTAAGAGGGTGGTGGATGCGTTAATTGATTTCTCATTCATGATTACAAAGACATCGTCAACATATCTGGCCCAAAAGAGAATGTTTCCAAATTCATTGTCAATTTTGGTGTATTCGAGGAAGTCCAGGTATATTTCTGCTAAGATACCTGAGGCCGGTGACCCCATTGCCAAATCATTTTGTTGATGTATGACATTGTCGAAAGTGAAGAAGTTATTGTTGATGATTAGTTTTAATACTGTGATAAAGTCTTGTATCTCTAGTTTGCTTAAGTGGCTGTTTTTGTTTAAATTGTTTATAATTATCCGAATTAATTTTGATACTTGTATGCTTGGGTACATGTTTACAATATCGAAAGAGTGGATAGAGTGACCCGGTTGCAAATTGAACTTGTTTAGTTTCTCTACTAGCTCAGATGTGTTTTTAATAGACTTTCTGGATAAAAATTGATAATTTTTTCTTAAGAAACATTGGATGAATTGTGATATTTTGTATAAGGGGCTCGGTCTATAGTTGATAATTGGGCGGATAGGAATTCCGGTTTTGTGAATTTTGGGGAGAGCTTTAGCAGTAGGCAGTCCTGGGTTCATATGTATGAGTTTGGATTTTTCCTGTTCGGTAAATAAAAATGAAGAGTTTTTAAGAGTTTGTTTAACCCTTTCCCGCCCGCATTTTCACTCCGCTTATCCCCAGGTTTCAACCTATTATTTAGCAAAAACTGAAACAGACCGTATTGTTTCAGAAAAAGTTAAATACAGTAAAAACTATTGATCACAATGAATTCAAATTTTCAATAACATCAGAAAATATACCATCACATCCATTTCTATGTTTATTGAGTCATAATGTGTTTTTCACCCCCCCCCCCCCCCTCGTGATACTCGACACAGAGACAGTCTGCATTTGTCGCATTCCCATGTTGTATGAATCCCTCAAAATCAATAATCACGTGATTTTGGAAGTGGAATAATGCCCATGTATATAAGATTTTATTTCATCTGGGCAAGCGTCTTCCTAATCTGTTTTTATCTTACCGGAATGTGACTGTTTGTAGGCTGCATTGTTATATGCGCAATAGGCTATGTCACTGAATAGTTTTTCTCCTCCTAACATACATAAAAAGCAATCTCTTTCCCATAATACTCTTTCCGAATTATGCACAGGTTCAGCATCATACATTTAATCACTCGGAGTAACGAAACGTAATATTTGTGTTACCTGAATTGCCGTGGCATCGCCATCAGGACCGATTTATCGATATTAGTTTTCATTCATATCACTGTTATCACTAAAATTATCTTCGTTGATACATTATTCACTCATTAAAAATTCACCTGCATCCCTACTAAAGGATTCTGTGTTACTTTTTTCGCCCATATTCAGCTCAGTTTCAATATACGCGATATTCAATCCCGCCATGTTTACGAACGAAACAGCTGACCCGCGCTCGCGGAAGTTTAAGACTGTTGCATAGGCAACGTCAAGACAGATTATCGCTCTTCCTTTATTCCCTAAGACTTGTAGATTGCTCTGCGTGTTCATAAATGCCTTATAAACACTTCACTGAAGAGAAAAATAAAAAACTATCTCACAGATCGCAGACGAATGCAGATAATGCAGCCGGGCGCTTTCGGGCGCTCAGGACCGGAAGGCTAAATGAACAGTCGGGCGCTTTCGGGCGCTATGGGCCGGAAAGGGTTAAGTAGTTTTTGAATTTTTTGGGTGGGGTCTTTTTTGATTATGGAAAATGAGCTGTCTGTGAAAAGGTTTTTTGTTTTTTCAATATATACTTTTTTATCCATGATAACTGTTGCATTGCCTTTGTCAGCTTTGGTTACGATGAGTTCGTGTCCTTAATTTTCTTCTTGAGGGCGTATATGCTCTTTTGTTCAGCTATTTTGTCTCTATTATTGAGGTTACTTGCGGGGTTGGTTAAATTGGGGAGGATAACAGTCAGTTTCCTTTTAACATCGTTTCTAACCTCATTTTGCGTGTCTTCCGGCATTCTGCTAATGGCTAGCTCTGATTCTGTGATCATAGTAGCGGCTATGTTGAGGCTGTTCAAGTTTGGCCAGTTGTGTTTCGGTCCTTTGGATAAAGTTGAGTGTTCACTTTCACTTAAGGGCGTGTTTGATAGATTTACAATAGCTGGATGAAACTGTGTACGATCGAACTTTTACTATTGGAGTTTCTAGTTTGTTGGTTATGTAGTTAGCAGTTTTTTAGCCTGTTGAGTTTATTCTCCAAATTTGACTGTTTCCTGGCTAGTTCGTAGAATAATTTGTTCTCTACTTCTTGATAGAATAGTGTCCATTGTGCGTTTGAAAGTAGTTTAGTCGCTGCGAGGTGTGTGTCGTATAATTTCTGATTCAAAAAAGTTTTCTTCCTGTACAAGAATTTAATTTCGTCTCTTAACCATATTTTGTTTGTTTTGTTTTGAATTTTGATGGTTTGAGGTGAAATCCCATGTTTCTTTTTATTGCTTCTTAGAAAATTAGGTGTCAAGTTACGTGATATACATTGCTTTAGGATATGGACGTCTTTGCGTAATTTGGCTATCTTTAATTTTAGGCCTAGATATTGAAAGGCTTTCTGTTTTGCCTGGTAAGCTACGTCATCAAGGGTTATGAATTTCATGTTGTTGGTCAGTATTGAACTGAGAATAATATATGAGTAATAATAATAACACAGTAAACGTTTCCACCTTTCTAATACTACAATGTATTTACAAAATTATAAATTACATGGAACTAGTTTCGACCCATCTAGGGGTCGTCATCAGCCATGTCAAAGCAAAGATCACTCATGGCAAAATCCTAAGAACATGTTATTTTAACAGTAAGATTTTTATGGAATAACAAGTGAATGTGGTAGATGAAATGAGATGTTATTATGGTAATAGTTAATAATACAAGGAATATACATACTAAGAGGTTTGGAACAAAGCATAATGTATAAATGGGGTGTTGTAAAAATTATAATCATGGAAATCAGTAAGTCCTTGCATTGAAGAATGCAATGTGAAATGACATATATAAAAATTATATATGGCTTAGGAAGAGTGGAGGTGGTTTGGGAGGGGAAGAGGGCTTAAGGTGGGGCTGAAGGGTGCGGGAGAAAGGGTAACTGTCTCGGAAAAGTACCTTTGATTAAATTTAGGATTGAGTTTAGGTTGGCTGCATTATTGTTTCTGAGGAAAGTGATAAATAGATCGAAGAGTATGTTCGGTTTCTCTGACATATCATTGAGATTGTGACTGGTGTTAAAGTATTGGTCTAGGTGTATGTAGTAATTTTCAATTATGTTGAGTAAAGGGCCCTTGTTTGCTAATACGAGGATGTCCATGTCTTGTTCGATATTGGTGAAATTATGGTTATATTCTTGTTTGTGTTGGCCGATGGCTGAAAACTTGTTGTATTTTATTGCGTTAGTGTGTGAAGTTTCTTCCGGTTTGTCCGATGTAGGTTTTATTACAGGTTGTACATTTGATCCTACAAGCTCCTGATTTTAAAAAACTGTTGGTCTTGTTGATGTGTGAAGTATTGTATAAAACGTTCATGTTCTTATTGTTGGTTTTGAAGGTTATTTTAATGCCTTGTTTCTTAAAGATGTTGGTTAACTTGTAGATATCAATGTTGAACGTGAAGGTGGAAAATGTTAGAGGTTTAGTTATTTCTTTTTTGAGGGTAGTTTTTGAACGATGTTTGTGTTTATTGATTATCCTTTCTATAAAATGATTGCTGAGCCATTGAATTTTGTGATTCCGCGGATTGTGTTGAGTTCGTTCTTTAGATCTTTCTTGGACATAGGTATGCTGAAGGCTCGGTGAACTAAGCTGTTGTATGTGGCTCGTTTGTGGGACCGGGGGTGCACTGAATCTTGGCAAATAGTGGAGGCTGTTTGAGTGGGTTTTGTGAAAATTTTATAACTGAAAGAATCTGAGTTTCTAGTGATGGTCAAATCTAGAAAGTTGATTTTTTGATTTGATTCGGATTCTAGTGTGAATTTGATATGAGGATCAATATTTTTGAGTCTTAAGAGGGTGGTGGATGTGTGAATTGATTTCTCATTCATGATTACAAAGACATCGTCAACATATCTGGCCCAAAAGAGAATGTTTCCAAATACATTGTCAATTTTGGTGTATTCGAGGAAGTCCAGGTATATTTCTGCTAAGATACCTGAGGCCGGTGACCCCATTGCCAAACCATTTTGTTGATATATGACATTGTCGAAAGTGAAGAAATTATTGTTGATGATTAGTTTTAATACTGTGATAAAGTCTTGTATCTCTAGTTTCCTTAAGTGGCTGTTTTTGTTTAAATTGTTTATAATTATCGGAATTAATTTTTGATACTTGAATGCATGGGTACATGTTTACAATTTTGAAAGAGTGGATAGAGTGATCCGGTTGCAAATTGAACTTGTTTAGCTTTTCCACTAGCTCAGATGTGTTTTTAATAGACGTTTGGATAAAAATTGATAATTTTTTTTTAAGAAACATTGGATGAATTGTGATATTTTGTATAAGGGACTCGGTCTATAGTTGATAATTGGGCAGATGGGAATTCCGGTTTTGTGAATCTTGGGGAGAGCTTTAGCAGTGGGGAGTCCTGGGTTCATATGTATGAGTTTGGATTTTTCCTGTTCGGTAAATAAAAATGAAGCGTTTTTAAGAGTTTGTTTAAGTAGTTTTTGAATTTTTTGGGTGGGGTCTTTTTTGATTATGGAAAATGAGCTGTCTGTGAAAAAGTTTTTTGTTTTTTCAATATATACTTTTTTATCATGATAACTGTTGCATTGCCTTTGTCAGCTTTGGTTACGATGAGTTTGTTGTCTTTAATTTCCTTCTTGAGGGCGTATATGCACTTTTGTCCAGCTATTTTTTCTCTATTATTGAGGTTATTTGCGGGGTTAGTTAAATTGGGGAGGGTAACAGTCAGTTTCCTTTTAACATCGGTTCTAACCTCATTTTGTTTGTCTTCCGGCATTTTGGTAATGGCTAGCTCTGATTCTGTGATCATAGTAGCGGCTATGTTGAGGCTGTTCAGGTTTGGCCAGTTGTGTTTCGGTCCTTGGGATAAAGTTAAGTGTTCACTTTCACTTAAGGGCGTGTTTGATAGATTTACAACACCTGGATGAAACTGCATACGATCGAACGTGTTACTATTGGAGTTTCTAGTTTGTTGGTTATGTAGTTGGCAGTTTTTTAGCCTGTTGAGTTTATTCTCCAAATTTGACTGTTTCCTGGCTAGTTCGTAATATAATTTGTTCTCTACTTCTTGATAGAATAGCGTCCATTGTGCGTTTGAAAGTAGTTTAGTCGCTGCGAGGTGAGTGTCGTATAATTTCTGATTCAAAAAAGTTTTCTTCCTGTACAAGAATTTAATTTCGTCTCTTAACCATATTTTGTTTGTTTTGTTTTGAATTTTGATGGTTTGAGGTGAAATCCCATGTTTCTTTTTATTGCTTCTTAGAAAATTAGGTGTCAAGTTAAGTGATATACATTGCTTTAGGAAATCGACGCCTTTGCGTAATTTGGCTATCTTTAATTTTAGGCCTAGATATTGAAAGGCTTTCTGTTTTGCCTGGTAAGCTACGTCATAAAGGGATATGAATTTCATGTTGTTGGTCCGTATTGAACTGAGAATAATATATGAGTAATAATAATAACACAGTAAACGTTTCCACCTTCCTAATACTAAAATGTATTCACAAAATTATAAATTACATGGAACTAGTTTCGACCCATCTAGGGGTCATCATCAGCCATATCAAAGCAAAGATCACTCTTGGCAAAATCCTAAGAACATGTTATTTTAACAGTAAGATTTTTATGGAATAACAAGTGAATGTGGTAGATGAAATGTGATGTTATTATGGTAATAGTTAATAATACAAGGAATAACATACTAAGAGGTTTGGAACAAAGAATGAAGTATAAATGGGGTGTTGTAAAAATTATAATCATGGAAATCAGTAAGTCCTTGTATTGAAGAATGCAATTTGAAATGACATATATAAAAATTATATATGGCTTAAGAAGAGTGGAGGTGGTTTGGGAGGGGAAGAGGGCTTAAGGTGGGGCTGAAGGGTGCGGGAGAAAGGGTAATTGTCTCTTAAACTCTTGAAAACACTTCATTTTTATTTACCGAACAGGAAAAATCCAAACTCATACATATGAACCCAGGACTCCCCACTGCTAAAGCTCTCCCCAAGAATCACAAAAACAGAATTCCCATCCGCCCAATTATCAACTATAGACCGAGCCCCTTATACAAAATAACACAATTCAACCTATGTTTCTTAAGAAAAAATTATCAATTTTTATCCAGAAAGTCTATTAAAAACACATCTGAGCTAGTAGAAAAACTAAACAAGTTCAATTTGCAACCGGATCACTCTATCCACTCTTTCGATATTGTAAACATGTACCCAAGCATACAAGTATCAAAATTAATTCTGATAATTATAAACAATTTAAACAAAAACAGCCACTTAAGCAAACTAGAGATACAAGACTTTATCACAGTATTAAAACTAATCATCAACAATAACTTCTTCACTTTCGACAATGTCATACATCAACAAAATGGTTTGGCAATGGGGTCACCGGCCTCAGGTATCTTAGCAGAAATATACCTGGACTTCCTCGAATACACCAAAATTTAAATAATAACATTAAGTTATTTATTAGACCACCTAATCAATACAAAATCGTCTTGGATGATTTACATAAATTTGTTAGCTAATAGTGGGACATGTTTCGCCTTCCCTGAAGGCATCATCAGCCATAGTCTTAACCTTAAATTAAAAATAAGCGTCTTAATAACATGTAGTAATGAAATGAATTTTTAAAATCTTGAAGAGATTTGAAGTAAAATAACATTAAAAATAACAATGATGGTTTGAAAATACAATGTGATGAGATACAATAGTGGAAGTATTAACAAAATTAACATTAGAAGGCTGCTAAAATAAGTACAATGGATAAAACAACAGATTGTTATACAACAAGTAGTAAGATTGCATAAAAGTAAAGTTGATAGTCATGGCGGTTATAATTAGATGATGGCGAAAAATCTTATATAATCAAAGTAAAGAGGAGAGAATAAAAGTCAAAATTAGTCGAGAGATCCGAAGTTCATCATGATCTTGAAGATAAAAGACGAAAGTCAGATGCACATGGTGAAGTTGTAAAACACGTTGAGGATATGAAGACAGTTTCAAATAGGATCACTATGGACCATCTCAAAATTTGAAGTGATGTTCAAATGTTGTAAATTGTGAGTTTGTAGATATTCTAGTTGAAAAAGCATATAAAAGTGGAATCATTTGACGGTGACAAAGATAGCTTGTAATATTATGAGTTAGAAGTATTTGCAACCGTAGACTTCTTGCTGTAGTTCACAGAATATTCAACACTTTTGGGAGACCGACAATTGAACCAAAAGAAATTCATACGGAATTCATTATGTGACTGTAATATCTTATCAAAGAAACAGGGATAATGGACTGGTGTTAATTACATAGGGCAGTACAATAAGCCTCAAGGTTGCAGTACATCTGGAGCTTAGCTGATAGGCTCTTTGGAGAGAGAGAGAGAGAGAGAGGGAGAGACACATCCAAATGTTCTTGAACCTTCCTGTCATCTTCTCTCCAAATCACAATATCATCTGTAAATAACAACATGTTCATTTTTCTTCCTCCATATGCTGCTTTTGCTGTTCTCAAGATGTCATCCATTACTATTGTAAACAGGATTGGTAATAGAATACTTCCCCGTCTCAGGCCACTAGTTATTTTGAACCAACTTGTGCTTGCACACAACTACAACATTCCTTGTACACTGCCATGATCATTTTTATTAATCCCTGTCCAATTCCTTTCTGCACCAGACAGTTCCAAACTTTAGTCCTGGGGACACTGTCATATGCCTTTTCAATGTCAATGAATGTCATCGCCACATCATTCCCGTACTCCCATTGCTTCTCCATTAGTTGCCTCATAATGAAAATGGGCTCTATTGTGAAACCAAACTGATTTTCCTGTATCTGATTCTCAACCCAACCTTATCCTCCTTTCCAGTATCCTCTCCATTATCTTAGCAACATGGGATATTAGAGTAATTCCCCTGTAGTTCTTCAATACTTCATTATAACTTTTCTTGAAAATTGGGATGATTATTCTTTTTTGCAAATCATCAGGAACGTCCTTATTACTCCAGACAATCCTGAGAACCCGATATGTCCACTGTAGGCCTACAGCAACAGCTGCCTTTATCATCTCCACTGAAATTTCATCTATTCCAGCAGTTTTTTTCTTTCATTCTTCATCTTTCTTACTGCCATTCCAATTTCAGTCATTGTAATTCCTTTATCCATTTCTTCATCAACTAATTGCCTTTTCTGCTTATCCACTGAATGACTGACAACAGTTCTTATGTTCAACAAATTCTGAAAATACTCTCTTCATCTATTTCTTATTTCTTGTGGCTTTGTTAATATTATGCCATCTTCATTCTTCGAAAATCTGGTGTTTACTTGATCTCTCTTTTTGTTTCTTAAGATACCATAAGTAATTTCTTGCTGCCCTCCCAATTTCTGTGTGAATAAGGTCCAGCTTTTCTTCCTCCTCTACTTTCTTGGTCAAATTCTTAGCAGGGCTGATAACCTTAGATGTTAGGCCCCTTTAAACAACAAGCATCATCACAAATTCTTTGCCTCCACATATTTTCTTCCACTTACTTCAGTCTTAGATGTTTTCCATGCTTTCCATGCCTTTTCTTTTCCTTCACTTTAATCTTCACCCTATCATTCAACCAGTGTGTCTCTCTGTCTTTCACATTTCCCGATTTTCTGCCACATTCCTTTTCTGCACATTCAACTGGTACTCCCTTAAATCTTTTCTATTCACCTTCAACATTCCCCACCTCCATCCTGGGTACAAAGGGTATTATTTCTCTTTGAAATTCTTCTTGTATGCTTTCCTCCTTCAATATCCATACTATAATTATTTTCTGTCTTCTTATCAGGGGTTTTTCAATCTTTCCAAATTTCACTTTTCCTAACACAACTCTATGATCTCCACCAAAGGCTTCTTCAGGCATAGCTGTAACATCTAAAAGATTTTTCCAGTGTTCTTTCTCTATGATTATACACTGACTGACAGAGCAAATGCAACACCAAGAAGGAGTGGTCAGAACTTTATGCCAATTGCAGGGTAGACTGACGTCACTGAGGTATGCTCATGATGTGAAATGCGCCGCTGTGCTGCGCACGTAGCGAACGATAAATGGGACACGGCGTTGGCGAATGGCCCACTTCGTACCGTGATTTCTCAGCCGACAGTCATTGTAGAACGTGTTGTCGTGTGCCACAGGACACGTGTATAGCTAAGAATGCCAGGCCGCCGTCAACGGAGGCATTTCCAGCAGACAGACGACTTTACGAGGGGTATGGTGATCGGGCTGAGAAGGGCAGGTTGGTCGCTTCGTCAAATCGCAGCCGATACCCATAGGGATGTGTCCACGGTGCAGCGCCTGTGGCGAAGATGGTTGGCGCAGGGACATGTGGCACGTGCGAGGGGTCCAGGCGCAGCCCGAGTGACGTCAGCACGCGAGGATCGGCGCATCCGCCACCAAGCGGTGGCAGCCCAGCACGCCACGTCAACCGCCATTCTTCAGCATGTGCAAGACACCCTGGCTGTTCCAATATCGACCAGAACAATTTCCCGTCGATTGGTTGAAGGAGGCCTGCACTCCCGGCGTCCGCTCAGAAGACTACCATTGACTCCACAGCATAGACGTGCACGCCTGGCATGGTGCCGGGCTAGAGCGACTTGGATGAGGGAATGGCGGAACGTCGTGTTCTCCGATGAGTCACGCTTCTGTTCTGTCAGTGATAGTCACCGCAGACGAGTGTGGCGTCGGCGTGGAGAAAGGTCAAATCCGGCAGTAACTGTGGAGCGCCCTACCGCTAGACAATGCGGCATCATGGTTTGGGGCGCTATTGCGTATGATTCCACGTCACCTCTAGTGCGTATTCAAGGCACGTTAAATGCCCACCGCTACGTGCAGCATGTGCTGCGGCCGGTGGCACTCCCGTACCTTCAGGGGCTGCCCAATGCTGTGTTTCAGCAGAATAATGCCCGCCCACACACTGCTCGCATCTCCCACCAGGCTCTACGAGGTGTACAGATGCTTCCGTGGCCAGCGTACTCTCCGGATCTCTCACCAATCGAACACGTGTGGGATCTCATTGGACGCCGTTTGCAAACTCTGCCCCAGCCTCGTATGGACGACCAACTGTGGCAAATGGTTGACAGAGAATGGAGAACCATCCCTCAGGACACCATCCGCACTCTTATTGACTCTGTACCTCGACGTGTTTCTGCGTGCATCGCCGCTCGCGGTGGTCCTACATCCTACTGAGTCGATGCCGTGCGCATTGTGTAACCTGCATATCGGTTTGAAATAAACATCAATTATTCGTCCGTGCCGTCTCTGTTTTTTCCCCAACTTTCATCCCTTTCGAACCACTCCTTCTTGGTGTTGCATTTGCTCTGTCTGTCAGTGTATAATCAATCATGGTCTTTGTTCGCCTGTCTCCCCAACCATGCCTAGTAATATTCTGACTGTTCTTTTTAAACCAGGTGTTTCCAACAATCATTTGGTTCCTCATGAAAAAATACACCAAAAACTTGCCTTCTGGATTTACCCTTCCATACCCAAAGGGCCCTACAACACCTTCCTTTCCTTGTCTTTCCATTCCAACTTGTGCATTTAGATCTCCCATCAATAGCACTTCCTTATCTTCTATCCGTCTCCCCACTTCCTCTAAAAAGTATTCTAGATGTTCATCTATGCAACCCGTTTGTAAGGTATACAACTGAAATAGATCTTTCATACCATTTTCAAAGTGGAGTCTCATCACCATCATCCTATGGCTGATGCACTTTGAATATTCCACATATCCTTGTATTTCTTTTCTAAGTACGATGGCCACTCCATTTTTCACTGCAGGTCCTCCACTGTAATACAGACCGTATCCTTCTTGCAGAGGAATCTCTCCCGTACCTGTCTTTTTGGTCTCACACTGTCCAATTCTTCTTCAGTACAATTAATGTGAAATACAAGAAGGGTGCATGTAACCCCGATGCACCCATTCCTTAACAATGGAATAGACTATTCTGGACCAATGCTCATAAGAAATGTAGTGAGGTCGACCAAGACCATACTGCCTAGCTACCAAGGCTGTCTACATAGACATGACACCTGATCTGAACACAACTACATTTCTCACTGCTCTTCGTCGACTTCATTCTCATAGAAGTCAACCCCCGAACATCTACAGCGATAACGACAAGAACTGCTTCGGAGCAGCTAAAGAATTCAAGGCAATCCTGCAAGACAATCCACAGAAAAAGCAATACTTCACTGCAACTGCAGACATGGGACTGACATGGCATTTTATCCCTCCTGCAGCATCACACTTTGGTGAAATCTGGGACACAGCTGTTAAGAGTCTGATGTATCACCTCAGAAGAGTGATGGGTATTTATTGCTTCACCTGCCATGAACTGATTGCTCTTGCCACACAATACGAACTCTCTAGTTAAATAATAATCCTTCCAAAAATTCTTACCTAACTACCATATATTCTCACATAGTTAACATCCTTGCATAATTTATGCATCCCAATATTTTTTGCTCGACAGTAATAAAAGAATGTATCTTATAGCAATTTTGTGTTTGAAGGCATTTAAGCAGTCAAAACTATTAGTAGCAATAATGCCAGTTCCCTAATGATATGCATTAGAGGTCTTTGGAGCCATCCCATCTGCTACATCATACCTATTGCTAGATCTTGGAACAACTTGAAAAAATATGAAAATTAGGCAAGTAAACAGTCAATCTCATAAAAAAATTATATTTTCCATAGTACTATTAATCATACACATCCAAATGAAGGGTCAACCATTGCTATCTGTTGAGCCATATTCTAACCATTTTCATTACAAGACAATGGCTTATTGAATTAACATTACCTCAAATGAACAATCCTCTGTTGGCCCCGGCTCTGTTAACTCTGATTTGGCTTCTTTCTTCAGAGTTATAATTTGTGTTTCATGTCCAATATTTTCCTGCGGAAAAGAAGATATATTAGGTATGCACATAACATACTTCTACAAATACAGTCACGAACAAAAGAGCATGGTAGTTCATTAGCTGCCAGTTTTACAGTTATATTCAAAATTTCGCTAAAGTTTACAGAAGGTTTCTACCAGGAGAAAATTCTTCAAACCAAAGGCTGTATTGAGATTGGGGTTACTATCCTTGCTCATGGAAAGGACAAGAATGTTATTAAAATATACACTGAGAAAAGTTTTCTAGGCATACCAGAAGACATATTGCGTCCTACCAGAGATGGAATTGGAGCCCTCTTGCACAGAATATCAGAAGTAAGTAGCCAGACATAAACACTAAATCATATGTACTGTTTTTATATGTCCAATCATATTAAAATAACGTTAGAGGTTGTTTGAACAACTTAAAAGTGTTAAAACTGTTCTAAATCTGTTGAATATAGTGAGAGATATAAATCCAATATACTCAGCATAGAGTTTGTTTACAGACAGATTAAAATGCCTTGAAATATCTGAAGCACATTCTCTACTCTGATTTTGCCAAGCTCAAAAGTATTACATACTGCCTCGAGACAGTTCCATTTCAATCAACATAATTTGATGCTTCCAAGTGTAAAAAATCAGAAAAACAAACATGAAAGAATCAGCATTATCAGTCATATTCCAGGGAAAGATGTGATGTGGGCCACACTCAAGGCAACAACAAATGAAATGTTTTACAAATACTAAGATGTTACGAAGTGTTCTGTGAAGATCTGTGGGAACGAGAACATCATCAGTGCTGAGCCAGCAATGTTGGCAAGTACATCTGCTGTTTCAGAGCTTCTTTCATGATCTAGCAGGATGTGATGAAAGGAAGATGCAATGAACATTTGGAGAGCTTTCATTTCTTATTATATGAAAGTCTTTAAAAGGTATATGTCTTTTGACATTCAATGTATCATTTGGAATAACTCTGCACATTTATGAAGAATAAAGTTGTTTCTGATACTGGCTCACATTTCTCTAACATAATTTTGATATTTGTACAAGAGGGGGCAGAATAATGCACAGAAATTCAGTATAACTACAGACATGTGTTGGTTTAATTCAGCTTCTTCAAATACCCCTAGACTGAACACAAGTCACACTTGCCAACATGACATTGGGAAGTCATTACTTTACCCTCTGAGCTATCAGATGAAGGGGCAGTTAACTGAAAGCCACACACTCACAAGATCACAATCGACTGAGTTTAGAGTAGCAACAGACAGAACAAGGAAGGATGATGAAAATATATAACTTTTTCTTCAAAATCTTTGACAGCACCTCTGCCTTCAATATAGTGTTTGCTTCAGACATGCTATACTGTGACAGTATTTTACTATGTGCTCACCCAACATCAGTAACATAGTATAAAAGTTTAAATGATGAAAATCTTACCTGGAATGTCTTTCGGAGGAAAAATATGTTCACTGTGATAGCTAGGGACCTACCGTCCATAACAAAATAAAATCTAGCACCCACCAGTGTTCCATCAGTTCAGAGGCTAGCAGCATTGCAATTGGCTGACATGAAACAAAATGGTGTCAATCCCACAAAGGCACCATTAGCAAACCATACAGAATAAAGACAACCACACAACCTTCTGAAAGCCATATCAATAACCAACAACAGTAACAAAAAACAATAGAGTGTCTATCAATGGGTACTTAGCACATGAAAGGCACTGAAGCCTCGATCTTGAGACACTGCCTAGCATGACTTCATCACAAACTGCACCTAACAAAGTCTCCTACACTATCAAACACAAAACATTCATTCAGCTTTTCACCACTATCAAACATAATATGCACTGCTGTGGAAATGAAAACCTACAACCAGTTTTTCAGTCAGAGACCAGGTCAGGGATGGAACGAATGAAGCCCCCATCTTGTGGCGAGGATAGGAATTGTGCCCGCTGCCGAAGCTTGTCGCACTCCTCTGGGGCAATGATTAATGACTGACAGATGAAATAATATGTGAGTGTGTTGCCGGAATGAAAGATGACAGGAAAAACCGAAGTACCCGGAGTTAAATCTGTCCCCCCTCCGCTTTGTCCAGCACACATGAAGTGACGGGGAATTGAACCAGGGAACTCAGCAGTGCCGCCTGAGCCACAGAGGCATACAATGCACTGCTGTGTCCCTAGTAAATGCTAGAGGCCTACAGGCTACTTTGTGGCCCTAATCTTCGGGCTTATGCTACCAGAACTGTTTTGCTTACCCATGAACAATGATTCTGTCACTAGCCAGACCCAAACATGTATATCAATACTGCTGTTTGTAGTTCCTAAGTGTTGGCAGCCTTGTGTGGCGTGCTGTCACGTAATTCCAGAAAAGAAATGTAACAGAGACATACCATGCCTAAATGCCAATGCTGCAAGTGGTGACTGCTGGTGTTAATATTGGGTAAGCACATAGTAAATTTTGCCACAGCCAAATTTATTCAGCTACTGAGGGTTAAATTCTGATCCCTATAAAGTTACCGGAATGAGACTTACAAGTGAAGCATTTCCTGCTCCTTTAAGCCACGCTGGTTCCGCTTTGATCTTTGCTACCAGGTCCATTTTGCACTGCAAGTGAAGTAGTTAGAAGTTACTGGGATTGATGATTACGTCCAATGGCCTTACACTGAAAAACAGGCCAGGAAAATATATTATCACTTTTCTGTCATTATTATCTAGATTATTTGTCAAGAGGCTAAGCAACAAACCTGTGATATTACATGATTGTCAATATCATGATCATAGCAAAAAACTCAAATTTTACATGAATGTTGATATTGTGATCATTCCTATAGAGCTGCAAGTTCTCTATGACTGATACTACGAACATAGCCAAAACCTCCAGTTTTAAATGACTGTCAATACTGTGATCACTTCCATAGGATATCTAATTTAACATGACTGATGATACTGTGGTCTTTCTTTATTCGTGTCAGAAGTATCAACTTTACTTATAGATATTTAACAAAAAGCAACAAGATATCTACATTCCTACGATACAAATATACAAGTATATTATACAATCACAGATAGAGCAACAATATTCGAGAGCTAGATGATGCTTGCCCAGTATTGGGTGACGTCAATAGCGTTGGGGGAGGCTGCAATCAAATCTTTCATAGTGCACATTGAAGGACGTAAAACACACTGACATAGATGTTGGATCGTCTGCTGCTCTCCGCAATCACAAAGTGATGAATCACTTGAGAAGCCCCACTTCCGCAAGTTTACTTTTGTTCTGCCGACTTCTGTACGGAGTCTGTTAAGGGCTTTCCATACTGTCCACTTCTCCTGGTGTCCACATGGAAGACTTTCTTTCGGCTCTATCCAGTTGGAAAGGTGGTAATAATAATAATGTTATTTGTTTTACATCCCACTAACTACTCTTGTACGGTTTTCGGAGACGCCGAGGTGCCGGAATTTTATCCCGCAGGAGTTCTTTTACGTGCCAGTAAATCTACCGACACGAGGCTGACGTATTTGAGCACCTTCAAATACCACCGGACTGAGCCAGGATCGAACCTGCCAAGTTGGAGTCAGAAGGCCAGCGCCCCAACCGTCTGAGCCACTCAGCCCGGCTTGGAAAGGTGGTGGATTCTTTCTTTCCACATTGTGACTCTAGCATTCTCTGCTTTTCCCTCAAGGTTAACTGATGTGCGGAGAAAACTTTTTCTAGATTTTAGCCTCTGTGTGGCTGGGTGGTATACATAGAGAGGATGTGCTTCTGCAGAAGATGACTGGAGCCTTTCTTTGTTAGCTCCTACCTCCCTACGAATCTCACTGGGAGCAATACCAGCTAAAAGTTGGACCTTCTCAATGGGTGTACGTTTCAAACATCCAGTAATGATCCTGCAGCTTTCATTTAAAGCGATGTCGACCTGCTTCGTATGAGCTGACCTGTACCAAACCGGGGAGGCATATTCTCCTGCAGAATAGCATAGAGCTAGAGTTGATGTTCTAATTGTTTGTGGTTGTTTCCCCAACTTGTTCCTGATAACTTTCGTAGAATGTTGTTTCTGGCAGCTATCATTTGCTTCAGGTTTTGGCAATGTTTCTTATATGTTAATGTGCGATCCAGCATAACTCCCAGGTACTTTGGTGTAAAGCAGTGTTCCAGTAAGTTCCCCTTCCATAGTACTTTGAGTTTCTGAGAGGCCTGTGCGTGCCGCAGAGGGATCGCACAAATTTGAGTCTTAGCTGGATTTGGTTTCAGTTGGTTTTTCTCATAATAGGTACCTAGCTCTTCTAATGCAGCAGTTAAAGAGATCTCTGCTTCATCAAAGGTATCAGTTTGAGTAGTAAGTGCAAGGTCATCGGCATAGGTAAAGCTTTTAGTATTTTCTGGTAATGGCTGGTCATTAGTGTAGATGTTGAAAAGAATAGGAGCCAGTACACTGCCTTGAGGTAGTCCATTCCTTTGATTCCTCCATCTGCTTCGGCGTCCTTGGAATTCAACAAAAAAGCTACGATTTTCCAGGAGAGTAGCTCTCATCTTGGTTACCTTGATGTCTGTAGTCATTCTATAAAGTTTGTGTAATAATATCCTGTGATTTACTGTATCGTAGGCAGCTAAGAGATCCACAAAAGCCACACCAGTAATCTTCTTCATTTCAAACCCATCCTCGATGTGCTGGGTTAGATGTAAAACCTGTGCTGTGCAACTCTTCCTGGGTGGAAGCCACATTGCTGAGGGATTAGGACTTGGTCTACTACTCCCATTAAGCAACTGAGCAACATTCTTTCCATTATTTTGTATAGGTGACAGAGTAAGGAGATTGGTGTGAAATTTTCGGGGTTCGAAGGTTCCTTTCCAGGTTTCAGAAATGTGATCACCTTGGATTTTCTCCATATTTTTGGAATTTTTAGGGAAGTAAAGCAGTTGTTGAAGAATTTTAAAAGCCATGCCTGTGTGGCTGAACTGAAGTGTTTTATTTGTTCTATTATGATATCATCTAATCCTGCCGCTTTTCCATTTTTGGTACATTGAATCGCTTTCTGTAATTCTGTTATTTCAAATGGCCGGGATAGGTTACTGGACTTCATTACCTCGCTTTTTAGGATATTATGTTCCATCTTCCTTATTGGGTGATTTGTTTTCCCATTGATGACAAGCTGATTTGCGATTTGGTTTGCCGTAACATTTGCATGGACTGGTCCCTTGGTTGGATCGTTGCTAAGTCGTTTGAGAAGCTTCCAAGCCTTTCGGCTATCCCTTGACATGTCAGTTTCCTCCATAAGTTTGATCCAAGCATCTTTCTTTGCCTCTCCAATTGAGAAAAGCAGTTTCCTTCCAAATGAGATAGTGTCTTCACTTAGTGGATCTTCCTGAAACAGTGAAATATATGTGTTCATTTGGGCAGCTGTGTCTGAAGTTAGACCTTGTATATAGTTAACTCTGCATCCTCGTGGTATGGAAGCGCGGGAAGCTTTCTTCGCAGCTTCAACAAACTGATCATAAAACTCTGGTGTTGGGTGGATATCTGATATTATTTTATCAAGGGTTGAGCTGAACTTCTCCCAGTCAGCTTTTTTGAAATTATATCTCCTTTGAAACGGAACCTTTATTGGTTGAATTGCAGAGAAAAGTTGACACATTATGGGCTGATGCTGGGTGTTTGGAATGGGATTGCACATTGATTTCACACATTGCTGTGCCACGTGTTCACTCACAAATATCAGGTCTGGGTTGAAGCCTCGCCGCCATCTACTGCTGTTAAAAGATGGAGGTAGTTTGGGGTCATGAATAAGTTGTAACTGGTAATCATCAGCCCATTCTAAGACAGCTTCTCCATTATTATCATCATCATCTGTATATCTCCATGCACTGTTATGGCTGTTGAAGTCTCCAACCACAAAGTTCGTCTTTTGCTTGAAGTAGTTATCTGGAATTTTAAAGGAGAAATCTACATTTGGTGGTTTGTAGACTCCCGAAACGGTGCAGTTACTGAGTTCCACAATTATTATCTCAATTTGATTTTCATTGGTGGCTGCAACAGACAAAATTTGTAAATTTGGTTTGGCAAAAACAGCGCTGCTATACTGTCTGTGGGGAATCTCGGCCACAAGTCTTATTCCCGCTATTTTTGGTCGCCGTAATTGCTCGTAGGTTTGACAAAGCTGGTGTAACATTCCTTCTTTAGATGGAGATAAACCTTCAATATTTACAGATATAATGGTTAGTGTTGGTCTTGATTTTTTTTTTTGCTAGTTGCTTTACGTCGCACCGACACAGATAGGTCTTATGGCGACGATGGGACGGGAAAGGGCTAGGAGTTGGAAGGAAGCGGCCATGGCCTTAATTAAGGTACAGCCCCAGCATTTGCCTGGTGTGAAAATGGGAAACCACGGAAAACCATTTTCAGGGCTGCCGACAGTGGGGTTCGAACCAACTATCTCCCGAATACTGGACACTGGCCGCACTTAAGCGACTGCAGCTATCGAGCTCGGTGTTGGTCTTGATAACGACCATTCTGAATATATAGCGATTGGGTCATATTGACTGGTAGATACTTCTGGAATTCTGACATTCACTTCAGCACTGGAATTTTAATCCAGGTACCTATGCAGGGGCACCACGAGCACGAATCAGCTTCACCCCCATGATATTGTGGTTATAGAAACTAACCCCCAGTTTTACATGACAGCTGATATCACAATCATACAGTTTTACATAGAAATGAAACGACAGCAAAATGAGTTTTTAATTTAAAAATTAAAGGTAACTAACTGAAAACAAACAATCCTCCTCTCATCAAACTGATGTAGTACCTCTTTATTTGAGACATGTTCTACCCATTTGATCTTCAACTACTTCAGGATTTCAGGCAGGATTTAGTGATGATATTTATAGATATTGAGAAGGCATATGACAGTGTACCACAGCAACTGGTCTTGGATGCAGAGCAGAACAAATTATCAAAGCCATACACAAAAAGTGAGCAAGTAATGTAAAAACAACAGGATAAACAAACTGGCTCAATTTAGAAACAGAACTTCAACAAAGCTGTGTATTATCCTCTTCTACTCTTCATTATATTCATCGATGAAATCCACAAGAGTATTAAAAAAATGGGAAGCAAAGAGGTATGGTGAGAAGATGAAATGGAAGTACAAGAACAAGTTACTGTATTGGATCAGGAAGTAGAGGAATATGGAATAAAATAAGTGGTGAGAAGTGTACAATAGTAGTGGTGACGAGAGGTAATACAGTAGAAAGAGAGAAACTTGAAGTAAATGGATGACCATTAAAAGTCGTGGAAAGATACAGGTATTTATTGAGTATACTTGCAGAAAATGAGAAAATAATATATAATGACAGTTATTAGATTTACAGCCCACTAACCACTTTTTCATGGATTTCAGACACACCAAGATGCCGGAATTTAGTCCTGCAGGAATTCTTACGTCCAAGTAAATCTACCTACATGAGGGTGACATATAATTGTACCTTCAAATACCCAGAGACAGAGCCACGTGCAAACTTGCCAAGTTGGGGTCAGAAGGGGAGCACCTCAACCGTCTGAGCCACTCAGTCCAGTGATGATGGGAAAATAAACAGAGAAACTGGAAAGAGAACTGAACAAGTTTTTACAATGTGTGAGATTTATAGTGTGGAACTGGAACGTTATAAAGAAATGCATGAAAATTCTGTACCCAATGTGTTACACTCCAATTCTAATATATGCGACTGTACACGGACCGCAATGAAACATGATGAAAGCAGAATGCAAGCAGCCAAGGCGAAATTGCTTAGAAGAATAATTGGGAAGACACGAAGGGATAAAAGCAGAAATATAGAAATTAGGGAGAGAACTGCAATTCCTGAATTGTACGACATGGTAGAGACCAGTAACCAGAAATGGTATTGAAACATGATGAGAATGGAGGAGGATAGAATTCCAAAGAGAGTATTTAGAGAGAAAGTAATAGGAGAAAGAGAACAGGAAATGCCCAGAAAGAGGTGGATGGTTACCGTGAAGAAGAGTACAGAGACGAGAGTAGTAAAAGTAGTAAAGATATTGGAGGAAGGAAGGGAGTGGTGGAGAGATAGAAAACCAAGAAGGTCCCTCATTCACAACTCACCCCACAAGATTTGAAATGGAAAATGAAAATGAAGAATCTGTTCAACGGAAGACAAAATTTTATACAACACTGCTATTACCTCATTTCAATGATCAATGCTACCAACCGTTCTTTATTTGTCTGTGCATGCCATGTCTAATGACAAAACCGAGGGGTGCTTACCACAGCCCACTAAAAAGAAGTTCCGTGTCAGACAACTGGTTTAAATGTTTAGCAGTTTTTATTGTTCACCTCGTGGTATGAAATATGTCTGTGTTGAAACTCTCGAGTGGTGCCTCACCTTATTCATTTCAGTCAATAGAAGTGTTTGTTAGTCAAAGATATTTTAATGTAAATGTACACAAACTGTTCCGACAATGAATATTACAATTTCTCACACATGTAACACGAGCTTCGTTCCTGTGGCCAATTGTGTTGACTATTACTTATTGCCAGGGAACAGATTTCTATGTAAAAATATATATCTATTCAGGAAAAAATATTATCAAATGTATTTGGTATATTTCAATGTAGGGGACACTTTCTAAGTGTGCCAAGTTCACTCCTTCAGACCATGAGTGTTTATTCTCTTAATATACTATTGGTTTTACTTTAATGTAATAGAAAGGAAGGTCTTAAAAGTAGGACTATTAGGCACTACCATATGGCTGATAAAGGAGGCATGAGGCAGTTTTTAAAAAGTAATTATGATCGGTGGAAAACGGTAAATAAAAATGTAAACAGACTCTGGCATGGGTTTAAAGCAATTGTTGAGGAATGTGAAAACAGGCTTTTAGCTTTAAAGGTGGTAAGAAATGGCAAAGACCCATCTTCTTATCATAGAGAAATAAAGACACTAAGAAGAAGGTGCAGACTGGAAAGAAATAGAGTCAGATATGGGTGTGGAAGTAAGGAGCAGTTGAGGGATCTTACTAGAAAATGGAATCTAGCAAAGAAGGCAGCTAAGGATAACATGTTGGCAAGCATAATTGGCAGTCATACATTTTTAGTGATAAATGGATGGGTATGATTATGTATTTTAAGGAAAAAACAGGTTCCTAGAAGGACATTCCAGGAATAATTAATGAACAAGGGGAGTGTGTATGTGAGGATCTTCAAAAGGCAGAAGTATTCAGTCAGCAGTACGTAAAGATTGTTGGTTACAAGGATAATGTCCAGATAGAGGAGACTAACACTAAAGAAGTATTAAAATTTACATATGATAACATTGATATTTACAAAAAGATACGAAAGTTCAAAACTAGAAAAGTGGCTGGAATTGATACGATTTCTAGGGATATACTAAAGACAATGGGTTGGGATATATTACCATATCTGAAGTACTTATTTGATAACTGTTTGGTTGAAGAAGCTATACCAAATGAATGGCGAGTTGCTAGTAGCCCCCTGTGTATAAAGGAAAGGGTGATAGACATAAAGCTGAAAATTACAGGCCAGTAGGTTCGACATGTGTTGCATGTAAGCTTGGGGAAGGCATTCTTTCTGATTATATTAGACATGTTTGTGAAATTAATAACTGGCTCAACAGAAGGCAGTTTGGTTTTAGGAAGGGTTATTCCACTGAAGCACAACTTGTAGCATTCCAGCAAGATATTTGATTTTGATATTTGATTTTGATTTGATATAGCAGATATCGTGGATTCAGGAGGTCAGATGGACTGCATTGCAATTGACCTGTCTAAGGCATTTGATAGGGTAGATCATGGGAGACTACTGGCAATAATGAGTGCAATTGGACTAGACAAGAGTGACTGAATGGGTTGCTATATTTCTAGAAAATAGATCTCAGAGAATTAAGAGTAGGCAAAGCTTTATCTGACCCTGTAATAATTAAGGGGGGAATTCCTCAAGGCAGTATTATTGGACCTTTATGTTTTCTTATATATATAAATGATATGAGTAAAGGAGTGGAATCAGAGGTAAGGCTTTTCGCAGATGATGTTATTCTGCATAGAGTAATAAATAAGTTACATGATCGTGTGCAACTGCAACGTGACCTCGATAATGTAGTGAGATGGACAGCAGGCAACGGTATGTTGATAAACGGGGATAAAAGTTAGGTTGTGAGTTTCATAAATAGGAAAAGTCCTCTCAGTTTTAATTACTGTGTTGATGGGGTGAAAGTTCGTTTTGGGGATCACTGTAAGTATCTAGATGTTAATATAAGGAAAGATCTTCATTGGGGTAATCACATAAATGGGACTGTAAATAAAGGGTACAGGTCTGTGCACATGGTTATGAGGGTGTTTAGGGGTTGATGTAAAGATGTAAAGGAGAGGGCATATAAGTCTCTGGGAAGACCCCAACTAGAGTATGGTTCCAGTGTATGGGACCCTCATCAGGATTACCTGATTCAAGAACTGAAAAAATAAAAAAAGCAGCTCAATTTTTTCTGGGTGATTTCCAACAAAAGAGTACGACAGCATTACAAAAATGTTGCAAAGTTTGGGCTGTGAAGAATTGGGAGAAAGAAGACGAGCTACTCGACTAAGTGGTATGTTACAAGTGATGAAAATCATTTTTCGTCCGTATTGAAAGTTTCATAAACTGTATATAGGATAATATCTTTTGTTTATTTCCACCTATTCAATACATTACAAGAAGTTGGCATTTATTTTAAAACATTATTCAGATGAGACATGTTTCGCCTCTCACTGTGAGGCATCTTCAGTCATTATCAAAAACCTTATTATTTTACCAGGCATCTGGTTAAAGATATTCAAAAATGTGTTTGATGATTATAAGAGAGGTAAGATTTACGTTAGTTATAAACATGTTCATGAAGTAACTAAAAATCCAATATATTGATAAAAACATATGTAGTTCTTTGTTGAGTAGGACTTGTTTGATTCTACTATAGTAAGAGAAGGTGGCTTGAAGCCGTAGTTGTTAATAGATGTCTAATACATAGAGGAAGGCATAAAATATCAGTTCTATGAGAATATACATTACATTCAAATGATACTAAAAACTAGTGGATTCAAAGGTAGTACATATAAAACGTTCAATGAAATAACTATTGATCTAATAAAATGATAAACACATATGTAGTTCTTTGTTAATTAGGACGTCGTAAGATTGTACGGCTTAAAGCCGTAGTCATTAATAGATGTCTAATACATAGTGGAAGGCATATGAAATCGGTTCAATGAGAATATATAATACAAACAATTGATACATAAAAACTGGTAGATTCATAAGAGGTACATTTAAAAATGAAGGCGTCATGTGACTATAAAAGACAGTTGATGGCTTAAAGCCGTAGTCAAGGTTTGAAATGTAGGTCAAATAACTGCTAAATATATGGTAAAAAGACATAAGTTAAAATATACAGCTTAGTATAAAAAATATGAAGGAAAAACATTCCAATTGCTTGACAAAAGTTACTTGACGTTGGCATGCGTATGTCCGTGATATTTATTGGTCAACATTTCGTAGGTTATTTTAGATTTATTCGGCAAGATTGCGTTGACAAGAAGTTCACCTGATGTTTATAGTTGGCCTAATTTGTAAAAAGAAAGTTGCAGAGATGATGATGGGTGGAAATTCTCAACGTTGGTATGGTTTTTTTGACGTGAAAGTTGGAGAGCTGTTGTGTTCTTCTTCGATGACAATATATTTTATAAAACGTTGATTGTAAATAAATTTATACTATTGAAGAGTATTATGGAAGTTTGATGAAGCTGTTGAATTATTGTTGTTATAGAATGGTTCTATGGCTTTGTAGGCCCATTTAACAAGCTGTGTGAGGCGCTATTAGTATATAGCCCATTTAACAAGCTGTGTGAAGCGCTATTAGTATATAGCGCCTCACACAGCTTGTTAAATGGGCCTACAAAGCCATAGAACCATTCTATAACAACAATAATTCAACAGCTTCATCAAACTTCCATAATACTCTTCAATAGTATAAATTTATTTACAATCAACGTTTTATAAAATATATTGTCATCGAAGAAGAACACAACAGCTCTCCAACCTTCACGTCAAAAAAACCATACCAACGTTGAGAATTTCCACCCATCATCATCTCTGCAACTTTCTTTTTACAAATTAGGCCAACTATAAACATCAGGTGAACTTCTTGTCAACGCAATCTTGCCGAATAAATCTAAAATAACCTACGAAATGTTGACCAATAAATATCACGGACATACGCATGCCAACGTCAAGTAACTTTTGTCAAGCAATTGGAATGTTTTTCCTTCATATTTTTTATACTAAGCTGTATATTTTGACTTATATCTTTTTACCATATATTTAGCAGTTATTTGACCTACATTTCAAACCTTGACTACGGCTTTAAGCCATCAACTGTCTTTTATAGTCACATGACGCCTTCATTTTTAAATGTACCTCTTATGAATCTACCAGTTTTTATGTATCAATTGTTTGTATTATATATTCTCATTGAACTGATTTCATATGCCTTCCACTATGTATTAGACATCTATTAATGACTACGGCTTTAAGCCGTACAATCTTACGACGTCCTAATTAACAAAGAACTACATATGTGTTTATCATTTTATTAGATCAATAGTTATTTCATTGAACGTTTTATATGTACTACCTTTGAATCCACTAGTTTATCATTTGAATGTAATGTATATTCTCATAGAACTGATATTTTATGCCTTCCGCTACGTATTAGACATCTATTAACGACTACGGCTTCAAGCCACCTTCTCTTACTATAGTAGAATCAAACAAGTCCTACTCAACAAAGAACTACATATGTTTTTATCAATATATTGGATTTTTAGTTACTTCATGAACATGTTTA
This sequence comes from Anabrus simplex, assembly GCF_040414725.1. Taxonomy (NCBI): domain Eukaryota; kingdom Metazoa; phylum Arthropoda; class Insecta; order Orthoptera; family Tettigoniidae; genus Anabrus; species Anabrus simplex. The sequence continues at coordinate 433,046,595 of NC_090269.1, read as the reverse complement.
TAACTAACGTAAATCTTACCTCTCTTATAATCATCAAACACATTTTTGAATATCTTTAACCAGATGCCTGGTAAAATAATAAGGTTTTTGATAATGACTGAAGATGCCTCACAGTGAGAGGCGAAACATGTCTCATCTGAATAATGTTTTAAAATAAATGCCAACTTCTTGTAATGTATTGAATAGGTGGAAATAAACAAAAGATATTATCCTATATACAGTTTAAGTGGTATGTTCCAAGCTGTCAGCAGAGAGATGGCATGGAATGACATTAGTAGACAAATAAATTTGAGTGGCATCTTTAAAGGTAGGAAAGATCACAATATGAAGATAAAGTTGGAATTCAAGAGGACAAATTGGGGCAAATATTCATTTATAGGAATGGGAGTTAGGGGTTGGAATAACTTAGGCCTACCTAGGGAGATGTTCAATAAATTTCCAATTTCTTTGAAATCATTTAAGGAAAGGCTAGGAAAACAACAGATAGGGAATCTGCCACCTGGGTGACTGCCCTAAATGCAGATCAGTATTGAATGATTGATTGTCCCAGCATTTGCCTAATGAGAAAATGGGAAACCACAGAAAACGATCTTCATGGTTACTGGTGGTGGCATTCGAACCATTCAAACTCACAGCAACACACCCCTAACCACGCAGCCAACCCGCTCGGTCCTGAAGAAGTTTTTTAACACACCGGCAACTATCAGCACATATCTTACGAAAGAGAGGCAGGCTACTGTTACGATAAAACACTAGGAATAAATATTGGATATGTGTTGATGGGCAATGTGATACAGAAGATTCCCCATAACAACACTGATATGCCAAGAATTCTATACATTCTGATAATCTTACAGTTATCCTAAACGGAACAGCTCACAAGATTATTGCAAACATTATTGCAGACTACAGTGTAAAAAAAAAAAAAAAACAACAACATTGACAGCGTCACTTTTAGATCGCTCACAGAGTTAAATAATACATCAACTCAATAGTTATAATTACACACTAAATACTATAATTTATTTCTAATATCACCATCCTTGATTCTTCAGGTGCGTAGCACTTCAGGAAAATTATCCATACCATTAAATTCAGATATCTGATTCAGTGAAACTGAGATACATACACAGTTACAACACAAGAGAGAAAGACTTGCCAGCAATTGTAACGCAAAGGCTATGGTTTTTCAAAAAGAAAGCTAGTTATAGGCCTATAGGTCATCATCATTGTACAGTTCCAGTTAATGAGCCTCTTCCACTTCTTCGTGTCCACATACATGTAAAGGTACAAATTATTAACGCTTACCTAAAAATGCCATTTTAAAAAGTTAAAAAAAAATGAGGTAGCTCGAAATATGTAGAAATCTGAAACTGAGAAAGATTAGTATTTACTTGAGATCAATAAGTTTGGCAGAAGTAAATGATTGAGACTTTAACATTACCGACTTTATGTTAGAGCTTGTGGACACAGCGTAAAATGTTAGAAATCACAATTGCCCAAAGAAGAAAATCTTAGAGAAGTAACACAATTAACGGAATAACTTGAACGGTACGAGTGGCTTACGCATCAAATAAAAATGCATACCTGTCACTTCGAAACCAAACCCGATTTTGCGATTCAGTTAAATAGTAATAAATATAACCTCGAATCACTTAAAACAAACGCTTCAAGAACAAATTTGATTTCCAGCAACCAGTAGAACAGGCTGAGTCTAGAAACTGAGAATTTCAGAGCTTACGCACGCCTTCTTCTGATTTTTCTCCTTCTTGATCATTATTGGTCTCCGCATAAATACTCAATACTCAATCCTCATTGAATACTAATCTGCATTTAGGGCAGTCGTCCAGGTGGCACATTCCCTATCTGCTGTTTTCCTAGCCTTTCCTTAAGTGATTCCAAAGAAATTGGATATTTACAGAACATCTCCAGTGGCGTATGCTCGTATTAAGACGTGGGCTACCGCTAGACTTAAGTTACCCCTTTTTGATAGTTGGTTTAGTGAAGGTCAAACCTTAAGGCTACGGCCACACTTGCGTGTGTGTACGGCGTGATTTTATTAGTGTGTTGTATATTGTGAGTAGCAAAACCTCGCCATTGCTCTGCATATGGAAGGCATTCCATTTTTATATAATAACTCCGTTGTTGCGTTAAGTGCTGTGTTCGTTGTTCTTCTTCGTCGTCGGCGTCAAAGAAAATATTGGACCCATCCTATATTAAGTGACAGGTCACCGAGTGCACAATTCGTGCTCCTACACAATAAACTAAAAGACAGTATTACAGAATGTCCGTGACCTCATTTGAACTGCTTTTCTGTCTGTTGAAAAATGCTATGAGCAAAAGAAACGCAAGGCTGCGGGAATGTATTCCTGAGAAAGAAAATCTCGCATTGACATTAAGGTAAGTTTTTATTATTTTCAAATTCAAATTAATTTACAAATGATAGGTAATGCTTCTTGATGGATACAGTACTTTTGTATCCATCTCATGGCACAGGCCAGAGCAAAGTATGGAAGCTGCTGGAGTGTGGGTGGTGCTGAGTAATGCCATTCACTGCACGGCCAGTGCGTCTGAGTGTCATGAAAGGTGTTGCTCATAGGGTTAGTTGTGCTACAGTTGCACAGTCTGGCCAAGTGAGGAAAGCAATGGCAAACTACCTCACTCCTCGCCTTGCCTAGTATGCCTCATTTTGGTACTGCCATTGGTTTTTGTGGTTTCCCTATAACTGCATAGCCTTTGGTGGTGCTCTTTGAGGATCCAACCAGCCTCTGGGCTGATGACCTAACAAACAGACGGACAGGTAATGCTACATTACAAACATACTGTTTAGTGTTTACTTATGACTAGTTGGAAGTCTTGGTTTTGCAATTGAAAGAACGATACGATACCGGGCGACTTGGCCGTGCGGTTAGAGGCGCGCGGCTGTGAGCTTGCATCCGGGAGATAGTGGGTTCGAATCCCACTGTCGGCAGTCCTGAAGATGGTTTTCCGTGGTTTCCCATTTTCACACCAGGCAAATGCTGGGGCTGTACCTTAATTAAGGCCACGGCTGCTTCGTTCCTACACCTAGGCCTTTCCTATCCCATCGTCGCCATAAGACCTATCTGTGTCGGTGCGACGTAAAGCTACTAGCAAAAAAACAAGAACGATACGAATAAGTCCTCATCGTATATCTCTACAGAAGATGGTATGCTGATTTGGTTGAGAGCTGAAGGATGCTCAGTGTCGACAGCTGTAGTAGGAAAATGGAAATTCAGAGTTCCCATGGAGGGAATTAGATATTTTTCCTCAAAAGAGCATGTCATCAGATCACAAATTAGATGTATGGCTTTTCAGGCGTTTGCTCTATTAACCAGCATTTTGTCTTAGGTCTGACACTAGACTCTTCAGAGTGGGATGTTGTAACCGTCCAGGCTTCTCCAGCCCTACTAATTTAAATATAATATCATTTTACGCGATATCATTTGATATCAAGTTTATCCGCCATCGGCAATTATTCGTAATAACATATTTATTCAACGTCAATCATTTGTAATCAAGGCCTTTTGGAATCATATTGTATATATGATAACATCGTTTATTATTTAAATGATTATATTATGTAGGATAGGAATTCATTATGTTGTAAATACGGTCAATATGTTGAGACATAGTTGTTTTCATTTCATCTCATATTTGTGTATACGGAAAGTTATTCTTGAAGCTGGGATTTTGCGTGACTCATGGGTTTGGCGAAGGCAGTAAACAGCGACCCGCGCACGAGGCTTGCATACCAGCAGAGTACATCATCGCCACGCCTACTGGACTCGACAAGAAAGAAGAGAAGGGGAGATGATAATGCGATCTACGAATCAGATGTTTCGTTATATAGAGATCTGAGGTTAAGCTGTTACCAAGAGTGGGGGAGCCCGGTGATATTATCAAGTGCGGAGCGAGATACTTACGGAGACTCCATCACTACTACTTCTACTGTGAAGATCTACTTTGAACGACGTTATTTGATTTTTGAAACAGTGTGTGGTCGCTCCGCGACATAGTTGTTTTTGTACAATGTGTTGTCGCTTCGATACAGTACTTAGGTGCGGTAATGTTATCGGATCTGCGTGAGACGAAACAAGCTTACGGCTTGTGTTATTTTCAGTAAATATTCTGGACGAAGATCTATGTTTAGTTCAAGTCTACGGAATTTGGTACAAGACTGTACCGTATAAATAGTATAGCTGAGTTAGATTGAGATTTCTACTAATATGGAAAAATTCATATCTCTGAATTTTCTCCTCATACGATCAACGCTGATCAGTTTTTTACAGTATAGGGCCAATGTCTAATTTAAAGACTAGGCAAATAGGGAATGCTAGTCCAGATAGCCCGTACCATGTCAGAGAAGGAAAGAAGGATGTCCGTGGAGCAAATTCTACAACGCGAAGAAGAGAACCAGTAACCATGGAAACCAGATGACTTCAACGGAAGCTGCAATTGGTGAGCTTCAATTAGATAAAGCAAACAATAGTAAATTCAGTAAAGTAAATTATAAATTCCTCCACGCTTTAAGGAAACTTTTCCGATTCATCTCATTTTTTTGTATAATAAATACATTTGTATTTTATATTGCGTTAATTTTCTTTCTTAAGCGATACTTAATGGTTAATTATTTAAAATCCTGCCCCTGTGATTTAAGTGTAAGTCTCTATGCTAGTAAATATAAATTTTGGTTTACAGTTTTGTTTAAAACTGTAACCCTGGCGCCCAAACATCACATAGAGAAAGGGGAAAACATGGAATGTTAATTGTTTCTATTTGCGTGGCAATTTGCGGGCAAGCCACAAATAGTTTATTTGATATTCATGCGTCCCAAGGTAATAACTTTCGTCTCCCCAAGTGTCTTGATGAGGGAATGAACAGTTACATTTGTCGCACCAACGTGGAGCTCGAAAACCATTAAGTATTCGTGGAAAGAAGGCAGTAAAGTAGAGTCTGTGTTTGTGGGGTTTAAGTGAGTGTCCATATAATTTGTATGTGTGATTTTGGGAGAATTATGGGTGCACAAGGTGTAAAGGACATGAAATTACGTAGCGGAAACTTAGTAAAGGGAGGCGAGACGCTGAATTCTAGGAATGTTGTTGATGAAAGTATTGAAGTAGATAAAACGGTAGAGAGTGGTGGGAGCATGGAAAATAGCACAGAATCTGATGTAGCTAGGATGGCGGGCGAGAAAGAAGGTAATACGAATAGTGATAAGAATATTCAACAACTGTTTGTGATGATGCAAGGAATATTAGAGAAAACGAATGAAATTAGTAAAGAAACGAATGAAATTAGGAAAGAAACTGATGAAATTAGGAGGGAAACGAAAGGGATAGATGAAATCAGGAAGGAAGTAGAACAGACGAAAACCGAAATTAGCAGAGAAGTGAATGCTAGGATGGATGCTTTAAATCATAGATTAGATGAAGCATTAGAGCAGCAGAAACGTTTTGAGAATCAGTTAGCGGAACAGGAGATGAGACGTAACCAACATGAGAAAGTGGTAGAAAGTAAGTTAACTGAACATAGAAGCTAAGTAGACCAGCAGATCACAGCAATTAATTGTAAAATTGAGGAACAAGTAGGAGAAGTTAGTAAAGTTAGAGAAGAAGTACAACAACAATTCGATGTTCTGTGTGGTAAGGTATGCTAAGATATGTAATGAAATGTTGGTGAGTGACGTAGAAACTAAAGTGAAAAGGATAAATAAACGTATTGATAGGTCGGAGGCACAAATACGTAAAGAAATCAGAGAAAAGCAAGGTAATATAGGAAGTCAGTGCCATGGTACAAATTTCATATATGAAACTGAACTACCTAAATTTAATGGGGAGCAGACAAACCCTTTAGATTTTTTAAACACTGTTAAGAAACGGTTTGAAAAGCGAATAGAAGAAGGAATCATTGAATGGGAAGAAGCGTTAGAAATAATTGGTAAAGCTTTTATTGGGGAAACGAAATCGTGGTTTGCGGTGTATAAGAGCAGCATGACCAGTATGGTGGAATTCCAGAAATATTTCACGGAAAAAATTTGGAGTGAAGCTATACAAAGCAGGGAAAGAGAACGCATTGTCTTTGGGAAATTTAGGCCACACGAGGGAGTTTCTATGACAGAGTATTTTTTGGCCCACGTTATGATTTGTAAAAACGTAGATGGGATGTCAGCGGAGAGAGATATTGTGAAATTATTACTCAGACATTTTCCCAACAAAATCCGCGAAGCTAGCTGTATGCAACAGATAGAGTCTATTCAGGGATTGCTAGCAAGTTTCGATGCGTTAGGAAATAGTAGTAGTACACGAGAGCACACCAACTATCAAACACCACCCAGAAGACAAGAACACAATCACCGTGGTCAGTTTCAACCGAGACAACAACCTGTAGGTAAGCAGTCACACCAGCAAAATAGGAATGTTCAGAGGGAACGCAATGTAGAGGAAGGTACAAGCCGAAATCAGGATACAAGGAGACAAAGTAATTTAAACTGATAGTAGACGGTAAAGAGAGATCAGATTATCAGTCTTCAGTACATGTTGCGAGAAATTGTGTAATGACGCACATGAATTATGATCTCGATGTTAGAGATGAGTTATTACGGTAGGTGGAAGTGAATCAAGTCGAAGTTGGTAGTAAAAGTGAGAACCCCGTTGTTACGATCGTTATCTGGAGGGTGCAGTATCAGGCTGTATTGGATTCAGGCAGTCAAAGATCATGTGTAAGTTCGAAGTGGTACGAGGACAGAAAAAAGGAGAATATTGAGATTGAAGAAATGCCTGTGAAATCCACATATATCGTCACTGCTGTAGGTAAACGATCCAAGCAAATATGTAAACAAGTTGCCATACCTATTTGTATTAACGGGAAGTCGAAAATTCAGATATGTCTTGTTATTCCGAATCTTATATTTGATGGTATCTTGGGATCTGACTGGCTAAGTTTATACTCAGCTCGGTTAGATTACAATGAGGCGATAGTATATTTAAGGTGGGATAATGAGGATGTTAAAGTCACGTGGGATGCCGACGTTCAGACGAAAGTGGAGGTTTGTAACATGTGATGTGTTAATGAGGTTTCAAAAGGTGAAGAAGAGAGAGCGGATTTTAAGTTGTGTGAAGTGTGGTTAGAGGAGAACCATGATGATGTTTTGAGAGAAGCGGTAGATAGTAGCAATTTGGAAGAAGGTCAGAGGGACCGATTGTTGTATGTGTTGAGAGAACACAAGGAAGTATTTTCATCGAAACCTGGCAAAACACATGTGTATGAACACTCATTTTCAGTGCTGGATCAAAGTATATTCGCTGGACCGAGATATCCGATACCACATAAGTATGCTAAAGCAGTAGACAATCAAATTGAAGCTATGTTAGAGGATGGTATTATTGAAGTTTCGAGTAGTCAGTGTGTCAATCCTTTATTGGTTGTGCCTAAGAACGACGGTTCTGTCCGTTTGTGTATTGATGCGAGGGAGATGAACAGACGTATTGCTCCTGATCAATTAAAATCGTTAACTGTAGAGGAGCTGATACAGGATTTTGAAGGGAAAGTTTGGTTTTCTACTGTAAATTTACGTAGTAGTTTCTGGCAGATTCCGTTAAGGGAGGAAGATAGACCTTTAAGAGCTTTCAGTCACAAGAGTAATCTGTATTGTCCCCGTGAAAATTGGCGATCTTACGAATATTTTAACAAGTGGAAAGCAAAAATTTTATTGTCTGCTTGAAGCCGCAACACATCACTTGGGAAGTCGTGGCGAGCCGAGAACGAGTTTTTTTTGTCGTTCAGAGGGGTGCGATACGTCATCGGCGAGACTGTGCCAAGGTTATAGCAAACCACGTGACTGCCTTCGCACGCGCGACCCAGCTTGTTTCTGGAATAGTCTGCGCAAATTAAAGGAGATCATCAGCCAATTACCGTTCTCGCTGAAGAACACACCTCCCTGGGCTAATTAGATAAAAGGCCTTGCTTCGAGTGAATCGCTCTCTTAATGCTTAATGCTCTTTATGCTCTTCTTAATGCTTGTTCGCTGCGTGAGACATCACATTACCGGACCACGTGGAAGGAAAATTTTCAAGTCAAGTCGACGTCCGTTCTACCAGAATTTAGTCTGATGATTAGTGAATTCTGTGGAATAAAAACACCTAGGAGCCAAGTTAAGTGTGACAGTGTAGACGAGCTGTTTATATTCTGCGTGTGCTTGTGCAAAATACTTAATTTTGTCATCTCAGTTACAGCTTGTGACCAGCAATCAACGGAAGACGTCTTGGAATTGAACACCTCAAGATGAAGAATTCCGCAATTACCAACATCATTTCATCGAGGGACATCCATCGCAGAGCCTCCATGGAGCTGTAAAAATGTAAGGCGTCTCTGGTAATGGGAAGGAGACTGGCCGGAGTATGCTGAAATAACTGACTGTCGACGGGAATCGAACTCTACAAAAACTTGAGTACCTTTTTAATTTAATTTATCTGTCCTATCTTTTGTACAACTAGAGATCTTTCTTCTTAAGTCGTAGATCTATCAGTTTGCTGTAGTTAGAAATATTTCATTTTCCTACTTCTTAAGGTGTCGTGGTAGACTAGGTACGTGTGAATGAAATTTTGGAATCTATTAGAGTAGACATGTAGGTTGTCTTTGAATGACTTCCCATGCTTAAGGAGCTTAAGTTTAATAATCACTGACCACACGATAAATCTACTTTCTTTGTAATATTGAAAGTTACCGGACGGAAAATTTGCGCGTACATTTTGAGTGTATAGGGTCGAACCTAGTGTCTTTTAAAATCATTTGTTGTTTTTATGATGAAGTCATCTAATTTTACGACATTCCAGGAGAATCAGTAGATGTAATAATCACTTAAATAATAATAATATTGACTAGAGATCGGGTAAAACAGAAGTAAACGCTCGTGAGCCATAAAACTACTGTAGAGTTCCTAAATGTGAGATGGAATGTGCTCTGTTCATGAAGGGTCTGGAATATGGCCTATCCTGAGGGATATTTGTTGCATAATTGAGTAAATGATGAATTAGTGGTGATATTGATTTATTCTTGTGTATTTGGAGCGCAAGATAGATTATAATTTGTGGAGCACGTGTTTGCGAGTGTATTTCACAGGTAGGAAGTAAAAATAATGCGAGTAAGGCTCACGCTTGCGGTAAATTCAACCTGTAGCCCACATGATGGTAGTGCTTATGGATTTTACTAGAATCTTCCATTATAATCTCATGAATTAGATGAACTTGCGCTGATATGTGAAACGTGTTTCTACCAAGTGATACCCATGACTTCGATCACTAGCCACCATAAATGTAGGAGAATTTCTGTACACGGATTATTCTGCGAGACATTACGCGTCCCGACCATCGATAAAAATCATAAATAAAATTGCCAAATCAGGATTCGATGTAAATAGTGTACATAAAAACGTGTTTCCCTAGTGTGAATGTGTGTGTGTAAATGTGTATATTTCTCTTGTGCCATGTTGATTTCATTTAATTTTGATCTGGTCGCGCACTCGCTGTGACGCGGATCACATTCATCGTTGTGCGTTGCCTTAAGAAATAATTTCATGCCCTTAAGGGAAAGTTTAATTAAATTAAGTCAAGGAAGACTAGGAAGGAATTTAATTTATTTTTTAATTAGCGAGATTTAAAAGGAAAGATCATCTCGTTACTTTGCGAAGGCACTCGATTTGTAAACAGAATTTATTTAACTAGCTCACACGTTGGTAATGTAAATTTCTAAAAATCTGAAATACTTTAAGATTAATTTGAATAGAAATGAAATGCAAAGATCAAAGGTAGAAATTTGTCAGCCGCATGATTGCTTTGAAACATTGTGAAAGTAAGTCATTAATAATTAATTAAAAATCATTACTCTGAAATGCTAATGATGAACATTAGGTAAATGATGCGGTGGAGAATTAATAAGAACACGATCGTGTGACAATGAAACAGGTTAACTGAATGATAAAATAATAATAATAATCAAGATAATAATTAATTAATTTTGAGAATTTTGGAAACAGTTTTTCTTTGCTACTGAAGTTCATGTTGGTGTCATTGATCAATATTAAATACTGTAAATGACTAATTCAGTTGTGTATATCGCAAAAACCACGTGTTGAGACGACTTTAAATTGGTGAAACTTTGAACACATGTTAATTTATTTAGTTCTTTCAGTCAAATGTTTGGTTTGAAAAGGCAAGTGGCCTAATTACTTCTTTGGTTTCATTTACAGCACAGTAGAGCTGGAGATATGAACACGTGTCACTTTAAATCGAGGAAGAAATCCGATATTATGAAAGCTCTGTTATGTTAAAAGAAAAATATCATCAAGAATATTTTGTTATTTGTCTGCTTATGTGAATAAATGTCAGAGTGTTGTTTTAATATTTCTTTTTATCCTGCTTGGTCATCAATCCTTAACAACCCTTAAATGCCTCTAGAAAGTGATAGCCAACGATCGAACGGTCCACCTTGGGATTCCTCGCTCGATGGCTGGGCTTAGCTCGGGAAAAATGGGGGCATTTAAGATGGCTTAATCCAAGCGTGGGGCCCGAGATTGGCTTACCCAAGCTCGAAAATGATCTTGTGCTGTCCAGTGTTTATGACATTGACAAGATCAGATGACCAAGTAAATTAGGCTGACTCTGACACATTTATTCGCCCAAATTCTTGTGGCTAACATAAGCACATGTTAAATGTAACTTGTATGAATATTGTTAAAAACAAATTCTTGCTGGTAATTAGAAATTTGAATTTGCTGCGATGATAATTAATTAAAGTTAGATTCATAATTGCGACCGATATTGGTGAAAATTTGGAACTTTCATGATATCGACAAATCGGTGCCTTCATAAATTTGATGGAGTTCGATTCCCAATATTTCAGTATTCCGATCAGAATCCTTCCAATACCAGAATAGCCATTTAATGAATAATTGTAACTATGGAGGACTTAAGGCAGATGTTGTTGGCAATGGAGGAGAGGATCAATGCTAACTTAGAGAAAAGCTTAGAACAAAAACTTAGTGAAAATCAGGCTCACTTAGAGGAAAAACTTAGTGGAAATCAGGCAAACTTAGAGAAAGGACTCTTTGAACTCAATAATAGTCAGGCGAATTTAGAAAAAAAATTTAGTGACACTCAGGTACACTTAGAAAAAGGACTTAGTGATCTCAGTGGCGCACAAATAAACCTCGAAAAATCTCTCGGGGAAGCTATTGAAGAAAAGTTGACGGACATTAAAAACCAAACTGAAGAGGGTTTAGGAAAAATATGTTCAGACATTAAACTTTTTAACGGCAAGCTAGCCTCAATGCAGAGCGAGCTCGTAATAGTCAAAAATGATTTCGCTACCATGAAAAAGGAGGTAAACGAAAACATTGCCAAGTCTATGGCGGGCATGTCCAATGAATTCAGTGAACGACTGGCGAACGTTCAGCAGGACATATTAACTGGAATCGACAAATACAAGGGCGAAGTTGAACAATCATTCCTGAATATTGAGGAAAAGATTGACACAAATTCAGAGGACCTTAAGGTTACGAAAATGACTTGGGCGAAGAAATTCATTGGATTAAACGAAAAGCTACAACAAGTCGAAAAGGGCATTCTCGACAAAATCGAGACATCCCAAGTCGATAGCTCAGAACGGATGGATTATATCCACGAGTCGCTTGAGGATAGTTGGGGCGAAATAAAAACGATCAAAACCACCCTGATGAATGCCATACACAAGGTCACGACCGAGTCAAAAACTGAAACCGAAGGGATTCGAAAGGAGTACACGGATGGAATTAAGGAGCTTGTACATGAAATGCATCTCCTGAAAATCCAGAACGAAAACACTAGCAAGGTCACCAACTCATTGCTAGAGAAGCAGGCGTTACTGGAGCAACGTGTAACCGGCACGTGTCAGACGTCAACTCCACTTGCAACTGCAGGGACAGGCGCTGCGAATACAATTGACATTTCTTCAGAGCCGACAGTAAACGCGTCTCAAATGAATACAACCGGCCAGACGCAAATAGTAAATATAATTCGTCTTCACGAAGACCAGCCCAAGAAATTCAATAACGTTAGAGGAAACGTGACTCCGAAAGGCTTCATTCGGGAACTGCAGGATTACTTTCGCGATGCGAAAATTCCACCAGAAAGGCAGTTAAGAGTCACCGAAAAATTCCTGGAAGACTCAGTTCATACCTGGTTTGTCGCATTTCGATTTTCGTTTGACGATTTCGAAGGTTTCAAGAAAGCATTCCTGGAGAAGTACTGGAATAGCGACGTCCAATACAACCTTAGGACGGAGTTATACGCCAGGAAATATGCATCATCTACGCCCACGAGATATGCGGACTTCCTATCCAGTCAATTAAGAAAATTAAGGGAACTAGACTCACCACCATCAGAACCTGAGTTGGTCAAGTTGATCACACGACAGTTACCACCAGATGTGCAGAGGATCATGATAGCCTCAAATACGCAATCTGCAATCCAGGCTGAGGCGTTACTAAGACAACTAGACATGACGTCCAAGGAACCAGTTCGTCAGGGACGAAACTCGGAACCTCAGATCCATCAGGTAACAACGAATAAGGAGGAAGAATCGAAATCAGTCAACCAAGGGAGAACGTGGAAACGTAACCCTGGAGGGCAAGATTCACCTCGTGATCGATCGCCCGTACGCAGAAATAGACCCATTAGAAACTGGGAATATTCCAGACGTAACGAGAGGAAGCGTCCATACTCAGATTATCGAAGGAGCTGGAAGCGAAACCAGGACTTCCGCCACTCAAGAGGAAGGAGAGACTGGCGAGAAGAAGAAAAGGAAAAATATCTAAAGGACCTTCAAAACTCGACACAGGAAAACGAAAGGTGGCGAAGAGCAATCCAAACCCAGGATACCAACCCTGATATCGTGGGGGCGGAAAGCCTACAATATCAAGAGGCCAAGGCTCGGGGAAGCCAACATAACAACTCGAGTCAGGAGCACAGCCAAGGTGCCATTAAGAAAAGACCTCATCTCCAATGAGAAGAGATAGAACGAATCCTGAAGGCAAAATCAGCAAACTTTAAGAAGGAAGTGCGATACAAAGTCTGGATAAATCTTACGAAGCTGTCCACAATGCCGCTAATTTAAGACTCTACCGAACACCTACACCACTAGCTGACACCGTGTAACCATCTGTTAAAAGGGAAAAATGGGGGCAGTATCAATTCTGTCGTGTCCCATATGGTACTCGTACTAGTTCTTCTGCTTTAATTCGTGCTTTGAATATTGCTCTGGGGGACGAAGCAGACCACTATGCCACTATTTATATTGATGATTTAGTAATTTCGTCTAGCAGTCTTGAAGAGCATTTAGAACATCTCGACAGGGTATTTACCAAGTTAGAACAGGCAGGTTTCACTCTTAAACTGGAGAAATGCATTTTTGTCAGCCCGAAGTCATCTTTTTAAGACACCGTGTATCTGCAGTAGGTGTGACTCCAGAAAGCACGAGAATAGAGAAAATATTGAATGCAAAAAGGCCCAGGGATATAAAAGAATTGAGATCATACATTGGAGTATGTATTTTCTTAGAAGATTTATTTTAAGATTTTCCTACTTACTAGAGCCGTTTAGAGATTTGCTCAAAGCTGGCAATAAGTGGAAGTGGGCAGAATACCATGAGAAGGCATTTGAAGAGCTAAAAAATGGTTTTAGGAAAGCTGTGATTCTGAAATATCCTAGAGGAGATAAGAAGTATGTTATGATGACTGATGCATCACATTGTGGCATTGCTGGGGTTCTATGTCAGGAGGATGATGAGAACAACTTAGGGATTGTTTCGTTGGCTTCGAGAGGGCTTAGTGCAGCTGAGAAACGCTATACGATTACTGAATTAGAGTTCTTAGCGATTATTTATTCTCTAAGTTCAGGATGTACGTGTTGGGTACAAAATTTTAGATCTGGACTGACCATCATGCGCTATCTTTTATTTCTACTTGCAAATTGTCATCTAACAGGGTCAGTAGATGGATTTTAGCAATACAAGAGTATGATTTTAAAGTGGTACACATTAAGGGCAAGAACAATGTGTTAGCCGATTTGCTATCCAGAGACCGAGATTTGTGTAATGAAGGTAGTGTTATTAAGACCCAGGAAGGCATTTTAATCCGTGCATGTCTTCATAAAGACAATAAGGAAGCTTTGAATAGATTAAAGAAGGTGCGTTTTGAACAATCTCAGGATAATGAGTGTAAAGATGTTATAAGTGAACCTGAGAACGGAGATCAGGAAAGTGTGTAAAAGGTAGACACACCTATAGGATGGTTGATCAATTTTTAACGAAGAATTTTGGTGACGATTGTTGGCGTATATGTGTACCTAAGTCTTTGAGAACGGAATTAATTTGGTTCATTCATAAGGAGTTGGGACATTTTGGTGGAAGTAAAGTGTTGTATGAGATTCAGATAGGTTTTGTATGGGATAAGATGGGAAGGGAAATTAGGAAAACTATTTCCTCTTGTGATTTATGCCAACGAAGTAAAGCTCTCAATAGGTACCTCGAAGGACCTAGGCAAGCGGTCATTACTGAGAAAACCGGTGATCTTTTTTGTATTGACTTATTTGGACCCGTAGTTCGTGGTAAATATGGCTATCAATACGTTTTTGTGGTGAATGACGCTTTTTCCAAGTTAGTCAGATTGTATCCGATGAGAAAAGCGACAGGTCTTAGTTGCAGGAAGATTATTAGTGACAAGTATGTTCAAGAATTAGGTACGCCTTGTAGGTTATTATCTGATAGCGGATCTCAATTTACCTCGAAGAAGTGGAAGGCTGTGATGACAGAGTTACGTATCACACATGTTTTTCCTCAATTAGGAATCCGCAAGCGAATATGTGTGAACGCACGATGAAGGAATTAGGTAGGATGTTTAGATCTTTAGTTCATGACAAGCACACTGCGTGGGTTGGTTCTTTAGCGTTGATTGAGAAATGGATTAACATGGTTCAGCATGATAGTACGAAATTCACCCCATTAGAGGTTCATTTTGGCAGCAATCCAAGGAATGAGCTGACAAAAGTACTAGGTATTACACAGGAACCGCAGCGGGACTCTCAGATATATGTCAGATTAGTGAGAGAGCATTTAATTAAAGCGGCTGAGAAGCGTAGCAGACAGCAGAAACGTCAGGTGTTGGACGAATTTCAGGTAGGAGATTCTGTTCTGTTACGTGTTCCCATGCTCTCGTCCAGTGAAGAGAAAGTGACGAAGAAATTATTTTTGTTGTATCAGGGTCCATTCCAGATTCATTGTCGGGTTGGTCCTTGTGCATACAGATTGAAACATGGTAATCGTGTCATGTTGGGCACTAATAATATTCGCTCTCTGAGACGATATATTTCTGCGAATTAAGTGTAATGTCTCCCCGATGTTGTTTTGACAACATTAAATGTACTTGAGTTAGAAAACGTGAATTCATGTATAGGTTGGAAACCTAGACCTGACACCATTGTAGAAGCCATGAGTAACTTGGGATTTTTGAAAGTGCAGAAGGAAATTAATGCAATAATTTTCTAAGTAGTAATAATTTTTGCAATGAAAACAAGAAATTGCTTGCGGCCATATTGCACCTGTCCAGGGCTCCAGTGCATAACAATTTATATTAATTGGCTTATAAAGTGGCTGTAAGTATTTATTCGACGAGACCCTTGGACATTCCTTGGAATCGAAAGCGATCACCCCTACTTGAGTTTTCTTCGGCTTGCTCAAGAGCTTGGGTTCGAGGTATGTCCGGAAGGGGGCTTAAACTATTTAATTCTAAGTAAGGGGAAAGAGGCTCGGATATCAGAGGAATACGAACACATTACTAATGAGAAGGAATACCGTCTATTTGTACAAACACCTTTAATTAACTAAGGAAAACACTTGAAATTTCATTACATACAGATATGCCGAGATATTTGTTAATACATTACACTAATTCATAATCAGGTCTGAGTTTGAATGCCCTTTTCTGTCTTTTTCTCAGACCGGCATTTGTCATTTCATAACCTTCAAATCATTAAACACACTGAAAAGGGCGTCCCCTTTGAATTATCTAACACACGAAAATCTTATTATATTAAGCATTTTACACATATGTTATTTACAAGGGCATATCTTCTTACGGCACGAGTTGTATCGCCCAATTTATTCGTATCATGTTAATTGAGTTTTGTTAAAATTATCGAGTACCCTTCGAAACACATGATAGCTATGTCACATTCTCTATGCTAATGACCTCGTCTGATTTATCACACGGAGTATTTACCCCTCGTAACGCCTCTTTCATAAGGATCTACCTAGGCGTTAATGTAACAAGTGACATTTCATTTCAATGGTGTTCCTAAAAACAACAGGCATATCAACCGACAACCAATAAATTGCATCACCTAACATATAATACACACACTGGAAGAAATAACATAACATCTTGCATTTGCTTCTCCATGCCAGAGAAGAAGAAAAAAACAACAACACAGGATCTTGGTACAGCTCCGATTTGTTACCACATGTGGGTAACAGTCTCCTTCGAGCCCTGGAGCCTCGAGCCCAGGACTTCCATGATTTGTTACCACATGTGGGCAATAGTCTCCTTCGAACCCTGGAGCCTCGAGCTCAGGAATTCCATATGTGGGGTGTACAAAAAAAACCTGAAACCCTATCCCGGTTTTTATTTTAATAATAATAATAACAAAGGTGGAAGGAGTTCATTCATTTGTCATGCCTAAGATATGTGCGACGGTGTCTTTATCTTTAATTGTGCATGTTTTCGTTCTACTATGGAAAGAAAGGAGGACTGAAAGCATCCTTTTTACACAGTGGCCAGCGAGCTCCTTCCGTTCCCCCAGGCCATAAACTTGTCAAACGGCTCGCCTGTCTTTTATTTTCTTTTCCTTCACCCACAGAGCAAGGCTACCAATTACTTGCTATATTTAAATACTCATATTATCGCAAAACAACTTTCTTTCTGCGATTCATTGGCGCTATCAGCGTGCCACCCTACATATGACCTCAGCCATCTTATCCATGTGACGGCATTTTTTCACCGTCCCAAATATCTCTTCTACCGGAGAATACACATATGTAAACACCACTGTACTTTCAGACTTACGAACTCACAAATCACGTACCGTCCCTTTCGTCCTCATACCTCGAAAACAATGCACATTTAACCAGAAGACTCTAGCCTTCAGAATAACAATAAAAATAATTCATGGTTAATCGCGGTCTATGAAATTCAAGTACACCCACACTTTGTTTATTGACGTCTTGTAGTATGCAGCCTTAAACCTATACAGGAGGAAATTCTATGATCAGGTGACGTATCATCCTAAATAACTAATCGGGAAATTTGTGATGATTCGTAGCATTTAAACTCAGCCTTGGACGATCGGAACATATTATGAAACTTTATTCCCCGTTATCTACATCACGTCACCTGTAAATTATACTAGGGCCTTATTAATTACCATGCATTATATCCCCTAATTAATGAAATATTACCATACATTATATCCCCTAATAAATGAAATGAGTGGCTCCAGCCACGAAGAAAATCTCACAGGAAAATCTTATCAACTATAATCCCTGAAACCTGCGTTATACTCAAATGATATTCAAAGTATTTACATGCAAATGATTTTACTTCCCTACACGTGACTAGCTATCAAGATAAATGAAAGAGTACTCATCACTTCTGCGGTTCGCTACCCTCAGGGAGTACATCCATCAGCTTAGGCGGTCATCGGAGCGTTGATATCTGCAGGGTTGTCCAGGGTCCTCATCTGCCGGTTCGTCCGCATGCCGATTGGATCCTCAGATGTCGTCGGAAGGTCCAGAGTATACCTGATGTGTTGAAGTGACTATACAGCGGACCTCTCACCACCCCTGAATTTCTCGGAGGTCAAATATGCAATGAGGAAGGATTAATGTGTTATAAATGCACTAAGTGTGTCATGCATTTTAAATCTGTCACGGCTAAAGGTACTCATATATTCAAGTATCCTAGCCCTAGATTGTTAGTCTGTCCTGCAGCTCGACACCATTGCCTTCCCTTGCGCACACTAGTTCTCCATAACTACTGTAGTTGACTCTAGGAGCACCACGCACTAGACGGACGCACTCACAGGGTTTGAACATACGTGTTAATATATCTTTTTATATCGGTCATCAATCGACCCACTCCGCTTCAATAATCTTTAATCCAATGTGCAACTCACTGCGTTAGAGCGAATACGGCGGACACTGCCCGGTCTACAAACCGATGGCTAAATGCCAATCACTGATGTCGTCGGTTCGAACCTCACTGCAACACTGTGATCGAACTATATCTTGAACACCCCGCGCCTCTCCGATACATAATCCGAATAAAAAAATTCACATCCAGATCATTACAGACTGCATTAGAAGCATGATCAATATCTGGCTTGCAACGCACTGTCACTCACTATATGTTGTCACTGACTATTACATATCACTGTTCGATGAGGAATTTCCACAATGTAAAACACTGAGTATTCATACTAACTGTTCACTCACGAATAGACCTGTTGATTACACCGAAGGCACAAAATATACTGGGGTACCCTGGTCTCTTGACTTTCGCCTATATGGTGGAACGAATTATTTCTGGAGGGGGAATCAGTCCACGCCCCCTTGTCACACATCGCTCCGCTGGCAGGTGTATTTACACTTTGAATTTAGTATCAAATTAAAGCCTGTACATCCCGTTTTCCGTTGATCATTTTTCATTGCGAATCTTTCACGGGCTCGCCTATAATTGTTAAAGCGTCAGTACCAATTTAAAGTAGGTGGAGCTTGACTCCGGGTATTTTTTAGTTTTCCTGGTCCTGTCATGGCCGGGCATCTGGTCTTTCTCACTTCAAGGTATTCGCTACCTGCGCACTTCCCATTATTCTTATTATGTAGAATGGTTCTCTACATGACAAATCCACATAAAATCCCCTCATTTATTGAAGCTGTAACTCGAAATTATCTATCAAGCATTTCCGAGTTATTAATGTTGATAGCCTCGAAACAGTTGAAAGCGATACATTGGTACCACCAGATATTTAGGGGAATACATGGGGTGATATCGTCTCGAATGTTGGGACGACTTCCTTGAGGCTGTTTCGTGACCTCACCTCTCAGTCATGTGACATCTCGCTTGCCCCGGGTCTCTCGCTCAGAGAGAGAAAGAATTCTACTTACGGGCGCCTGTACTCCCTGTTTTCTCAATTACGCGCAACGAGAGGAGAGGCGCGTGGCTATACGGGGGGCGGCTCGCATCCCGGAACCGTCAAGATTATCCCCGTTCGGCGGCTATTTGACATAGAACCGTGCGGAAAACGGCATTTTCTTTCTACAGGATGTCTCCATATAAGTATGACGAGGTCATGAACGGTCACATCCCTCCCCAACTTGGGTTAAGAAAAATCACGACAATGAGGAGGGATTTTTCTTACAAATCAAATGCATCATCATGACCCTTTCACTTGGCTATTTCGGAGGATAACTTTCTCCAACCTCAATTCATATCCGATCATAAGGATGCGCAAGCAATCTTGAGTCATCATATTCCGTCTTTCCGCGCAATCTATACAATCATCCTCATCTGAATAACCCCCGTCACCCTCTGCATCTCGATCATCTTCTTCCATCAGCACACAGTTGACATCATCACCCTCTTCTTCCTGTTCATGGTCATCTTCAACGTCGGCTTCATCTTCTTTCTCATCTTCTTCTCCCGATGGTTCTCGCTCAATATGATCATCCGGGTTTCCTGCTGATGGCTGTCCGGGCCCGTGATATAATTTCAGATTTCCCGCATTGTATATGGATTCACTGGTGCCATCCATTGACTGAACCTTATATGAATTGTTCTCTAAACTCTGAATTACTCTATAAGATCCAATGTATAGTTCTGCGAACTTATGGTAAAATTTACGCGGTGGGTCTGAACTAATGGGACGCTTTACCAATACGAGCTCTCCCAAACGTAAAGCTCGGTGAAACCTCCTATTCCGGTGTCTTCGCATTCGTTTGTCTGCCTGTTTTCTGAGAGGCTCCAAGGTATCTCGTACTCTTAATTCTGCTGAAAGCCTCGGATCCTCTGGACATGGTACAATGTTCTTCCAGGGCCTTTCAGGATGCTCATTAAAATGT
The DNA here is from genome assembly GCF_040414725.1 of Anabrus simplex. Lineage (NCBI taxonomy): Eukaryota > Metazoa > Arthropoda > Insecta > Orthoptera > Tettigoniidae > Anabrus > Anabrus simplex. The sequence continues at coordinate 433,026,372 of NC_090269.1, read as the reverse complement.
ACAACACTAGGAATCTGCCCCGTTGATTCGTGGACTGTGGAGTTGATGCATTCCATGATAATCGGAACAACATCTACCCACCGCCAGTGTTGCCTTGGGCAATATATCCTACAGAATTTACTGATTTCCCGCATAATCCTTTCTGCTGGGTTGGATTCTGGGTGTCTGATTGAAGTCATGACGTGCTGGATTCCCATTTGCTCAATAGCACGGCGAAATGCAATAGACGTGAATTGGGGTCCATGATCGGTTAGCAATCGTTCTGGTTGGCCCATTTTCGGAACGATTTTATTCCTGATCTCAGTAATAACTGCACGGGTATTCGCTTTTTGCACCGGGCATAGAACAACATATTTAGTAAATACATCCATACAGACCAAGATGTAGTGGAGTCCTCTGGTCGCCTTGGGAAGGGGACCGTAAAAATCCATCGAAGACAACTCACGTGGCTTCTCAGGTATTATTGGCTTCGGTGGTTGTTTGAGCAAGTATGCGTTTGGTTTAATCCGTTGACAGGTGTCGCAGGACATCAGAACTGTGCGCGTTATTCTCCTCATCCGAGGCCATGTGAAGGTCTCCCTAAGTGTGGCCATGTCCTTTTCAACTCCTCCATGCCCTACGGAATGATGCGCAAGCCATATTAAATCCACTTGGAGAGCAGATGGAACGACCACTCTAAGGCGCGTGTGAGCTTCGTCCACATATTTGTACAAGACTCCGTTTATGAAATTGTAATTTGGAGCGCGTTTCTTAGCATCTTGATATTCAGGCGTTCCTGGCTGTAATTCTTTGCGAAGGAAACGGACCATACGACGGGTTTCAGGCCAGCTTTCCTGTTCTTCCGAAATTTGCCTCAATCTGTCAAGAATCTCTTGATCAACTTCTACAAGCTGTAATTGATGCACGGCCTGCATTTCAGAATCCGGGTTTCTGCTAAGCGCGTCGGCGACTACATTCTCCTTATCCGAGCAATGTTCCACCTCCAAATCAAATTGTTGTACAAATAAGGTCCAACGGTTTACTCTTTCGGACGACATAGTGGATTTAAGCATGAATGTTAGAGCTCGATGGTCTGTACGCAGAAGTATGGGGAACCCATAGATATACTTCCGCCAATGGCTGAGAGCTGTGACAATAGCAAGCATCTCAAGCTCAGTTACGGTGTAATGACGTTCATGTTCACGCAGCTTGCGGCTCATGAAAGCCAAGTAATTTATCGGTGGCACAGCACCCTTCCTCTCCTGATAGAGCACGGCGCCTACCCCAATCATGGACACGTCCGTTTGGATGACAAATTTCTGACTGAAGTCAGGATATCCCAATTTCACGCTCCGGCTCATTAACTCCTTTGTCTTACTGAAAGCTTGTTCACACGTGGCATCCAACTTCCATCTGTTATTTTTCTTTAGCAAGTCTTGTAATGGCGCAACGGTGGTGGTATATGCAGGACAATGGTCTGCAAAAAAACCCACATAGACCTAAAAATTGTCGGACCTGCTTGACCCTCGTGGGTTTCGGAAAATCCTGAATCGCCTTTATTTTCGTCGGATTTGGAGAAACACCCCCTGCATCGATTACATGTCCCAGGAAAAGGATGCTGCGCTGGCAGAAGTGTGATTTCTCAAAGTTAATTTTGAAGTTGTTCCCACTCAGATCTTCGAGAACAAGACGCATGTTCCAAATGTTCTTCTAACGTTTGCGTAGCGATCAAAATATCATCCACATAACGGCCCGTTATTTGTTTGACTTTATCACTCACGTTTCTATCGAGTGCTCTGATTAAGGCTGACCCAGCATTCTTAATTCCAAATGGCAAACGGTTATATACATAGGTCTGCTGATCAAACGGAACCCCGTCAAGACCTTAGACTCACTCGTTAGTTCCGCTTGGTGATAAGAAGATCGTAAATCGATATTTGAGAACAATTGCATATTCTGAAATTTCTTTAAAATGTCTTTGATATTTGGTGCCCTATCATACTCCGGCACGAGTCGTTCGTTAATGGCCATACGCGTCCAGACACACCCTCAGAGATCCATTAGGTTTAGCTACAACGACTAACGGGTTTAAAATGGCGTTGGAGCCTTGGATACGATATCATGATCTTCCATTTCTTTAATGAGCGCGCGCACCTTCGCGTGATGTTTCTCTGGGATAGGATAAGGGTTTTTCTTGAATGGTTCCCAACTAGTCACCACCAGATTATATTTGTAATTCAAAATTTTCCCAGGTTGTGAGCCGAAAACATTCCTATGCGTTTTCAGGATCCCCTTCAATTTATATTTGTCATTTTCATTGATTTTAGCCTCATCCAATTTAATCTGCAATACGTCTTCAAACCTAGGTTCTTCTCCTTCGCCTTCTTTCTCCAAATCAACAACCATCATCTCGAATTTCTCCCTGATTTCTTCCATCATTTGAGCGTTCCAAGTCGGAAATTCTCTAGGCCTATCTTCTTCGCTGTGGAGTACCTGCGTTGTCCAGATCCTTTCTCCGTCTTCTGTTTCTGGCCTATCATTTAACCGGACATCCTCGCGGCTCATGTTGATGCAAAATTTGACATGAATTTGATCCATGTCGATAACCGCTCTATAATCACGCAAAAGATCCGCATCCACAATCACGTTGTATTCCATCTTGTCTAGAACCAAGAATGGATGCGCGAGCGTCGCGTTACCTATCTGTAGGTCTAGATATACTTGCGTATCGCATACAGTCGTGCGATCCGGAATGATGCCCCGCACCTTTACCTTAGCTACTGGTAAAGTAGGAATTTTAAATTTTGATTGGATCTCTCTGACAAAATTTCTCGACACCACGCTCACGCTGGCTCCGGTATCCACTAAACAACGTACGCGGAGTCCGTGGACACGTATGTAAATCACCGGTAATTCCCTATCTTTTTACTGCATGGATTTGGGTCTTCTATCAGGTCCTCTGGTTGCATCACCCAGGTATCAACGGTGACGATGGTCCATTCTAATTCGTTTTGGTGGTTGTTGCTATGGGGAAAAAGTATCTCCTCGATACCTAGTTCATCTTTTTTTTACAGCTCCACCCCCAGCATGATATTCGTTCGCGTGAGGGTTGAGTCGATTCTCGGAATCTTGTCTACGTTGGGCCTGAAGCTGGAGATTTTCCGCCTCTCTACTTTCTTCCATCGCGGCCATATCTTGAATTGGTCCTTGCCATTTGTCATTCATAACAGGTTGATTTCACCGGGCGAGTTGGCCGTGCGTGTAGAGGCGCGCGGCTGTGAGCTTGCATCCGGGAGATAGTAGGTTCGAATCCCACTATCGGCAGCCCTGAAAATGGTTTTCCGTGGTTTCCCATTTTCACACCAGGCAAATGCTGGGACTGTACCTTAATTAAGGCCACGGCCGCTTCCTTCCAACTCCTAGGCCTTCCCTATCCCATCGTCGCCATAAGACCTATCTGTGTCGGTGCGACGTAAAGCCCCTAGCAAAAAAAACAGGTTGATTTCTGAGGTGTTCAACGTATCTTCGAGACTCGGCCTGACGATCCCGTATGTGGCTGTCCGAACCTCTAGGTCTTTCCCATGGCCGTCCTCCATCACTTCTCCATTTCGTGTACGGTCTTCGATAACGATCGACTTGATTGTGTCCGAATCCATTTCTTCTTTCGTAAGGTCTTCTGTGTTCGTAATTTCGAGAACCCCATCTGTCACGATACCGTTCTCTTGGTCTATTCCACTTTGAAGTATCCCTATCTTCTGTCCTCGGTGCCGAGTACATTTCTCTCCTTTCTTCTGTACTAGTCCCCTGATTTCTGAGCTGAGGCGTTCCTCCTTCTCGATTTGTATTGACTATGTGGATAGCCTCATGGTGCCTCTGTCGAACGTATCCCCCGTTAGTTGTTTGGTCGAGCTGCCGCAAAACATGTTCAGCCTCGACCGCTGTCCTAACATTAGCAGAGATAAGTAATTTCTGCACCTCTAGTGGTAGCTGCTTCCCTATCGCTGCCACCAATTCCATTTCTGATGGGGGACTATCCAGCTCTTTCATCCTCAGGAGCTGGTGCACAAACTACGGAAGAACCACTGTACATTCGCAGGATAAAACTTTCCAAAAAATTCCTACTTAAACATATTAGTAGAACGAATTCCCTTATTGTCCCTAAATTATAATTATTATATGAATATTATCAACAGCGTCCTCCTCCCAATCATCGGTATCCCGCCATATATATGGCTTATGCTGAAATCCATCATCTTACTGAGACTATACTTCGTACACCACGCGTTAATACGTATTCATACCACTATGATATTCAAACATTCCGTCCTTCAATTATCATTGCCCCTTCTGATGCATCAAACCAATCAATGTCTGCACTTTATCCCACATTATACGCTCATAAGAAATTTAAAAGTCCCATAACCACACCAGATTACCACCTATTTACCGATGGGTCAAAATCAAATACTGGAGTCGGAGCAGCATTTTACGATCCACAACTACTCATTAGCTTTAAATATCCGTTACCTAATAATTTAACTATTTTTACAGCAGAATTATATGCCATACACCAAGCCCTCGTATATGTTCAACAGTTGCAATCCAAAAAATAAATATATTCAGCGATTCTCAAAGTGTTTTACAAGCTCTGCAATCACTCGCCCCTCATACAAATACATATGTCTACGAAGTCAAGTCTCTTCTATTTCGACTTGAAACATCCGGTTTTGTTATAACGCTAATATGGATTAAAGGGCATAATCGGCACGTAGGGAACGATATGGCCGATATAGCAGCGAAAGACGCCAGTGCAGATACCGCGAATATATTACAAATCAAAATTCCGATTCCCGACTTCTTTCCACATATCAAAACTGCAGCTCAACACACATGGTGCACACAATGGCGATTATCTGCTCGTACGAAAGGCCAACATTACTATCAAATTCAACCGAGTATTCCCACACTGCCGTGGTTTGCAAATGGTACGTATACACGACGTCACATTACCAATATCATCCGACTACGTTTTAATCATGCCTTAACCCCAGTATATTTGACTCGATTTCACATTACGAACGACCCAACTTGTTCCTGCGGAGAATCTGAGGGCGATAGTGACCACCTGTTTTTTCATTGCCCCCAATATGCACATCACCAGACCATTTTAATGCAGAAATTACTTAAAAGTTCAAGTATCTTTCCCTACACGACTTTCAGTTTTGTTGCACCAACCTTCGCCTACGATCATTACTATTTTAAACGAGTACCTTGATAACACTCACATCATAAATTGTAATTATGATTTAGTTTTTCAGTTGTTTTGTTCCGACATGTTTGTGAGGTGGCACTTCTATATGTCCCTGGTGAGTAAATACTGTCTCAAGGTTTTTATTACTTTCCGATCTTGTACAGTGTAACACGTTACTCCTATTCCAGCTTACTAAGTTCTTTGTGTCCCTGCTCAGTACCGAATGTAATACTTCCATGAACCTACTCATACCCGATATAATTTTGCTTCTTTAAGTGCATCTATCTACGTGTGATCATGCTAAAATCGGGCATTAGTGATGTAATCGTGTGCTTTTGTGATATTAATGGTCTCGTGACTGGGAAAGAATTTGTTGAATCCCAAATAAATATCCGCAAGACAAGACAAGACAAGTGGAACTTCAGGTAACCTAGAATACATTGGTAGTATTTCTTCGATCGGTAAGCTGAAAATAAATACACGTTCGGTAATTATAGTGCAACAAATATTCGAACACTGTTACCAGTGCGATGTTATAGAGGCTTCATTTCGTGTTCAAAATTGAGCGCTTTCCCCCAAACTAACAGTACAGATCTCTTATATCAAGTGAAATGTTGCATACATTATCTTCAGTCTGTTTCTCATTGTGTAGAATATTTATTTCAATTTGTTAACTGGTCGTTACACATTGTTCTCTGATTTATACTCCAGTGATGCTTCATTTTATTACTCAAATATCTGTTTTCCTTAGCATTACCCAATTTCATACTTGGTATTATTACTACTTTAAGCGATTAGTACGGAGAGTATTTATTGTATGGCCCAAGCGTACCGTAATATTTATACATTTCCAAATAAGACAATTACCTATATCCGGTTCTGTTTCGAAGTGGTAGCTTTGCTGTTTAATATTGAGTTTTTTTGTATTATTCGCACACTTTAAGTTGACGCATTTGTGTACGGGGGTGAGGAGTAAAGGCCCATTCACAATGCAAACGTAACCGTAAACTTAACGACGTAACGTAACCGTAAAATTAACGTAAAATTTGTGGTATTCACAATGGAGGAACGTTACATTAACGTAAAGAGTACACAGCAGCCAATCAAAACACTGCCATGTTATTTAGCACGGAAGTCGGGTTTTGGGCTATCTCGCAGTTTTATATTTCAATACCTCGATGGAATCAAACAACGTGGTAGCGGAATTCATATTAACTTTGCTCCTGGGAGCTGTGTAGGCCTACGGTACGTGAAAAGGCGATCTAAAAAACGGTGCAGAAAGTGGTTTCATCCCTTGAATCAAAGAAGGTTATCTCATCTCAGGGCGATTTCGGTAATCTACTGTAAGAAATGACCCTCATCAGTTCGTTTTGGACATGCGGATGAAACCTGAACTGTTTGTCTTTCTTACGATTTGCTTCCCCTTTTATAATAAAAAGAAATGTAAGGTCTCCTTTACCGACATCTCTGACCCTATCTATCACACCCCGATGAGATGTTTGGATCTATTTGTTTGAATTATATCGTTTTCGTAAACTAGTAGTCCGTCATAATGTTAAGAAATATACAGGGACACTGTTTTATTTATGACACGTTATGTCTCTCGTCCATTCGTTGCTACAGGATATTTATTTCCACCTATTATTTTTCGGTACAGCGTATTTGTAATTCTTTTTCCTTCTGTGATACATAGCCTATACACAAAGATTATTTTGAAAGAGAATTACAAGTGTTTCGTCGAAAGAAGTCATTACCGTATTTCGTGCACAACACACTTTGTTTACCTCTGCTCTGATTGGCTGGTTCTTAAAGTTAACGTAAAATTAACCGCAAGAGCTTGGAGTTTGCAATCCCTTAATTTTACGGACTCGCAGTTAAGTTTACGTCGGCGCATTGTGAATGGTTCCATTAGATAAGATGGCCGCTAACTTCTAAGTTTACGTTAATTTTAAGGTTACGCTACGTTACGTTTGCATTGTGAACGGGGCTTAAGGAGGGAGCTGTCCCGGTATCGATTGTGCTGCCAACTGAATGAAAATGAAATCTGAATTGAGTCGAGAATATGATCGATCGATATGACGTTTCTAAACCGCAACGAGCTAGAATAACATAGAGGGGCTGTATACCTGACATCAGCGCTCCCTGCTTGAAGCAAGTTGACAAGGGGCAGCCATGTTAACGGTTGTCAAAACAAAGCGAATTGGCGCGAGAGCATATGTTGAGGTGACAGGGAGATCGTGCATGCCAATTTAATTCCCTAAGTTTTAAGAAATGAAAAGATAGATTCGATTCGGTGTTCGGCTGTTGTGCGGTGTACACGTCTAGCTCCGGTCACTGGTGCAGCGGCTTTTTTCCTGTTTGTAGATAAGTAGAGTGTTTTTATGTTTGTGTTTGTATCCTAGTAAATTTCTTTTGTGGTTGTTCTGGTGCTAGTATAGGGTAATTCCTTTTGGACTATTATGTCTGTAGATAGTGGTGGTGGCCCTTTAGGCCGACCTCCTGATATTGATAAAGATGCCGTGCGTAAGGATTTACCCATGGACGTTAGTAATACTGTTACTCAACGAGACAGTTCTCAAGATACAATATGTGATTCGGATCAGCGCCCTCAAGTTCCTGTATCTACCTATTCTACCACTCATCTTGGCCCTTACATAGTATTTGTTGAATCGATTGACTCTACAAATAAAATAGGACATATTCACCCTATGGCATTGGGACGGATTTTCTACGAGAGGCAAATTGGTGAAGCCAAGGCCATACATAGGAAGGGACGTAATAGAATTCAAGTTACTTTTATGTCTAGTAAGGCTGCAAACGCCTTTCTTTCTCATCCCATTCTTGCAGAAAAGAAATTGAAAGCTTTTATTCCGTCTTCGAATATTCAGCGAGTAGGGGTCATAAGGGGAGTAGACACTACTATTTCCGAATCTGACATTCTCACCTATTTAGATTCACCTTATCCTGTAGTGAAAGTACAACGTCTAAATAGACGTTCATCTAAAGACGGAAAAACTGAATATATCCCTACAGGTACTGTGAAGGTTGTATTCGAGAGTCAACACCTTCCGAAAAGCGTGTCTATTTTTAAAGTCATGATAGAGGTTCAGGCCTACATATTTTCTCCTTTAATATGCAAACGATGTCAGCGGTACGGACACACCGCTTCTAATTGTCGTTCTAGGGAGCCGAGATGTGGTAAGTGTTCCCTTACTCATTCTACTGAAGATTGCACTCACCAAGTCGTTAAATGTGCTAACTGTGGCGGAAATCATCCTGCGGGAGCAGAACATTGTGAAATCCACAAACAACAAAAAGAAATTAAACGCATTATGAGTGTTGAAAACAAATCATATTTTGAAGTGAAAAACTATTTTGCCCCATTACAGTCCCTATCTAACCCCCTTCTGATACCCCAACATTTTCCTCCTTTACCCACTAGATCAACTCCATCGGAAGAAACTCAACCTCGAAAGCGTAAATTTACTATGGTGGTTAATAACCCCCCCCGCCCACCTGTCACCCCAGGTTATGATAGGGCATCATATCTGCATTTACTAAGTAACCCGAAAACGGTTCCAGAACATTCTGGTACTCCCTTAGTGCGTTTGATACCTGCTCCTCCTACCGAGACCGCCTCTACATCACTGAAGCCAAGTTCTCAAGGGCAAACTTCGGATCCCCACGCGCCAATATCGTTATCTACCTCTGTCATGGCTTTACAGGGTAAATCAAACGTTAACGTTAATGAACTATGTCGACCTCTCTTTAACAGATTTGCAGATGTAATCGCAACAATTGATACAACTGGCGTATGGAAGAAAGAGTTAAAATCATTATATGATGATCTTGTTCAAGTTGTGGGACCTCCCCCTACTGTTAAGTAAAACATGCGGATCCTGCAATGGAATTGTCGGAGCATATTAAATAAGAAACATGAATTAGTGAGTTTAATAAATTCTTTTGATCCTGCGGTAATTTTCTTGAGCGAAACGTGGTTAAAATCTCATTTTCATTTTCGCATGAAAGGTTTTACGGTCATACGGCATGATGCACCCATCTCTGGAGGCACATGCATTTTCCTCAAACAAGACATCTACTTTCAGGAAGCTCCATTAAACTATAGCATACCGGGCACTCAAGCCCTTGTAGTCAAAATTCAAGACTGGACCTTGGTTTCTATATACTGTCCGCCGTGGATAAAAGGTACCTATGTCCAATGGGACAAATTTTTTTCACAATTCTCACAAAACAACACCCTAATCGGTGGTGATTTTAATGCTCACAATCCTCTTTGGGGGAGTTTATCTAGTTGCCCCAAAGGGCGGAACATTGAACGGATCACCGTAAAACAGGAACTGGTTATCCTCAATGACGGTTCTCCTACTCGGTTAACAGCTCCTAACATTAATAAAAGTGCAGTAGATCTCACTATTTGCACAGTAGATTTGGCACATAAAACATATTGGAATGTCATTTATGACACCCATCAAAGCGACCATTTTCCCATTTTAATCGATATCGGCCCACAGGTTATCAGGAATGTCTCTCACTTTATTGCATCCCGTAATCTTCGCTCTTTTGATTCTACGCTATTCACGACCTTTCTTGCAGATAAAATCCGCTCTACACTTCCAGCTCCCCATATTCTTGACTACGATCTACTATTATCCTTTATTTACTCTTACTTAGATACTTATCATCCTATTGAACACAAGCGGTCTTTTAAAATGCAGAGAAATGCTATTCGTTGGTGGGATTCCGAGTGTGCGTCTTTAGTTCGTCGTAGACAAGCTGCCTTAAAAGTTTATAGAACATCTGGCTCCTATGATCACTATATCCAATATAAAAAAATAGTCGCTTCCATACAGACTATTTTTAATGAAAAACGACGAACAGCATGGAAAATATTTGTCACATCTATCAATCGACAAACCCCTCTCAAAGATATATGGGCAGCCATCCACCATTTAAGTAATACTCATACAAATCCTGTTTCTCAATCGCATCCTCAAGGAATTGCCCAATTTTACCACCAACTAACACCCGATTACGTGGAACCTTCTTATGAATATAGTTTAATACCTTCCTCCGACAAATTTTCTAGTCTATTACAGAATATCTCCCTCCATGAGCTAGATATGGCACTCGAACATCGTCAAGATACTAGCCCGGGTAGAGATTCTATCACCTATAAAATGTTGAAATATCTTCCGTTCCACGCTAAGCAAACGCTGCTAAATACCTTTAACGCTATACTTGACAGCCATGCCATTCCTGTCGATTGGAACGATTTTCAAATTTTACCCCTCTTAAAACAAGGTAAACATCCTCAAGACCCAAACGGGTATAGAGGTATCGCTTTGGGTTCCTGCCTTCGTAAAACTTTTCAACGAATCCTCTTGCACCGTCTTCTATGGTGCTTAGAATATTATAATATACTTCCAGTGTACCAGTTTGGGTTTCTGAAAGGTCGAAGTACGGCAGACGCTCTGAATATATTATTTACAGACTTATTACTCGCTCGCAGTCGAGGTGACGTTTTGACGGCTATCTTTCTCGATATAAAAGGAGCATATGATAATGTGGACATAGGTGTACTTCTTGCCAAATTATATCAATGGCAATTTCCTCTTTCGTTTATTAATATTATACGGCAATTATTCACCAATCGTCACATTTTTTTAAAGACCAATGGCCAGAGTTTCGATTCTCGATATACTTCTAAAGGTCTCCCACAAGGTGATTTTTTGTGCCCTATCTTATATCTGATATATACTTTTGACTTAGAGCGGGTGATTTCTCAACAGGCTAGGATCCTACAATATGCTGACGATATAGTTATTTATTCCATTAAAGCATCGGCCCTTGAATCCCGTACTACCATTGAACGTACACTACCGATCCTCTATAGATGGCTGTTCCAGCATAACTTAGACATCGAATTTCAAAAATCCTCTGCCATGATCTTTACGAAGAAACGAAATTATGATCGTACTCCAATTACCTTTGGTTCCTATGAGATTTGTATCAAAACTTCGGTCAAATATTTAGGCATTAAAATTGATAATAAATTACTCTGGAAAGAACATATCGAATATATTCTTTCCAAATTAGAAACTAAATTCCTTATCATTAAATCTCTCACTAAACACACCTGGGGATCGGATCCATATGTCCTTCTTACGGTATATAAAAATATCATTCGGTCAGTATACGAATATGGCTGTCATTTTCTTGATATAGCATCTAATAGCCAACTACGCAAACTTGATACCTTTCAGTTTAAAATACTCCGCTTAATCCTGGGGGCTATGTCCTCCTCCCCAACGAATGCACTGTTAGCTGAAGCATCGGAACCGCCATTAAAATTTCGACGACGACTACTCGCTAGCAAATATCTTCTTAACAAATTAAATAAATATCGCCACCCAATCATCCCGAAATTACAGCTATTACATGAATATTATCAAAACCGGAATGTTAATGAAGATCATCAACCGGCCCTATTATGGGCATTTAACCACTTCGGTCACTTTCGTACTAGCATGGTACAAACGTTAAATCACCCGAAATACTCTATACCTTTTCGAGCTAGTACATTTAAACCTGATATTCTTCACACTATATTCGAAACTAGTCCTCCAATACTCCGTACAAATAACCATGTCACGACCAGTTTATTTCACTTTGCGTTCCATAGGCATAACCAAGAACAATATATTATTTTTTACACTGATGGTTCAAAGACCCTATCCCCTACTGGTGTCGGAGCTGCATTTTACTCCCCCCAACTGGCTATGAACAAACAATTCACTCTCCCACACCTCGCTTCTTCTTTCACGGCTGAAATTTTCGCCATACGCCAGGCTTTATTGCACATAAAATATTCTGGAATATCAAAAGCTCTCATTTGTACTGACTCTTTAAGCACCTTGAAGGCTTTAGACAATCCCGAACATACCAATAATTGGTACATTCAAAATTTACGCAAATTAAGCTATGACTTGTTCCTCCGTAATGTTAAAGTATTATTCGCATGGATTCCGGGCCATTCTGGCATACACGGTAACGTCACAGCGGATATCCTAGCTAAAGAGGCTGCCCAGGGTTCTGGATTGGATTACTATATCGCAGTTCCACACACAGACTTATGGGAACACTGTCGTCACTTCATCCACGATCAGTGGTGTGCAGAATGGCGCCGAACTTCCCAGTTGAAAGGTAAGCACTTATTCACGCTTCTACCTGATATTCCTAATAAACCGTGGTTCGCCTTTGGTACCTACACTCGGCGTCATATTACTACAATTATACGGCTTCGCTTAAATCATGTGTGTACGCCTGCTCATCTCTATCGCCTTAATCTTATCGAAAGTAACTTATGTCCATGCGGTCGGGCAGTAGGTACTGTCAACCATATTTTTTTTCAGTGTCAGACATATGAACATCACCGTCGAGAATTCATAGCTAAGCTTCTTCATGCGGGTTACCAACTGCCGTTAAATGTTTCGTGTTTAGTGTTTCAACCGTCTTTTCGCGTAGTAGATTTAATCCTTAAATTTTTAGTTACCTGTAACATCCAATTGTAACTTTTTTCCTTTCCTATAGGTATGAAATTTTGCATCCTAACCCTTATTTGTGGTCCGGTCTGGTTTGTTCGTAGTAAAGACGTCGTGGCAGACCACACAGACGTGAAGCATTAGAACCCTGTGTCCCAGTGTTTTTGTGTTGTCCTAGATAGTTTAGCCTCCATATTCTTGGTATTTTACTCCGTTTCATTATCCCCGGCTGTCATTAGCTTCATTACATAGCTAACCCTATTATCTTGTAGTGTACTATTTTCTTCTAATGTTGGTTCCTCTCCTAGACATTAATTATCCCGCACACCAGTGACTGGACGTAGCGTCTTACGACGATGTCCAAAAACTAACCAAGAAGAAGAAGAAGAAAAGATAGATTCTCGCTTTCAAGAATGCCAGCCGTAAGCTCAGCGTATGGTTGTACTAATCGGAGTAATAAAACCAAGGATATATCGTACTTTAAGTAAGTATTACTGAATTATAGCCGAGATTCTTTTTGTAATTTCTGTTTGTAATTAAATCCATTTTATTGTTTACTTAGCGAAAGTACGGATAGCCACGGTAATTATTTGTCGAATTTTGTTTCAGATTTCGTTTAAAGAATAAGGAATTAACTGAACAATGCGTTGTGAGGGCGAAAAGAGATAAATGGTATCCCACTCAATTCAGTTGTACATTTCCAGCCCTATTTAATTTTCATTCACATTTACAAATAAAGGAAATGGAACGCCCACCACCAAGAAAACGTAACCACAAAAAATCACTTATTTCGTTCAAACGTACACCAAGTATGATAAATACAGCATTTAACTGCTATTTTTGAAATGTATACAGCCTTTATTGTAGATGTCTGTTGCCTTGGTTCTTAAAACTACGCCACACTTCATAATGGACAACTTTCAAGCTAGTAATCCCAGTATGATATGGTAATGGGAGAAACATAATATCCCCCTATATTATAATAAATAATTACACTAAACGATTATTGTGGTAAAGTATTCATGGGCCGCCTCTGTGGTGCACTGGTTAGCGTGAGCAGCTGCCACCTCTGGAAGCCCGAGTTCGATTCCCAGCTCCGCCACGAAATTTGAAAAGGGGCACGAGGGCTGTAACGGGATTCTATCAGTGGGGAGGTCAACTGAGTAGAAGTGGGTTCGACTCCCACCTCAGCCATCCTCGAAGTGATTTTCCGTGGTTTCCCACTTCTCCTCCAGGCAAATGCCGGTATGGTACCTAACTTAAGGCCACGGGGGCTTCCTTCTCCCCGCCCCCACAAGGCCCCTGTTCAGCATAGCAGGTGCAGCCCTCCCTCACAGTTGTATCCCCCGACCCAATGTCTCACGCTCCAGAACACTGTTCTTGAGGTGGTAGAGGTGGGATCCGTCGCTGAGTCCGTGGGAAAAACCAACCCGGGAGGGTAAACAGATTAAGAAAGGAACACAGTACTCATGAGGATGCAATAATTTTATAAATATTAACAGAATGAGGTTGTAACCTATTATAGGTTATTATTATTATTATTATTATTATTATTATTATTATTATTATTATTATTATTATTATTATTATTGCTATTAGTATTATTTGTTTTATTTGTATTCGAAATTATAAGATATGTATATGTATACTCATCTAGTGGTTAAGTGTAAGAGAGGGCCTTGAGCCCTAACTTCGCCACCAATAAAGGCATTATCTATCTATCTATGATTTTAAGATTTCCTGTCATAAATATTTATGTCCATCGTTTTTATTCTAATTTACGCTTAACCACAACAGCCAAGCAGGGTAACGCTCTTGTTCCGATTTCGAGGCCTATTCGTATGTCACTGTGCGATGATTTCGAACTACCCTACAATCAACTGATCGTGATGTTGGCCTCGTGCTGCAATATGATGCTTCAAGCTTTCGGCAACGGACTTTAATTCTCCCCCAGCGATTCTAAAATGCGCATTTTCTACACTTTTCGTCATTTAAAGGCCATTTCCCCTTGTTTGTGTGACGACAGGAAACATGGCGGACGTTCGTTCTATTAGGATCACCCAGGCAGCGCTTCCGCCTCTCTATGTTATTCTAGCTCGTTGCTAAACTGTTATCATCTTAAGCCAACAACGTGTCACATACACATTATATAACATTATAAGACATTTCTCGATGCGAATCTTGTTCCTAGCATGAATTCTATACTTTGGCTTTGCTGTGTAAACAACAACAGTACTAGTACGTAAAGTGTACGCCAGATGTCGCACAACGATGCTTAAGCGATTCATAGTTTGTGTCTCAAAGGTTGCCAATACGAATCTCGAAGATCGCCGAGGTCGACCGATTCAACACTAGGGTGTAAATGCGTCAACTTAAAGTGTGCGGATAATACGTATCGCCATACTCCATGCATTTTTACTCCTGTCATTATGCGTTTTAATGTATGTTTCGTTTCATTGCAAAATTGTAACTTTTTGCAACCTGTCACTGGGGTCCTTAAACCTCAAACCCTCTCTGCGACGATGTGCAGGAATTTTGATTCAACTCAATTTTGGCTCTATGATTGCCAGCTTCTTGTAGATTTCGACATCGTATTACACGAGTTAGTGCATTACATTTCCACAGTTGTGTAGTTGACTTTGTACCACAATGTATACAGCGTAAGCTAGAGGTTTTTGACGCAGCCAAATAAACAGATGGATTAAATATTATTTAGAAGAAGATGTAGAATGTAACACTGCGTTTTAAAGGATTGTTTTCTTGAGGGTATTCATTGTTGTTGTTTGTGTCAGCAGTCTGTGGACAGGTTTGATGCAGCCTTCCATGCCACCATATTCTCTGATAACATTTCCATTTCTTTGTAACTACTTCATTCTAAATCTGCTCTAATCTATTTTTCACATTCATGTTTTGGTCTACCCCTACCGTTCTTACCACCTACACTTCCCTTGAAAACTAACTGAACAAATCTTGGGTGTTCTAAGATGTGTCATACCATTCTATCCCTTCTTCTCATCAAATTTCACCAAATTGTTTTCCTTTTACCAATTTTATGCATTATCACATAATTTGTGATAATATCTACCCTTCTGTCCTTCAGCATTCTTCTGTAACGCCGCATCATGTGGTTATACAGTGTAACTTAGGTAATTAATATCCAATATGTGAACAGTCCAGTTTTTAATCTTGTGTGCAACAGATATCAAATTTGCATAATTTTTTTTCCTTTAGTCATGTAAAGTCCTCTGTATGTGGTACATAAACTAAGTATTGTGCTCAGATTTGCAAGAGTCAAGGAAGTGTTTTCATCACATTGCTCAGCAAATCAGTAATCAGTAACTGAATCAGTAATCCATTAGATACCTCACCACCACAGTTCCAGTTCGATCTATTGAGTTATAGGCCTATGAATAAAATTGAGATGCATCTATTGAGTCGTATCTCAAAGGAGGACTGAGACTGAATTCAGTTGCGAGATAGTTCTCGCTATGTAGATGAATAAAGTTTGTTGTCCGCTAACAAGATATGTCTCCTTCCACGTGATATGTCAGCACACTGTCAGCTGACACCACAGTTATGTAAACATCTTGTGATCCTGCTTGACCTTTTACAACTCTTATAATTCAGAACAGTGGTGATGAAGGAGAATTTGCAGAGGTTCCTTTTTGTTTTGTTAAGATTATACAAATTTACGAACTGAACTTCCCGAAAAGTGCTTTAGGGAAAATGCTGCACCGGGTTGCATGTGCCACAAATATTATAATCATTTAAATACTGAGTTGGCAGTGGGATGAATCTAAATAAAATGTAATAAATACGAAAATTGTGTTAATAGAGCGGTTATTTTTGCTTTGGAAAATATCCTTTCATCTTATGACGAAGAGTGACTATTGCATCAAAGTCTATGGTGCTATAGCCCTATTGGGTGTTGGCCTATCAAGTGACTGCTGCCCAGTCTGAAACCCTGAGGATATGCTTGTTCAGTACGACAAACTCCTCAGGTGTTATTCTTTTGACCGGGGTGATATCTCAACTTTAGATAGCTCTTCAGTTGTTCTCTTGTAGGCTGAGCAGACCTTGAACCAGCCCTTATATTGAGATAAAAATCCCTGACCTAACCAGTAATTGAACCCAAGTTCCCAGTGAAGTGGCAGACTCACTACCCTTAAAACACAGTGCCGCCGTGACCTGAAACCATGACAGAGGTTAGTTGCATTTTGTAAGCAGGAAACTTGTGGAGTGAAATGGAGTTTCAAGATGATGCAGAGGCAGCCTGCATGGCATCATTATAATATCTTCAGTCATCCTGCCTGATGTAAGAAGTGTATAAATGCAAACCCTGGGGTTTCAAGGTGGGGTTGCTACCATGATGTCGTTAGCTGAGTCTGGGTTGACTTCTACTTAGTTGTGCCATTCTTTTCATGTTCAACTTTGCTAGCTGACATCCTTTGGTTAACTCTTGTTCCTTCTCACACCAACAATATTACTTTTCCTAGTCCTTCATTTTCACGTTCTTACTGTCCTGTCTCTTCTTTCTTCTAAGGTTTGGACCTTGTCCTTCCTTTCTTTCATTCTTTTCTCTTTCTTCTGAGTAGAGTTAAGAGAGGATGGTTTCCTAGTTCATCTCCCCTTCAAACAATAATTGTTACCACCTCCAGTATGAAGGCATCAGCAAAAGAAAAGTACGGGCCAAGAAGGGTGTGAAAATACTCCCCATGTCTCAAACAGAACAATAGTTAACTGTAGGAGATCAGATAGGATAGATGAAAGTGTGGAGCCTGGTAACAGTTCAGAACCGACTGTAGACTATGAAGTATATCTTGAAAATAATAGCCAGAATTAGAAAATTAGCTAAAAGAATATAAGACATTGAGAGACTTCTTTCTCTTCTGCTTTGCTCCATCGCCCCCAGCTGCTGGTGGTCACATGGGACTGAAGGTAATACCACCAAGACAGATGTAATGTAGTATTTACACAATAAGAATATATTGAATAGGTGGACCATTATATTCATTCTTTTCATGTAGTTGCAATTCAGTACAGACCAACATGAAGTAGATAGCTTATGATTATAGCCATGTCTCACCCTTCCAAATACCTTCAACCAAGAACTCTTTCGACCATCAAATCTCACTGCAGCTCAACTGTCAACGTAACTGCCTTTGTTTGTTTTTAATAATGTACACTTAATCACATAGTCCCCAGTACAGTGAACAACATTTCCCTTGGTAGTCTGCCATATGGCTTCTCTAGATCTATGAAACACTAAACATTACTGTGTATTCTTCTTGTAGCATTTTTCAAAATAGCGCACACTTAAAATCTGATCCTGATAGCCCCTCTGTGGTCTGAAACCACACTGGTTTTCATCCAACTTACTCTCAACCACTGATCGCACCCTTCCTTCCAAAATACCAGTGAAGACCTTGCCTGGTGTACTGATTATTGAGATACATCTATAGGTGTTGCAATCCTTCCTATTCCGTTACTTATAGATAGGTGTAATTACTGCTTTTTCCAAACCCAAGATACCTTAATAACCTTCCATGAAATACTCCATGAAGCCATTTAATCTCTGTCTCCCCACTATATTTTACCATTTCAGGCGTGATTTCATCTATTCCTGCAGCTTTATGACAGTGGAGTTTATTTACCATCCTTTCCACTTCCTCAAGTGTAATTTCACCAACAACATCATTGTCCTCTCCCCAGAAGCTTGGTGGTTTGCAAAGTCACCAGGAAGATTTCCTTCTATGTTGAGAGGATTTTTTAAAATATTCCTTCCATCTCTCCAGTGATTTCCTGTGATCTATTATGAGTACATCTAAATTCCTCATAACACCATTTCCTTTTGCCCTCACTTTCTGAGTTTCTTTATTACTGTCCAGATGGGTTTTCCTGCTGCTAGACTTAGCCTTTTCAACTTATTACCAAAATATTCCCACAAGTTCTTCTTGGACCCAACAACAATTTTATCACTTGGTTTCATTCATCTATGTTCAGATCCCTGTCTGCATTAGTCCTTGTTTTGAACCATTTCTGATACACCTTTCTTAATGTTTTCAAGCTGCCCTCTTTTTATCACTCCACCACCATGTTTGATTTTTCCCATCCCTACATTCAGTTGCTGCTAGGCATTCCCTTCCTATTACAGCATCCCTGTATGCTACCCATCCTCTTTCTATATCCTTAACCTGCTTATTATCCATTGTCTGGAACTTTTTGCTAACCATATCCATGTACTTATGTCCAGTTTCCTCATCATGGAGATTTTGTACACTTATTTATCTGCAGACTTATTTCACTTTCTCCATCCTGGGCCTAGAGATCACTACAAATCAGATTGTGGTCCATATCAATGAAAAATCCCCAGTAAACCCACATATTCCAAATGGATTTCCTGAATTCTTAGTCGGTTATTAATATATTCTATTATGGATCTGGTGGCTCTACCCTCCTATGTGCACCGATGAATAGCATTATCAATGAAGAATGTATTTGTAACTGTTAATCCCAACTACCACAGATATCCAGCAGATGCTTCCCATTCCTGTTAGCTTCAATATCTTCCCCACATTGAAGAGTTTTACTAAAATCAGTGCTGAACTTGTATACCCATATCATGAAAACTTTTTTTAACACACAAGTATTCATAGTATTGAAATGAAAAATGGTTAACAGCTGACACAAAAGGAAGAATAGAAACCTTGGATTATGATATTACCAAATATGTTAAGTCAGATGGGTAGTTCAGGTCACAAATCAGGAGATAGTGAATAAGGTTGATAAGAGTAGAAAGGTTTGGGAAATGTTGACCTTAGGTATAGATGGGATGCAAGCTGAGAAACCCAGGACTTATTCGGCTAATTTCAAAGGTACTGGGTGAGTTTGCTATGCGTTTAGGGGTGTGGAGCTATGAGCTTGCATCTGGGAGATAGTGGGTTTGAACCACACTGTTGGCAGTCCTGAAGATAGTTTTCCATGGTTTCCCATTTTCACATCAGATAAATGCTGGGGCTCTACCTTAATTAAGGCCATGGCCACTTCCTTCCCACTCCTTGGCCTTTCCTATCTGATTGTCACCATAAGGCCTGTCTGTGTCAATGTGACGTAAAGCATATTGTAAAAGAAGATTCAGAGTTATGTATGTAGCATAGGAATTTGGTATCAGTAGTGAAATGGAACAGATGTGAATAGATGGAGGCTGTAATAGTTCTGTATACAGGACAGGAGAGTGCATAGTGGAGATGTGTATTAAACTAGTCTACAGACCTGGGGGAGGGGGGGGGGGGGTGGCACTGATAGTGAAGTGGAATTGTCGTTGGCTTCTCAGTTCAGTCCCAGCCAGTGTATGTGGCATGTTTGAAATAAAAGCTTTGTCCCTGTGATTTGATTTCTGTGGAAGATTAGAGCTGTGTGGCTGTGATAAAGACATTGACGAGCTACAGACCTGCTTTCTTACTTGGTTGGTCTGTAAATGATGGCCCTAATAATAATAATAATAATAATAATAATAATAATAATAATAATAATAATAATAATAATAATAATAATAATAATATATCCTGTACCTTTTTATTTCAGAAACACATCAGTGGAAGTAATTTTTGGCACATTTCCATATAAATACTGTTGTTGTGTGAAATGGACCAGAAAGTAGAGATCAAGGAGGAAGCTGCCTGGGTTGAAGGCACCTCAAGTACATCGTTCGTAAGTATCATACCTGATTACCTTATACTGATCAGAATTTAATTGATACTAGGGCACCCGTGCTGCTCTCCAGCATTATTTTGGATTATTAGAATTAAAAATAACAACATTATATAATAGTTTATAACATTTTTTTCACAACACTTCCTTCCAGACAATGTTTGCTGTGCATGGACCCTTAGGTTTAATTTCTACTTTTACATCTTTAAATGTTTTCCCTCGGGATAAAGCAACACACAATTGTCCATGGCTAAAAACAGGATCAGGCGAATAGACTCCAATTCGATGAGGCCTTTGACCCTGCGCTTTGTTGATCATAATACAAAACGCTAATTGCCATCGTTTAAAAGAGAAGGGCATTGTAGTGTCAGATGGTGACAAATCTACGTGAGGTAGTAGTATTAGCTCCCCACTCTTTACACCAGTTAGAACTTCTAAATCTATGATATTGTCGTACATTTTTCTAACTATTAGCCTCATCCCATTCAGTAATCCCTTAGTTGCATTGAAATTCCTAAGGAGCATTACAATAGCACCTTCTTTCAAAGTCAGCACATGGGGAGGTAAACCATTCATCTCAAGGCTGTTCAATAATTCAATGGGAAACAGAAAAACTTCACTTTCTTCTTCAGTTACCAATGTATTCACACTCGTGTACTATCTTGAAATTCCTGGAAGTAGATCTAAAACTACCCTATTAATTTCATGGCAATGTTAACTTTTTGGTGCAAGAATTGCAATTGTGGAGAGATTGAAGGTGTCATGAGGAGATGAAAATAAATTTTTGCCATCAATTTCAGTTACAATATCAGTATTTGAAATTATTGAAGAAGGCAAGTCGATAAAGTTCTCATCATTTCGCCATTACCGATTTTCAAGAGGAAGTCTGCAATTTCGCATTCATCCGCCCTAGCTCGCATATTCTTGTGAAGTTTAAAAATTTTGAAAAGTAGCCATAGAGGTGAAAACCTAATTGAATTTCGTACTATAGCAGCTCTTGATGTATGATGAACAACAGATAATAGTTGTCGGAAATCTCCTCCTAGTATGATAATTTTTCCACTGCAAGGTACATCATTACCCATGATATCTTTCAGTAACCGGTTTATACACATTAAAGAATGTGTGTTTGCCATGGGTGCTTCATCCCAAATGATGAGCTTAGCAGAACAAATAATATTAGCCTCTTTGCTGTTCACATTCAAACCCGATACAGAATGTTTGTGTAAATTTAGAAGTAATTTAAATCTGCTGTGAACTGTAAGACCATGAGGAAACAACATAGAAGCAATTCCATTCTGCGCTACAGAAAGGACTTGTATTCCTTAAGTTAATGCAACTGTGGATTAAACACTTGAAGGTGAATGAAATATGCATATGTAGGCAAATAACTGTTGAAACTGATATGGCATTTGAAAGAAAGAGGCCTCTCCTAGACCTTGTTGCCATTCAATATCGTTCAATATTAGCCCTCGTGCTGTGGCGGCTGCTTTGAAAGTATGGTACATTACATTTTTATAAGTCCTCAAATCTTCAAAACAGGTGGTTCCTACCACATGTAGCAATAATAGACGTACATGATATTGCTCCGAATCAGAAGATGTAACATTGTACATTCGGCCTATAGTTTTAGTATAAATTGTACGTTTATAACCATTCATTCTTACTCCATACATAGTGAACTGGGATTTCAGGGTAAATGTAAGGACTTCTTGTCGCAGGATTGCTGTTCAGTTTAAACCATGCAACTAAATGTGTCATACATAACTCAGCTTGGATCAATGCTTCGTCAGGAGAATCATTCTTGAAGTAAACATTGTGAGAGTCAGGCAAATGAACTGGCAATTGAACTATAATATGCAATTGATCGTGCATAGGATATGCAAGCATTTTCCAAGCAGCTTCACTTGGTCCAACATACCGAGCATCCAGGAATATATTAATTTCATCATGAGCAATGGTGTCATCTTCCACAGCTACTTGTATGTTACAGCAATCATGACCTTTATAGACATACTTATGCATATATTTGATCGAACGCACACTTGAGCAGATCTCAACAGTGATATGAGCATGGAAATAAAGAAAAGAAATGGATTGTATGGAACAAAGAATTGATTGGTTACTTCACCATGCTTCCCATGAATACGTTTAGTTATGATTCTACCATTATCTCTCCATCGGTAAAGGGGATAGCCATTAACATCCTTTGTTTCCTCATTGAACAATTTGGGAAAATCCTTTTTACATTTACCATCTTGCATACACACACAGGAAGGATTAAGATGACCGCATGGTCCATGTACCATATGAGCTTTAACCATTTCATAGAGTGCTTCATTAGAAAAAAAGTATTTCAGCTGATATAACTTTATCTAAGTCCTCTGTGTTCCTGAATTTTGAATTATCTTTTAAGGTTAGTAAGAAATGAATGTGAGGCAGCCCATGTTTTTGAAATTCCACAGTGTACAGAATGCTTTAACTATTCCAAAAACTTCCATTTTATAAATCAGTCATATTAATTCTTGCACTTTAGCATGGAAAACTCTTACCACAATGTCCGGTCAATTATTTGGTGTCTCCCAATGATGAATACTATTTATTATTTCGGGCCATGCAGTATTACAGGTGAATGTGATAAATATATTGGGTTTCCCAAACTTTATGACTACTGCCATAGCATCTTGGTAATTCTGCATCATATTCCTTGGACTCCCAATGAACAAAGAAGGCAGAACTGCCATCCTACCTACTCTCAAATTCTGTTCAGCTCTCACACATACAGCATATACTAACCCTACATATGTTTCTACACGCAATTTAGTTTGTTCCCTCCAAATGTACTTTAGTCTGTCCCCTTCAGCACAGCAGTAATAGTCCACAAAATGTTGTTGAGTAAGTTTTCCAGCATTTATGACAGGATTGAAGGCACCAGAAGGACCACCTCCTCCCACTGCAATTCTATATAAAATATACTCTCGCATAGTAACAGTCTTCCTTATTGGTGTCTGACACACATTCTCAGTAGGCATATCTATATGCCAACCAGGTTCACCACAGGGCCAAATTAAAGTCTAACACAGAGGATCACAATGCATTCTATCATAATCTATTTTCTGCAGTCCGCCTTCCTTTTCAAACATGTTGAGCTCGATAGCTGCAATCACTTAAGTGCGGCCAGTATCCAGTATTCGGGAGATAGTGGGTTCGAACCCCACTGTCAGCAGCCCTGAAGATGGTTTTCCATGGTTTCCCATTTTCACACCAGGCAAATGCTGGGGCTGTACATTAACTAAGACCACGGACGCTTCCTTTCCATTCCTAAGCCTTTCCAGTCCCATCGTCGCCATAAGACATATCTGTGTCAGTGCGACGTAAAACAAATAGCAAAAAAAAAAAAATTAAAAAAAATAGCCTTTTCATACACTGTAATATATCTGTGAGAAGGTGGCGCTCCATCAGCTGTTTCAAACACAGCAACAATTTTGGAATTTGTTGGATGATTATAACGTCACTGATCTGCAGATGGTTCATGGTAGAACTGCATAACAAAATTGACAAAGACTTATAACAATAAAAATCTTCAACCTTTCTGATACTTATATTTGCATTTTAGCAAATTAATTAATTACACATAGTGCATGTTTCATTCTGTTTTAGAACATCTTCAGCTGTTTACATAGCTTAGGTGATTCACTAAGTGTTTATCTTTTTAAGTACTTTATAATCAGGTACCTTGTTCTTCTAAAAATACTACATAATTATAAACTGAATTAAAATGAATTAAAAACAATGTGGTGGTTAAATGGGTTAGTGAAATGAGATGGGATGGATATGCTTATAGTTAGCCTATTTTAAAAAACTATTTCTATTCATTTGAACAGTTGTTAGAAAGTTTCCAGCACTTTTTCACTAACATATTTCGCTTGTCTTCCAGTAAACGTTTTGAAAAATGTATGACTTTTTATTTTTTCACTGTTCTGAATATTGTTAAGTGTTCACTTCATTCACTCCCTCCAAGGTGGCTGCTATTTGTTTTTGAACTTATGTAATATATCTTGAACTTGGTTAGTTACGGAACCTTGAAGATGATTGCCATTTGCTAATAATAAAGGAGCTTCCCCATATTCTTGCTGACCTCGGAGGAGCTACGTTTGAAGCAGCCTTCCAGAAATAACAGTTGTGATTTATAAAATCTTAAATGATCAGGTGTTGTGAATAACACACTTGATTTGTATCTCTTGATGGAGGATTTGTTAGATCTTTGATATGCATTCCTTAGGTAGTATGTACATTGAAATGCTTCAGAATTTAAAGTAAACTCGGGGCTGTAGTTGTAAAGTTGTTTATAGTAATGAATATTATTTTATTCCTTATTATTGGCCCCGATGTGCAGAGGAGGACTCACCTGTGTTCACACATACCTCAGTAGAAGCCATTTAATACTCCTCAATGTATAAATATCTCTCACCAAACTCAACATAGCCACAAAAACTGTCTATTGTCCCCACACCAAGTTCCATCAAACATCTAAGTACCAAGGATTGGTTCTGAAACAGCCCTAACTGTTTCTTTTCAAAACTCTCCTCTGTAAAACCTGGACTGCCATCAATAGATGTTGCCCAGTGACAAAGATGATGGGGATGTGGTGGTGTAAAAAATCTTCCTGAGGTAACAGTAGGGATACTGGGAATATTGATGCACAGTTGGATTGGCTTGAAGCCTGACAAGGTGTTAGATCCCCCATTGGAAACAGCTACCCAAAACATTGAGACTTGAATCATTAAGCTTCTTATGAAGACCTTCAGTAATTTCTTGCTAGTTGAAGACTTTTCTCTTGTTCCTCTTTTTTTTTGCGGTGCCATGACTTCAGCTGTTTTATTTGCCTGCTAGCCAGGACTGTTTACTGCTTTACTTTCTTAGGGCTGGGTCAAAAGCTGTAATTTTGGTCGTTGGTTTGGTGGTCTAAAAGATAAATATAAAATAATTTTAATACATTGTCATCCATTTTACTACAATTTTGTATTGCATGATAAATAGGAGTAGCAAGTAATTAGGAATTATTTAACAGAACGTACTTTTATATATTTTAATTGTTTAGCAGGGTGTTCCTCATCATTTGCATCTGGTGGGTTTTCTTTGGTTATGTTTTCTTAGCAGTGGGCACTCTTGTTTCCATTGTTTGCAAATGTGAGGGAAAATGAAACAGGGTATGAACAGCATTTGGCAGTAATCACCACTGGTCACTTGATACATGTACTTATCTTCAAAATATACAGAATGTAGGTGACTGTATTGGGTGGGATACCATTTTAATATTTTCTTTCCCATACCCCATTGTTGCATTGATCCCTTGTTCTTTATAGGAAATCAGAAACACAAACTTTTTCCTAATTATCTCGACTCCCAGTACTCTCTCCATGTGAATGTTGTGTTTAACTACAAATTACAAAAATGGTTCGCATTTCTAATTCAGTAATACTTAGTTGAAACAAAATGTATCCTTGTTTAGTTATACTGATTTGTGCAGCCATATGCTGAACATAGAGCTGGCATTGTTGAAGGCAATAATGTAGCTTTTCACTTCTTAAACACATGATGTCCAGTCACAATGCACAATCTCCCTGTCAGCTGATCATATCGTCTCATGCCTCCAAGAGGAGTGCTTCTGTGTTATTCTAGCTTGTTGTAGTTCAGGTAACTTATAGGAATAATTGTTTGTATGGTTCATGTGGTTTTGGCTTATGTCCTTGATGACTTTCTTTCAAAATTTCATATGAGATGGTCTGCCCTAATCCATCTCTGGGGAGATACTCTGTGTTCAATGCCCGATATCTTCTAGATTGGCCCTGAACAACATTGTCCTTGTATTTTTTGTCTCAGTCTCATCCTTGACTCTGACAATATGAGATATGAGCAGTGCTAGTAACACCATTCCTAATGCAGCCAGATCGTGTAAGAAAGGGTGTGAAATTGATGTTCATATGTGTACATTTCAGTGAACGTGACAGATTGCTGTCTAACTGCACTGCCTGGCTAGGAGAGGAAAGCATTGGAAAACTACCTCACTCTTCATGCCCTTAGTTTGCCTCCTCAGTGACACCTAGTTATCTATGGCAGCTGATGGTAGAGCTGTTGAGGATCCTTGCTGCCTTCAGGCTGAGCAGTTCACAGCCAACAGGACACATGGAAGACACATATTTCCTTCTGAGCTGTGTTTGCCAGGACAGGTTGTGAAGGATAACTCATTAATTTTAAGATCTGAATATTTTAGATTTGATTTCTTTATGTTGAACAGAATATTTTTTCAGGATGTCTGTTGATCGTTCAGTGTTATTTTCAGAAGTTTTATTTAATATAATTGCTTCGCTCTTCAAAAGTATCACTGGGCGTTCAAACCGGACTCTTTTCCCTGCATGACAATACTGTAGTTTTCGTGTTTGTAAAGATCCTCAACGGGAAAATTTTCTGAAAAGTGATGATTTGAAACTGAAACTGACTCATTTACTGGGAATTATGAATTGTTCAGCCCACTCATATGTAACTAAACTGCCAGATGTGTCCGAAGAATGTCTCTAATATATTAACTCTTCTGCAGGACAATTATGCGGGCGGGATACATTTGAAAGAAGAAACCAAATCAGAGTTGCCAGAACGAGGACAAATACAGGTGATGAACATATTTGAAGTAATCTAATATTTTGGTGACATTTTTTCTGATTATGGAAATTGTGAGAAATCCTAGTGAATAGATTTTAATGAACTACTCATTTTAAAGCAGACATCTGGAAGGTCCCTGAAAATATGGTATTGATAATGAGATTGCCAATTGTTTGAAACAATTTTTATATACCTTCATGTAGTTCATGGCATGTGGGTGGGGGATACAGATCAAGAATACACCCAAGGTAACCTTGCCTGTTATAAGAGGCGACTAAGAGGGTCTTCTGGAGTTCTCAACTAGGGAGCGTGTGTTGGCAACCACGGGGCTGTTAGGCGAGTACTCACATTGTTTCCACTTACTTTGTCAGGCTCCTCACTTTCATTTATTATGTCACCGGGCGAGTTGGCCGTGCAATTAGGGTTGCGCAGCTGCGAGCTTGCATCCTGGAAATGGTCGGTTAGAACCCCACTGTCGGCAGCCCTGAAGATGGTTTTCCGTGGTTTCCCATTCTCGCACCAGGCAAATGCTGGGGGCTGTACCTTAATTAAGGCCACGGCCACTTCCTTCTCATTCCTAGGCCTTTTTCTATCCCATCATCACCATAAGACCTATCTGTGTCGGTGCGACGTGAAGCAAATAGCATTTATTCTATCCGACCTCCCTCGGTCAGCTCTTGTGCTTTTCTGACCCCGACGGTGTTAGAGGATTCGAGACCTAGGAAGTCTTTCATTTTCATATCCTTCATGGCCCTTGTCTTTCTTTGTCCAGTATTTCATTTTTCTTAGTATCAGATCCCTTCCTTCATATTTTTTCTCTCCTACCCTCATTGGTCCTGCCTCTTGTAAAAGGTGACTCAAAGGGACGACCAAGGGATGATGAAATTAGAACCTTGAGACTACTTGTGATTAGTACCATTACATGCAGAACACCATGGGTTTACGTTACTTGCATCTAGTGCCACCTTGCAAGGAAAACCATGGATCTACGTTACATAGGAATAGAAAATTTGTGTGAGCAACACTACAGGTATGGGCGTTGTTAGTAATGAGAGTCATCGTGTACATTGCACCGTTTTTTCCATGGTGTTACCTATGAATAGTTCTATATGACAAACACCGTGGTTCTACGTTACCTGTGATTGGTACTGCTATGTGAGGAAGACCATGGGTCTGCATTGCTTGTGAGTAGTACCCTTATGTGCTTTACCAGTGATTTGTTCCATTTTGAGGGTCCAGTGTTACAGATTTGGACCCATCTAGATAATTATCATACCGGTAATTAAGGCATTGTGAATTGGATCCACTGATTGTTGTTTAACAATCATTTTTTCATCATCATTTGTTTTAGATTCCAGTTAGTGGATACATGTAGAAGATTTAATTTTGATTCCATTCACCACATACAACTAGAGGTCAATGACCTAGCTGTTACCCTTTAAACAACAAACATAAACATCATCATCACCATCATCATCATCATGAAATTTAATGCTAGGTAATGTATAGCACCTGTTATTGTTCCACTGCATGGCAGCTAGCAGCTGGTTTCATCACTGCTACTGCTAACTTATCCTAACAGGATTTAGTCTATGAGCATGGCTATTTTCCTTTTGTCATGTATCAAAGAGCTCCAATTCATTTCTTCAGTATGTTGATCCAAGGTGATGTTCTGCCAGGTCCTCTTTTGCCTAAGCATTCTTTCTCGAAATATCACTTGTAGCAGACTGTTCTTTTCAGGGGACCTCATATAAGATAGCAACTACTGTAACTTATGCGTAGCCAGGCTGAGTGGCTCAGACGGTTAAGGCGCTGGCCTTCTAACCCCAACTTGGCAGGTTCTATCCTGGCTCAGTCCGGTGGTATTTGAAGGTGCTCAAATACGACAGCCCTGTGTCGGTAGATTTACTAGCACGTAAAAGATCTCCTGCAGGACTAAATTCTGGCACCTCGGCGTCTCCGAAGACCTTAAAAAATGTAGTTAGTGGGACGTAAAACAAATAACATTATTATTATTATTAACATATGTGTAGGAGAGCTCTGTCTGTATCTCGCAGACGCCATATTAACTGATAGCGTATTTAACTTGCAACTGTCTGCTAAGTGAACTTGATCTGTGTTTCGAGTTTGGATATAAATATCAAGAGATTTGTCCATTCAGAAGGTGAATAAGGATATTAATGCCTTTGGAGCAACAATGAAAGACTTTGAAGTGTGCCTTCAATTGTTAAGCAGCTCTGCCAACTCAATGGAAAAGTCCTTAGACTCACTGAGTCAGGATTTTCAAGACTTCCATGGCGCCATCTCCTCCGAACTTCCCATGCTGAGAGAAGAGCTGTGCAAGTTAGCATGGCAGGCTGCTAGCTGACCACTAAGAAGAACTCATTGATGAAGGGGAGTGGTAAAACTGTGGGAATGTCCTCCTAATTCATGGAGTCCCCGAGCATTCGCGGGAAGATATTTATGAGAAAGTGAGGAAAACTTTCCAAATGGAGTTTATCATGGACCTCACGATGGAGAGATTCGACCAGTGTCAAAGGATTGGGCGGCCTCAGCAATCAGCAGGTGACGTGGTAACTACGGGCAGTCACCCACATGACCACGTATGGAAGGCAAAAGCAGCTACTGACAGGCACATATATACTCATTGCCAAGTCCCTCACCAAAACCCGTGAGACCACATTAAACCTGGCGAAGGATCACTTCAGGCCATCCCACATCTGGACCCAAGACAGACACATCGTGATCCACCTTCCTAATGGGACAAAAAGATCCATCACTACTGTCTCAGAACTGGAGTGGGCGTTAGTGGTAGTCAGTGTAAGCATTTATCAGGATGTTGTAGTCAGTTGCATGCTATTTCTGGTATACTATTTCATTAACATTCCGTTCTTCAGCTGATCCAGAGCTCGGTGCCTGACACTGACCTTGGCAACAACCCTCCTCTCACCCAGTCACCTCTCTCCTCAGACATTCTCCTCAAAGAGGCATTATCTCCCTCTACAAACTGTTTACAGTGCTGCTATGTCATCGTGCTGTCCTTGGCTGCACACTTCGAAGGAATTCAAGTCACAATGAGAGAAAATAATATCAATATTGTTGGTATTAAGGAAAGCTTTCTTACACTGAGCGTTCCCTGCGGTATGGTACAACTTGACCAGTATTCACTCTTACGACATAATAGATCTGATGGCAGAAGTGGTGGAGGATTGCCCATGTACTACAGAAATCAAAATCTGTGGGATATGTGTATCATCTAACAGTGCACAGATAGGGCCGGAATTCATGTCTGTTGTAGTCATTATTAACCAACAGAAACTCCTTATGGTTATTGTGTAGAAACCGCCCAAAATAACAAATATGACTGAATTAGAATTTCGTGAACTTGACCGGCTAGTTACAAGCATATTATTGCCATAGGAGACATTGACTCTAACCTACTTACTATAATGCCGGCCCCGTGGTGTAGAGGTAGCGTGCCTGCCTCTTTCCTGGAGGCCCCAGGTTCGATTCCCGGCCAGGTCAGTGATTTTTCTCTTGGCCTGAGGGCTGGTTTGAGGTCCACTCAGCCTACGTGATCAGAATTGAGGAGCTATCTGATGGTGAGATGGCGGCCCCGGTCTCGAAAGCCCAGAATAATGGCCGAGAGGATGCGTCGTGCTGACCATACGGACCCTCGTAATCTGCAGGCCTTCGGGCTGAGCAGCGGTCACTGGGCAGGCCAAAGCCCTTTCAAGGGCATTAAGTGCCATGGGGTTTGGTGTTTTACTTACTATAACATACAAAACCAAACAATTCATTGCCATGTTTTCTTCCTGTGATGTGACCTTTCTCCATCTAGATCCCACAAATCACACACAGATAACTATGCAATGCACACACTCATTGACCACACTCTGATGAACAACTCAGACAATGTTATAACTCACATCCAGACTCCAGTCCTAGCCATATGCTCTCATGACCTTATATACCCATCCTACTCCCTGCGAATGCCAAAATATAAACCTAAGTATGTTATTTCCAGGGACATAAAAGGTGTTGATATGGGCAAGTTAAGACATGATGCTTACAATCTACTCTGGAGTCACTCCTATTGGATGATATAGATGCAAAAGTAGACAATTTTAACTCTCTTGTAATCACTCTGTATGATAAACACGCACCTAAATGACAGATAAAATTTACTCGCCCATCTTGCCCTTAGCTAAATAATGGAATTAAAAACCTGATGCCCCACCATGATGCACTTTATTGGCTTTAAACAAACTTGTGACCAAAGTGACTTTGAATAATATCAGCTTGTTAGATATTGAATTAAACAGCCCGTTAGATATCGTCAATTTACTTACTTGTGAAACATCACTGCAAATATTAATTCTAGCAGCGCCTGGAACATGCTTCATTCCTTAGGCTTAGGAATACTTCAGCAACTCTCAATAAATAAAATTAATTTTTTACAGAAGAAGTAACACCATCTAATGTACTAAATTCTCCAAAATCAGTACTCAACTACATAATTAACCCTTTACTTGACCAACAACATTTTACATTTCATTTTGTTACTACTAATAAAGATAAAAAGATATTATATCAAATCAGAAGCCAGAGGAGTTCATCATATTCCTATAACTTTCTTGCTCAACATTATTGGTGCTGTTTTACCAATCATTACCAACATTTTTAACTACTGCCTTAAAAATGAAACCTTTCCATCACTATGGAAACAAGCTAATGTTATCCTTGTGCCTAAGAAACCTGACCCCTCCCAGCCATTCGACTAAGACTAATTTGTATTTTATCTGCAATTTCCAAAGTACTTGAGTGTCTGGTTCATGAGCAGGTGTTGAAATACTTAAACCACCATTCTCTCCTAGACCCATTGCAATCTGACTTCAAGAAGGGAGACAGCACAGCAACAGCCCTGCTCAAAGTGACTGATGGCATTCAACACACAATGGACCAAAGACTGATGAGAGTACTTACTCTCCTCAATTTCAGTAGTGTATTTGGCACTATAAACATCCAGGCTCTATTAAATAAGATGAAATCTTACTACTTCGATGAACAAACTATTGATATCTTTTCATTGTATCTCAAAAATCATGCACAGCAGATTAAAACCCTTGATAAAACCTCACACTGGCCTAACCAGGTAGGCAGGCAACGTGCAGGGCAGTCTTTTAGGCCGTTTTATTTTTATTTTGTGTATAAACAACATTTCATCTAATTTAAGGAATTGTAGCTACCATCTTTATGCGGAAAACTTACAAATATAGTGTCACTGTAAGACCTCTGATTCGCCTCAAACCATAACAGGCATCAGTGCTGACCTTCCGTGGCTTAATTCTTACTCCTTGAAAAGTTCCTTCCTCCTTAACCCCTCCAAGACCCAAGCAATCATTATGGGCTCTTAAAAAGTAGGATACGAAACTATTCCTTTGGTTCTCGTGAATGGCATTTATTCCATTCAGAAAAACTGTGAGAAATCTTGGAGTGACAGTGTACAAACCTTTGGAAGGGGGTGAATATACTAAAAGTGTTTGTAAGAAAATATTTTTGATACTTCATTCATATAAAAGAAACAGCAATATTTTGCCTGTCAGTGTGAGAGTCAAATTCTTACAAACACTATTGTTCCCGATCCTTGACTACTGTGATGTCATTCTTATAGATGTAACAAAAGAGCAAACTTCGAAACTTCAGCGAGCGCTTAATTGTTGCCTGAGATTTCTTTCCAGTCTGAGTTATGATGTACTTGTCACCTCATACTATCACTGTATTTCATGGCTGAAACCTAATAGACAACTAATATATCACATACTGATATACCGACTGCTCTCTGAAGGCAAAACATTGTACATTTCATCCCAGCTCAAGTATTTGTCCTCTCACAGCAGGAATACCCACTCTGGTTTCACTCTTTCTATTCCTGTTCACCGACCCTCTATGTATAACAATTCTTTTGTTACGAGGGGTTCTAGACTTTGGAATTCGATGCCTGTCAATTTCAGAAATACCACCTCATTACTGAGTTAGAACAGTTTAATATATAATTGTGTGGATTATAATTTACTATATATTATTAAGTACTCTTAAGCTCTGCTCCCAGTGAAGTATCACTGCAGTGGTTAAGTGTAAGAAAGGGCCAAGAGCCCTAACTTTACCACCTATAAAGGCATAGTAAATAAATTAATAATGTGACTCATATATTCCAGCCTCCTCGTTTGAATGGTCTTGATGAGCTCAGGTCAACAGTTTTTATGTGGAGTACTTCCGTATATTAATTATGCCCCAACCACAAGATCAATGGGTTTTGATCCCAGTGTCGGCTGTGCTGAGGAAGGTTTTTGATGGTTTTCCACTTTTTGCACCTGGCAAATGCTGGAGATGTACATTTATTAAAGCCAAGGCTGCTCCTTCCCACTCCGAGCACTTTCCTATCCCATCATCTCCATAAGACCCGTTAATCAATTTGTAAAAAGAAAGTTCTTGGACGTATACCATGGTTGGACCTTTATTGTGAATGGCAACTATTTAATTACAACTCGTACAAAAGAGATAAATGTTATACCAAGATTTACTGTCCTTCAGGGTAACCACAGGTATTGTGCACTCTCCGTTGCAAGTGTTGTGGGGGTCGTAGGGTACATATAGTAGAACCCCTTTTGTGTTCATAGCAGTCTACTGCTGAAGAATCTCTGGTACAGTTCTGAAGCAAAGGCCCTGAAATTGTTCCTTCATCTTAGGAATCATGTCAGGGTCACAAGGGCTTAAGTCCGTGGATTATGGTGGATGGTTCAGCAACTCCCAGCCCCATTGACTAAACAAATCAGCCACAGTTTGTGCTGTTCTTATCGTGAGCCTCATCAGCAAAATGATGCAGAAAGTGTCGCTGCTTCTTTCTCAAAGCAGGTTACAGGTTTACGGTCTGCTGTGGAGGAATATAATGCGTAAGGATAACACCATCGCAGTTGTACTCAAGAATAACCAAAACTTTCACATGGCTGGGGTTCTGACAAAATTAAGATCTTTCTTGTTACCATTAATAACACCATTCATTCGATAGGCATATCAGTTGTGGGTCATACAATTTACCCCCTTTCTCATCCAGCGTAATGATATGGCATACGGAAGCTTCTCCATCACACTTATAGCGCTTAGAGTAGTTACGAGCAACATTTTATCGTTACCATTTCTCCTTTCTGTCAAATCACGCTGAACCCATCTTGATGAAATTTTTCTCACGCCCAGGTGTTCCTTCAAATGTGAAGCACAATCGTAATCCCTAATCCGGAGTCTCATGCTGGCTCACAAGTCGTATGATTTCTTCATTAACACTAATTCGACCTGGTTGTCGCATGTCTGCCATATTTTACCACCATGCCACTGTCTTGTAAGGCAATGACGATCTTGATGGCACTGCCGTGCTGTATGACCTCATTCACGTTCAATCTTTATCATTTCCATTGTTCATGTTTCAGAAACATCAAGACAGCACTACCTCAGACCGTGAGCTAATGCAAGGCTGTGTTCCTTTCACCAGTTCACATGTGCGTGAGAAGGTACAGTCCATGAGGGATTCCATTTTTCTCTTTTCATCCTCAAAACACATTGTTCGGTTAATTCCTTGGTCTTTAAAGAAAATCAGAAATGCAGTCAAATAAATAATTACCGTGACTCCCCGTACTTTTTTCTTTGTAAACATTAAAATGGGTTTCATTTCAAACAGAAATTACAAAAACAAATCTCAGTTATAATTCATTAATTCTTACTAAACAAAATGTGTCCTTTGTCTAGTTACACTGATTAGTGCAGCCATATGCTGAATATAGTAGCATCCCTTTTGTGTTCATAGCAGTCTACTGCTGAAGAATCTCTGGAACAGTTCTGAAGCAAAGGCCCCGAAATTGTTCCTTCATCTTAGGAATCATGTCAGTGCCACAAGGGCTTAAGTCTGTGGATTATGGTGGATGGTTCAGCAATTCCCAGCCCCATTGACCAAACAAATCAGCCACAGTTTGTGCTGTTCTTATCGTGAGCCTAGGTTAGGTAGTGTACACATTGTGAGTAAGATTGTATTATTGCATAGCTCTTCATGTTACCCTGGAAACGCAACAGGACATTCTTGAATTCTACAATCTGACTTTTCACTTCTCAAAACGTATTAAGTTCACTCACCATGCACAATCTTGCATATGTTCATACTCCAACTCAAAACACGGCCACCTCCACAAGGAGCGCTGATGTCAGGCATAAAGTCCTGCTATGTTATTCTAGCTCATTATGGTCAGATAACCTACAGGACTAATTGTTTATTGTTTGTATGGTTCATGAGGTTTAGGGCTTACGTCTTTGGTGACTTCCTTTCCAAATTTCATATGATGTGGCCTGCCCTAATCTGTCTCTGGTCGGGTACAGTATGGTAAATGCCTGATATCTTCTGGATTGGTCCAGAACAGGTTTGTCACTTATATTTTGTGTCTCAGCCTCATCCTTGTCTCTGTCAGTATGAAAGTGCTGAGATATGAGCAGTGCTAGTATCACCATTCCTAATACAGCCACATCCTGTAGGAAAAAGTGGTGAATTGACGTTCCTATGGTTGGTCTATGTGTACATTTCAGTGAACATGAGTGACTGTTATGAAGAGCACTGTCTGGCTAAGAGAGGAAAGCAATGGACAACTACCTCACTCTTCATTTTCTTAGTTTGCCTCCTAAGTGACACATAGCTCTCTATGGCAGCGGATGGTAGAGCTGTTGAGGATCCTCCTGGCCTTCAGGGTGACCACTTCATACACAACAGGAGATAAGGAAGATATGTATTTCCTGCCGAGCTGTATTTACCCTGTATTTACCCTGTTACCCTGTTACCCTGGAAACGCGATGGGAATGTCACAAAACATTTTCATTATATTGGCAGACACACTCTCTCCAACTGCCCTTTTTACATCCTCAGAAAGACTGTTTTAGGGGTTTTCCCATCTGAAATCAACAAAGGCTATTACAGTGACGACATAAGAATGTTGAGAATAAAAGTAATGCCATCATATGAAATACTCTATCGAATGAAAAACCACACATTTTCTCACTTTTAATGAACAGAACTATGCTATATGTTACAAATCTCATGTTATGGTCTGTATTGAAATGTACTTTAAGTCAAAGAATTATACTAGATATAAATTCCAACTATTCAGTACATAAGTGTTCTTGATTTAAATTTAAGAAAAAGGTCTTAACATATTACACACAGGGACATGTTTCGTCCATAATGAGGGCATCATCAGCCTAAAAGTCTCATACCTGAAAGAATGAAAAATCAGGATCCTGATTGTTCTTCGTAGTTTTTAACGAAGGTCTAAAATATAAATAAAAGGATACTGTTATAGGTACAAATGTCTAAAAAAGACTAGCAAGTGGAAGACAGTAGTTATATGTACTCTTATGACAAAGTCTTATAATCAAACCTTATTATAGAATTTTACGAATGTCCTGTTTTTAAATGAGCTAATAAGTAGTGAGTTAAAAGTTCAAAATAAATACGTAAATTACTGCGTTGAAATGAAATCTGGTAAATATGGTACCTTATTCTGGAGATGGCATAAGGAGCTTATAATAGCATAATATTTAGGATAACCGAGCTCGATAGCTGCAGTCGCTTAAGTGCAGCCAGTATCCAGTATTCGGGAGATAGTAGGTTCAAACTCAGGCAAATGCTGGGGCTGTACCTTAATTACGGCCATGGCTGCTTCCTTCCCACTCCCAGCCCTTCCCTGTCCCGTCGTCGCCATAAGACCTATCTATGTTGGTGCGACGTAAAGCAACTAGCAAAAAAAAAAAAATCTTGGATAAAAGTCACTCTTAATGGTGGTTAAATTAAAATCCAAAGTTGTTTGTCTGTTAAATTTGTTAATCTTCTGTGGAAAGATAAGACAGCAAACTTCTTAAGGCATTTAGGAGCAAGGACAAGTACTCGGAAACGTAGCTATATTTATTTATAGTAGCAGGTAGACGTGGTTGTAGTTTCTTGTATTAAAATTCAAAAGGAAAATGTGCGAGGTTGAGTAGAGCTTGTGGTGTTATGTCTGAAACAAGAGGAGAAAATGATAAAGAATAAAATTAATGGAGGAGAGAATGAAGAAAAGGGATTGTGTGAAATTACTTACCCCTTTGACAGTTGTGATGTTAATTTGGTTAAAGATGAAGTGAGTTGAAGAAAATATGTTGTGTGTAATTTCTTTTATCTTTTTGACTGTTGTAATGTTAATTAGTTGCCATGGTAGCATTTGAATGACTGATATTTGGGCTTGTAGTGTTATATCAATATGAGATTGGCGGCAGAGGGTGTGGAGTTGGGGGTGTGATGGGAGGGGCATTAAGTTCATGCGCTATTGGATGTGGTTGGCTTGTGGGGGTGGATGGGGAGGGAGTTGTGTTTCTTGAAGTGGGAGGTGTCCTGGAAGGCGATAATTTTACATTGATTATTATGTTTATGGTTTAATTCAGGAATTTACAGACTCACTTGCACCCAATGTGGTGTCTTGTACATCGGGAAAACTGGCCGCAGCTTTTACACTAGATACTTAGAAAAGTATAACGCCTCCAACCACAACAAATTTTCAGCTATGAGCTCTCACGTGGAAGAAGCTGTAGATCAAGACCTCACTATTATTTAAAAAAAGTAGGTAATAGGAAATTAATGAACAAATTATAAAATATCTTATATATTTTTAGACCAATATGACAACAAAAAGTTAAACCTTAACTATATTATTGAAGTCAAAACCCTTTATATGAGATTTGACCAAAATTGTTGCAATCGCTAAACCATAAACATACTAACATAATAAACAATCTAAAATTATTGTCTTCCAGGACCCCTCCCACTTTAAGAAACACAATTCCTTCCCCCGTCCGCCCCCACAAGCCAAACGCATCCAATAGCTCATAAACTTAACGCACAATCCACCCCCACCTCCACACCCTCCGCCGCCAATCTCACATCAATATAACACTAGAAGCGCAAATTTCAGTCATTCAAACGCTATCATGGCAACTAATTAACATTACAACAGTTGAAGAGATAAATGAAATTACACACAACATATTTTCTCCAGCTCACCCCATCTTTAACCAAATTAATATCACAACTGACGAAAGGGTAAGTAATTTCATACACATCATTTTTTCTTCATTCTCTCCTTCTCCTTTAATTTTATTCCTTAACATTTCACTCTCTCTTGTTTCAGACATAACACTACAAGCTCTACTCAACCTCGCACATTTTCCTTTTGACTTTGAATATAAGAAGCTACAACCACGTTTACCTGTTAATATAAATATAGCTATGTTTCTGATGAGTACTTGTCCTCGCTCCTAAGTGCCTTAAAGAAGTGCCTTCTTTTCACATATGATTAACAACTTCAACAGACAAACAACTTTGGATTTTAATTTAACCACCATTAAGAGTGACTTTTATCATAAATATTAAACTATTATAAGCTCCTTATGCCATCTCCAGAACAAGGTACCATATTTACCAGATTTCATTTCAACGCAGTAATTTACGTATTTATTTTGAACTTTTAACTCACTACTTATTAGCTCATTTAAAAACAGGACATTCGTAAAAATCTATAATAAGGATTGATTATAAGACTTCGTCATAAGAGTACTTATATCTACTGTCTTCTACTTGCTCGTCTTTTTTAGACATTTTACCTACAACAGTGTCCTCTTATTTATATTTTAGACCTTCGTTAAAAACTACGAAGAACAATCAGGATCCTGATTTTTCATTCTTCCAGGTATGAGATTTTTAGTCTGATGATGCTCTCATTATGGGTGAAATATGTCCCTGTATGTAATATATTAAGGTCTAATTCTTAATTTTAAATCAAGAACTCTTATGTATTGAATAGTTGGAATTTATATCTAGTATTATTCTTGGACTTTCAGTACTACGCTGCCGATCTAACTGTCCAAAGGTCCAGAGCTGGAATAACCAGTTCACAGACAGCAGTGAGCCATGAAGACTCTTTAATTGAGGAGGGGAATAGTGTAGTGTCCCAGGGTAAAAACTATGCCCTTTTACTCATCTGTTTAATAGGAGTACCCGCTGATTCGGAAAAATCTCAATTCACTACATTGGCGGGGAGGGGGGAATTGTCTGACTTGGAGGCAATTTTTCCTCCAATCCAGAAGAGAAGCCCCTTCTCTGCTACTAATTTGGAATAAAACAAATGTAGAATTTAATAAAAGTGAAGAGGAAGAAAAGGTTGAATTTCAAGTTATTTAGTGAATTGTGGTGCTATAATTTGGAATAGGCTGAAATTGTAATTCTAGACCAGGTCTTAAGTGAGCCTCTGCCATTATTCTGATAAGTGTGCACAATTATCATTGCAATCAGCGTGTAGAGTAGGGATCGAGTAGCTGGAATACTGTGATGAACTAGTGTGTTACGTACCAGCAGTATCAGAAAATGTATAAACCAGAGGAAAGGCATCCAAGGAAGAAAGTTACCTGACTCCTCAGCTATTTCCCGCCAATATTCAAGCAGTCTGTTATACTCGGGTTGCAGCATTAAGCCCATCTGTCGGTGATGATAATGTCTGGCCAGGTTATCCTGCTATAGTAATGGAGTAGACCGTATCAGCGAATCAACGCCAAGTGTTGGGCGGCGGGAAATAACCTAGCACCCTAAAGGGGCCAAAATCTTAGGGTGGGTTCTCCTTTAGGTGGGTAATGGTCCCTGAGTGGAGGAAATGCCACTGTATCCCATGTTAGAGGTGGCTACCAACAGTGTCTGTTCCCCAGGTTAGGGGCAGCTGAATAGTAACCAGAGAAGGCAACAGGAAAGCACTCTGGTATATTTTTCCCCAGGATATCATTATGGAGAGAGTTAATGAAATAATGGCCCCTAGTCCCAGGCAGCCCTTTAGTGGGCAGGGGTGCGAAGAATCTCCTGGCTCAAAGTAATGAAGTCCAACACAAGATTAGCAACATGGAATATACAAAGTTTGTTCATGGCTGGCAAACTTGATGGCATGGTTAAAGAAATGATGAGGTTAAACATTTCTATCCTTGGGATAAGTGAACTAAGGTGGCCAGATAAAGGTACCTGTCAAAGAGAGGATAGAAATCTATACTATACTGAAACTGATAAAAGTCACAGAAATGGTGTAGCAATATTTGTAAAATCGGAATTCGTGAAATATGTTACCAATTTTGTCCCAATATCAGACAGACTCATGCTTTTACAACTACATTAAAACCCTTCAAGATCAGTATAATACAAGTATATACTCCAACAGCAGATAAAATCTATGATGCTGAGGTGGAAAGATTCCATGAAAGCTTGCAAAACATTCTGGAATCAACAAAAAATGAGAGCATAACCATAATAATGGGAGTTTTCAATGCTAAGATCGGCAAAGGCCGACGAGGAAATTTGGTAAGAAATTGGGGACTCGGAGAATCCAGGTTATATGAATTTTGTTAAGAAAATGGAATGGTTATTACAAACACATTGTATCAACTTCCTTGATCATCGATTATACACTTGGGTTTCACCTGGTGACAGTGAACATCATGTTACTATAAGGAACCAAATTGATTACATCCTCATAAATAAGAGGTTCAGAAACTTCATTAAAAGAGTTATTATATACCCAGGAGCAGGTATAGGTTCTGATCATAATCCACTAGTGGCTGATGTACAACTAAATTGAAAATTTTACAAGAAACAAAACATTCCAACCGAATTGACCAAACAAAATTGGTAAACATTGAAATAAAACAAGAAGTTGCAAAAGTAATTAATGAAGAGCTAAGACAAGTATCATTGGGTAGTTAACAGGTGGAAAACCAGTGAGAGGAAGTAAAAGAAGCTATAGAGAATGTAAACAAGAAAAACCTACATCTGATAAAAGGACAAAACAGAAGAAGTGGGTGACAGATGATATCTTAGACTTAATGGAAGAACGCAGAAAAGCTAAGAACAATAAGGCTCAAAACCGTCAGATACATGGTCAAATTAGAAGAGAAATTAGGAAGGCAAAAGAAAATTGGACGATTGAAAAATACAGAAACATTGAAAATTTGGAAGAAAAGCACAATACCTTCAATATGTACAAAATTATAAAAGAAGTACCTGGAACTTTCAGAAGAAA
Source organism: Anabrus simplex (assembly GCF_040414725.1). Lineage (NCBI taxonomy): Eukaryota > Metazoa > Arthropoda > Insecta > Orthoptera > Tettigoniidae > Anabrus > Anabrus simplex. The sequence continues at coordinate 432,985,036 of NC_090269.1, read as the reverse complement.
GATGCCACTTGTTCTAGAAGATAATTCAAAGATACCTATTATAAATCATCTTGACAAAATTAAGATATGGGAAGAATATATAGAAGAACTCTTCTATGATAATCGACCGATATTAAATGAAAATCGTGAATGCTCAGAAGTCGGAAGTAATTCATGCGACAAGCCAGTTAAAGTATAGGAAAGCTTTAGGCCCAGATGAAATTCCAGCTAAAGTTATGAAACTTATCAATGAAAAGCAAATTAATCAGATATTGGACCTTTTTAATAACATCTATAACTCTGGAAAATTATCTCAAAATTGGCTAACCTCTACTTTCATTCCCCTTTGAAAGAAAACAACCTCAAAAAATGTGGTGAATATTGTCTCGTTAGCATAATGAGCCATTTGTTAAAATCTTTCTTGAAAGTTATCCATGCTCGAATAAGGAAGACATGTGAGGAAAACCTGGATGATACCCAGTTTGGATTTCGGAATGGATATGGAACTCGTGAAGCTATTTTCAGTGTAACGACTCTTTTTCAAGAATGTTGGGATCAACAAAAGGATGTCTTCGCCTTTTTCATAGATTATGAAAAAGCTTTCGATAGAGTTTTACTGTACTCATCAGACTACTGCAGCAAACTGGAATTGATGATAATAATATGAGAATTATTGAAAACCTGTATTGGCATCAGAAGGCTGTGGTAAAAGTTGATGATGATACAACGGACTACATAGAAATCCGACAAGGAGTTTGTCATGGCTGTGTTTTGTCTCCGTTATTGTTTAACATCTATTCAGATGCCATATTTAAGGCAACATTAGCCGATTTGGAAGTGGGAATTAAGATAAATAAGTAATTTGCAATCTGCAGATGATACAGTAATTCTTGCTAATAGTGTTGAAAGCTTGCAACTATTCCTGGACAAAATTAATATAGTTGGGGAAGAGATGGGTCTAAATATCAACATTAAAAAAAAACCTAATGGTTTTCAGCAGGGGAAGAAATAATGCTACTCTGAAACTTAAAGACCAACAAATTCCACAAGTAAATAAACTTCAATATCTTAGTTGTTGGCTAATGGATGATTTGAACCCAGACCTAGAAATTAAGAGCCGAATAGAAATTGCAAGATCAACATTCCGGAAGATGAAGACATTGTTGCGTGATGACGCATTAAATTTAAAACTTCGGCAACATATGGTGAAATGTTATATTTGGTCTACTCTCCTTTATGGGGTTGAAGCTTGGATGTTAAAAGAAGCCACCATCAAAAGACTGGAAGCCTTAGAACTTTGGCTTCATAGAAGAATACTTAGAGTCTCGTGGATTGACCATGCCACCAATGATCATGTATTACAGAGAGCAAAATACAAAAAAGAACTGGTAACCACCATTAAATGCAGAAAAATTGCATACCTAGGGCATTAAAATAAATAAACTTTTTAATGTCCACCTATTCAATACAATGATAATGTTGTTATATAGATGTAATTACAACATACTAATTATATACAGTACTAGTTTGAACTCATTTTTGCATCATCTTCAGCTGTACAAAGAAACGGAAAATAGGCAAATTATATAAAACTCATGATAGACCTTAAATTGTGTGTGATATAAAACCCTATGATATCTACAATAAAAACAATGACACCCAGTAAAAACTTGTTGAACAAGTAGAAGACTTGCAAGTCAAACATATACTGAACAGTTCTCAAGTTGATTAATGTCCCTGTGGACACACAGTAGTGAGTTCATTAAATTTGGTGAGCTGTTTACAATAATAAAACATTTTGTGACCATTCAACTATGGTTCATAAACTGCAGTCATATTTTAAAATCGTGAATGTTGCTGGATAAAACTAGGTGTAACTGAATTCTTCTGTATCTAAGGCCTATGAGGTGGAAACATATGGATAGTTCCTTAAGGTGTATGTAAGATCTATGTTTCTCAGTTCAAATTTGGAACCTGTGAAAAATAAATGGGGTCTCCGGCCTTGGGGATTCTAGCAGAAATTTACTTGGATTTTTTGTAGGATTCCGTAATAGATAATGGAAACATGTTTAGTAATATACATTATTGGTCTAGATACATAGATGGTGCCTTCGTAGTTCTAGATGAGCAGATAACAGATGCGATTGCCACCTTAGGAAAACTTAATAACATAGACCCACACATTCAGTTCACATTGGAATCGGAAAATAATAGATCAATTATTTTTTTAGATTTAACTATTAATAGACAACTTTCAGCTTTCACGTTTAACATTTATAGAAAGCCCACACAGACTAATGTTACCATAAGACTTGATTCAGCACACCCACAAGCCCAAAAAAGAGCTACATACATTAGTCTAGTAGATCATGCTTTTAGGATCCCAATGTCCAAAGCTGACTTAAACAAGGAGTTGAACACCATCCGCTGTATAGCTTATGCTAACGGCTATAAAGATTCTTTCATCGAACGTATAATCAGTAAGATTAGACATCGTCCGCAAACCATGCTTAGCAGAGATAAACCCAGTCACAATTCCTATTCAAACTTCACATTTAATGACAACATATATAAAGTCACTAATATATTTACAAAGAATAAAGTAAAGATATCTTTTCGTACTGATAACAGGAGTACTGAGGACGTACATAATGTAGCCACTATAAATAAATCCAATCCTTATCTCAGTTGAGGAGTATATAGATTTCAGTGCAATGACGTCCGACTTGTTGGCTGAATGGTCAGCGTACTGGCCTTCGGTTCAGAGGGTCCCGGGTTCGATTCCCGGCCGGGTCGGGGATTTTAACCTTAATTGGTTACTTCCTACAGTGCGGGGGCTGGGTGTATGTGTTGTCTTCATCATCATTTCATCCTCATCATGTCGCGCAGGTCGCCTATGGGCATGAAATAGAAAGACCTGCACCTTGGAGAGCCGAACCCCTCCTGGGATATCCCGGCACTAAAAGCCATACGCCATTTCATTTCAGTGCAATGACTGTGCCAGCGCCTATCCTGGACAAATTGGGCGCAACTTCAAGATAAGATATGCTGAACATGTTAATGCCGTGAGATACAATATATTCTCTGCGGTAGGCCAACATGTCCATGAATTAAAACATAATTTCACAAGCTTGGAGCAAGACATTCAAATACTAGAGACTTTAAGTAAAGGACTGTTGCTGGATGCTACTGAATTATGTTACATCCATCTAGACCAGTATTTCAATGCAAATCTCAATCTAAATGATTTATCAGAGACACCGAAAGTTCTCTTTGATTTACTTATAGTATTTTTAAAAATGTTCAAATTCCAAACAAGAATTTAATTTTACGTATTATAGGTAATAAGTTTTCCCAACATTCGTTTTGTAGTCCATGCCCACCAGATCCCCTCCATACGCCCGCCCCGTACGCCCTGCTTCAGCTTACCCCTATCGCCCCTCGCTTGTTCCGTCCAGATATGCACACTTGACATGAGCTGTTCATTGTTTACTAGACGTTACTTGAATTACAATCAGTCAACGGCTGCATGAGGTGAGTCTTGCACACATTTACATTATTGAGTAAAGCCTCAACACTTTCCGAATCGTTAATAGAGGTTTTTATTCATTTTTCACAGGTTCCACATTTGAACTAAGAAACATAGATCTTACATACACCTTAAAGAGCTATTCATATGTTTCCACCTCATAGGCCTTAGATACAGAAGAATTCAGTTACACCTAGTTTTATCCAACAATATTCATAATTTTAAAATATGACTGCAGTTTGTGAACCATAGTTGAATGGACACAACATGTTTTATTATTGTAAACAGCTCACCAAATTTAATGAACTCGCTACTATATGTCCACAGGGACATCAATCAACTTGAGAACTGTTCAGTATATGTTTGACTCACAAGTCTTCTACTTGTTCAACAAGTTTTTACTAGGTGTCATTGTTTTCATTGTAGATATCATCAGGTTTTATGTTACGCACAATTTAAGGTCTATCATGAGTTTTATATAATTTGCCCATTTTCCGTTTCTTTGTGCAGCTGAAGATGACGTAAAAATGCGTCGAAACTAGTACTGTATATAATTAGTATATTGTAATTACATCTATATAACAACATTATCATTGTATTGAATAGGTGGACATTAAAAAGTTTATTTATTGTAATTCTTAGTTCAGTACGGACAAAAACGAAGTTTCCCACATTAACTTACCTAGGGCATGTTTTGCATGGTGAAAAATATGCAGTTTTACATCTAATTTTGAAAGGCAAAATTGAAGGGTGCCGAGGAACAGGCAGAAAAAGAACAACATGCCTTAAGAATATTAAAGAAAGTACTGAAGAACTGTACCGTGTTGCTGAAGACAGAAAAGCACTGTCCACATTGATTGCCAATGTCTGGGAGACTGGGCAGGGCACATAGAAGAAGAAGAAGAAGAAGAAGAAGAAGAAGAAGAAGAAGAAGAAGAAGAAGAAGAAGAAGAAGAAGAAGAAGTTGGTGATGAGAGGCAGCATAAGAGACAAAGAATATCACAGCAAACAATGGTCAATATAATGTTATTGTTGATCAAATTTATGAGTTTTCAATGTTGCAGGCCTTCCAAATTTAGTTTTTTTCTGACTATGAAATATCACTTATCGTAGTCGGTACAGTAAAACTGAATAAAACATAAATGATTGGAAATTGTATTCTCTATAACTTTTTTATATAGCACTTTTCGATTTGACCAATAACATACGTATTTAAAAATAAAATTTGATGCACCTTCCCCTAAGCTGCCATTTTATCTGGGGTGAATACAATTGTTTGTAGTTTAGACTGTAGTTTCTTATTCCCCGACTCTATATACCGATTTTCATTAAATCCTTTTTATCCAATTTCTCATGGCTCGGCGTTGACATGGACTTAGCAACAAAAATACAAATTAATGAATATCTCTGTTTCATAGCCAGGATGGTAAAAAGTATAAGACATAAATGATCGGGAATTTAATTTTATATAACTTAAGTTATGTAGTATTTATCGATAGGACCACTAATAACATAAATATAGAATTAAATTTTAGGCCTTCCCCTAAACTACCATTTCACTCAGCATGAATAAAATGATTTATAGCCTAGATTATAGTGGCTCATTCCCTGACTTTACATACATACAGACAGACATAAATTACGGAAAAGTAAATAGTGCATTTCCTTGTTACTGTGGATATGACTGGTTCAGAAATAGCATCCTTTTTAAATTCTGAGCAATGTACAGCCAAAACTCTTATTTTATATATATATATATATATATATAGATTATTGCTCCATACTTCAAAAATATCTCTGAGCATTCAAACTGGATATATTTTAACTCCTGAAGTTCTCTTAGCTGTCATGTTTTTAAGGATACTCAACATGGAAATTTTCTGAAAAATGATAATGAAGTTTTGAAACTGAAATTACTCATTTACCAGGAAATGATGATTTGTTAAGCCCACTCATGTGTAGCTAAATTTCTAGATATGTCTGAAGAATGTGCCTAATATATTAACTCTTCCACAGAACAATGGTGAACTTACATCAGATGAGGTGCATATGAAGGAAGAAATCAAATCAGAGTTGCCAGATCCAGCACAAACACAGGTGAACACATTTGAGGTAATCTAATATCATGAGGACCTTTTTTGCTGATTATGAAAATTGTTAGAAATTTGCTGAATTGGTTTCAATAAATGACTCCTGATTTTAAAGCAGAAATATGGAACTTATAGTGAGATTGCCAATCTTTTGAAACAATATTTATACAGCAGAACCCCTATTTAACATTTTTACAAGGCCCTGATTTTCTTAATCTTAAATGGAGTTTTACCTTAAATCAGTGTTTCCTTTCCCAGAGATCTTTGCCTGTACCCCATAGCACTACAGCCCTTGAAGAGCCTTGGCCTATCAAGCGACCGCTGCTCATCCCGAAGGCCTGCAGATTACGAGGTGTCATGTGGTCAGCACGACGAATCCTCTCGGCCATTATTCTTGGCTTTCTAGGCCGGGGCCGTTATTTCACCGTCAGATAGCTCCTCAATTCCAATCACCTAGGCTGAGTGGACCTTGAACCAGCCCTCAAGGTCCAGGTAAAAATCCCTGACCTGGCCGGGAATCGAACCCGGGCCTCCAGGTAAGAGGCAGGCATGCTACCCCTACACCACAGGGCCCTTTGCCTGTACCATCATACATTATTTACATATTGACAGCAATAAAACAAGGGGATATCTACGCTACACATTGTACTGTAGTTACGGTTTGTGCTTCATTTTGACAGATTGTTGTCGGCAAATGCAAAATGGCTTTGGTTTAAGGTTGTTCTTATTACGTTATGTATGATTTTCCATAAAAATCAGGAATGATACCCAACTCACACGAAAAACACATTAAAAATGGTATGAAACAGCAATCCGTTTGCTTAAACCTTTTTGCGAATGTTTCCCTAGCAGCAGCTTACTTATTAGCATGTATTTTTTAATTCCAATAGTCTGAACATGCATATTCAGTTTTATTCTTAAAAATTGTAATAGCATCACTCCAGAGACTAGTGGCAAACATTCTCTTACTTCAGACAGCTTCACCTTACCTAGGTATTATGAAAATAATATTTCAAGTTCACTGTAGAATAATAACATTTTCACTATAGGTTTACATCAGAACAGCCTTTCTGCAATTTAACAAGATGAGAAAGTACATAACCCAACCTCTCAAATTAGTTATGCACAATGCTGTATCTTGAGAACGAGAAGTATCACATTCTTATTTCATTTCAGTGCATAGTATTAACACAATGCAGACCGGTCCTGAGATAACTCATGTTTGCCTGGCCGGGCATTGCTGACCAGTCCCAAGTTATCTCTTGTTACCAGCAGACTGAAGTTTAGTGCTATCTTTTGAAATATACCAGAACTATTTGGAGGTCAGTGTTGATAGAACTCTTTTATGTATGGTTCTACACAATCGATAGTCACATTTCTTTTTGATTATTCTTCATATTATAGCTATTCTTTGCATTTTCTGACAACATGTTTACAAAGTTTAAAGAGCCATCCAGTCTGCAAGATGGCGGGGCCCTGGGATCACAGGTGTTTAGACAGGGATGAAATTATTTGTGGATTGTGCGCTGATACGGGCTCTGAATGTCCAAGTGATGCTGAATATTTAGTTCAATGATGAAGTATCTTCTAATGGAAATGTTTTGAGTGACGAGGAGGATATTGCCTTATCTTCAAGGTGTGGAAATCACGTGGTGCAAAACCAGTCTGATAATTGTGTAACGGGTGTAAATATTCTAAATATTTTAAATAATTTAGTATTTTCTGACAACTGGATTGTGGACAACAGTGAACCTAGGCTAGAAGATTTTGAAAGTGCTTCTGGAATAAAGATATGGCCTACCTGGAAACGTAGGACAAGTAGCTGGACTTATGATGTTTGGGAAGATTTCTTGCAGTATGTAGCTGAGCAGACAAATTTATACTATGAGCAGAATTCACGATTTCATAATATACCCCTAAAACGATAAAGTGGACTAATGTCACTAGCAGGGAAGAAAAAATATTTTTTTGCTTTGTGTATACTGATGGAGCAGGTGAAGAAATCGTGTCTGAAAGATTACTGGTCAACTGATCCCGTAATAGAAACCCCCATATTTCCAAAAACTATGAAGCGAAATAGATTTCAACAAATACTTACCTACCTGCATTTCAACAACAATAGTCTGACAACAGATGCGAGCAATAGAATAGGAGAAAGTTCAGCCTCTGTTAAATTACGTTTTACCCAAGTTTCGGTCTGTTTACAAACCAAAGTAGCGGCTGTCATTAGATGAAGGGATTATCCCATGCATGGGCGCTGGAAGTTCAAGACATATAATCCAGGGAAATCAGCAAAATATGGAAATATGGTACTTTAGTTCGAATGGTGTGCGAGAGTGAAACAGGATACATCCGTAACTTAGAGATATATAGAGGGGAAGGAAATAACTTGAGCAGACAGTATTATGTCATGAAGCATTATCTTGGAATGTGGCATCACATTTATCCAGAAAACTACCGGTATTATAATAGTGTGACTATTGCTCAAAATCTCCTCCAGCATAAAACACAGGTTTGTGGAACTATTGGAGAGACTCATAGTTTGCCATGTGAGCTGAAAGACAGTTCTAGGCTTCTACAAAATGAGGAAATAACTTTTATGCGCAAAGGTGAAATTGTGCTTGTAGTTTGGAAAGATAAGCGAGTTGTCAGAATGATAGTAAGATATAAATTTCATGATAATTGATCCATATTGGACTGTGTTTATATTAATACTTGAATATTTTATTTATAGGGTCCACCTTTTCAATAAAATGTTGTGCAGTATGATCTCCTTTTGGGACTAGTTTCAACCTAATTGTAGGCCATCATTAGCATAACACAAATCACACAATTACATTAAATAAACCAAAACAGTATGCAGGCACAATGTCATTAATATAAACTGTGTGTAACCCATGGGAATTAAAATTAAGACTGGTTATTTGAATGCATTCTGTTAACAGTTCAAGTGATTCAAGACAAAGTTTAGTGACATTAACATTAAAAATGATTAAACTATGTATGTAACACTTATGTATCAAGGCAAGGATCTAGAATTTAGTACACTTCATTAAAAAGTTGCTTCCAGTTAAAGGTTTTTAAAATGCTAATTAAGATCGACACATAGAAGTTGAACTAAGGCTGGACACGTTACAAGTGTTGCATTCTGTTAAAAAGTTCAATTGAGGTGATGTCAAGTTGTGTTATCAAAGACATTAAAAATAATTATTCTATGTACTTAAACATGTAATCAATGCATGTAAGTGTGATGCATGTTCTTAAAAATCTTGCTTCTGTTTAAAGGGTCTTGAATGCTGATGATTGTTGCACATGAAGGTCTAAATCAATTGGTGGTTTCTAGAAGGTGGTAGAATTTTGTTGTTCATTGTTGACTGTGAGGTTGACCTAAATAAATGGTAGCCAAGATTAGCAAAAATGTTGCTGAAGAGAAGTGTATCGGTTAAATGACATGTTATATTGAACTCACCTTGTGCTGCAACCTGTGGAGCAGAACTGGTTGTTGGTGTAACTGAGGAGTGGCGTAAATGAGGTTCAACGGAAGTCTAGATGGGGTGTGGGAGAAAGAGAGGGGAGAGTGGAGAAGGAAGGGAAATACAAAGGAAAGGGATCAAGGCAGGGCCGAGGGAAGTGGGAATATACAGTAGATGGTTGCTGAGGGAAGGTGCCATGAATAGATGAAAAATTGACTTATGACTGTTTGATTTTTTCTAAAAATATGTATAAGAAGGTCATACAAAATATTTGTTTTTTCGGAAATGTCATTGGGAGTGGAATTTGGATTAAAATAGTTTTGCAAATATATATGCAGCAGCTTTCTGTTATGTTAAGGACGAGTCCTTTATTAATAATCGTGAGAATTTCCATATCCTGTTTTATGTTGGTATATTTGTGATTTTACTCTTCCAAGTGTTGTCCTGCTGCAGAAAATTTATTATATTTCAGGTCAATGACATGTTCTAAGTATCCTATATTAAAGCTCCTCCCAGTTTGTCCAACATAAGAAAAATTACAATTGTTACATTTGAACCTACATACTCCTGACGTTGAAAGACTATTATTCTTGTTTATAGATGTAGAGTTATGTAAGATTGTTGTATTTCTATTATTATTTGTTTTAAAGGTTATTTTTACATTATATTTTTTAAAAACATTAGTCACTTTATATATGTTTTTATTGAATGTGACTAGAAAATAAGGAAACATCGGGTTTTTCTTTTTTCAGAGTGGTTGAAGGGCAATGTTTTCATCTGTTAATTATTTTTTCAATGAAGAAACTGTTGTAACCATTACTTTTTGCAATCATGCGAATAGTGTTCAACTCTTTTTTGAGGTCTCCTTTGGACATTGGTACGGTAAATGCTCAATATACCCTGCTATTATACACCACTCATTTACCGATTTGGGGATGTGAAGAATCTTGGCGAATTTTGGAGGTTGCTTGAGTAGGTTGTCTAAAAATCTTGTACAGTATTTTAATTAGCCTGAATGTCTAATGATAGTCAAGTATAAAAAGTTTATTTTGTTCATTTTCAGACTCAAGCATGAATTTCATGTGTAGATCAATATGATTGAGATTAAAAGAGTGGTAGCAGCGTCTGTTATATTCTCATCCATAATTACTACAGTGTCGTCTACATGTCTAGCCCAAAAAGGAATGATGTCAAAGTTATTATTATCGATTTTGGTATGTTCTAAAAAATCTGTGTAAATCTCGGCTAAGATACCCAAGGCCGGCGATCCCATAGCAAAACCTTCTTGCTTATAAATGTCATTATAAAAACTGAAATAGTTGTTCTTTATAACCAATTCTAGCATAGACATAAAATCTTGTATCTCTAAAGTACTTAGACAGCTGTGTTTACCTAAATTGTTTAATATGATTGGGTATAATTTAGACATTTGTATACAAGGATACATATTTACAAAGTCGAATGAATGATTAGGTTGGATACTAAACTTATTTAGATTATCTATCAATTCTGTAGTATTTTTTAACAGATGTTTTGGATAAAAACTGACAATCCCTTCTTAAAAACTTTTGGATGAATTGGTACACTTTATGTAGAGGGCTTGGTCTATAGTTGATGATCGGGTGAATGGGGACTCCGGTCTTGTGTATCTCAGGAAGGGCTTTAGCATTGAGAAAGCCTCAGTTCATGTTAACTAATTTAGTTTTTTCTGATCTGTTAATAAGTATGAGATATTCTTTAGGGTGTGCTGAAGTTTGCTTTGGATTCTTGAGTAGGGTCCTTAACTGTAGAAAATGAACTGTCTGTAAAACATTCTTTTGTTTTACCTATATATTAGTTTTTTCATTATAACAGTTGTGTTGCCTGTGTCTGCTTTTGTGACAATAAGATTATTATCAATAATCTTCTTTTAAAGTGCACATATTTGTTTCTGTTCAGTAATTGAATCTTTGTTATTATTATAGTTATGGGGGTTAATATTATTATTTGGGGTAAGAATGTTCATTTTTTTTCATTTCAAACCTTGCTTCTTCCTGTCTTTCTGTTAGTAATTTACTGATGGCTAGTTCGGATTCTATTATCATAGTACTAGTAGTATTGAGTGCATTAAGATTAGGCCAGTTATGTTTCGGACCTTTGGCTAGAATCGAACTTTCATCTTCAATCAAAGGTACTCTGGATAAATTTATAATCGGTGAATGAAAGTGATCTGTCGTATTAGTGATATTCCTGGTTTCATTTACATGGCTGTTGTTAGGCTTAGAGTTCTTTAGTGTGCATAGTTTTTTCTCTAAGGTTTCCTGCTTCCTAGATAATACAGTGAACAGTCTATTATCAACTTGAGTTTGAAGTATGTTCCATTGAGCTCTCAATAAATTTGCAGCTAAGAGGTAAGTCTCATACAACCTATGATTCAACTTTTTTTTCTTGCATAGAAATTTAATCTCCTCCCTTAGCCAAACTTCATTTGTTCTAATTTGGGTTCAGTGATTTGAGGAAAAGACAATATCTTTCCAAGTTACCTTTTAGAAAATTAGGGGTCAAATTGTACGTAATACTTTGTTTAATAAACTCAATATCTTTGCCTTATTTGGCTATTTTGACTTTTAAGCTGAAATATAAATAGGCTTTTCATTTTGCCTGGTTGGCTGCATAATCATGAAATATAAAATTCATGACAATTGATCTGTATTTAACTGTGGTCAAAATAATAGTTGAATATTTTATTTATACGGTCCACGTTTTCAATACAAAGTTATGCAATATGTCACATTACATCTCCTCTTGGGACTAGTTTCAACCTAATTGTAGGCCATCATCACCCATAACACAAATCGCACAATTACATCGAATTAACCAAAACAATGTACAGACACGATGCCATTAAAATAAACTGTGTGTAACCCATGGAAATTAAAATTAAGACTGGTTACTGGAATGAATTCTTCCCTTCAGTAAATCTTTCACTAATCGTCGCTACCATTTATTTAGGTGAACCTCACGGTCCACATTGAACTGCGAAATTCTACCGCCTTCTAGAAACCACTAATTTATTTAGACTTTCATGCGCAACAATTATCAGCATTCAAGAACCTTTGCAAAGAAGCAACTTTTTTAAGAGCATGCATGACACTCACATGCATTAATTACGTGTTTATGTACATGCATTAATTATTTTTAAACTCTTTATGAATATAACTTGATGATGGCTCAATTGAACTTTTTAACAGAATGTAACACTTGTAAGGTGTCAAGCCTTAGTTCAACTTCTATGTGTTGATCTTCTTTAGCATTTTAAGAACCTTTATCTGGAAGCAACTTTTTAATGGAGTGTACTACTCTTTAGACCCTTGCCTTAAAGCACAAGTGTTATGTATAGAGATAGGAATTATAGGCAAGTATAGGTTAGAATGCAAATGTATTTGAACAAGGCGCAAGTGTATGTTACCCGCATGACGGTTCTGCGGTGAGATTTGCATAAATATTATCGATCTGAATTATCAGAATTCCTAAAATTTATGCAGCTCCCCGACATATCTGTAGAGCGGCTAGTTTTCACTTGCGCCTCTTTCAAATACCTTTGCATTCTAACCTATTTGTGCCTATAATTCCCATCTCTAGTTATGTACATAGTTAAATCATTCTTAATTTTAATGTCACTACACTTTGTTTTGAATCACTTGAACTGTTAACAGAATGCATTCAAATAAACAGTTTTAATTTTAATTCCCATGGGTTACACACAGTTTATTTTAATGGCATTGTGTCTGTACATTGTTTGGTTAATTTGATGTAATTGTGTGATTTGTGTTATGGGTGATGATGGCCTACAGTTAGGTTGAAACTAGTCCCAAAAGGAGATGTAATGTGACATATTGTACTACATTGTATTGAAAAGGTGGACCCTATAAATAAAATATTCAAGTATTATTGTGTCCGAATGATAACTACGATTCATGATGCATCTATGCGGTCAACATGGAAGCTAGATAGGAAGACAGGGACAATTATATTCAAGCCCATTTTCATCCTTTATTATAACAGATTTATGAAGGGAGTAGACCGGGCAGGCATATTTTACACTTCTTTGCAAGACAGTAAAATGGAATAAGAGGGTAGCATTCTAGTCAGCTTTTAGGCTGTTCTGTTTCCTAAATTCCCCCAAAAAAATTGAGGTACAACTAGTTTTTGACGGGAGTTGCTGGGGAGTGAAGCTTCCTCTCTTTCTGGCTCAATAAAGGGAGCCCCCAATCAGGACCCCCCTGGCAGACTATCCGGACAATTAGGGATCATATCCTGGAGAAAATTCCAGCAAGTGGGGCAAAGAAAAACCCAACTATAGTGCGTCGTGTGTGTTCGAGCAAGGATAAGCGCAGTGAAACCAGATACATGTGCAAACAGTGTTGAGTGCCCCCTTACAAAGGTACCCCCTATTCGGATTACCACACCAGAAAACAGTACTGTGACTATTCAGGAAGGCCTTTGGAAGAAAACACTGTAGTTAGGGAAGTTCTGACAGTTTATTTGAGTGCATGTGCTCCAGCTTGGAGGTAGAAATTGGCTGGGAACAAGGCTGTGCATGGGGTGAAGGGCACCTGATCTCCAATGTGTTAAAATTAAGCAAGCATATTTACTCCAGCCTTTATTTCTAAGGACTTAACAATTGCTCCCATTGCACTTAGTGCAAAAACACGTTATTCCAATGTTTATTTACACCAGCCAGGGTTATTAGTTTTGAGGAGACCTCAGGGCCCAACGCTCGCTCATGTTAGACTCGTATGCACATAGTGAGGAATTGTTATGAAAGATGGTGGATTACATTCAATATAAATGCTGGAATAGTGTGTATGAATATTGATAAAGGATCAAAACTAACATGCCCAAATTTCGCCATAATAACGGGTGAATAATTCAAAGGGTTCTCATTTTAACCCAAAGATATTGAGGAGATTAATATACAAATTATGGTAGGTTATAATAACTTTGTCATTAAATCAGGAGGTCTGTTCTACTACAGCGGTCGCAGTCGGATGTGTATCCAAGTCCGACATCTCTCTTTAGCCCTAAGTGCCCCCGCTCTAAATTCCTCTTCTGCCTTGAATCATCCTTAGCTAGTCTATGATGTCTTTTTCATTGGTTCTTAAAGTCTCATAACCAAAACGAATAGAAATAAATTTTTGAGAGGTTTAACATTTCCTTAACTCTGGATGAGGATTTTGCCCTGTTGTGAAATATAGTCAAAACTGGTTAAAACATCCCCCTCTAGCATGTTTTGTTGGTTATTATGCCATTATTCCCTAGTCCCAGGGCGTGTTGTATTAAATACATGCTGGAGAAACCTGGATAGGACATTTACATCACTCTTTAATATGTTCGTAACTTCCACCATAAGCAATTTAAATTAGCTTTCCCAGCCACATTGCTCGCATGACAAGCCTGGATAAGGATTTGGTAGAGAACTTAATTTCACGGCTGCGGAGCGCAGTTCCATGTTGGCCTACAGCTGCAGTGTGCATCAGTCCCAAGCCAGTCTTATTGTCTTTGCGTCTGACATGTTGGTACTTAATTTTACGTTCATGAGGCCTCATTCAGATGGTGCGGGTTCATCCTGCTTGTTTACTTAGCCACTGGTTTGCTTAGGTCTAAACTAAGAACTGATTGTTCAAATAGAGTCTTTCAGATGATGTGGATGCAGAGATTAACAGCGTGCGGGAGAAATGTCTGAGCGAGCAGTCCTTGGTTGAGTCTTGGTATCATGCCCACAGTTACTTTTTATTGGACATTTGTTGTTATGCATGTCATCATACACAATGGTTCGACCGTGCTCACGACGTCAGTACAGAACCCGATAATGTACCTGTAAGACAGCAGAAATGGACGAAGATGATACTCTATTATCACACTGAAAAGATGGCTGAAAATTATCTGCTGGAAAGTGGGGGTGTTTTCACCACTCGACCCATTGTGTGTGCACCTGTGTTTTACTACCGCACCATCTGAAAGAGGCCTGAGTGATTTATGCACACAAATTAGGCCTACTGTACTTACGTATACAGCTGACATGTTGCTGCTTACTTTTATGTTCATAAATAAATTGTGTAACAACGTAGATTTAGGACTACTGTACTGAAATGTTGGTGTTCTTAAAATGTATTATTTCTTTATTTATTGTACTAATTATAATTGTGATTGCTTGTTTCTTTGTTTTTACAGTAATTATTTTTACATTCAAACCTAAACTTACATTTAACAGCGAAATTGTTTTTCATTTCATTTAGCACATTCCCTCTTAATGACCTTTTTTTTTTGTCCCCACAAAAGCATTCTAACCAGTTTTTGCTGTACGTTAAATCTGATAAAAATTTGCATTGCTGTTATGGAATAATTTTCGCGACAAGAAATTTCTTGTGTTTAATGCAGGTCTATGCAAAATTGGGGTTTTAATCTATATCTTCATGTAGTTCAAAGTATTATGGTTCTCCCTGTAGGTGGGCACCACAGTTGAAGAATAAAACCATGGCATCCCTTCCTTGTCGTAAGAACCAACTAAAAGGGGACCCAGGGGCTCTCTCTTGGAAGCATGATTTGGCAACCACGGGCCCTTAGCTGAGTCCTATCACAGATCTTTTCATGTATTTAAAAAATTGTATTACAAGAAACTTCTAATTACGCTCTCAGACTCAAAAGACTCTTACAGACACTTGAAGTGCGCCTGCGCTATGAGATGAGTGTATTCTGTTTCTACATTGGTTGTTCCCCCTCCTGTCCCTTCCCCTTTCCTTCTCAATCATAGTCTTGGTGGCTGGTTGTATCCAGCGTTTGATTCTCATTATTTATTTGTCGCTCTCTAGAGCATCTACTTGGAGGTTCCTTTCCAACCCGAGGCTTCTGGGCTGCGAACATCAGAGCGTAAGTTGTGAGTGAATGTTGCAGATGTATATTGAGTGAAGGGTTTCTGCTTGTGCCTGCGAATGGGTGTGTAATTGGATTAGGGTTGTGCTTCTGTGTGTGCTGTGCTGTGTGGATGTGCCGGGTTCATAGTCCGGGGGCCTAACGCCAGTTGAAGGCCGTTTCTTTTTATAGTATGTATTTTTGAAATGTTATATTCTACTACTAACTTACTTGTGTTCCTGTTATATTACCTGTGGGTAAAAGATATTATGTTCTCGGTTGTATATACGATTCCAATAGGAGTTTATTGGATTACTTTGAATATGTTCTTCAGTTATGGTACTGTAAATATGTTCTTACCATTGAATACAAGACGGATGAATTTACAGATGGAAAGCTCCCTAACCTCGGTCCACCTAGCTTCCTCTCTGGGCATGTTCCTGTTTCCTTAGGCCCTAATGCTGGCACCTTCTCAGTCATCGCATTGCTTCCACTTGTGTAAGGTTCCTCACATTCACCTATCCTGTCTGACCTCACTTGGTCGACTCTAGTTCTTTTCCAACTCAGGTAGTATTAGAGGATTCGAGGCCTAGGGAGTCTATTATGTTCACACCCTTCATGGCCCTTGTCTGTTTTTGTCCAGTACTTCATTTTTCTTGGTGTCGGATCCCTTCTTTTCTCATTTTTCTCTCTAAGCATCCCTGTTTGGGGGGGACACAGATGAAGACTACACCCACATATCTTTCCTGCCATAAGAGGCGACTAAAAGGGGCAACCATGTTATGATGAAATTAAAACTATGAGACTATTTGTGATTAGTACTATTAAGTGCGGAACAATATGGGTCGGTGTTACCTGCCACTAGTGCCACTTTGCAAGGAATAGACTAGGTATACAGTACGTAGGAACAGTAACTTTATGCGAGTAACAATACTAGTCTGGGCATTGTTTGTGAGAAATGTCGTTGTGTACATTCAACCAGCTGGTTCCACGGTGTAGCCTATCAATTGTACTACTTTATGACATATACAATGGGTCTACGTTGTGTGTAATTAGTAGCACTATGTGAGAAACATCACAGGATTGACTGGTGCCCATGATTGGTACCACTATATGAGGAAGACCATGGGCCTGCATTGCTTGTAAGTAGCATCCTTATTTGCAAAACAACATGGGTTTTTGTTGCCGGTGAGTGGTGCAATTGTGTGTGACATACAGTGTGTCTCCATTACCTGTGGTTAGTACCACCATGTGAGAAACACTATGGGACTACCTTATCACTGATTAGCACCACTATAGGAGGAACACCATGGTTCTGTTTTTCCAGTGATTAGTACCATTGTGAGGGCCATTGATATATATTTGGACCCATTTAGATAAGTATCATCCCAGTATTAGGGCATTGTGAATTGAATCCAAAGATTGTTTTTGTTTCACGATAATTTTTTCATCATTATTTGTTTTAGACTCTAGTCAGTGAATACATTTTAAAGTTACAATTTTCATTTTTTTCTCCTCGTATCTTTAGAAGCCGACAACCTGTTAGGCCACTTAAACAACAAATATCATCAAATTTAATGCTACATAATGTATAGCAGCTATTATTGTTGAAAGCCCCTCCAGTGCATGGCATCTGGCAGCTGGTTTAATCACTGCTACTGCTACCTTATCCTAACCAGATTTAGACTACAAGCATTGTTATCTTCCTTCTGTCATGTGTCGAAGGGCTCCAACCCATTTTTTTCCAAAAGTCGATCTTAGGTGTTCATCTTCTGCTGGATTCTCTTTTGCCTAAACCTTTTTTCCATGAAATATTACTTGTATTCAGTAGTCCTCATAAGGTGACCCACATATTCCAGCCACCTCATATTAATCGTCGTGATGAGCTCGGGTCAAAATTTCTTTGTGTGGAGTACTTCCCAATTTTATTATGCACCATAGACACGGTCAGTGGTATTTTACTGCACTGTCGGTTGCCCTAAGAAAGGTTTTTCATGTTCCATTTTACACCTGTACCTTAATTAAGGCCAAGCCTGCTTTCTTCCAACTCATAGTCCTTTCCTGTCCATCATCGCCATAAGACCTATCTGTTTAGGAGCGCTGTAAAGCAAGTTGATAAAAGAATGTTCTTGGGTGTATTCTGGGTTTGGACCTTTATGAATAGAAACTATTTAATTAAAACACATACATATTCATGATACCAGTATTTACTGTACTTCACGCTAACCACCAGCCAGTGATATGGGGGTTGTAGGGTACCTGTAGCAGCACCTTTAGGGTTCATAGTGTTCTACTGTTGACAGATCTCTGGAACAGTCCTGAAGCAAAGTCCCCAAAGTGGTTTCTTCATCATAGGAATCCCAGCACTATTGGCCAAACAAATTAGCCACAGTTTGCATTTTCTTAATGTGAGTCTTGTCATTCAAAATGATGCATGGGTCCTGCAGAAAGTGTCGCCGCTCCATTCTCAAATCAGGTTGTAGGTTGTGTTTCTAAAATTTACAGTAATACTGCACATTGACAGTCTGCTGTGGAGGAACATAATGTGTTAGGATAACACCACCACAGTCGTATATGAGAAAAACCATAACTTTCACATGGCTGGGTTTCTGGCAAAATTTCGAATCTTTTGGTTACCGTAATGACACCATTCATTCGATTGGCATTTCAGTTTTGGTATCTTACAGTTTACTCCATGTCTCATACAGCATAATGATATGATATAAGGAAGCCTCAACTTCACACTTATAGCGCTCCAAGTAGTTACGAGCAGCGTTTTATTGTAACCATTTCTGCAGTTCTGTCAAATCACGCTGAACCCATCGTGATGCAATTTTTCTCACCCCCAAGAGCGTTCCTTCAATTGTGAAGAACAATCATATTCCCTAACCCAGAGTCTCGGGCTAGCTCACAAATCATATGTCTTCTTCTTCACTGGTACTAATACGACCTGGCTGATGCATATCTACCACATTTTGGCTTTGCACATTGAAGGCTTTTCCCACCGTGCTACTGTCATGAAAGGCAATGCAGATTCCCTGCAATCGTGTTGAAACCTTCGCTGACTCTGTCATGTTGTACGACCTCAGGCACATTCATTGTTTAAAAAGCTCCATTGTTCCCGTTTCAAAGACATTTTGACAACACAAACTTATATCTACTTGGGATTCAATTTGTTTCTTTTCATCCTCACAATCCATTGTTGAGTTAATTCCTTGCTCTTTAAAGGAAATGAGAAACATAATCATATAAATAATTACTATGATTCCCAGTACTTTCTTTCTGTAAACGTTAAAATGGATTTAATTACAAAGATGAATTACAAAAACAAACCGAAGCTATAATTCAGTAAGACTTATTTTAACATAAGTCATAACTCATAAGTGCAGCTACATGCTGAACGTAGCACTGGCATTCTGTTCACTTCTTAAAACTTATAAAAGTCCAATCACCATGCACGATCTCCCTCTCAGCTGATCGTATGTTCTCTTGCCAACTGAAAACATGACTGCCTTCACAAGGAGTGATGATTTCAGGCATACAGCCCCTTTATGTTATTCTAGCTCATTGTGGCCCAGATCACCTATATGAATAGTAATTTGTATGGTTCATGATGATTATGGCTTACATCATTGATGACTTCCTTTCCCAATTTCATATGATGTGGCCTGCCTAATCCATCTCTGGTGAGATGCTGTGTGCTCAATGTCTGATGTCTTCTGAATTGGCCCAGAACAAGTTTGTCACATGTATTTTGTGTCTCAGTCCCATCCTTGACTCTGGCA
Organism: Anabrus simplex; assembly: GCF_040414725.1. Lineage (NCBI taxonomy): Eukaryota > Metazoa > Arthropoda > Insecta > Orthoptera > Tettigoniidae > Anabrus > Anabrus simplex. Next base: position 432,965,289 of record NC_090269.1, on the reverse strand, counting down.
ATATGAAAGTGACTGAGATAAAGCCAGATCTAGTAGGAAACGGTGTCTAATTGACATTCATATGTTTGGTCTGTGTGTACATTTCATCGAACTCAAGAGCAGCACATTGAATGTGCCTGAGGAACAGCACTGTCTGGGTAGGAGAGGAAAACAATGGAAACCTACCTACTCTTCATTTCCTTAGTTTTACGGGGCGAGTTGGCCGTGCGCGTAGAGGCGCGCGGCTGTGATCTTGCATCCGGGAGATAGTAGGTTCGAATCCCACTATCGGCAGCCCTGAAAATGGTTTTCCGTGGCTTCCCATTTTCACACCAGGCAAATGCTGGGCCTGTACCTTAATTAAGGCCACGGCCGCTTCCTTCCAACTCCTAGGCCTTTCCTATTCTATCATCGCCATAAGACCTATCTGTGTCGGTGGGACGTAAAGCCCATAGCAAAAAAAAATTTCCTTAGTTTGCCTCCTCAGTGACACCTATGGCAGCTGATGGCAGAGCTGTTGAGGATCCTCCCAGTCTTCATGCTGAGCATTTCACGGACAACAGGAGATATGTATGTTGTGCTGAGCTGTATGTTTCAGTACAGTATAAGAATGATATCAGTGATAAATTCTGTATATTTAAGAATTGGTTTGTTTATGATGAGCAGAATATTTTTCAGCATGCCGGTACATTTTCCGGAAATATAATTGCTCCTCACTTAAACAATATCCCTGAGCATTCAAACAGGACACACTCCACTTCTGAAGGTCTCTTTGTTGTCATGATTTTAATGATCCTTGACAGGGAATTTTTTTGAAAAAAATAATGAAGATTTGAATCTGACTCATATAGAAGGAAATAATGGGTTATTAAGCTCATTCATATGAAAATAAATTGCCAGTTGTGTCTGGAGAATGTGCCTAATATATTAACTTTTCCACAGGACAATTATTAACTTACATCGGAGAAGATGCACTTGAAGTGAGGAACTAAATGAGATTTGGGAGAGCCAGGACAAACACAGATGAACCAATTTTAGTAATCCAATATTTTGATGACCTTTCATTTTCTTCATTTAGTTCAAAATGTAATGCTAGATAATGTATAGCAGATAGCATAGTTCAAAGCTTCTCCAGTCCATGGCATCTGGCAGCTGCTTTAATCACTGCTACTGCTACCTTATCCTAACCGGATTTAGGCTACAAGAATGGCTATCTTCCTTTTGTCTTGTGTCAAAAAGCTCCAACACATTTCTTTGAAATGTCAATCCTCGATGTACAACATCTGCCAGGTCCTCTTTTGCCTAAACTTTTTCCTTGAAATATTACTTGCAGCAGACTGTTCTTTTCAGGAGTCCTCCTAATGTGACCCATATATTCCAGCTTCCTCATTTTAATGGTCTTCATGAGATCAAGTCAACAGTTCTTTGTGTACAGTACTTCGTTTTTATTATGTAGCAACCACAGTATAGTGGGTTTGAACCCCTCAGTTGGCAGCCCTGAGGATGTTTTGCTGCTGTTTTCCATTTTTACACCAGTCAAATGCTGGGGCTGTTCCTTCCCACTCGTAGTCTTATCTTTGTCAGTGCGACGTAAAGCAACTTATAAAAAACCACTACATTTATAACATTTACTGTTGTATCTGCATCTTGAGAGTTTAAATTCTCTTTTCTCTGGGTAATTATATATATAAGGCTGTACAGTATATAGTCCAACAAGTGACAGTTTGTTATCCAAACTTGGACATGGTAGACAAGAACTTGAGATCCAATGTATACCTCTTTGACAATCAGTCATCTGTGTGAACACAATGCACAGACAGGTGACAAGTCATTTAAGAAAACTAAATAGGACGAACATGATGACAGGATGTTGTGGGAAGAGACAAATAGAGATGTGGGGATTATACTTGTCCTTCTAGTTCGTCTTCTCCTATTACTCCCTCTTCCAGAGCTGTCGTATTTATCCTATTGTGAGTTGCTTTCCGTGCTCCTGTTCCTCATATAATTATGACATGACACATTTCATTTCATTTTTATATTGGGAGAATATATTGATGTTTTTATTGTGCAAATATGAAATTCATATTATCAGCTAGGTCATGTTTATTTATAAATTTTTACTCTAGTTATCTGTTGACTCTACATTTCTTACCTTGCTTTGCATATTTGTTCCTTACAGCCTGCTACTAATATTAAAGATGAAATACGTGTAGATGAACCCACAGTTGGTCAACTGGTTGCCTGTGTCAAAGAAGACAAGTAAGTACAGCTTAGTGTAATTCGATTTTCCACCCCTAACCCACGACAATATGAAATCTACTATTGATGTGTTCAGTAGCTTCATCTTCACACAAGTGGTCGAGGGAAGACGTTAAGAACCCAACATCATAGGTTCATTGCCAGCACAGGTCCATCCACTTCATTCTTGAATTCCATCACTTGTACTTCAATCACGGTCTAAACTTCTTGGTTCGTTGGTGGTATGATAGAAAATTCCACTAAATTAAAGTAACTCTGCCCACAGTGTCTAGTGATTAGCAGGCTGCCTAGATGTCCCCACTTGGTAGCTGAGTCAGTAAAATGATTTTTAATAACAACATGACAGATCTGTTCTCCATATTTTAATAAGTGTTCCTGTGGAGGCAGGTATCTGGTTGGCCGTGACCTTGATTTTGGCCATTCTTGCAACATGGCCAGTCCAGTGAATTAACCTACCATGATTTATACATATGATTCGGTCTCCTTTCAGTTCTCTGTACATCTCTGCATTCTTCTATCAAATTGTATTTTCTTTTATTAGTGACACTTTGCAAATATCATCTTTCTGTGATATCAATTAGTTTTGTCAAATGTTGTTGAAAAGACAAGTGGATTTTCTCCCAAGAATTATTCCTGCTGATGAATCATGTTTCGCACATTATGGAATTCATAATTTTCTTAACACTGATTTGTGGAGTGATGAAATTCATCATATTCAGTCACGTTCAGCATAGGTTCTCATTGAATGTAAAGGTAGAAAGCAGTGACAGAACCATTGGCCCTTCATGTTCCTACTGCATTTGACAGGCCAACAATACTTGCAGTTCCTAATTGAAACAATGCCTGAAGTTCTCAATGACATTCCTCTGGACATACAAGGATTTATCTTGATTGTATGACACTCACATTTCTCTGCTGTACAGGAGTAGTTAGACACAACTTTTTTCAGGCGATTGAATTGGTTGAAATCATCTGGGTAGCACCAAGCTTTGAAGTAAATTGCTTTGATTTTAATTTCTTATGGCCTACTGATTGGCTCAGACAGTTGAGGTGCTAGCCTTCTGACCTCAACTTGGCAGGTTTGATCCTAGCTGGTTTTGGTAGTATTTGAAGGTGCTCAAATATGTCAGCCTCATGTGTTGTTTGAGTCATCAGTCCGTAGACTGGTTTGATGCAGCTCTCCATGCCATTCTATCCTGTGCTAACCTTTTCATTTCTATGTAACTATTGCATCCTACATCTGCTCTAATCTGCTTGTCATATTCATACCTTGGTCTACCCGTACCGTTCTTACTGCCTACACTTCCTTCAAAAACCAACTGAACAAGTCCTGGGTGCCTTAAGATGTGTCCTATCATTCTGTCTCTTCTTCTCGTCAAATTTAGCCAAAAACATATCAGATGTAAGGCTTTTTAGGCGTTTGCTCTATTTACCAGTGTTTCGTCTTAGGTCTGACACTAGACTCATCAGACTGGGATGTGTCAGCCCCTACCCACTGACGCTGGGGTGTATGCAGGTGAATTTATCAGAAGCCCTTATAAGAGGCACAGTCTGATAACTGCATATGGGAGATAAATCTCCACAATGGAATTATTGCCTGCCGAGCAATTCTGAATGGAAAATTCTAAATTCCCTTGGAGGGAATTAGATATTTTTCACCAATAGAGCATGTCAAAAACATATCAGATGTAAGGCTTTTCAGGTGTTTGCTCTATTTACCAGCGTCAGTGGGTAGGGTCTGACACATCCCACTCTGAGTCTAGTGTCAGACCTAAGACGAAACCCTGGTAAATAGAGCAAACGCCTGAAAAGCCTTACATCTGATATGTTTTTGACAAGCTCTATTGGTGAAGCATATCTCCATGGGAATTTACAATTTTCCATGAGGAATTGCTATTCGGGCAATAATTCCATTGTGGAGATTTATCTCCTGTATGCAGTTGTCAGACTGTGCCTCTTATAAGGGCTTCTGATAAGTTCACCTGCATACACACTAGTGTCAGTGGGTAGGGTCTGACACATCCCACTCTGAGTCTAGTGGCAGACCTAAGATGAAATGCTGGTAAATAGAGCAAACGCCTGAAAAACCTTACATCTGATATGTTTTTTACATGCTCTATTGGTGAAAAATATCTAATTCCCTTGATGGGAATTTAAAATTTTCTAAATTTAGCCAAATCGATCTCCTCTCACCAATTCGATTCAGTATCTCTTCATTCGTGATTTGAATCTATCCATCTCATATTCAGCATTCTGTGACACCACATTTCAAAAGCTTCTTTTTCTTTCTGAGCTAGTTATCGTCCGTGTTTCACTTCCATACAATGCCATGCTCCACACAAAAGTCTTCAAAAACATCTGTCTAGTTCCTATATCAATGTTTGAAGTGAGCAAATTTCTTTTCTTAACCTCTTAACTGGCTATTATTGATGTGCTTGGTGTAACCTGCCCTGTGTATTTTTTCAGCAAATTTTTGTTACACAGCAGGATAGACAGAACAGTTAGTAATATCATTAATATCATTCACCTGTGGTACAAAAAGTAAAATAAAAGCGTTTTAATTAATTGATTTTAATGTTAGAGAAATTTTTAACCATTTTTACATTAACTGCTAGGTCATTTACCTGGTTGGAATTTGAGCGTTTTGTTCACATGTTCATATGTTAGCACCTAAAATTAAAACAAAAAAGAAAGGAATATTTACGAATTACACATCATGCTAGTGACATTGTAAAATATTTTACATTAACTTCACGGCCAGTTACGTCATTTACCTCACTAGAACTGCAGTGATTTTTCTCAGAGATAATTTTCAAAAAGTAAGGGGTTGCGATACTTTCCCGTTTGGAGAAGTACATACTCTTTTCTGGCCTATGAACTATCCCCTGCAGCATTACAAGTCCAATTAGAGAGTTAATCTGAGTTAGATTTGTATCCACCCAATCTCTCGCTCGTGACCGTGGTTTCAAGTTCGGATGGGCTTCTAAAAACTGTTTAACATACACATTGGTCTGTTCAGTAATAAGTTGAAACATGTAATTTCCTATTAACTGTTCAAAATATTCCAATACATTGGATTCATCGTCGAAGTCCACATTTACACCACTAGCACCAGAAAATATGAATTTCTGACGTGAAACACCACGCGGCGGGAAGGATTGAAACATGCCTAGCACTTGGCCTTCATCCGACACGTCATGTTGTTCATCTTGTTCTTCATTATCATTCTCTGAACCACTTTCACTCTCAGACTCACCATCATCTGTATCAAACCACTCATCTTTGGATTTCTAAGAATATAAATCGTTACAATCGTTCTCTAAGTGCTGAATAATCTCGTTTCTTTCGAGCGTTTTAAACTTACGCTTTGAACTAGATGCTGCCATATTTGGCCTACTGTGGACAAATAGCACCGTGCAGTTGTAAAATGAAAACCAACAAGCTTCAAGAAGTGTGATATGTGGTATTTGCTGCCATATTGCAAGAAAAACATCAATTAAGACGATAATACACTATACGGCAAAATAACTCATGATACCCAGGAGATATTCGCGGTAAAAGACGAGTACATATATATTCGTCATGCCCATTACCCTGTAACATTCGGCGTACGAATATATACGTCCTGCCCAGTTGAGAGGTTAAGAAAGCTCTTCCTTGCTTGTGCTAGTCTGCATGTCCTCCTTACTTCTGCCATCGTTAGTTATTTTACTACCCAAGTAACAATATTCATCTATTTCCTGTAAGACTTAATTTCCTAATCTAACATTTCCTGTATCACCTGCCTTCGTTCGACTGCACTCCATTACTTTTGTTTTGGACATATTTATTTTCATCTTGTACTCCTTACCAAAGACTTCATCCATACCATTCAGCAAGATCTCCTGCAGTCTCAGATAAAATAATATCATCGGCAAATCTCAAGGTTTTGATTTCCTCTCCTTGGACAGTGATTCCCTTACCAAATTCCTCTTTGATTTCTTTTACTGCCTGTTCTATGTAAACACTCCTTTCTGGATTGCTGCTTCTTTTTCAAAGCCCTCGATTCTTATCACTGCAGACTGATTTTTATACAGATTGTAGATAATTCTTCGTTCTCGGTATCTGATCCCAATCATCTTCAGAATCTTAAATAGCTTGGTCTAATCAACATTATCGAATGCCTTTTCTAGATCTATGAATGCCATGTACGTGGGCTTGTCCTTCTTGATTCGATCCTCTAAGATCAGACGTCAAGTCAGAATTGCTTCACGTGTTGCTACATTTCTTCTGAAGCCAAATTGATCTTCTCCCAACTCAGCTTCAACTTGTTTTTCCGTTCTCCTGTAAATAATACGTGTTAAAATATTGCAGGCATGAGATACTAAACTAATGGTGCGGTAGTTGTCACACCAGTCAGCACCGGCTTTCTTGGGAATAGGTGTAACAACATTTAGCTGAAAATCGGATGGGACTTCTCTTGTCCCATACATTTTACACACTAAATGCCATGCTGGTTTCTCCTAAGGCAGTCAGTAATTCAGAGGGAATATCATCAATTCCAGGTGTCTTGTTCCTATTTAGGTCTCTCACAGCTCTGTCAAACTCTGACCTCAAAATTGAGTCTCCCATTTCATCAGCATCAACAGCCTCTTCATGTTCCAGAACCAAATTATCTACATCTTTACCTTGATACAACTGTTGGATATGCTCCTGCTATCTTTCTGCTTTGCCTTCTTTCCCTAAAAGTGGCTTTCGATCTGTGCTCTTAATATTCATACACCTAGATTTCCTTTCTCCGAAGGTTTCCTTGATTTTCCTGTATGCAGCATCTAACTTTCCCTGGACCCTACAACCTTCGACATCCTTGCACTTCTCCTTCAGCCATTCTTCCTCACCTACCTTGCTCTTCCTATCGACTTAATTCTTTAATCGCCTGTATTCTTTTCTGCCCTCTTCATTTCTAGCATTCTTGTATTTTTGTCATTCATCAATCAAGTCTAGTATCTCCTGAGTTATCCACTGATTCTTAGTTAATCTTTTCTTCCTTCCTAACATTTCTTCAGCAGCCCTACTGACTTCCATTTTTCATGACCATCTGCTCTTCCTCTATTGTGTTTCCTTCAGCCTTTTCATTTAGCCCTTGTGCAACATGTTCCTTGAAACAATCCCTCACACTCTTGTCTTTCAACTTGTCTAGATCCCATATTTTTGCATTCTTTCCTTTCTTCAATTTCTTCAATTTCAAATGGCATTTCATGACCAACAAGTTGTGGTCAGAGTCCACGTCTGCTCCTGGGAAGGTTTTGCAGTCCAACACCTGGTTTCTGAATCTCTGCCTAATTATAATGAAGTCTATTTGATACCTTCCAGTATCTCCAGGTCTCGTCCACGTATACAGCCGTCGTTTGTGGTGCTTGAACCAAGTATTGGCAAGGACTAAATTATGATCTGTGCAGAATTCAACCAGCCGACTTCCTCTTTCGTTCCTTTGTCCCAATCCAAATTCTCCTACTGTATTACCTTCTCTTCCTTGGCCTACCTCTGCATTCCAGTCTCCCATCACAATTAGATTCTCGTCACCTTTTACATATTGTATTAAATCTTCTATCTCTTCATATATTCTTTCGATTTCCTCACCATCCGCTGAACTAGTAGGCATATAGACCTGCACTATTGTGGTGGGCATTGGTTTGGTGTCTATCTTGACGACAATAATTCTTTCACAATGCTGGTCATAGTAGCTTACCCGCTGCCCTATTTTCTTATTTATTATTAAACCAACTCCTGCATTTCCCCTGTTTGATTTGTTGTTGATAATTCTGTAGTCGCCTGACCAAAAATCCTGTTCTTCCTGCCAACGTACTTCACTTATGCCAACTACATCTAACTTTAGTCTATCCATCTCCCTTTTCAGATTCTCTAACCTACCACCACAATTCAAACTTCTAACATTCCACGCTCCGACTCGCAGAATGTCAGGATTCATCTTCCTGATGATTGCCCCCTCTCGTGTAGTCCCCACTCGGAGATCCGAATCTGGGACTACTTTACCTCCGGAATATTTTACCCTGGAGGAAGCCATCATCAGTACATCATTCATACAGAGAGAGCTGCATTGCCTCGGGTGGTAGTTACGGCTGTAGTTTTCCGTTGCTTTCAGCCATGTAGCAGTATCAACATAGCTAAGCCATATTGAGTATTATTACAAGGCCATATCAGTCAATCATCTAGACTGCCGCCCTTGCAACTACCGAAAGGCTGCTACCCCCCTTTCGATGAACCATTCCATAGTCTGGTCTCTCAACAGATACCCATCCGATATGGTTGTACCTGCGGCTCGGCTATCTGCTTCATTGGGACACGCAAGCCTCCCCACCGCGGCAAGGTCACATGGTTCGCAGGGGAGGGACAGCCTCATATTGGTAGATTTACTGGCACGTAAAGGAAGTCCTGCAGTACTAAATTCTGGTACCTTGGCAACTCCAAAAACTTTGAAAGTAAGTGGGACGTAAAGCATATAACATTATAATTATACCAGCAGTACTGCCTATATATTAATTCAGACTGCTGCTTTCCTCGACTATGCTGTCATCTGGTTAAAAATCACCGAACTATGTGTTGTCCTAAATGTTTTATGTGCTGAGATGAGATGTTCCTAGCATTAATTTTTTTAGTGATTCCTGGTGTTCAGAAACTCTATCATCGAGAGTGTCTGTGTTTTGCAGTTGGGTTACTAAATCAACATGTAGTGTTTTATTGATAATTCTGGAGTTTTCAACACTGTGATTGATGAAATTGATCCACCAGTGATATGGTTTGATATCAATACTTTATCAACCTATCAAATTTAAGTTCAAATTATTGTTTACATTACTTCTTCGTTGACTGCCCCCTTTTGCAATCTGTACCGGGCGGTACACCTCCACGCCGTGAATTAAAATATTGCGCCAGTTGAAACCTCTCTACAGGAGAAACTCTGAACTTTAAAATCTGTATTAAATTAAAGATTTCTCGGAAGATGTCTCTACTGTAAATTTTGAAGTGTTCTGAACTATGTCTATTTCGATTTGTATTTGTTTGCTCTGTAGCAAGAAGTGTGGACACTCTCTTCGAGATGGCACTACGTAAGAACTATAATTGTGCACCCTAGTGTGAAGTGAAGGAACTGTTTTTTTGAAGAAATTTGGTATTCATAAGTTTGTTCTTTGTTAAATTTCTTTCAGTCATTTTTGGGGTAGGCAGTATAACCCTTCTCTTTCCGCCAGCTTTAAAATTAACCAGTCAGTAATTTCTGTAATTAATTTTCATCCAATCATAGCTTTTTTCCTCAGGTTTCCATGTGTAATTCCTAGTCTACCAATAAAGTTGAAGGGGTGTGTCTTTTTCATTCTTGAAAGGTCTCGAATTTTCCACGCGGGTATAAAAACTGCTGATTTTCTGGTCTCCGGGCCACTTCATCGACAACTTGCTTAGTGTGTGATTATGTAGCAGGGGGCAGGAAGCGCCTCTTTCTTCAGGCAGCAGTTCATCCACAAGGTAATGGCCGTTTAATAACCTTATTTCTTGCTAGCTCAGCAGTTTGACCCTCGGGGCAGGTTCGAAACTTTTCTCATGTAACCTATCCTGTAAAATGTAAGAGACATTTGGTAAATATTCCGTCTCTTTATCTACGAATTGGGATAGAGAGTGCCTAACCCTCTCGAGCTCCCACTCATATTGTTTTGAGGTGACTACGTTTTCATAACCGTTTTTCTTTTCTTCGTAATGTAATAAAGTCTTCTTATACGTGTCACCTCCTTAGGATGGGATTAGCCCCTGTATAACTGGCCGAGTGCCACCTAGGTTTTAAGAAGTTTCATGTAGGAGTGCAAGCTACGCCTCCAGTCAATTTTGTTTTTTGGGCCATTTAGTTAACCCAGAGTTTGTTTTCTTCATGTGAAGGCCCTCGTAGGTTGGGTACAAGATACCCCTGATTCACTGTATGTGTTCCTTAAGGGCAGTTAGGAATGAAGTTTGTTATAGCCTTTGATAGGCTTGTAAAATTGAGAGCGGGTCTGCTCTTTTTCTCTTAACATTGTAATTAGGAGCAAGTGCTCCTCGTACTTAGGGGTTTTCTGCCCTTTTGCTATTGCGGTGGTGAGCTGAGAGCTCAGAAATTTATCTTGGGGCTCGAAGCCCAAATCTTGTAACAATTGTGATTTCTTAATTTGTTTTCCTGCTACTTGGTACCTGTTATTCTGTTGTTGTTATCTGTTGATTTTGAAAAGAAAATATAACCTTTGTTAAAGTTTTAATGTTAACTTTAATTTTTTAAGTTGAGACCTATTCCCGCCCGCACCTTCTTTCACCTCTAACTACCACGGATATCTCCGTAACACAATCATTTAAGAAAATTCTAGGAAAACAACAGATGGCGAATCTGCTATGTGGGTGACCGCCTTAAATGTGTATATTGATTGATTGATTGATTGATTGATTGATTGATTGATTGATTGATTGATTGATTGATTGATTGATTGATTGATTGATTGATTGATTGATTGATTGATTGATTGATTGATTGATTGATTGATTGATTGATTGATTGATTGATTGATTGATTGATTGATTGATTGATTGATTGATTGATTGATTGATTGATTGATTGATTGATTGATTGATTGATTGATTGATTGATTGATTGATTGATTGATTGATTGATTGATTGATTGATTGATTGATTGATTGATTGATTGATTGATTGATTGATTGATTGATTGATTGATTGATTGATTGATTGATTGATTGATTGATTGATTGATTGATTGATTGATTGATTGATTGATTGATTGATTGATTGATTGATTGATTGATTGATTGATTGATTGATTGATTGATTGATTGATTGATTGATTGATTGATTGATTGATTGATTGATTGATTGATTGATTGATTGATTGATTGATTGATTGATTGATTGATTGATTGATTGATTGATTGATTGATTGATTGATTGATTGATTGATTGATTGATTGATTGATTGATTGATTGATTGATTGATTGATTGATTGATTGATTGATTGATTGATTGATTGATTGATTGATTGATTGATTGATTGATTGATTGATTGATAAGCCAGGAGTCTTGGGTGACCTAGTATCTTGAAGAAGTGTTTTATTGAGCATTCCATGTAAGCGACGAGACCTGCTTCGGGAGACATATGGAGCACGTTTGAGGTGATACTTTTAGTGATTGTGATGTAGTTCCCAATAGACCTGGTGAAAATTATTCAATGAAAAAGAAACTAGGAAGGCCTTCATTTGATATATAGAATGACATCCATGGCAGAGGACTTGGTGTGAAAAATGAGTGGAAATGTAGTGTCAGTGCAATTCAAGGTAGTGTATATCCTGGGGCTAGTACTTCTGTGATAATGGCAAGTCATTTTGAAAAGTATTAAACATCTGAAATCAACTGTCCCTCTTAAATTCAACAAATTTCTTAGTTGTGAAATTTCCCTATAGGAATGATCTTCCAGAATGGTCTTATGTGAATAAGGAAATTAGCAAATATCACAATGTTTTTATTAGTATCTGTAAGCACTTCAATAATATTAAGGCATAGTATGCATATCTACAACTGGGGTAGAAATTTCTTAGTGAAGGAACTATGTGCATGTACTATATTAAAGAGCTTACTGTACAACATAATATAATTGCACTTTGATACTCTTAAAGACTAATTGAAGGCAATGAAAGGAGTACAGAAGAACTCTCTCTCTCTCCAGTCGTTCCACTCATGACTGAGTATCGTGACCCAAGGACTTTGTTGTTTCTTTTATAAGCTGATACCATTCTGTACGTACTTGCGTTTTCCGGACAGTAACTCCCCATGGTAAGCCCATGATCTCTCTTACTTGATCAACCCATCTTTTTCGACCTGTCCTCGTGTCCTTGTACTAGAAACTTTTCCTTGGACAATTAATTTTTCCAGGTTGTTATCCTCTCTTCTCATAATGTGACCAAAGAATTGCAGGATTCTCTGGTACACAAGTTGGCATAAACTTTCTTGTATTCCAATTTCCTGGATGACAGAATCATTTGCTCGCCTGGCTGTCCACGGTATTCGCAACATCCTTCTCCAACACCACATTTCAAAGGCGTTGATTTGGTTCCTGTCTTTAGCTTTTATGGTCCAAGTTTCGCATCCTTACAGGAAGATCGAGAACACAAGCGAATGGACTAATCTTTTCTTCGTATTCATAGATATTGCTCTACCTTGCCAAATCTTCTTTAATTTTGCCATAGCTGTACGTCCGAGAATGATGCGACGTTTGATATCTTTCTCACAGCTGTGAAATTCAGGAAACAAACCAGGAAGGCAAGGAATTTCAAGTTACCCAATAGCCACAGCCAATCTTCAGGGAGGAAGGGGTTCTAATATTGCCCTTGGTAGATTGTCAAGGAGCAGTAATTAAGGAATTAAAATTCAGTGTATCGATGGAATCTGATGAGAGTAATCTGATAGAGTGGAATCGTAGATCGTGGTTGAGTGAAGGTGTGTTAATATAGAGGTAATTCCAGGAGGTTATACTGTCTATCACAGAGACTGAGGATATAAGATATTGGAGTGGGGGTGTTTGTTCTGAGAAAGGACACTTATTGCTGACATGAATGGTATATTGATGAAAGGGATGAAATATTAAGGATAAAATTGAGTCATATGTGCGAACAAATGTCTGTGCTGCATTCCCTATATATTTAGAAAAACATCAATGAAGATGATTGTTGACTGCAGGACATGGCTACGCGAGAGAATATAACATAGACTTTAGTTTCGTAAACCAACAGGTTAGAAGTGCACAAGCTCACTCATTCGCACATAATGGATGCATACAGAAGAGATTAAATAAACTCAATAACATAAGACTCAACACACCAGAACAGTCTCCGGACTAGAATGTGTTCATTACATTGCATTCAATTCGTGACATTCTGCATAAAACCAATTTCATGTTTTTACCCGTATTGAACTTACTACTAGTATTTACAATTCTTGTTTTTATTATCCACTCAATTGAATATATACGGTGTTTGTTGTCTCTAAAGGAACATTGCAATACAAACGTTAATTGGGACATGTTTCACTCGCTATATCGAGCATCTTCAGCCATCTTTTACATGATTTTCTCAAGGTTGAGCCATATATTAAACCATATTTACAATAATTTTGTTCATTGAAAATGTTTTACACCAGTGTTCTACCCAAGACCTTTCTAGCGGGCGCACCACCCTGACGTGTTCACCGACCGCCTGGCTAACATAACCTAGTTATGGGCAGGTTAGATAATATTAATATATATTTGAGTCATTCAGTGCTCAAAATTAAAATGTAAATAGTGCAATACTGTTTATTTAAATGATGGTCTTCGTTAAATACTGTCAGCATAATTGCATCAATTAAATCGGAGTATAAATGTATAACTTGACTATCACGTATAGTCTCATGTGCGAGTGGTGCCTGGATAACGTGGAATCGCACGCGAGCACTCGATCGGTGGTCATTTGTCTTAAGCCCTGATGGGACTACAATGAAGTGTTATTTTAATTTCTTACGTAGTATTCCCCACTCAGAAAATCATTCCTACCGCCCGGCTGACGAAAATTTCTGGGGGAACATTGTAACACAATAAATTTTCGTCACTACTTAAAAAGTAAACGTCTAGTCCATAAATGATACAATTTAATTGTCACTTTAACTTGTTTACATTTTTATTAGTGACAAAAATTTATAGTGTAAAACATTTTCAATGAACAAAATTATTGTAAATTAGGTTTAATGTATGACTCAACCTTGAGAAAGTCGTATAAAAGATGGCTGAAGATGCTCAATATAGCGAGCGAAACATATCCCAATTAACGTTTGTATTGTATTGTCCCTTTAGAGACAATGGAGATTGTATGTATTGAATTGAGTGGATAATAAAAACAAGAATTGTAAATACTATTCGTGACATTGTCGAGCGCTCACGCGGGGAAACGATGTAACATAGACTTTTGTTCCATTATTTTTCACGTGCATTTCTCTTCACAATTTCAGGTATACTATAGCTATCTGTTGAGATATGCTCAAACTACCTGCAAATACAGATCGAGGCACATCATAGATGTTTGTTCTATGAATATCGCAAATGCCACAAATTTGTAATGTAGACGTTTGTTCGCACATATGACTCAAATAGTTTGTGATAATATGAAGGAGGTGGGAATTATTGTAACGTATAGGCCTGGAAGAGAGGAAAGAGACATGGAAATATTTGAGAAACAAATAGATTATACTCGTAAAAACGATAATAATAATAATAATAATAATAATGATATGGTAATAATTGAGGAGATTTAAATTTGCTTCAAGTTGAATCTAATGCAACTGCAGGTGAAGTAATATAGGCATGGTTTGTCCATTATTGGAATATGCAAACAGTGTTTGGGGTTCTCACCGGGAATACTTAATTAGTAATAGATTGTGTGTAGAGAAAAGCAATAATATTTCATAACAGGGGATTTCAGGAGAAAAAGTAATGTATCAGAAAAATTAGATAAACTTTTTGAGAAGCCCTAAATAGGAGAAGAGAGAGAACTAATTTTAAAGAATTATACAGGACTTATCAAGGAGAGTAACTGAGGGTGGGGGATATCCGAGGGAGTCTTCAGTTGGAAAATAATTATGTCGGCATGGCTGACCACAAGTCTAAGACTACATGCGGTTTCAGCATAAGTGATTGAGGTAAATTTTCATTGATTGGGGAGGGCATGGAGGTGTGGAAAAGTTTACCAGGGTAAGTGATCAATTATTATCCAAAGTCTGTGCAGATATTCAAGAAAAGAATAAAGTGCAACAGAGAAATTAAATGAAATATTTGAGAGCATCGAACCAGTGCATGTTATTTTATATAAAGAATGTTTGCGAATAATGTAATTCCATCCCTTTTTCTACGGAGATTGATCAGCTACAATAGGGGACTGCCCGTAGGAGTGAAGTACAGTGATATCTTTTAAGGCCCTGTGACATGTACCGTAGCTGTAAATGCCCTTCAGGAACTCTGAAATGGGGTGGAAAAACTGTTGTGGTTAAGACACAGCAGATTGTTATGCATAATATGTACCAAAATTGGAAAGTTGTAATGTAATTTAAATCTTAAAGCTGTTGTATAGTATTACCTGCTGTGATTGTACATACTGTGGAAGAGTTGATTATGAGTAGAATTTTGTAAATAATATATATTTATTAAGAATGAGCTGTGTTTCATTACAAAAATTATTACAGTAATTAGTGTACTACTATATTTTTGAAAATTTTCTTCTTTTTTAAATTAATAATTAATGCTGGATAATGATGTATTTTTATGTATCATTTGCCACGGACGTAGACACCTCATTTGCAAGTAAAGTAATTTTTATTCTGCAAGTGTTTTTTTGGTGCGTTTGAATAGATTGCAGAGAGAACAGAAAGAAGGAGAGAGCCCTAGCGAGTGTAAGTATGTAAATATGTGTCCTGTTCTTTGGGTGTGTCTTCTGAGTAAGCTTGTGTTATTGCATAGAATAAGCAATTAGATAATTAATCTTAGATAAAAGCTACCAGTCGAATATTTATTTGACTACCAGCTTGCCAACTCATTACTGTATGAAGCATCAGTTTTCCATTGGGCTTTGCCTTCGGTACCTTTCCTTACTATGGGTAAATATCTTAGCTTTGTACAATATCTGAAAGTATGCTTTCCAGACAACCTCATTTAATGAGCATCATTCTACTAGTGGTAGTGTAAGACTGTTTAGCTTCTCTGTGACGGAGTTGTCTTGTAATTTGACGGCAATAATTTTGGTATCTGCTGTACTTGACCTTGTTATCTTACTCATAAAAGGAATTAGTTTTTAGTTTTCTTTATTCTAGGGTTCCAGTGGATACAGTTGATGGTAGTAGCTCCAGGATATTTGAAAAAGGATGTGATCTAATGAGCAATTTGCCACCTGATAGTGTACATTGTTGTAACGTTTGCGGTAAAAGGTTTCGTGTAAAGAACCACCTGAATAGGCACCATCTCATCCATACTGAGAAGCATTGTTGTAACGTTTGCGGTAGGAGGTTTCGTGTAAAGAGCCACCTGAATAGGCACCATCTCATCCATACTGGAGAGCGTCCACACTTGTGTATCCATTGTGGTAAGAAGTTCTCACAGAAGTGCTCGCTAACTCATCATATGACGACACATACTGAAGAACGTCCGTACAATTGCAAAAGATGTGGTAAAAGCTTCCGAGTGAAATACGCGCTAAAAAACCACCTCGTCATCCATACCGAGGAGCGTCCGTACATTTGTGAGGAATGTGGTAGTCGCTTTCGTCTGAAGGGTAACCTTAGGGCTCACGTCGTAACCCATAGTAAGATTCGTCCGTACTGTTGTAATACTTGTTGTATGAGGTTTTCAACAAAAAATGCGCTAGTTGCACACAACAGTACACATAGCAGTGTGCGTTCGTACGCATGTGAGGAATGTGATAAAAAATTTGTGAGTAAGGCTTCGCTGAAAACACACCTGCTTATTCATACGGGAGAACGTGAACACAAATGTAAGCAATGTGGCAAAAGTTTCGTACAAAACTCCACACTTTATTCTCATATTATCACTCATACTCAGGTTTGTCCGTATGGATGTAACCAATGCGGTAAAAGATTTCGTGACAAGTCCATGCTTATTAAGCACTTGCGTGTACATACCAAGAAGCGTCCGCACTGATAGAAACACAACACCGGTACTTCGAGAGTGCTGACGTCGTAGTGCTTGATGTTTCGTAATTAAATCTGTACCGTTGACGTCGGGGACGACTCTCACAACTGGGGGCACAGCTGACGTCGCCCTTGCACGCAGACGAATTGCACTTGTAATGCAAGAGAGGAAGAAATGGGCGGAATAAAGAGGATGCTTTACAGAGTGTAACTCTCGGTTGACTAACTCTCATTTCTTCTGCAAGGTATTTTTCATCAACCAAATTGCACGTTCGACTTGCTGGGCTACGATACCACATTTTTGCATATTCCGTACTTTACAAGTGTGAGTCTGTTTACCATAAATTTGAGGAATGGGCTGAGTTCATCAGAGTGGTGCTACAATCGATCCATCTTCAAAAGAAGGACTCTCGGCGGTTCCTGGAGCTGACATCACCTGAAGCATGCTTGGACCGTCACACCGAGCTGGGAATACTTCGCCATCAAAACGTTTCAACGAATATTCTAGTGTCGTTATTAGGAAGCACAAGGCTACCTCGCAGTTTATTATACGATTTATGTACACCGCACTAACGGATACTCCTTACAGGACATTATTCCCAGGTGTTAGCTACGGAAATTCAAAATAAAATTTCTTCTGAAAGGAAGAATAAATTTCAACATTTGTTAGATTGTGCAGCTGATAGCACAAGCTTAAGCAGAGATACAAGATTTTAATTGCTTTATAGAAATAATATTTTTCCTATTGATTTTGTCTGCAACCATAAGAAAATTCTTAATGAGGGGACAACCCAAGATTAACTCGCTTTTTCTCTTTGGACCAAGTAACACCGGAAAGAGTTTAGGTGCAGAGCCTTGACGCACTCTTCGCAACTCGTTATGTCTCCAGTGTAGGTTCAGTTTCAGAGTTTGTATTTGATAATGTTCTCAATAAAACTTGTAATCGAAGAAGCATTTTTGGTCGAATCTGTATATATATATATATATATATATATATATATATATATATATCTTGCGTCCCCCTCTGCAGATCTTTTGCCACTACTTTCACCATATGAGAGGAACCTGTGTGTAAGTATAATTGGGGAAGTGTAAAGTGTTGAATGTGAGGATAGGAACGTTAAGGACGACACAAACACCCAGTCACCAAACCAGCGATATTAATCATGTACAATTAAAAAACTCTGACCCGGCCGGGAATCGAACCCTGGGCTGCCGGGTGACAGACGGACGCTCTGCCCTTTACATCGCGGGGCCAGACTTGGTCGAGTCTACTTGTGAGGATATTGGAGATATTCTTGCTGGTGCACCAATTTGGATTTGCAAAAAGTATTCAACAAAACAGGATATGCTTGGCACACCTGTAATAATATCGGGCAATTCTGAATTTCTGGATAAAGGTTATTTAGGTAAACGTGACGAGCAAGCTTGGCTAAACACAATGTGAAATTCAATTTACATGTGCCTTTTTTGTGTGTGAAACAAATTACACTGAACCAATTTGCTTATTTTGTCGTTCATATCCCTAAGACCTCACAATGTTGAGATCAGGTGGAACTTTGACTCGGAAACGATAAATCGATGAAGGCAACGCTGAGGAACCATCTGCAGAATGGGAGAAACGAGAAGCAGGATCTACTGGTGGTATGGGCAATTCAGGACAGGCTGGTATAATTCCTGGGAAGAGTGAATCGACGGTAGAATGGCATCTCGCATTTCAGCACGTCACGTTCACATTTACCCAACGGTCATGGGGGGAAATATCGACAGAATTGTCGACGCTGCCATTAACCATCGCCTTGATGGCTATGTTAGACAATGAAATGTTAAGTGGTATAAAACACACCATGTTGTGCTGTCTATGCTATCACATTCATGAGCTGGAGGTTAGGATGACTATTTACGTCATCCTGACAGATGAACTGCAGGTACGAAGTAACATACCCTTTGAGATGGCTTCGTTTGTGCAACAGAGTAAGATAATTCATTTCATGCCGAAGTATCAGTCAACTACCGGCTACACCATTTCCGACAGTGATAGTGTCGGTGCGATAAAATGGAAAGATTTTATGGTGAGTGGGCATTCCGATTTACTTTACCAAAGACAGATAACTTTGAAAAACTGAAGTTGTATGAAATTTCCTCCCACATTCACAGGAACTCGGAGAATCACGACGGTCGTTATCAAGGATACGTATTAAAAGTTCTGGAAACTGCTCGCGTCACCTTCTACAGAAAAAGATAACCTCTGGCTACGTCTAGATCACGCATTTGGTGTCGTACACGAAACGACACAACATAGAGCAGTGACATCTAGTTGGTCTCTCGACGCCATGACTATCTCCATTTGCCGAAATGGGGATTTGATTCATATCTTAGGTGCAAGTGATACAGTCGAATTTGACGTAGACACCAGCATAGAAGGTGACCTATATCCAGACAAGATAGAGCCGTTTGGAATGCCTACGCCGTTTACTTTCTTTTCTGTGAAAGGAACGGGGAAGCAGTCCCAACAAACTCTTCGGAAGTTTGGTTTCGTCCCATGGCCGTCTATCTTCAACCCCGAAACGTATCGTAGGAATGCCTCACTGGGTTCGCAATGGCTGCATACCCAATACAAGTCATACAGCACCATTTCTTTACAATGGTGCCTATCAAGAAATCGAATGGAAACTTAATAAAACAGATTGCTTCTCTTATGCTCGAACAGTGTTCAAATCTCATTTGTATTTCGTGAATATGGAACACAAGGAATGGCTTCTTTGGACATGGCGCATGTACGAACCCGAGGTGGATGGGGAGTGGGAATTAGCAATTATGATGCAATCAGTGGTACAATACTTCCTTTTTTGACATGTCTTTTTCTATCTATTTGTACAGACTCCGTAATAATATATACCTACATTAATCTCTTGTATTTATTTATTTTCTCCTTCATATCCATGTGACAAGGTATTAATTCTATCTGGTAACATGATCCGCTTCTTTTCGGTGGATGACAGTGCTAACCGACGTTCTTTTATTGTTCTAGGAACGTGTTGCCGAGACCGTATGTAATACTGATCCACAATCAGTTCCGTATCGTCAATCAGACAATTTAAGTAATCTTTGAACTGTATTTCACACCTACCGCTAATAGTGCGAGTGTTGGTTCTTACCCCCTTATGTTTCTGTGTGGATGAACCATCCCGGAAGCGAAGGGCGTACGTTTTCGCTCGTAACCCCACAAAGTCTACAATTTCTCTGTAGTTTACGTCATCTGTCCATAATCCTTCTACTTTGTGAGTTCCGAATGTTATAATAACATAGCCAGGTGGTGCATTTTCAAAATCCAGTTTGGAGCTCAACCATGGGTTTTGTATTATAGTTAGCAATGGATACGTGCGTTGAGATTGAAAATGCCACAGTAAGCTATCACTATATAATAAATGAGCACTCTCTCTGAATACTTGCAAAATGTGGGATATGAAAGAATACATTTCCAATTTTGCGAATTCTAAGATCGCAAACCCTAATTGTATAATTTTGTTTAAATGTATCTCTGTTCTCGATTTCACAAAAGAAATAGTCATAAATTTTGAGGAACTTCTTAGTCCCTACTAAAAATGAATTTTCCCGTCCACTGTTAGTATTCATCTTGGCTTATTAAACACTGAACTTCTTATCTTTAAAGACATTTTCGCAAGTTTTCCCATATAAGGCATTATTCATGAGCTTGTACAAATGACTACGGTTCCGTACAAGCATTTCTTCGTTTTACAATATTATCCTGAACGTACTCTTCTGAGACGAAACGTAGGGAATATATAAACTTCATGTACAGGGGATATCTTCAGACCTTTATTAACGTAGAATTTCAGTGCGATATTGGGTACCATATATCTGTCCTTATTTCACAACGTGGTGCACAGCCCCTTGAGATAGTGAAGCGCGGCATGAGGCATTTGACGATGACTATCGAGCTTATCTACAGCTTTCTCGAGATCCACAACCGCTATTCTGCCGTCACCGAGAGAACCGAACCTGATGTAAAGAAAGAACATTGTGTATCCGTATGTATCCATCCGCGGACTGAACGCTGATTGGAGGACCACTGGGCTATTTCCAAGGACATGGCAACAACCACGTGGGCTGTCTTTGAACTGTCGTCACTTCCCTTGGTTGCGGCGAGTACATCAGAGTTAGTTCTACATAGACTGTTGCCGGATACCACTGATTGACACGCAATTGTGATGCGGATTACGAGACAAATTATACTCACCGTCCGCGAGAAATAAACAAAAATCGAATGACAAATGACATCTGGATATTTAACATAAAATCAGAAAAGCAAGGTAGATTTGAATTAATGGCCGAAACGTAAATACTTTATCAATCATTTCGAGCTTCAACACTGGACTGCCAATTAAGTAGTGTGGGTTATCGGACAATTTCTTACTCTCCCGCGGTGTCTTTCTCTTTAATCGCCTCACGTTAGTGCGACATTTAAGTTGCTTCACTTTGGAGACCATTTGCAGTACCTTTCTCATTAATTGCCCCACGATTGGGCAGCCATTTTAACTTGCACCCGCCTATCGAGCGGTCAGTGCCAAGTTCTCCCGGTAACTCAATTTCTTCTCAGGGTATTCTATCTATCGCTCATAAAATCTGTGATTTTATATGGGTTTGTTTTTTACGTGGTTTCGGAAGAGACTCGGTATGTTGAGATGCACATCATGGGAATACCTATACGCTCAAGTAAGGACCTGTGGCTGATAACCTCAAAAAGAATCTCTTTCTTTTTATCAAAATCATCAATTACTTATATCTACAAAACTTATTAGCTAACTTACAAACTAGCCGTTACCCAAAAAGAATTCAAAACACAGGCACCTCCTAAAAGAATGATATAAGAAAATTTATTGAATAAATCATGTTCAATGTAAGTTAATGTGAATTCTGGGTAGTATTATCTTAATAATATTTAGCATAAAGGATTAGAGTCAGCGCTGGCTCAAATAAAAGTAAAATAATTAAGCTTTAAATTATTTACATTCTTTCTCATTTAATGTTCAAGTTCATATTAGTTATTTACTTCTATATTCGTAGCCATGTTCCGAAGTGTATTTGATTTACTCAAATTATATTCAAGAGATCACTGAGCAATCACGGTCTCCATATAAATACTCGTTGTGAATACTGTCACGCTAGTTATATAAATTATTCTCACCACATTTAAGTCATCTCACTGTGATAAAAATGAATGGTTTGCTAAATTGAAACGTAATACAAATTAAATGGGATAAAGTCAGATTGCGAATGTAAATCTGATCATATCTTTACGTATGTATCTCCCAAACAAACTCTTTCGTAAGTGTGAAATCGTAAAACTGCTCTCCAAGTTTTCCATTCATAAATCTGAACTCTGATTATTTGGTCACTTATCTTGAATACGCATAAATAACACCTTACGGGCTAAGACAATACCTCCCTAGAGCCTACGACATTTGGCTCCTAACTAACCATTATCATATTCTTTATATTTAAAACACTTCAATTGAAATCATATCTGCATGAAAAGAAATGAATATCTATCTAACTGTTCAAGTAGTTTCCGATCCACACACTCCTCCACCAACAGCTCAATGTGCTTTAGCTAACTGCTCTTACTCAATATCTCTCATGTGTACGAGCTACCCAACTCGTATGGACAGTACAGATTGAAATTAATACGTATTATACTGAAACGTCACCGCACCAAAGAATATCACATGTATACTTAGTCATGAGCCTAGTAAACAGTATGTTAAAGAACTCTCTTATACTCGGCACATGCCATTTACCAATGTCAGATAAAAACTGTCACGATTCACAATTCTACCAAGATACATGTCAATCTTACCTTAAAATGGTCATCTGCGCGACGTTCACAGTTTGACTTATTCTTTCCATATGGCACAGAAACTCACCTCATGTAAATCTAACACAACGTTTCCTCGGCGAATAGCAATTCTTTCTCTTACCGCAGAAAATAAACAAACATCTGCATTCCAAATATTCCTTAATATGCTCCAATAAATAACCACATTTCAACACCATTCCAATATACATTATCATACCATCGGCATACTTATTGCCGTACGCATATAGCCGATTACACCCAAAACTATATGCCAAACATTTTAGAAATTGCCTTGTAATAAACGCATTTTAATAACCTCTTATCTTAAAAACAGCAGTTTGAGTTCAATGCCCTCTTTCTATGAAGAAAGGAATACGTAACTTAACTATATTCATCTGTGTCGCGCAGGTAAATTCGTGACGTAATCTTTGTACAGGTAAACGAGATTAATCGAAGTTTCACTAGATATATAGACTCATTGCTATTAGATCTTCACAAGAAACACTTTTTTCATTTACTCATGCTAGTTTCTACTGTATGTATGCAAGTGCGGTAGCCTGTATATGATATAATAGAATTCTAATTCTGCACTGCCATCTTATCTTATAGCCTTAAATATCTCACACCTCACTTTATGTTTCACACACGTTCTTAATTAATTCATAAGTATCACCAATTAATCAGCACATGCCGAAGTTAGAGTGAGGGTGTAGATTGCAAGAAACTACTGTACTAAAAAAAATGTATGGACTTAGCTCGTCTGATGTTACGTTTGTTCTGGTTGTCGCTCCATTCCTTGGTTGTGGTTAGACCCTCTGTTAGGATCTGGATCTCCGGTTGGATAACGTCTTCCTGGTCATCAGCTGGTCACATGGCTCGCCGGTCCAATCCTCATCGTCCGGTCCTCTGGCTAGCCGGTGCTCATCCTCATCATCCGGTCCTCTGGCTGGCCAGTGCTCATCCTCATTATCCGGTCCTCTGGCTGGCCGCTCCATTCATCATCAGCTGGTCCTCTGGCTTGCCGGTGCCCATCCCCAGTTCAGTCCATCATGTAGATTTAGCAAGCAGTCATCATTCCAAATCTGCAGTCTGCGTAGAAAATTCCTTTTGCGGAGCAATCAGTCATGATATATTCCATAGTTCTACTGCAATTCTAAACGACGAAGTTTTCTTCGATTGGAATAAGTTCTCCGTATATAGATATTAAGTTTATAACCACAGGGGTAACTTTCTTCTCATACGAAATTGTCGGTTCTGCGATATGGTGAGTCCTTATTCTTCTATCGCAGAGTGGTTGCTCACCGGACCCAAGTCAGACGTATCTCACCACGAATTGCTTATTTCTATAATATTCCGTCTCTTTTATAACATACGCCGGTAAATTATTTTATCAGATGTTATCGCCGATTGTAAAACAGTCAATATCTTCCTCAGGAGTTTAAGATAATCTACAGATGCAATGCTTCGCTTGTATTTGCGTCTTACTTCTGCTGTTGAAATTTTTAGAGTATATCTTTAAACAATCATTCCGCTGCTATATTTTTTTCAAAAGAATTCAAAATGAGCCTCTACTGTCCTGCAGTGTCTTCCAAATCAGTCCGTTCCGTGACGTGCATGGTCTCCTATATGCTGTATTAATAAGAAGTTCATTGCCTTAATAGATCGCATGGGCCATACCTTCCTACGCCGCCATTTTGTAGATGGTCTACGAGATGCGAACGGGCACACTACTAATAATAATAATACTGATAATTGTAATGATGATATTCTTATTGTTATACAGCACATGGTGTGCAATCTTATGCTATCTATTTTTGCGATTAAATACTTAAGTTCGCCTTCTATTTCCTGTTGAGTTTCATATCTGCCCACCCATATTCTATGGTTTCTTCTCTGGAGAAATCTCTTGGGTGATGACCTGCTTTATACCATTGCTATATTTTGTGACTGGGTAACATCAACAACAACAACAATAACATTGCTATAATGGGCTGCTTATCAATACACTTCTTGTCTCTGGTAAGTAATTGGAATTACGATGCAAAAAAACACAGACTTCGCTAGTAGGATATTTTATTATATTATTTATTTTATTTTTATGACTAGGTAGCATTATAGTGTAGTAGTATATTAATTACCTAATTGTCATGTGATCTTTGAGTACTACCTGGACAATATTTATTTCCGTTCATTTATTTCTTTGCACAAAACAAGTTATTTTAACTTACTTTTTCTTTTCATTATTTCCATAAAGAATGACTAAAGAGTGCAAGTGTAGGAATTGTGGGTGTGGCGAGGCATTGAGGGGTATGAGTGAATAATTGGAGAGTTTGAGGGAGATAATTACGATTCTCACACAAGACAGGAAGGAAAGGACTCCCTCAAACAATGTACAGCTTACAGTAGGGGTACAAGAGGGAGGGGAAGAAAAAGGGTGAACTGTAGAAGACAGCTGGTCTAATGTTCTAAGGGGAAGGAGATTGCAGGCTAAGGGCTCTATTCAGGATCAGAACTCAGGACAGGTGTCTGTGAGAAATTGGTACGAGTCACTCCAGGTAGAGCAACAGAGGGAAGATGAGAAACAGGGAACTGTTGCTGAGATGTGTGGAAGTAGGAGGAAGGGAAAAGGTAGGAAAGGAACATGTAGAGTAGAGGATACTAAAAGGCAGGTTGAACAGGGTCATGGGGAGGAGGAAGTAGCTTCCGTAGCTATCAGGAAAAATAGGGCTGACCAGGAGGGGAGGGGATCAAAGGAGGTGGGTAGGGTTGAGTCTCTGGTCATGAGGGATTCCATTACTGGACATGTGGGGAAAGTGTGTGGAGGAGAGGGAACCAGGCGAGAGTGTTATCCAGGAATTAGGTTGAGGCAGATGCTGAAAAAAGTAGAAGAGAAGGAGGAGGGTAAGGAGAAGGTGGTAGCTTTTCACGTAGGTACCAACAACGTAAGGCAAGCTAATATAAGTACCAACATAGTTAGGGATGTGTGGGATCTGGTAAATGCAGCACGGGTGTAGTTTAAGAAAGCGGTGATTGTTATCAGTTGAATACTGTGTAGGAGGGATACTGACTGGAGGGTGATTGGGGATTTAAATGAGACTATGAAGTGGGTATGTGGGAAACTGGGAGTGAAATTTCTAGATCCAAATGGGTGGGTAGGAGATAGGGATCTGCGCTCAGATGGTCTTCAGATAAACAGCAGTGGTACGTATAAGTTAGGAAATTTGTTTAGAAGGGTAATAGGGAGGTACACTGAGGGAATCACTGTTGTCTAAGGAGCGGTGATGAGGGTACGGAGATCTGCAAGTCAAGTAGGGATGACATTAAAAGTTTAGTGTTGAACTGTAGAAGTATTGTAAAGAAAGGAATAGAATTAAGTAACTTAATAGATATATATTCATCAGATATTGTAACAGGAATTGAATCATGGCTGAGAAATAATACACTGACTGACAGAGCAAATGCAACACCAAGAAGGAGTGGTCAGAACTTTATGCCAATTGCAGGGTAGACTGGCGTCACTGAGGTATGCTCATGATGTGAAATGCGCCGCTGTGCTGCCCACGTAGCGTACGATAAATGGGACACGGCGTTGGCGAATGGCCCACTTCGTACCGTGATTTCTCAGCCGACAGTCATTGTAGAACGTGTTGTCGTGTGCCACAGGACACGTGTATAGCTAAGAATGCCAGGCCGCCGTCAACGGAGGCATTTCCAGCAGACAGACGACTTCACGAGCGGTATGGTGATCGGGCTGAGAGGGGCAGGTTGGTCGCTTCGTCAAATCGCAGCCGATACCCATAGGGATGTGTCCACGGTGCAGGGCTTGTGGCGAAGATGGTTGGCGCAGGGACATGTGGCACGTGCGAGGGGTCCAGGCGCAGCCCGAGTGACGTCAGCACGCGAGGATAGGTGCATCCCCCGCCAAGCGGTGGCAGCCCCGCACGCCACGTCAACCGCCATTCTTCAGCATGTGCAAGACACCCTGGCTGTTCCAATATCGACCAGAACAATTTCCCTTCGATTGGTTGAAGGAGGCCTGCACTCCCGGCGTCCGCTCAGAAGACTACCATTGACTCCACAGCATAGACGTGCACGCCTGGCATGGTGCCGGGCTAGAGCGACTTGGATGAGGGAATGGCGGAACGTCGTGTTCTCCGATGAGTCACGCTTCTGTTCTGTCAGTGATAGTCACCGCAGACGAGTGTGGCGTCGGCGTGGAGAAAGGTCAAATCCGGCAGTAACTGTGGAGCGCCCTACCGCTAGACAACGCGGCATCATGGTTTGGGGCGCTATTGCGTATGATTCCACGTCACCTCTAGTGCGTATTCAAGGCACGTCAAATGCCCACCGCTACGTGCAGCATGTGCTGCGGCCGGTGGCACTCCCGTACCTTCAGGGGCTACCCAATGCTCTGTTTCAGCAGGATAATGCCCGCCCACACACTGCTCGCATCTCCCAACAGGCTCTACGAGGTGCTTCCGTGGCCAGCGTACTCTCAGGATCTCTCACCAATCGAACACGTGTGGGATCTCATTGGACGCCGTTTGCAAACTCTGCCCCAGCCTCGTACGGACGACCAACTGTGGTAATTGGTTGACAGAGAATGGAGAACCATCCCTCAGGACACCATCCGAACTCTTATTGACTCTGTACCTCGACGTGTTTCTGCGTGCATCGCCGCTCGCGGTGGTCCTACATCCTACTGAGTCGATGCCGTGCGCATTGTGTAACCTGCATATCGGTTTGAAATAAACATCAATTATTCGTCCGTGCCGTCTCTGTTTTTTCCCCAACTTTCATCCCTTTCGAACCACTCCTTCTTGGTGTTGCATTTGCTCTGTCAGTCAGTGTATAATGGATGCAGAAATTTTCTCATGGAACTGGAGTGTGCATCGTAGAGATAGGATAGGAATGGTGGGAAGGGGAGTATTCATTCTGGTGAAAGAAGAATTTGTAAGCTACGGAAATGTTAAAGATGAGAAACATGAAATTCTATGACTAAGGCTCATTTCTAAAGATAATAGGCAACATGATGTCTTTGGAGTGTACAGACCAGGAAAGGGTAGTGCTGACACGGATTCAAAATTATTTGATAAGATTATCAGCTATGTGGGAACAACAAGGAAAGGAATGTAATTGTAGCGCGAGATCTTAGTTTACCAAATGTCAACTGAGAAGGAAATGTGAACGACAGGAAGCTAATGGCAAAGAAGCTAATATGGAAAGGACAGCTGATTCAGAAAGTGACGGAACCAGCTAGAGAGAAAATGTCCTGGACGTGGTGCTGATAAAACCAGATGAGCTCTATAGAGAAACTGAAGTAATAGATGGTATTAGTGATCATGAAGCTGTTTTTGTCGTAGTTAAAAATGAATGTGATAGAAAGGAAGGTTTTAAAAGTAGGACTATGAAGTAGTACCATATGGCTGATAAAGCACGCATGAGGTAGTTTTTAAAAAGTAATTATGATCGGTGGAAAACGGTAAATAAGGATGTAAACAGACTCTGGGATGGGTTTAAAGGAATTGTTGAGGAATATGAAAACAGGTTTGTACCTTTAAAGGTGGTAAGGAATGGTAAAGACCCACCTTAGTAGGGGCTGCCTGGCCGAGGCGGTAAAGGTGTGCTCGCCTCGCCCGGAAGGACGTGGGTTCGCATCCCCGTCAGGAAGTTGTAAAATTTAAGAAACGAGATTTCCACTTCCGGAAGTGCACATGGCACTGAGGTTCACTTAGCCTACACCAAAAATGAGTACCAGGTTAATTCCTGGGGGCAAAGTCGGCCGGGTGTAGAGCTAACCACTCTACCCCATCAAGTGCCGAGGTTACGAATAGTGGAAGCCTTTACCTTCCACCCCGCCAAGGGCCTACATGGCCTGTACGGAGATGACTTTGCTTTGACTTGAAGAACGAGGTGCAGATTGGAAAGAAGTACAGTTAGAAATGGCTGTGGAAGTAAGGAGAAATTGAAGGAACTTACTAGGAAATTGAATCTAGCAAAGAAGGCAGCTAAGGATAACATGATAGCAAGCATAATTGGCAGTCATACAAATTTGAGTGAAAAATTGAAGTGTATGTATACGTACTTTAAGGCAGAAACAGGTTCCAAGAAGGACATTCCAGGAATAATTAATGAAGAAGGAGAGTGTGTATGTGAGGATCTTCAAAAGGTAGAAGTATTCAGTCAGCAGTATGTAAAGGTTGTTGGTTACAAGGAAAATGTCCAGATAGAGGAGGTGACTAATACTAAAGAAGTATTAAAATTTATATATGATAAGAATGATATCTACAATAAGATACCAAAGTTGAAAACTAGAAAAGCAGCTGGAATTGGTAAGATTTCTGGGGATATACTAAAGACAATGGGTTGGGATATTGTACCATATCTGAAATACTTATTTGATTATTGTTTGGTTGAAGGAGCTATACCAAATGAATGGAGAGTTGCTATAGTAGCCCCTGTATATAAAGGAAAGGGTGATAGACATAAAGCTGAAAATTACAGGCCAGTAAGTTTGACATGCATTGCATGTAAGCTTTGAGAAGTCATTCTTTCTGTTTATATTAGACATGTTTGCAAAATTAATAACTGGTTCTATAGAAGGCAGTTCGGTTTTAGGAAAGGTTATTCCACTCAAGCTCAACTTGTAGGATTCCAGCAAGATATAGCAGATATCCTGGATTCTGGAGGTCAAATGGACTGTATCGAGATTGACCTGTCTAAAGCATTTGATAGGGTGGATCAGTAACGGCGATTGGGGATTATAGGTGGGGGGTAAAGACAACAGAAAGTAGCCGGGTTGAGGGATATAGCGGGCGGGGGGGTATACACATAAAAACTCTCTCTTTGAGCGAATTTCGACAGAAAGGTAAAGATTGACAGTTTACTAACTTAAGAACGGCAATAATAGTTTTTTTGGGATTTTGTTTCAATATTATACTTTCACCAAGGAAACAATATCGCACACCTATTACAATTAAATAGGAGTACGGCGTGATTATACAATTACAAAATCATTTAATATTTGACTACACTCTAAGAAAACAACAGACACTAATAAAGAGACTGCACGCGGCAAGCAGGTGAATCGTACCTCAGTGTCCACGACCTTAGCAAGAAATATACCCCTGTTACCCTTCCCCATAGCATTTGCGAAGTCTCCACTACCCGCTGTGGTGGTATACAAATCGGTTAGCCGCGAAGAACGACATTTTGTGCGTAATTTCTATAATAATTTTGTTAATAATAAAAAATTTGCACAAATTGTTTTTTTAATAATTCCTAGTTTCAGCCGGCTAAAATGTAATAAAAATGTCATGTTTTCTCTACAAAGTGGGGGGGGGGGGGCGAATGCCTCCCTTGCCCCCCCTTAGTCGCCGGTACTGGGGTGGATCATGGGAGACTACTGGCAAATATGTGTGCAATTTGACTAGACAAACGAGTGACTGAATGGGTTGCTATATTTTAGAAAACAGATCTCAGGGAATTAGAGTAGGCGGAGCTTTATCTGTCCTCAAGGCAGTATTATTGGACATTTATATTTTCTTATATATGGAATCAGAGGTAGGGCTTTTTCAAGATGATATTATTCTTTATAGAGTAATAGACAAGTTACAAGATTGTGAGCAACTGCAAAATGACCTCGATAATGTTGTGAGATGGACAGTAGGCAATGGTATGGTGATAAACGAGGTTAAAAGTCAGGTTGTGATTTTCACAAACAGAAAATGTTCTCTGAGTTTTAATTACTGCGTTGATGGGATGAAAGTTCCTTTTGGGGATCACTGTCAGTATCTGGGTCTTAATATACGGTACCGTATGGAAAGATATTCATTGGGGTAATCACATTAATGGGATTGTAAATAAATGATACAGAACTTTGCACATGGTTACGAGGGTGTTTAGGGTTTGTAGTAAGGATGTAAAGGAGAGGGCTTATCAGTCTCTGGTAAGACCCCACCTAGAGTATGGTTCCAGCGTATGGAACCCTCAACAGGATTACTTGATTCAAGAACTGGAAAAAATCCTAAGAAAAGCAGCTTGATTTGTTCTGGGTGATTTCCGACAAAAGATTAGCGTTAAAAAAATGTTGCAAAGTTTGGGCTGGGAAGAACTGGGAGAAAGGAGACGAGCTGCTCGACTGAGTGGTATTTTCCGAGCTGTCAGCAGAGAAATGGTGTGGAATGATATTAGTAGACGAATAAGTTTCAGTGGAGTCTTTAAAAGTAGGAAAGATCACAATATGAAGATAAAGTTGGAATACAAGAGGACAAATTGGGGCAAATATTCATTTATAGGAAGGGGAGTTAGGTATTGGAATAACTTACCAAGGGAGATGTTCAATAAATTTCCATTGTCATTGATATCATTTAAGAAAAAGCTAGGAAAACAACAGATAGGGAATCTGCCACCTGGGCGACTGCCGTAAATGCAGATCAGTATTGACTGATTGATATATGTACGATAATTAGCTTGGAATTCTTGTTTTCTTTTTGTTGCCCGTACTTGTCTCAGACAACTTACTTTTAACTGGAGAATGCAAGGTAGTCCTTTTAACTTCATGATACAAATTAGATGGATTTCAGTGAATTATACTGGGAGTGTGATGACAAAAGCATCGTAATGGTTAATAGATAACCAACACACACGATCCGGTTTGTTGTCGAACTAGCAGATATAGATATGTTAATACGCCATTTATGTTTTTTATCTACTTGTATTATGTCCTCTGTGGTAAATATCCTGGTTAACGAGCTGATTTATACCCTTGATACAGGGACACTGTTTGTTAATACAGTTTTATTAGAGTTAATTGTGTAACTTCCGTATGGTACACTTCATTTAGGAATTATTGTGCATTTCATTTTACATGGTGTCCGGAACTTCTTAGTTCGAGTATCTTTCGGTTGCTCTTGTCAGTCTGTTAGATCACAACGACGAAATTGATATTGTACGTTATGAGATATAGAGTTGTACTGAAAATCAACGATGGAACATGAATATCAGTGGTTTTTGGTGCATCACAACCTAACCTGTCACTATCAGTGGTTTTCGGAGGATCACCCTGGTAAATTAGTAATACTGTCGCACCTAACCAAACCTAACCTAACGTGTCACTATCAGTGGTTTTCGGTGGATCACCCTGGTAAATTAGTAATACTGTCGCACCTAACCAAACCTAACCTAACGTGTCACTACCATTGGTTTTCGGTGGATCACAACCTAACCTGTCACTATCAGTGGTTTTCGGTGGATCACAACCTAACCTGTCACTATCAGTGGTTTTCGGTGGATCACAACTTAACCTGCCACTATCAGTGGTTTTCGGTGGATCACAACCTAACCTGTCACTATCAGTGGTTTTCTTTGGATCACCCGGCTAAATTAGTAATGCTGTCGCACCTAACCAAACTTAACCTAACGTGTCACTACTAGTGGTTTTCGGTGGACCAAACCTAACCTGTCACTATCAGTGGTTTTTGGTGGATCACCCCGCTAAATTAGTAATGCTGTCGCACCTAACCAAACCTAACCTAACGTGTCACTACCAGTGGTTTTCGGTGGATCAAACCTAACCTGTCACTGTCAGTGGTTTTCGGTGGATCACAACCTAACCTGTCACTATTAGTGGTTTTCGGACCGGGCGAGTTGGCCGTGCGGTTAGGAGCGCGCAGCTGTGAGCTCGCATCCCGAAGATAGTGGGTTCGAACCCCACTGTCGGCAGCCCTGAAAATAGTTTTCCGTCGTTTCCCATTTTCACACCAGGCATATGCTGGGGCTGTACCTTAATTAAGGCCACGGCCACTTCCTTCCTATTCCTAGGTCTTTCCTGTCCCACATATCTGTGTCGGTGCGACGTAAAGCAACTAGCAAAATAAAGTGGTTTTCGGTGAATTGCAATTGCTTTCGTTAGGGATGCTAGAGGCTGTTGGCCGCTTTGCGGCCCTAACCTGGGTGCCTACGTCTTCAGACCAATGGTTTTGCCGCTAGCCGGACCTAACCAAACCGGACCAATGCTTTTCCTACTTGCCGGACGTACATAATTTTCGTAAGGTTTTCGCGAAATCAAGTCAGCCCCATCATATCGCGCCGTTAATATCTATTTCACGAACCTACTAGTCAAGTTGTAACCCAATTTAGTGCTTGTGAATTGTGTTACGCAGTCTCAAACAGCTATATATACCAGACCATTAATTCATACATTTAGCGGCCGCTACACGTTCCTTCGAATTATCCGCCATGTTTGCAAACATCAACTCGCTAAACACGTCATACATGACGTCATATAGACGCACGAGCAGCAGCCGCGGAGCCCGTGCTCGCCCGTGCCGGCGGATTCTGGACTTATACCAAGGTGAGTGTGTTGTATCTCATTTTAAACACCCATCAACTGATTGTAATGTTTATGCAATACTGTACTGGATCCATGTCATATGCTGAAATTAGCAGGAAATACTCTAGCAGATAAGAAAATAATTAAAACGTGGATGGAGACATGAAATGGGACTATATTGTCAAACGTCATTCATTGCAGGAGAGTGACTGCTTAAAGTTTGACAATTCGTTATCAAACAGCATTTTCAATCTTATAACAAAGAATGAATGTGTCCTTTGCTGCTCAGACCTTGAGTTCTAGTGTTGCAGGTTCACTTGAATTCCTTGAGGTGCATAAACGTTCTGATTTTCAAGGTTCAGCTGCAACAGTTTCTTTCACAAGGAAAATAGATAAGTTGTTTGACATCCCTAATTCTCGAAATGTCTTCAGTCAAGGATTCAAACAACGTAGGATGGTTAGAAAATGTGAACTTCTATCAACATTATTTTAAACAATAGAGGAAAATTCGCACAATGTGCATAAGTGGTACAGTCAGTATATGGTTAGTTGACTGTAGCACAGAACGAAGTCAGTGATTCGGTCCTTTGTTTGTAAAACATCGCATGATATCTGTCACCTTGACAACCACAGCGCTTGCACACACATTCTTGTCCTGGAGAATGGAAACCTACTTTCTGGCACAATAGGTCACGTGTCTGAGGTCATAGTTTGGTTGTTTCCAATCTTGTATGATCATGGCGTCGGTGGCATAGAGCTCTTCCCAGATTTCTTCTCTCTTTGATGCAAGTTCCATCATTGTAGATTTGTACGCGGGTGTGGCTGCAAGTAGAAAATTTAGCCTTATTTCCTCTAAGTAGAATAGTTCCCTTGCCAATACGTAAACCAAGCGAGATGGAGTGTACTTGGAGACACATAAAGCTTTCTTCAGAAATGATGCTTTAACTTTTTCTATGCTTGACAGTTGAGCTTTAGTTAGGTATGGCCAGATGTTTTCTATTCCGTAGGTGATGACAGGTGAAACCTTGACGTTGAACAATTTTACTGCTGTTTTAGTGATAATTTCCTCAGATGTTTTATGTTATTTGCGCTTGTAAATGCTGCGGTGACTCTGTCCTTAATGTGGTAAGAATATTTGTCTCCACCTGTTTGCATGATCACTCCCAAATATTTCACATGTGATACTGCTGCTAGGGGAACAGTTCTATGGAAGAAAGTCGCCTGTTTCCCGCCTCTTCTAAAGGTCTAATGATGAAATGGAAAGTTTCTTGAAGTCAGTGACTATTGATGATGTTCCTATTTTGTTACACCCCCGTAAAACATTCGCATTGGGTTTCCTGTTCTGTATGAAAAGTATAGGCATGTTGGTAGCAGAATTTATTTTCAGACAGTGTGACCCATTCAAATATTTTTTGACATACAAGGTATTACAAGATCGTACTGAATTGGTTTTCTTTCCCTGTATTTGAGCTAGAGGTGGTTGGAATAATAATCCAAACACACTAGACTCCCTACTTACTGTCAATACTCAACGCCTGATCAGTGGAGATGGTATCCTAAGGTTTAACAAATTAAAGTCCGGCTTTGTGGCTAAATGGATAGAATGCTTGCCTTTGGTCCAATGGCCCCGGATCAGTTCTCAGATTCAAACCCCTTGTACCGTTAATTCCCTTGGCTTGGGGACTGGGTGTTTATGACGCCTTCGCCATTCACTTCATCCTCATTAGGTCACCTCCAATCCTACACAGATGCCACGGACCATTATTATTATTATTATTATTATTATTATTATTATTATTATTATTATTATTATTATCATTATTATTATTATTATTATTATTATTATTATTATCATTATTATTATTATTATTAAATACAAATGTTGAATCTTACAGCATTACCAGAGATCGTACAAATCATTCACTGGTTTATTAGCGTCCTAGGGAGATCAGTGGTGGTGTCCAACCCATGATCACGGGTTCGATTCTAACCAACAAAAGAGAACACTAAACCTGAAAGATTGCATTTCTTTTTAGGAAAGCATGGCTGTTGGTAAGCAGTGACGATCTCATGGACCGAAGCTTAGCACAGCTATCTCCCCCCCCCCCCGCTCGGTCCCTGCCCCTATCGGGCATACATCAGCAAGCCGCGCGAGGTGGGTCGAGGGGAAAGGGACGTAGAGCCTGGGCTGCAATATCTGCCTCCGATGCCTTGCTCTCAGAAATATGTGGGACTTTTTTTTCCAGTTGCTTTGATATTTTGTCAATGGAACAATGTGTCAGATGCTTACATTATAATGTGCTTTAGATTTCCATTGTTCTCATTTGAGGTATGGGCTTCACAGATAGCCTTGGTAATCCTCAGTATACGCCACTTAGTTTCACTCAGCTCTCAAATCACTGTTGATCTAGTTCAAATGCCAATGTGATTAATTTAGAATCAAACTGTGAATTCTCTGTTGCGCAGTTCATGTCTTGTAAGGTGCAATCAGAATCAAATAATGATAACTATTTGGATTCAGAATGTTTAGTTTATTGTAATGCACTGGATGCAGCAGAACTGAGTGATTATGTAAACACCATTGTTTATTATATAGCTGGCTTTGTTGTTAAAAATGTTGAAGACCGTACAGTACCGGGCGAGATGGCCGTGCGGTTTGGGGCGCGCAGCTGTGAGCTTGCATCTGGGTGATAGTGGGTTCGAACCCCATTGTCGGCAGTCCTGAAGATGGTTTTCCGTGGTTTCTCATTTTCACACCAGGTAAATGCTGGGGCTGTACCTTAATTAAGGCCACGGCCGCTTCCTTCCCACTCCTAAGCATTTCCTATCCCATCGTCGCCATAAGACCTATCTGTGTCGGTGTGACGTAAAGCCAATTGCAAAAAAAGAGACCATACAATGCTGTGAATGTGCTGCAATGTTGACAGTGTCTATTAACCAGACCATAGATCATACTTATTTTAAAACTCCTACATCAGATCCAACTGCTTTCACACAGCTAGTTTCCAGAGGTGGTCTTAAATGCGCTTCAGAAGCAGTGTTTAAAATAGTACAGTTTTCAGAGAAGTGGTGCCGCTCTCTTATGAGGTTTTCAGATTGGAGCAAGCCATATATGCATGCTCACTTTGTTTATTCTGTGTGTAACTATTTTACTCTTCATTGTCCAAATATTGTTCAAATTAACCACACAATTAATTCTGCTATTGATGTTGAAGATTTAAATGAGACCAAGGTATTGAAAGACCTTGTCTCTACATACAGTATATTTCAGTTAGATTATGAGCACATTCAAGAGCAGTAACAAACAGTGCTACAAAAATGCTACTGTACGACGAAAGCTGACAAAGCTCATCATATTTTCCAGTGTGTAGTTTACAGGTGAATAATGTATGCCGCTCCTGTAATATGTAATTCTTTCTGAAATTATAAATATTTGTCAAATGTTTCAGTTTTGCTATAGTAATGTACAAAAGGTATGGTATAAAATGTGAACTTGTATTCATCATCATTTTCATTTTCCCTTGTCCAGCTCCTGCCAGGTCGGGATGTTGATGGTACTTCACCGTTGCTTCTCCTTCCACTACTTCTCTTCAGTAATTGTATTCCATTCCAGTCTACATTTTGATATATTGTTCTTCGCAGAGTATATCCATCTTTCTTTGGGCCTCCCTCTTGCCCTCTATCGTAGCCGCCAACGCTTGTTTTGGTATCCTTCCCTCCTCCTCCAGCCGGGCTGAGTGGCTCAGACGGTTGAGGCGCGGCCTTCTGGCCCCAACTTGGCAGGTTCGATCTTGGCTCAGTTCGGTGGTACTTGAAGGTGCTCAGATAACTCAGCCTCATGTCGATAGATTTACTGGCACATAGAAGAACTCCTGTGGGATGAAATTCCAGCATCTTGGCATCTCTGAAAACCGTAAAATTAGTTAGTGGGACGTAAAGCCAATAACATTATTATTATTATTACTATTATTATTTCTTCCCTCCTCCATCCTCATAACATGTCTCAATTTATTCTTCTCCATCCTCTGTTTTTCTACCTATTTCTTTTCTGACCTCAACATTTCTTACTCTTTCTCTCCTTTTCTTCTCTAGCATACTCCTCAGGAACTTCATCTCACTGGACTGAATTTTACTCTCATCTCTTGCTGCCAGTGTCCAAGTCTCTGATGTATACATTAATATAGGTGTTTAATACATCTTGTACATTATCTCTTTACATTTCATAGGAATGTTCCATACCAAGTTCCTTACATTCTGGTAGAACATATTTCTCTCTTGTACCCTTCTGCTGATCATCTTATCCAAACTTGCATTCTTTCACCTCTCAAATATTTGAAGCATTCAACAAACTCAAGATTTTGTCCTCTGATACGAACGGTACCTTTCCTTTTCTTTCTCCTCTTGTCATCACCACTGTTTTGCTCTTGTATTATGCAGTTTTCATTTCTATTTAACTTCTCCTGTGCTTTCAATATAAGTGCTCCATTATTGGAAATTATAAATTCTCCAGCTAACTCATTCTTGGTTGCCAACGTTTGTGTCCAGTGTGCCAATTTGGGCTCATTAGTTGGTAACTAGCACACCTACCAAGACGCATGGCTAGTGTAATTAGTGGAGGCCACTGCGTAGGCTTTTTTGAGGCACTGGCAGTGCCAATGGATTATGAGAGAATTTGTCTCTTAGAAAAATTGATGCCTGGTAGGCCATCAGATGATGTCAACCAAGAATGAATTAGCTGGAAAATGTATATTTTGCTATAATGGACCATTGATATTTCAATTATGAATTTACTCATTCAGGACAATTCTTTCAAGTTCTTGACGGGAACTAATGTTCTTGCTGGTGAGACCTAGTGTTTACAGTGCACTATGTCATCTGGTATGGGCTAGAACAAATTTTACTTTCATTGATCTGTCTCAATCTTATCCTTGGCATTGACAATATGAAAGTGACTGGGGTATGAGTGATGCTGGTAATGCCATTCCTTATGCAGCCAGTCCCTGCTATGAATCGTGTGAAAATGTTACTCATATGGTCGGTTGGTTCATGCATTTCAGTTGTCTTGGCAGGCTAATATATAATAGCAACTTTTGGCCCGGTGAGAAAAAGAACGGTAAACTCACTCACTCCTCATTTCCGTAGAATACCTCTTCAGTGACTCCTACAACATCTACGACGGCTGATGGCGGAGCTATTCGGGATCGGACCAGCCTTTGGGCTGAATACCGTACTCAATATACTTACATGGTAATCAAAATCTGTATCATATGATGGCCTAGCAGGCATTAATTTTTGTAAGAGAGATCAAGACTCTCATAGTGCATTGGCACTTCCTGTAGCTCCAGGTAGTCTAAGCAATGGCCTTCATTACATGCACTAGCCATGCGTCTTGGTAGGTGTGCTAGTTACCAACTGATGAGCCCAAATTAATACACTGGGGCAAAACACTGGTAACCAAGAATGAGTTAACTGGGAAATTCATTATTTCCAACAACGGACCATTTATAGAGAAATTATGAATTTAGGCTACTCATCTGGGACAAATATTTCAAGTTCCCCATGAGACGCAAAGTTTGTATCATCTAATGGCCACCGGACGATTTGGCCGTGCGGTTAGGGGCGCGCAGCTCTGTGCTTGCATCCGGGAGATAGTGGGTTCGAATCCCACTGTCAGCAGCCCTGAAGATGGTTTTCCGTGGTTTCCCATTTTCACACCAGGAAAATGCTTCCTTCCAACTCCTAGGCCTTTCCTTTCCCATCGTCGCCATAAGACCTACCTGTGTCGGCGCGACGTAAAGCCACTAGCAAAATAATCATTTAATGGCCTTGCTGGCATCAATTTTCTTAAAAGAGACCAAGTCTCTCATAGTGCATTAGTACTGCCTGTGGCTCCAAGTAGCTTACGCAGTGGCCTCCACTACCCATCCCACCCTCTCTCAGCCTCTTCCATCCATGGAACGTCGCCTGGTTTGCATTACTCTCCGTCTCCTACCTCTCTATCGCACCAAAGACCACTATATCATATTACCAACACCCACGTCCCCCTCCTGTTCCAAAGATTCCTCGATAAAGCCCTGATCCCCAGCAACCCCGTCACATCTCCACTCTGGTCACTACCCTTTAAGACCCCTCGACATAGCTTATCCCCGCTCCACTTTTACCACATCCTCATCCAACCCACAGACCGGCCACCCCTGTAGAGGCGACTGTGTACCCTACGCACTCTCTTCACATATCATTAGCTGCCTAGTCCATCTCATAGGTCACTATTACTTTTCGATATTCCAGTTCCTAAGACATTACATCGACCACCTCACCATTGACCATGAAATAGCACTCCCCTTTAGTTACACTTAGCAAGCATTTTTTTTTGCTGCTCTTTTTTTTTGTTACGCCTATATTTTTTCATTGACAATATCAAACTCTACTTACATACTAAACGAGATACACAAACTTCTTATTGTTTTGTTAAAACAAAAATATTAGAACAAATTTAGGATAAATCCGCAAACAGAACGTTGATAAGTTGCATCTAAGCAAATTAAAATTTAAGACAGGAAAACATCAAGTCGTTCACAGCAGAAAAATTAAAAACAAAAAACACAAAAAACAAAACTAAAAAAACTTTTTTCCTTTTGCACACTAGGAGCAAACTTAATTATTCCTGTCAGTCATTATCCAAATCCTTCACAGTACACAGTTTTACCACCACAAAACACTCTGCAGTTAACATAAAATTGGCAGATATTACGCAAGGGACATAACAGGAAGTCACTCAGAATTTAAAAAGATGTGTTCCAAAAGCTTCTTGGAGACACTTCTGTCTGACCATCTTCCATCGTTCTCTCCTGAGATGATCCAGAAATCAAGGTAAAGTCACACTTGTATGCTGAGCGTACGCCTTGATATTGTAGTGAATGGCTCCGGCTGTTATCCATATGCAAGCGTTTCTACTC
The DNA here is from genome assembly GCF_040414725.1 of Anabrus simplex. Taxonomy (NCBI): domain Eukaryota; kingdom Metazoa; phylum Arthropoda; class Insecta; order Orthoptera; family Tettigoniidae; genus Anabrus; species Anabrus simplex. Next base: position 432,925,134 of record NC_090269.1, on the reverse strand, counting down.
TCGTTCTGTGCGTGATGTAGTTCCAGATTCAGTATCTCTCTCACTCTGTCACTGGTTGTTGTTGTCCCTGATATCCTGGAGATAGCGTTTAGTGTCCATCTCCAAACTAGTGCCGCATTGCTGCATGTGGCAACTCGATGCACGAGACTGTCAATCTGATGACATACCAGGCATTTGTCATCAGATACTTGTCCATGCCGTTTCAATTTCTCACCCGTCGGGATGATTTCATTTGTGTACATGCAGAGCGATACCCTCTATTCAATCGGGATCCATTTGTTCCAAATATTTTCCCAGATCTGCTTCCAGTCACGATGTATATATTTCTGTTGTACTAGTGGAATACATGTATATTGCTTCAGTCTGAAGTTGTATATATTCTTAGCTTTATCCAACTTTCCAGCTGTAATTTCTGTTTCGGTAAGTTGCTGTAGAATGGAGAGAGCGTTCCGGAAGCAGCTTCTAAAGGGATCTTGTTGTTGCAGGTTTGTTGTTACACACAAATTGAGCACTGCACTGTCAAATACATCTCCTCTTGAGTACAATGCTTTAATGATATGTGACAGAAATAGTGCTGCGCATTTCTTTTCGACTGCAATTAGGCGCAAGCCACCATCCTGTTCAGTAAGATGAAGTTGATCTCTTCTTATCCTGTATCTGTATCCTTTCCATAGATAAAATCCAATTGCCATTTCAACACGTTGGCAAATGACATGTGAGGCGGGAAGAATTTGGGCAAGGTACCAGAGCTTCGATAGCGCAAAGATATTTATGTGCCAAACTTTTTGGAAAATGTTGAGTCGCCTTGAAAGTTCCTCCTTTAGCTGAAAGCGTAGGGTGTTTAGAGCAGAATTCCAATTAGACTCTATCATCTCTGAAATATCGTTACTGAAGGTAATGCCCAATATCTTGCAGTGGTTAACAATTTGAATCCGGGAGCTGACAAATACTTGTCGATTTTCATTTGAACCTAATAGCAATAAGGAGGATTTGCTATAATTCACTTGTGCCCCAGACACCGTACAGAAGGCCTCGAGAGTCTCTTACGCATGATTAGCATCTTCGTCACTGGTCAACAGTAGGGTAACGTCATCCGCGTATGCGCGTACTGTGAAGCATTCGTTGTTAATAGTTAATCCGGTTAAAGAATTTTTCAAACTTTGAATCAGGGGTTCTATTGCTAAAACAGAAAGTGCCATTGATAATGGGCATCCTTGTCTAATTGATTTATTTATCGAAAATTTTACTGAGAGAAATCCATTTATCAGAACTCGTGAGGATGCCTTGTGGTATATGCGCTGTATTATTTCTATGATACTGTTTGGAAATCGAAACTTTTGTAAAACTTTCCAAAGATAAGAATGTGCTATCCTATCGAAGGCTTTGCTGAGGTCAATGCTAGCCAGAGCTCCTGAAGCAGTGTCACACACTGAATGATATATGATGACATCACGTATTGCCAGTAGATTATGGAAGATGTTTTTTCCAGGTATAGTGCAAACCTGTCCATTAGTAATTAATGAAGGGAGGATAGTTCTAATTCTGTTTGCTAAAATCTTGGCCAGTAGTTTATAGTCAGTGTTTAATATTGTAATAGGTCTATAGTCACTGATATACGTGCAACTGGAGAGTTTGGGAATTAGGATGATGATTCCCTCTGCAAATGAATCACTTATGTTGTGACTAATTAATAACTGCATAATTAATAACTTATGTCAGGTCTTTACCGATAATGTTCCAAAATTTCTTATACCATTCATACGGGATCCCATCATAGCCTGGCGTCTTATTTGATGCAGTATGGTCTAACGCGCGCTTCACTTCTTCTTCGGAAATATTATTAGTAAGATGTGCGATATCATCTCCTTCCAGATGACCCTGGAGATGATGAAGATATCTGTCAATATCGAACTCTGAGATGCTGTCTTCTGCAAACATTTCACGGAAATATCTCTCACTTTCTGCAAGGAGCTGTTCCTTTGTAGTGAACATTGTCCCTTTACCATTATCCCATCGATTAATAAATTGCTTATGGGCTGATCGTCTAATCTTGGCAATGTGGTAAAGAGAGATTTTCTCTCTTTCAATAAGGGAAGTGCCTTTTACGTGCCGATGTAGTTGTTCTAGGATGCTTTCCTTAATACCTAAAATAATTCTCTTAATAGAATTTAATTCAGAAGAGACATTTTGGCCTTGCTGTTCCTTGTGATGCAGATCAAACATAACTCTGCCATATAATTCAATTTTCCTGCTTGTATCCTGGTTGTGCTCATACGCTATTGTCCGTCCGAGAGCTGTAATGGCAGGTTTAAGTTTATATGTCCACCAGTCATCACGCTACTATAGCGATTTTGCGCTAATTTGCATTGGTGATAACACTCCGTGAAACGTTGGACATCCTCAGTATTATTTAAAACAGACCTAGTCATCTTCCATATTCCTTTCCCAAGATGCATTTGTCACTCCTTGTTGTATTCATCGTAACTAGAACGCTATGGTGATCGCTAAAGGCGACGGGAATCACCTTACTGCTATCGAGGAGCTGTACTTGCGCCGTAGATACGTACATCCTATCTATCCTGGATTTCGGCTCCCCACGGCAAAATGTAAATTCGACATGTGAGCCGTGTAGCTGCTGCCACACATCCTTGAGCTGCATAGACTGTATTAGTGTCTGAAGGCCTGGACAAAAGTTAAAAGTACCTGTTTGGTCTCGTGGGTGAAGACTGCAGTTGAAATCACCTACTAGAATTATTGGACCTGGTGTCACTAAATGGGGCACTATTTCATTTGTAAATAATAGGTTTCGGTCCTGTTTGTACTGTGACCCGGAGGGCTATATACGTTTATCAATCATGTGTTATTATAGGTGACAGACAGAAACTTTCCTGTAGGGTCCATGATGACATCAGTGAGCTGAATTCCTTTCCTGTATACTATTGCAGTTCCTCGGAAGTTATCACCTACGTTCGTTATATAGTCATAGTTATATAAGAAATGGAAGTTTGTTTCATTAAATTCCTGGAGGAATAAGATATCAATATCATATTCCTTCACGAACCGACTAAGCAGCGCTTGAGTTGTAACACTCCTTGCTCCATTAATATTAAGGGTGGCGTAAGTTGTAAGAAGATTCACCATAACAAGACAGAGAGGGAAAGCAAAATGCCAGGAAGCTGTATTCATGTTTACGTAGACGGTTATTTATAGATACGACAGGTAGTGGTTGGTGCAGAGTCAGTTAGGTACAGACGATTTAGAATTAGACCCTTTCCGCTCGGCACTCTTCTTTCTTGTATGTAGACGTGGGTCCCTATAGCTTAAGGAAGTATGTGATGGTTGACTGTCCTTCAAGCTTTTGTCCGCCGTGGATGACGTACTGTGTGTTTTATTTATGTTTCTCATTCGAGGTGAAGACATCTTACTTTGCTTCTCTTCGCCAATACACGCTTCAGTTTCCACACCTTCCTCTGCCATTTCTGTATCTAGTAAGTCCCGATCGGGCGTATCTGCACTGCCCATAATTTCGGTTTCCATCCTAGAGGGGAGAGATGCGTTGTTCGTGGTCTGGCTAAGATCCAGGATTACAGGGGTGCTTGGAGTATCTATTAGGTAATTCACAGACTCCTGGGCAGGCGTGGAGTTAACTGTGGCCAAGGATATGGAAGGCACGTCTGTAGTTGCATTAATTTGTTCATGGATTTCAGGAGGTAGGAATTTGGAAATGCTATGTTCCAGCTCAGTCTTCATACGTTTATTCTGACTCTCCGTGACCGAAGGAAATTCTTTCCTATCAATAGCCGGGTTGTGTGCTGTGTTTTCTTCATTGTGTATATCTACCCACGGTGCTTGCTTACTGACGTTGTTGTGTGGCTCGCTTAGCGAGGAGGAGACTGGTATAGTGGGGTCTAGTTCACTGACGGAGGAGTTAACAGGTGTGAGTGTGGCATTGTTTACATTTCTTCGCTCTGCCAAGCGATTCTGGCGAAGCGGACAGTCTGGTTTCAAGTGACTGGGCGAATTACAAGCAAGGCATGTTCTAGTTTGGCCGTCATAAATAACCTGTGCACGAAAGCACAGAAGGAAGGTATTGGGTCTTTTAACTCCATTCTAATAGCACGTATACCGTTGCGTACTTTGAAGGGGTATTGCTGTGACCACTCCTCTTCCCTGTGTTCTACCACTTTCCCGTATTTACTTAACACTAATGAAATGGACTCTATAGGTACTTCCGGGGGAGCATTTAGTATTCGAACATTCTTTTGTACCCTGTCGGCTGGCATCACAGTAACTTTTCCTATACGACCATCACTTAACATTATTTTCTGTATCCCTGAATAGTGACATATCAAACGTTCGTAAATCACTGTTGAAATTACCTTAATATATGCTGCGGTTTCCAGATTGTCCAGCTGGATCATGTCGATTTGATCTGAGGAGAGTTTCAGCGGTGACTGGATCCAATTATGTACGTCCCACGCCGAAGGCTTATTCTCACGTTCAAATATGCATTTCAGAGTATTCCTCCTTACAAATTTTGTTGCCATGATATTACTTATCTCTTCACTGTTTCACTGAAAACACAATTAAACGAATTTACACAAGTAGAACTCAGAAAACAAACTCGTAGTTTTCTTAACAAGCACACTGTTGTGAACGAGCGACTAGCAGGAGAATGCAGAGCAGACAACCTTCTCTCACCGTTAACAGCGGCTAACTCGAACCTACAAAGTGTTCCCGCCTTAGAGACAAATCCAGCTTCTTGCTACAACGTGACATTCTATACAGATGTATATATTCCTAAAATTGTGTTATATATAGTTAATATAGATCAGTGTTTTCTCACCAATTTATTTACTCAGACATTACGTTCATAGCATATAGTTGATTTAATTTCAGTTATTATACAGTGCGTTTCAATCTTTACATATATTGAACATTACGTAGCAGAACGCTGGCTAAGTATATATCCATTTAGTCGGCGAAAATAGCTAAGCTGCTATTGGTTATGTTGTCAAGAACTCAAAATTAGAACCCACAATGTGTTCCAGGTATAGAACTGATGTAGCCTATTGCTAAAATGTGGCAAGCTGTACATGTTCCAAATTGTATTGTATATAGTTGGTATAGATCAATGTTATGTTTAAGTACTTTTTCACATTCAATATTTTCTTAGCACGTTGCAGACTTTTTTCATTCGTTTCATAACTAATAACACTAATTTTGTTTTTGTATTTTTACATAATTATGTGGCAGAAAGCTTACTAGGCCTGTTTATTTCTCTCATTAATAATACTGCAGAAAATAGTGAAGTTGGTTTTGCTGTTAAAGAAATAAGCCTGTATTATCGTATTATTGTTTCTTGATATGTGTAATCAAGCAAAATCTTCTGTTCACATGTAGATGGTAGAAGACAACAAAACTAATTCAGTAAAAAGAAAAATTAACAAACCAGAAGAGAGAGAGAAAAATAGAAAGACTATCGTACAGAAAAATGTGTATACCGCAAGACTCCCTAGCTAAGAAGCAAGCAATCCATTCTCCCACTCCTATCATCTCTATTTACGCTCCCCCACATCTAACACATCACCTTACACCCCTGTACTAGGTGGCCTGTCTCACCCTGTAGGGGAGGAATTAAAGCTTGAATAGATAGCCTCCGCTACATGCATCTTGGTAGGTGTGCTAGTTACCTACTGATGAGCCCAAATTGGCACACTGGGTTGAAATGCTGGCAACCACGAATGACTCTGCTGGAAAACTTATTTATATTGGAATTATGAATTTACTCATTTAGGACATATATTTCAGGGAATCAAAATCTGTACTTTCTCCTCTGCTGTCATAGCGAGATCCTACATATCCACAACTATGTAGGTACGTCTATGTTTTTTAATCCCTGACCCATACCGTATAGAAAATACTTTTCTCATATATTTCTTTCAGATATGACATGCTTATATTGGACAAGGGTATTTAACAGTAGGGAGGTAGGGTTTGTGAAATATCAAGGGCCACGAACATTGGGAGTGTAGTGTAATGTGAAGCAACATTACATATTAAGATTGCCGGACTGAGTGACTCACGCGGTTGAAGTGCTGGCCTTCTGACCCCTCCTTGGCAGGTTCAATCCTTGCTCAGTATGGTGGTATTTGAAGGTGCACAAATAAATCAGCCTCGTGTCGATAGATTTATTGACATATAAAAGAACTCCTGCGGGACTAAATTCCGGCACCTCGACGTCTCCGAAAACCGTAAAAGTAATTAGTGGGACGTAAAGCCAATAAATTTATTATTATTATTATTAAATTTTATAATCATTACCAAAAGTGTGCTGATCACATAAGGTTATTGATTTTACATCCCACTAACTACTTTTACGGTTTTCGGAGACGTCGAGTTGTCGGAATTTAGTCCTGCAGGAGTTCCTTAACGTGCCAGTAAATCTGCTGACACTAGGCTGACGCATTTCGACACCTTCAAATATCACCGAACAGCCAGGATCGAACCTGCCTAGTTGGGTGTTCACATTAAGGTTGGTTGCAAGTAGTTATCACAGGTACAGGCCTAAAGAATCTTAAGACAGCCTCAAGATAATTAAATTATTAGTGCCCAGGAAAAGTGTAATATTACACAGTTTGTAATGAAAAGCTATTTTCCGCTTTTTTAAATGCGACCATTTACTACCGTTTACCTTCAAGGTACATTCACACTAGATTCAGATTAAACGAATAATTTTAACAAACCGCTTTGGTATTAAATTATTTTCGTCACAACTTACATTAAAAACATCAAGTCGTTTAAATTTGAAACTATTCGTTCATAATAGTGGTTTAAAAAAGGCCAATATTTTTCTGATTCCAGTAATGTTTGCATGACTATATACAGGACACGAGTAAGAGAGAGAGACAGACATACGTTCACTGTCATGGCGGACCGCTAACTCTGTCGTCACGGTTTTCCATCATGCAGTGCTACCTCCAGTATATATTAGAGCTCAGTGCTCCGTAGGCAACGCTTAGTCATTGCGAAGGCGACATAGTCCTTGGATGTGCTGCTTGCTGGTGAGCTTCAAGTAGTACCATCTCATACTTGTCGGTAGGTAATTAAACGTGCGGTGCGGTAAATGTTCATTTCTCGAGGGAGATAATTCATGCATTACTTCCAGTCTATGTATCATTGCATAGTCCCCATTGGTTAACTGGCTGATATACATTCATTATGCTTTTAACACATAATGTACGCTTTGCTTTTGATACTGATATGTGCTTGTTTTCCTAGGCATAACCCAGCTTCATGCTGAATGGTAATACTGGTAGTATTTTAAGCGAATAGTACCGAGGGTGTATTGATACGGGCAAAGAGTACCGCAATTGTGGTACATTTCCATGAAAGTCAATTGCCCATGTACGGTTCGGCTTCGAAGTGGTAGATTTGTTGTTAATATTTGATAAGCATTTGGTTTTTTTCACGTATGGCCATACTTAGTACAGTTTTATTCCGTTAATTGTGTCATTTCTGCATGGTTCGCTACAAAGAGGACGGATAAACGTAACCTCTAACGTGCTAAAAATCACTTCAGCAACCTTGTATTATCAACACACTTTTTGTGGATAGATTTGTGTACCGTGGTGAGGAGAAAGGAGGGAGCTTCCCCGGTTCTGGTATTGCTGCCAACTAAATGGAAATGAAATCTGAATTGAATCGATAGTATGATCGATCCATATGAAGTTTCTAAATCATTATTATGCTAAGCCAACAACTGTGTCACACACACATTATATTATATAACATTTCTCGATGCGAATCTTGTTCCTAGCATGAATTCTATAGTTTGACTGCTGTGTAAACAACAGCAGTACTAGTACGTAAAGTGCATGCCAGATGTCGCACAGTGATGCATAAGCGATTCATAGTTTGTGTTTCAAAGGTTGCCAGTACGAATCTCGAAGATTGCCGAGGTCTACCGATTCAGCACTAGGGTGTAAATCTATCCAGAAAAAGTGTGCCGATAATACATTCATTTTAACACAGTTTAGACTGCTTGGATGTCCGTTTAATCTACGTCGTATTATATGAGGTAGTGTGTTACATTCCCTTGAGTGTGTAGTTGACTATTCTTGTACAGCAATTTAAATAGTATATACAAAATATAATCTACACAACGTAATAAGCAGTAAGTTTATTTCAGATATATTAAATATTATGGATTGTTGTTTTGAGGGTATTAACTCATATGATTATATCAGTAGTTGAAATCCATTGTGATCTTCAATTCGTGAATTTTATCCCTTAGCCATGTTCAGTCCCCTGTATGTGGTAGATAAACTTAATATTTTACTCGGTTTTGCCATAATAAGGGAAGTCTTTTCCTGTCTTCGCTCAACAAATGCACAGTAGCTGAATGAGTAATCCTGCAGACTAACTCAGCACCACAATCTCAATTCCATCCATTATCTAGCATACATCAAGAGAGTATGCTGTCAGTGGGGAGTAGATATTACAGCTAGAAAGTATGTGCCAGGAAAGTTACCTTCCCCAAGTTATTGTGGTAGAAGAGGTACCGGCAGGTCAGGGTGAAAAGCTGTGGTTTGTTTCAGAACTCTGCGTCGTTTCAAATTACTCACAGAAGTTATTTAAGCACTTCTCGTAGTGCAATTTAGGTTTTGGTTCCTCATTGAAGCTCTTATTGAAATGCATTACATATGATTCAGTTGATATAGATATTAATTCCCATAGGGAACCTGAAATATTTGTCCTGATTCAGTAAATTTATAATACCAGTATAAATGGTCCATTATTAGACATTACAAATTTTCCAGCCAACTCATTCCTGGTTGCCAGTATTTCAGTCCAGTGAGCTAAGTTCCGCTCATCAGTCGGTAAATAGCACTGCTGGTGGCTCCAAGTAGCCTACGCAGTGGCCTCCGTGGTATGCTCTAGCCATGCCTCTTGGTGGATGTGCTATTTACTAACTGATGAGCCCAACTTAGCACACTGTGGCAAAACGCTGGCAACCAGGAATGAGTCAGCTGGAAAATTTATAATGTCCAACAACGGACCATTTATATTGGTGTCGGATTCAGTGCCACATGTTTGTTCTTGTGCACCTTTGCTGGTGCATATTATGTTGAGCACAGCAACTCAACTCTTCATTTCTCACATTCATTCCAACCTCTTGGAAATTCATAACATTTCTGCAGTAGCTGGGCAGACATAACGTTTTCCCTATTTTTACACATAGTGCATTTGTAAATGTAGACCAAATCCATACATTTGTCCAAAAATGGATGTCTCTGCCAACCTCCTCCCACAACCACTTGTTCACCCATTTCCAACTATTGCTGCACCATCAGGCTATTCCACTGAATGGAACACCTGTGTGCTATCTACTGGTGGGATTACAAAGTACAGCTAGGGCTGTATCTGAGTGAAGGCCACTGCTACTTCCTTCCCTCCTAGCCCTTTCCTATCCCATCTTCGGCACAGGACCTATCTGTGTCAGTGCTATATATATATATATATATATATATACAGCAACATGTGAAATAAACTTATAAGCTTATTGACTGTGTTCCAGTGTTTCTGTGGTATACATCCTTTATGATACATCATCCTAGCTTCATTTTACAAGTTGTGGCTGACAATTCTAGTGGATGATATGAAGAGTCCCCTTGTATTCAGGTAAACACTCCATCTTAGGACACTGTTCATATGTAACATTGGACGCCGACACCCATTATTGAAGAGTTTTACTATAATAATATTAGAAGACAGTTGTTCACCTCAAATATGGATACTTATATTATAAAGATATTTTAGAACACACCACTTTGGTAAATTCACTGAATAAAAGTGAGACATGGATACCAGTTGACACAGATAGATAGAAAGAAAGAAGAAGAAAGAAAGAGAGAGAAAGAAAAAGAATAGAAATGTCAGAAATGTGATGTTACTTAAATGTGTCAGAAGGCAGATGGATGGTTCAAGTCACTGATAAAGAGTTAGTGCACAATGTTGATAAGAGGGGAAAGGTTTCTCAAAAGTTGACCATAGTAAGAGATTGATAGATTGAATGTTGTGAAACCCAGAACTCATTCAGATGATTTCAAAAGTAAGTAGTAGGTAAGGAAAATGGTAAGGGCATGGTGCAGATTATAATAGATGGAGGTTGTAATATTACGGAGATATGAGTAGGTGAGCACAGGATATTGTGACATGGAGATCTGTATCAAACCAGTTTACAGACCTCTGATAATGTAGTGGCGCTATCACTCATTTCTCACTAAGGTTCCTATGTTTCATTTGTAGCCAGTGCATGTTGGATGTTTGAATTAGAAGCCATGTCCTATGATTTGGATTCCATTCAAGACAGGAAGTAATGTGTTATGAAGAAATTGACAATCTCGGAGAGCTACAAGCTTGCTTGTTTAGTGTGTTAGTGTATAGCCTATAACCTAATTACCCTAACAATGATAGTAATATTTTCTGTTCCGTGTTTCAGTAGAAAGTCAGTGGATGCAACTAACTACTCCAGCTTATTTAAACACTACACTTGCTTTCTGCAATGGATGAGAAAGTAGAGATCAAGGAGGAACCAGTCTGGCTGGAAGGAACAGCAAGTACATCATTTGTAAATATCTTTCAAGACTACCTTACAGTGATTAGAATTTAATTCATGTTTAACAACTCTATATTTTTAAAAATGGTGCTAAAATGGAAGCAAAATATTATAATATACTACTCTTTCAGTTTGTGAATATACAGGAATATCCTGAATGATTAATCACTTTTTAAAATCTATAGTTTATGAAGTACTTCTTCATGATTAATGTTCATTACATTACAAGAAACATAAACTCTCCAAATTTGTAAGGTACTTTTACAGGTGTTTTATAGTATTCTCCTTTCATCGCACTACACCTTTAGATGGTAATCTCTAGAGGGCTCCTACAGATTGAAGCATGTTGGTGCTCTTCAGATGAGTGGTAATGTCATCCTGGATGTCGTTCATTGTTGTTTTAATTGGTTGGTAGATTTTGACGTATTCACACCATTCTTCCCAGGGGTAGATTAAAGTTTGGTTACTTAATACTTATTACCTTCAGTGTCAACATAATGGAGTTGGCCGTAGGTTCTAGAGATTGAAACGCTCCTGCGTTTTGATGTATGTTATTTTGACTGACTTCAATGTCTACTGGAGTTGTGGACTCTGTTTTAAATATCTTATTTAGAAATTCTATTAACTAACAAGTTTGTAATTGCTGTTTCAATATGGCATGGGAGTTCCAACTCGTACCTATTTTCTTCTGCGTCTTTGAATTTAAATTTGTATATTTCCTTGTGTTATTCCTTGTTCAGGCTACTGATGCAAAAAATGGTGGCAAAGGATTTTATGGGAAACTTTCTGCATTATTGTGAGATCTATCAAAGATTTATGGGAGTTGTTCATTGATTCATTGAGAATCTGTTGGTTTACTTGCTATTTCCCTGTTTCATTCCGATGGTTTGTGTCCTTTACTTCCTTTGCGATGGCTACAATCCGGCTATAATAATCCTATGGGAGGATGCTTGTTTTCCTTTATCGTATGCGGCTTTAAACGGTTTTGACTTTGGTCACTTTACTTGTATGAGTTTTGATCTTTAACCTTGTTGATTATACTGTATCTTTTAATAACGTAGTATGATAAACCTTTGAGTATTTGTGTTTGATTGGAGTCGCCCCCACATATATATATATACCTACAGTAGAACTCCTCTTTAACGTTTTTACAGGGACCTAATACTTTTAACCTTAAATTGGGGTTACGTTAAATTATGGTCTCAGTAGAAAGCACACTTTTTCCAGAGATCTTAGCTGTATGAACATAAGTTATACTATCGTATATTATTTACACAGTGATAGCAATAAAACAAGGAGATATCTACCCACTCACTGTACTGTAGTTACGACTTTGTACGGTTTGTGCTGAAGATTATTTTTGTTTTAAACTGCCCCTGCTATGTAAGTAAGAGACCTGTATTGCACTATAACTAGCTTTGGCTCAGATTGTTCTTTGAAAATAAATAAATTGTATCAAATGTGTAAATGATTGTGTATGCCCTAAGAAATTTGTTCGTGTGCACTATCATCAGGTAACAGAATTTTGCTTTTTGCTGAACCCAACTGAATAATTGCTGAAGCCACATACATAAGAAAATGTGGTTGCTATGTGATAGATCATTATCTATACATACGTCTTCATTGTACACTGTTACGACTTTCAGCATTCAGTCTGCAAGCCTCTATGAATTAACTGCTTCCATAATCCTCTATTTGTAACCAGTTCTGTAGCTTCTTTTACAATGACTAACAGGGCCCAAGGGGCTCTCAACTTGGGTGTGTGGATTGGCAACCACGGGGTCCTTAGCTGAGACGTTGGCATTGCTTCCACTTATTTGTGCCAGGCTCCTCACTTTTGTCTGTCCTGTCCGACCACCCTTGGTCAATTCTTGTTCTTTTCCGACCCCGACGGTAATAGAGCATTTGATGCCTAAGGAGTCTTTCATTTTCACGCCCTCCGTGGCCCTTGCCTTTCTTCGTCCGTTACTTCCTTTTTTGAAGTGACGAATCCCTTCTTTCTTCTTTTTTCTCTCTCTCTACCCCCTGTGGGTGGGGGGTGCAGATGAAAAATACACCCACAGTATCCCCTGCCTGTCGTGAGAGGCAACTAAAAGGGGCGACCAAGGGATGATTGTATTAGAACTATGAAACTACTTCTGATTAGTACCATCAGGCGGAGAACACCTTGGGTTGCCTTTACTTGCGAGTAGTACCACTATATTCGGTACGAAATAGGTTTGTGATTAGCATAAGCAGAGAGTTGGTTCGCCTGTGGGTTCCCAGTACCCGTGAGTTGTACCCATGTGAGCAACACCGCAGGTCTGGACATTGCCTGTGCGTTGTACCACTATATGAGCAACACCGTGGGTCTGCGTTGCCTGTGATTAGTACCCACTATGTGAGGAACACCACGGGAATACCGGCACCCGTGACTAGTACACCTAGGTGAGGAAGCTCATTGGTTTGCGTTGGCTATGATTGGCGCCATTGTGTGATGATGTACAATACTTGTGAGTAGTACCATCATGTGTGGACCACCGTGAGTCTTCGCTACTTTTGATTAGTAGCCCAACGTGACAATTACCATGGTTCTACTTTACTAAGAATAAGTACCATTCTGAGGGGCCTTAGACCTGGATTTTAGACCCCTTTAGACATCAAGCATCCTTGATTCAGGTTTGTGCGTTATAAGTGGTCCCTTGGTCAGTAATACTCTTATTTATGATTTTTTTTTAGTCGGATCCACTGTTTTTTGTTTGTTTTTTGTTTTTTGTCTTTCTTGGATTCATGTCCATCCATTCATTCTTCATGATATTTTTTATTTTGGTCAGTGGGTGATTTTGAACTTCTTATTGACATTTCATTTCGTACCATTATGGGCCGATGACCTTGATGTTAGACCCCTTTAAACAACAAGCGACTTTCAACATGTTAGGTCATGTTACGTACATCTAGTACGCATTGAAGTGATGTTAATTACAGAAAAAAGTGGCCAACTGGACATCAGTGGTATCCGAACCCACAACCTCTCGATTTTGCTCTACCAATTGATCTATGGTGGCCTATGCCATCTTTGTTCTGTTGGAAAATGTCTAAGCTATGGGCTACTTAAATACACTCTACAGTGTGATGGCAGTAGTGCCAGACCTGTAGCTTAGATCCTCTCTGCGGTTGTGAAAATTCAATATTCTATTTTTTTTTTTTTTTGTCACTTGCACTGATTATTTTCATGAAAAAATTATCTAAATAAGGGTAGCAAGGCTTACGTAATTTCATTTAAATGATCAACGCAAATAATAAAACAAGTGTTTCACAATTTAACACAATTTAACACTTTGTCATCCCTAACGCTCCAATATTGTCACCCGCCTGCTGTGCTTAAAGCTCCAAAGTGCTCGTCCTACTCACATTCATTAAAAGTGTGTTGACAGAAATATTGAAGGCTCTTATGAAACCAGACTGTATTCCTTTGACTCAGCAAGCTATCAGGACCTTGTTGACAGCATTTCCTATGTATATTTCCCAAGCAGACCTATTTTATAAACATCGTCTTTAGTTAGAGATTGTACTTGTTCATCTTCACACCATGTTGTCTAATCATGGAGTTGTGTTGAAAGGTTCTTATACTGTCAACAAATTCAGATTCTGTGAAAGATGGTACATTGAAACAAAAAACCAGTCAAGGCAATGAAGAAATATAAATTTCGTGTCCTCATGCCATCATAAATTACACAAAACATGTGTGGCTTGGACATCAGTGATCAGAAAAGAGAATACTACACGGTTGGGGATCGTCTGAAAAATGGTGTAAATTTATTTTTCAGTTTGTGATCAATGTGTGTGTTGTGAACAGTTTCACTCTTTGTGATATGAGTAACTGACCTGCTATCACAGATCATGGAAACAGGCAGCCGAACTTCCAGTGCAACTTGGTGCAACAGCTGATAGGTAACTTCATGTCTCTCAAACATACGGGCAGAAAAGTTTACCAATTGGCTGTCCATCCCCTAAATTATTTCATTCTCTTGTGAAGATACCTGGTTACAAACTTTAAAAAGTCAGCTTCTGGGAGAGGCAAACTAATAACATTAAAATGTAAGCAGTGCTATCTACCACTGTGCAGTATGGGGTGGTTTTTGGAATACCATCAGTAGTGAAATGTGGATGTTCAGAACACATTTATATGCACTAATCATTTAGGAATGAATTGCAAAATGAATTACATTTATATCTTATATTTATATCTTTATTCATATGACTTCTAGTTATTTCCTTTTAAAGGGTGATATTTACGCTGCTGTGCCTATTGGGTTTAAAGGACTCTGTTAGAAAACACGGTAATTACGGTTCGGCAAGTGCCTTCAAATGGGGAACAGCAAAGGGTTAATGTGCTTTTTCATTAGAAAATTCAATTAATCCATTAATTTTTCCAGTCAGTTGCATGCCTCTTAGAATTTTGTCTCTTCTAAGCCTCTTGGTTCGATAAGAAATTGTTTCCCTTTGACAGATTTTTGTTAGTGAATGCAAAACTGCTTCGGTTTAAAGTTGTTCTTATAACATTATACATGATTTTCCATAAAAGTCAGGAAAGATACCAAACTCACACAAAAACACATTATAATCAGTATGAAACAGCAATCGGTTTGTTTAAACATTTTTTGGATATTTTCCAAGCAGGGACCTAATCATTAGCACTTATTTTCTAATTCCAACTTTCTGAACATGCCTATTCTGTTTCCTTCTTGAAAATTGTAACAGCATCACTCCGGAGGCAGATATTTCTATTTTCTTACTTCAGACGGCGTCATGTAACCTACGTCTACCACGCACGTATTATGAAAACATGTTTCAAACTCCATTTAGAATAATGAATACCTTTTCACTGTGAATTTACTTGGGAACAGCCTTTCTGAAATTTAGCAAGATGCAAAAGTAAATAACCTAACCTATGAAATTAGTTATGAACATCGCTGTATCTCGAGAAGGAGAAGTATCACATTCTTATTTTATTTACTAATCAGCAAAAAGCAGGAAACTTTACTGAATTTGAAGAAAATTTACTAAGGCTCATACCTACCGTCGATCATGTACTCATATTTGGTGACTTTAATGCAAACCTGTTAATAGCCTCCATTGAAGCAACTCGTTTATGGAACATATTTACCTCTTGTAAGATGTCAGTATTGCCACTTAACACTACTCACTACATGCATATGACTAACAGATTCTCACACACTGTAATAGATTTGCTCATCACAAACAATCCTCAGAAAATACTAAAACATTGACAAACTTCAGTACCTGTTATATCCTACCACGATCTTATATATTTAGCTTATTCTTTGAAAGTTCCCAAAACAAAGCCAAAGTGGATAACCTATAGAGACATGAAAAAGTTAAATCCTCAACAATTAATTTAAGATGCTATTCTCTGCCTGTGGGATGAAATAGTGCACTTGACTGACAATGACGAAAAAACATTATTGTTGGGGTTGTATAACAAACACGTACCTAAACGTACTGCTAGGGTGACTCGCAAAGCTGTTCCATGGTTATCAAATGACATTAAGTCCACAATGGCTGAACGTGATGCACTACACAGATGTTACAAGCAGACTTTATTTTTGAAAAATACTGTTCGGTATGCTTAGAAATAGAGTTGAACAAATAATCAGAAACAAGAAATATATGTACTTCCAACAGTTAGCCAGTAACTTGAATGCAAAAATACCTGGCAGCAATTCAGATCGGTATGTATTGGGAGGCAAACTACTAACTCCAATATGCATGACATAAATTCAGACGAATTAAATGCCAACTTTACCAGATAAATTGTTATGTAGGATGGTAAATGGTGTATTTTGCCACCTATTCAATACATATAAATTTTACATTTTAGGAATTTATTATTGATTCTACTTGAGACATGTTTCGCCCTTCCTTGAGGGCATCATCAGTCAAATTATCACCTCAAGGCGAAAATCAGGTACCAGATTAGTAGTTAACATGCACAAACTGATACATTTTACAACAATTAAGTATGAGAAACAGTTGTACAATAGTGATGGTTGAACAATATAAGTTCATAGGATAAGAAGTCGGCACCAATGCGTAAAATTAAAATGTTAGAGTCCTTCAATGGTGCTCTGAGGACTAATTGACACACTCATAGGGAATTGCAAAGTTTAAAAATATTTAAATTCTAACAAAATTGCTGTCAATGGTTGGTAACTATACAATATTTACATTATCCATTGAACAGTCGAGAAATTTTATAATTTATAAACATATTTACACAAGAGCAGCTTGGTGAGCAAGGATATAAAAAAGTCTAGTACCAAGTGCGTCTCTTTGTTTTACAGGTTGGAAGAAGAATGTAGCATTGACATTTCAGAAATAAGGAGAGTGGTTTATCTTGGTTTAAAATCACCGGGGGGGAGGGGAATATTCAATTGATACACATTACAAAAATTAAGTATGAGAAGCAGTTGTACAATAGTGATGGTTGAACAATATAAGTTTATAGTAAGAAGTCGGCACCAATGCGTAAAATTAAAATATTAGAGTCCGGCAGTGGTGCTCTGAAGACTAATTGATGCACTCATAGGAAATTGCAAAGTTTTAAAATATTTAAATTCAAACAATCAGGAGTGAAAGGGTGTAGTGCTCGGCGTCAATGTTTGTAAACAAAAAATTACTGTCAATGTTTGGTAACTATACACTATTTACATTATCCAATTGAACAGTTGAGAATTTTTACAATTTGTATACATGTTTACACAAGAGCAGCTTGGTGAGCAAGGATATAAAAAGTCTAGTACCAAGTGCGTTTCTTTGTTTTAAAGGTTGGAAGAAGAATGTAGCATTGACATTTCAGAAATGAGCAGAGTGGTTTATCTTGCTTAGAAATCACCGGGGGGGGGAGGGGAATATTCCATAGCCAAATGAGGTTCTATAGGCATCCAACTGAAAGTTGTCTGGTAGCAGCAGCGGGTTCAGAATGGAGAACTGGTCAGTGCGGACGGAGACTGAATGTTTATTCGGTGCATGTGAATGGCAACAATGATGGCAGTTATTTGTAGGTAATTGCGTTATTGGGAATATGTTGCCGGTTGAAACTTTCGCTTTATCGTGTAGTTGACTTCTGTAACTTGGAATGTCATGTGAAGACATCGGTGTGGGACGCTGGTGAGATTAAATTGGTATTGTTTCGTGGAAGGAGGTATGACGGAACTTCATCCCGATGAAGTATGACGGAACTTCAATTTAAATATTTAAAAACTTTGCAATTTCCTATGAGTGCATCAATTAGTCTTCAGAGCACCACTGCCGGACTCTAATATTTTAATTTTACGCATTGGTGCCGACTTCTTATCCTATAAACTTATATTGTTCAACCATCACTATTGTACAACTGTTTCTCATACTTAATTGTTGTAAAATGTATCATTTTGTGCATGTTAACTACTAATCTGGTACCTGATTTTCGCCTTGAGGTGTTAATTTGACTGATGATGCCCTCAATGAAGGATGAAACATGTCTCAAGTAGAATCAATAATAAATTCCTAAAATGTAAAATTTATATGTATTGAATAGGTGGCAAAATACACCATTTACCATCCTACATACAGTATCTTCAATACGGATAACAATGAATTTTATCACTTGCAAGATAAATTGTTAGTATCCACCCTCAAATTATACAAACAACAATAAATTCTCTTCAATCTACTCCATTACCACAACTGCCTTTGTTCAGATTTTGTAAAGTAATTGAAATTGACGTAAGGAGAAAATTTACATCAATCAAATTGCAAGCAATTGGAGTGGACAACATCCCAATATCCTTCATCATTACCTTGATAGATCTAGTATTGCCAATTCTAACCCTCATATGTAACTCATGTCTTTTGGAAGGCTACTTCCCAAGTATTTGGAAGGATGGTTTAATTCTCCCAGTACAAAAAAATCTGTAGCAAATTCTCCATCTGACTGTCGGCCTGTCGGTATATTTTCTCCACTTTCAAAACTCTTAGAAAAACTCATGCATGAACAACTACGCCAGTATTTGATGCAGCATTTGTTACTTGGACACTTGCAATCTGGATTTATAAAGGGACATAGTACATCTACTGCTCGTCTAAAAATTATGGATGATGTAAAGAAAGCAATGGATGAACGCAAAGTGACCGTACTCATTCTCCTAGACTTCAGCAGTGCTCTTGACACTATCAGTACAGACATATATATAGCAAAATTGCATTCCTTCCATCTTAGCCACGCTGCTCTTAATTTGTTTGCTTCCTACCTCCATAACCAATGGCAGTGTGTTGTCATGAATGAAAGGAGAACAGAGTGAAAATACAAAGTTAATGGTGTGCCACAAGGTTCTATACTCGGCCCACTGTTGTTTCTTTTATATTTGAATGACATCTCGCTCTTGAGCAAACGATCAGCATGCATGGCAGTGCACATCCTTAGCAACAAACTACCACTGCGCATTTTGTTCAGATCTTCCAGTTTGCCGTAGACAGCTTTTATCTGCCTGCTGAATAAAACAGTCTTTACCGGCTTTAATTCAATCCCATCAGTTCTGGTAGCAACTAGAAACCTAGGGAAGGTGGATCCCATTTGTTTACTCTGTGCAGCTTCCCAGGGGGTTGAACCCCTCGAGGAATCAAAAGTTAAAGATTTCGGTGCGGGACCACCTTGGGCAGGCTAAAGATGTTTTAAAGCCATGCCTGAAATCATCCTCCCTGAATGCCACCCACTCTGATCAGGAGCCTCTGTAGCAGAAACAAGCAGCCAAGGCAATACCAACCTGGTCGTTGCAGGTATTGCCCAGGGTCCGATGTTAGACGATGCCTAATATGGAATGACTGAGGCAATGAGCACTAGGACTTCTTTCCTCCAATCACCCCCAATAGCATGTATAGAGTAATACGTATTGATTTAAAAATGTAATAAACAATTAATAATTGTATGTCCTGGGGTTCGGCTGTGCGGGGACCTGTGTTGTCAGGCAGATACTTCTGTGCGGGTTCATGGCGCTCCCAGCCATCTGGATTCTCGTGGACACCAGAGGGCATTCAAGCGTAGTTGCACACATAAGAGGCCCATCTGCAAGCAGCATGCACACCAAGAATTTTGAATCAGTCTACAACTATCCTTAAAAAAATTAGAGGGGGCGGATATCCACATGACCCTTTTAGTCGCCATCGCTGACAGGCAGGGATTGCCTGTGAATGTACTCGGATCCTCCCATCCACAGGCGGAGCAACACATGATACTAAACCACAATCCATGTCGGTACCTAGGTCGCCCGTATTAGTCGCCTGGAATGGGGGATACTGGCGATGTGTTCTACATATGTGCCCCCCAGGTGTGCAGGGGGTGGAAATGGTTTCCCGAATTTCCCATTTTCACACCAGGCAAATGCTGGCTGGAGATGTACCGTAATTAAGGCCATGGCTGGTTCCTTCAAACTCCTAACCCTTTCCTATCTTGTCATTGCTGTTAGACATATCTGTGTTGGTGCAAAATAAAGCAACTTCTAAAATAAGAAAGTAATACTTCAGCAGTTATTAAAAGTGTGGACAAAGGTTTAACGTAAATGGGTTGGCATTTCCTATAATATTAATCAATTCATAATTTTAAAAAGTGAGTTGGTAGAATATGATCAATACGGAAATGAAATTTATAAATAATAATATGATGATGTCTCTCAAGAATGAAACATGTCAATCTTCTTCGGGTAAAGTCTGTTGTTAAAAGTTCTGTTATCATTCATTTTGTAAATATTATTTGATCATAAATTAGTGTTGAGAACCAGAAGAACCTAACATTTATAGGTAATTTGAGTTGAAACTAGAATGAAATGGTTTATGCTATACCAAATAAAGGACATTTCTTGTGCCTAAGCTTAATGACTTAATTGCACAATTAATAACTTTACATGTGGATTCACAACACAACAACAAAAATACACAACTCTAACCCATGGTGTACTGAGAACACAATTGTTGTCATGAATTATTCATCTTAAAATAATAAACCTACATTAACTGGATCAGCCGGATGATCATAATGGTTCTTTCTGATAAATTTTAACTTACTAATGTTGTTGATATTGAAGAATTGATCCATTTACACAACAAAGTGTATGATATTGATACTCCTATTGGTAGAAGCTCAGACACTGGGAATGATATATTGGAGTGATCACAAAATTCATAAGCGAATTACTAGTGCTCTGTGTCTCTTGCTAACTTTATTTGAATGAACACAGTGTGTATTTTAAGGTTCATTCCTTCTCTTCTGATGCAGCTCACCTCGACAAAAGGAAACAGAAAAATGGAAATTCTTTTTCATGTTCAGTAACAGAATTAAATGAATAAATTACTGAAGAATTACTTCCGTAAATGGCATGTATTGTAATCCTGCAATTCACAAAAAAATTCACGCATCCAATATGAAATGTGTTGTTTGAGTCACCAGTCCATAGACTGGTTTGATACAGCCACTCTATCCTGTGTTAACCTTTTCATTTTTACATAACTACTACAGCCTACATCTGCTCTAATTTGTTTGTTATATTCGTATCTTGGTCTAACCATACCATTCTTACCACCTACAATTCCCTCAGAAACCAATTGTACAAGTCCTGGATGTCTTTAGAAGTGTCCTATAATTCTATCTCTTCTTCTGGTCAATTTTAGCCAAATTGATCTCCTCTCGCCAATTTGATTCAGTATCTCTTCATTCGTGATTCGATCAACTCATCTCACTTTCAGCATTCTTCTGTAACACTACATTGTGAAAGCTTCTATTCTCTTTCTCTGGGGTACAGTAGTTATCGTCAATGTTTCACTTCCATACAGTGCCATGCTCTAGTCGAATGTCTTCAAAAACGTCCTTCGAATTCCTACATCAGTGTTCGAGGTGAAAAAATTCCTTGTCTTAAGAAAGGCCTTCATTGCTTGTGCTAGTCTGCATTTTATGCCCTCCTTACTTCTAGCCTCATGAGTTATTTTACTATCCTAGTAACAATATTCATCTACTTCCTTTAAGACTTCATTTCCTAATCTAATATTTCCTGCATCACCTGACCTTGTTCGACTGCACTCCATTACTTTTGTTTTGGACTTATTTATTTTCATCTTGTATTCCTTCTCCAAGACTCTGTCCATACCATTCAGAAATTTCTCCAGATATTTGCAGGGTCAGATGAAATACCATATCATCGGCATATCTCAGGCTTTTGATTCCTCTCCTTGGACTTTGATTCCCTTTCCGACATGTAAACATTGAAAAGGGGAGGGGAACACGGCAGCCTTGCCTCACTTATTTCTGGATTGCTGACTCTTTTTTAAAGCTCTTGATTCTTATCACTGCAGACTGATTTTTGCATAGATGATAGGTAATTCACCTTTCTCAGTATCTGATCCCGATCACCTTCAGAATCTCAAATAGCTTGGTCCAATCAACATTATCGAATGCCTTTTCTGGATCTGCAAAAGCCAAGTACATGGGCTTGCCTTTTTTAATTCAGTCCTCTAAGATGAGACGTAAAGTCAGGATTGCTTCACATGTTCCCACATTTCTTCTATAGCCAAATTGATTTTCTCCCAACTCATTTTCAACTTGTCTTTCCATTCTTCTGTAAATACAGTAATACGTGTTAATATTTCACAGGCATGAGATACTAAACTTCACACTTGTCAGCACTGACTTTCTGGGGAATAGGTATAACAACATCCTGCCAAAAATTGGATGACACTTGTCCTATATCATACATCTTACACAATAAACGGAATAACCTCTCCATGCTGGTTTCTCCTAAGGCAATCGGTAATTCTGAGGGTATGTCATCAATTCCCATTGCCTTATTCCTACTTAGGTCTCTCAAATATCTGTCGAATTCTGACCTCAAAATTGGGTCTCCCATGTCATCAGCATCAACAGTCTCTTCTTGTTCTAGAACCCTATCTTCTGCTTCTTTACTTTGGTTTTCTATCTGAGCTTTTAATATTCATACACCTAGTTTTCCTTTCTCCAAAGTTCTCCTTGATTTTCCTGTATGCAGCATCTACCTTTCCTAGGACCATACAAATTTGAACATCTTTGCACTTCTCTTTCAGCTATTCTTCCTTAGCTCTCCTGCACATTCTATCTATCTTTCTTTCTTTATTCCCCTGTGTTCCTTTCTGCCCTCATGTTTTGGATTCTTGCACTTTTGTCGTTCATCAGTCAGGTCTTGTATCTGTTGAGTTATCCATTGTTTCTTAGGGCCGGTATTATAATGAGTGTTTAAACTGAAGATTGATTTAAACTGTAACTTGAGTTTAAACCGATGTTGAGTCTTATAATGGCCGGCCTAAGTTAAACTGAGGTGAAGAAGGAAATATGCGATCTTGGTAGCAGTGACTTGCGAGAAAAGATGACTGTCGATAATGCTTTGCAGTGACTTGCAAGAAAAGATGACTATCGATAATGTTTTGTTTACTTCTTGTAGGTAAAATGGTGGATAAAAGCCATAAACGTTGTCCTAATTTTACTTGTAAGGAAATAGAATTGCTTGTGTAATTAGTACAGAAATATTTATATAGTCCGTGAAACAGTGGCCTTATGAATTCCTCTGAAATCTCCCATTTTAATAAACATACTACGGGAGGCATAAATCTGCAATGCTATTAGTAGCGGACTGAGGGGTTCTACAGCATGATTTCTGAAATAGAGGGAAGTTATTTTATTTTCTAAAATTTACACTTTTGACATTCAAACAGTTCAAAAAGTCATTTGTACATTCTTACGTTTTCCTTGGATGTTTTATTCTAGCACCAATTTGCTGAAATAGGGCTATGACAGTCTGTTTTGTAAGCCTAAACCTATTTAAAAACTATTTTTCATTCCATATATGAAAGAGACATCTCCTTGCTCGTAAAACTCGTAGTGCCCGTGGTCGTTCAATAATTTGAACCACTTCTTCGTCATCGCTTAGTATTTCTTCAAACACCTCAAAAATATCTTCGAGATCCATTCGTTCTGCCATGTTGTAAGGTTATGTATTCTTAAACTTCAGTTTAAACGGTAGATGAGTGGCAGTAAAATTAATCTCCAGTTAAACTTAAGATTAACTTTTATAATACACGACTAACAGATAAACCGAAGTTTAAACAGAACCAACAGTTTAAACCTCTATTATAATACTGGCCCTTAGTTGATCTTTCTTTTCATCCTAACTTTTCTTCAGCAGCCTTACTCACCTCATTCTTCATGACACTATTTTCTCCACTTTCAAAACTCTTAGAAAAACTCATGCATGAACAACTACGCCAGTATTTGATGCAGCATTTGTTACTTGGACACTTGCAATCTGGATTTAAAAAGGGACATAGTACATCTACTGCTCGTCTAAAAATTATGGATGATGTAAGGAAAGCAATGGATGAACGCAAAGTGACCGTACTCATTCTCCTAGACTTCAGCAGTGCTCTTGACACTATCAGTACAGACATATATATAGCAAAATTGCATTCCTTCCATCTTAGCCACGCTGCTCTTAATTTGTTTACTTCCTACCTCCATAACCAATGGCAGTGTGTTGTCATGAATGGAAGGAGAACAGAGTGGAAGTACAAAGTTAATGGTGTGCCACAAGGTTCTATACTCGGCCCACTGTTGTTTCTTTTATATTTGAATGACATCTCTTCCAAGTTGGAAGACAGCAACTACCATCTCTATGCCAATGGCCTTCAAATGTACTGCCACACAAAAGTGAATAACATAAATGCAGCTATTGAAAATAGGAACCAAAACTTAGAGCAGATCAGCTCTTATACAGCTGATAATTCTCTCTTCATCAACCCAACGAAAACAGATGCTATCATACCCTAGGGCAGAGAATAGTGCTTGCCCCTTTACACAGTCTAAACTTCCAGTCATTCAACGAAATGGCGTAGTTATCCCATTCTGTAAATCAGTAAAAAGTTTTGACGTGACTATAAATGAAACTTTAAACTGGGATGAGCATGTCACTAATGTATGCAGAAATGTTCATTCATCACTTCATCCCCTTAAGATTCACCAGGCCCTATTACCTCTCAACTTAAAAATAAGACTGGTTCAAACACTGCATTCAGTAATTCTTTCCTTGTGTCGGATGCTAGAATATGGAATATTTTACCTCCTGAAATTAGAAATTGTTTCTCATTAATTACCTTCAAAGGACAGTCTAAAGATTTCCTCTTGAATACATAGGCTATATTGTGTACTTATGTTTGTATGAGTGAATGTCTTGAGTAAATAGTTTCCAAATGTTTTCATAAATTGATGATGATGATGCTTGTTGTTTAAAGGGGCCTAACATCAAAGGTCATCGGTCCGTTTTCATAAATTACTGTTATATGAATTTCACATAGAGTAATTAATATTGAATTTATTTTACTCACTTTAGACTTAGGATGTATATCCGTTAGTTTTAGTCTATAAAGTTATTATATTATATACAGTATATTAAGTTTGAACATATAAATGATGTATTCAGTATCATGCTGCATAATGCTGTTAAGTGGAAGAGGGCCAAGAGCCTTAACTTTGCCACAAATAAAGACAACAATAAATAAGTTCTTGATGACACAGGCCATTGAGAGGGAGGTTTTTTCTTTCAAGAAAATTTTAAGTTTTTTCATTTAAGGTACTTTGATTCTAAGTTTTCTCTATTAACATAATTCAAGTTTGTAAACTTATGCTACCTTCATTGTAATTGAAAACAGGGGTGTAGTTAATAGTTTTTTGGAAATACTGAAAGGTATACTAGAGTTCAATATATATATATATATATATATATATATATATATATATATATATATATCATTTTTTTTACTGCAGTATTCCTTCCACTATTTCTAGAATTTTTAAAATTTAAATGTAATTAATGTAATTGAATTATAAAATTTTCATTTTGTTATTAAAGAAAGAATCAAAGGACCTTAAAAGTAAGAACTTAAAATTTTCATGTAGGAAAAAACCTCCATCTAAATGGCTTGTGTCATCAACACACTTCTGGTAAAGTATAATTGGAAACAGGTGTGTAACTAATAGTTTTCTAGAAATACTGGAACGAATATTACAATTGACAGAAATATTTAATTACATATGGTCAGGTTGGTATCTTTTACCACACTTTCTTCTTTCAAAATGGTAATAAGCAGTCTGGCCTGTGCTGACGACTTTGTCTTACTAGTTGATTGTGCCAAATGCCTGCAGTCTAATATCTTGGAACTTGAAAATAGGTGCAATGAGTATGGTATGAAATTTAGCCTTTCGAAGACTAAATTGATGCCAGTATATAAGAAATTCAACAGAATTGAATGTCAGATAGGTGATACAAAGCTAGAACAGGTCGATAATTTCAAGTATTTAGGTTGTGTGTTCTCCCAGGATGGTAATATAGTAAGTAAGATTTAATCAATGTGTACTAAAGCTAATGTAGTAAGCTCACAGTTGCAATTAATGGTATTCTGTAAGAAGGAAGTCAGCTCCTGGAAGAAACTGTCTTTACATCGGTCTTTTTTCAGAGCGAAAGTTGGGTGGACTCAGGATATCTTAATCATAAGTTGGAAGTAACAGACATGAAAGTAGCGAGAATTATTACTGGTACAAACAGGTGGGAGCAATGGTAGGAGGGTACTCAGAATGAGGAGGTAAAGGCTAATTTAGGAATGAACTTGATGGATGAAGCTGTATGCATAAACCAGCTTTGGTGGTGGGGTCATGTGAGGCAAATGGAGGAGGATAGGTTACTTCGGAGAATAATGGACTCTATTATGGAGGGTAAAAAGGTTGGAGGGAGACCAAGATGACGATGGTTAGACTCAGTTTCTAATGATTTAAAGTTAAGATTTATAGAACTAAATGAGGCCACAGCACTAGTTGCAAATAGAGGATTGTGGCAATGTTTACTAAATTCACAGAGGCTTGCAGACTGAACGCTGAAAGGTATAACAGTCTATAATGATAATGTATGTATGGTTACAAAATGAAGTAAAAAATGCAACAGACTTGGTAGTATGCGCGCTGCACTTGTCCCTTGTCAGTAGGATGTTGCTCCGCTGTAGGCCTGGATGCATGCTGTGATTTAGTTACGGGGTGTTATAAAGGTCCTCTCCTGAGGACAGTTTACCCTCAACATGTGTAAATGACAGTTGATATCTTGGATATTGGCACTGGAAATTGGGGGAAGAGTGGATGTTGGAGCTGGTCGCACACATGTTCTGTCGGGGACAGATCAAGGCCTCTTGGAGGCCAGCGTTTCATAGAGACAAATGCTGTCCTGTTGCAATGTGGTACCAGGTTACTGTCTCATGAGAGGTAACATATGAGGACATAGGATTTTCGTGACTTACTACTGAGTCAATAGAGTTCCCTGAATCACCACCAGAAGTGACTTGAAATCATTCCCCATGGCTCCCCACACTACGATGCCAGTTGTAATCCTGAGCATCTCTCCAGTATTTTGGCACAATATGCCCTATCCCCTTGGCGCCTACATACTCATGGATGACGTAGTGTGTTTCACATAAGGATACGCATACTGGATATCATTTAAATGTGTATACCTTTCTTGCTTTATTGTGGCCCGCATTGAAAATAAACTTGGATTGGACTCATGTACTTCGATGTATCACAGTATGATGTTCCCCAGCCGACCATTAAGTACTTTGCAGCTTCAAGAACACAAACAGCATCACATTACATGATAAGCTATTATATAACGCATCTATAAAAAAACTTTATTTTCATATTACAAACTACATGTTTTATCTTGCAATTTTTATCCCTTGTCCAACAGATTATATTTTTGATTGTGAGTGCAAATAATTTTTGTGATTTTATTTTTATTGTTAAAGAAGAAAGATCTCTTGTGAAATGTAAGTAGTTAAGTGTAAATAGGCCATTCATACCTGATTTCCTGAGAATAGGTTGCAGATATCCTTTTACTCTGGTGGAAATATTACTCAACTGCCCGCTTTTGTACAAAATTTTCAAAAAGCAGGCCTCAACAGTTGTTTTAACTAATATCACAAAACACTATTTTACAGCTACAAAACTTTGTTGTCATTCACTTGCCTGCCTATTTCTTAATTGAGTATCACTAATACTACAGTATAGTTATTGAAATTCAGAAATTCATTAATGTATATGCCCAGTAAACTATGTGAAAATGACAAGCACATTGAAACTTTATATATGTTGTAAACTAGAATTGTTCATGGTCCTGGATCTTGATTTGTGACCTCATACCATTCCTTGCTTTCCTCATCACTATTATTGACTCTTCAAATTCCAATTATTAATCCTACCAGTAATACGTATGTACTCATTATCTGAATCTATCCTGTCACTTACGTTTTTCTCATGCTAACTTCCATCAATTTAATTTTTTCACACATTATTACTCGATTCTTAGTATTCATGAATGCTACCTAGTAATTGTCACTATTTCAGACTCATTCTGGATTATTTTTCAGGTTATAATGTCTTCAGTAGTTTAAATACAAACATTGTTATTGTCAACAAACTTATGGAATGAAAATCATCATGGAAATTGCAGTTAGCAGCAAAAACTTTCTTCTTTTGAATTCCAAATCCCTATGTTAAGCCTAACTAAGGGCCTTGTGTATTCACTCTTGACATCTGCCAGTTAAAATTAGGAACATAATCTAAAACATACAATTGCAAAAGCATATAATCTAAAATTCTGGATAAAGAAGTCCTGCTGTTGTGGGAGCAGATGAGTATTGGACAAACACCTGTAATGCTTGGCTAAGGTTAATGTAGAATTTTTGAAAACATTCTTAATAGACTTTAATAATCACAGCATAAACATTTCTAAAATACCATCAGATTTTATTGTTCCTCATTGTATATCGTTGTATCATTGTCATATCAATTTTTAAAAACTATTGCTGAAGATGACTTCCAATGAAAGTCCAAACTATTACCATGGTGTTTTAACCTATAGTGATTATAGTAAATGTTTATTTCATAGGTGGAACACTTTCTCTATTTGAATGATATATATTTTTATTCGTGCTACATTTTATCTCTGTATTTCTTATATTATATTCCGTATTTATAGCCTGCTGCAGATGTTAAGGCTGAAATAAAGATAGAAGAAGGTACGATAGATCAACTCATCCCATGTTTCAAAGAAGAAAACAAGTAAGTAGCTCAGTTAGATTGTACTCTCCTAATCGTACACAATATGCTCCCTCTGTAGTGAGTGTCAGCCTCCAGATCTCAAGATCAGGACTTCTAACCCAGATGAGATCGTCAGTTTGATGGGATGGATGAACACTTCATGTTTTATGATGTTGGCATTAAAACTCAGTAGTAGATGCCCAGGAGTGTTTCAGGTTACTCTGGCTTCTAGTAGGCCTAATGTAAAATGGAATATTGGAATTGATGAGCTGGCACTAGATGAAATCAAATTAAGATGCATGCACACAATAGTTGAGGAATCATATTATTATACATACATACATACATACATACATTCATACATACATACATTATCATTATAGACTGTTATGCCTTTCAGCGTTCAGTCTGCAAACCTCTGAGAATTTACTAAATGTCGCCACAATCCTCGATTTGCAACTAGTGTTGTGGCCTCATTTAGTTCTATACCTCTTACCTTTAAATCGTTAGAAACTGAGTCTAACCATTGTCGTCTTGGTCTCCCTCTACTTCTCTTACCCTCCATAACAGAGTCCATTATTCTCCTAGGTAACCTATCCTCCTCCATTCGCCTCACATGACCCCACCACCGAAGCCGGTTTATGCGTACAGCTTCATCCATAGAGTTCATTCCTAAATTATGCTTTAGCTCCTCATTCCGAGTACCCTCCTGCCATTGTTCCCACCAGTTTGTACCAGCAATCATTCTTGCTACTTTCATGTCTGTTACTTCTAACTTATGAATAAGATATCCTGAGTCCACCCAGCTTTCACTCCCATAAAGCAAAGTTGGTCTGAAAACAGACCGATGTAAAGATAGTTTCGTCTGGGAACTGACTTCCTTCTTACAGAATACTGCTGATCGCAACTGCGAGCTCACTGCATTAGCTTTACTACACCTTGCTTCAATCTCACTTACTATATTACCATCCTGGGAGAACACACAACCTAAATACTTGAAATTATCGACCTGTTCTAGCTTTGTATCACCAATCTGACATTCGATTCTGTTGAATTTCTTACCTACTGACATCAATTTAGTCTTTGAGAGGCTAATTTTGATACCATACTCATTGCACCTATTTTCAAGTTCCAAGATATTAGACTGCAAGCTTTCGGCACAATCTGCCATTAAGGCCAAGTCGTTGGCATAGGCCAAACTGCTTACTACATTTCCACCTAACTGAATCCCTCCCTGCCATTTTATACTCTCACCGCTCACCACCCTCTAGGTCCCCGGTACCACCTAGGAGTGATGAGGTGAATAACCTTACCCACCAGGGTGAGAGAAGAAGAGAGAGGAAGAGAGAGAGAGAGAGAGAGAGAGAGAGATAGATAGAGACCCTGGCGAGAAGGTTGTTAGCGTGCCCGCCCCAAAATGGGAGTTATAGCGAACACGAGGAAGGGTGATGGGCACAAGAAGAACAACAACAAGTACAGTCACAATATTAAAAAAACAAGAAACCATGGAAAAACTTACCGGAAACAGCGTAGGAAGACGACTTAAAGGCCGTGGAAGTTAATCAGAGGCAGTGCTCCACCGAACGTGGCGAATGAAAACCAGCATTTACATGAAGTTTAAAAAAACTTAATGGGAGGGCAAAAGGTAGGTAACAAACCAAGTCATTAAGATGATAAAGCCTAAGTTTATTTTTAAAAGGTAACGCCAAATGTAAATAAAATCAACGTAAGGTTGAAAAATGGAAAAGGAAATTAACAATAAGTAAAATAAATTAGAATATACCCAGGTGGGGTTTAAAAGAAAATTAATTCATTACTAAATAACAATTAATGAAAAACAAATACTCTTTAACAGATAATAAATAGAGAACTTGATGAAAACAACAAGAAAGAAAGGGTGACCTCCGTACCTAATTAAATGTGATCAGGAAACAACGGAAAACCAATAGACTTTCTTACATAAATGTTACCTTTAAATTAAATGTGATCGATCACGGATAGTTAAATAAATTTAAAAAAGTATTAAGTTAACAATTATTCCATAAAATGGATCTTCAATAATTACCAAATTTGAAATCGTTCAGTTTCCACCAAGGACAGTTTCCAAGACAAACAGAATTTTACGTTAAAACACCTCCTCACGCGGGGCAAGGAAATAGAAACACAAGGTAAAAGGAGGAGAAAATAAATAAATTAATTTAAACAGTAAACGATACGCTCAACCCCGAAATATATATAATTCAAGATCCACACAGGCTCAACACGCCAGACAACTCTTAACCCGACAACAATACCCACACGAACCGTTGCCAAGGTAACCACTAAACAAAGCAACGCCTCCTAAAACACGGAGGAAACCAGGCTAGAGAAAATAATTTAATTCACCCAAAAACCCCAGAAGGGGGAGGGGAGAAGAAAACATACCAAACGAATTAGAAAACAAAAAACAGGGAAGCAAACAGAAAGCCGAAAAGGTAAAGCTCGATACCTTGGAGGCTGTACCTTGGTTTACAAAGAAGGTTACAATTTGAAAGTGCCAAAAGTAGATCGGTAAAATTTTAAATTAATAATTCCAATTTAGTTCATGGTGAACCTTCCACATTACTGTGATTAGCTGCCGAAACTGTTTTTCAGATTTTCGATACCACACACGCAAATAGGAATTAAATTAACGGCGAAGTCCAAATATTTATTATTATTATTATTATTATTTTTCCAGAAATCTTCGAAAATATCAAAATCCTCTTCAGGACGACGTTTAAAGTGTGCCAAACACTGGTACATACCTTTGGTGATGAAGAAATGAGAAGAATTTTAACCTGACATTGTTGATGAAGAAAAACAGTCACACCGCCAGCATCCAGACCTCGTTGTGAAGTATCCAGACGAAAAATAAATCTAAAAACATGGTCAGAAAGAATGGCAGGAGGTCTCCAATTAGTTCATCTGGGGCAAATCCCCGTTATCGGGAGATTACGGTGGTTTCCAGCTACTCCACGACTCCATGACGCCGGACACAAAACCACACGAGCTCGCTATCATGGCTGACTCAAGCGAACTGCCTCTCGCGTCGGCAAGCAAGCGAGGAGGAGGCCAGTTTTGCCTGGTAGCAGGTCTGCGCATGCGCAACCAAACAGAGCTAGGAGATACTGCGCGCGGCCTACATTAGTTTAAAACGGTATGTCGAGCAGTCCATTGACACAGATATTCTAGGGCTCACAGGCCAGTTCAAAATGTTTATAAGGGGGAGGCTCACATTATTTAATATCGTCACAGCCCTCCCGCCCCGAATCGACGACAAAACCTCATGCACATGCCATCAATGATGAGGTGGTCACACATACACTAAATTTGGGCGGAGTAGTCCAACAGAAAACGACCACCAAGATTAACTAATTTTAGTTAGGAGTTCACATGACCAGATTAATAGTCCAAGACACAGTTCCATATCACATAGTTTTTAGAAATAATTGGCGGGTTGCGATCAACATCAGTGTCCAGAAATGTTAACCGAGCACTCGGAAAATCACCAGAGTAATGTTTGTCATCAAATAGAGAGCACAATGACCAGAGTTCACCAAAGTTTCAGGTTCACCTAATACACATGTTTTCTATGCATCGCACAATGATACAGTTTATTACACATGACGCAGTTCACCTAGAGGTTTGGCAACTCTCACACTAACCACAGATATACTGACCAAAATTAAACAAAACCACATGATTATAAGTCCACGCATCCAGGTTATTTTCTCAAGCACGGTGGTAAATTAATTTTAATGCACGAATACCTTGACAAGTCTCCTTTGATATTAAGGAAACGCATGATCTTGTGTTGCAAAAGGGGACTACAGGGGAAATGAAACGCACCGGAAAACCCGAATGGGGGCAAAACCACAAGAAGAGGGAGGAACAAAAAACAAATCAGGAAATTAAAGTAGGTGAGTATTCAGTTACAGGATCCACAGATCCGCCAATTAACTTTACATTTAGCTAGTTACCAACAAACTAGCTGAAGCCCAGAGCTCTCCACTTGGTCCAATATAGTACCAAAGGAAACGAAGGGTCCATACAACGACCATTAAGAAATCAAAGGGAAACTACATAAAATACACCATGTTACACTGCCACGAAGGACACTTAGCCATGACACGTAGAGAAACAATGAACAAGAACACATAGAAATATAGGGTACAATCCAACACATAATACCAACTAGGACAAAGACAGATATCCCTAAGGATCAAGAACATAACGGAAGGGAAATCAGTAATATTACTCAAGCACAAATCACCCACAAGAAAAATATATAAGTAAAGGTACAGGACCACTCCAAAGAATAGACGTCCTTGGAACATATGGTTTAGAATACCAGACGTTAAACTAAGAGGACACATGAATGACCTATCAAATTACACTTTTAGATATTGGAGTGACACACACACAACCACAGAGTGGCGAACTCGTCAATCAGTCCAAGGGTCAAGAACGAGGGGTAGAGCAAAATACAAACCACACTGGGATCGGCAACTTATCCAGGATCACCAACAAAACACAGGTAAGGACTCAAGCATAGAAAACTAATTTTTGAACAGACCAACGGAAAACCATCAGAGAGAAGGGACGCAGAAACCACTCGAGTTACCGAGAGGTAAGACAGGCAAGAGTAGCATCGATGGGCAATCGGGAGACTCCTATAGGTTACCAGATGGAAAAATCGCGATCAGTCAGTCATCCACAACGGCCACATCAAGGTACAACTACCCAAAATAAAAGCACCGGGCAACGTGGTACAGAATAGTAACCACGAACCTAATTCTGCGTGAGGAAGAACAAGTCGAAAATCCCAGAGCCAAGAGATAACTAAGAATGGCCCACCCTAAGGTGTGCTTCTTCGGAGTAGTGGATACCAAACCAACAACCAAATGTACCGTGACACAGAGGTAAATTAAAGGACAAATCACATCCCAACCAAGGTGTCTTGACAGCCAAACAACGTAATCCAAAACACGATTACCTAAATAATGGCAAGCTAGCAGCACGGGTTATCAATAGAGAGGTAAAGGATAAATATCCTCAACGCGTGCTCACAGACCACAACCTAACAGCACAATACAAAGCAGAAATTACAACAGCAAACCAGGTACAGATTAAGGACTAGGTCCATCCCCCAGAAGCACAAAAGGAGAAATATCCTCAGGAAGGAAGTCCGACAGTACCACCGAAAACTCCACACGCCAACCGGTAGATAAGGAAAATTACACAACGTTACTAACGGTCCACATTTCAAAAGGATCCAAACAACTCACAACAACATTACCAAGTTACAACACAGGAGATACAACCATAATGCTGGCAGGAGTGCACCAACCGAACGCCCACAGGAAAAATCGGAGACAGATTTTCTACATAACCCCAAAACCAAAAGGTTAGGAAGATAAATTCAGCCCAAAAACCCATTACAGGAAAAATAATATAGAGGGTTCACGCATAGAAAACCACTTTTAGAACAGCCGCGAAGGGTGCCCAAAAGGAGGAGTGTCAGATCACTCGATCATGGATGAATACAAACATCAGTATCCGGAACAGAAACACCTTTAAGACACGGAGTCCATGCAGAAGGCAAGCAGGGAACTTTTCCGACACCAATAGATCGAAACACACCACAATCAGAAATCGTACAATACTAAAATGGCACAAATAGCAACCCAATCATGACTAAGCACCACACATCTTCAGACACACGCACACAATGAAAGGATGACAAAATGGTAAACACTCAGGCACCAGACACACTCCCTTACATTCCATCCCAGGCACACCATAGCTCAGCAATGATTAAGTCACAAGATGATCGAAGGGTTCAGCGGAAGGAATCCGATGCGGAGCCACAGAAGAATCAAAACTTTGAAATTACATAAGCCTAGAGAAAACAGAGGGACAACAAAGCACAATTTAAGTTAGGTGTCATCAGATTTCCCCAAAGGAACTTCGTTAGCGCACTACATAAGCATAAGGTTAGATAACGAGGATATCAATTCCAATGGTATTAATTAATACCACCATCACAAGACAATTAAGGAAAGACAATTTCTAACTACAAGAATCCACACCTAGAAACAGTAATATACGAGAAGTACTAAATTAGAGTCACCAACACGAGGCACAGAAAGGACCAGATTGACTCGCTCGCCATCCCACAGTATGCGTGCTAAATTCACTAACGATACAGGTCAGTTACCAAAGGTGCGTCCATCCAGCGGAAGATGCGGTACGATTTGCCAGATCAACCTGGTTTAATTTGAGAAACATGAACGCGCCTAATACGTTTTGCTACAGGGTCACTTACCAAAATTGAAACGGGAGACAAGAACTCCAATACCGTGCACGGGCCTTGGTACCTAGGGGCAAGTTTTGCCGAAAACTTATTCACAGCTTTACTCATTGGGTAGCACTTAACATACACGAGATCACCAACATTGAATTTTGACGGTTTCCTACCTTTATTGTACTGCCTTTTGACCTTTTCGTATGACACAGCTAGATTCCTTTTTGCTTCGCTCCAGATCTTTTGAACATCATTAGGCCTAGATAGGTCTGGGAGAAGATCCTCAATACATAGCAGGTTAGACATAGGGGAGTACGGAGTATAGCCAAACATTAAAGACATAGGCGTCTTACCATGGGACTCATGAGTAGCGGAATTGAAAGCATGTGCCAACCAATGCAGACAGGAGTCCCACTTGGACTGGTTGTCATGATGATACGCTATCAACGCAGATTTTAAGTTCCGATTCAACCTCTCTGCATAAGAAGGATTTGGATAGTATGGAATAGTGGTGACATGTGAAATGCCCAACTCAAACAGATACCTTTTGAAGGAGTTACTGGTGAAAGAACTAGCGTTGTCAGATACTAAGAACTTAGGTGGGCCAAAGGATGCAAAGATGGAATTTAGACAGGAGATAGAGGTACGTGAATTAGTGGACCTGGTGGGAAAGATCCAACAGAACCGGGAGAAGGCATCAATACAGACAAAAATGTGGGTGTTTCCCAAGGAAGATCGGGGGAGGGGTCCTACGAAATCTATGAACAGTCGTTCCGTGGGGCGCGAAGCTTGTGATGAAGACATTAATCCCACCCGGTTATTCAAATTAGGTTTGCTGATGGCGCAAGATTTACAAGATTTGACCATGTTCCTGATATCACTATCCATTTTCTTCCAAACAAAGAATTGCCTGATTTTCAAACGAGTTTTGAAATTTCCTAGATGACCGCCAAGGGGTGAACAGTGGTAATACTTGAAAATGACCGGTACCAGAACCTTAGGAACGACAATTTTGGAATTATGGTCCTTGCGACCCTTACAACAGAGAACACCCTTAGATAAGGAGTAAGGTTTCACTTCGATCCCGCTACTGATTGTATCAATGATCCTTTTCAGATCCGGATCAGTTTTTTGATGATCTCCAATTTCTTGATATAGCAATGGGGAGTCGGTGAGGATGGCACTAACTCCAACGGTATTGACAGCAAGCTCATCGACACATGGGTTGGCTTCCGCACAAGGATGACCTTCAAACATCCTGCTCAAGCCATCGGCGATGACATTCTCAGACCCACGAATGTGGCGAACATTGAAATTAAAGGATGAGATCCGTAATGCCCATCTAGTTATCCTACCGGTCCTTTTGGGTCGGTTCAACACCCAAGAAAGAGCCTGATTGTCGGTTTCCAGATCAAAGTTGACGTGTTCAATGAATGATCGAAATTTTTCCAGAGCAAACAGCACAGCTAGACACTCTAGTTCATAAATGGAGTACTTAGACTCCAGATCATTGAGGACCCTAGATACGTAGGCCACGGGCCTACGCCCATCTTCATGTTCTTGTAACAGAACGCCAGCAATAGCACGCCCAGAGGCATCAGTTTGGACAATGAAACGTTTCTCGAAATCGGGAATAGCTAACAAAGGTGCATTAATCAGTGCGACCTTCAATGAATTAAAAGCTTCCTCCTGGGCTTTACCCCAAGTAAATTTTACATTCTTTTTCCTAAGGTCGTTCAACGGGGCAGCCACTTCAGCAAAGTTAGGGATGAATTTTCTAAAGAAATTGACCATACCAATGAATCGAGCAACGCCCTTGACATCTTTGGGAGGTGGAAAATCCCTAATGGCTTGAGTTCTGGAATGATCTATGGAAACGCCTTCAGAAGAAACTACATGTCCCAAGAAAGACATGTTGGGTCTGGCGAAAGCTACCTTTGATAACTTCACTGTAAGGCCGGCTTTCCTTAACCGTAGCAATACTTCCCTAACGTGCACCATATGTTCCTCGAAGGTATTCGAATAAATTAATAAATCGTCCAGGTAATTAAAGACATAGCTGAACTTAATGTCAGAGAGAATGGAATTTAACAACCTTGACAACACAGCTGCTCCACAGCTTAGCCCGAACGGAAGTCTGAGGAACTCATACAAGTTCCAGTCGGTGATGAAGGCAGTGAGGGGAATTGATCTCTTCGATAAAGGCACTTGGTAATAAGCCTGGTTCAAATCCAGGACAGTGAAAAATTTCGCACCTGAGAACCATCCAAAACAAGTATGAAGGTCGGGTAGGGGAATAGATTGGAGTACAATCTTACTATTTAGAGACCTATAGTCAATCACAGCACGATAACCACCAGAAGGTTTGGGTACCAAGAACACAGGGGACGCATACGGGGAAGTCGAAGGTCTGATCACTCCGTCTCTTTCCATTTGCTCGATGATTTTCTTTAATTCCAACATACGAGGTGGGGAAAGGCGATAAGGAGGGGATCGAACAGGCTGCAGGTCCGACAACTCAATGTCATACTCGAGTACGTTGGTCAAGCCTAACTTGCTAGTGAACACATCGGGAAATTCCCTGCAAAGATCACGAACTTGCTGTGCTTCGGCATCTCCTAAATGATTCAGGTCAAGCCGATCGATGTCACTAGACTCATCTGACTCAGGGTAACCCACACACAAAACTTTAGGCATTTTCAAGGGAACGTTAATCAATTCAAATTTCAGGTCAGGAGAAAATTTAAAAAAGAAATTTCGACACTGAGGATCCAAAACGACACCAACCCAAGATAGAAAATTGGTACCCAGAATAATGTTACATGATAAATTGGATGTCACCAAACACTTGATCTTCCAAGTGAAATTCCCAATCCTCAACTTGACCTTCACAGTCCCCAAAATATTTAAGAACTGACAATTAGCCGAAACGCATCTTAAGTTAGTGGGTTTTATTTCCGGAAGTTTACACGAGGATTTCTTTTGACAATACCAGGCATAATTCATCAAGCATACTGCGCTTCCAGTATCAAGAAGGGCATCTACGGGTTCATTGTTGACTTCGACAAATGTGCACGTGCCAGAGGAGGGGGCATGAGCAGAAATACTATTGCACCTAGGGGGACACGCCGGTTTCTTACGAGATTCAGGGTTTACAAACTTAGAATTGGCAGACTTTGCCCTTTCCCTTTCTAGTCATTGAGTACCATTTCTGTCTACCAAGGGGCAATTTCTTTTAACATGCTGTCTAGAGCCACAGGAATAGCAAGCGCCTGGACCACGTCTAACGTCAGGGCAGGAATTTCTTAGATGATTTCGGGACCCACAGTTGTAACATTTACGGGCATTCACTACCTTAGGTGTTGACGGAAGGACGGGACAATTGGTAGTAGTAGGGGGAGGGAAATTCACAGGTCTGGAGGCATCCCCATGTTTGACATCTTCAGCAAAGGAACAGGCCTCTTCCAATTCTTGAAAGGTAGTAGGGCAACGGGTTAAGGAAAGATAGGAGCGGTACGCAGGAGATATTCCTTTTAAAATTCTAGAGACCATTTCACATTCTGGTACAGAAATTCTAAAAACCTTGCAAAAGAATCGCAGATCCAGCACATAAGTTAGCAAGTTCTCATGCAGGAACTGGGTCCGAAAACAGTGTTGGGGCACAAGACTTTGGAGAGCAAGAGAGGGAATAAATTTGGAAAGGACAAGTTCATGAAAGGTACTAATCGATAAATTTTTAGAGATAGCTTCAGAAATTTCTCTCTTTAGAATCCCTTCACAATGAGGGAAGAGGGCGCGGAAAATCCCCAAATCATCGACTGAGTACACATTACCAGTCTCGGTTAACTCCACCAGAAACCGAAGGAATCGAATACACTCATCGATAGAATTTACAGAAAAGGACTTCACTCCCCGAAAGACTTCCTTTAAACAGTTAGGCGATGACGCCGAATTTAGCTTAGAGACTAAGGTTTCCAGTAAAGGAGCAGTCACACAGCACTGACCTTGGGCATGGGTCGAGGACGCAATTTGGTGGGAAGGGACACTCGGGGTGGGTACAGTAGGGTTAAGTCCAGTAGAAATAGAACAATTCTCCATATCTCTGTTAATCAACAGCAAATCTAGATCAGAGGTGATGCCAGAAACCACCGTTAACAATCTAGCACATTCTGACACAAAAACAGAATCAGGCTTAATAGATAATAAATCCAGAATTCGACCCGAGTAGTGGTCAGCTCTGGCCCTCAGCCGGTTTACTTGGGCTTTGGACGGAGGCAATTCAATAAACTCTTCGCGAATAATATTAATTTCGTTAAGATTGTCACAGATCAGGTTAAGGTACTCACCCACTCGCCTCCTGTCAATAGAAAATACATTAATGGGGACCTGGGAGTTGGCTGATAGCAAGGCAGCGCACTCAGCAACAGTACGGGCAGGTTCAAGGCCACGAATGGATAACTCGTACTCCAATTCGGCACGACGCAGGAAGGAGGGGTTCGTAACGGCACGCGCCATGGTAGCAAACATGGAACAAAATAATCAAAAAATTACACAAGATCCTTGCACTCCCTTTTACAATAGTTATTGACAATAACACTTTTAGTTTTTCAATTTTTGGTTTCCATCCACCAACATTCGCCACAGCACTGCACCAAGCAAGGGTAGGAGGGGAGGAAAGTTAGGTTGCGCAAGGCAGAAACAACAGAGATTAGGCAGCAGAGCAACAACAGTGGAACAACAAACAACCACCGCTCTGATACCACTCTCACCGCTCACCACCCTCTAGGTCCCCGGTACCACCTAGGAGTGATGAGGTGAATAACCTTACCCACCAGGGTGAGAGAAGAAGAGAGAGGAAGAGAGAGAGAGAGAGAGATAGATAGAGACCCTGGCGAGAAGGTTGTTAGCGTGCCCGCCCCAAAATGGGAGTTATAGCGAACACGAGGAAGGGTGATGGGCACAAGAAGAACAACAACAAGTACAGTCACAATATTAAAAAAACAAGAAACCATGGAAAAACTTACCGGAAACAGCGTAGGAAGACGACTTAAAGGCCGTGGAAGTTAATCAGAGGCAGTGCTCCACCGAACGTGGCGAATGAAAACCAGCATTTACATGAAGTTTAAAAAAACTTAATGGGAGGGCAAAAGGTAGGTAACAAACCAAGTCATTAAGATGATAAAGCCTAAGTTTATTTTTAAAAGGTAACGCCAAAATGTAAATAAAATCAACGTAAGGTTGAAAAATGGAAAAGGAAATTAACAATAAGTAAAATAAATTAGAATATACCCAGGTGGGGTTTAAAAGAAAATTAATTCATTACTAAATAACAATTAATGAAAAACAAATACTCTTTAACAGATAATAAATAGAGAACTTGATGAAAACAACAAGAAAGAAAGGGTGACCTCCGTACCTAATTAAATGTGATCAGGAAACAACGGAAAACCAATAGACTTTCTTACATAAATGTTACCTTTAAATTAAATGTGATCGATCACGGATAGTTAAATAAATTTAAAAAAGTATTAAGTTAACAATTATTCCATAAAATGGATCTTCAACGCGGTCGCTTCTCATAATTACCAAATTTGAAATCGTTCAGTTTCCACCAAGGACAGTTTCCAAGACAAACAGAATTTTACGTTAAAACACCTCCTCACGCGGGGCAAGGAAATGGAAACACAAGGTAAAAGGAGGAGAAAATAAATGAATAAATTTAAACAGTAAACGATACGCTCAACCCCGAAATATATATAATTCAAGATCCACACAGGCTCAACACGCCAGACAACTCTTAACCCGACAACAATACCCACACGAACCGTTGCCAAGGTAACCACTAAACAAAGCAACGCCTCCTAAAACACGGAGGAAACCAGGCTAGAGAAAATAATTTAATTCACCCAAAAACCCCAGAAGGGGGAGGGGAGAAGAAAACATACCAAACGAATTAGAAAACAAAAAACAGGGAAGCAAACAGAAAGCCGAAAAGGTAAAGCTCGATACCTTGGAGGCTGTACCTTGGTTTACAAAGAAGGTTACAATTTGAAAGTGCCAAAAGTAGATCGGTAAAATTTTAAATTAATAATTCCAATTTAGTTCATGGTGAACCTTCCACATTACTGTGATTAGCTGCCGAAACTGTTTTTCAGATTTTCGATACCACACACGCAAATAGGAATTAAATTAACGGCGAAGTCCAAATATTTATTATTATTATTATTATTATTTTTCCAGAAATCTTCGAAAATATCAAAATCCTCTTCAGGACGACGTTTAAAGTGTGCCAAACACTGGTACATACCTTTGGTGATGAAGAAATGAGAAGAATTTTAACCTGACATTGTTGATGAAGAAAAACAGTCACACCGCCAGCATCCAGACCTCGTTGTGAAGTATCCAGACGAAAAATAAATCTAAAAACATGGTCAGAAAGAATGGCAGGAGGTCTCCAATTAGTTCATCTGGGGCAAATCCCCGTTATCGGGAGATTACGGTGGTTTCCAGCTACTCCACGACTCCATGACGCCGGACACAAAACCACACGAGCTCGCTATCATGGCTGACTCAAGCGAACTGCCTCTCGCGTCGGCAAGCAAGCGAGGAGGAGGCCAGTTTTGCCTGGTAGCAGGTCTGCGCATGCGCAACCAAACAGAGCTAGGAGATACTGCGCGCGGCCTACATTAGTTTAAAACGGTATGTCGAGCAGTCCATTGACACAGATATTCTAGGGCTCACAGGCCAGTTCAAAATGTTTATAAGGGGGAGGCTCACATTATTTAATATCGTCACAATACCTTTCAGCAGATGATCCATGTAAACTACGAACAGCAAAGGTGAAAGATTACAGCCTTGTCTAACTCCTGTAAGTACCCTGAACCAAGAACTCATTCTACCATCAATTCTCACTGAAGCCCAATTGTCAACATAAATGCCTTTGATTGATTTTAATAATCTACCTTTAAATCCATAGTCCCCCAGTATGGCGAACATCTTTTCCCTCAGTACCCTGTCATATGCTTTCTGTAAATCTACAAAACGTAAACACAACTGCCTATTCCTCTCATAGCATTTTTCAATTACTTGGCGCATACTGAAAATCTGATCCTGACAGCCTCTCTGAGGTCTGAAACCACACTGGTTTTCATCCAACTTCCTTTCAACGACTGATCGCACCCTCCCTTCCAGGATGCCAGTGAATACTTTGCCTGGTATACTAATCAATGAGATACCTCGATAGTTGTTGCAATCCTTCCTGTTCCCTTGCTTATAGATAGGTGCATTTACTGCTTTTATCCAATCTGAAGGTACCTTACCAACACTCCACGCTAATTTTACTACTCTATGAAGCCATTTCATCCCTGCCTTCCCACTGTACTTCACCATTTCAGGTCTAATTTCATCTATTCCTGCTGCCTTATGACAATGGAGTTTATTTACTATCCTTTCCACTTCCTCAAGCATAATTTCACCAACATCATTTTCCTCCTCCCCATGAGCTTGGCTGTTTGCAACACCACCAGGATGATTTCCTTTTACATTGAGAAGATGTTCAAAATATTCCCTCCACCTCTCCAGTGATTCCCTGGGATCTATTATGAGTTCACCTGAGTTACTCAAAACACTGTTCATTTCCTTTTTCCCTCCCTTCCTATGATTCTTTATTACTGTCCAGAAAGGTTTCCCTGCTGCTTGACCTAGCCTTTCCAGGTTATTACCAAAATCTTCCCATGACTTCTTTTTGGATTCAACAACTATTTGTTTCGCTCTGTTATTATTATTATTATTATTATTATTATTATTATTATTATTATTATTATTATGTTATCTATTCAGTGTCATGCTCGTGGATGGTGTTTGATCTATGTAAATAGCCATTTTGTGAATTTAGTCCAGTTGTTTCAATGTCATGGGTAAACTGTTAATTTCTGATAAAGCTAGACGTTTAAATAAAGTTAAATCTTCTGCAATGTTAAAAATAGGTCATATCTATTTCTGGATATAATTTTATTGCAGATGCCTGTGCAAATTTATCTGAAATTGTTCAGTACATTTCCAAAGTGGGTTGCCTGTTAGCAACCATATAATTTGTACACATAGGAAGCCATGTTTGCAGATTGTATATATTATCTACAAGTTTCATCTTGTTTGATTTTAGAATTCATTGGAAATGATTTAAATATTTCAAACTAGCACAACTGAGCACATAACTCTTGCTCTTCTGTCTCATCGTTACGCTATGTTGCCAAGTGGCTGGTAACAATCTAGCTGTGACTCTGTACTGGTACAGGCCTACTGGGTATGGTATTATATGCTCAGTTGTGCCAACTCTCCTGATTTAAGCGGGAGACTCCTGAATTTTCATCGTTCTTCCTGATCTCAGGATTGCCGGGACCGATCCCCCGATTTTCAGCATAGTTTCAGTGAAAAATGAAAACCCATAACCTGTTTCCAGTCAATGACCGTGTCAGGAATGGGATGAATGAAGCCCCTAACTTGCGGCGAGGATATAAATTGTGCCGGCTGTCGAGGCCTGTCGCATTCCTCTGGGGCAATGATAATGACTGACAGATGAAATGAAATGATAGTGGAGAGTGTTGTTAGAATGAAAGATGACAGGGAAAACCGGAGTACCCGGAGAAAAACCTGTCCTGCCTCTGCTTTGTCCAACACAAATCTCACATGGAGTGACCGAGATTTGAACCACGGTATCCAGTGGTGAGAGGCCGGTGCGCTGCCGCCTGAGCCATGGAGGTTCACCGTGGTTTCAGTAATTTTCATATTATTCAAACTCCCACGTGTTTCCTTATTCCTCATTCTATTGATATATGGCTGAGTATGGCTGGACGATAGTAGTTGTAATAATCACAACCAGATGGCAGTACAGGGCACGGTGACCAGCCATGTGCTCCTCTTTGTTCTGTAATACTGTCAAATACTCAAATAGCTTAATAATAGGAAGTGGAAGTACCAAGCGAGTAACCTAACCTCTGAAGTAGC
This sequence comes from Anabrus simplex, assembly GCF_040414725.1. Lineage (NCBI taxonomy): Eukaryota > Metazoa > Arthropoda > Insecta > Orthoptera > Tettigoniidae > Anabrus > Anabrus simplex. The sequence goes on along the minus strand of NC_090269.1, from coordinate 432,880,995 downwards.
ATGCCATAGACGTGTACCTGGGCCAGGACCTGCATAAGTGCTCATGTTGCATCATGAATTAGTGCTTCACGGTTGTTTGTTTTAATATTTGTTTTGGCCAAAATGTCAAAAAAAATATGATGCAGTGTTTAAAAGCGGTTATAGGGTATAGGTTCCGTGTTTCAAGGATTCCAGGAAGGGGCCAACATTCATCTTCTGTACTATATGTAGGTGTGATATTTCGGTTGTGCATGGCGGGAAGTGGGATATACTCAAACATGTGCAAACGAAAAATCATAAGGAGAGTGTCTGGTGTGTAGAAAGAAACTAGAAACTGAACTTGTCATGTAAAAACCAAGATGTAAATTCTGTGACAAATGCCGAGGCTTTATATACATAATATATCATAGAACGTAACCTGCCTGCGAATTGTGCGGACTAGGCAGGGCCTTTGTTTTGCAACATGTTTCCTGGTTCGGAAGTTTCTAAACGATATGGGTGTGCTAGAACGAAAACAGTTTCTATTCTTTCAGAAATGTACATGGAAGAAACGGCAAAAATTGTATCACGTTTGCAGGTTAAGGCATTTTCTGTTGCTACTGATGGTAGCAATATAAGTGACTTGAAAATAAATCCTGTTGTTTTAACCTTTTTTTACCTGAATTCAATGAAATTCCGAGTTGTGTACTATATGTGCCTAATTTAGAAGGGGATGCTACTGAAACTAACATTGCCAATCTTTTCCTCTCAACTTTTCAGGAATTCTGCATTCCGTTAAGAAACCGCCTAGCTCTTGGTGCTGATAATGCTCCAGTAATGGTAGGATTAAAGAATGGTGTGACAGGATGTTTGAAGTGGGAAAATAGTAACATAATCATTGTAGGCTGTTCTTGTTAACTAATTAATACTGCTGCAAAGAAGGGTGCAGTGTGCTTGCCTATAAATATAGATAAAAGTAAAATTGATATATTTTATTATCTGGGAATGGGTGCGAAGAGGAAATGAAAGTTCAGAGTATTTCAGACTTTACACAACACAGAGATCAGGAAAATTCTGAAACATGTGCCTACTCAATGGTTATCACTAAGAAGATGTTTAGTTAGGATTTTGCTGCTGTGGGGCCTGTTGATTACATCATTCAGGAGTGAAATTGTGAGTAAGATTCTAAGATGTGAACTTTGAATACTTACAAAATTCCTAAGCACAGTCTAAGTGCAGGTGTGTCTTGTTTGTCTGAAAAGGTGAAGCATTGTCATAACATTTCACCACACTCCTCAGTTACAAGGAATTTGGAATCATCAGTTTCATCCAAAAAATTGAAACTACTGGTGACACTAAGAGCCATGCTTTATCACATGAAGAACGACTGTTCATGTTCCTTTCATCAAATTTACATAAATCTTTTTGCCCTTTTCTCTCAAGTTTTATGAATATCTTTGAGAATATTAAAATTATAAAATTCTTTTATTTACAACCACCTACTCAATACATTGCATTACACTCATTGAATTATAGTATAATCATGAAATGTCTTAAATAATAGGACATGGTTCGTTTGGCATAGTGAACATCATCAGTCATTAATGCACAAAGACTAGGTCATTGCCCTGAGCTTAAAAATGATCAAAATAGTATCCTCATATCAAAAGAGTAACCATGTTGTAATTAAAATTGATAATCATTGATTAGCACAATGTAACATTAACTTGAGATTGTAACAAAATGTGCAAATTAAAAACAAGTATTTGTCGTGGGATGCATTAATGTTTGAAATCTGTGAAATTAAAAACAATCATGGGCTTGCTAAAGTATGACAATAAACATTGTAGACATTAAAATATACATCAATGCGTGAAGCGTGGATTAAATATTTTGAGGAAGGAATTCCTTCAAATTAAGTAAAAACAAGAGTTTAAATAGAGTTCATTGAATTATCACAAGTCCAAGTTGAACCAGTCAAATGGCACATATCAGCGAACAAACTAAGGTTAACATATGGTGTGATCTCCTATAGTTGCGAATTCCTTAGGAGAGACACAATCTTCATGCCAGAAAGAAAGTACCAGTTAAGCTAGTCAATGTTAATGCGCTAGCAATAAAACTAGAAAATTGTATGTAATGTAGAACACCAAATAATGCACTTATTAAAGAGTAAGACGATCTTGAATATAGGAAGAGTTCTAGCGATCCATAGGTGAAAGAGAGCAGACTATGGTGCAAAATGGAGTTTGAAATCTGAAATGAAAGAAAAAAAGGGGGAATGAAGTTATGTTGATAACGAAAGATGAAAAGGAAAAGAAAAATTGAAAGAGGAAGCGTACCTCCCTGGGACTGGTACGAAGTGTCTGCTAGCATTGGCTGTGCTTGAAGCAACGGCGAGTAGCTTTATTACTTCTTCTGATGTTGTACGTATGTATACGTAGAGGCAGAGAATGAGTGATGTCAGGAGGAGGGGCGGCCGATTCCTTGGACGGGTCAGATTTATGTGGAGGGGGTGTAGCTTGAAAGGATGGTAGAACAGTAGATGTTGTTATGGAAGAAATATTATTAGCAGTTTTATAATTAAAGATACTCATAAAACTATTTTTTATTTATACTGAAAAGGGAGAGTGGTTGTGGAATTTTTTTCAATTATTGGACTTTTAATTTCTCTAGTGTCCTTTAAATTTTGATTTCCATTAAAATGCTGCATCCGGGAGATAGTGAGTTCGAATCCCACTGTCGGCAGCCCTGAAGATGGTTTTCGAGGTTTCCCATTTTCACCTGTACCTTAATTAAGACCACGGCCGCTTCCTTCCAACTCCTAGGCCTTTCCTATCCCATCATCGCCATAAGACCTATCTGTGTCGGTGCGACATAAAGCCACTAGCAAAAAAATGCTGGTCTAAGAATATGTAAATTTTCTCAAACTCTGTCATCAGTTTACTTTTATTAACTTATTTTAAGATTCGAAAGTCTTTTTCAATTGTCGTAAAACTATGAACAGTCTCTTCCATATGGTTGCTCATGGCAGAATATTTCTTATGTTTTGAAGTGTTGTAATGTTCGAGGTATCTGGTCAAAAAGCTACATCCAGTCTGCCCGATATAAGAAACCCCACAATGGGTACATTTAAGTCAATACATGCCAGAGTTCGAGAATTTATTGTAATTAATGTTAACCGTATTAGAGTTGAAGAATATATTACAGTCCGTGTGTCGGGTTCCATAAGCGATAACGGAGTTAGTAATTTGAAATAAGCCTGGCTACGTATAGGTAAAGGCAGCATATTTTGTCTTCTTAGGCTTGTCCAGAGTCAACTTTGTTACAGTTTTTAATTTTATCTTGTTGATTTTATTAATTATGAAGGGATTATAGCCATTAATTCTGACTAAATCCTTGATGTAATTTAGTTCTTTCTTACGATTTTCAGTTGTAAGTAGGATCTTTAAAGCTCTATAGGCAGACTAAAAAGTGCAGCCTGTTTATGTGATTGTGGATGTAAGGAATCATTTCTTATAGTGACGGGGCACAAGAAGGCTTTCTATATATTTCGAAAATGAAATTATTCTCCCTTAAAACATTAAAACTAAGATTTTTAGAGAACCATTGACTTCATCTTCCTTAGTGAATTTGACATCATTGTTAAGCTCATTAAGGGATGCTGGTACACTGTGACTATTATTTTTCTGTGTAACTATAATTGCAAAAGTGTCATCAACATATCTTCACCATAATTGAAGACCATTGATATTATTGATTATTTTGTTATTTTCCAAATCATTCATAAAAAGATCAGCTAGAATGCCCGAAATTGGGTCACCCATTGCTAGTCCCTTTTGGTGATATATTCTATTATTGAAGGCGCAATAGTTATTGTTAAGCACAAATTCTAACTAACTGATGAAATTATCTATTTCGCATGTGCTAATGTTTTGAAAGGTTTGTTTTAATAATCTTGACAGTTTTATTTACTGGAATATTGGAATACTTATTGGTAATATCATAGGATACCATTATATGATTATGCTCAAGATTGAATTTCGGTAATTTTTCACAAAACTCAACAGAATTTCTTATATAGGCTGTATTATTGATCTTCAAGTATTTACTGAGAAAAATTATGCAGAAATTTGGAAACCTGGTACAAAGGGCTATTCATGCAATTAGTAATATAGCGCATAGGTACACCTTTTTTATGGACTTTTGGCAAAACATTAGCAGTTGGAAGTTTTGGATTCATTATAATATGTTTCTGATACTCGTGTTCTTGTAATAAGAATGGCAGATTACCCGGTGAGCGGTTAGGAGCGCACAGCTGTGAGCTCGCATCCGGGAGACAGTGGGTTCAAACCCCACTGTCCGTGGCCCTGAAGATGGTTTTCCATGGTTTCTAATTTTCACACCAGGCAAATGCTGGTTCTGTACCTTATCTAAGGCCATGGCTGCTTCCTTCCCATTCCTAGGCCTTTCTTGTCCCATTGTCGCCATAAGAGCTATCTGTGTCGATGCGACGTAAAGCAGATACCAAGAAAAACTATACTGGGCCTGATCCGAAGACAACATTGTGCCACTGCTTCCATGCAAGAAGCCCAAAGGGAAGTCCTTCATACCTTTGGTGTTCCTTTTATTGCTCTCAGCTTATTTGGTAGTCGAGTGGCCTGCCACTCCATCTCCCAGTGCGACATAACCAAATGTCTCAGCTGAGAGGGAATATCACATGCTGGAACCTTGTTAGGCAACAGGGGCAATGTAACTGCCTCCTTGGCAGCCTGATCAGCTAACTTGTTTCCCTCTACACCCATGTGGCTTGGGAGCCACATAAAAATGATTCTGGTGCCGGCATTTGAACACATGACCAGCAGGTCCTGAATACGCTGCACCAGAGCGTGCCGAGGAAAACATTTATCAATAGATTGTAGCGAGCTCCAGGAGTCGGTACCCAGCAGAAAGTGTCGGCACTTATCGGACAGCATGTACCGCAGATCTTCCCAGATAGCACAGAGCTCTGCTGTATACACACTGCAGGTTTCTGGGAGAGCAAAAAGAAACCTGTCATTGTTGACAACAAACGCACAGCCCACTTTTGTTTCTGCCCTCAAATCATTCATGTAAACAATGACTGAATCTGGATAACTGGCAACAATGGACAAGAAGAGCCTACTATAAATGGAGGGGTCTGTGTTTTCCTTCGGGCCAGAGTGCAGATCCAGGATTATTTCATATCATCGTATTATCCAGGGAGGTACCCCACTTGGTTGCCTGACAAGGCAGGGAACTGGAGGTACATCAAACACTCTGTGACTGATATCCAAGTGTATTCCAACCGGCCACATTACACGAGGGTAATGAGTGTACAGCCGGCAGTTTCCATTGTGGAATATGCAAGGGTAGCTTGGGTGAATTGTCATCTCTCACAAATTTGCAGTATAGGGTAGAATCACTTGATGGTGCCTCAGGTGTAAAGGCAGCACTCCAGATTCAGTGAGCAGGCTAGGAATGGGGATTGTAAGAAACACTCCTGTTGTCAACCTAACCCTGCTGTGGTGGATGTTATTCAGTTTGGCAAGGACACTTTGCCTTGCTGATCCATATGCTGCATTGCTGTAGTCTAACCTGGATAAAGTATGTGCCCTATAAAATCACAGGTGTACCGTGTGGTCTGACTCCCCCTCCCCCCCCCCATGTAGTGTCACTAAGAAACTTTAAAATATTCAACTTCTTTGTGCATTTCCCTTTTTACTGTCGCAAGTGTGGCTCTCAAGGTGATTTGCTATCGAAAAGGAGCCCAAGAAATAGGTTGGTGTTAACTACAGGAAGAGCAACTTTCCATAAGTAAAAGCTCATGATGGGAGTGAAGAGTGGGCTTCTGGCAAAAGTGTACAACGGAGTTCTTTGCTGTTGAAAATCCAAAGCTATGTTCTGAAGTCTACTGTTCCATTCCCCTTATAGTTTGTTGTAATTGTTGCTCTGTGACTACCATATTGTGCGAGCTATAATGCAGAGCAAAATCGTCCACTTATAGTGACAGTATTACTGCTGAACCAGAAGCAGCAACAATAACGTGTATGGCAATTGATAACAGAGTGACACTGAGAACCGATTCCTGTGGGACTCTATTTTCATGAACGTGGTATTGCGAATATGCTCTCCCTACTCGGACATGGAATAGACGAAGGGACAAGAAATTGACAATAAATATCGGGAAATTACCACGGAATCTCCATTGATGCAGGACTGAAAGGATACAGTATCGCCATGTGGTGTCATAGGTCTTTTCTAAGGCAACAAAAGCAGCCACCAATTGCTTTTTTTTAGGATAAATTCATCCTGGATAGAACTCTCCAGTCATACCAAGCCGTCAGAGGTCAAGCGATCGGCTCAAAAACCACATTGGTACTCGGACTAAAGTCCTTTCTTCTCGAGACACCACACAACTCGGCAATTTACCATGCTCACAAATAGCTTACACAAACAGTTGGTTAGACATATAGGTCTAACTTCCTGCATACTTAGGATGATTTTTGTCAGGCTTGAGGACAGGAATGACTATGTCCTTTCGCCACTGAGACAGAAACTCACCCTCAGTCCAGATTCGGTTGAACATATGAAGGAGATATAACAGACTATTCTCACTAAGGTATTTCAACATCTAGTTATGGAGAATGTCTGGTCCGGAGTCGTGTCCTTCCAAAGCGTCAAGGTGCTGCAGAGTTCCCACCTTCTCAAGGGCATGTTATGATCCTCTGAAGCTTGAGTGGCAAAACTTAGGTGATGACGTTCTGCCTCCCGTTTCAGAGTGAGGAAATCATAATTTTAAATCCTGCAGCCAGATACATCTGCAAAATTACTGGCTAGATGATTAGCAATCGAGAGCGGTTCAGTGGCAATACTGCTTGCAATGGAAATTCCTGATACTGAAGATGTTCTTTGTATACATGTAATACATCGATGTTTATTCCAGATTTGAGTTGACGAAGTATGTGACATCGTGGGCGAAATATATCTCTCCCACGATGCTTTCTTACTCTGTCGAATAAAAACTTGCTCCTTAGCTTGGAGTTTTTGAAATATTACACCATTGGCCACAGTAGACAGCCTACCACAGCGTTTATGAGCATGACGCCATTCTTTGATAGCTGCTACAATTTCTTCATTCCACCAAGGAACATGTTTTCGGCTAGGAGTCCCTGAAAACGATGGAATGGTCTCCTCAGCAGCAGCAAGAATATCTTTTGTTATGTGAGTCATATCTTCGTCTACACTCCGCCTGATCACATTGTTAAAGACAGCTAGTGATGTGAACTTTGTCCAATCAGCATGTTTAAGAATCTATCGAGGAGGACCTTTGATGGTTTCCTATTGTAACAAAGTAATAACAATGTGAAAATTGTCACTGTCACAGAGACCACCATGTGCACTCCACTGAAACAGGGGATCTAGCATTCGGCTGCATAGACTAATGTCTGTGCGAGAATATGTGTCGTAACGTACACTGAAATGAGTTCATTCTCCTGCATTCAAAATACATAAATGCAGCTCTGTCACTAATGTTTCCAACTCCCTTTCCCTGGGGCAAGGCGTTTCAGTGCCCCATACAGGGTGATGGGTGTTAAAATTACCGAATAAGAGGAATGGAGCTGGAATCTACTTTATGAGATCAGTTACTTCATTTATATTTAAAGGCTGGCCTGTTTAAAAATTAACATTACACACTGTTGCTATGACATTCTGTGAAGCGCGAAGTGCTAAAGCTCCCAGCAGGGTTCTTGGTGGAACCCCTTCGCTGTACGTATTAGAATGGACAAAAATGCCATCACCACCGGAAGCCCGGTTAACATAATATCGTTCTGTCGAGTATAGTCAAAAATTTCTCAAGACTGTATGATGACTTGGTCTGAAATTAGTTTCCTGAATGCAGACCCTACTCGCCAAAAATTCACCAATTAGCTGTTGCTGCTCAGCAAGATGAATATCATGACCGTTACAATTCCACTGTAACAGTGCCATAGGGTGGACAAAAGGGGAGGAGTGTTATGTTATAAGTGGTAGATGCTTTAAGACATAAGCACTAACATCAACATCTACATCCGTAGCTGTAGATGAAAGCTCGACGTCCACCCAATCATCCGTTGATGACAGGACTGGTGCCCAGAACTTTGACGCGTTTTGCGGGCAGGATATCCTCGTATGAGGGGAGTACGCATGTTTAGGAGCAGGTATATCTCCGGATAGAAGGCATAATTTCCCCATCACAGGAGAAATGCAGGATCGCCTGTTAAGGGTGCTCCTATTCTCTGCCTTCTTTACTAGTTTTGACCAGCTGGGAGATATTTTCCCAGTGTTGGTCAACAATGCCACCTCCACGGGTTCGGGCATGGCTTAGGAATCCCAGCCGGCACAGACTTCCTTGTGGACGAAGGTTGGGTAGTCACCCCCTTCGATCCTTTACTCTTTCCAGCTTTGCTCGCAGGAGCAACAGGCACCTTGGATGCAGTGATCGTAACAGATTTAGAAGATGTAAACCGTGAACCTGAAAGACTTTGTGCTATGTTCATGTATTCTAGCGCCTTGGCGGGTGTATTCATAGAATTGAACTTACAGCGTACTTCCTGGTAGGAAAGTCCATTCAGGGTCTAGATCTTCTGGATCTTCTTCTACCGGGCGAGTTGGCCGTGCGGTTAGGGGCGCACAGCTGTGAGCTCGCATCCGGGAGATAGTGGGTTCGAATCCCACTGTCAGCAGCCCTGAAGATGGTTTCCATGGTTTCCCATTTTCACACCAGGCAAATGCGTTGGCTGTACCTTAATTAAGGCCACGGCCACTTCCCATTCCTAGGCCGTTCCTGTCCCTTCGTCACCATAAGACCTATCTGTGTCGGTGCGACTTAAAGCAAATAGTAGGATCTTCTTCTCACGGAAATATATCAGACAGTTCCGATCTCGGGGTGCATGAAGACCAGGGCAGTTAGTGGCACCTGCAAAGAGTTGCGCACTCTTTGGCGCCGTGAGCTTCTCTGCCATATGTACCACACACAGACAGATTTGAGCAACGAGATATCATATGCTCAAACCTTTGGCATTGATAGCGCATGGGAGGTGGGATGTCTGGCCTCACATAGCAGTGTTAGGTTGTTACCTTGACTTTTTCTGATAACACTGACAATTTTAAGGAGACAATGAACACACCCGTGGCAACGTCTTTGCTGTTGACTTTGTGTGTAATGCGCCAGATGTGTGTCATGAAACGGTGCTTTGTGTCTTCCATCAACCCATCGTCTGTGTTCAAGTTGAGATCGCAGTGGAAGATAACTCTACAAACCAGATTCAAGATGCTTTGCTCCTGCACTTTGGTGGGAATATCGCCGGTGTGGTCGCTCTTGAGCAAACGATCAGCATGCATGGCAGTGCGCATCCTTAGCAACAAACTACCACTGTGCATTTTGTTCAAATCTTCCAGTTTGCCGTAGACAGCTTTTATCTGCCTGCTGAACAAAACAGTCTTTACCGGCTTTAATTCAATCCCATCAGTTCTGGTAGCAACTAGAAACCTAGGGAAGGTGGATCCCATTTGTTTACTCTGTTCAGTTTCCCAGGGGGTTGAACCCCTCGAGGAATCAAAAGTTAAAGATTTCGGTGGGGGACCACCTCGGGTAGGCTAAAGATGTTTTAAAGCCATGCCTGAAATCATCCTCCCTGAATGCCACCCACTCTGATCAGGGGCCTCTGTAGCAGAAACAAGCAGCCAAGGCAATACCCACCTGGTCGTAGCAGGTATTGCCCAGGGTCCGATGTTAGACGATGCCTAATATGGAATGACTGAGGCAATGAGCACTAGGACTTCTTTCTTCCAATCACCCCCAATAGCATGTATAGAGTAATAAGTATTGATTTAAAAATGTAATAAACAATTAATAATTGTATGTCCTGGGGTTCGGCTGTGCGGGGACCTGTGTTGTCAGGCAGATACTTCTGTGCGGGTTCATGGCGCTCCCAGCCATCTGGATTCTCGTGGACACCAGAGGGCATTCGAGCGTAGTTGCACACATAAGAGGCCCATCTGCAAGCAGCATGCACACCAAGAATTTTGAATCAGTCTACAACTATCCTTAAAAAAATTAGAGGGGACGGATATCCACATGACCCTTTTAGTCGCCATCGCTGACAGGCAGGGATTGCCTGTGAATGTACTCGGATCCTCCCATCCACAGGCGGAGCAACACATGATACTAAACCACAATCCATGTCGGTACCTAGGTCGCCCGTATTAGTCGCCTGGAATGGGGGATACTGGCGATGTGTTCTATATATGTGCCCCCCACGTGTGCAGGGGGTAGAAATGGTTTCCTGAATTTCCCATGTTCACACCAGGCAAATGCTGGCTGGAGATGTACCTTAATTAAGGCCATGGCTGGTTCCTTCACACTCCTAACCCTTTCCTATCTTGTCATTGCTGTTAGACATATCTGTGTTGGTGCAAAATAAAGCAACTTCTAAAATAAGAAAGTAACACTTCAGTAGTTATTAAAAGTGTGGACAAAGGTTTAACGTAAATGGGTTGGCATTTCCTATAATATTAATCAATTCATAATTTTAAAAAGTGAGTTGGTAGAATATGATCAATACGGAAATGAAATTTATAAATAATAATATGATGTTGTCTCTCAAGAATGAAACATGTCAATCTTCTTCGGTATAGTCTGTTGTTAAAAGTTCTGTTATCATTATTTTGTAAATTTTATTTGATCATAAATTAGTGTTGAGAACCAGAAGAACCTAACATTTATAGGTAATTTGAGTTGAAACTAGAATGAAATGGTTTATGCTATACCAAATAAAGGACATTTCTTGTGCCTAAGCTTAATGACTTAATTGCACAATTAATAACTTTACATGTGGATTCACAACACAACAACAAAAATACACAACTCTCACCCATGGTGTACTGAGAACACAATTTTTGTCATGAATTATTCATCTTAAAATAATAAACCTACATTAACTGGATCGGCCGGATGATCATAATGGTTCTTTCTGATAAATTTTAACTTACTAATGTTGTTGATATTGAAGAATTGATCCATTTACACAACAAAGTGTATGATATTGATACTCCTATTGGTTGAAGCTCAGACACTGGGAATGATATATTGGAGTGATCACAAAATTCATAAGGGAATTACTAGTGCTCTGTGTCTCTTGCTAACTTTATTTGAATGAACACAGTGTGTATTTTAAGGTTCATTCCTTCTCTTCTGATGCAGCTCACCTCAACAAAAGGAAACAGAAAAATGGAAATTCTTTTTCATGTTTAGTAACAGAATTAAGTGAATAAATTACTGAAGAATTACTTCCGTAAATGGCATCACCTTGATAATGGGCTAATTACATATATTGTAATCCTACAATTCACAAAAAAATTCACGCATCCAATATGAAATGTGTTGTTTGAGTCACCAGTCCATAGACTGGTTTGATACAGCCACTCTATCCTGTGTTAACCTTTTCATTTTTACATAACTACTACAGCCTACATCTGCTCTAATTTGTTTGTTATATTCGTATCTTGGTCTAACCATACCGTTCTTACCACCTACAATTCCCTCAGAAACCAACTGTACAAGTCCTGGATGTCTTCAGAAGTGTCCTATAATTCTATCTCTTCTTCTGGTCAATTTTAGCCAAATAGATCTCCTCTCGCCAATTTGATTCAGTATCTCTTCATTCGTGATTCGATCAACTCATCTCACTTTCAGCATTCTTCTGTAACACTATATTGTGAAAGCTTCTATTCTCTTTCTCTGAGGTACAGTAGTTATCGTCAATGTTTCACTTCCATACAGTGCCATGCTCTAGTCGAATGTCTTCAAAAACATCCTTCGAATTCCTACATCAGTGTTCGAGATGAACAAATTCCTTGTCTTAAGAAAGGCCTTCATTGCTTGTGCTAGTCTGCATTTTATTCCCTCCTTACTTCTACCCTCATGAGTTATTTTACTATCCTAGTAACAATATTCATCTACTTCCTTTAAGACTTCATTTCCTAATCTAATATTTCCTGCATCACCTGACCTTGTTCGACTGCACTCCATTACTTTTGTTTTGGACTTATTTATTTTCATCTTGTATTCCTTCTCCAAGACTCTGTCCATACCATTCAGAAATTTCTCCAGATATTTGCAGGGTCAGATGAAATACCATATCATCGGCATATCTCAGGCTTTTGATTCCTCTCCTTGGACTTTGATTCCCTTTCCAACATGTAAACATTGAAAACGGGAGGGGAACACGGCAGCCTTTGCTCACTTCTTTCTGGATTGCTGACTCTTTTTTAAAGCTCTTGATTCTTATCACTGCAGACTGATTTTTGCATAGATGATAGGTAATTCACCTTTCTCAGTATCTGATCCTGATCACCTTCAGAATCTCAAATAGCTTGGTCCAATCGACATTATCGAATGCCTTTTCTGGATCTGCGAAAGCCAAGTATATGGGCTTGCCTTTTTTTAATTCAGTCCTCTAAGATGAGACGTAAAGTCAGGATTGCTTCACATGTTCCCACATTTCTTCTATAGCCAAATTGATTTTCTCCCAACTCATTTTCAACTTGTCTTTCCATTCTTCTGTAAATACAGTAATACGTGTTAATATTTCGCAGGCATGAGATACTAAACTTCACACTTGTCAGCACTGACTTTCTGGGGAATAGGTATAACAACATCCTGCCAAAAATTGGATGACACTTGTCCTATATCATACATCTTACACAATAAACGGAATAACCTCTCCATGCTGGTTTCTCCTAAGGCAATCAGTAATTCTGAGGGTATGTCATCAATTCCCATCGCCTTATTCCTACTTAGGTCTTTCAAATATCTGTCGAATTCTGACCTCAAAATTGGGTCTCCCATGTCATCAGCATCAACAGTCTCTTCTTGTTCTAGAACCCTATCTTCTGCTTCTTTACTTTGGTTTTCTATCTGAGCTTTTAATATTCATACACCTAGTTTTCCTTTCTCCAAAGTTCTCCTTGATTTTCCTGTATGCGGCATCTACCTTTCCTAGGACCATACAAATTTCAACATCTTTGCACTTCTCTTTCAGCTATTCTTCCTTAGCTCTCCTGCACATTCTATCTTTTTTTCTTTATTCCCCTGTGTTCCTTTCTGCCCTCATGTTTTGGATTCTTGTACTTTTGTCGTTCATCAGTCAGGTCTTGTATCTCTTGAGTTATCCATTGTTTCTTAGGGCCGGTATTATAATGAGTGTTTAAACTGAAGATTGATTTAAACTGTAACTTGAGTTTAAACCGATGTTGAGTCTTATAATGGCCGGCCTAAGTTAAACTGAGGTGAAGAAGGAAATATACGATCTTGGTAGCAGTGACTTGCGAGAAAAGATGACTGTCGATAATGCTTTGCAGTGACTTGCAAGAAAAGATGACTATCGATAATGTTTTGTTTACTTCTTGTAGGTAAAATGGCGGATAAAAGCCATAAACGTTGTCCTAATTTTACTTGTAAGGAAATAGAATTGCTTGTGTAATTAGTACAGAAATATTTATATAGTCCGTGAAACAGTGGCCTTATGAATTCCTCCGAAATCTCCCATTTTAATAAACATACTACGGGAGGCATAAATCCGCAATGCTATTAGTAGCTGACTGAGGGGTTCTACAGCATGATTTCTGAAATAGAAGGAATTTACTTTATTTTCTAAAATTTACACTTCTGACATTCAAACAGTTCAAAAAGTCATTTGTACATTCTTACGTTTTCCTTGGATGTTTTATTCTAGCACCAACTTGCTGAAATCGGGCTATGACAGTCTGTTTTGTAAGCCTAAACCTATTTAAAAACTATTTTTCATTCCATATATGAAAGTGACATCTCCTTGCTCGTAAAACTCGTAGTGCCCGTGGTCGTTCAATAATTTGAACCACTTCTTCGTCATCGCTTAGTATTTCTTCAAACACCTCAAAAATATCTTCGAGATCAATTCGTTCTGCCATGTTGTAAGGTTATGTATTCTTAAACTTAAGTTTAAACGGTAGATGAGTGGCAGTAAAATTAATCTCCAGTTAAACTTAAGATTAACTTTTATAATACACGACTAACAGATAAACCGAAGTTTAAACAGAACCAACAGTTTAAACCTGTATTATAATACCGGCCCTTAGTTGATCTTTCTTTTCGTCCTAACTTTTCTTCAGCAGCCTTACTTGTATTACATGTTCCTTGAAACAATTTCTCACACACTTTTCCTTCAACTTGTCTAGATCCCATCATTGCATTCCTTCGTTTCTTCAATTTCTGCAGTTTCAGATGGCATTTCATGGCCAACAGGTTGTAGTCAGAGTCCTCATCTGCACCTGGAAAAGCCCTTCTATCCAACACCTGGATTCTGAATCTTTGCCTAATCATAATGAGTTTCTCCAGGTCTCGTCCATGTATACATCCGTTGTTTGTGGTGTTTGAAACAAGTGTTAGCAAGGACTAAATTATGATCGGTGCTGAGTTCAACCAGCCGGCTTCGTCTTTCATTCCTTTGCCCCAATCCGAATTCTCCTACTATGTTACCTTCTCTTCCTTGGCCTACCTCTACATTCCAGTCTTCCATCACTATTAGATTCTCGTCACCTTTTACATATTGTATTAAATCTTCTATCTCCTCATATATTCTTTTGATTTCTGCATCATCCGCTGAACTAGTAGGCATGTAGTCCTGCACTATTGTGGTGGGCATTGGCTTGCTGTCTATCTTGAAACAAGAATTATTTTGCTATGCTGGTCATAGTAGCTTACCGCTGCCCTATTTTCTTATTCGTTATTAAACCAACTCCTGCATTCCCTTGTTTAATTTTGTGTTGATAATTCTGCTGTCGCCTGACCAAAAATCCTGTTCTTCTTGCCAACGTACTTCACTTACGCCAACTACATCTAACTTTAGACTACTCATCTCCCTTTTCAGATTCTCTAACCTACCACAATGATTCAAACTTCTAACATTCCACGCTTCGACTCGGAGAATGTCAGTATCCATCTTCCTGATGACCGTCCCCTCTCGTGTACTCCCCATCCGGAAATACAAATGGGGGACTATTTTACCTCCGGAATATTTTACCCTGGAGGAAGCCATCATCGGTACATTGTTCATACAGAGAGACTTGCATGTGTTCTGGAGTTAGTTTCCCGTTGCTTTCAACCGTGTAGCAGTATCAACTTAGCTAAGCCATGTTAAGTAATATTACAAGACCATATTAGTCAATCATGTAGACTGCCACCTTTGCAACTTCCAATGGCTGCTACCTCCCTTTCGATTAACCATTCGTTGGTGTGGTCTCTCCACAAATACCAATCCGATATGGTTGCACCTACGGCTCAGCAACAGGCAAGCCCCCACTTCGGCAAGTTCAAGGGCCTCAACCATCTAAGCCACTTAGCACGCGAGATAAAAATAATAAATATAAGTAATAATTATAATTATAATTATCCCTCCAAATTATCTATCGCATCCGGGAGATAGTAGGTTTGAATCCCACTATCGGCAGCCCTGAAGATGGTTTTCCGTGGTTTCCCATTTTCACACCAGGCAAATGCTGGTGCTGTACCTTAATTCAGGCCATGGCCGATTCCTTCCAACTCCTAGACCTTTCCTATCCCATCGTCGCCATAAGACCTATCTGTGTCGGTGCGACGTAAAGCCCCTAGCAAAAAAAAATATCTATCGTGTAAATTGGTCATTTATTCCGAAGGACACATCAAGCTCCATGATCTTTAACGATGTTTTGTTCACAGGCAACAATCTCAAGAGTGTTACGTTCAGTCATTTCTTCCTTTTATATCATTTGGAGTAAACATAAAGCATAACTTCAAGAAAGACATAATTTGAATTTGAAGATCATGATTGGCTTAAATGTCCAAACATTAACAACGTAACTTGATTTTTGCCTATTAGCCGTTCACACATCTCCAGTGACGAACATCATAACTTGTAACATACGATGTTCTTCATTGGATAATTTCAGTCCAGTTATATCTGAACTACATGTAAGTGGGTTATTTAATAATTTGAAACACCATTCTAGGGACAAAATAAACTAGGCAGTAAATGCATTCCATAGAGCCCATAATAGTTAATGTTGCAAAATACTTTGATTGGAAATTTTTCTAAACTGTAAACTGCTCTCCTCAACAAATTGCTTTATGCAGATACGATGATCTTAGTCGGAGGGGTCGATGTGTCCAGCACTAGTCCAGTGAAAGTCTTAAACAACTGATAAAACAACAAACACCCACGTATTGTACATCAGGGAATGCGCGATTCATGTTCAAACCTGGAACGTCGCTAGGGTTTCCAGGACGAAGTGCATTGTCCTCGCCGGCCGGTAGGTTGATTTGCTCCCACGCAACCACCCAATTAAATTTAAACCAGTATAAAATCGACAATTGCATGCAGGCAAAAAGCAGTTTTAATTTTAGTCCGACATTCTCATGAGCTTCATAACAGGCCGATTTTTTTTCGGCTGTGACCAACCGAAAAGGAGAAGACGTTTCATAAAATTTTAAACGACCTTTTTCACAAGTATCAGATGAAATACAATTTTGGTATATGATTCAACAATAAGTTACATTAAGCCGTATTAGAGTTAGGTAATGATCAGATTGAAGATAAGTCGTGAATTTTCAAAGTGAGCGTTCCGTTGGAAATGGAAGAAACACCAGCTCCTTTTTTGATCGAACTGCGTTAAAATTTTAACACAGTACAATAAAAAATTCTGCCTAACATTATTAAACGTGGAATAAAATACGCCATATTTTGGCGTAGCTTGCTTCTAGGTGGGACAAATATAGAACTTTTCATGAAGGTACTGACTCACATTTCTATACTTTTTCCACAACACTCGTCTGTCCGCATCATTTATGCTGACCGTATACACCGTTGGGTTTACGTGTCCCCAAAGCCAGAAATTGAAAGGGTTCAGGTCAAGTGATCGGGCAGGCAAATGTGTCCAATCCATCGCTCATTGAAGACCCGTGATAGGTGTCGCCTAAGTGCAAGATGACAGTGGGCCGGTGCCCGCCATGCATGCACCATATTTGCAATCGTTCTTATAGTGGCACATTTCCGAGCAACACAGGTGTTTGGTCGCTAAGGAAGGAACGTTACGTAGAACATTCGATCTGTTGTGTAAAGATCAGTCACTCCCTGTGAATGCCTGCCCTTGTCCCTCTTTCACTGTATCGGCCCATACGTGGCTGTTTTGAACATTTTACGATACCACCTACCGTGAAACTTGACTCGTTCTTTAACAGGACCTGCGCTGTGAATGCAGATCATGGACGCATGTTTAGAGAAACCACTGGGAGATGTGCATTCTGGCGGACAGATCGTGTGGCAGTAGAGCTATGGTGCGCTGCAGCTGGTACGGATATAGCTACTGTTCGTGGAGGACTGTCCAAACAACACTTTAGCAATAGCTGTTCTTTGGATGCTCGTTCCTGGATTGTCCTCCATATGTCCTAATACAAGTTGCTCCATATTAGGTGTAAGAATTGTTCGAGGTCCGCCACGATCGCTTGTTTGCGGTGCAGATGATCCAGTTTCTGAAAGGCGTTGGAACAAGGCATTAAAAAAAATTTCCACATGGTGTGCAGCGTGTGAGATATTTGTAACCATACATATTTTGTGCTCGTTTGCTGCTTCCATTTTCTTATCTGTAACAAAATCATATCGGCCATTGCCCATGTTAAAACATGCGTCTCCTTTATGTTCTGTAAGACCATAGAAAAAAGATAAAACAAATTACAGTACTGCAGTGTCACAACAAAATTGCGCCATTGAAGCACTCTGTACACCTGACAAAACTTACTAATCGGACTGCGAGAGCAATGTGGTCTGTAGTACACAGTGGATTATTCTGTAATGGCTAGTGTGTTTTGTTCTTGCTCGATAACGTTACAAATGCGCGCACACACACACAATGAATGTATCAATGGTTTTGTGACGAAAGCCTCCTATTTGATAAGACTATACTGTAACAGGATTACAACGGATGTTTAAGTGGGAAGGTATTTCCATCGACTGATGCATATGTCGTGATCATTGACAGCGGACCATAACTCCCAAGATATTGGTTTTGCGATCAATGTTTATAGGACCTATTTTGTTATCTGATACCTCCTCTGTAAATACTTTGAGACACCCTGTGTTTTCAGAGTCATTACTATCATAACAGTCAGTCTTCTTCATTATCACTCGCATTTTGCAATGGTTCAGGAAATGCTTGCCTCTTGCAACTCCAGCTAGCATATTCCAGTATTTACTCCAGAAGCGATGACATTTACTGACAAGACTGACTTCTCATGTCCGTATCAGACTTAAGCAGTAATAAGTCATCATTTGGAAAATTGAGAAATGTGGATTGTTATATGTACAACTTCTGCTTGAGGATACCTGAAGAAATAAAATCAAATAACTCTATGACATCGATTTGCGGCGTGTCCAAACACTCGTGTGGTAATGAATTTTGATGAAGAAGTGCGTAGAATCGATAACAGTTCAAGGGGCGTTGAAAATATTATTCTTAATCAGAGAATTATTCGTGTTTCATCTATTCAAGTAGACATCTTCATGTAACTCAAATTGAGTCAAATAAGAATAACAGACGTCTTTATTACTGAAACTCGTGTCTTCGAACATTACATCAAGTCTGCAAGCCTCTGTGAATGAACTGTTCACCTTATAAAATCGCCTGTATTGCTTTCTTTATTTCCACACCTTCGTTCATCAAACCGTTACAGATTGAGTAACAGTCGTTGCTTAGATTGACTTTTATTTCTTTTCCATTCATGGCTGAGTCTGTTATTCTCTCGGTTAACCAATTCTTTTCCATTTCCCCAACATGAACGATGGTTTATACGTAGAGTTTTATCCGAGGGTTTTACACATAATTTAGCCTTCATCTCTTCATTTAAATATCCTCCTACCATTGTTCCTGTTTTATCATGTTTTATCATGTATGTCATCCTAGATCCACCCAGCATTCACTACCGTTCTGCAAAGTCTGCCTTATAAAAGACCACTGTAAGGGCAGTCAATGCCATCACCTTGAAGCAGAAGACAGTCGTCGTCCATACTGTCATGTTTCAGACAAATACGAACCATCCTGAGGAGATTGACACAGCCGAAACTTGTATCTACAAGCCACTGTCCGGTTTTTGAGTGATATGCGGTAAAACAAAGGGAGTAATAGTCTGGGTGAAAGTTACCAGAGTGGCCATTCCTAGGATTTTAACATTTGTAATGGTTTTGTGCTTAATAAATTGTGTATAAACACCTGTCTTAAAGGCGCTGAAGTATATTGTATTTGTATATGTATTAGCGTGATTATTTTATTGATTTCACCGAGATGGTGGAAAAATCAGGGTTATAAGTACATGATGATATTTAGCTGCTAACTGTAACGCTTTATGTACTCTCTCTCTATGGCAGCTGCAAGAGCTTCACGAAGGTTTTGAACCTTTCAATATCCAATTTAATATGCCTGACAAACAATCTTTTTCATCCCTATGTTATCCATGACCGACAGAAAAATATTTTTAAAATATGCGTCAGTTTAACGCCAATGTTTCAGTCTTCAGGTATTTGATAACTTTTATTGAATCAGTTACTGATACTTTACGGCACTTAACCATAAAGAAGCAGCAATCCAGAAAGGAGTGAGGCAAGGCTGCAGTTTGTCCCCTCTCCTTTTCAATGTTTACATAGAACAGGCTGTAAAGGAAATCAAAGAGAAATTTGGAAAGGGAATCACAGTCCAAGGAGAGGAAATCAAAACCTTGAGATTTGCCGATGATATTGTTATTTTATCTGAGACTGCAGAAGATCTTGAGAAGTTGCTGAATGGTATGGATGAAGTCTTAGGTAAGGAGTACAAGATGAAAATAAATAAGTCCAAAACAAAAGTAATGGAGTGCAGTCGAACGAAGGCAGGTGATATAGGAAATATTAGATTAGGAAACGAAGTCTTAAAGGAAGTAGATGAATATTGTTAGTTGGGTAGTAAAATAACCAACGATGGCAGAAGTAAGGAGGACATAAAATGCAGACTAGCACAAGCAAGGAAGAGCTTTCTTAAGAAAAGAAATTTGCTCACTTCAAACATTGATATCGGAATTAGAAAGATGTTTTTGAAGACTTTTGTGTGGAGCGTGGCATTGTATGGAAGTGAAACATGGACGATAACTAGCTCAGAAAGAAAGAGAATAGAAGCTTTTGAAATGTGGTGTTATAGAAGAATGCTGAAGGTGAGATGGATAGATCGAATCACGAATGAAGAGATACTGAATCGAATTGGTGAGAGGAGATCGATTTGGCTAAATTTGACGAGAAGAAGAGATAAAATGATAGGACACATCTTAAGACACCCAGGACTTGTTCAGTTGGTTTTTGAAGGAAGTGTAGGTGGCAAGAACGGTAGGGGTAGACCAAGGTATGAATATGACAAACAGATTAGAGCAGATGTAGGGTGCAATAGTTACGTAGAAATGAAAAGGTTAGCACAGGATAGGGTGGCATGGAGAGCTGCATCAAACCAGTCTATGGACTGATGACTCAAACAACACAACAACCATAAAGAAAGGTTATATAAGCTCTTAAACAACATTTAGTGCTGAATTTACTATCACTGTATACAGTTTAAACATTCCTCCAGTTAATTAGCATGCAAAGTATTGAAAGAAAAAAATTGCTCATCATAGCATAGAAAAGAAAAGGGAATGTAGTGCTGTAGGAGAATTCGGATTGGCACAAAGGAATGAAATAGGATGTCGCCTGTTTGAAATCTGCGCTGTGCATAAATTAGTCCTTGCTAGTACTTGTTTCATACAATACAAGTGACGGTTGTATACGTTGACGGGACCTAGAAACACTGGAAGATATAAAATACAATTCATTATGATTATTCGGAGATTCAGAAACCAGGTGTTGGATTACAAAACTTTCCCAGGAGCAGACGTAGATTCAGACAATTACTTATTGGTGATAAAATGCCATCTGAAATTGAAGGAAGAAATGCTAGGGGATAGGATCTAGACAAGTTGTAAGAGAAGAGTGAGGGGTATGTTGCATAAGGAGTGTGTGGATAGGTTCAAGGAAGAATGGACAGTCGTGATGAATGATATCAGTGAAGCTGGCAAAGGAAGGTTAGGAATAAACAAAAGATAACTAAGGATTAATGGATAAGTCGGAAGATACTAGACCTGATTATAGAATGTCAAAAGTACAAGAGTGCGAAAGATGAGGAGTGAGGAGGGCAGAAAAGAATACACGTGATTAAAGAATGAAGTAGACAGAAATTGCAGGACAGTTAACTATGAATAGTTGAGAGAGAAGCACCAGGATGTTGAAGGATGTGTTTAAGGTAGATGCTGCATCAAGTAAAATTCAAGGAAACGTTTGGAGAAAGGAAAACTAGGTACATCAATATCAAGAGCTCGCAAGGAGATGCCAGACCCTGTATCCGATCGATTTCAACGAGCTTCGATGGACCTGTTGGGGGACAATCAACAGTAACACGTTTAGCAGTGTTTAGGTCTATACACTTTCATGTTTGAAAATGTTGAGGTCAGTGTCATAAGACAGGACCCGCGTTGGACCAAGTGAAGTAATAGAACACGACGAAGCGAACAAATTTTATTTTAAAATGTCTGGTCTGCACCGGAATAATTTCCCAAAAATTGATGAATCCCCAATTCCAATGCAACATGTATATTCTTGGAAAGTTACACGGCCGTTAACGGGAGTAGTGGTCGAATGGTGAACGTATTTGTCTGCGAACCACGACGACGTGAATTTGAGTATCGTTGCATCTATATTCTTTGTATCATTTGAAAGAACGTGAAGATAAAAATGAAACAAACATATTACTCAGATTGCAAAACATTATTTCCTACCGGAAATCAATATAGGCCTAAAAGTTCTCACAACACCATAAGACCTATCTGTTTCGGTGCATCTTAAGGCAACTTGTGAAAAATATTGGTCCTTTTGAGTCAATATATAGCTGCGAAAAAAACGCGAACACACATCGTCGAGGTTCGCAGACATTTACGGTGAGTAATCGTTACCGCTTTGGTTGACTGCCTTAGAAATCACCAAGTATAGAAGTGTTGCATTGGAATTGGGGATTCAACAGTTTTTCGAAAATTATTAGTTTGCAGATCTGACATGTATAAATAAAGTTATTCGCCTTCTAGTGTTCTATCACTCCCACTTGATCCAAAGCGGATCCTTCTTCATGACATTTGATCTCAGATCCTTCAAAACGAAAGCGTATAAACACTTATACACAAATTACTGTTGAGTTCCCCCAATAAGTGCATTGATCCTCGTTGAAGCTGGTTGGACGCAGGGTCTGACCTCTCCTCAGATGGTAAGCTATTTCTAGGAAAAGAAGACAGGGCATAAAGATGGCAGGGACATATCCAACCGTTGTTTCAATATAAAGTAGTGGATAACAGGGTTCTGGAACCAGAAGGGTCTGTAGATTCTGATGAAATATGAGAAGCAATTTTGAGATCGGAATTAAACAGAGCTTTGAGAGACCTAAACAGGAGCAAGGTACCTGGAATTGATGACATACTGTACCATTACGTTACAGTTGAGACGGTAATTATCATGGAGATACAGCGGACAAATATGGCGTGGAGCAGCTTCAGGCGGTATACATGTGTACGGAATATAATCATACAGCAAGTCGATATTGACTGGCCAGAGAGAAAAGAGTCTCCAAGATTGAACAACTATGCACCGTGAAATAATTGAATTGATTCGATTCTTAACCACCTTGTGAAAAAAACTGCGTTAAGGAAGATCAGCACATTTTACTGTGAGATAAAGAGAAAAATCAACGTGTTATAAAGTACTAAAGTAAGTAAGTAAGTAAGTAAGTAAGTAAGTAAGTAATATGTTTTATTTATCCTGGGAAAGTTAGGGATGTACTCCCTTTCTTACACTTAACCAGTCTTAACCTAGAACACTTAATAATAACTACTGATGACAATAATATGATAATATGGACAATAGTAACAGTAATACCATTAACAAAAGTAACCACACTTTAAAAAAAAGATCATATCATCTATATAATATAAATCGTACGTAAAGTGCAGAATATAATTATGAATAATGGGTACTAAGAGTATAATTATGAATAATGAGTACTAAGAATATAACTATGAATAATGAGTACTAAGAATATCATTATGAATAATGAGTACTATAACAACTACTTAAGAAAAAGTTTAGAAAATATATACATTTCTACAGTACACCGAAATATCGCCTTCAGTTGAGAGGTGAAGAGAAGGATTAGTAAGAAGTAGAAGAAGAGGAAGAAGAATAATATTTGTGAAAGGAAGAGGGAAATGATGATGAAGAGGCGGTAGGAGTAGGTGTTTTCAGGTCATAATTTGATGATTCATGCATGTTTACCTAGTATTTCGACACAGGCATGTTTAAAAGCTAAGCTGCTGGACATGCTTCTGACGTCCACTGGTAAGAGATTCCATTGTCGGGCTGCGGTAACGGTGAATGATTTCGTGTAGATTGCTGTTCTGTGTACAGGAAGGGATAAACACATGGTGCTGCAGGATCGGGTATTTTTGTTATGGTCTGTGCAGAGGAGCTTCATTCGATCACGGAGATAGGCTGGTTGAGAACTTTTAAGAATAGTATGCAAGAAGCAAAGAGTATGAAGTGTGCGTCGTTCTTGCAGGCGAAGCCCGTGTAAGACGGTGTGACATGGTCAGCGTAACAAAGTCCACAGATAAATCTTACACAGGCATTCTGAGCGCACTGTAATTTCCTTCCCCAGTCTACTCCTAGGTTGTTGTAAACTATGTCGCAATAATCAAAATGACGTAATGCGAGTGATTCAACAAGAATTTTCTTTAGTTTAAAAGGGAAAGTGAATTTGAATTTACTGAGACAGCGTAGCGTTCCGTATATTTTCCTACACACAGATATAGTTTGGGCAGACCAGGACAGATGTTCGTCAGATATTATGCCAAGATTTCTTACATATTGGCTATACTGTATGGGAGTACCACTTATGGACAACTGTGGTAACGCTGTTCGATTGAGCTTGCAAAGTAATTTAGGGTAACCAATAATTATTGCCTGGGATTTTGATGGGTTTAATTTTAATCCGTGATTTCTGGCCCATAAATCTATGGTCATCAAGTCTTCATTCAGGTGACGTGTTTCTGAGTGTAGGTTTTCGGGTTTGCTGTGTATATAAATCTGTAGGTCATCAGCGTATAAGTGGTATTTACAGTGTTTTAATCCGGAAGATATGCCATTTATATACAAAGAGAAAATATCTGCGGGATAATCAACGAACTAAAGAAAAACGCATTTATTTCGTTTGCCAGATATCGAAGTAAAGTGTGACTACAGCCGAGTCAGACATTGACGTGAAAAAGGGCCGAAATTAGCACAATTAGTGGCCAGTCAATACAAAGAAACGCATAATTAACTGTTACAAGTTATAAGCAGTATCTGTTCAGGTGATATAATTGACGGAAAGCAGGGCTAAATTAAGGATATAAATAATATAAGAGAAATATTTCTATCAGTTATAAGAAATACATATCCAATTATACGTATTGGAAAACCTGCAAGTTCAACAGAGCAATATGCATTCTACAATATATTTGCTGTCTTTTCGTTGCATGAACACTGGTGACAAAATGGAGCTCGCCTAAACTGATGGAGAAAGATTGCTCACAAGATGAAATAGCTCAAGCCAAGATGCCTATCCGAAGCCAGCCTTGACGTAACCCTGGTGCATGGTTGACTATTCCGAGATGTCCTAGTCGAGGAAGGAGCCAGCAATAAAATGTCGACACGAGATAAGTAATATGGTTTCAAAGTTTGCATTATAAAATTATAATCTATTGCTAGAATAAATTTATTTGAGTGCAGAAGTGCCTACAGAAAGATATTAAGTGCCAATAAGTGAATACTAGTGTGTGGATTTAAATAATTAACCGCTGACATGTGCCATTTTAAGTAATACAACTGCAGTGCTCGTAAGATAATTTTAGGTTCTTATAAACAAGATCAGAATGAGCATGTCTATATTTAAATGCCAATTTATTAGAAACGACCAATTAATATTGAACAAGTTGTGGTTTAAAGAAATGTATGCGATGTACGTAACTTAGCCTAGTAATTACGAACACTTGATCGGCAGACATGGCCAGTACGATGATAGTATTGTAAGGAAATGATTAAATATTAGGAAGTTGCAGTTTATGAATGGAGATTCAGGCTATTGGACTGTTTTTACCGTAACACAGAGGTTATTGAGGTGAAGTTGAATGTGTATGTTTTTATATATGGAGGTATCGGAAAGAAATGAAATATGAGAATTGCATAATGTTGTTAGTGTGAGGAGATACGTTTTGTTCTTTGCGTAAGCAATGGCTATATGATGTTATTGCGAGTTTCTGTGTTGGTTACGGTTTTAGTATAGAAGTTAACACTGCAAGCGATGGAATTAGGTCATGTTTAAGTGAAAGTATGATACAGTCCAGGCATTGAATGATCCATAAGTAGCATTTATACTAAAGATATCGCTGGGTTATTTGATTATTACATGCGACGTAATGTGAATATATGAATATGAAGGAACATCGCATAAAAGTATAAACGTCTTAGTATGTGAATGTAGATTGGTAGAGTAGATTTTTAACCTAATGTTGGCACAGCGGTGAAATATTTGAGGGTGATGGTAAATGCAAAGGCACGTAATTATGAAATCATTTGGCACAAATTTCGCGGTTTTGACTGATTGATTATCATAGCGGTGGCACTCGATAGTAAGAATACTTGATTTAATCTTGTACATATGAAAGTGTATGATAATAATCTACTTGATATTAGTATTGATAGGTATATTTATATTTGCATTGATGTTTTTGAAACCCTTAATTGAGAAGCATATTACTTATCTCATGTCGTGAAAGAGTCATAATGTAAATCCAAACCAAAATTCCAAATGAGAATTCAATGGATAACCCAAAGCAATTCCAAATAAACCTAACAGGAAGATATACCATTCCCTCCTGATAAATAAAGAATTATCCCTACCTTACCCCCATGAAACATGTTGAAATAATGAAATATGGTTATACGACCAGATGATAGTGAGGAATATCCAGTTTAATGATGATAATTTGAGGAATTTCAATTATGTTTACCACAATGACTACGAATTCAAGAATGATATTGTAATATGAATGCATTTTCTTTTCACTATTGCCAATAATTTAATTGCTATTCCATTTTATAAGATATTAGCATGCTAATAAACTAGATCTAGGATTATTTAAGCGTTTATTTCTCAAAGTTACTTATAATACGTAGTAATAAGATAGTGTAAGAGTTAGTTAAGGTTATTTATGCTGAATAATGAACATTTTATCGGGTTATTACCTAATTGCGGGGGAAATGAATGATTGATTGCATACGCGACTACTCTTCAACGGAACCTACGACTTGTTTATATAATGTTAGAGCAGAAATTAAATAATTTACCTGGAGAACCGAAAGTATACCTTCGACCATCGTACTTGTTCATGCGAAATACCCCCATTTACGTGTTAATTAATCACGAATTGGATAGTTTGTAGCCGTGGTATGATATTTTGATCACCCAATGTGAGTTTTATGAATAGATAGGTGCCGATTACAGGAAAGTAGATGGTTGGTAATGTGTAATACCCTCAGAATTACTGACTGCCTAAGGAGAAACTAGCATGGCAACGTTATTCTATTTATTATCTAACATGCTGTTCAGGAGAAGTGCCATACCATTTTCAGGTAGAACGATGTTCTATCTATTCTGAAGAAGGATTGTGATGACAAACTACTGCATCAATAGTTTCGTATCGAAAGCCTCCAATATGTTAACTTGTATTATTTACTGAAGAATGGAAAGACAAGTTTAAACTGAGTTGGGAGGACATATTGGCTTTAGAAGAAACGTAGGAACATGTGACGCAATTCTTACTTTACCTCTGATCTTAGAGGATCCAATTACGAAAGACAAGCGTGCGTAAATGGTATTCGTAGATCTAAATAATTCATTCCATAATGTTGATTGGACCAAGAGTTTGAGATTCTGAGGGTGATCGGGATTAAATACCAGTAAAAATGAATTATCTACAATCTGTGCAAAAATCAGTCTGCACTGATAATAATTGAGGGTTTTGGAGGACAGGCAGCAATCCAGAAAAGGGTGAGGCAGGACTGCGATTTGTTCCCCTTCTTTTCAGTGTTCATATTGAACAGCTGCTAAAGGAAATGAAAGAGGAATTTGGAAAGGGGATCGCATTCTTAGGAGAAGAAAGCAAAACCCAGAGGTTTGCCGTTGATATCGCTGTTTTGATCCTGTGTCGGCAGAAGTTCTGGAGATATTGATGAATGATATGGACGTAATCCTGTGGAAGGAATACATATGAAAATAAATAAGTCCAAAGCAGATGTAATGGAGTAAAGTCGAACAATGTCAGGTAATCCGAGAAAACTTAGAATAGGAAATAAATTCTAAAAAAGTAGATAAATATTGTTACTTCTTAGTAAAGTAACTAACGATGGCATTAGCAAGGAGGACAAAATGCAGACTAGCACAAGAAAAGGAAGGCCTTTCTTAGAAATGAAATTTGCTCTATTCAAACCATGACATATTGATCATGAAACTTTTTTGATTTCCTTCGTCTGCAGCATGGCATAGTATGGAAGTGAAACATGGATGATAACGAGCTTAGAAAGAAAGAGAATAGAACCATTTGCAATGTGGAGTTATAGAAAAATGCGGAAGATGGGATAAGTAGATCGAGTCACAAATAGGCATATATGAAATCGAACTGCCAAGGGGAGAACGAATCTGAAAAGTTTAGCAAGAAGAAGAGATAGAATGATAACACACCTCTAGACAACTGGGACTTGTTCAGTTGGGTAGTGAAGGAAGTATATGTGGTGCGAACGATAAGAGATTAGAGTAGATGTATGATGTAATAGTTATGTAGAAATAACAGTTAGCATGGAGAGGTAGAGGGCTGCCTCAAACCAGTGTATGGACTGATGACTCTAACAACAACAGCATAATCTACAATATTCATTTGCAAGATTGGATGAAATCCATGCATTTTAGCATTTAAAATAAATATGAATCTGTATAAAATTAAGTCTGCAGTGATAAGAATCGAGGGCTTTGAAAAAGAAGCAGCAATCCAGAAAGGAGTGAGGCAAGGCTGCAGTTTGTCCCCTCTCCTTTTCAGTGTTTACATAGAACAGGCAGTAAAGGAAATCAAAGAGAAATTTGGAAAGGGAATCACAGTCCAAGGAGAGGAAATCAAAACCTTGAGATTTGCCGATGATATTGTTATTTTATGTGAGACTGCAGAAGATCTCGAGAAGTTGCTGAATGGTATGGATGAAGTCTTGGGTAAGGAGTACAAGATGAAAATAAATAAGTCCAAAACAAAAGTAATGGAGTGCAGTCGAACGAAGGCAGGTGATGTAGGAAATATTAGATTAGGAAATGAAGTCTTAAAGGAAGTAGATGAATATTGTTATTTGGGTAGTAAAATAACTAACGATGGCAGAAATAAGGAGGACATAAAATGCAGACTAGCACAAGCAAGGAAGAGCTTTCTTAAGAAAAGAAATTTGCTCACTTCAAACATTGATATTGGAATTAGAAAGATGTTTTCGAAGACTTTTGTGTGGAGCGTGGCATTGTATGGAAGTGAAACATGGACGATAACTAGCTCAGAAAGAAAGAGAATAGAAGCTTTTGAAATGTGGTGTTACAGAAGAATGCTGAAGGTGAGATGGATAGATCGAATCACGAATGAAGAGATACTGAATCGAATTGCTGAGAGGAGATCGATTTGGCTAAATTTGATGAAAAGAAGAGACAGAATGATAGGACAAATCTTAAGACACCCAGGACTTGTTCAGTTGGTTTTTGAAGGAAGTGTAGGTGGCAAGAACGGTAGGGGTAGACCAAGGTATGAATATGACAAGCAGATTAGAGCAGATGTAGGATGCAATAGTTACGTAGAAATGAAAAGGTTAGCGCAGGATAGAGTGGCATGGAGAGCTGCATCAAACCAGTCTATGGACTGATGACTCAAACAACAACAATGAATGGATGAACCCATAACGGTATAAGTAGCATTTTGGTCATTCAGAGAAAAAGGCATTTAAACATCTTCAACACTTGTATAAAGCATGCTATTTGTAGTTATACCACCCACCGCTAGAGCGCAGAATATTACCGCTATCACTTGTATCTCTTTGCTGGTGAAAGGATACATCGTCCCGGAGTTACATCCTGCACTTAACTCATTTTTTTTAATGTCACTTATACCGTTGTGGTTTTCATCCATTGAGCCACACCCTCCCCATCTATCACTACATAAATCAGCGATTCAAGCAATAACTTAGTGAAATATTCACGGGGAACAATATTTGAGGTCCGGATCGTGTCGACCGGGCAAGGCACATACATAACCCTGAGCTGAAAACCCCCCCTTGTAATCAGGTAACAAGGGCAAGACTACATCTATTAGAAATAAAAGAAGAAATGGTTTAAACCAGGGGATTTATTAAATAAATATGAGAGAAAAATTAAAGCAAGAAAAGGAAATCACACAAAATAAATAGGGAAATTCATCGTATTACTGATGGACATACCTTGTTCTTTTTCACATAGTTGAAACATGGCGTGAAAACTCACTAATACTCTTCAAAAATATTGATACGTAATTTAAAATGCTCACTGCTCCTCGACACATCGCTATTACAATACCAGCAGCTTCCTTTCATCATAAACTATTCAACCAGGTCGCCCGTTTTACCGAGATTCAAATATCCAAGGCACTGCATCATGTATTCATTAGGCAACTAACAATGCGAAAAGTTCGCATAACAATAAGCCGTGCCGGGGAACAAAAGGCAGATAAGAATAACGACAGATGAGACTGAGCACAGCCTCCATGGACCAATCAAAGCCAAGACAAGACCCAAAGAATACAATAGGTACGCCCATGCGCAAATATGAAACCAACATGGCGGGTACTCAAGCTGAGCATCAGCCATGAATAATAAATAAATATAACTCTGCGCTGAAAACCAAACAAGGCGCAGAATTTGAAAGACAAATACAACAGGTCAATCGGCATACCAACCTTTCCTCTCCCACACATTCGAACTCACATGCATACCACATTCACGCACACACAATGAGGGTATTGGGAAAATAAAACACGAACGGTCGTTCAGATTTCGTGGTCAAATACAAACCATAAATTGTGACTCCACGGTCATTATCAGTGGGTCTCAATTACTCAAATGTTTGCGTGCGGCGTGCAATTACACATAAGGTCAGAATTGGACATTACTTTATTCACATCACTGGCTTGTTGCGCCTTGTACAACCTGGATTGGTGTCTCCTGCGGTCGAGACAAGGGGCACATCACGAGGATCACGCAGTATTAAAGCACGCAGTGCACCAAATCATAACCACAGAGACCCTTTTTCAATTATAACAACAAGACCACAAATACATTCATCCAAGCACATCGTATGACGGAGCGGAAAGATGTACGCCATCGACCGTAACATACGGGAATAAAACGTCACCAAATTTAAATATAAACCAAGTATCACATACCTGTGATTATCAATAGTAAAATCGAATAGCAGTTAGCGTGAAAGGTCCAGGCTTGAACACATTAAATGAATATTTGAGGCATAAAAATGCCACACCAAACATAGCGGCAGCCATTGTTAGTATCTGTCTCACATAGAACAGCAAAAGAACTCCACAGAGTAAAAATTATCGCTCAGCAAAACGAACGACCTCACAGATAAAAACATAGCGTGTGCTGCTCCCTACTGGACGTCATTAGACTGACACACAAAACTGAAGGAAGCTATTTACATAATTAAATGTCAAATCGTGGAACATGCGATAAGCATGGTTCAAATATCCAGCGGCACCGCCTTTTAAAATGCTCCGAAACTCGTTGATCAGACGAGTGGACGCATTTTAAAAGAGGTCCATAACTTAAAACTACGAGCGCGCGCCCACTTAACCTAGGTACTTATGAACTACTTATATCTACAATTATTTACAGACACATGAAATTTACAAGAACAGTCACCACATTATACATTTTAAATGAGAAAGTCTGCCTCATGGGAGGTCTGTATTAGCTTGTCACGTGCAACGCTGATTTACATCAGTCCATTATTACACTGTTTCATTCGCGCACTCAGGTTGAAATCTAGGCATTCAAAAGTCAAGGCGGTTGGGTATAATATTTCCATGCACTCAGGGATCTGGATGTGAATTCAGTTCAACTCCAGCAATTCGAACCACTTCCCTTTTTTTTCTATTTCCTTTCTTTCCTTTCTTTCATTTCCGTTCTCATTCATGAAACACGATTTTTACCTGAAAGAAAAGGCATGTTAGAAAACTGGGAATTCATTAAGGACAGGGTTAATATACACCACTACAGATACGTAAGATATGGAAATATACGAGGTTTACTGGCTTCTTTGACGGCAAGCCTTTACCATCGAGACGTGAGCCTTGCTCACCTTCTTACTTACTACATCTTCCAGTTCTACTGTCACAGGTCCTAGGAATCTGGTTACCTTTTTAGGCTGAGACCATTTATAACATAATTTGGCCGTGACTTGATTTGCCGTTGAGCTCAATGGAAAAACTTTCACTACGACCAAGTCTCCAACTTCAAGCTTTACTCTCTTTCTGTTCCGATTGTACCTCTCAGCCACACGGTCTCGAGCCCTGGTTAACTGAGTCACTGCTTCCTTCCATTTGGCCTCTACGTCCATCGTCCTGGACGGTTTGGACAGATACCCGATATTCCACTTCAACTGCAGTGGGTCGACAAGATCCCTGCCTAGAAATAGAGCAGCCGGGGCTTGCCGGTGCGACTCATGTACACTGCTGTTGAATGCTAAAACAAAGAAATCAAGATTACAGTCCCAGCTGCGCTGGTCAGCGTTGTGAAATGCCGTCAAGCAAGCTTTGAGATTTCGATGGAACCTTTCAACGTGCGAGGGTTTGGGATAGTGAGGGCTTAAAAACACATGCTTTATTCCCCACCCAAAGCATAAGTGTCGGAGCTTACGACAGTAAAAGGTGGACGCATTGTCGGTCACTATCGTCTTAGGGGGTCCGTAAATTCCAAAAATGTGCCGGGATAAGAAATGCACAACGTTGTTCGAATTTATCTTGCGCACGGGAAATAGCCAAACAAATTTTGAAAATGCATCAACGACGGACAAGATCCCAACGTTGCCACTCTTGGACTTGGTGAGGGGGCCAAAATAGTCAATGAATAACCTTTCCCCGGGGCATGTCGCTATGTCAGCAGAATGGGGTCCAACGAGAGAAGACTGCGCGGGTTTAGCCCTCTGGCAAACATCGCAACTTCTTACATACTCCAAAACATCACTTTTCAAGTTAGGCCAGAAGTAGTCGCGAGAGATTCGATTTAAAGTTTTATATTGACCTAAATGAGCGCCCAGATAGGAGTCGTGATAAAACTGAAGTAGCATGGGCCTCAATTTCAAGGGTACGTAAATTCTGTCACTACCATTTTTCCGACTTCGACGGGACAACAATCCTCTCTTAACACTATACGACTCGTCTTCAAGAGAGCCATCCGCGATTCGTTTCAACAACTCACGACACTCGGAGTCGTCCTTCTGGTGTTCGGAGATATCCGTGAAGGACCATGGGAAATTTTGCAAAATACTAATGGTGTTATCTTCTTCGGTTGGGACACGGTCTTCCTCAGGTTCGACCGCACTCTCCTTCACTCCCTCGAACATGCGCGACAAGCAGTCGGCTACAACATTGTCCTTTCCACGGACATGTACGACAGTAAATTTGTACGCAGATAATCGGAGAATCCATCTGGCGGTTCGACCAAGTCTTTTCACATTAGCGCTCATCCACGAGAGAGCTTGATTGTCCGTGTGGATGTAAAAATGGCGGTGCTCAAGATACGAGCGAAACTTTTCGACACCCAAAACTACTGCTAGGCATTCTTTTTCGTAAATGGAATACCTCAGTTCAGCTCCATGTAGTAGTTTACTGAAGTACGCGACGGGGACTAGCTTACCCTGCTCATCGGCTTGATTGAGCACCGCGGACACAGCGAGCTCGCTGGAGTCGCATTGCAAGATGAAATCGCGGGAAAAATCCGGACTATGTAATACAGGGGCTTCACAGAGTGCCTGTTTCAATTGTTCGAAGGCCTGGGTTTGATCATGGCTCCAGACAAAGCGACAACCTTTTCTTTTCAGCAGGTTCAAAGGGGCCGAAATCTGAGAGAAATTTTTGATGAACCGGCTGTAAAATCCTACCATACCAAGAAATCTTCGCACACCGCGAACGTTTTTGGGCGGGGGAAAATCTTTGATGCACTTAACCCGATCAGGGTTTACAGCGATTCCAGAGTCAGATATAACGTGGCCTAGAAAATTTAGCCGTTTGGTACAAAGAGAGACCTTCTTTGGGTTGATCGTGAAGCCGTGCTTGCGCAACCGACTGAGAACTTCGCGAAGATGGGCCAGGTGCTCGTCAAAGCTGGGCGAAAAGATCAGAAGATCGTCCAAAAAATTAAATACACAGGAAAATTTGAGGTCACCGAAAATTGAATCCATCACGCGGCTAAGCGCTTGTCCTCCCACAGAAATGCCCATCGGGACTTTATTGAATTCGAACAATCCAAACGGAGTGGCGAAGGCAGTACAGGGGCGACTTTTAAGGTCCAAGGGGATCTGATAATATGCGGAATTGAAGTCAAATACAGTGAAGTACTTGGCGCCATGAAAATGCTGGAAGGCACTTTCGATGGTGGGTAACGGGAAGCTGTCGAAGACAATGTTCTTGTTGACCTTTCTGTAGTCTATCACGAATCTCAGCTTGCCGTCCTTTTTAGGGATTAGGAAGGCGGGACTACTAAAAGGGGACTTGGAGTGACTGATGACCTTCTTGTCTAGCAGGTCGTTGACATATTCCCTCATAGCGGACAACTTCGGGGGCGAACAACTGAACGGAGGGGACCTCACAGGAGTGTCATCTTTGAGTTCGATGCAGTATGAAAAATTCTTAGCACACCCAAGCTTATCGGTCAAGACGTCGGAAAACTCCTCTAACAGGCAGTTCAACATGAGATTTTGGTTTTCGCTGAGCTCACATGAGGCATTGATAAGAGGAGGTTCCGTCAGAGCGGACACAGTGGGACGCTGAAATGGTGTCTCAAAGGGGTAACTGACATCAGATTTAAAGCGAAAGGCAAAGGATCGATTAATGAAATCGAGGGACAAGCCGGTAGCCAACATAAAATCGGTGCCTAGTATGATTGGCGCGGACAGGTTGGGCACAACATGAAACGTCCAATCCCACGACAAACCATGTATCTTGATATGGCACTTGGTTCTACCAACGGGACACACCTCACGACCATCGACAGACACGTACTTTCTCGGGTTCTCACTTTCAGGAAGATACTCTAATTTCATAGAAAGCACTAGGGATTTGTCTACAAGAGAAATACACGAGCCGGTATCCAACAAGCCATACCATACACGAGACCCAATATAAACTTTGGCCCATGGGGTAGATGACGGAAGGCCCCAGATCCTTTTATTGAGACCGACCTTAGGCGCCAACGGCGGGCCATCACGCCGGCGCGCCTCTAGTTTCCCTGCTGAGGGTTACAACGAGGACATACGCGCGCTGTGACACCAACAAGACCACACTGAGAACACTTTGCAGGGGACCTGGACCAACAGTTCTTTGAGACGTGGCCTAATTTACCACAATTCCAACATGTCTTCACTCTGCCACCCTTTTCAGGAGCTGTGTTGGATGGTTGGGTTGCATTGACATAAAGCGGGGCCGGAGTTTGAGGGCTGGACCTGCGTTCGGGGCTACGGACGAGACGAGACGGAGGAGGGGAGGTACCAAAACTAACAGATTTGATGGGCGTACGACAAGCGACGTCAGGAAAAGAGCACTCGGATGGGATGGGAGGCGGACGGTATTGTTTGTTTTGGCTGACTACCCCCTCGAATTCGCGACCCAGGTTGATGATGTCGTCGACGGTCTGAACTAGAGACCGTTTAATGTGTAGCTTGTAGTCGGGGGCAAGATTTCTATAGAATTGGTCGAAAATCTCGTCTTCGGGCACCTTAACATTCATGCGGTTAAATAACGTCAAAATCCCAGTGGCATAGTCGTCGATGCTTTCACCTACTCCTTGCGTTCTACGGAAGATTTCCTGCTTCAGACAGTAGTCCATATCAGATACCCCGAATCGCTCCTTTATGCGGCTGGCGAATTCACTCCACGTTATGATACTCCCTTTAATAAGCCTATACCATTTTAGAGCAGGCCCTTCCAGCATTCCCGGGATGACGGGCACAAACAAATCGAGAGGTAACGAGCTACACTCAGCTATGTCCTCAACTCGCTCCAAAAATTCAATTACACTGGAGGTTTTCCCTTCACCAGAGAAATTTAACCTCCATTTTCTCACAATTTCAAACACGGGGTTCACTTCAGCATGCCGGTCGGAACTGGGCCTAGGAGATGGGGAAGTTAATCGCTTACGATTTTCGTCAGGAATACGATTACGAAAGGTAATGACATTGTTATCGTCAGGGCATGAATTACAGCGGTTGCTTCCCGCGGACGAAACATGGACTTCATTCGTCCCTTGCTCCATTTCGCTTTCCGGGTTAGGCATGTCGCTAGTAATACTATCGTTACGATTATTTATTTCTACAGCCTTCTGATTATCCATATCGCAACCCAAGTTTCAAAGGTTTGAACACGAGACACATACACAACAACAATGGACATAAATTATAGATCACATTTAAAATTAGGGCCAGAGACTAACTGAATCATGAGATTAAATTAAAGCGACCAGAACTGACTTCGAATGGGTTTCCAGCTCTACCTCGTCCGATTTCCTTTCAGAGGAGGTATCCCAGTCGAGCACGCTACTGCTACCATTTACTGAGCCACACCCTCCCCATCTATCACTACATAAATCAGCGATTCAAGCAATAACTTAGTGAAATATTCACGGGGAACAATATTTGAGGTCCGGATCGTGTCGACCGGGCAAGGCACATACATAACCCTGAGCTGAAAACCCCCCCTTGTAATCAGGTAACAAGGGCAAGACTACATCTATTAGAAATAAAAGAAGAAATGGTTTAAACCAGGGGATTTATTAAATAAATATGAGAGAAAAATTAAAGCAAGAAAAGAAAATCACACAAAATAAATAGGGAAATTCATCGTATTACTGATGGACATACCTTGTTCTTTTTCACATAGTTGAAACATGGCGTGAAAACTCACTAATACTCTTCAAAAATATTGATACGTAATTTAAAATGCTCACTGCTCCTCGACACATCGCTATTACAATACCAGCAGCTTCCTTTCATCATAAACTATTCAACCAGGTCGCCCGTTTTACCGAGATTCAAATATCCAAGGCACTGCATCATGTATTCATTAGGCAACTAACAATGCGAAAAGTTCGCATAACAATAAGCCGTGCCGGGGAACAAAAGGCAGATAAGAATAACGACAGATGAGACTGAGCACAGCCTCCATGGACCAATCAAAGCCAAGACAAGACCCAAAGAATACAATAGGTACGCCCATGCGCAAATATGAAACCAACATGGCGGGTACTCAAGCTGAGCATCAGCCATGAATAATAAATAAATATAACTCTGTGCTGAAAACCAAACAAGGCGCAGAATTTGAAAGACAAATACAACAGGTCAATCGGCATACCAACCTTTCCTCTCCCACACATTCGAACTCACATGCATACCACATTCACGCACACACAATGAGGGTATCGGGAAAATAAAACACGAACGGTCGTTCAGATTTCGTGGTCAAATACAAACCATAAATTGTGACTCCACGGTCATTATCAGTGGGTCTCAATTACTCAAATGTTTGCGTGCGGCGTGCAATTACACATAAGGTCAGAATTGGACATTACTTTATTCACATCACTGGCTTGTTGCGCCTTGTACAACCTGGATTGGTGTCTCCTGCGGTCGAGACAAGGGGCACATCACGAGGATCACGCAGTATTAAAGCACGCAGTGCACCAAATCATAACCACAGAGACCCTTTTTCAATTATAACAACAAGACCACAAATACATTCATCCAAGCACATCGTATGACGGAGCGGAAAGATGTACGCCATCGACCGTAACATACGGGAATAAAACGTCACCAAATTTAAATATAAACCAAGTATCACATACCTGTGATTATCAATAGTAAAATCGAATAGCAGTTAGCGTGAAAGGTCCAGGCTTGAACACATTAAATGAATATTTGAGGCATAAAAATGCCACACCAAACATAGCGGCAGCCATTGTTAGTATCTGCCCCACATAGAACAGCAAAAGAACTCCACAGAGTAAAAATTATCGCTCAGCAAAACGAACGACCTCACAGATAAAAACATAGCGTGTGCTGCTCCCTACTGGACGTCATTAGACTGACACACAAAACTGAAGGAAGCTATTTACATAATTAAATGTCAAATCGTGGAACATGCGATAAGCATGGTTCACCATTCATATGTAAGGGGAACTGTTAGCAAAAAATACACTTGATACGTATTATTACAATAAAATGTTATTGGTGTCTAATTAATTTTCCTAGAATCAGTACTTGATTGCCTTACGTTCATCTTAAATAGTAATAAGAATTCTGTTTATTTCAGCGTGGATAAAATTGCAGAATTGGCGGATGGTCCGGTGTATTCTTGTGATGCTTGCTGTAAGGTATTCCGCAGAAAAAATCTGTTAAGGATCCATTTGGTAGCTCATATTGGAGTGAAGCGGAACAAATGCACGGTGTGCAGTAGAGCGTTTCGTCATAAGACTGACCTGGCCAGGCATATGCTCACTCATTCTGAAATGAAGCCATATGGGTGTAGTGTATGCTGCAGGGCATTCACCAGTAAGTTTAGTCTCGTAAGACATCATATGATTCATTCCGGGGAAAGACCTTACCAGTGTCATATATGCAGTAGTAGCTTTCGTTTAAATCATGATTTTAAGATCCACATGTTAATTCATTCTGGTGAGTATGTTCACTCGTGTACACTGTGTGGTAAAACATTTGCACGAAGTTATTATCTGCGGGAACACATGTTAAGTCACTCTGGAAATAATCCATACCAATGTCTTTATTGCAATATAACGTTGTCCAGGAAAGATCATTTCAAAAGACACATGCTACGGCATTCTGGAGAAAGACCGTACCAATGCAATGGATGCGGAAAGGGTTTCACTAGAAAGGCGCACCTGATACGACACATGCTAATTCATTCTGGAGTTGGAGAGTTCGTTTGTGCAGTATGCAAGAAGCAGTTCTCTGAAAGATCTACACTTGAAAGACATCTGCTAACTCACAACGCAAAAAAATGGCGGTACCGGTGTGATATATGCAGTAGTACATTTCGTATAAAGTTTCATTTGAAACGGCATATGTTAACTCATTCTGGGAACGCTTTCTATAAATACGGACAGCATCCATAATGTGTCCAGTGTAGGAAAAAAATCTTATACTCATGCATTTTGGCAATGATTCATGAAGCAAATTATACAGTTTGAATAATTTACATCGGCTTTTTAATATATTCTATAATGGGAGATTTCCGTTACCAGTAGTAGTTATAACATAGCTTTCGGGGCGATGTATGCCCCAAAGGTTTCAAAGACAATGAACAGTTCAGTCTGCACATTACTGCACGTCAATGGGGTGACCGCCTCAACTATGAGGAAATCGATGGTATTTGTGTACTTTGCAGTACATGTATTATTGGAAAATTATTAAAGGTGAACAAATATTGCTTTTTTACATTACATTTCACTTCAAATGTTTATTTGATCAAAATTTTTGTAGGTCTCCATCCTTGACTTGGATATTCTGCTACATGTGATCTTCACCCTAAGAGAAGGTTTTCCCTTAGATAAATATACATGTGTATTGCACTTGCCAGTCCACAGATTGGTAATCTGGTATAATATTGTTAAGCATATGTGCTACTAAATCATATAGAAGATGTCAGTGATATCAAGTTGTGTACATTTGGAGTTTAGTATACCAGTGCCTCACAGAGATATTGAAGCACCCACAAAAATAAATGGTCGGATATTATAACTTCATATGCGAACACACCATCGGGGGGGATGTAAATTCATAGGGTAGTCATTCTCTGTGACAAGTAGAAGTGCATTAGCATTGTTCATGCTTAGTGTTGTTTCGAGTCCTGGTAGGGCATTTAAGTGGCATGGAGGCCTCAGATATTGAGTGATCACAGTGAAGGATGCAGAGGTGTCGGGTACTCGTGTGAGATCAATATAGTTGGACCATTATTGGACATTATAAAGTTTCAAGCCAACTCATTCCTGGTTGCTAGTGTTTTACCCCATTGTGCTAAATCGGGCCCATCAGTTGGTAAATAGCACACCTACCAAGGCGCAAGACAATTTTACACACTGGGGCATAACGATGTCAACCAGGAATGAGTTAGCTGGAAAATTTTCAATATCCAATAATGTACATACGATATTGGTAATATAAATTTACTCATTTGGAACAAGTATTTCAGGTTCTCTATGGAAATTAACATCTGTATCACCTCATGTGAGACAGCGTGATCAACACCTGACAGCGTTTGAACGTGTCTTCATTTTGGATCTCC
The DNA here is from genome assembly GCF_040414725.1 of Anabrus simplex. Lineage (NCBI taxonomy): Eukaryota > Metazoa > Arthropoda > Insecta > Orthoptera > Tettigoniidae > Anabrus > Anabrus simplex. Next base: position 432,841,142 of record NC_090269.1, on the reverse strand, counting down.
AACTGGCCAGTTTGTCAAATCGTGCAATATCCAGGTTTTTGTGGCATTCAGATCTGACTGGCAGGATGTTGTACTACATGGGATTATGACGACAGTCATGCTCATTGTCAAGGTTCCCTTTGACGACGTCTGACAACCACAAGCCGGGATCGCCGTTTTGTGCACCAAGCACATTGTAACCACTTCACGTCAGCCTGTGTCATCCGAGAACAAGTAATTCACTTCCTAAACAATTCTGTCATCCTGCACCATTTGTGTGAGACTGGCACCAACCAGACTAGAGAGTTACCGTCCACTGTTTAGGCTGTCATTAACACCGCAACAGGAAAGGCTGCATTTGGAGTGGTGCCATGACCAGGAAGCATGGACTGCTGATGAATGGCTTTTCATTTCGTTCAGTGGTGAATCGCAGTTCTGCATTACCCCGGACGACTATCGTCTGCGAGTATGCTGGGGTCCTGCAGAGTGGTCCCACTCTTCCAATGTTTTGGAGAGGCACAGCTGTGTTACTCCTGGCGTTATGCTCTGGGGAGCGATTGTATATGACTTTAGGCCTCTGCTGATAGTGTTTAAGGGAAATGTGATGGCACAATGATATGTCAGGTACATCCTACATCCTCATGCGTTTTCTCTCATGCAAAAGTACCTTGGTGCCATTTTTCAACAGGACATAACTTGTCCATACCCACACGGCATGTGTCCCTATGAATTGCATGTTGTTGTACTCCTGTGGCCGGCAAGATTTCCAGACCTGTCCACAATAGAACATGTGTCGGACCAGCTCCACCTTGAACCCCGTTCCTCTGCCAGTGCATGCATTCAGTCCACAGGGGTTGCAGCATACTGCCAGGTTGTTTGTAAGTTTGACTCCATTTTATATTGACTGAAATAATGTCACATAACCTCTCTAAGCATGAAATTTTGTTTTTTTCCTCCTTTTCTGAATGTTTCAATTTTTTGTTAGGCAGTGAATGTTTACCCATATTTCTTCTAAAGACATACCGTTAAGACAAATACCGATAAAATTACTTAAAATGTATTTCATCACAGTATCTGTGCTTGTGTACATTTCAGTAATACACTACATTTGAAATATGAGTGATATAATATATATGTGGATAATTATAGGTATTGTAATATACAATACTATTTTTTGTTATGAATCCCTGGTAATTACATTGGCTTATATAATTCATGGGAGGGAACTCTGTGATGCCAAACCTGACCTTTTGATCTTAATTCTGCTATTACCACATGAATGTCTGAGATAGTTATGGCATTACTTTCAAGTATCAAAATATAGCATTTGAAGAACATATTACATGCAACATTCAGCAAAACTTTTGTGAGCATTTACATCATAATTCAATCCTTTTCTTCTCTTTTGATAATTTTTTCCACATATTATTGTTTGACTACTCTTAACTCAATCAAATAGAAATTTACAGTGCACCATCACAAAAATAACATGCTGAGGTTCTGAAAATAAGCTCAGCCATATGTCTCAAGTGTTCATCAAGTCGCTATCTCTATAATTTAAAAACAGCCGTTTGTATAGATTAATTTGTCTACTTCATCACAGTATTTTCTACATTAGGCAACAATGCTTTACATGCGTTTCTACCAGCTGAATGTATATGTAATACCATTCGGTTTAAAGCTATTTCCTTGAGACTGAATTATGAACGCCAAACCTTACAGATACATTATCTGCTTTAGAATTGCCTTCATGAGAAAGGTTGAAACCACACTATAACAAAGCATTAATTATTTTCTTGAAACTACCATCTGCACTTTTATATCTGATCTCTAAGAATATATATGTATTCCCAGTATTCCATGGTTTGTGTTAGACATGATATTGCAATTGAGAATTGGCTTTATTGAAAGTGTTCGTTATATCACACAAAATTAGGACATTTAGTGCACTGGCCTGGTACGTTGATGAGTCAGCACAAGTCAAAACATCCTACAGAGCCAAAGCACCCCAAAACACAACATTAAAAGGAAATCAGACCTTAAACTTACCTTAAGCAAATCAGGGTATCACTTATTACCTGTGGTTTGTGCTTATCCTGGTATGGTACGATTGTTGAAGAGAGTTAACCTAATAAAAACACCCTATTAAAAAGAGGTAAATAATTTTTATTCTCAAGAAAAGTTTAAATTGAGATCACAAAATAGAAATGTCGCCCTCGTATGAGTAATGAATAAAATATTTAGAATCGCGTTAAATTAACAGGTTGGGAGTATTTAATTAATTTTAATTGTAGACGGCCAGCCCAAAGACAGGAAGAACATGCTAAAATCGTTGCAACCACAGCAAGTTAGGAATACATCATTAATACTTCAACAACTTCATACTTTTTCTCCACAGTTTGAATAACCCTCTCTAACGATAAGATTTTTCCTTTAAATATTGTTACACTTCATTTAGTATTAGGATCCTCCCAGAGAGTTTCCGCAAGCAAATCAAAATTATCACCCACAGGATGGAATTTACATCGGTTACAATAACCACTCGAAAGGGAATGTTAACATGAATGAGGAAATAAAATGCACAAAAGTAACTTAAAGGGATAAATTAACGTGAAAATACTCCACAAAGATCCAGGCCCTTTACAGGAAATAAGTTGCACATACCATGTCAATCAACAATAGAAATCAACACCACCATTGCCATGGTAACGTACACACACTAAACGAAAAAGGTAACGACCCGCCCCAGAACAAAACGCAACCATAGAAGCTTACATGAGAAAAAAGGAGAATCTAGTAGATCCCACAACCCAAGAATCACAAGTTAAATTAAAATAAAAAGGGGAACAGAAAGTTGATAATATGAATGGGATCTAGCCAGAATTATAAAACACTTGCGGAAACTCATATGGTTGTTAAAGCGCCTTTAACATATTTTATGTTTAAGTAATAATAATAGGGCAAACTGCATGCAAAATAATAATAATATACCACCATTTCAATTATATAGGCTGAGAACGGTTCATCGTAACAATTAATATAACGCAAGATAGGAGATTTTAATTCGAAATACAAATACAAATCCGATTACCCTTTTGAATTCAGAGAAGACGATGATGATTTAAACGTTCAGAAAATGGACGTAATTTCTAGAAATTACACCAAACACACGAAAGAACAAGGGAAGTAGTTGTTTCCTTAAAAGCATAATTCATTGTCCACGAAGAAAATCTAAAATTAAAGTGCATGAGGGAAACTTAGAGTTCTGTTAGCACGTGTTACCGCATACTCAAAACTATTCACACCAAATCACAAGAGAATTCGAGGACGACGAGAAGAAAATGTCTGACGGTGAACACCCTCAAATTAGTGCACTCATCCGGGATCCATGATCCTGACCAAAGCCAGGAGGCGGCGCCTTCTCGGAACACCACCTTCCCCCATCGCGCCAGAATAGAGAGTGATAGCGGACACAAGCTTACCAAGAGTCGTTGCCAGCCCAAGGCAAGATGCCGTGCGCTAATTGGCCTGTCACAGTGCCAGCGAGGTTAGACCCGCTGCAGCACAAAACGGACACGTACCAGGGCTTCGCGCGCAAATTTGAAGAGGTACAAAATGAAGTATTGAGAAATAGAAGCTTAGCGCTCAAAGGCGAAGTGGATATTATAATTAAAAATGTGAGAGCAAGTCACATAGAAAATAATACTAGAAGACAAGTGGGAAAGAAATTCCCTGTTACATAGATTTCCATGGTGAGTTGCCATGTCGAAAAATGTTAATGGAGAGGGCCTAGATAACGTAACCTCCGTTACAGGCTCCCTCCCTGAAACTTGCAATACTTACGGACATAATCAACTTTACAGTGGTCTAGAAACATACTAAATCTGTCAATACATTCCACATAATATAATGACCACTGGTACTAAACCCATCTTCAGATACCCACAGTATGCAGAGTATACAGCTTATTTAAATCCAAAATCATGTCAGGTTTATACAACACGCAGTAGACAGTCCATTACGTTACCAATTAAGTTTGAACTTTCCACGCACCGAAATATAGAAGTTTGCTTGTACACACTTTCGTTCCTTTAGTGAAATTACGGTCACAGATCACACTTGATTTTAAGGAGCTCGTTGCACAAGATTCATTCCAAATTATGTGTTTTAACTGAGTTGGGTGCATAATGGTTTGTTACGTATATTTGGTAACGAGAAAATACATCACCATGGTCATATGCAAGGCTTTTTCAAACTGTAAGTTTTGGAAGTTCCTCCGCAGTTCGTAACCGTTTTTTTATTTTAAAAGCACACTCATAGTAAAATATGTCCCAAAGGATCAGCAATAGTTAATACATTTTACCTTATATACCTTTAAATTCGTTGCATTATACGTCCAGATATTAAAATTTGAACACTTCATGTTTTTTTTCAAGTTGCTTTACATCGCACCGACACAGATACATCTTATGGCGACGATGGGATAGGAAAGGGCTAGGAATGGGAAGGAAGCGTCCATGGCCTTAATTAAGGTACAGCCCCAGCATTTGTCTATTGTGAAAATGGGAAACCACGGAAAACCGTCTTCAGGGCTGCCTACAGTGGGGTTCGAACCTACTATCTCCCGAATACTGGATACTGCCCTCCCTTAAGCGACTGCAGCTATCGAGCACAGTTTTAACACTTCAAACCTAGTTTATATCCTAAATATCGGGTTGCTGTTGGAAAGTAACCCACCATCGTGTTCCTTATTCATAGAAAAAACTAGCATCAACAGACAAGAATAAACGCAAACAGCGCATGGGAGGATAGGAAAAACTGGGGGAGAGAAAATTGGTAAACGTATTTCTACAAGGATAACAAGATCCACATAGCAAACTCCCCAAAGGTTCAGAAGAACACAGTGAAAACATAATGAAGGGGTGCGAATCAAACATTCTCCACCTTTATAACAACAGTGAGGCGGCAAGCATGAACTGCAAGATAAGCGCGGGTTGAATTAACTATGCTTCGAATGATACGGGGTCCAGTGGTCAATGATTGTTAAATCATACAACGATAACTTTTACATACATACATTATCATTAAAGACGGTTATGCCTTTCAGCGTTCAGTCTGCAAGCCTCTGTGAATTGACTAACGACGCCACAGTTCTCTATTTGCAACTAGTGCTGTGGCCTCATTTAGTTCTATACGTCTTATCTTTAAATCGTTAGAAACGGAGTCTAACCCTCGTCGTCTTGGTCTCCCTTTATATCTCTTACCCTCTATAACAGAGTCCATTATTCTCCTAGGTAGCCTATCCTCCATTCGCCTCAGATGACCCCACCACCGAAGCCGGTTTTATGTGTTCAGCTTCATCCATCGAGTTCATTTCTAAATTAGCCTTTATCTCCTCATTCCGAGTACCCTCCTGTCATTGTTCCCACCTGTTTGTACCAGCAATCATTCTTGCTACTTTCATGTCTGTTACTTCTAACTTACGAATAAGATATCCTGAGTCCACCCAGCTTTCGCTCCCTTAAATCGGGAAACAGGCCGATGTACAGATAGTTTCGTCTGGGAGCTGACTTCCTTCTTACAGAATACTGTTGATCGCAACTGCGACCTCACTGCATTAGCTTTACGACACCTTGATTCAATCTCACTTACTATATTACCATCCTGGGAGAACACACAACCTAAATACTTGAAATTATCGACCTGTTCTAGCTTTGTATCACCAATCTGACATTCAATTCTGTTGAATTTCTTACCTACTGACATCAATTTAGTCTTCGAGAGGCCAATTTTCATACCATACTCATTGCACCTATTTTCAAGTTCCAAGATATTAAACTGCAAGCTTTCGGCACAATCTTCCATTAAGACGAAGTCGTCAGCATAGGCCAGACTGCTTACTACATTTCCACCTAACTGAATCCCTCCCTGCCATTTTGTACGAACAGCAAAGGTTAAAGATTACAGCCTTGTCCAACCCCTGTAAGTACCCTGAACCAATAACTCATTCTACCATCAATTCTCACTGAAGCCCAATTGTCAACATAAATGCCTTTCATTAATTTTAATAATCTACATTTAATTCCATAGTCTCCCAGTATAGCGAACATCTTTTCCCTCGGTTCCCTGTCATATGCTTGCCCTAGGTCTACGAAACATAAGCACAACTGCCTATTCCTCTCGTAGCATTTTTCAATTACCTGGCGCATACTAAACATCTGATCCTGACAGCCTCTCTGTGGTCTGAAACCACACTGGTTTTCATCCAACTTCCTCTCAACGACTGATCGCACTCTCCCTTCCAAGATGCCAGTGAATACTTTGCCCGGTATACTAATCAATGAGATACCTCGATAGTTGTTGCAATCCTTCCTGTTCCCTTGCTTAATAATGTTATTTGTTTTACGTCTCACTAACTACTTTTTAAGGTTTTCGGAGACGCCGAGGTGCCGGAATTTCGTCCCGCAGGAGTTCTTTTACGTGCCAGTAAATCTACCGACACGGGGCTGTCGTATTTGAGCACCTTCAAATACCACCGGACTGAGCCAGGATCGAACCTGCCAAGTTGGGGTTAGAAGGCCAGCGCCTCAACCGTCTGAGCCACTCGGCCCGGCTGTTCCCTTGCTTATAGATAGGTGCAATTACTGCTTTTGTCCAATCTGAAGGTACTTTACCAACACTCCATGCTTATTTTTCTACTCTGTGAAGCCATTTCATCCCTGCCTTCTCACTATATTTCACAATTTCAGGTCTAATTTCCTCTATTCGTCCTGCTCTTTAAAAACGGAGTTTATTTGCTATCCTTTCTACTTTCTCAATCATAATTTCATTGACATTGACGTCCTCCAAATGAACTCGAATATTCGGGATGTTAACAGAAAATTTCCTTTTATATCAACATTTTCTAAGTATTCTTTCCAGTAATTTTATGGGATCTATTGTGACCTTATCGGTCATGTACATATTTATTTATTAATTATTTGGCAGTGAAAAACCTTTGTAAAGCTCCCTCGTACTTGTTACAAAAAATTGCATTAGGTTGCACATGCTTACACAACCTTTGTAACCTGCTAAACACCACTCCGTCTTAACTAAAAGGATACACAGATAGAGAGAGAGGGAAGAAAATCTCAAGCCAGAAAAATCGATAATGATACCGTCACCCGTTGAAAAAATGGCCGAACACGATGTTGCCAGCTCGCGAATCGCATTATTATGATGAGATTTCGAGACATGCATAGTATTTAATATGAGAAACCTCGGGATGTTATATGATTTAATTATAGACATCTGCCAAAATTTTAATTCTTTATAATATATTAACGTGTGGAAGAATACGCAATCGTTGCATTATATAACAAGCTAAGCGTCCCTTGTACGCAGCACCCTCATGGAAGACATTGTAGGGGCATTATTTTGATAATTAATTTTAAATAAATGGCCGAACATTTCAGGTTCCGCACATAACCAGACTACTTAAGAATCTGAGTCACACGTTTGAGTGTATTACCGATGTCATACGACACGTGGAACTATTAATTAAAAAAAGTAGTGGGGACTATCCATTGTCTCTTGCATGGAAGGGAGAAAGTTTATAAAAGGAACCGCGATGATGACAACCCATCCACTTCACGCGAAGGATCCAAAGCAGAACCACGGTTTGATGGTGTTCTGATCTATTTAGTGTTTCAGACTGTAAATGTACAGTTTATATCTTCGAGAATATTGTAATTGTCTACAAACAATAGTATTTAAAAAAAGGTTGAAGTTATGTGATCGCAAGAACGGTATAATTGTAACTTTTTAAGTGATGCAACGAGTATTTTCATTATAGTGAAATAATTGTATGTTTTGTGTTAAAGTGACGCAACAAGTCTTAATCTCATAAAAACTGTTATAAGTGTAGAAGATAACCATTGGATTATGAACGTGCTCAGCGGGAGTAGCAACGGACATGAACCCGTGACCAACGTCAACACCATGGAAGCTTAGAAGATGAAGATGAGGGTCTTACCCGGGACCCGAACCTTGGATTGTTACGACATGATGATAAGTACTAAAATGAAATAATTTTTTAATAAATGCGCGGTTATTCATTATGCAGATCACGTAAATTAGGTTAGACATGTAAATTGCATGTATTTCTTTTTAATTAGAAAGAGAACTTGTGAGTGGTCTTCATATTCATTTATGTTCATTTCATGGAATTTATAGTCTACTCCATGGGCTTAAATATATATATAATTAACATAATGCATGTATTTGACGTGATGATAAAATATTAGTTAGTCAGAGTGCTTAGATTAGGTAAATGTAATAGATAGTGGATTTGTTTTTGGCACTGAGCCGAGCCGTAATTTTTGTATAATTTATTTACGTGATATCCAGGCTTATTATCATAATGCATGGTGATTATGCTTGTAAAAATGGATTATCGACTGTTAACATTAGGATAGCAAGGCACTCTTATTTCATGTAATTCGCATGATGATATATTTGTAGATGGCTGTATTAATTATATGCGTAACTTGTGACATGCCTAGACATCGAACAGACGCCTTCCTATTGAGATTAGCGTTTTCCTTTAATGTCGAATAATTTCCCTTTCTGAATATGAGAATATCCTTATGGATATGTTTAAAATCCACATTTGATTTTATTGATTTGATTTTAAAAATGTAGGAAAAACCTAGGTTGTATTCTGTAATCGGATGGAATCGAAGCTGGTCATTCTGAGTTGATGGATGTGAATATGAGACAGTGAACAGTGGATTGATATTGTATTATATAATTGTGGCAGGATAGTGAATTTATAAGCCAGTGGAGCTTTGGAAATATGGTATGAGAATATATAATGAAATAAGATTATTTAACAAATATGTGTTCCAAGGGAAACGATTTGCTTTCACCTTGAGATGTTGAAAGGATATTTCTGCCACACCGAGCCATTATTAGCCGGGCTTTGACGTCCAGAGATTTACGATGAGGGGAGAGTGAAAAAGGGCTCGGCTCTTGTAGAGGGTTACCGTATGCTGTATTGTTCGAGCTATTCCGCTTAGAATGAAAGCTGTCCGACACCGATTATTGTTTAAAGGGTTCTTTGACTTTTTCATGTATGATCTTATAATAATATTTAACTAACTGGAACGCCAGTATTATCATTTATTTGTTGACCATATGATTAATTATGAAAGGCAGTTTTATTAGTCCCTTTTGTCGATGCTATCTTGGATATCATTGGTTCGAGTTTTGAGGCAACCATGGATTTTTGTTGTCACATTTTTTTTATATACAGCCAATTGCATGTGTATATTGTTATTGATTATTTTTCATATTGTGTACATATTTTCCTTTTTTATACATTCTTTTAGTCGTGTTTCACTCTTTATGTGGATGACAAATCGAGTTTTATTTTCGTAATTTTTGTCATTGGATCCATTGGGATGTGGGTTCGATTTCTGGACCCAACATCAGTCATTTTATTTTGATTAGGATTATAACGACTAGCATTCATTTATTCTTTGTTTATTTTTGTAATATAATTAATTTAGTTAGGTGACCACTTCAAGTTACCTTCAATTTAATTTGTTGTATAAATAATTGTTTCTTCTGATAGTGAAGAAAGTTATTAATGATAACCGTCGCATTTATAAGGATATTTCTGATTTTTTTAAAAAGTATGTTATACAAATTATAATGTAATATTTATCATCATGTCGGGAAGAAGAAAGAGGTAAAGGAGAAATAAATTTTTTTTGACACTTTACAATTTGTATTTAGTCCTTTGGACATTGCATATTCAACATTGATATACTATAAATATTCAGGATCAACCTTTAATTAATTTGATTTATCAAGGCTCAATAAATAGGTATTTAAATTTTTGTCTGCCTGTCATTTTGCCGAATAACATTGTATCCCAGGTTTCCTTCCGTTCATTTATGCCTTTAAGCTAGTTATGTGTTCTTTTCTTTGATCTTCTGCCGCGAACGCACCATGGCCTTGGGAGGTCGGTGGTTTGATTCTATGGAACGGAAGGGTGCAGTAGACCCTTGCACGGTCGGAAGAGCATTTGCTCACCCATCATTCTGAATTTTTTTTGTTCCTGATGAGGTGGCATTTGACTCTAGACAAAAAAGGTCCCTTTCCATCAGGCGCTTTGGCGTATGGTGCTATATGGCGGTATCCCGATTTTTGGGGGGGATTATCATGCAGTCATTTGGTTCTATGCGGCAAATGGCGTGGGGTGGAAAGGTTGCACTATCAGGAGCTCACCTGATTTACCCAGAATACTACTACTTTCCCCATCTTCTTTGTAAGATTATGTATCACTGTCCACAAAGTTTTGTCTGCTGCTTGACCAAGACATTCCCGGTGGTAATCGAAATATTCGTGTGACTTTTCATTGAATGCGAGCGTTATTTGTTTGGTTCTGTTCCTTTCATCTGAGTAGATGTCCCTATCTCCAGCAGTCTTTTGTTGGAGCCATTTATGATACTATTTTTTACGTCAACACACTGCCGTCACTTCATCTTACCAACAAGACGTTTACGTTTCCCATCTTCACACACTGTTGTTACTAGGCATTTCCTTGCTGCTTCTACTGCTTCATCCCTGTATGTCACCCATTCTCTTTATGTATCCTGAACCTGCTTACTGTCTATTATTTCTAACTTCTCACTAATCGTTCCGTGTACTTCTGTCTAATGACCTCGTCCTGGAGATTGGTTACCCACGTTCGTCTGCTTTTCACTTTCTCTAGCCTAGACCTGGTGATACTTAGTTCAATAAAGATTAGATAGTATCCTGCATCAGCGAAACATGCCCGGAATACCGGCACATTTGTAAAATATTTCAGGAATTCAGTGTCATTTATGATATAGTAGACAGACAGAACTATGAAGAAAAGAGAAGGAAAGTAAAAACTGTGTGTAGAAGGAAAAAGAGAGAATTTGAGAAAAACAGACTGAAAGACATTGAAGAATGTAGAAACGAAAAGGACGTAGGAAAAATGTTTAGAGGTATAAAAGAGATAAAACAGGGATGGCAGCCCCGTACAACAATATGCAGGGACAAAGAAGGAAACATGATCGGTGATGAAATGAGAATTATTGGAAGATGGGAAGAATATTTCAAAGAATTGCTGCAATCGGATGAAACCCAGGAGTGGGAAGATGAGGAACAGGGGGAACAAAAGAACAGCTATGAAGAAGAAGAAGAACCAACATTGGAAGAGGTAACTGAAGCTACAAAGGAGATGAGAAATAATAGAGCTGTGCGAGAAGATAAAATACCAGGTGAAATATTCAAAAATGGTGGTATAGAGTTATTAAAGGAAATGCATAGATTGATAAAGAATATCTGGAGAAGCGAAGTAATGCCAACAAACTGGAACACAGCCATTATTGTACTAATATAAAGGGTGATAGGACAAAGTGTAATAATCGTAGAGGAATAGCGTTGCTTAATGCAGCATACAGAGTTTTTGCTAGGATATTGAACAAGAGACTACGACCATATGCAGAAGCCACTATAGGAGAATATCAGTGTGGGTTTAGGGAGGAAAGAGCAACAACGGACCAGATGTTCACTCTCAGAATAATAATGGAGAAGTGTTACGAGTACAACATAACGGTTCACCAACTTTATGTGGACTTCAAGGCAGCTTATGACAGTGTTAATAGAAGGGGGCTTGTTAAGGTGTTACAGTATTTGGGAATACCACCAAAGTTAGTGAGACTCGTGAATATGACTGTAAGCAACACCAGTTGCAAAATAAAAGTTAATGGCAGATACACCAATAATTTTCCAATCATTCAAGGGCTGAAACAAGGAGATTCTGTATCACCGACACTTTTTAATCTAGTACTGGAGGGGATAATGCTCAAACTGCCAGGCAAATTAGATTGCACTATATTCAACAGAACATCCCATAGTATGGCCTTTGCAGAGGATATAGCCATGCTTGGGAGGAATAGAAAGTACCTGCTAGAGAACTACACAGTTCTGGAAAGAGAAGTGGCTACACTTGGCTTGGTTATAAGAAAGGAGGAAACAAAATAGATGATCAACACCAGAAATAAAACCAGGTGGAGGGGACAGAGCAGTTTAAGGGTTTGAAAGATTAAATCATTTGACTTCAATCCACATTCATGATGGAAATTATGAATTTTGAAAGGTTTATTTGTTTCTTGCATCTTCTCATCTGTTGTGTGGTGCATTGACTTGTTCCCAATGTACATTCACAACTAGTGGTAAGAAATATTCTAAGTCCTCAATGCTGTCCAGTACCAGCTTATAATCTCTCATTATTCATAGAAGAGCCATGCATACAGCTGGAGAACGCTCTAATGTATCAAATCTTCGAGGTTCAACTTCTTCTGTTTCTTTGTAATTCTTGTGCAAGAGGACACAATAGGCTAATTTGGAAAACAATCTTGTGATAGGACCACCAATAAAAATGTTGCTTATGAAAATCATTATTCCACGTTGCATATTTCTATTTTGGGTGGAGTTTAATTTTGCTTTCTTCACTCAAACCAAGAGAGCAACAAGAATTTTGCATATAATCATTTTTCTTGGTAAAGAAGGCAGAGGACAGTCCATTGTCGAAGTAGCTTAGTCCGTTAAATATCATGGGACTTAGATTCTTCTGAAGGATTCAGTCGACAGGCTCTTACAGTATGTACAGCTTCCCACATTTCTGTTTACATCTCAGCTCTGGCACTGTATTGTCCTGACTCTCATTTTAGCAGTCTACAAATATCATGGAGCAACTTAAATGACTTCTTTCAAAATGTCTAAAAAAATTCCATTTCCATTTGGCACCGAATTACATAAGAGCATGCTACGAAGATTAATAAATTTCTTAAATGCTGACTTACGGAAAGACACACGGCCCTGAGCTAACCACTTAGTAGGCTGATGTTACCTTCTACTTGTGCAGACACACATGGTTCTGAGCTAATATTTAGTACTGGGGTTACCTTCCACTTGTTAGAGACATATGGCCCTTAGCTATCCACTTAGTGCTGCAGTTACCTTCCACTTGTAGTGTGTCACATTTCCCTGAGCTGACCACTTTTTTCCGCTCCTCCAAGGTCTTCATATTTATAGACTTGATCGGGTTGAAAATAACACACTATAGTCCATCTTCGTAGTAAGCGTCTTTCTGGACGACCGGAGGTGTGGCCTGGCCTCGTGTGCGAGGAACTATGGGAGTGTTCGCGCTGGTGGTGGGGGAAGAACTTGAACCTTTCCTCCAGCTGACACAGTCGAGTTCAGGCAGCGGACGTAGCCCTGGGAACTGACTGAAATAGTGTGGAAAGCTTAGGCGCGAGACGTTCCCGGGTCGGGGTGGTCATTATGCAATGGCTCATCGGTGTACATACATCACACTAACTCAAAAGTGTAGGAATTACCTAATATGATAAACTAGTGAAAATAAAATAGTACCGTACATTGTACAAATCGAGTCTTATATTTCGATTGTCTGCCTTAAAACCTTGTCCATTAACTACACAGGCCTTTGAGCATAACATTCTAAAATTTCAGTTCTATTCCAGTACGGAAATACTTCGTAACTTTCGTCGTAAATGTTGGTGACGTCAAGAAATCAGAGGGTCATGCCTAAAAGAATTCATATCGGATGATGCTTTCGACACAACGTGAAATAAATCTCAGTGTATAGTAAAAGTGGAGGTCAATATTTTGGCACTCTGTAGCCTTTAATTTATTCTTATACATTCTTATTATACATTCTTACGAATATGAAATCTGTTATATAAAATTGAAAGGTTTGAACCATATGGTAGAAAATCAATTGAACATAAGACAGTAACTTGCAACTGGTAATACTGCGAATAAAGGAAGTTCGTTTGAAACTGTACTGTACTGTACTGTATACCAAGGAAAGGCGTATCGGTACGCGCTATCTGTTCATCAATCGCCTAACGAATAGGAGGAAGTTGTTTCCACTGACAGCCTGGAGATATAATCTACTTAACGTGATTTCTAGTGAAATACGTATAAAAGAGATTAATTAATGCAAATTTGTCGGGAAAATGCAGAAAAGAAGCATTAGTAAAAATACTTCAGCTACTTTCATAATAACATTAACAATGTCTACTTTTCTTGTCCATCAGAAGAAATATAATAATATATAATACTCTTGAATAACCTGCTATTGTTATGACTGAGAGAACAGGTCTCCTACAGCAGCAGCAGCAACAAAAACAACAACGAAATGCTCTGGAACAATAGACAATATAAATCTGTCTCAAAAAAACAGAGCAAAAATATTATCGGACTTCTTACGTGTTCTATGATCACGTTTGTTTAATATTCGGAGTTCAGGGATCTTATTTACAAATTATTCAGAATAATCTTCACTCTCGTCTGAATCAGTGTCATCTGAAGCTTCACCGAGGTTGATGTCGGACTGGTCTAATTCTAATTCCTTATGCATGGTGTTGTCACGCTCCCAGTATTCCTGCTCAGTGTATTTTACGTGGTCGCAACATTTTTTCCGTTTGTCTTGCGAATACTGTGCAAGCAATATCCGCAAAGAGCTTCCTTTTTGTCGAGTGTGTCTGCTGTCAAGTCACGAGTGATCTATAAGACAGAGAAATATTTCGTACAGAATAAGCATTTTTATTTATATTGGGAATAGGAGCGCCTCATTTATGAACAGTGAAGGCATTAGAGATACTATGGCACACATTTTATGCTAAAAAACTAATTATGCTGTATTACTATTAATTGAGATATATTATTTTTTTGCTAGGGGCTTTACGTCGCACCGACACAGATAGGTCTTATGGCGACGATGGGATAGGAAAGGCCTAGGAGTTGGAAGGAAGCGGCCGTGGCCTTAATTAAGGTACAGCCCCAGCATTTGCCTGGTGTGAAAATGGGAAACCACGGAAAACCATCTTCAGGGCTGCCGATAGTAGGATTCGAACCTACTATCTCCCGGATGCAAGCCCACAGCCACGCGCCTCTACGCGCACGGCCAACTCGCCCGGTGAGATATATTCTTATCACGGACCTCTCCTTTGATATCTCCCCAAACCGACTCAGTGTGATTGAGATCTGGATGATATGTTTCATATGTTCACTCATGGTATAAACACTTTCACGTGCCTAGCCTCGCAGTGGTCTCCCAGATTTAGAAGAGGACCTAGAAGCCATGCTCGTCACTTCAGTAATTTCAACTTAGCCCGCACGTAACAACACGCGCCGCTTGAGAGACGTTTTCACTTCAGCGCTAGCCTGGCGACTGGACCTGCTGTAGGAGTGGGGGGACGATAGCTCCCACCACTGCATGCGCAACCATTTCTCGCGCAGGACGCTTTCAACCAAAACGGACTATAATGAATGTGATCATCTCCTATCTATGATGGTGTAGGCAGAAATGTGAATTAAAAAATTCCATTCAGCCTAGAATACACTGAGAGACTATGCTCTTGTGGCTACTCATAAAATTTCACCCGTTATTCAAACTGTCACTGCTAATTAAGCTAGATAATCCTGAATTGTTCGACTTGGTGAGTTATATATACTCTCAATAATGCATATAATGGAGTGAATGAAACACAAATTGAACAAGCATACTGTCATTGAAACCCATTTTGTGAAAATAAGTAATTTATATTTATTGGGCACTGGCTGTAAGTGAGAGAATTTGAACATATTAATTTGAATGCTTGGATGTGTAAAATATCCATTGCTTCCCATTTTTTACAATAGAATATTCGACAACCTGCTTCTTGTTATTCTCCTTCTTTATCGTTTGTCCTGCCTGGTGGCAACGTCCAGTGTTGTACTTATTAACAAGAATCAACTCCTTTGCAGATAATCTCAGCTGCCACAAGGTACTTATTAACAAGAATCAACTCCTTTGCAGATAATCTCAGCTGCCACAAGGTTATTGTTTAATTAGTGCAAAAAATAATATAAAATATTAAAAACATAAAAATAGCATACTCTGTGAAATCATAGAAGATTAATCATCACAGAAATATGATGTACATAAATTCACTTTGTATCTAATTAACTGGTAAAAAAGTAAACTCTTATCCTCATCCAGAGGTGGTGCAGCACTTTACAATGGAGGTGAGCTGTATGTACCATTTTGACCACACACCAGCCCTCCTATTCTTAAATTTCTGTCAGTACCAGGAATCAAACCCGGGCCTCTGAGGACAACAGCTAATAACAGTAACTGTTATGCTACAGAGTCAGAAGTTCTACAAGTAAACGTTCAATAAAGTATTTGGGCAGTGCTGGGTAATACAACTGGTTATATATATATATCAATTTGTTTTGGTAGCTAGATCTCTTTATACTTGAACCCCTGCTAATTGTGACATTGCTGTCTGTTGGCTCTAGTTTCATTATGTAAGATTTGTTTGTTAAGTTCTTATTTTATTATTGAATCTTGTTAGCCATTTGTTTCTTTCTACTGGTTCTAGTGTTCTTATATTCTTATATCCGTATTGTTCTTGGTCTACGTTGCATTTTTGGAACTATATGTTCATACTTCATTACTTGAAATTTTAGAGAATATCTCACTGGAGAAGGTTATCGGAGTTCCTTACCCCTGAATATGTACCTTCATTTCAGATGTCTTGCTTTCTGGCACTTCTCATAACAGAAGAATTCTGCTCCCCTTTCTGGATGCATTGGTGTTCACTCACATTTATGTTGAGTCATTATTATTATTATTATTATTATTATTATTATTATTATTATTATTATTATTATTATTATTATTATTATTATTACCTTCATATCCGCTTGTCAAATTTTGGCCCTGCTCTTACTGGTCTCACTTTTTGCAACTTGGCAAATTTGTATTATCTATTTTTCTGGGATTAATAACTCATTTACTTTTGTGGATTATATCCCATTGGTAATTGCAATGGCTGTATGAAAAATTATTTTGCTAGAACCTATTAGATTACTGAGCTCAAATGTATCCTAATTAGTAAAGTAGCCAGATGTAACTACCATATGCTTGTTATGTTTACAGGGTAGTGTACTGATTGTTCACACTGTGATAACCTTATTATCCTCACTGTGTAGGATACACCCAGTTGAACTACTCATACGACACTCTTGGACTTCCTTGCCACTTGCAAATTCTGCAGAAAGGCTTTAACCCTTAAATGCTCAGTTATTTTTAAAAAGCTAAAATATTTGTAAAATTTCAGTTATACCAATCCATAATTTGAATCTTTATGTTTTTAAATTTTCTTCAAAGGTGAGCAATTAACATAACACAGTATACCTTAACGTAATATCATGTTTATTAAACCTCCGATTTGAAAACATTTAATGCTGAATTTACCTTGACAGTGTAAACTGTTCACTTGACTGCTGGTAATTACCATGAATGGACTTGAAACAAACTATTGCTCATTATTGTTAATTTACCGTCATTTAGAGAGTTAATCTGCAAGTTGGCAGCAAATCTAAACATATCTGTCTTAAGCAATATATGCAGTCACGTTGAGAAAACAAACTGTTTTTCCTGAGAAATTCCAAGTAATTAATTCTGTATTTCAGTGTGGAGAACGTTGCAGAATTGTCCAGTGGAGCATTTATTGAAACAAGAGGCCTTAATAATCATGTGTCAAGTCATACTGGGCAAAGTGTACATTATTGTACAGTGTGCAGTAGTAAATTTTTCCAGAAATCATCCCTCAAACTGCATATGCTTTCACACTCTGAAGAAAGGCCAAACGAATGTGAAGTATCCAATTCTAAAATTGTCAAACGAATAGATAACCGGAACCGTACTTTAGCTAAATCTGGTGGAGGGGCGCACTGCTGTGAATTATGCAATGCTATGTTCGCCTGACGAACTGATCTTCGACGGCATACGATAACTCATTCTGGCCAGAGGTCCCACTATTGTACAGTATGTGGTAATACATTTACGCAAGCGAGTTCGCTCAAGCGCCACGCTTTAACACATTCTTAACAAAGGCCTTACAACTGTAAAATATGTAAAGCTAGTTTTGTTGATCCGTCCAATCTCAGGGGACACGTATTAACTCACTCGAAGGATAGGCCGTATTCCTGTAATATCTGCAATGTTCCGTTTGCACGGCAGACGGGTCTTCGGTCTCATATGTGCTCTCACTCTACGGAGAAATCATATCAATGTAATGTGTGCAATGCTAGATTTATCCAGAGAAGTCTCCTTCATCGCCACATTTTAACTCATTCGGGAAAACGGCCGCACCGTTGTAAAACATGCAGTGCTACATTTCTGCGAAGAAACAATCTTCAGCGCCATGAGTTAACTCACTCACGATTAAGGTCACATTGTTGTAGAACTTGCGGGAATTCATTTACTCAACGCTGTCATCTCCAACGGCACATGCTAACCCACTCCGTAGATAGACCGCAAGCCTGTAATGTGTGTAGTGTTAGGTTTGCCGATTTAAGTAATCTTCGACGTCATAACTTGATTCACTCAGGAATACGACCACATTGTTGTAATATATGCAATGTTACGTTTGTCCGAAGAACTGATCTTCGCCAGCACATGTTATCACACGAGCAAGTCAAGCCATATTGCTGTGATATATGCAATACTACGTTCGTTCGTTTATCACAACTTCGACGCCACGTTAATTCGCTCTGCAGATAGGCCGCACTGGGCAGTAGCACTATCATTTTAATAGACGTATGTAGAAAGTTATATCATCAGCTCAGATCAAATATGTCTTTATATACCAATATACTTACATGGCCATTTGGCTGCAATAAAACTATTATACACCAATATATGAGTATTTGTTTGATTACTGTTTGGATGTAAGAGCTTTACGAATTGTATCATTGTGATTTGTATACTTTTGCTTCATTGAGTACTTTATATATTTTTTGTGAAACTCATTACTTATTTATGTGCACATATCATAAAATAATTTAAAAAACCATACCGGGCGAGTTGGCTAGCGCGTAGAGGTGCGCGGCTGTGAGCTTGCATCCGGAAGATAGTAGGTTCGAATCCCACTATCGGCAGCCCTGAAAATGGTTTTCCGTGGTTTCCCATTTTCACACCAGGCAAATGCTGGGGCTGTACCTTAATTAAGGCCACGGCCGCTTCCTTCCAACTCCTAGGCCTTTCCTATCCCATCGTCGTCATAAGACCTATCTGTGTCGGTGCGACGTAAAGCCCCTAGCAAAAAAAATAAAAACAACATTAAATCGCTCCTGCATTTTCCGTACCTCTGTGATACATTCAATAATGAGTCCTTGAAACCCATGAGCTACTTCATTTGGGCAGACTACTTGCCTTCCTAAATGGTTCCATAACCCATGTATTGGAGAAGTGTTTTCAACTCCTTGATTCTACAACACACATTCTCCAGTTCCCCATAAATAGACAGAAAAGTGGTCTTCACATCTTACTGTTCAGAGTTTAGTTTCTCGAACTTGTTTCGATGAACAAAAGGTTATTTTCATTCCACTATCTTTTAATATTATTTCATGGTGCGAAACCTGGCTGGTCGTCAAGCATCATGCTAAGAACCTGCAATTAATAGCCTATTGACTTCTGAGGAATGAAAGGCTTGACAAAGGGGGTGGTGGGGTCTGATCTTTTGTCTGCTCCTGCTTGAAGCCTCAAGTTACTTGTCAAACATCTCAAGAGTATGAATGAAAATCTGAGTACCTGTTATCGTGAAATGCTTGGTAAATGTATACAAATTGTGTAAGGCTGCCCAAAAACGCCAACTGTTTGGACTGTTACATACAGTTTATAAAGGTGGGAGACTTCAATATAAAACTTCTTGACGCAGATTCTTCTGAAACCTCCCATCTATTCAACACATTCCAGGCATGCAATATTACGATTCTTCCACTTTATTTCACTCATCACACTGGGCCAATGACCTAGATATTAGGCCCCTTTAAATAAGAAGCATCGTAATCACTCATCACGCAAAGAGTTCATGCATACTACTAGACCTAATTATAGGAAACAACCCTGACAGAGTATTTCATCGTGGCCAGACATATGGTCCTTGACTATCAGCCCATGATATTATTTTTGTGACTAATGCACTACAATGCCCCAAACATAAACCTAAGTACGCGAATTTTAGAGATTACAGGCGTGTTGACAACGAAAAGTTATTGGAAAACGCTTTTTCAATGCCATGGCATGAGGTACCTCTTAAAACTGGTATCGACAACATGGTAACCTCTTTAAATAACATGGTACTACTTGTAGATATTTTTGACAAACATGCCCTTCTACGAACAGCATGTGTCCGTAAAGGACCCTTCCGTGGTTATATGATGATATTAGAGCAATGGTGGCTAAGCGGGATGCTACTCATAGGAAATATAAACCACGTTTCCGATTACATACCGAAACGACTCGGACAGTAAGAAACGCTTGACTACGCCACGCCCATGATTGTATAAAACCTGTTGAAAGACACGCTACTTTATGGAAGTCAGCCCACCAAATTGGAATAAATAAACGTGACAAAGGTAGACGAGAGATTCGTTGACCGTTGTAGGCCTAGGTTTGTTGCTGCTATTCAAATTGCTCTCGCCGGTGCTCACACAGGTCCAAGTATCTTCATTTTTAGCAAAACCAGCACTACATATACACTCAAAATGGTACCAAATTAAACACTTTTCACACTGGATACCATTCTTCACTCGCTTCTTATTTATTCCCGATTATTTCGCAAGAGAACTGGGAGCTATCTTCACTTACATCCTTAGCTGACGCCATCTTGAAAAAATACAGGCAAGTTTTGAAGATCTTACGACTAATTATCCCCGCTAGATCACCCTATTTAAATCCCTGTGATTGTCACCTGTGGGGGATGCTGAAGGGGAAAGTCTATGTGAACAACCCTCACACAAGGGAACAAGTAGGTAACTCATCGCCTGTTATTGTAAACAACAGGAATCAATGTGTCCTGCTTAATAGATTACGGGGCCATGAACTTTTAAAGTAAATGTTGGCATACGTTTTCATTACAACTGTACAGTCTGGTCCAAAACAATATCCCCACTACATATACTGGACCAATATTTCAATTTCAATCTCATTTTCTAACAGACTTGCATTGGTACCAGAGTTTTCGTGATATCAGTTTATTTCCTATGAAGTTAAGACACTCTTCAAGTGGTATTTGTTATTAAAAGCTCAGTTTTATTGGTTAATTGGAGTATTGTGAATGAGTGAACAACGTGATAAGATTTATCTTGATATTGGCCGTGTTCACGATACAAGTTTCCGAGGCACATTCAAATACGGCGTCTAGGAGACATTGCAATATTTGGCCACATGATGGCACACACATGCCTGAAGTTCAGAAAATTCCCGCCATATACCTCTAGTTGTACTTCCGCCTGACTTCTTATCACTTGTTCTTTAGTAAGCTGAATTGTAAAAAGAGAAACCAATAAGGCAAGAGCTATTGTTCTTTTTCTCAATAGATAGAACTGTGTTCCCATAGCTTACTGGATTTTTAGAAAATTAAAGATTGATATATTTTTTAGGTCATGGGGAGGAAGAGGGGCCTATCTCCAAGGAAGCATGCCATGATCCTTTCATTCGGTTCCCGACGAATATCCAACAGAAATTGATAGGAGGTGATTCATTGACCATAAAACAGTGGGTAATGTATTCAAGAAACAAAAAGAGACAGGGGTTACAAGTGGTCGCAAAAAAAAGCCAGCCCCAGATTGTGCAGGGCACTGAAAGCAATGGTGAAACAAGTGCGAATAGAATTCCAGGCAGCATTCGTGCAATTTGCAACATGATCTAAGACGTCTCTCAGATATTAACATTAAAAATAAAAAGCCTGCAAAGAAGCCACACCGGAAAACATATCCAAGACAGAAAATATTTCGTTGAGATGTATGAAAATTGGACAACTCAGGATTGGTGTAGAGTGATTTTTTTCAGACGAAAAACATTTAATGTGTTCGGTAATGATGGTGGTGAAAAACGGTGGACGGAACCCGGAGAGAAGCTAAAGAAAGAATGTGTTGTGGAAACTAACACATTTAGTGGAAGTGTTATGCTGTGGGGAGCAATAAGGGATGGGGAGAAATTAAGTTTGGATGGGTTCAATCAATGGAACGGCATACTGTGACATCATTAAGAAGGAAGTTTTTAACAGTGCTAGGGATAACTTTAGTGGTGCAAACCCAGCATCGTTCATTTTCCAAGTCGACAATGTCAGTTGTCACCGTTCCAGGGTTGTCCAGCAATGTGTCTCAGGGCTCGGCATTCAGCATTTATGGTGGGCCCCAAATTCCTCCAAGATGAACACCATTGAGAATAATTTATGTACTATTATGCCTGCAAAACTCAGGAAATATTATTACACTAAAAGGAAAAGTAAATTGAAAAATAGTTGAAATGTGGTACTTGTGAAAAACTTCTTCAGTCAAAGCCACAAGGCGTACAAGCTCTCAAAAATGCAAAGGGTGGGCACAAAAAAGTACTAAAGCATGTCATATATATTGCAGAAATCCTGTATATTGCTATTCTGTATTGCTTTCTTAAGTGGATATTTAACATAAATATATTTACTTTAGAACTGTATATTTAGTTACAGAATACACTACCTGAAAAGAACTACTTTGCAAAAAAATACAGGTAGTTATACTGAACAATACAAACTAAATTAACATTTTATTTCACTTCCTAAATACAACAATTTCTGCCGCCCCCGTGGTGTAGGGGTAGCGTGCCTGCCTCTTACACGAAGTATGTGGGTTCGATTCTCGGCCAGGTGAGGGATTTTTACCTGGACCTGAGGGCTGGTTCGAGGTCTACTCAGCCTACGTGATTAGAATTGAGGAGCTATCTGACGGTGAGATAGAGGCCCCTGTCTCGAAAGCCAAGAATAACGGCTGACCACACGGCACCTCGTAATCTGCAGGCCTTCGGGATGAGCAGCGTTCGCTCGGTAGGCCAAGGCCCTTCAAGGGCTGTAGTGCAATGGGGTTTGGTTTAGGGTTTTAAGTACAACAATTTAAAACCTACGAATAAATTAAAACAATAACGATAACCGTAATATTATTTATGTTCATCTACACAATTTTCTCATACTCACAAAATTTCAGGTCTCATGTTTTGACATAACAAAATGGGGATCAAGATATGGATTATTACACAGGGGACCACAGCTGAGTACTACTACTGCTCTAACAGCAGCGATGAACGAAATGATAGTTAAAAGGGTAATAATAAGAATAAATTGTCGATATTTTGAGCACACTCTTTTACATCTTCCGTGGTTTGATATCCCTGCGACGTCCTGCGGAAGGCTGACTACAAAAGTTGAGGATTTATGCAATGTCGTGTTCAGCGCTCTGGTATTTTTAACATGGTAAACAGAAAGGCTACGAAGTCCTTCATGCAGGTAGGTTGTATCAACGTGATACTGGGTAACATGGTCAGAAAATTTCAAATTGCATATAAATCTTAAAAAGATATTCTGAGTACGTTGTAGTTTCAACTACGTCACAATTGTCTAATATTGGAAATACTACGATTTCGACTAGTTTATTGATTAAACTGACAGGAAAGTAAATTTGAAATTGTTTAAAGTGTGTAACTCGTCTACTTACAGATGTTGCTGGTCAGTGACCACTCCCAGGTTTTTAAGCAAAACTTGCTTTCGAAGTCGCACGTCAGGAATTCACATGCAGTAATTTCTAGAAATAAGTCTTGGGTGGGTAATTGCTATGGCTTGGGATTTTTCTGGGTTTAAAATAAGTCCATACTGGGAAGACCATTTGCTTACGGCCACTGATCCATGTTACTTTGCGTGATTGCTGTCGAAACGTCTGTGGGTTTTGCATGGATGTACAACTGTACGTCATCCGAACGAATGTGACGTTTACAATGTGTCAACTAATTAGCTACGTCATAGGCTGAAAAGAGAAAAGGAGCCAGGGTCGACCGTCGCGGAACACCTGCTTTCACATGTTTCCAAGAAGAAACTGTACGCCGATCGACGATACTTTGTTGAAGTTTGAGTAAATAGGCTCCTATCCATCTAGAGTTCTGCAGGAGAAACCCAGGCAATAAAGTTTGGATGGGAGAAACTCACGGTCTACAGAGTCAAATGCTTTGCGTAAGTCCAATAATAGTAGAACTGTCACCCTTCGCTCATCAGTAGCCTGTCTTATATCGTCAGTCACGCTTAGTAAGGAGGAACATGCGCTGTGATTGCGCAGAAACCTTACTGGTGTGGGTCTAGTATGTCAGTATAGTCTGGGATTTGGTTAGATATAATGCGCTTGAGTCCCTTGGCTACTACTGAAAAACTATTAATGAGTGTGTTTTCACTGTTAAGTCTAGGAGCTTTTGTCTTCGGTAAAGAATGTACCAATGGCATTATCCAGACGATTGGAAACATACGGAACTGTTTTGAAGCGAAGGGTTTATTGAACGTCAATACTGGAATAATAGCGTCGATAATTTTCTTTAGCTTTATAAATCTATACTGCCTACCCCTGTGGATATAGTTTTATTTCGCAAGGTTGCCGCTTTTACTTGCAGAGGTGAGACAAAACTAACATTAAAAAATTCTCTGCCTACGGGTGGTGCGTTGTAATTTTCAACAAAAGATTTTATTCTGCTTCTTCGTTTAATTATGCACTGAGCATAATTCAGTTCATCGAGAGAGTAATTTGAGTAATTTGAAAACAATGAGTGAATAACAGAAAATAACACGGTCTGAAAAACGTAGTCCTTTTCAAAAAATAACACTGATAGAAATCGTTAACTTAGTAATAGAAAATTATACGGATAGAAGACTTAAGTTGTTTACAGAAGGTTTGCACGGGCCCGTTTGTTAGACTTACAAAATGAAATTAAAACTAAAGTTTTAAACCTAGGGAAAACCACTCATTCAACGAGTATCATAGAAATTTGTTAGTAAGATAAGGCTTCGCAGGAGCATAGAACTCTAGCCCAATAAATAAACTTCGAGGGGTCAAATAATATCAACGAACGGAAATCACACAGATAAACAGGGGAGAAAAGGAAAACCGGAAGAGACCAACCAAGGAGCTGAGAAATCTTTCACATAAATCGAAAGTTCATAAGTAAGCTTAGGTCCCAGAACCAACACGCAGCAATCACAATCCCACCTCCGAAAGAAAATCGTTCCCATAACAACGAAAACACACGCCCGAAAACGACCAGTCATGGTACAAGGCGCAACAAAGGCCAGAATCACTAAAATAAAAGCAGGAATGCACCAAAGCATAAAACACCAGGAAATAGAAGAAGCATGTTTTAAAATAAGAAAAAAAAAGAAAGGAAACTAGAATTATATGCTTCTGCAGAACCTCACGTAGTATAAAAGCCACTGAGTGCCACGACACATTTTGAATTTACATGACCAATTAAACCTCATTAACGGGTGAAAATGATGTTAATTAAATAAAATTTCCTTATTTTCGTAGTCGGTACATGTTTATAAATTTGATATTTTACTTGAATTAGCCACACGACCGTCCGCTTTGTAATTTCCAAAAATAATTGCTTTCACAAACTTCCACCTTGAAAGAGTTAATTTCAAGACACGGATCACACGAATGTTCTTGTAGGTTCATAATCACAGGCTATAACTAGCCAAATGATGAAGCCACTTACTTGGGTGAAGCTGACGCCCAGCCACGATGAGCCAGATCCTTAAATACTTACAGATGAGGTTGGTTTCCCAGGTCAGAATTAATTAAAACATTTACTAATAGGACGATGCAGAAGACAAAGTAATACGGGTTTAAAACCCATATCTCAAGACCCTCAGCCAGGGTCTATACTCCAACATGACGCCAACATCTTGAGAGTCCAATTAACACAACCGAATGCCATGACTTCCATACGCGTACTGTTTTCAGTCAAAATGGCGAGGTTTGCTCCTTCAGGAAGTAGCCGCGCTCCAATTGGTAGAAGAGTGGTCGGAGAGGGGCAACTTATTGTGGGTAACTAGCGGAAGATTGCAGCACTTATTAGAAGAGAAATGAAACAGTCCGCACAATACTAAAATGCAAGAATCCAATGAGGTTGCCCTCAGTCCACAATAAGGAATATAATTAAGGTTCGATGAGTATCACAAAAGCACATAGTAGTACGAGGGAAACCATACACTTAGTCATATTGAATGATAAAGATTTTCTACGGCGATATTGCCAGTCCAAAATAGGTACTCAGGGGAGGTTTAAAAGCGCGTTACTCTGTAACACCACCAGGATTTTTATCTACGTTCTGTAACGTTTTGGCGTGGTAAATAAATGAATAAATGCGTACAGAACCTGGTAGCGTTTTATTTCTAGGATTTATTAACTTACAGATTTACACACACACAGACGATAGCCGAGATTACAACTTACGCAAGTACACTTACACTCACACACACGGTTCGCGCTCGCTTAGTTTCTCATGTCCCATGTACAATGACACACACACACACAGTCATCGATTATTTACAGTATACTCTCTCAACCACTCTGTCACACTCGTTAGCGCTGTCACGGTCCACAGCCTACACGTCAGTCTCGCAGGTCGGGATAGTATCCGCTATTCGCTCAATCCGTCGAACCCCGTTCGCAGTAGGCACACGTCCGCACCCACTGTTCCCTTCGCGCTGCTCCAAAACACTCCAGGTTATTCAGCAGCCAGCCTCAAGGGACACACACACACGACATCATGGAAACAGGAACGAGTCCTCGGTTCCAACAGGCAGATACTCGATCAGACTGACATCTCAGCCCAGGCTATCATTGACTGCGCTCTTCGCCCACTCACTCTCTAACTAACGCTCACTAACTGTCACTCCAAGTTACTCCTCTCCTTATATACCTGCTCTGGCCTTTCCAGAACAGTCCGGATGCCAGATGTGTCCAGGAACCTCGCGAGATGGAACACTACAGATTAATAGTCGAGTAATTTCCGTCGTCCCATGCGGCGCGACCACGGATAGAAGAGAGAAGGGCGGGCCCAGCACTTAAATGTTGCTCGCGATTGGCGGGGTCGAGCGTAAGGGGGGTGGGGCGATGGGTGACGAGCTCGGCGGGCTGCCAGTTAACATGGCGGACGCTATAACCATTACATTGCCCCCTTCTTAAGGCTGCTCGTCCCGAGCTGCTCCACGATACGCTGCGATACGGTTTGTACGGTTGGCCACCACCTTCCCATGGGGGATCCGCTGTGTCCGGTCGACGGTGTCCTCGTTCCAGTTGATAACGATCAGCAAGTCCTCGCGTGGCAGCCGGAACTCCGGTGGTTTTCCTTTCCTCCACACCCGCGTCCACTTTCAGGGCTTGAGCGCCTACGTAGTCCTCTGATGTGATGCCCTGGACTGGTTTGCTCGTCCCGGATTTAGCTCTGCTGAATTTCCCTTTGTTCCAGGGTGCGGAATTTGATGTTCGTACCGGCGCGCAGCTTCGTGCCGGAACAAGTGTCCTGGTCAGGTGGCATCCTAGTTCGTTGGTCATAGGTTCGTCTTCCATTGCTGCAATATCTCCTAGTAAGGTTCCCTCCAGCCGTGCCGTTGCAATCGCTGCCTCTGTCTCGAGGGTCATCATCAGAGCCTCTTCGTAGTTCGGTTTCTTTCCGATCGTCCTCCCTGGAAGGATCTCAACCCCACGTAGTTTCTCATAGGTATCAGCCGCCTCGAGCTTGGTGTCACCTCGCAATAACTCTTCCATAATGACGTCGCCTAGTCGCTCGATCTCGGCGATTATCCGGGGCGTTATATCTGTGCGTTGAGTCCTCTCCTGCGACTGGACTCGGTAGATGGACACCGCAGCGTATGTCGAGCACTCCCACAACCTCCTCGTAGGTCGAACTTGGCTGGGGGCTGCGTTGAACTATCATCTTATGTACGCGTAGTCCGGCGATCGGATATTCGGCACTCTTCTTGGACGTCGATCCGGTCTCGAAATGGGTCCGGCAGTGGAGCCGCCGTCGCTGCTAGCAGGATTCATTCGCGTCTCCATAGCCATCGTTTCCGCACGCAGAGCACTTACTTCCAACGCTGGGCCTCGAACTCCAGACTCCACAACAGTGGGCATCTCTTGGGACCGCTTCTGGTCGAGTTCGTTGTCGTCCCGCACATCATCTTTGTCGACCTCTTTTTCAAGTGAGCGCATTTCATTTTCCGACCTTAACTGCTCACACTTCCGTTCAGTTAAGTCTGTTTTCAGTTGGTCCGTGTTAGAACTCCGTTCAGACCTCAGTTCACTAACGAGTTCGCCATAGCTAGATAATATTTTATTTTCAAGTTCAGTTAACTTACTGAGAAAAACCTGGAGCTGTTCGGAATTCATTTCACTCGTAGAAATTCCTGCCGGCTAAAAAATACGCTACCAGGTACTCGATTCTGACACCAGTTTTACGTAAGAGTTTATCCACTAGTTTATCACACTTGTCCATCCCACTTCTGACACTTGTTGTAACGTGTTGGCGGGGTAAATAAATGAATAAATCAGTACAGAACCTGGTAGCGTTTTATTTCTAAGATTTATTAACTTACAGATTTACACACACACAGACGATAGCCGAGATTACAACTTACGCAAATACACTTACACTCACTCACACGGTTCGCGCTCTCTTAGTTCCTCATGTCCCATCTGCAATGACACACACACACACAGAGTCATCGATTATTTACAGTACACTCTCTCAGCCACTCAGTCACGCTCGTTAGCGCTGTTACGGTCCACAGCCTACACGTTAGTCTCGCAGGTCGGAATAGTATCCGCTGTTCGCCCAATCCGTCGAACCCCGTTCGCAGTCCGCACACGTCCGCACCCAGTGTTCCCTTCGCGCTGCTCCAGAACACTCCAGGTTCTCCTCCAGCAGCCAGCCTCAAGGGACACAAACACACACACGACATCAGGGAAACAGGAACGAGTCCTCGACTCCAACAGGCAGATACTCGATCAGACTGACATCTCAGCCCAGGCTATCATTGACTGCGCTCTTCGCTCACTCACTCTCTAACTAACTCTCACTAACTGTCACTCCAAGTTACTCCTCTCCTTATATACCTGCTCTGGCCTTTCCAGAACAGTCCGGATGCCAGATGTGTCCAGAAACCTCGCGAGATGGAACACTACAGATTAATAGTCGAGTAATTTCCGTCGTCCCATGCGGCGCGACCACGGATAGAAGAGAGAAGGGCGGGCCCAGCACTTAAATGTTGCTCGCGATTGGCGCGGTCGAGCGTAAGGGGGCTGGGGCGATGGGTGATGAGCTCGGCGGGCTGCCAGTTAGCATGGCGGACGCTATAACCATTACAGTACGCTGCTTCTTTCGTAAATAATATTCGAGACATCCTTCCTCTCCATAGTAAGATGATAATCGATGTAGCTTTATGCAGAACCTATCACCGTCATTACTAACATCGAGGGCAAAATGGTGATGATGTTTGGGATGGATCAAATCCGAAGATTGAACACTGTACACAGTGTATGGATAAACTTTTCCTAGTACATGATGATGATGATGATGATGATGATGATGATGATTCCGAAAAGGACTGACAACAAGGTAAGAAGTGCATTATCTTCTTCGTAAAGCATAACATACTTAGTATAATACATTTCTAAATGTGTTGTTTAATTTCAGTGTTGCAGGAGGCATTTCGGAAGCATGCTACGTCTTCGCAAAACGTTGTTAAGAAGCATAGCAACCTTGTGAGCAAGAAAACGAACACTGCTGTAGTACATTGTAAATAAATATCTTATTGCGTTCAAATATGTTGTACTAATTGCATTCCTTACACCTACTCATTCTTGAGAAAACGATCAAGTCTAAACATGCACAATAACGTCATCGCTGCAGCAAGTCTTGCCTTCGCGATGCATGTTCGATGGAGCTATGCCTTGACAGAGGAGGAGGTCATAACAGCCTATGTATAGCTGCCATCATGTGCTGTAGCCTCTAAGCTAGGTTTCTTCATGAGAGCCTGTGTACAGCCGCCATCTTGTGTAGTAGGCCTTCTCAGCCAGCTTTCTTCATAAGAGCAGTCGCCATCTGGTCTATACGAATAGAGTATAGCAGTTAGCCTTCATAATAACCCTTGCCTCATTTTTCGAATTTCAGGCTGATCAACAGACCAAATGCCAAAGGGCCTAAGTAAGAACCGAACCATTGATCTCATTACTTTTTCTTATGCTAACGTGCTTCTGATAGAGCGAACCTGGATATTTGATAGAAAAATCGTGTCCGTTTTGCTCTACGACGCACCGTTTTCGAGATATTTAACATTTTGCATTTAAGCCCCAAATTTAATTAATCGAACCGTTGTTTCTAGCACGCCATACCATACCAAGACCTAATCAAGTTACGAAAACTTGCTCCAAGACACAACATAACAGGCTAATACAGACCAATTGCCAAAGGGCCTGAGAAGGAACCGAACCGTTGATCACATCATTAGACTACTTTTTTCTTATGCTATCATGTTCCTGATACAGCGAACCTGGGTAATATGCAGAACAATTTTGTCCGTTTTGCTCTACGACGCACCGTATTCGAGATATTGAACATTTTGCATTTAAGCCCCAAATTTAATGATACGAACCGCTGTTTCTAGCACGGCACGTTAGCCTAAAAGCTAGCTTTCTTTATAAGAGCAGCAGCCATCTTGCGTAAGCACCCTTAAGCCGTCTCATAAGGAGCTGTGTATAGCCCCATATTGTGGCCGCCATCTTTAGCATGCAACCCTACGGAGTCTCATAAGAGCAGCAGCCATCTAGCGCAAGCGTCCCTAGGGAATCTCATAAGAGCCTATGTATAGTAGCCATCTTGCGCTAGCACCCGTAAGCCGTCTCATAAGGGGCCATGTATAGCCGCTATCTTGTGGCCGCCACCTTGCGCAAGCGTCCCTAGGGCATCTCATAAGAGCCTATGTTTAGCAGCCACTATCTTGCGCAAGCACCCTTAAGGCGTCTCATAATGAGCCGTGTATAGCCGCCATCTTGTCCAGTTGGCGTTGGGAAGGGCATCCGGCCGTAAAACTGATATTAGTCCCTTCCATGAGGTTAGGCTTGCTGTCTTGAGCGTAAAAATTTAGGTTTAGCCCTCTAAGATACCGGATGTGAGGTTAGGCTCGCTCTCTTAGGCGTCAGGAAGGACATTCGACCGTAAGAGTGAGGTTAGGCCCCTCATGAGTTTAGGCTAGCTCTCTTACGCGTAAAAAGTTAGGTTAAGCCCCTCCAAGATGGCGGATGTGAGGTTAGGTTCGCGCTCTTAGGTGTCAGGAAGGGTATCCTGCCGTAAAACTGAGGTTAGGCCCCTCCATGAGGTTAGCTTAGTTCTCTTAGCATAAAAAGTTAGGTTAAGCCCCTCCAAGATGGCGGATGTGAGGTTAGGTTCGCGCTCTTAGGTGTCAGGAAGGGTATCCTGCCGTAAAACTGAGGTTAGGCCCCTCCATGAGGTTAGCTTAGTTCTCTTAGCATAAAAAGTTAGGTTAAGCCCCTCCAAGATGGCGGATGTGAGGTTAGGCTCGCTCTCTTAGGTGTCAGGAAGGGTATCCTGCCGTAAAACTGAGGTTAGGCCCCTCCATGAGGTTAGCTTAGTTCTCTTAGCATAAAAAGTTAGGTTAAGCCCCTCCAAGATGGCGGATGTGAGGTTAGGCTCGCTCTCTTAGGTGTCAGGAAGGGTATCCTGCCGTAAAACTGAGGTTAGGCCCCTCCATGAGGTTAGCTTAGTTCTCTTAGCATAAAAAGTTGGGTTAAGCTCCTCCAAGATGGCGGATGTGATGTTAGGCTCGCGCTCTTAGTCAGCGCAGTCAATGCGGCGGAGCCCTCTCCTGAGAGCGTGTGGAGGGGGATGTGGAGGAGGTGGAGGAGGAGGCCTCTGCGGAGGGCCGGAGGCGGAAGTGGCGCCAGAACCATCCACTTATACTACTTGATTGCCCATGGGTTATGTTCTGGTTTATTTTCATTACCTAATATTACGTACGAGCGACTTGGTATTCGGAGTATACTTGTAAGAAGAGGTTTAATGAATTTTATACATTCGATGGCTATATGGTGATTCTTGCTTAGTTCTTCAAATATGGCGCCACCTTCCCTAAATCTAATAGGTGAAGACGCGGGACTTATCGCTTAATCGTTGCTGCATTAGATCGTCCGACTCGATGGCTGAACGGTCAGCGTCGTGGCCTTAGGTTCAGAGGGTCCCGGGTTCAATTCCCGGCCGGGTCGGGGATTTTATCCTTAATTGGTTAATTCCAATGGCACGGGGCTGGGTGTATGTGCTGTCTTCATCATCATTTCATCCTCATCACGACGCGCAGGTCGCCTACAGGAGTTAAATAGAAAGATCTGCACCTGGTGAGCCGAACCGACCTGGGATATCATGGCGCTAAAAGCCATACGACATTTCATTTCATTTCACTGCATTATATCACATTAGACCGACAGGAAGCAATATATATCTCGTCAAATGAGTTACCCGGCGTGCAGTCTCCTTTCCTTCTACGTAGGGTAAATGCATGGCTCCGGAAGCATGATCAGAATCGCTTGGTTAAGTTAAACTAAGCTAACCTCACAACTCGGCTAAGAGTAGGTGCTTAACCTTACTCTAGCTAAGAGCAGAGTCTTAATTTTACACCATGGCAGGGGTTTAACGTTAAAATTTGGAGGGGCTTACACGTTGACGGGCCTTTTTGTCACACTAAGAGCAGGGGTTTAACCTCACACCTTCGCTAAGAGTGGGGCTTGCACCTTGCCAGGTCTTAACCTCTTGCTTACCACGTGTTAACCTAACCTAATCAAACCCTCACACTGGGACTGAAACTCACACCCTGACAGGGGCTGACACTTTGGCAAGGGCTTAATCTCACAGGGGCCTAACCTCACACTCTGGCAGAACTTAACCTCACACTCTGGCGGGCCTAGCCTTGGCTAATGGCTTAAACTCACATTTCGACTATGAGCTAGGGCCTAACCTAATACTTTGCATGGCTTAAACTGATACTTTGCAGGGCTCTAACTTCACTCCCTAGCTAGAGCAGGGCCTTAACTTCATACTCCGTCTAAGTTTGAAAGCTCATACTGTGGTTAACACTAGGGTATTAACACCTTAGGTAACTTAGGGCGCTCACACTCTGGCTAGGGTTGGGGCTCACACACTGGATATGGTTGGCGCTCATAGCCTAGCTATGTTTGGGTTCTCACACCTTGGCAAAGATTGGGGCTCACGCCCAGACTAAGTCTGGAGGCTCACACTCTGGCTAAAAGTGGGACTTACATCATGGATATGATTGTAGCTCACACACTAGATAAGTTTAGGGGTTCACACCCTTGCTAAGTGTGGGTGCTCACACCCTGGCTAAGAGTGGGGCTTACACCATGGATATGATTGGAGCTCACAACCTAGATAAGTTTACGTCTCACACCATCGCTAAGTTTGGGAGTTGAGGAGCTGTGGGGATACCAAACCATAGCGTGGGCTTTTTCCTGCTGAGTCAACACCCGAGGTCATTGACCCGTGACGTCATGACCACGTGACCGTGACGTCACAAACCTACGTGCTTTTTGAGAGCTATCAACGTTACAGCTGTCAAATTGACGGAACCTAACCTCAATTTTGAAGACAACAGAACATCGCTAACCTCACTGTTGCCATCCTGACGGTGCCGAACCTCATTGCTGCCACCTTATGCACGTAGTGGCTCGGAATTCAAAAGCCACGTGCTTTATTGACAGCTGTCATCCTGACGGAACTTCACCTTACTTCTGAGGACAACAGAACATCGCTAACCTCAGTGCTACCATCTTAACAGGGCCTAACCTGATTGTTGCTACCTTATGCACGCAGGGGCGCGGAATTTTTAATCGACGTGCTTTTTAACGGTTGTCATGTCCTAATCACTTGCACTTGAGTTCTAAACAAGTTTACTTACTGCTATCACCTTAACAAAACCAAACCTCACTGCCGCCATCCAGGGGCGCGGATCCACGTGCATTTTTGGCAACTGTCAGGTCCTTTCAGCACGTGCGCGCGTAATTGAAACGTTTTGACGGGACTTAGCCACGCTGTAGAATTTTCTACACGTAAAAATATAGAATTCATTGTAGGACAAGCAAATGCTCTATGTCTCCATCCGACAAGACAAAACGTTACAAGATATTAGAATCATTCCATTGCCGGTTTTCACTGTACAAAGGTAAAAAATGCAATGTATCCTCCTAATCCAATACATCATATATTCCAGCATTAGATTTAGTGATCAAATTCAAACATGTTTCGGCTCGTTTGAGCCATCTTCAGTGAAAAAGGGATTTTGAAAGAATTTACATAATACAGGCTCAAAATGCCAAAAAATAATAAAGGAGCGAATGAAAAACAAAATAGAGCCTAGACGGAAACAAAATTAGCACAATATACAATATTTACATCATCGTGTTCAGCAAAAACAACTCGCATGGTTCCTCAAACTTTTTCGCTCCCGCTCCCATCGTAGCCATTCGATTTGGTGAGTTTCTACAAAGACAGATTTTCGGCCAGAATTTTCGGCA
Source organism: Anabrus simplex (assembly GCF_040414725.1). Classification (NCBI taxonomy): domain Eukaryota; kingdom Metazoa; phylum Arthropoda; class Insecta; order Orthoptera; family Tettigoniidae; genus Anabrus; species Anabrus simplex. The sequence continues at coordinate 432,806,606 of NC_090269.1, read as the reverse complement.
CAGTTATTTCATCCTGTTTTGTATTGTTAAAAAAACAATATTTTGTAAATTAAGAGGTCCGCAACCTAACCATGTGCAATTATTGTTCATTTCCATCTGTATCATTGGTTTTCATTTCTTTTCTTCTTAGGTTAACGCAGTCTTTAGTTTCAATTATGTTTTGCATTAACCACTGTTTTACTGAATTTTATCGCAGCGAGTTGTTTTCTGCTCCACATGATGATGTAAATATTGTATGTTGTGCTAATTTTGTTTCCGTCTAGGCTCTATTTTATATTTCATTTGCTCCTTTGTTATGTTTTTGGCATTTTTAATCTGTATTATGTAAATTAATTCAACCCCTGCCCTTTATACAGTGAAGATGTCTCAAACGAGCCGAAACATATTTGAATGTGATTACTCCATCTGATGCTGGAATATATGATGTATTGAATTAGGAGATACACTCATATTTTTCCTTTACAAACGAAGACAAAACGTGTTGACAGGTTCAATCCTGTTACAGAGAACATGGAACATACTGTTGTTATCTTAGTCGACTCTTACAACAGGTGTTTAGAACACTGAATGTTTGATTACATCACAGACCAGTACGCTTACTAAAGCTGCTTCTATACTCATCCCAGCATTTGCCTGGTGCAATAAGAGGAAACCATCATCAGGGATGAGATAAAAAGTATGCCGTCCCCGAGGTAACAGAATTAAAACTTTCGGTCTGATAGAACCCGCGTCCCTCTGAAGCACAGACCAGTACGTTTACCAAAGCAGCCTCTTAGCCATGAATAAAACTCATCTCTTTAGGTTCAGTCTTGTTACAGAGGACCTGGAACCTACTGTTGTTATCTTACAGTAAAGATTGTGGTCGTCTCTTACAACACGTGTTTAGAACACAGAATGTTTGATTGTAACATTTGATGTTTATAAATGTGAACACTAGAGACATTTAATTGTCTACTGTAATGTTCACATCACTAGAATCTAACTGTAAACCTTGAATGACCGGATGTTCCTCCTGTATATATTCAATATTGTGTGTTTGAATAGAAGTGCAATGTGATAAAAATCACCTAGTCTCCGAGCTAAACTTACAACCCGCGGCCCTCTGAATCACAGAGCATTTGGCCTACTAAAGCAGCCTATTAGCCATGAATAAAACTAATCTATTTAGTTTAACGTTGCATTAAGTTTTCAGCGATGCCAGGATAGGAAAGGGGGTAGGCCGTCTCCATGGTTAAGGTACATTCGCAGCATTTGCCTTCCCTATCCTTACCGGGGAATCGAACCCGGGTTGCGCTGCTCAGCCTGAAGGACTACACGAACCAGCCCGTAGGTAAAAATATCCTTACCGGGGGGAATCGAATCCGGGTATCCAGGGTAATGAGGTAGGCATCACGCCTACCAAGTATTACACATTGTAAGCCCATGGATGTTCCTGTTATTCACCTCGTACGACAGGCATGGGGTTATCGCGTGTACTCTCAGTTTGAGAGTCCCTTTTAGTCGCCTCTTACAACTGGAAGAGGATACTGTAGGTGCACCCAAGATAAGAGCTCATGGATGTAGTCGCCTCTTACAACAGGCAGAAGATACTGTAGGTGCACCCAGGATAAGAGCTCATGGATGTAGTCGCCTCTTACAACAGGCAGAGGATACTGTAGGTGCACCCAAGATAAGAGCTCATGGATGTAGTCGCCTCTTACAACAGGCAGAGGATACTGTAGGTGCTCCCAGGATAAGAGCTAATGGATGGCCCTTTTTAGCCACCTCTTACGACGAGCAGGGGATACCATGAGTGTTTACAAGTTGTAAGCCCATAGATGTGCCTTTTAGTTACCTTAATTAAGATCACGGTCGCTTCTACTGCGCGGTTTAGGTCACGTAGCTGTCAGCTTACATTCGAGGATAGCGGTTTCAAACCCCCTACTCTTGTAGTCGTTAACGTACAGACTCAGCTATATGCCCTGTAGTCGTCAACTGCATGCCTTTAGGGCGCTGAAGCAGGACGGCAGTTTAGTGAATCCCGGGTTTGAGCGGCGGTCGCTTGGTAGACCAAAGCCCTTTAGAGCTGTATGCTATGAAATTGAAATATTATCTCAACTTCTATATATGCGATAAATATTTTATTATAATTCTCAAAATGCATAGAAGTGTAAAAGTGCTTCGTATGCTAAGTCATGTCCGGTTATGCTAGCGACGTGCAGACTGAATCCTTCAGTGTAGTAAAAATGCCGGCAGGTATTGAACATTGATCGATACGTAGGTACAAGCAATTCTCCCCTCCTCTCTTACTTTCAGCGAAGCTGCTTTGAACAGAGGTAGGCGCACGTGCGTGCGTACTGTTTAATTATTATCATTGACAGATGTCTGCCGTCTACTCCATCATCGGTAATTGTTATCTGCTTGCGCCTTGATTTTCTACATTCATCTGTAAAAAGTAATTTCGATTTAAAAAATATTATTAATTTCTTATGTTTATCTTTCTTCTTTTTAGATAAAAGGAGCCACATAAGCCACGTTTACTGATTGATATATTTTTGTCGTATCCACAACGCAGAAAGTAGTAGGGAGTAGTTATCTGCTGTCTATTCCATCATCGATGATTATTATCTGCCAAAAATCTTGCGGCTTGATTTTCTACATTCATCTCAAAAATGTAATTCGATTTTAAAAATTATTATTATTTTAATTTGATTTTTATATTTCTTCTTTTTGGAAAAGAAGAAGTCACATAAGCCACGCTTACTGATTGATGTTTTCTTCTCATATCCACGTCGCAGAACTAGGGAGGTGGTTTCAACGATCGTAGAAAGGACTAGGATGTGCTTTTCCGTATCTTCTTTCAACGCATACATCACTTAAATGTATGTTTTTATCTTTTAATTTTCTAGTTATGTAAATAAAATATATACAATTCTAAAAATAGTACATTTGATCTCTTGAAAAATGGAAAGGATTAACCATCCAGGATGGTTTTCACGGACCCCAACAAGACGGCTAATTGATCTTCCTCTTAATGAACAATTTAAATTAATTTCACTTCGGAAAATAACTACGAGATTTGGTGTTAGAATACTGTGTATCTGCGAAGAATTTCAATTATTTCTACCTAATAGATTTAATGCTTTATCAGATTCAGAAATAGAACATATAAATCAACGAACAATTGCGTTAATATATAATGGAATAGAGAACAGCACATGTATACTTCGTTTTGTTGATATTTAATTTAATGACATAGCATCTAATTGGGAAACTATTCATACATGTTTTTCATCACGTATACTAAGTGGTATTGTAAGAAATTCATTGAATATTATAGATACAAATTCGTTTTTAATATCTTGCTATAATGTATTTGAAGAAAAAGTGTCTCATTTGCTAAGTATGCATATTGCGCTGACGCTAAATGCCTCACTTGCCTGTTCATTAAATCTCTTTAAAGATAATGATGAAATTCATGAAACATTTTACATATCATGGAAAATGACAATCTTTACGTTCGGATAATATTTCGGAATGGTTCGTGAACACCTTGTAGACGAATTGCTTGCCAAATTTCAAAAGTTTGAATTGGGTGCGAGAAATAAAGCTCTACTAACTATTTCTCAGCTTCATATTAATGTCTTTAAATTTCATCCATGACATTCAGGTAGACTTCCGCAAGCCATTGTAGATAAGAGAACAGTTATCAATATTCAGAATAAAGGTGACTATTGCTTTCTATGCTGTATCGCAATGGCGTTAAAACCAGCAACACATCATCCATCTAGAACTTCACAGTATAAAGATATGTTTATTGAGTTGCGAAAGACGTTAAATATTGACGGTGTTTCTTTTCCCAAGGACTTTAGAAACGTTTCTAAATTTGAGAAAAACAATCCTAATTTTTCGTTTTCCATGTACGGTGTAAACGGAGAGAGTATTGTTGGACCACTTTATACAGCTTCTTCTCCAAAACAACACCATATTCATCTTTTGTATGTTTGCGATGAAAACGCGAGCTACTACTGTTTTATAACCAACCTTTCACGTTTCATACACCCACAACTTCAATCGCACAGAGAAAAGACGTATACAGGTGACAGATGCTTGCAATACTTTACAACAGAAAGCATGTTAGCTACACACTTAGTTGATTGTACAACACAGCCAGCCGTAAAACTTGTTCTTCCAAATAGTGAAAATGCTTAAATGAAATTTGAGAATTATTATCGTCAGGAATGTGTTCCGTTTACTGTTTATGCACATTTTGAATGTTTTACAGCACCTTTTCATCGTTGCCAACCAGACTTGACTGAACCATATACTGATTATATACAGAAGCATACACCATTTTCTGTAGCAAACAAAGTTGTTTGTTTATACGATTCGTCATTATCATTTTTAACGTGTATCGAGGAGAAAAGTGCACTGAATGGTTGTTAAATGAATTGTAAGAGTTAGCACATCGTGTTCTTATTCTTATATCAAATCTAGTTCCAATTCAAATGACACTGAATGATATGATTATGCATAATGAAACTGATGAATGTCACATCTTTAAACAGCCAACTACAAGGTTAGAGGTCACTGCCACTTTGCTGGACCTGCAACATTTTATATCGTGTTCCAAAATTTAGTCCTTGTTTTTTTCATAACTTGTTTGGCTACGACAATCATTACATTGTTCGTGACTTTGCAAGATTAAATTGCACAAAGCTCGCTGTCATTGCACAAAATCATGAGCGCTTTATTTAATTCAGTCAGCGTGTAGGCGATATTAGCATTCGCTTTCTAGATTCCTATACATTTAAGAACTTTTCTCTTGATACGCTTGTAAATGGACTTTAAAACGACTACTTGAAATAAATTCGTGAGAATTTTCCAGATCCTGAGCAATTTAAACTTTGAATAAGAGAAGGTATTCTGCTATATGATAATATTCAAACCTTCCAAACGTCAGAAGAAACAAAATTACCTCCTCAGTCTGCATTTACTAGTGTATTAAATGAATGTAGTACACCGTCACTAAGCTCATCCTTATACGATAAGCATACATTATCGATTTCAGATGAAGACTATTTGCATGCATGTAATGTGTGGTCAACATTTAATACACAGTCATTAGGTGAATATGCAGACTTGTGTATTTGAAGGTGGACACACTTTTACTCTGAGATGTGTTTTAAAGGTTTCGTACAATGTGTTTAACTATTTATGATTAGCCCCTTTCTATTACTACATGAAGCCCGGCCATGTTAAAGTATACTGGGGTTAAACTTGAACAGCTTACTGATGTCGGCATGCTTTTGTTTTCTGAACGCGGAATTCGCGGTGGACTTGTTTCGCTTGTTAGCAGGCATGCCATTGCAAATAATCCCTACCTCAAGAATTAAGATTCAGAGAAAGATTCTTATCGTATGTATTTCGATGTTAATAATCTGTAAGGTAGGCAGTGTCACAGGCATTACCATGTAAAGATTTCGTATGGCTAACAGAATCTGAAATTGAACATTTGATGTTTTTCTAGCTGCTAAAGATCCTAATCGCGGTTTCGTGTGAGAGGTTACGCTTACATACCTTTCTAATCTGCATAATTCCCATTCTGACCTTCCTTTTTTATTGAAAAGTTATTCTTGCTGATACTACATCAAAGCATGTTAAACTGCTAGCTATTCGTTTTCCAAAAAATGGTATGTTATTCGCATACAATGTCTTGTTCAATGTCTAGAATACGGGTTACAATTAGAGTGTGTTCACCGTATTATCGTGTTTAAGCAGGAAGTATGGCTTAAACCGTACATGGATTTAAATGCAGAGCATCGTCAAAGTGGTACTTCAACATTTGAGAACACATTTTTCAAACTCATGAATAACTCCATCTATGGAAAAAGTATGGCAAATGTACGCAAACATCGCGACATTCATTTAAGTAATCAATAGGATGGACGGTATGAGGCACGCAAGTACATCTCAAAACCGAATTTTAAATCCTATCATGTAATTGATCGTGACCTTATTACTGTTGAAATGAAAACATAGATCGTTAATACGAAGCCAATTTATTTGGGAATGGTCATACTACATTCTACGAAACTAAAAACGTATGATTTTCATTATGGATTTGCAAAGCAGCAGTTTTCTGATCTTTCACTTTTGTATATGGATACAGAGAGTTCTATTTATCATATTCGGAATAGAGACGTCTACAATGTAATGCTAAACCATTCTGAATACTTCGACACTTCTTCCTTTTCACCATGTATTCAATTTTACATTAAGCCACTTAATATGAAAGTTATTGGTCTTATGAAAGATGAACGTGGTATGAATATTATGACAGATTTTATTGGTTTAGCACCAAAAATGTACGCCTATGAGACTGAAAATTCACAAACTGTGAAAAAGGCAAAAGGCGTACGTTCAAGAGTAGTTAGTCAATTACTTGTTCAACACTATCGCAGTGTACTATCACCTAAAAATGCTGTTTTATGTACACGGAAAAGAATACAGTCACGCAGATATCGTGTTCTTATAATTGAGCAGAATAAAGGTTCATGAATTGCATTTGATGATAAACGTGTGTGGAATAGTGATTCTATTACCAGTGTACCATGGGACTACAACAACATATAGCTGTTTGTTATGCCATGTGTAAATAATGTACGAATAATAATTAGATGTAAGAAGGGGAAAATATTATTACATCATCATTTATTTAAAATGTTATTTTTCTATATTCAAGATGTAAAATATCAATCACTCATTCAAAATGTAACATTATATCTATTTTCACAAAAATATTTTCGAAAATGATCAAAATCACTAATAATACAAGAATGCTATAATGTGTATTTTTACTATAACAGATTAACTTGAAATAATAATGTCAATGATGATGATGATGATGATGATAAATAATACAAAAATGGTGTATTGTTTTATTTCGCTAAAATAGATTATCATCAGATATCTATTCTTCTTCCTTTCTCCATCTGTTTATGATTTTTAGAACATTTCAAAACGGTAAATAAGTATTAATTCCTCCTACCGCGCCCTTCTCTTATCAATCGAAAAGGAAAGATATGAATATTGAAAAAGGGAAAAAGTATTACCTTCTCCTTACCGCATCCTCCTCCTACCACTCTTTCCTCTCCTTTTCTTAAATAAAAAGTGGAAAAGGAAAAAGTGCAAGTAAAAATCTTATGCGACACAAGAACAAGAGGACAGCGCTACACAATGCTTTCCAGTTTAATAACGTAAGCATATCCTCTTATCCGGTATTATTTGCAAACTAGACTGGGAGATCGACATCAGTTATGATTTCTAGGAAGGTAGTGTCATGTCGAGAAGGCCAGCTTGCATGAAAACCATGTCGGGAAGGGTCTTGTCGGGAATGGAACCTAGCAATAAAACTATGCTGGAAAAGAACATGTCCAGAAGGGCAGCTTGCCTTAATCCATTGTGGTTAGGCCCCCTGGCTTTAGGATCGTTCAAGAAAGTTCGGAAACGTGGCTAAGTCCTGTCATTATCATTTAAATTCCACGCTCCCTACGTAGCTAAGACGGTAGCAGTGAGGTTTCGCCCCGTCAAGATGGCAGCAGTGAGGTTAGCGATGTTCTGTTGTCCTCAACAGTGAGGTTAGGGTCCATCAACATGACAGCTGTCAAAAGCACGTGGATTTCGATTCCGCGCACCTACGTGCATAAGGTGGCAACGGTGAGGTTAATCCCTGTCAAGATCGCCGCACTGAGGTTAGCAGCGCCCACGTGGTTAGGGCCTGTCAAGACGTCAGCTGCCACAATGCATGTGGATTTCAAATTCTGCGCGCCTACATGCATAGGGTGGCAACAATAAAGTCAGGCCATGTCAAGAAATCTACACTGAGATAAGCAGCACCCACGTGGTTAAGACCTGTCGAGATAACAGCTGTCAAAAACCACGTGGATTTCTAATTCCGCGCGACCACGTGCATAAGGTGGCAGCAATGAAGTTAGGCCCTGTTATGATTATAGCACTGAGGTTAGCGATGTTCTGTTGTCCTCAAAAGTAAGGTTAAGGTCCGTCAAGATGGCAGCTGTCAAAAAGCACGTGGCTAAGCACGTGGCCTTGTTTGTACACAATGTGACATCACGATCACGTGGTCACTACCTCATGGGGGTCAATTACCCAGGGGTCAATGACCTCGGGTGCTGACACAGCAAAATAATGTTGACGGCATGGTTTGTTATCCCCACAGCTCCTCTACTTTTGGGGGCTTACATTCTGGCTAAGAATGGGGCTCATACCTTGGATTTGGTTGTAGCTCACACCTTGACTAGGAATGGGGCTCACTCACTGGATATGGTTGGAGCTCACATCCTGGCTAACAGTGAAGCTCACACACCGGCTGAGTTTGGGGCTCATATCCTGGCTAGGAATGGGGCTCACTCACTGGATATGGTTGGAGCTCACATCCTGGCTAAGAGTGGGGCTCACACACCGGCTAAGTTTGGGGGCTACCACTCTGGCTAGGAGTGGGGCTCACACACCGGCTAAGTTTGGGGCTCACACACCGGCTATGTTTGGGGCTCACACCCTGGCTAGGAATGGGGCTCACTCACTGGATATGGTTGGAGCTCTTATCCTGGCTAAGAGTGGGGCTCACACCCTGGATATGGTGAGCTCACATCCTGGCTAAGAGTGGGGCTCACACACCGGCTAAGTTTGGGGCTCACACACCGGCTGAGTTTGGGGCTCATATCCTGGCTAGGAATGGGGCTCACTCAGTGGATATGGTTGGAGCTCATATCCTGGCTAAGAGTGGGGCTCACACACAGTCTAAGATTGGGGGCTTACACTCTGCCTAAGAGTGGGGCTCACACCCTGGATATGGTTGGAGCTCACATCCTGGCTAAGAGTGGGGCTCACACACTGGATATGGTTGGAGCTCACATCCTGGCTTAGAGTGCAAAGTCTCTCTGTAGCGGACTCTTACTAATGAGTACTCATTCTCATGTTATTGTGAAGTGATGGCTAGAAAATCTCATATGCTGCTTTCATCATCTCTTGAATGTAGTAGAGTTTTGATGATTATAACTTACCTACTGATGTAAGTTCGCAGTCCGCGCACGACATTCTCGCATGTTCGCTGTCAGCACTTGGTTGGAACTCCGTTTGCAGCTCACACACGTCGGCACCCATTGTCACCTTCCACGTTGCACCAGAACACCCAATTACCTTCTAGAGCATGAGTGGAATGTGTAATCTAAAATGCTTCAATTTGCTCCAGTTCTTTCGAGAGGTAGGTGTATGTCGTTATCAGACCCCGCATTCAATATCATAACACCTCTGCTTGTGTTTACCGATATTTTGTTGACGAAGGTAATAATTTCTTACAATGTTATAAAGTATCCGCGTCATAATTAGGTGCTTCGATATATGACGGTGCAATGTGAAACTGTCTAATTGTACGCGACAACTAGATGACGATGTCCGAAATGCACCGTAAGTCATGGATGTCGGTTATTTTTAAGAGATATCACATAGCACAGCCCACTGTGTTGCTTATACAAAAGAAGTAAAATGCATCGGCAGAAATACTTCCGGGATGATCCGGCACTTACAAACGCAGAATATGAGTGAAGAGGAATCGTCACAGAACATATCCGGGCCGGTCTGAATCACAAGAAGCTACCCTGCCGACAACGATTGTGAGGCATACAGGTAGGTTTACATCCTAATAACAGTTATTAACCAGTTATACGGGTTATTTAGCTAAGAAGTCCACTTGAAATAACTCGTGAATAGTTTAAGATACTGGCATTCTGTCCACTTTCTTTAATGTGTATTAAGGAGCTCATAGTTGAACATGCAGTGCTTTCCTAGGCTTTTGACAAAATTTATCGTCAGCACGTTTCCATATGAGAACTGCTGCTTACACTCGTAGTTACTGGGACGTCGCACAGCTCGCAGCACACGAGAATCGGTCTCGAAAGCGTTGCCCATCACCTTTTTGGAATAATTGGAGCAAAGTGCGGCATTTTAGATTACACGTTCCAGTCATGTGTAATGGTGGTTGCATATGTAGCAAAGCACATCTTCGCCGTCTCAAGTTCGAATAATGCACGCCTCTACTATCCAAATAGGTGTACACCCTATCTACAGTTATTCACAAATTATGCAGGGTTATTCGGCTAAGATGTCCACCCCAAATAAGTCGTGAACAGTTTAAGACACCGACATTCTGTTTTCACTTTCCTTAATGGTATTAAGGGGTTCATAGTTGAACATGCAGTACCTTTCCAGGCTTTCGACAAAATGTATTGGCTCACACGTTTTCATATGAGAACGTTATTTAACGGAATAACTGCCAATGATATACTATCAAGTTCGCAGCCGTAGTTGCTGGTACGTTGCACAGCTTCCACTACAGGCGGATCGGTCTCGAGATTCTCGCGAGAGTCTCGAGATCTGCGATGTCAGTCTCGAGAGTCTCGAGCGAGAGCGTTTCCCATCACTAGGTTAAGCTTCAACTGGTCAGCGAGAACGCGGCGGCTATTACAGAATGGGAAGAACGTGACAGTGAAGCAATGTCAGATATCATCTTGGCGATTCAACTCTGGGAATTGAAATAGGTAAAAGACTGTGTCACTTCGCGCGAACTGTGGCTAAAACTAGGGTCGATTTTCCAATCGAAGTGGCCAGCGTGGAAAGTAACATTATTAAAGCAGATCGTGCTTCAAAGAATGAGTTAAGATGGGGATGTATGTGATCATTTGCGGATATTTTCCGACGCCGTGGACAAGCTCAATGGTATGGACGTCGTAATCGACGATGATTTGTTATCCATATTACTTCTGTATAGCTTGCCAGTCAGTTTCGAATACTTCCGGTGCACGATAGAATCTCGCGACGAACTTCCAAAGCCCGAGGTATTACGCACAAAAATTATCGAAGAAGGTGACGCGAGGAGCAGTGACCAGAACAAAATGATGCAAGACTGTATGACTGTTGAACGAAAATATAAGAACAAGAATTATAGAAAGCCCACAAGCAAAGTCGACAAGGGCAAAAATGAAGATTCACATCTCTTCGTTGTTATCGTTGTAAAGAGATAGGTCATAAGGCGAATGAGCGCAAATCGAGTAAAAATGATCACGACAATGCTCACAAGGCCGAAGGAAGTACCTCGCTATATATTACATCAGAACTGAACTCTTGCAAGTTCATAACGGACCGCGACGCAGATACAGTGTGGTGCATCGACAGCGGCTGTACATCGCACATGTATAAAACTCTGGACTATTTTTCAGAAGTAGAATTCGATGTTTCTGACAGTTTAAAGTTAGCGAACAGTTCTACAACCAAAATAAGTGCAAAATTTGTTGTGACAATGTCAGTGAGCGTTGATGGTGGTTATAAAAGTTTCAACTTTTGCCATACATTATACGTACCTGATCTGCGTACTAATCTACTCTCAGTCGGGAAGATCGTAGACAGGGGTCACCGCGTACTGTTTGACAAAACATCCGCTAGAGTTACAGATGCGAACGATAGTACCTTATTCGTTACACATAGAAAAGACGGACTTTATTTCGTTAATGGGTCGTACACGGAAGGATAGCGAAAAATTGCCCGAGCTGAAGATACGCGCAAAAGGTCTATTATGGACTGGCACATTCGATTGGGGCATCTAAACATAGAGGAACTACGTGAGGCAGTGAAGAATAAAAGGATAGAGGGAATCGAAGTCATCGACACTGAAGAGGATTTTGAATGTGAGATCTGTCTCCAGGAAAAGATGACACGCACTCCTTTTCCTAAGAAGTCCGATAGGAGAATAGAACCAGGGGAATTGATTCGTTCCGAAATTTGTGGCTCTACGAGGGTCTCCTCGAATGGAAACACGCGTTACTTCGTCACATTCGTCGGCGATGCGACTGGATGGTGCGAAGTGAAGTTTCTTCGCCAGAAAAATGAAGTCTTTGATGAGTTTCTAGAAAACGTTTGAAACACAGAAAAGCGGGAAGATAAAATTTCGCAGCCTGATAATTGTACGGAGTGCGTGAATTCCCAATTCGACGCGCTGTTGAAAAGCTGCGGAATCCTACGACGCCTGACGATTCCGCTTAACACGGAACAAAATGTAGGAGCAGAAAGGAAAATCCGTACACTCGTCCAGATGGCCAGATATTTATTAATGCAGTCCGGACTTCCTCCTTCTTCCTGCGCAGAGGCTGTTGCAACAGCAAAGTACAGTAAGAACAGATGTCCTACAAGTAAACTGAGTGGGCGAACTCCTTGGGATGGATGAACTCCTTACGAAGCCTGGACTGGAAATGTTCCAAATGTTTCAAATTTCGAAAAAGGTTGGATGTGAGACCTACGGCCTAAATCGATGCCCGAGCGTAGTAAAATTCGACCCTCGGGGAAAAGGGGCATATTCCTAGGATATGCGGAGCAGTCCAAAGGTTTCGGAATTTGGATACCACAGGAACGGAAGGTGGAAATCTCACGTGATGTCAAGTTTTTGAAAGGAGACAGAAAAGAGCAAAAATACGATACTGATATTTTCCAAAGTCAGCGCCCAAATGTAGAGCATTTTGATGAAGATCATCCCAGGATAGAGCCTGAGCAGGTTGATCCTTTCATCAATGTAAACATAATTCGTAGACACACAGAACGTACAGAAAGCATCAAACATCCGGGTAGTTCAGAAGAATAATTTATTGGTTTTGGAAATGAACCAGAACCAGAAATACGACAATCTCGACATACTCCAGGAAGACCAAATATGATTCGTTCGGGAACACGGGGCAGACGTCGACCAGGAACACTGTGGAGGACAAATTGATTCTGTATGTCTGGCTGAGGTTCCGATTTAGATGGCAATTTTAGGTCCAGAGAAAAATGAGTGGATGCTGGCGATTTGTCTCTTTTCTAATAAACAATACATGGGATCTTGTTGACCGCCCAGAAAATAGGACGACTATTGGAAGTCGTGTAGTCCTTAGGAATACGTCCGGAGCAAACGGCGAGATCACAAGAAAGAAGGCTAGAGTCGTGTCCAGGGTCTTTTCCTAGAGGCCAGATATAGATTACACTGAAACGTTCGCACCAGTAGCACGACTCAGCTCAATACGAATGGCTATTGCGCTCGCTGCTCATAGTGGAATGTATGTTCGACAATTCGATGTAGCAACTGCATACATAAATGGAATTGTTGAAGAGGAAATCTTTATGGAGTTAGCAAACTGTACCAGAGAAATACTTGAATTCATCCTACAGGAAATCAACGCAACATCCGAGATCATAGATGAAGCCAAGAGGATGCTGAAAATGCTGAACAAGGATCGTGTGTGCCATATTAAAAAGGCTCTGTATGGTTTGAAGCAGGCTGGCCGCTGTTGGCATCAACGCTTGAACGAGCAACTACTAAAGCTTGGCGTCAAACCAACGTCCGGCGATTAAAGCGCATATGTGAAGGGTTCAGATTGTTATGATCTCCTAAATACAGTTTATATTGATGACATTTTAGTTTTGTCACGGAACTCGAGAGAAATTGACGAGGTCCACAAATTTCTACAAAATTCGTTTGAGGTCAAAGATCTAGGAGACAATAAGTACTGTCTCGGGATTGAGCTTTCCTGAGATGAATCCGGTATCACCTTGAAACAGAAGGGTTGCGTTGTGGATATTTTATATCGCTTTCGAATGTCTGATTGAAAACCCGTGGCTACACCAAATGAAGCTGGAGTTAAACTGCAAGATCAAGTAATTGGTCCAAGGGTGATGGCGAGAGATCCCCTACAGAGAGCTCATAGATGCACTTATGTACCTATCAACTGCAACGCGTCCAGACATATCTCCAGCAGGGAGTGTCTTAAACCAATACAATGATTCTTTTGGCAAAGAACACTGGCAAGAGGGAAAGAGTGTACTAAGGTACCTGAAGGGTTCTTCTGTTGTGGGAATCATCTTTGGAAGCGATACCAGTAATTTAACTACCTATGCAGATGCTCATTGGCCTGCATGCATCAACGATCACAGATCATACACAGGTTTTGCCTTTACAATGTATGGCGGAGTCGTATCTCGGGAATCCAGGAAACAACGAACAGTGGCATTGTCCTCAACGGAGGGTGAATATATGGCCCTGAATGAGGCTTCAAAAGAGGCAGTGCACTTACTAAGACTAACAAGGGAGTTAGGCATTAACAGTGTGTCGGCTGTACAGCTATATAACGACAACATTAGAGCTCAGAAGCTTGCTGGAAATCATGTTTTCCACTCTCGGACTAAGCGCATTGATGTGCGACATCATTTTGTACAAGAAGTTCTTTCATCTGCGGACATTCATCTCGAATACTTGTTAACTGAGAAGATGCCTGCAGTCATATTAACCAAGGGACTCACAAACTGGAAGTGCTTAGAATGTCTGGGTTTCAGAAGAATGAAACGCTGAAGCTGGTTCAGCCTTCGAAAGGGGGTGTTGAGAATATTTATATATATTCATGTGACTCTGGCTGAGCCACCATCAAGTAGCGCTACCTCCATATCGGTCACGGTGTTTAATTTCCCAATAGGGTGACGAATATCTATTGAAAATTATACTATATATTGCAGCTGTCGATGCGATGCCTTTTCATTCTTTAGCTTGAATGCATGCAGCAACGGTCAATACTCAGTATAAATCACTAAATGACGACCTACAAGTAAATTTCTGTAATATTTTATGGACTGGTAGATGTTTAGAAGTTGCCGGTCATAAATGCTGTATGCCTGTTTTGCGTCATTCAACTTTTTTGAATAAAAGGCAAACGGCTTCCATCCGTCTCCTTCAAGCTGCTGCACACTTCCTATAGGGTAGTTACCAGCGTCAGTCACAAGAGTTAGTATGAAGTTTAGATTGGGATAACTTACCATTGTTGCTTCACTTAGGTCTTTCATATTGTTGACTGCTTCAGGTGTCCATTGAAATTTTCGCTCGTTTTAGATATTCGTGTAGAAAAGTTTGGGTCTCAGAAGCATTGATGAGGTATCTCCTGTAGAAGTTTGTCATTCCCAAAAACGATCTGACTTCTTGAATAGTTTCTGTTAGTTTGAGATTTACAATGACGTCAACTTTCTCTGGTAGTGGCTGGGTCTCCTTTGATGTTATAAGGTAATCTATGCCTTTGCTGGCGAAATGTAGAGTTTACAGTGTACTATGTCTTCTGGTACGGACTAGAATAAATTTGTTACTTGTCTCAGTCTCATCCTTGGCTTTGACAATATGAAAGTGACCGAGGCATGAGCGATTCTAGTAACACGGCTCCTTATGCAGGCAGTCCCTGTTATGAATTGTGTGAAATTATCGCTCATATGTTTAGTTGGTGCATGCATTTAAATGGGCTTGGCAGACTGATATGTAATAGCAAATTCTGCCTCAGTGAGGAAACCTCACTCCTCATTTCCCTAGTATGCCCCTTCAGTGACACCTAGGCTATCGATGACAACTGTTGGTGGAGCTGTAGAGGATCAAACCACCTTCGGGCTGAATACCTAACATACACAAGGTAACCTAAGAATTATAGTTGTTCTACTGTGATAACAGGCTTGGACACGTTAATACATAGACCATTCAATTATTCAGTTACTATTCAATTATTATTATTATTCAATCGTTCAAACCCTATTCTGAGATGTTGTCTATGCTCTTCTTCAGAACTTGAACTGATTATACAATAATCCATGGATGCAAAAATAAAATCCAGTCCTCTGAACACTTCATTGACAAACCGTTGATGAGTTTCTAATTTTAAACGGCGTAACGTTGAACTCCTAAATGTCGAGTGGTGTTATCACCGCGGTTTTTGGTTTGTCCTCTTCGGCGGGAGAAGTTTGAAAATAGGCGCTAAAGAGGTCGATTTTCTTGTCTAGTAGGAAATGCTGAAAATCCTTTATCCTTGGAAAGGGGTATCGATCAAGTACCGATTGATTATTGAGTCTGCGAAGGTCAGCGCAAGGGCGCAACGTGCCATCCTTCTTCAGTGCTAAGTGAAAGAAGTAGCCCACTGAGAATTTGACGGCCGAATTGAACCATGGTTGAGTATGAATTTTAATTCTTCCTTGGCTATTACTAGCTGTTTGCAATCAAGTAGGTATGGGTGAGCTGATACGGGTTTTACCTTAGTAACGATATGGTACTTTACAATCATGCTTGATGTGAGGAGACGTGATGTAGTGGCTCCATGGTGGCACGGAGATCAAGCAAAAAAGCAAAAAGAAAAAAGGAGATGAAAAATCGAGGAGAGAGGTCGCATGGTAGTTGCTTCTCTTCCGTGGAGGCCAGAGAAAACAGAAAAGTTGCTGTAACAATCTCCTTTCAGGGCGATGTTGGTGATTTAAAATAAATGGAGTCTGTTATTCTCCTGAATATTTCATTAATTTCTACTCAACACTTTCTCGGGGATTGATGTTAAAAATGAATTTGCCCTTTCGGGGAGCCTTTAAACCTCTGTAATATACTAGTCATTGGTATGGAATTAAAAGATAGAGCTGGGTGAAGAATCGCTTATATTATCGTATTTACGCTTTGCCATCCGTGCCGTTGTGAGTAGGTAACTTGGCATCCCTACATGTCCTACTTATGTCTTTCACTGTGCAGTTAGGGATGGAGGAAATCATTAAATACCGACATATTGATATTAAAAAACTTCTTCGAGATTCGATATATTATACATAATATATCGATATATTGAAGTGGTGTCGATATATCGCAAAAGATTTTTTAAGTTGCCGATGAGACGAATACATTCCTGTTCGTCGATATACCTAAAAAGAACATCCTTAAATCAAATTATTGTGTAGGTGAAGTGAGCTAACAATATACAATGGAAAAAAAAATTAAACTTCGCATGCATCTGCTTTAGGCTATTGCTACGGGAACAAGTTTCAGAGTTTTTAATATCATATAGTACTCAATCCAGGATCTAAATATAATGTTCCCTTCTACCTAACATGATTACACGTAAGAAACAGTCTTTAAATTTTGAAGGTTTTAACAAGTTTTACACTTGATTTGACACATGTACGCATTTAAGAACAACTTGTCCTACAAAGCCAATCATTTTAATAATCTCTTCATCACATAAAGCTGTAGAGTCTCATCTTGTTTTTTAATTTAGAATGGATTTCAATAACATCCCCTCAGAAATTCCTGAATTTCGATGAAATTTCTTGAGATCATCACTTGAACTTACATGACGTTTAAACCAAGACACTAAGTCGCTACATTTTGAAATGACCTCTTTAAGGCGTTCTGAATTTCGCAGGGAATTTTCGTACACCGGATTCAAGGTATGTGCAAACATGGTAGGCCTATATGGGAATTTTTCAAATCTATTAAATATGGCTTCAACAATATTTCCACCATTGTCTGAAACGACAGCAGCTAGTTTTATTTCGGAACTCCATAGTCATTTATAACTTCAACCAGTTTCAAGCCTATATATTCTGATGTGTGTGATTCACTCCGCTCATAAATCGTACCCCAGTATTTACTAGTGGCGGTGGTTTCTGAGGAGCACATGAGCACGTGAACCCCCAGTTTTAATACAACTTTACGCTTTCATGGATAATTTAAAACGTTCATTTCTTTCGACCTGATTTCGACAATCGATCGAAATCATTCGACTTATAGCGATGCTCCGTTACAGCGACAGTTGTTCGCTTTGATTGACAGTGGATAATGCGCTATTGTGCTGAAGACTATGCGCATGCGGAACGCAGATATCGTCATATTTTATGCACTGATATTCTCATTAGCGAGGAGCACGGTAAGGTACGTGCCTTTCCGTCTAGAGCCACCCTCAAAGCAGTCGCAGTATTACAGTTGACCACAAGGGTCCAACACAGCCTCGCAAGAGCTACTATTTCATTACATTACCGGCAGATTTTGCTAGTAATTCTGAATAGGCATTTGCTAGCTCGTTGTGAACAGGTGTTCGTAATCGCGCGAAGAAGTATGCTTTACCTTGTGGTTGGAAAATTTTTTCAAGTGAAATTTATTTGGTTGTTGTTTTTTGCTTCTCTGTTCGTATGGTTTGTAACCATGGTATTCTTTGTGTAAGAGGAAATGAATTCGGTTCAGGTAATTTTAACCAGCGAAATATTAACCTATCAGAGTAAGTTATAAATTAAAAGGCTTGGACCGGACAGACCAGTTATAATTATCGAAAAAATTACAAAACTGACAAATGTGAGTATAGGCGTAAGTTTAAAAGAGAAGTGTATGAAACACGCAAGTGCTCTGTGGATGCAGATCTAGGAATGCGCTTTTTTGTTTGCCCTGTTTATTGTTCAACAAAGAAAGAAATGTATAGAATTCAGCTGGGTGCAGAGATCTCGCTCATCTGAGTGCAAAAATAAATTAACATGAAAATTCTCATGTACACGAAAACGCGATTATTGAATTCCCTATGCTATTGTTGTATAGAATTTCCAAGACGAGAATAATTTAGATGTGATACAGGAGAACCCTGATTAACCGAGATAATTTGGAGAATATTTGTGTCAATTCGGAAACGATTATTTAAAAAAATCGACCGGTAAATGCGGTTCACATTATTTCTATGCTTCACGTCATACCCAGATTAACTGCGTGCTATTTAAAAACCATGAATAATGCTCGCGTCCTTCAATGTTCGCAGTGCAATAATTATGGAATTTACTTCTGTTCTACACTGACACAGCCAGCCCCGTGGTGTGGGAATAGCGCGCCTGCCTCTTACCCAGATGCCCCTGGTTCGATTCCCGGCCACTTCAGGGATTTTTACCTCAATTTGAGGGCTGGTTCGAGGTCCATTCAGCCTACGTGATTACAATTGAGGAGGTATCTGAAGGTGAGATGGCGTCCCCGGTCTAGGAATCCAAGAATAACGGGCGAGACGATTCGTCGTGCTGACCACACGAAACCTCACAATCTGCAGGCCACCGGGCTGACCAGCGATCGCTTAGTAGGCCAAGGGGTTTGGTTCTGTTCTACACTAATCCCCAGGTGAACTTCGTGCTATTTAAAAACCACGAATAGTGCTCGCATCCTTCAATATTCGCAGTAGTAGTAAAGTTATTATGAATTTTACATTTTGCTCTACACTAACATATTGGTCTACTATAAAATTTATGTTCGGTTACAAGGGTTCTGCCATATAATTTGTGAAAAAGTAACGTACAAGGAACTTTTAGTGAACTGATTTATGTACCTAAGTTACTTTTTTTGCTTATTTGAGTCATGAACAAAAATGTTGTTATGAACCCCCTAAAAATTTTGTCAGGAGCCGCCACTGGTATTTACTGAAGCTAATTCCTGCTCCTTTGCAAAGTGCAGCATCACGACTAAAAATCTTTTCATCTGAATATTCATCCATATTTCTGTTGTTAATGCAACATGATTTAAACATGTTACTTTTGTCCTAAACTTGGATACAGATACATAAGCTTAATAATTTTTATTTATTAGATCTTTAGTTGTATATCTTGAAGGAACTACCGTATATAACGGGAGGCCATAACTGTCATCAGCTTCTTAAATCCACTCCCCTCCAGAGTGCTCGAGGGTAAGATCATTTTCAACAACTAGAGGGAAGAATATTTTGGATGTGGTGCTGATAAAACCAGATGAGCTCTATAGAGAAACCGAAGTAATAGATGGTATTAGTGATCACGAAGCTGTTTTTGTCATAGTTAAGAATAAATGTGAAAGAAAGGCAGGTATTAAAATTAGGACTATTAGGCAGTACAGTATGGCTGACAAAACAGGCATGAGGGAGTTTTTAAAATGTAACTATAATCGCTGGAAAATGGTAAATAAAAATGTAAACAGACTCTGGGATGGGTTTAAAGCAGTTGTTGGGGAATGTGAAAATAGGTTTGTACCTTTAAAGGTGGTAAGGAATGGTAAGGATCCACTATACTATAACAGAGAAGTAAAGAGATTAAGAAGGAGATTCAGGTTGGAACGGCATAGAGTTAGAAATGGTTGTGGAAGTAAGGAGAAATTGAAGGAACTTACTAGAAATTTGAATCTAGCAAAGAAGGCAGCTAAGGATAACATGATGGCAAGCATAATTGGTGGTCATACAAATTTTAGTGAAAACCAGAAATGTATGTATAGGTATTTTCAGGCAGAAACAGGTTCCAAGAAGGACATTCCAGGAATAATTAATGAACAAGGGGAGTGTGTATGCGAGGATCTTCAAAAGGCAGAAGTATTCAATCAGGGGTATGTAAAGATTGTTAGTTACAAGGATAATGTCCGGACAGGGGAGATGAGTAACACTAAAGAAGTATTGAAATTTACCTATGATGACAATGACATTTACAGTAAGATACAAAAGTTGAAAACTAGAAAAGCAGCTGGAATTGATAAGATTTCTGGGGATGTACTAAAGGCAATGGTTACCATATAGTACCATGTCTGAAATACGTTTTTGATTATTGTTTTGTTGAAGGAGCTATACCAAATGAATGGAGAGTTGCTATAGTAGCCCCTGTGTATAAAGGTAAGGGTGATAGACATAAAGCTGAAAATTACAGGCCAGTCAGCTTGACATGCATTGCATGTAAGCTTTGGGAAATCATTCTTTCTGATTATATTAGACATGTTTGCAAAATTAATAACTGGTTTGACAGAAGGCAGTTTGGGTTTAGGAAAGGTTATTCCACTGAAGCTCAGCTTGTAGGATTTCAGCAAGATATAGCAGATATCCTGGATTCAGGAGGCCACATGGACTCTATTGCGATTGACCTATGTAAGGCATTTGATAGGGTAGATCAAGGAAGACTACTGGCAAAATTGAGTACTATTGGACTAGAAAAAATGGGTGACTGAATGAGTGGCTACCTATATTTCTAGAAAACAGAACTCAGAGAATTAGAGGAGGGGAAGCTTTATCTGACCCTGTAATAATTAAGAGGGGAATTCCTCAAGGCAGTATTATTGGACCTTTACGTTTCCTTATATATATCAATGATATGTGTACAGAAGTGCAATCAGAGATAAGGCTGTTTGCAGATGATGTTAATCTGTACAGAGCAATAAATAAGTTACATGATTGTGAGCAACTGCAAAGATACCTCGATAGTATTGTGAGATGGACGGTGGACAATGGTATGGTAATAAACGGGGTTAAAAGGCAGGTTGTGAGTTTCACAAATAGGAAAAGTCCCCTCAGTTTTAATTACTGCGTTGATGGGGAGAAAGTTCTTTTTGGGAATCATTGTTTGTACCTAGGTGTTAACATAGGAAAAGGCCTTTATTGGGGTAATCACATAAATATGATTGTTAATCAAGGGTAAAGATCTGTGCACATGGTTATGAGGGTATTTAGGGGTTGTAGTAAGGATGTACAGGAGAGGGCATATAAGTCTCTGGTAAGACCCCAACTAGAGTATGGTTCCAGTGTATGGGACACTGACCAGAATCACTTGATTCAAGAACTGGAATAAATCCAAAGAAAAACAGCTCGATTTGTTCTGGGCGATTTGCGACAAAAGAGTAGCGTTATAAAAATGTTGCAAAGTTTGGGCTGGGAAGAACTGGGAGAAAGGAGACGAGCTGCTCGGTTAAGTGGTACGTTCCGAGTTGTCGGTGGAGAGATGGCGTGGGAGATCATCAGTAGACGAATAAGTTTGAGTGGTGTCTTTAAAAGTAGGAAAGATCACAATATGAAGATAAAGTTGCAATTCAAGAGGACAAATTGGGGCAAATATTCGTTTTTAGGTAGGAGTGTTAGGGATTGGAATAACTTACCAAGGGAAATGGTCAAATATTTTCCAATTTCTTTGCGATCATTTAAGAAAAGGCTAGGAAAACAACAGGTAGCTATCTGCCACCTGGGCGACTAAATGCAGATCAGTAGTGATTGACTGATGATTGATTGAACAATAATTTCCATGGTGGTTTCTGTAGTTATTACATTCTTGCTCTCAGCTTCAGGAATTAATATTTTATTATTAGTAAATACTGCATTGGTATTCTTAATGAAATTTCTTTACTAGTTGAATGATATTTCCATTAAATAATAAATCCTAAACACCTTGACTAAATATCTGTATTTTAAAGAATTGATACTATTTCATTACCCTATTGCATGAATTATGTTTGGAAATGATGTTATGGTACCGGTACTAATACTTTTTGTAAAACCCGTAATATAAATTTACATAATTACTATCATTATGCGACCACCATTTGACGAATGTACAATATTATTTTGTTTTTTGTTTTTAGGGTCTACTATGGACCATGATGTGTATTACCGGTACGATATTCGTTTCTAGTCCTTTTTTTGATGAGCTCAGTATTTCTTCATCCTTTCGGTATGGGCTTCTTTACTTTCTTGCGACCAGGTGTTGCCAGTCCGTTTCCTATTGTGTGATCATGGTTTGTTCTGGTGATGATGATGATTATTACTATTATTATTGAAAGAAGAACGGTATATTTATAGAAAAGCCGAAATCTTCTGTGACAAATTGAATCAAATTTTCGTTATCAATATATCGATAAAATGCAACGAAAACATCGGTATCAGGACGAATAGAAATGCATAGTGTGACGACTTCTGCTGTTTGATATGTTTCTACACTACGCGGCGCTGGTGTAGGTAAACAGGGATCAGCTGTCCCTGAACATGTGATTTTAAATGACATCTGATGTGACTTAATTAGGAATTTATCGTTTAAATAAATTATTTAAAACCGTGTGTTTATTGTTGTTATGTTTCAGGAATGTGCATTCTCTTCACTGACCGTTGACTGCGATCTGTGTTTCGTGCAAATTAAGATTATAGTGTTCCTTGTTTTGAAAGTAATATGTGACAAATTCATAGGAAATATTTTACATTTAGTAATGATTTAATGACATTACTTCTGAAATTGGTTCGTCAGTGTCTTAACGAATATGTCAAACGGGTATGTGTGAATAGAGCTATTTCATTAATTCACCCCAAAATCAAATTCAGTTGCAATTATCAGCTATAACCTTTAAAAAACAT
This sequence comes from Anabrus simplex, assembly GCF_040414725.1. Lineage (NCBI taxonomy): Eukaryota > Metazoa > Arthropoda > Insecta > Orthoptera > Tettigoniidae > Anabrus > Anabrus simplex. Next base: position 432,783,609 of record NC_090269.1, on the reverse strand, counting down.
GTTCGACTGTTAGTGTACATGCTGCGTAATATAAACACATTAAAACTCTGCAGGCACCCACATGATGTTACGTACCGGTATGTCATATATATGTAATTCCTACATAACTACTTAAGTTAAATTACATATTAGCATGCTCAAATTAATGAATCTTATCAGTACTTCACCCCGTCAGTCAGTTAACTGGACACCTTGAACATTTTCCGGGTATGTTTTGCGGTCGTACAAGCTTGCATTTCTTTCCGTACTTCTTTTTTGTTCGGAAATAAAATCGGCATCGTATGTAATGAAAAATTAATTTTGGTACCAAGTCCTGAGCATGTTCAGTACAGCACCCAACAGCACCCAAGTCTATAAGAAACAGTAATTGAAGGTAAACTATCCAGGCATTCTTGAAATATTTCACCCCATATGCTTCTTGTACACTAATATTTCTCACAACAACTTCCTCTACATGAGAAAACATCAATAATAATTCACTCGATGGATAAATAAGATAGTTGGATGCGTTAAAATATTCTTCTAGACTTGTTAGGTCCTCCTCTGTATCGTTTTGCATAGAACCAATACATGCTGTACAGCCTATCACTTCGCTTGCATGTTTAACAATATACCCACAAAACTGATGAATGACATTCATTTTTTGAACTGGTAAAAGGAGCTATTTGTTCATCTTCCCAGCTTGATAATGGTGGACCGAGCTAGTTGGCCGTACGGTTAGGGGCACGCGGCTGTGAGCTTGCATCCGCGAGATAGTGGGTTCGAATCCCACTGTCGGCAGTCCTGACGATGGTTTTCCGTGGTTTCCCATTTTCCCACCAGGCAAATTCTGGTGCTGTACCTTAATTAAGGCAAAAGCCGCTTCCTTTCAACTCCTAGGCCTTTCCTATCCTATCGTTGCTATAAGACCTATCTGTAAAGCAACTAGCAAAAAAAGAAAAAGAGATAATTGTGGCTGATCAAAGGTAAGCGTGTTGTGATTTTTTTCCTGAGCTGTATTTGTGCTTTTGGCATTCTCTTTGACAACAGCTTTTGACACGGCTCTAATCTGACTGAAAAATTATGTTAAGGGTACTATCACTTCAAAAGCAGATGTTGACGTGGGATAGCCTTCGACCACTTTGAGAACAGAGTGGGATCTTTTGGGGGTGAAACAAAAATGACGCTTATAATTCGAATGTTTATTGTAACCCGAATTACAACCCGGGACATTGCAAGTTGTAGGCATATTCACATGCGGTAGTAAATTGAAGTATATATCAAAGTGTACGTCCTACTTCTCAAATGCATAATCTTTTTCACTTTTCAGTTCATGAAAAGTTAATGTCAGCTATTTTGCACTAATACAACTGGAGAATGTATAAAACTACTGAAAAAGACCACAAACTGTTTGCACACTTCCACAGTAAGCCGACGAAAAGCGCGCGTACTCGGCCCTTTTATCGACAGCAGCGCTGCAGAAGGTATATTAGTTCTTTTTATCTACATCATACAGTCAACCCCGTAGAGAAAAAATATTTTAAAAAACTAAATATATTAATATAAGATAATCTAACATTTTGTCGTAAAGGACCTTGGAAGATGTTTGTAATTTTTACAATTACGATTAAGGTCTGCTAACATGTGATTCAGAGGGAGTTGTCACACTATTCATTTCTATTCGTCCTGCCGGTATTTCATAAAAATCGATATATCGTTTCCATCCCTATGCGCTGTCGATAGGGATGGGTCCAGTCAGTTCATTTGCTTGAACTAGTTCATTCGATACCGTTCATCGCCTTGAGTCGTTCAAATGAACTAGTTCAAATGAACGAGGTAGTTCATGAGCAGATGAGAAATATGCAGTCACGTGACCATTAACATGGCACGCCATCGGCCATTTTTGTGCGAGCTTATTTTGTCGTTCAAATGAAGGAGGTAGTTCATTTGTGCTCTTGCGGCATTTCGTTCAAATGAACGAAGTCGTTCAAACGAACGAAGTCGTTCAAATGAACGAGGTAGTTGATTTGTGCTGTCTTCATGGAAACAGCTCTCGTGGCACGTCGTTCAAATGAACGAGGTAGTTTATTATGAGCTCTCTTGGCAACATCACTAGCGACGTGAGCAGAGGTAGTTTTCCGTACCGCACGTGAGCTAGTACGTCAGTTTTACAACAGATGGTACTTGCGTACGTCTTCGTATTCCTTTACTTGAATGACAAACCATACAGCCTTGACCCCACCCCACCTCCTACGTTTTTAAAAGCTCGACGGTTTTAAGGGGAGTATGAACCAGCTGTTTGAGAGAGAAGAAGCTATTTACTGCCTTTATCCACGGGAAAAATTGCTCTAAGATGATAATTGTCCTTTTTATCTGCTAAAGAGCTGGGAGGACGAACCCTATAAAACGTCCTCTTTGTTTGGATTCCAAAACGGGTTCTGTCTCGTTATTTGTCATCGGAGTCATTGTGATGTGGGTTCGATTTCTGGACCCAACATCAGTCAAATCTTATTTTGATGATTATGTTATCCACTAGTTTTCGTTTATTCTTTTGTTTATTTATTTAGTAGTATAATTAATTAGTTAGGCGACCACTCAAAGTTGTCTCCAATTTTTCGCATAGATAATTGTTTCTTCTAATAGTGAAGAATACTTGTAATGAGAACCGTCGCATTTACAAGGATATTTCTGTTCTTAAGAAGGATTTTGTACCGATTATTTAATGTAACACTTATTGTCATGTCAAAAAGGGAATGGAACAAACAACTTCGACATTTAATCGATAAATATTAACAAACATGAAATATTATATTTTCTTAATGAAAGGAGTGACATCTCCAAATTTGTATTTAGTCCATCGGATATTGTATATTTTATTTTCATTATAGTATAATTATTCAGGGTTAAGTTCAATTAATCGTGATTTTATCAAGGAATAATAAATAGGTTTTTAAACTTTTCTTTGATTGTCATTTTGCCGGAAAAATATTGCATCCTGAATTTCCCTGCGTTCATTTATGCCTTTAAGTTAGTTAGGTGTTATATTATGATCCTTTGTCCCGAATGCACCATGGCCCTGGGAGGTCATTGGTTTGGTTCTTTGGGACGGAGGAGTGCAGTTGATCCTTGCACGGTCGAAAGAGCTTTTGCTCACCCATGACTTTGAAGTTTATTTTTCTTCGTTTTCTAGATGAGATGGCATTTTACTCTAGACTAAAAAGGCGTGGGTGGTATGGTTGCAGTATCTTGCAAGGACCGGACTCAAACCAACATGCGCTCAGTTACAAAGCTAGGCGGCTAGTACGACATTCTATGAACTTGGTACTTCATCGTCTTGCAGAGCGCCTAGCACGAGCAGAAAGCAGCTGTTCAGTGCCCAGCGGCGCCGCCAGCCTCCCTAGGTGGAGAAAAGGCATCTACGAGAGACAGATAAATTTTCTAAATTTTTATAACTCTTCTTCCTGCTCCATCACCAGTTGAGAAATGTGCTGTCATGTGATCATTAACACGGCACGCCATTGGCCGTTTGCGTGCTTGCTTATGTTTCGTTCAAATGAACGAGGTAGTTCATTTGTGCTCTCGCGGCATTTCGTTCAAATGAACTAGGTAAAGCTATCTTAGCAACAGCACCAGCGGCGCAAGAGAGATAGTATTCCGTGCCAGACTTGAGCTAGTACGTAAGTTTTACAATAGATGGTGCTTGCTTACATCTTCGTCCTCCTTTAATATGCTGTATGCTCGCGTGAACGACTCGTTCAAAATATTTTAACGAACTCGTAGTAGTTCAAATAAACGAGTCGTTCAAAGATGTCGAAGATGCGATACCGTCGAGTAGGGATACTTGGGACCAACGAGCTAGAATAACATAGAGAGGCGGAAGCGCTGCCTGGGTGAACCTAATAGAACGAACGTCCGCCATGTTTCCTGTGGTCACACAAGCAAGGGGGCATGGCCTTTAAATGACGAAAAGTGTAGAAAATGCGCATTTTAGAATCGCTGGGGGAGAATTAAAGACCGTTGCCAAAAGCTTGAAGCATGAAAGCGAATACCGCCGCTTCATCATATTGCGGCACGAGGCCCACATCACGATCAGTTGATTGTAGGGTAGTTCGAAATCATCGCACAGTGACATACGAATAGGCCTCGAAATCGGAACAAGAGCGTTACCCTGCTTGGCTGTTGTGGTTAAGCGTAAATTAGAATAAAAACGATGGACATAAATATTTATGACAGGAAACCTTAAAATCGTAGGGACCTACAATAGGTTACAACCTCATTCTGTTCATATTTTTAAAATTATTGCATCCTCATGAGTACTGTGTTCCTTTCTTAATCTGTTTACCCTCCCGTGTTGGTTTTTCCCACGGACTCAGCGACGGATCCCACCTCTACCACCTCAAGGACAGTGTTCTGGAGCGTGAGACATTGGGTCGGGGGATACAACTGTGAGGGAGGGCTGCACCTGCTATGCTGAACATGGGCCTTGTGGGGGCGAGAAGGAAGCGGCCGTGGCCTTAAGTTAGGTACCATCCCGGCATTTGCCTGGAGGAGAAGTGGGAAACCACGGAAAATCACTTCGAGGATGGCTGAGGTGGGAGTCGAACCCACTTCTACTCAGTTGACCTCCCCAGGCTGATAGAATCCCGTTCCAGCCCTCGTGCCCCTTTTCAAATTTCGTGGCGGAGCCGGGAATCGAACCCGGGCTTCCAGGGGTGGCAGCTGCTCACGCTAACCAGTGCACCACAGAGGCGGCCCACGAATACTTTACCACAATAATCGTTTAGTGTAATTATTTATTATAATATAGGGGGGATATCATGTTTCTCCCATTACCATATCATACTGGGATTACTAGCTGAAAGATAACCTTGAAAGTTGTCCATTATGAAGTGTGGCATAGTTTTAAAAACCAAGGCAACAGACATCTACAATAAAGGCTGTATACATTTCAAAAATAGCAGTAAAATGCTGTATTTATCATACTTGGTGTACGTTTGAACGAAATTCAAGTGATTTTTTGTGGTTACGTTTTTTTGGTGGTGGGCGCTCCATTTCCTTTATTTGTAAATGTGAATGAAAATTAAATAGGGCTGGAAATGTACAGAGCATAAGCAACTGAATTGAGTGGGATACCATTTATCTCTTTTCGCCCTCACAACGCATTGTTCGGTTAATTCCTTGTTCTTTAAACGAAATCTTAAACAAAATTCGACAAATAATTACCGTGGCTATCCGTACTTTCGCTAAGTAAACAATAAAATGGATTTAATTACAAACAGAAATTACCAAAAGGAATCTCCGCTATAATTCAGTAATACTTACTTAAAGTACGATATATCCTTGGTTTTATTACTCCGATTAGTACAACCATACGCTGAGCTTACGGCTGGCATTCTTGAAAGCGAGAATCATGTTTTCACTTCTTAAAACTTAGGGAATTAAATTGGCATGCACGATCTCCCTGTCACCTCAACATATGCTCTCGCGCCAATTCGCTTTGTTTTGACAACCCTTAACATGGCTGCCCCTTATCAACTTGCTTCAAGCAGGGAGCGCTGGTGTTAGGTATACAGTCCCTCTATGTTATTCTAGCTCGTTGCTTGGGACTGGAGGGAAACTTGGGACAATTTGGGGTATACTTATGTTTGTTCAATTATCTACCCTCCATATAATGCTAATATTGTTTTTGTTATTCCCAGCTGAAGTGAATGCTTCAGGCATACTTTCTAACCATATTCAAGCTTTGTAACTTGAGCTATGTACAAAATAGTTGTGATTTAGTTTCATTATTATTTCTGTTTATTTTAGTAACCTTTTAAAACTTCGTCTGCCAAGGAGAGCTAAACGATCACTGAAATCAGTTTATTAGTACCCCACATAACCTAGAATCTTGTAAATGTAACAACAATGTATTGAGCTGATATCTGATACTCTATAGTGAATAAGTGAGATTTCATAAACAAATGTTTGATGTGGGGTAACTTGGAACACCTTCAATTATTTTTCCGGATATTTATCACCATGCCTAGAAAGCACAAACGAAAGATTGGGAGCAGGAAATACCATGATTTTACCCACGAGACTTTGGAAAAGGCCATAAAAGGTGTAAAATGTGATTTTGTTCTTGCAAAACTTGCAAAACTATTTGTGTGCCAAGTTCAGTCAATCACACCACCACCTATACTTGTAAATTTATGAGAAGTTACCATGGTTCTGCAGATGCATTTATATTTCCTCAGATTGATGATATTGCAGATGTTTCCTTTCAAAATATCTGTAAACTGCTAGTCCCTATTCGTATTTTTCGGGATCGCTACACATTTCAAATTTTGGTAACGGTACCGTATGGTACCATGATTAAAATGGATAAACTGACGCTTTTCTTATGTCATTTGGGAAAGTTTGAAATAGGAATGTAATCATGGCAAACAATGAACAAATTAATTTGTCTTAGTATATTAAACCACAAAATAGCAGTGTAACCAAAACATGAAAATTGTCGCAATTTGAAAATAAAATACATTATGGTGAACTTAATTTTTTTTTTTGCTAGGGGCTTTACGTCGCACCGACACAGATAGGTCTTATGGCGACGATGGGATAGGAAAGGCCTAGGAGTTGGAAGGAAGCGGCCGTGGCTTTAATTAAGGTACAGCCCCAGGATTTGCCTGGTGTGAAAATGGGAAACCACGGAAAACCATTTTCAGGGCTGCCGATAGTGGGATTCGAACCTACTATCTCCCGCATGCAAGCTCACAGCCGCGCGCCTCTACACGCACGGCCAACTCGCCCGGTGAACTTAAATTAGCTTGTATTGATGACTATATAACTAAAATCAAGGAGAAATCCCTTGATGGGTGTCCCAAGTTTGATTCACAATGGTTAACATGATGTTTCTCTGCAATTTGTATTACTGTCCCAAGTATCCCCTCCAGGAGGGAAACTTGGGACACTTCGATTTTAATTAAATCAAAGCATTTAAAGTCATATTTTCACAGGGTTTATTGCACAGATGTTGACAGCCATCACAGACTTGTTTCCCTGTAATTAATTGAAGTTTATATGATTATAGGTTAGCGTTCTATAACAATGTGAATGATAAAACTGTCCCAAGTATCCCCACTCGACGGTACTGTCTCTTGGACTGCGAGTCACTTCCAGCTCGTCTTGTCGATCTCACTTGTTCACATGATATATTTTGGATTTTTCTCTGAAGTATAGAACTATGATTGAAGTGAACTGTATTGAGTGTATATTGCTATAGACAAGGAACATCGTATTGATTTTTAATCTGCGAGACGTGCTGGGCTATTCACAGTTTCAGGTTTGATTTCGAAGTGGTTGGTATATAATTTAATGATCATGTTCAGTTGTTCGTATTGTGTGTATCGGATATATCTCGTTAGCTTGGGTAGTTTTATTTCATGAACTGTGCTATTTCCGGAAGATTTGCTTCAAGTAATCGTGATTTATTTCATTTTAGACTGCCACCACAGCCTTTAACGCACCGGTACTGCTGATAAAGCTTGGCAGTCTTCTAGATCTCAAGAAAAAAGTACTAAAATCGTTCGGTAACCCGAACAGGAATCAGGTAAGCTGGATTGTTCTGAAATATACTTCATACAGAAGAAAAACGGCAAATAATGCTTGTTTTTCAGTCTGGTGTATGCTATATTCACTATATTTTATCCAGGAGCCGTTGTTAATGTTGATGTGTGCGTCTCTGTAGGCTATATTATCCAAAGAGAATGAGTAAGAGATGACTCTCAACGTTATTTTTCACTTCTGTACGCAACGGCTGCGCAAAGATCGCCAGGAATTGCACAATAGCGCCTCTAGTGAGCACAGGGCTGAACTAAAATTACCGGGCGGGCGATTTAAATCGTTTAGCGCCGGGAGGGTCCCCAGGTTCTCGCCGCCCCCCCCCCCCGCCCCCTCTTAAATATTATATTAAATATATTTTTGTTCTTTTTTTTCCCTCATATTTTTTCTTTCATTTCCTTTTCTTTCTTTCCTTCTTTGTTACCTTTTTCTGAAATACTGCATTCTGAACAACAATACACCTGGAGGTTGGCCTGTGCTTTATTATTATTATTGTTATTAATAATTTTTTGCTGGAGAAAAGAAGCTTACCAGCTTGTGCTGCTTATTATAATTATTTGATTTATGGAGTTATATTTTACTTTTACTAATTCACAAAGCCATGAAGGATGGGAGTGACTGGCCTTGCCTGTGCTGCTTTTGTTTGTTTCTGCTGAGGAAAATGGAAGCTAACTCACAAAGGGAGGAAGGAAGTGACCAGAAGGTGAGTGGGATTGGCAATCCCTATCTCAGATTAAGACCTATGATAGAAATAGGCACTAACATCCCCTCGTACATCAGTCCTCTTTTAACACTACTTAAGCCAACCGTAATAGTCAATAGTATCAAGATATGCCACTTATGCAGGAAATAAAATATAAATACAATGTAAGAAAGAAAACCATACACAGGAACCACAATGATGAAAGGAAACTCATATGATAAGGAGGGAGTTTGTAGGATTCAAAGATAAATTGAAATGAAACATGATCTTTTGGTTTATGGAGCTATATTCTACCTACTATCCACAGTGTTACAGGTATAAAATTGTGTAGAAATTTGCACAAAATAATCTAATCTCATGACATTACATTCAGCAGTGTTAATCATCAATTAATATTCATCAGCCAGAAAACTATGCAATACAACACAAATACAAAATCATTCATTTAGGAAAGAAAGACTGGAACTGACAAGTTACAACATAATACTTTTCTCTCTTATTGCAGTCTAACGTTGCACTGACATTGCAAAAGTTTTCAGCAACACCATTTGTATTTTCCCAAGGAACTTACTATATGATACATCTTTCAGTCTGTCAAAAGAGGCACCTAGGGCCACACAAATCTCTGGCAGAGTAGTGTTTGAAGAAACCAAGACATGATAGCACATACTCTGTTCCTACATACTGCACCAAAACACAACATATCATTCAATCAGTCATCTGCATTTAGATGATAAACAATGTCAAGCTAAAAAATTGTATGCATCCCGTGTATTCATTGATCTGCACTATTTACAATACTTAAAAATGTTCTATTTTATGTGACAGTAGGATATATCTAAATTTTTCTGCTACATGGAAAAAGATGGAATCATGAATATGTTTGTGGGTTTAAAAGACAAGAGAGCACTTACAGATTATGTGATTGTTCCCTCTTACAACATGCAGGAGGTACAAATAATGCTTCCTTTCAGTCCATCCGCAGGAGAGGAGTTCCAATAAATGGACAGAAATATGTAGCATCAGGATCTACGTACAATAATATGGCAGCTGATCCAGCACAAAACATTACCATGCCAAGTCACAACATAGCTCCGCCTATTAAGAGCTATGTCCAAGGAATTGTATGCTAATTTAGTACAGTATTATGAACAATATGCTGCTACTTCCACAACATTATGGTGTGCAAGGGCCTTTGCTGTGATCTAGATGAAATGCCTGTGTAAGACAGTGGAAACTCACTTCAGAAAGTGCCATTAGTACCTACTGTATATCGAAGGCGGAAATCTATGTTGGTGGTTGCAGAGTAGGCTGATCTGTGGTCTGACAGCATGCACTCCACCCGGCCAACCAAGTGGGGAGCCTGGCACAAGTAAGCGGAAACAATGCCAAAATTCAATTAAGGGCTGCGTGGTTGCCCACCCCCTACCCACAGGGGGACAATTATGATAAGGCTAGTTTCTTTACGTTGCACTGACACAGATAGGTCTTATGGCGACGATGGGACAGGAAAGGCCTAGGAATGGGAAGGAAGCAGCTGTGGCCTTAATTAAGGTACAGCCCCAGCATTTGCCTGGTGTGAAAATTGGAAACCACAGAAAACCATTTTCAGGGCTGCCGACAGTGGGGTTCGAACCCACTATCTCCTGGATGCAACCTCACAGCTGTGCGCTCCTAACCGCACGGCCAACTTGCCCAGTACTATGATAAGGAAAGTTTGTAGAACTGTTACCATCACATCAAGTGAATGGGTTACCAACATCACAAAATTCACAAATATTAATTTAGTTACTTGGACATTGCATACATACCAGTACATACTTTTGTATAGGAGGATGTGCATACAAACTGCAAATAAGAGAGGAGAGAGCATAATATATTTCCTGTGTTCTGATGAGAAATGTTCTCCAAAATACAAGATTTTCAGTGAAACCTCCTTTGGTAGAAATGGATGCTTAGCCAAAACTATGACTTCTTTACACAAATCATTCACACAATATCACACGACACTTCCACTTCAGTACTTGAATATTATCATACAAATGATGATCTCATATAAAGGAACAGACTATGAGTTCAGTAAACCACATGTTTGAAAGGTTCATTGCTCTTGAAAATAACTCCACATTACAGTTTTTCACTTCCCATTTAGCAGATATGTTTCATGCTGTACTTAATCTCCCTATAATAATATTAATAGTAATACTAATATTAATGATAATAATACATGTCCCATGAAGTTTAAATAAAGTGTTTGATTATATAACAACTGTAGGGCAGGAATTTATAAAAGTCATTATGAATGCAATTAAGACAAATGGGGGTCTGAAACATGCAGATGTATAGCATATTTTGAATTACAACACTGAACATGAACTTAACATTTTTCCACCTTTATGAACAATTATAATGATGTTCTGGGCTTCATAATGATCTCATTTTTTTGCCTATGAGGCTCATACACCGATTCATGGCAACGATGGAATGGGCCTCAGAAGGATGCAACTGTGGCCTTAATTACGGTATGGCCTTAGTATCTGCCTGCCTATTGCAAAGAAGGGAAACCATCTTCAAGATAGCTGACAGTGGGGTTCAAACCCACCACTGCCCAAGCGCAATTTCATAGATACATGACCACACTGCACAGCCTACTTGTTGGGTGTTTTGTAATACAAAATTAAATATATTGCTAAACAATCATTAGCAGTCATAAACTGAAATTGCTTAATTTGAATGTAAAATTAACAATAATAACATTAGCACCAGTGTTCTCCCCAGAAATGTTTGTCAGGCGGGTGGCAAGAATGAGTAGCCGGGCGGGGAATACTACGTAAAACTTCAATATGAATATAAATTTCAATTCATTCCCCTCAGGGCGTTAACAATAATATCAGACAGGTAAATATTAACTGCACAATTGAACTATTTGAATGTTATTATCATGAACAAGTTATAACAGAGTACGTTGAACGTCTAGTGTTCTATTGCTCCTTCCAAATCATGTAACACTGGACTTAGGCCTCCCACTCGGTTGCTGTGGACATGTGGACTGCCATACAGGTTTGTGATGTCATACGGAATAGAGGGCTCGCATGCGATTCCACGCTAATCCAAACCCCTGCTCGCGACTACATAGTGGTCAAGCTAAACATTTGACCTCCGATGTAACTGATGCAATTATGGTAATGATTTATCATTTAAATTGGCAGATTTACAGTATTTATAGGTGAATTTGGAGCACCCAATGACTCAAATGTGTACCTATTAATAATATTATGTAATTAGCATATATCTAGGTTTAGTCAAGCGGTCTCTAAAACCGGCAGGGTGGTGCACCCATTAGAAAGGTCCTAGGGAGAACACTGAGCACATAAATACCAATTAGTGAAACAACAATTACAGTCCACAGGCTGAAGAGAATAAGAAATTACCTCAATAGTTCTTCATAATAACAACTCTTTACAATGAACGACATCCACTCAGGAAGGGAAGATTTCTTTTTAAGGGTTATATATCACTGTCAGCACAGACGAGCGATGACTCATTAAAAGTTTATTCGTAGTAGCAGCAGGCGTGGAGATGGTGGTGGCAGCAACAGCACCGGTGATAGTAGTAGTAGTAGTAGTAGTAGTAGTAGTAGCAGTAGCAGAGGCAGTAGGAGTGCAGGTGGTGGGAGCAGCAGTCATAGCAGCTGAAGGCCTTGGCCGAGGACCAGACTCATGTTCAGGCACACCTACATGCACAAGAAAAAACAATAAGAATGGTACCATTTTTTCCTCCTCTACTACAGTGAATGCAGGGTATTGATTTTCAAATCTCATAATGTCATTCATTCATAAACATGTATTATGGTTCTTATGGTCCCTCTATGGTTCTTACAGTAGGCAAAACAGCAATAAAATTACATTGAGCATATGATATTGTCGACCTAAATATTAAGCACATGAATACATTAACAGTAACTGTATTGAGAGATGTCATACAACTGTTTTTGCTCCATTCATGTTCAGTTGAACTTAAGGAAGAAAACCTAATTGTACTTGCACATTTTATATTCACTGAGTCCAGAAAAGATCCCCTACATGCTGAGAGGATGTTGGAAATAAATTCAAAATGGTACATTCAAATGTTAGAAATTCCCCATCCCCTCCCCCCATTGGCCTGGTTCACCTCTGCTTAGCCAACCCGGTCTCTCCAAGCACCCCCAGGGTCACCTGTGCAGACACCAAGTCAACGTAGATCACTGACCAGAACTCCTGACCTCAAACCATCCTCTAAATGAAGAGTGGACACTGCAGTTCAGCACATAATGAAAGCCATCAAAATAGTGAAAAATAAAGAGCCTGTAGTTCTGGGAGGTGACCTAAGTTGTAGAGTTAATAAACCATATCAAAAGACAATGATTATACTATAATTAATAAATGATGAAGGATACAAAGTAATCAACAACTCAATGGAAAAGATATATATAGCCCTAAACAGTACAGTACCACTGACTTAGTTTTTGTGAAAGGCGCCATTGTATGAATTCTAGTGCAACAGATTATGTACACAGATCCGGGAAACATGATAGTAACAAGCAGATAAATACTAAACAGTGTCTTGTCACAAAATAAAGTAGGAATTCATGATGGCAAAACAACTTCAGATACTATTAAACAGTGGGGTGGAGTATTACAGGGTGATCTATCAGTCCGCTTCTGTTCAATATCGCCACAGCAGACGTTACAGAAATAATTCTTAACGCAACCAAATTGTACTTATACGCTGATGACCTAGATATAGGTTCTAACAACAAAGATTATCTTCAAGCAACTATGGTCAGCCTTGAAAAAATATTCTGAAGACAACAAACTTAAAATTAACCTGGACAAAACGGTACAAATCGTTTTCGGATAAAGAGGCAGTTAGGATAGTGAGCTCATTTAAATACCTCGCCTTCACAATACAGGCAACGTAAAGCCATTGATGGATTATAACAAGGAATAACATTTGCACATGTGTGCACTATTTTGTGAATAATAAATGTTAGGTATTTCAGCTACACTCTGCCTCAAAGAAATGTACACATTTCAACTTACAGGTAAGGCAAGCTCAGGTATGACAGGCATTATAGTCAATTTCATTATGAGAAGCGAGGTTCCCCCTCATCTGGCACTGATGAATTTATGATCATTACCTCTGGAGAGCAATTTGAAATGAATCGCAGGAAAATGTGATAGGTCACAGTACCGGTACTGTGAACAATAATAATAACAACTACTTACTTCTTTCCGGGACAGCATCTTTGATAGGGGTCCTGGATAGCTGGAGTGACGAACGTGCCTCGAACACACAGTGCGGTTCCTCAGCTGCTTCGGGGGAAGCTGCCGCAACCGTTCGACCCCCACAACGTCCAACCACTCTCTGCAAATGTTAGGTCTAGCAACAGGGAAATGATGAAATAAGATTCCCTGTTGCCGGCCTTCTTCGCTATCTGTGTACATTCCACAGATCTGACACTTTTCGTGCACGGTTTGAGACATGAAAAGAAATAGAAGAAAATAATTAAGGACACTGTAATCAGCTTATATTTTTACTGCTAATATCAATACTATCAAAATGATAGTGGCTTATCAGACATAATATAACATTACATCAACTGAATTTTAAGGTGTCTGTTTAAAGTAGGCTTATGTAACTATCATATCAACCACCATGCAAAAAGGTAATAAAAAGGTGACAGTCAAAAATAATAAAAATACATTTTTGGGAACAGAAGCAACTATCAATCATCAACTTATTAACTTACTTAAGGATGCTTACCTCAAATATCTTGTACTTTTTCTTCAAACACGCAAACATAGATAATATATATACGCATCCAAATCAAAGTGAAGCAAAATGTCACAAACGTCAAAAACGTGGTCGTCCCACGTGGTCCAAGGTGTCAAACTCAAATCGACCAATAGCAATCGGAAGATGTTTCTACCAATAGGAGCTTCCGTATTCGTCACGTGGGCTATGGGTGAGTGACGTGATGTACAACAGCGCGCTCACAAGAGTGGAGGGCGAAAGTATTCAGTCTGAGCTGGGCCCTCGGAAGGGTAGGACCTATGCGGGTGACATACCCATGATATTATCGGCTCACTTTATCTTGCTGCATTTACACCCTAGTGCTGAATCGGTTGACCTCGGCAATCTTCGAGATTCGTATTGGCAACCTTTGAAACACAAACTATGAATCGCTTAAGCATCATTGTGCGACATCTGGCGTACACTTTACGTACTAGTACTGTCATTGTTTACACAGCAAAGCCAAACTATAGAATTCATGCTTGGAACAAGATTCACATCGAGAAATGTTATATAATGTTTATGTGACACAGTTATTGGCTTAAGAATAACAGTTTAGAAACTTCATATCGATCGATCATATTCTTGATTTCATTTTCATTCAGTTGGCAGCACTACCGGAACCGGGGCAGCTCCCTCCTTACTCCTCATCCCCGTACACAAATGCACCAAGATCAAGTGTGCCGATAATACATATATATTTATTAAGCGGCATTCAAAAGAGCATACCACATGTACATGTAATTAAGTGATAGTGTCACTCATCATGTTACACAATTAAAGTATGCAGTCTTTGGTGAAACCGTTGTTTTCAGCAGATTATATGATGAAAGCCATGAATTGCAAGTCTAGTTACTACGTGTGATTGGTCCTGGCCAGTCTCCGTCCACTGCCATAGGTACCGGTATTGTGATTTATGTCATTCCTCTTCCACCGCTGCAATTCGAGATGCACTTGGTAAAACCCGGCAGGTGGTAGCATGAATTGCAGTCTCAAGTCCTCTATGAAGAAGCTTTCTCTTGCTAGTTCATATACAATCCATGAGGGTGAATGTATCTCAACTCCTAGAGTTCTCTTCCTGTAGACCTGTCTTGCTTTCACACTTTCTAATCATGTGAAGTCGCTCTTAATTAACTGCTATGAGACTGTTGGTATTATGACTGCCTTGCAGTAGGCAAAGAAAGTTTGGTGGTATTTTTAATTCTGTATATGGCTTTTATAGCTCTTGATGCTCTCTCTCTTCAATGTGTATCCTGTAGGAAGACAAGGTCATTTGTAGATACACTCCTAAGTACCTGAATTTTTCATGGTTGCTAGCATATCTCTTTGCAGGATTAGATGGTCATTAAATGCTAGTTTACCTCCTTTTCTGATAATCATCTGCAGTGTTTTCTCTTTGTTTATGTTTAAGCTGTTTTCGCCAGTCATGCTTCTGATGCGCAGCTTTCAGGTCATCTTCGCAATGTGATCTTAGTGCCATGTCATCTGAATACATGGTTAGTTTCACTGTGGGGTAGTCTCAAGCTTTGTTTATGGTGTCAGCTGTTAAGATGTTAATAGTAGGGAAACTCATGGGGTCAAACTGAAGTATGCCATTTTCTGTCTGACCTCTGACAGGACAACACCATTGTTTATAACTATGTGGTTGTATGATAGAATTAACCCAACTATTCTCACTAGTAGATGAGAGACTCCCAGCATTCCTTTTAGTTTTTGTGTGAGGATATTCCAGTTAATTAAGTCAAAAACCTTTCTGTAGATCTATGAAGTCCATATGGTATTTCCTTTTCTGGTGCCTCAAGGCCTGTTCCACTTCTGCTTGCAGTAATTTCACTCCTTGTAGAGTGCTCCTTTTCTCTCGGAAGACAAATTGGCAATCAGGTATGAACATGTCCACCTCCTTGGCTAGTCTTTTCGTTAAAATGTTGGAGAAAAGTTTTTAATGTTGTATAACTATTCCTCTCTAGGAATTGGGACCTTCCGTGTGTTTCCTTCTGTTGTACAGTGTTGTCATTGGGGCTATTCTTCAGCTGACTGGGATGGTTCCTCTTATCAAACACTTACTGCACAGATCTGTCCAAAGTGGGAGAAGTAGGTCTTGTGTCTCTTTTATGTGTTCCATGAACATCTTGTCAGACCCTGATGCTTTACCCTTCTTAGCAGCTATGATGTGATTTAACTTTGTTGGTAATCCTTGAGTAGTTCTTGTGAATTTCAAACCTTAATTGAAATTTTTATTTCTGTTTATGCTTAGTAGTAACCTATTGTAATTAGCATACATGTGAACGTAGGCTAGTTTTAAAAATTCTTCTAGTGTATTGTAAGGTAAAGGTACCTATACATGACACCGTTAAGAGAAGAGAATAGCAAAATGAGAACTGTGCTTACACATAATGCTACTTTATTGAACAAGAAACTAGCTTAAGTGTCCTGGACTATCCCCTGGTGAAAATGGGTCTGTTTTTCCATTTTCTTCTTCATTCGACTATAGGCATCTCCTAAGACCCTAAAAGCAGTTAGTGGAACTTATACACACAAAATCATGTAATCTAGATCACCGTTTCACGGAAGAACATTTCCGATAGTGCTAGTCAAGGAAAACAGTTGCTAGTACTAAGGAATTATAAAAAGCCAGTCTCAAAAGTATAAATAAATCAATGAAATCAGACTTTAAAGTTAAAAAGTTGATGGAATCAGTCTTCTAATTAAGAAAGCCATAAGATCAGTCTTTGGAGTAAAAATGCAATGAAATTTGTCTTCAAAGTTTTAAAATTCTAGCCATGCAACCAATGAAATCAAATGACTTTGTACATTAGTGTCACCCTTGGAACTCTCTTGGCTGCTGCCATTGTAGAACTCTCATTTCTCACTACTTCTATGGCATCAGCCATGGTTTCTTGTGAATGATTTTTTTTTTTTACATCTTGAATCTTGGGATACAAAAAGGGGAAAAAATTGTAAAACAAATCAACAAGCCAATGCCTGACACCTTGGACACCAATGGCTGACCGGGCGAGTTTGCAGTGCAGTTACGCACGTATAGCTGTGAGCTTGCATCCGGGAGACAGTGGGTTCGAATCTCACTGTCGGCAGCCCTGAAGATGGTTTTTCATGATTTCCCATTTTCAAACCAGGCCATATCTCTGTCTGTGCGATGTAAAAACCAATTGTTGTAACACTATTGTCTGAGACACCTTGTCAACTACTGGTTCTGGAAGTCAAATTAAAATGAAATGAACGTAGCTTACTATGTATGTTAAAATAACTCTTTTAACATAGCCAACTCCTTTGTGGAACAGTGGTTTCAGTGTCTGCCTCCGTATTGTGATGTTTAGCATTATTAACTGCCATCCTCGGTGGCCTGCGTTCGATTCCCGGTACTGCCAGAAATTGAAGAATGGTAGAAAGGCTGGTATATGGTACATACAACTCACCTCCATTGGGGTTGTGCCTAAAATGAGCTGCACCACCTCGATATGACGACACGAGTTTGCGTTTGCAATGGGGTTCAGTAAGACCAATAGATGAAACCCAAAATAACATATGCAATTTAAGATTAATCTTTTCAACTAAAGCAAATAAATAGAGCCTAGAACCCTGCAACCCTTTGTACAGTAAGAAACTTCACCTTCCTACATAAAACAAGAAGACAATAAACTTCCAACTTACCTTGTAAGGAATATGTCTAGAAGAAGGGAAATATTGAGTCATACAATCACAAGTCTTTCGGAGTTCTGTTTCACATGAAAACATACACATCACTGATCCTAGGGTTCAGTTCAGGTAGTCAAGTAAGGGTCACCAATGTTGCCAGTACTTGCACTACCTCCTGGGGATGTGGATATTACTTAGTGTTATGACGGTGAGTGAGTGTCAACTATTGGTATTGCCATGCAAAGGTGTCATCTATTGGTACATTTACCTATAGTATCTTATTAGAAATCAGTGTGCTTATTCTATTATTGTGAAATATTTATGTTGTAGAAGTATCTCTAGAAACTCTCTTACTAGAATTCTGTTGTTGTAATAAGGATAGGCTTAACTGCAGTTTGGAATTATGTAATTCTTGTGTATTCCTTTTGGTATTCAGTGATTGACTCCAGTTTTGATCCTGTTGGGGTGTTGTAGGATAAAAGTATAGTACGACTATGTATTATTGTAGGGTATTAATTACCTTAATGTCATGTGATCGTTGTGTACTAACAATTTTTTATGCACAGAATAAGTTATTTTATTTTTATTATATTTTTATTTTTCTGTAAAGAATGGCTAAGGAGTGCAGGTGTAGGAACTATAGGTGTGGCCAGGCATTAAGAGTATGAGGGAGGAGTTGGACAGCTTGAGGGAGATTATTATGATTTTCTCAGAAGACAGGAAGGATGGTAGGCCTGCCTCATACAATGTACAGGATACAGTAGCTGTAAAAGAGAGATGGGAAAGAAAGGGACCATTGTAGAAGACAGGTGGCCTAATGTTTAAGGGGAAGGACACTGCAGGCTAAGGGCTCTATTCGGGATCAGAATTCAGGACAGGTGTCTGTGCGAAATCGGTACAAGTTGCTCCAGGTAGAAAAACAGAGGGAAGATGAGGGACAGGGAACTGTTGGTGAGATGTGTGGAAGTAGGAGGAAGGGAAAAGGTAGGAAAGGGAAATGTAGAGTAGAGGATAGGATAGGAAACAGTTGGAACAGGGTCATGGGAAGGAGAAAAGGGAGGAAGAATTAGCTTCTGTAGCAGTCACATGTCAACATGGCATCTACTGTAACGTACGCGTAGGAGTGCTCTTTCTATATCTCGCAGAAGCCCATAACGTGTATCATATTTGTCTTGCAAGTGTGTGCTAAGTGATCTTGTACAAGTGTGGTTTGATTTTGGACGTAAATAATAACAGATATGTCCGTCCAGAAAGCGAATAAGTGGATTAATGCTTTTGAAGCAACGATGAAGGACTTTGAGGCGTGCCTTCAATTGTTATCCAGCTCTGCCAACCTCAGGGAAGAGTCCCTAGACCCACTGAGTCAGGATTTTCGAGACTTCCCAGGCGCTATCTCCTTTGAACTTGCCGTGCAGAAGAGCTGTGCAATTTAGTACGGCAGCAATACCATCAAGAAGCTCTTATTGATGAAGGACAGCAGTACAGCAGTAGAAACTGCCTCCTAATTCATGGGGTCTCTGAGGTACCACGGGAGGATATTTATGAGAAAGTGAGGGAAACCTTCCGAATGAAGTTGAACGTGGACTTCACGATGGAGAGCTTCAACCAGTGCTACAGGATTGGGTGGCCTCAACGCTCAGCAGCTGAAGTGGTATCTACAGGCAGGCGCCCTACAGTAGTTAAATTTACCCGCTACCACAAATGTGACCGTGTGTGGAAGGCGAAGGGGCTCCTGAAATGCACATAGGTACTTATTACAGAGTCCCTTACTAAAACCTTGCTAGGGATCACTTTGGGCCATCCCGCGTCTGGACCCAAGACAGACGTATCATGATTCACCTTCCTAATGGGCAGAAAAGAGCCATTAGCACTGTTGCAGAACTGGACAGCATAAAAAATCTGCAGGATAACTTTGACAATTCAAATGAAACAGCACAGATTGATAGTGTATTTGTTTGTTATTCATAAGTGTTTCTGTAAGTGTATTATGTGTGTGTATTAGTGGTAGTCAGTGTAAGCATTTATCAGGCTATTGAGGTAAGTTGCATGCTTTTTCTGTTATACTACTTTGTTAACATTCCGTTATTCAGCTTATCCAGATAACCCTCTCACCACAGGCTTTCTCCTCAAACGGGCAGTATCTCCCTATACCGACTGTTTACAGTGCTGCCATGTCAACGCCCTCTCCTTGGTTGCACACTTCGATGAAATTCAAGCCATAATGAGGGAACATAATATCCATATTCTTGGTAATAGCAAAAGCTTGCTTACACTGAGCATACCATCTGGTATGGTACATCTTGACTAGTATTCCCTCTTATGTCACGATAGATCCGATGACAGAAGACGAGGTGGGGTGGCCAAATACTGCAGAAATTACTTAAAAAGCCGGCTGATATGTGTATCATCTAACATTGCACAGCTAATGCCAGAATTCGTGTTTGTTAAAGTCATTATTAACCAACAGCAACTCCTTATAGTTACTGTATACAAGCCACCCAAAATAACAAATATGACTGAATTTGAATTTTGCTAACTTGACCTACTGCTTAGTTACAAGCATATTATTGCCATAGGTGACTTTAACATTAACCTACTTCCTAAAACATACAAAACTAAACAATTTATTGAGATGTTTTCTTTATGCGATATGACCATCCTCCGTTTAGAGCCTACTAATCACACTTACATGGATAACTACAAAACACACACGCTCATTGACCACTTACTTACTCCATGGCTCTACAGTCCTTTAAGGACCTTGGCCTCCTTGACCACAGCTCTCCAGTCGTCCCGGTCTTCAGCACGCCTGCACCACCTCCTGACTCCAACGGTCCTCAAATCAGTCTCCACATCCTCCAGCCATCTCATCCGGGGCCGACCTCTCCTTCTCCTGCCCCCAGGGTGTCCTGTCAGTGCTTTCCTTGGAAGTCTTCCCTCCTCCATCCGTTGTACATGCCCCAGCCATCCAATTTGTCTCATTTTGATTGATGTCACCAAGTCCGGCTCCTTATACAATAATCTTATTTCTTCATTTGTTCTGATTCTCCATAAATCTCCCTCCTTCACCGGTCCAAATATCTTCCTCAGTACTTTCCTTTCCCACACATTTAATCTCCTCTCTGTGGCCTCAGTCAATACCCATGCCTCACTCCTATACATAAGCACTTGTTTAGTTATTGTTTTGTAGAGAGTCAGTTTTAATTTCCTGCTTAAGTTTTTACTTCTCAGAAGGGGATTCAGTGCCCTGTAGGATCTGTTGGCAGCTTTAATTCGATTTACAATATCTGTCTCAACTTTATTTTCTGATGTTATTACTGAGCCAAGATATGTGAAGTTATCTTTTGCTTCAAAGGTGTAACCATCCACTTGGAGTTTTTCAGTGTTCCTTCCATTTCTCTCTGTTACCATATATTTAGATTTAGCCTCACTTATCTCCAAGCCCAAGGACCCAGCTGCATCTTTCAGCTCCCTCAAGGCAGTTGTAAGTGCCTCGTTACTTCTAGCAGATATCACCACATCATCTGCATAAGCCAAAATTTGGATCAGTCTGTTGTAAATATTACCACCCGGATTAGTAGTCACTGATCTTACAGCTTTCTCCAACACTAGATTAAATAACACTGTTGATAAGGGGTCTCCCTGCCTTAGGCCTTCTTTGGTTCTCAAAGATCTTGACAGACTTCCCTGCACTTTTACCTGACTTCTGCTGTTCTCCAGGGTCATCTTAGTCAATTTTATTAACTTCTGTGGTAATTTAAACTCCTTCATTGTTTCCCCACAATGTCGATCTCTTATCTTTGTCATAGGCTTGTTTAAAATCTATATAAAGATGCCCTAGTCGAACGTTGTATTCATATTTTTGCTCATTGACCACATTGTGACAAATAATCCAAACAAAGTTTATATCTCACGGCCAGATTCCAGTCCCAGCCATTTCCACTCCTGACCTTATCTGCCCGTCCTACTCGTTCCGAATGCCAAAATATAAACCTAAGTATGTTATTTCCAGAAATGCAAAAGGCATTGATATGGATGAATTAAGACATGATACATACAATCTACCCTGGAATGACACACTCTTGTTGGATGATATAGACGTGAAAGTAGACAAGTTTAACTCCCTTGTAATCACTCTGTACAATAAACATGCCCCTAAGCGATTGATAAAAGTTAATTGCCTATCTTGTCCTTGGCTAAAAAATGAAATTAAAAGAATGATGGCCCACTGCGGTGCACATTATTGACGCTTTAAACGAGCTCATGACCAAAGTGACTTCAAAAATTATCGGGTACTTAGAAATTGACTAAAACAGCTCGTTAGAAACCATAAATTTTTTTACTAGTGAAACTTGACTGCAAACATGAATTCTAGCAGTGCTTGGAGCATGCTTCATTCCTTAGGCATAGGGAAACCTCAGTAACAACCTTATGTGCCAGACTTACCACTTGATAAGTTAAGTGACTTTTTTACTGAAGAAAGAACACCACCTAATATAGTAAATTCCACTAACTCAGTACCCAACTACATAATGAACCCTTTACTTGACAAACAATATTTTACATTTCACCCCGTTACTGCTAATAGAGTTAAAAAAGTATTATAATCAAATCAAAAACTTTCTTACTATAACTTTCTTACACAACATTATTGGTAGTGTTTTACCAATTATTACCTACATTGAAACTACCACCTTAAAATCTGAACCTTTCCTTCATTATGGAAACTAGCCAAAGTTGTCCCTGTGCCTAAGAAACCTGACCCATCCCAACCATCCGACTATAAACTAATTTTTGTTTTACCTGCGATTTCCAAAGCACTCAAGTATCTGGTTCATGAGCAGGTGTTAGAATACTTAAACAACCATTCTTTCCTAGACACATTACAATCTGGCTTCAAGAAGGGACAAAGCACAGCAACTGCCCTGCTCATAGGGACTGAGGACATACGACATGCAATGGACCGAAGACTGGTGACAGTACTTACTCTCCTTGATTTCAGTAGTGCATTTGACACTATAAACATCCAGGCTCTGTTAAACAAGATGTAATCTTACTACTTCGATCAACAAACTATACATTTCTTTTCATCGTACCTCAGAAATCGCGCGCAACCCCTTCATCAAACCTCTCACTGAATCAGGGGAATGAACACCACGGGGTAGTGTTTTAGGCCCTTTGCTCTTTATTTTGTACACAAACAACATTTCATATAATTTAGGCGGGTGCCTTACAAATATACTGTTGCTGTAAGACTTCTAATTTGCCTCAAGCCATAACAGGCATCAATTGTGACCTTAACTGACTTAATGCTTACTCCTTGAAAAATTCCCTCCTTCTTAACCCCTCCAAGACACAAGCAATCATTATTGGCTCTCAAAAATTGTTGACTACACTATGATACAAAACTATTCCTCCAGTTATACTGAATGGTGGAGTTATTCCATTCAGCCAAACTGTGAGAAATGTTGGAGTGACAATGAATGAAACTTTAAATTTGTCTTAATATATTGAGAATGTGTGTAAAAAATATATATTAGCAATATTTCATTCAGTTAAAAGAAACATTGATATTTTACCTTGTAAAGTGGGAGTCAATCACATACAAACACTAGTGCTTCCCGTCCTTGACTGCTGTGACGTCATTCTTGTAGGCGCAACAACAGAACAGACTTTGAAACTTCAACAAGCGCTTAATTGTTGCCATAGATTTATATACAGTCTGAGTTATGAAACACATGTCAGGACATACTATCACGCTATTTCATGGCTGAAACTTGACAAACGACGAACGTATCACATACTGTTGCAGATATACAGACTGCTCTCTGAAGACAGACCAATACACATTTCATCCCAGCTTAAGTATTTGTCCTCCTTTCACAACATTAATACCGCCTCTGGTTTCTCCATTTCTATTCCTGTTCACTGATCCTCTTTGTGAAACAATTCCTTTGTTGTGACAGGTTCTTGGCTTTGGAATTCCCTGCCTGTCAGCATCAAAAATATCACACCATTACTTAAATTTCAGGCTGTTTGCCAAAACGACCTGCTGAATGCAGCTGACTAACTTGTATGACTGGATGATCAAAGGAATGTGAGTTAGTAAAGTGAAATGTATTTTTGTGCAGGTTACTATATAATATTATGTACTCAAACTCTGTTCCCAATGATGTATCACTACAGTGGTTATGTGTAACAGAAGGGCAAGAGCCTAACTTCACCACCTACAAAGGCATAATAAATAAATAAATAATTAAATAAATAAATAAATATGGCTGACCAGGAGGGGAGGGGATCAAGTGAGATGGATGGGTTTGGGCTAGATAAGTGGGGTAACATTGTGGAGGAAAGGGAACCAGGGTAGAGTATTATCCAGAAATTAGGTTAAGGCAGATGTTGAGGAAAGTAGAAGAGAAGGAGGAGGTAAAGGAGAAGGTGGTAGTGTATCACATAGGTACCAACAACATAAGGCATCAAGCTCAATAGCTGCAGTCGCGTAAGTGCAGCCAGTATCCAGTAATCGGGAGATATTGGGTTGAGCCCCATTGTTGGCAGCCCTGAAGATTGTTTTCTGTGGTTACCCATTTTCACACCAGGCAAATGCCGGGGCTGTACCTTAATTAAGACGACAGCCGCTTCCTTCCAATTCCTAAGCATTTCCTATCCCACCGTCGCCATATGACCTATCTGTGTTGGTGCGACGTAAAGCAAATAGCAAAAAAAAGACAAAAAAAAGAAACATAAGGCTAGCAGGTATAGGTACCAACATAGTTGGGGATGTGTGGTATCTGGTAAATGCAGCACGAGTGAAGTTTAAGGAAGCGGAGATGTTTATAGGTGGAATACTTTGTAGGAGAGATACTGTCTGGAAGGTGATTAGGGATTCAAATAAGATGGTGTGGGTATGTGGGAAACTGGGAGTGAGATTTCTAGATCCTCATGGGTGGGTAGGAGATAGATATGGGCACTCAGATGACATTCATATGTATAAGTTAGAAAATTTCTTTAGAAGTGTTATAGGGAGGTACATTCTAGAAAATGGGGTGGTCTAGGGAGCGGTGATAAGAGTACTACAGGTATCTGGAAGTCAAGTAGAGAAGACATAAAAATGTTAGTGTCAGATTGTGTAAGTATATAAAGAAAGGAATAGAATTATATAATTTAATAGATATACAGGACACTTACCAGTTATTGTAATAGGGGTAGAATCATGGCTTAGAAATGATATAATGGATGCAGAAATTTTCTCACAGAACTGGAGAGTGTATTGTAGAGGTAGGATAGGAGTGGTAGGAGGAGGAGTATTTGTTCTAGTGAAGGAAGAATTTGTAAGTTACAAAATGGTTAAAGATGACAAATATGAAGTTCTAAGTATAAGGCCCATCTCTAAAGGTAATAGGCTACTTGATGTACTTTGAGTACACAGACCAGGGAAGGGTAGCACTGACGCTGATTCTAAATTTTTTTAATAGGAAAATCAGCCATGTGGGAAACAATGTTGAAAAAAACATGATTGTAGTGGGTGATCTCAATTGACCAAATGGCAGTTGGGAAGGTAATGTGAATGGCAGGAAGCATGACCAACAAATATCAAGTAAGTTAATAAGGGAAGGAAAGCTGATTCAGAAGGTGATGAAACCAAATAGAGGAAAGAATATTCTGGACGTGGTGCTGGTAAAACCAGATGAGCTCTTTAGAGAAACCAGAGTAATAGATGGTATTGGTGATCATAAAGCTGTTTTTGTCGTAGTTGAAAATAAAGGAAGGGAGGTCTTAAAAGTAGGAATAGTAGGCAGTGCCATATGGTTGGTGAAACAGGTATTGGGGAGTTTTCGAAACATAACTGTAATCGATGGAGAACAGTCATTAAAAATGTAGAGATAGTTTGGGATGGGTTTAAAGCAATTGTTGAGGACTGTGAAAACAGGTTTTTGGCATTTGTGGTGGGATAAAGAATGGTAAAGACATACTATATTATAACAGAGAAAGAAAGAGACTGGGAAGGGGGTGCAGGTTGTGAAGAAATAGAGATCAGGTGAGTTGGCCGTGCGGTTAGGGGTGCACGGCTGTGAGCTTGCATCTGGGAGATAGTGGGTTCGAATCCCATTGTCAGCACCCCTGAAGATGGTTTTCCATTGTTTCCCACATTCACACTAGGCAAATGCTGGAGCTATACCTTAATTTAGGCCATCGCCACTTCCTTCCCACTCCTTGCCCTTTCCTATCCCATCGTCGCCATAAGACCTATCTCTGTCGGTGTGACGTAAAGCCATTAGAAAGAAAAATATAGAGAATACAGTTAGAAATGGCTGTGGAAGTAAGCAGAATTTGAAGGAACAAACTAGGAAATTGAATCTAGCAGAGAAGTCAGCTAAGGATGACTTGATGGAAAACATAAATGGCAGTCATACAAAATATGTATGCTATTATCTTAAAAAGACAGAAGTATTCAGTCAGTAGTATGTAAAAATTGTAGTTTACAAGAATAATGTCTAGGCAGAATAGGTTTCTAATACTGGAGAAGTTTTAAAATTTATCTATGATAGCAACAACATTTACAATAAGACACAAATTTGAAAACTAGGAAAGCAGCTGTAATTCATAAGATTTTTGGGAATATACTAAAGACAATAGGCTGGGATTTACAACCATGTTTGAAGTACTTATTTGATTATTGTTTGCATGAAGGAGGTATACCAAATGAATGAAGAGTTGTTAATAGTAGCCCCTGTGTGTAAAGGAAAGGCTGATAGACATAAAGCTGAAAATTATAGGCTAGTCAGTTTGACATGCATTGCATGTAAGTTTAGGGACAACATTCTTTCTTATTATGTTAGACATGTTTGCAAAATTAATAACTGATTCGTTAGAATGCAGTTTGGGTTTAGGAAAGGTTATTTCACTGAATCTCAACTTGTAGGATTACAGCAAGATACAGCGGATACCTTGGATTCAGGAGATCAAATGGACTGTATCACGATTGACGTTTGTAAGGCATATGTTAGGGTAGATTATGGAAGACTACTGGCAGAAGTGAGTGCAATTGGACTAGGCAAGAGAGTGTACATCTCTAGTAAGACCCCAGCTAGAGTATTGTTCCAGTGCATTGGACCTTTACGAGGTATACTTGATTCAAGAACTGGAAAAAATCCAAAGAAGAGCAGCTCGATTTTTTTCTGGGTGATTTCTGACAAAAGATTGGTGTTACAAAAATGTTGCAAAGTTTGGGCAGGTAAGACTTTGGAAAAATTAGATGAGCTGCTCGACTAAGTGGTATGTGATACAGATGTTGATTCCCATAGGGAAGCTGAAATATTTGTCCCAAATGAGTAAATTCATAATACCATTATAGCTGGTCCGTTATTGGATATTGTAAATTTTCCACCTAACTCATTCCCGGTTGCCAGCATTTGCCCCAGTGAGCTAAGTTGGGCTCATCATTTGGTAAATAGCACAACTACCAAGATGCGTGGCTAGTGCGTATCATGGAGGCCACTGCGTAGTCTACTTGGAGACATCGGCAGTGCCAGTGCATTTTTAGAGACTTTGTCTCATTTTCAAAAACTGATGCCTGCCCTGCCGTCAGATGATACAGATGTTGATTCCCATAGGGAAGCTGAAATATTTGTCCCAAATGGGGAAATTTATAATACGAATATACTTGGTCTGTTATGGGACATAAATTTTCCAGCTAACTCATTCCTGGTTGCCAGGGCTTCGCTCCATTGTGCTAAGTTAGACTCATCAATTGGTAAATAGCACACCTACCAAAATGCCTACATAGTGGCCCTCATGGTATGCAGTAGCCATGGTGGCAACCAGGAATGAGTTAGCTGGAAAATTTATCACAATATGAAGATAAAGTTGGAATTCAAGAGGACAAACTGGGGCAAATATTCATTTATAGGAAGGGGAGTTAGGGATTGGAATAACTTACCAAGGGAGACGTTCAATAAATTTCCAATTTCTTTGAAATCACTTAGGAAAAGGCTAGGAAAGCAACAGATAGGGAATCTGCCACCTGGGTGACTGCCCTAAATGCAGATCAGTATTGATTGAATAATAGCCAATAACCGACCAACTATATTGGTATTATAAGTGGTATGTTGTCCGGCTCCATGGCTAACTGGTTAGCGTGCTGGCTTTTGGTCACAGGGGTCCCGGGTTCGATTCCCGGCAGGGTCGGGAATTTTAATCTTAATAGGTTAATTTCGCTGGCACAGGGGCTGGGTGTATGTGTCGTCTTCATCATCATTTCATTCTCATCATGATGCGCAGGTCACCTACGGGTGTCAAATAAAAAACCTGCATCTGGCGAGCCGAACATGTCCTCGGACACTCCCGACACTAAAAGCCATACGCCATTTCATTTCAGTGGTATGTTCCGAGCTGTCATTGGAGAGATGGCATGGAATAACATTAGTAGACAAATAAGTTTGTGTAGTGTCTTCAAAAGAGGGAAAGTTCACAATATGAAGATGGAGTAGGAATTCAAGAGGACATATTGAGGAAATATTCATTTATAGGAAGTGGAGTTTGGGATTGGAATAACTTGCCAAGGGAGGTGTTTAAAAATTTCTCCAATTTCTTTGCAGTCATTTAAGAAAAGGCTGGGAAAAACAACCGATAGGGCCTGTCACCTGTGCGACTGTTTAAATGCTAAAATTAATTTCTTGTGGCTATTTCTAGCCTGTTTCAACCCTTGTAAGGCAGACCATCCTATGAGGCATCTGCCATTTGTCGGTAATTGCATGTTATTGTGGTGGAGGATAGTGTTACGTTTGGTGTGCGAGTTGCAGGGATGTTGAGATTAGCATAAACATTCAGTCTCCAAGCCATTGGATTTAACCAATGAAGGTCAAAATCTCCGACCCAGCCGGGAATCAAATCCAGGACCATCTGAACCGAAGGCCAGTACACTGACCATTCAGCCAACGAGTTGGGCGCTTAATGCTGATCAGTAGTGATTGATTGATGTTGATTTGTATTTCTTATAGGGTAATTTGCTGTGACTGGATGGTCTGTTACTGTTAAATTCCTTTTCAGGATCATGGAGAAGTGATTCACCCATGTATCTCTATGTATCTCTCTCGTCTTGGGTGCATGTCTCTTTCTTACAGCTAAGAAGGGGTCTGTTTGTGCTACTTCTGATGTTTTCCGAGCTTCAGCTTCAGTGTGCTCAGATCTTTTAGTCTTAAGTAACAGTTTATATTCTTTCCTCCGCTTAATGTGTTCTTCCATGTTCTATACAATGCATGCAGTGTTACTTTCCCAGTAATGTAGCAATGGGTGTCAAACCAATCTTGTGCATGTG
Source organism: Anabrus simplex (assembly GCF_040414725.1). Lineage (NCBI taxonomy): Eukaryota > Metazoa > Arthropoda > Insecta > Orthoptera > Tettigoniidae > Anabrus > Anabrus simplex. Next base: position 432,754,519 of record NC_090269.1, on the reverse strand, counting down.
TCTTTCTTCTGGTGATGATTGCTTTGCTGATCAACTGGCTGGTACACTGCACTGCATCATCTAAATATCCTGAGTGATGATGGATGATGAATTTCTGGAATGATATGACTCTGGAGATTGTTTCTCTAGTGCTGCATGTAGTGCTATTTCTATCTCTTGTGTACACAGGGATGTGTTTCTGGATGGTAGAATCTCCTGTGTCCCACATGCCTTCTTGTTTAATATGCTTCTTGCTTTTCCTCTGTAAAACACATGATCAATGGTCCTTGCCACATTTTGCACAACATGAACCCTTCTTCCTCTAGAATTTTCAAAACCATGTCAGTATTTGTATGTGTGTTGTCAGTTCTGCAGTAGATGTCTCCAGCTAAGATTACATTCTTTTGATTTGCCGTGGGGCTTCTTGACCTTAGAAGACTGTCTGTTACGTCTTCCACTGCCATATCTGGAGAGATGTATGTTCCTGTTATTTGGAGCCTAGTTGTCATATCTATTATGGTGTTTATCACAGTCCTTTACTACAGTATGCTTTCCGCTGTTGGTTTGAGGTAGCAAGACATTCCGCCAGCTGATCTGACTCCTGTGGTATTTGCTTATGCATGTAATCCATGTAACCCTGGTAGGTCTAAGGTTCTCATAGAAAAGTCTTTGTCATGATCACTAGGTCATAGTTCGTTGACAGATCTGATGGTTTAAATTATAATGCATTTTTTAGTCCTTCGATGTTCCATAAGAAAAGTTTCAGAGTTTGGTTATTTTGAAGTCAGCTCCTTTGTTGTTTCTGTGGTCCTGAAAAAAAAAAAAAAATCTGATGGCAAAAACTCAAATTTCTCTGTTTTGGCGAGATGATTGAAAGGAATGCCAACATTGAAAGCTTCCTTAGATCCCAATGTTTAGAGCTACTCACAAGCTACTCCCTCGGTTATATTGTTAGATAATAGAAAAGCTTGAATTTCCTCTTTGGTCGTGCTGTGCTTTACCCTACCCTCATACAACTAAGCTGTCTTGGCCTCACTTCTCTCATTTTGTAGCCCATTATTTTGCCCTGGTGCTCTTGCTGCTGCTCTTTTTTTGTTAGATTATAATTTAAATTGGATGGTTGTATGCAATTATGTCATCTTCTTTAGTATTAGTGCCTCCTCCCTCCTTGTGATGAACATCCTCACATGATCGAAGTTGACAGTTACAGTGGATCTATAATGATGTATGATGGCTCACTTAATACAGTAACATACACAGTTACAGTGGATCTCCAGTGATGTATGATGGCCACAGCTTCACAAGTGCTATGTTAGGAGATAGGACTCTGTCAGTCTAATAGCTAAATGTGTGTGTGTGGACTAATGACCCAGACAACAACAACAACAGTAGTAATTTAAAATGTTTCTGACTCTTTCAGTGCAAAGTTAAGGGAAGTGATTTACAACCCCAGCACCACCTGAAACTGCATATGCATTGTGAAATGGACTTGCAAGTGAAAATCAAAGAGGAGCCGGTGTGTTTTGAGGAAACACCAAGTACTTCGCTTGTAAGTATTATTCCAGATAACTTTATAATTATTATAATTTAACTGTTACTAGTTGGCTAATTAGTTCAACTTAGGTACATGGAATGTGAGAATACTAGGTAAGCTTAGAAAATTGGAAGAAGTAAAGAACTGAATGATCAAGAAAAGTGCAAATCTAGATGAGCAGGAAATGGAGACTTTGTCAGGGAATTTCAGGGTAATACCAGAAATGTTAAAGGTGGAATGTTTGGAGTAGCAATAATCCTAAAAGGTAAATGGTGTCAAAATGTGATGAATACCCTTCACATCAGTGATAGGATTTTGATGGTTAAGAAAAAAGCTGACCATGTTGACATAGTCAATATTCAAGTGTATTTTCCAATTACAAACAGTGAAGATGATGTTGTAGAAGAAACATATTTATTGTATTCAAGAACTCTTTGAGTTAGTAGACACCAAAGCTAGTATTATCTTAATGGGAGACTTCAATGCTTCAGTTGGTAAGCATGAAAATCTTAAACATACTGGTAAATTCGCACTTTGTGAAACAAACTCTAGAGGAGAAAAATTGCTTTAGTTTTGTGAACAACATGAACTATTAATAACTAATACATGCTTTGATGTTCACAAAAGACAATGTTATTCGTGGAAGGCTTCTGGAGATAGTAGAAGACATCTGTTAGATTACATAATAGTAAGACAGAGATACAGAAACCAAGTGCTTACCGATCACACTTACCCATGGTTGATGTAGACGGTGATCATATATTAGTTGCAGCAAAGTGCAGTATTAGATTCGGAAAACATAAAGCGTACGTTTAGAAGAAATGGTGTTTGAATAACTTACACTTAGCAGATTTGGCTTCAAAATTCAAAGAGAAAACTAATCAACTGAGCAGTGAAAGTACAATACTGAGCGTTAAAAAATTTAGTAACAGACAATTGTCGCTTAGCAAAATACATCTGGATGAATGAATTGGCAGGGACATTGAAAAAGATTTAAAAGCTGGGAAATCTGATAAGGCATATTTTAAAATAAATTCAATGCAGGACAAGAAAATAACCAGAAGCAATGTGGGCAGGAACAAAGCAGAAAAGATTCTTTTTGAAAATGAGGAGGTATGTGACTGCTGGAAGCAATATATTGAAGATCTATATGAAGGTCAGGAAATAGATAACATTCGGGATTATGTAGAGGATGATAGCCTGATTGAGGTAGAAAGAAAAGGCCCACCAGTTACAAAAAGTGAGTTTAATATGGCTCTATACTTATTAAAGGATAAAAAAGCTGTAGGTGTTGATAACATTTCAGCAGAGCTCCTAAAGGACTGTGGAGACATCATGAAAGAGAGATTGTTTGATATCATTACAAACTGCTATGACGGCAGAATCATACCACCTGATTTCATAAAGAGCCAGGCAATAACACTCCCAAAGAAAGGAATTGCCATGAACTGATCAGATTACAGAAAATAAGCCATTCTATCCCATGCTTCTAAAATCCTGCTGACAATACTTAAAGGTTGAATCAGCAGGAAAATTGAACAGAATTTAGATGATGTCCGGTATGGCTTCGTAGCAGGTAAGGGTACTAGGGAAGCAATTCTAGCTCTACATCAAATCCTGGAGAGAAGACTGGAAGTTAACGGGACTTACATAACTTTTGTGGATTTAGAGGAAGCATTTGACAAGGTTGACTGTAAGTTATTATTTCTAACTGCAAGAACGTTGGATCTTGATTGGAAGGACAGATGTTAGTTTTTTAACCTGTATAGAGCCCAAAGCACAGAAATAAACATAAATGGAACGACAAGAGAAGCAAGAATCAGAAGAGGAGTGTGGCAAGGCTGTCCCTTATCACCTTATCTGTTTATTATGTTCATAGAATTTGCTATTAGAACAGTAAAAGAAAAAAACCAAAGGGATAAATTTCAATGGTGAAGAAATTCATAGTATATGCTTTGCAGATGATATTGCATTGATAGCTGATTCTGAGCACAAGATGACTAGCATGCTCGGTATACTAAACAACACATTAGAGAAGTTCAGGCTAAAAATAAACATAAAGAAAATGAAAATGATGGTCGTTCTAAAGAAGAAGACTGAATTGGAAAGAAACATTAAATGAGGCTGTAAAAAAAAAATAGATAATATTAAAGAATTTTGTTATCTGGGTAGTGTTGTTACAAATGATAATCAGTGCCTGACAGAAGTCAAATGTAGAATAAGCAATTTTGGCAATATATTTGTTGAGGTAACATATTTACAGTAATTGATTAATTAAAGGTATAAGACAATGGTGAATTATAACAAATATGGCTGAGCTCACCGAATCAATTCAAGCAGTAGATTTAAGCCATTATTTACTTATACTTGTAGCCTGTATTGGATAACACTCCCACTGATGAGATTTGTTAAACCAAACAACATAAGTAGTATCATTATGCTCACTTTATTGTTAAACTGTCGTTACTAATTTTTCGCTTTACTCACTATATTCATGCTTTTAACTATGTCAAAAATGTGCAGATGCATAATCATATAGTTTGGCATAATAGCAGGCTTCAGAAATGTATGAGAATTGAATGTTAGGTTGGGAATATGAAACTGGAGCAGGTATTTAGGGTGTGTATTCTGTGATGATGGTAGCACAATGAAGTAACATTGAATACAGTGCAGTGAGCTTGCAGTTGCTCTCAACAGGGGTCAGCTATCTTTACCCTGGTATGTTTTCAGACCAGTTTTGCTGTATGGGAGTGAAAGCTGTGATGACTCGTGTCATCTTATTTGTAAGTTAGAAGTAACAGACCTGAAAATAGCGAGGATGGTTACAGGTGGGAGCAATGTCTGGAGGGTATATGGAATGAGGAGATAAAGGCTAAGTTAAGTATGAACTGAAGTCGAGTGAGGTGAATGGGGAATAACAGGTTATATAGAACAATAAAGGACTGGATCATGGAGGGTAACGGAAGTAAATGGAGAGCAGGATTACGATGGTTGGACTAGCGGAGGTTAGTAAATTCACAGAGGCTTGGAGACTGAATGCTGAAAGTCATAAAAATCATAATGAAGATGTATGTATAATGTTTTGTGATATATTCATTCCAGTTTTCATTTACCTCCTGAGTATCTGTTGATAAGTCTCTCTCTATTTGTTCTGAATGACTGATGCCATGTCTCAGCACATATTTAATAACCTTAATTACTATGCCAATTTCAGCTACTGACTTTTAGATTGGTGGGATATTGTCTGTTGAGCATTATTAGCTCTTGCAAATGAAACACATTGGAAATTGTTTCAGGAAAACCATGCCACGCATCTTCGTGATAGTTCTTCTGCCTTTTACATTCTTCGGTTCTGAACTATAGAAAGAAGTAGCTTTTTCGTCTCAAGCTGGTTTAGAGTGTATCAGATTCTCACTCACTTTTGGAGAATGGTTGATAAAAATGAAGGGAATTAATGTGTACAGTTGTATTTCGAGGCTCTGTTCTAGCTAATACAAGCCAGAATTCATCCTTCAAACTTTCTTTTATCCCCTGTACTGATACAGCCAACTAACACATGACATGGTTTTCTGGACTGCATGTCGTTCATAGTTTAGTAAGCTCTTGTCTAAGAATTGTTTGAAAATATGCATAAAAATGAATATCCTTATAAGATTGCCAGTTTCTTCTCTGCTAACAAACGATTCATCAAAAATGGGGTAGCAGACTTAAATATTACAAGGGTGGTAGTTTGAATAACTTACTGATATGGCTGTCTGACTCATTGGCTTAATGGTCAGCATACTGGCCTTTGGTTCAGAAAGTCCCAGGGTTCGATTCCCGGCCGGGTCGGGGATTTTAACCTTCATTGGTTAATTCTGATGGCTCCGGTGCTGGGTGTTTTAGCTGTCCTCAATATCCCTGCAACTCACACCTCACACATAACAGTATTCTGCACCACAATAACACGCAGTTACATACACATGGTGGATGCCGCCCGCCCTCCTCCTAGGGTCTGCCTTACAAGGGCTGCACTTGGCTAGAAATTATATATACTGATGTGGCTTTGTAATAATACTTGGCTGTAGCTGCACAGCTAAAAGCAATATGAAGCTACAACCATGAACTCAGAGAACATGCAGCTCTCTCTGTATGATTGAGTGATGTTCTGCAGCCATGAGCCTCTTCTGCCGTAGCATCTAAACTCATAGTCTCTGTGCCTCACAATGCTATGTATATGACTTCTGTTTTGTACACTTACCAAGCCATCTCATGCTTACCTCGAAGTCTTGTTCATTTCCTGTTGACGTACATGGCAGTCTACTTCTGCCTACAAGATCTTTGCCTTTTAAGTTCTCAGCCTCATCAGCTGTTAGTTGCTTCACATTTATCTATAAGAGAGGCAGCTGATCAACATCATCCGGAACATGTGGCCGATAATCTCATTACTCCTTCACCTCCTTCTGGACCCTTTAGTTCTTTAATATTGTGGAAATATTCTATGTAGACTTTGTATCGGCCACATGCGTACCTTTTCAGGCTCCTTGATGATTTCATTCTTATCTTCCACTGTAAAATTTCCTGCTTTTTATTGCCTTCCTTTTCAACATGTCCTTTTAAAGGGCCTATTTCTATAGTAATGTTAACAGAGTCATTATACTTGGATACAACACAAAAGATTTATGTGTGCATACACACACACAATACAGCACAATATGTATACACTCGTATGATGTTGAGCAGGGCATGCTAACTAAACTTGAGCAAGTGAGAAGATTAACAACAATCCCACAACAAGAAGTGTGAGGAGATAGTGGATTCGAACCCAATCAATCAATCAATCAATCAATCAATCAATCAATCAATCAATCAATCAATTGATCAATCGATCAATCAATCAACCAACCATTCAATCAGTCAATCAATCAATCAATCAGTCACTACTGATCTGCATTTAGGGCAGTTGCCCAGGTGACAGATTCCCTATCTGTTGTTTTCCTATCCTTTTCTTAAATGATCGCAAAGAAATTGGAAAATTATTGAACATTTCCCTTGGTAAGTTATTCCAATCCCTAACTCCCTGGCATGTTTATCAAGTTGAAATTCATTTAATGTTTTTGCTCACCTTGCCTGGCACTTGCAAACAAATTGGCTTGCAATGCAAGATTTTACTCTACTGGCATTCTGCAAGTCAGAGTGTGGTATGTTGGAAGTGAAGATGCAGTTAGTATAAATGAAGTATGTTGGCAGGAAGAGCTGCATTTATAGTCAGGTACTATAGAATTATCAACACAAAATTAAATGGGAAATGCAGGTCTTAATTGTTAAGAAAATACGGAAGCAGGTAAGTTACTATGACCAGCGTAGTTAACAGATTATTGCTGTTATGATGGACACCAAGTCTATGCCCACTACAATAGTGCAGGCCTATATGCTTACTACTTCAGCAGATGATGAAGCAGTTGAAAGAGCATATGAAGGGATAGAAGATATTGTATGACTGAGGATCAAATATAAATGGTACTTTATTTTTTTATTTAAATTCATTTATTGACAAACGGAAGGCAATTACTATTTATTTTTCCGCATAGCTTCCTGCTTTGGAAATGCATTTGTCCCAGTGTATGGGGAGCTTTTTGATGTCCTCATCATAAAAAGAACAGGTTCGTGTCACCAGCTAGTTGCACACAAAGTCTTCCACACTCTCATCACATACAAATCGTTGCCCTCCTGGAGCTTCTTTAAGCATTTTGAACAAATGGAAATTGCAGGACGATAAGTCCGGGCTGTAAGGAGGATGATCAAGTAGTCTAGTTTATTTCCTGTTGCTTGGAGACATTTCCAGTAAAAAGGCAAGGGGCCCATCCGGAACACATTTTACGGAACTTTAGGTCATTTGTGATGATTGCTTGACAGCTCCCATAACTGATTCCAACTTGTTCTGCAATTTCTGATACTCACGCCTGTCATTTGTCATCAGTAATGTCTTCTTTAACTGCACGAATGTTTTCGTCTGTAATGCTGGTCCAAGGACGGTAATAGTGTTGCTTATTTTGCACATGTTCTCGTCCTTCCTTGAACTTTTCATGCCAGGCAAACACACTTGTCCTTGACAGTGTTTGATCACTGAACTGTCCAGTCAATCTCTGGAAAATTTCTGCCAGTGTAACACCTTTACGAGGAAGACATTTTATAATTATGCATTGTGCAGTATAGGAGTGCACCTGTTGCTCCAACATTGTGAGCGTTACTGATGAAATGGTGGGAAATAAGCACGCTCTCCCCACTGCTAACGGTTCCACCTAAGCATAGCAGAAGGATGGGGCCAATCCTACCAACTGTTTATGTTCAGGAACAAAAATCCTGTTTATATTTGATCGACCTTCATAGGATATGTGGCAGGAGGTGAGAATCTAATTTTTATGGGAGAATGGAGTGTAGTGGTAGACCAAGGAAGAGAAGGTAATGTAGTACGGGAATTCGAACTGAGACAAAGGAATCAGGAGGAAGTCAGCTGCTTGTAAATATCTGCACCAATTATAATTTAGTTCTTGCTTATACTTGTTTCATACACCACAAATGATGGCAGTATAAGTGAACTGGATCTGGGGACACTTGATGTTATAAAATTGACTTTATTATTAGGCAGAGGTTCAGAAACCAGGTATTAGATTGCAAGACATTCCCAGGATCAGACGTGCATTGTTATTTTCAAATGCAGCATTTGTATGGTTATAAAACTTGTTATAGTTTTGTTTTATATCTATTGTTATTATGTAACAGTTGCCTCTCATAGAGGGAGCCATAGAATATCTGTTGTTATTGTGAATTGATGGCTGGTTGTAGAGGGAGGTCTATATTTTGTTATCTGTTTTTAAGATAGGTAAGTCTGAAGAGTTGGCCTAAATTATTAACTTTTCTGCAGGAAAATTTTGAACATCAGTCAGCAGTGACATGTTTAAAAGAAGAAAGCAAACCTGACTTTACACAGACAAGAGCATCACAGGTAAACATATTTCAGTTAACCTATAAATTAGATAGATCATAGACTGATAGAGGGAATTGTGAGAAAACTGTTGAACAGATTTTAGAAAGTGACCTCTCATTTTTAGGTATACAATTTGAAGGTCCTTGGTAGAATAGTAATCTGCCAAATGTCGTAACCAGTTTTCACATTTTCTTCAAGCAATGTCGTTAGGTACTGAATGGTGGCTGGTATTGTTCTCAGGCCCTCCACTGTATTGCTTGTGGTAGGTGGTTTTGTTGCTAATAGGGGTATATCAGGAGAATTGCCAGTTTACTATGTTTGTGTGCTCTCCTGACAACAGCATGACATTATTGTAAGCTGTTGTTTGAAGTGGTGGTTGTGTGAAATGATACAAATTAATATACAAATCAGTGTGGTGATTTATCTCCATAGATGTGGGCAATCCCAAAGAGACTCCTCTCATAATAATTTAGTCCAGGGATTTTCAGCAGGAACAATTAGATTATGAAGACCAACTGCAGATTTGCCCAGCTACCTTGGAAGTGTGATTTCCTTCAGCTGCTACACAAGCCACTAGTATTGTCTTACCTTTCGCTGAGTACTAACTGTGAAATATACAATAGAGTTTAGGAAGGTTTAGATTGATGATTTCAGGTGACTGCAGTTCTATTAGTGAAAGGCTTAATGACAGTTAACTATACTCAAACATTTTCTTATTCAAGTAAAATACAGTTAAGATGTTCCCGCATAATAATTTTTCCCGCTTAACCTGTGCAGATTTCAGAGCCCCTTAAAGTATAAAACATCCACGCAAATCAGCTCGTGGTTAAAACTGTCCTGTCTCTGTGCAAGCTGCACTCTGTGTTAGACGCTTTGCACGCTTGTGGTGAATCACTGACGTCTCTGAGCCATACTGAGCTTGCCAAGGGTAAACGATTTTGTGCTGTAATGACAACAACACTAGCTTTCTTTCTCATACCCCCACCCACCCACAAACACACACACATACAGATGTTGAAATACCACATTTAATACAATATTTTGAAATTGATACTCGAGTAACAAAATATTTCAATCCTACAATAACATTCGATATTTGTACTATTGCTCAGACAGTTTTACACGTGAAGATAAGGGCACAGCAGTGATGAATTAATTATAAAAAAACCTTTATAACTCTTGTCATTTGTGGACACATTATGTACGAAGAATGCAAATATTGAATAACAAGTCAAATACTCATACCAATATTATAGCAGCGCAACTCCACACACAAAAAGAAAAAGAGAAATGGGCACCAGTTCTCTCTTCTGCCACATGTCATGTTGTAGCGTTATAATTCAGATGGTCATTATTATTATTATTATTATTATGTTTGGACATATTCGTTAAGCTTCACTTCAAATCTTGCTTAAATTTTGCAGATTATTGTTGTTTTAACTGCTAATTAATGATTGGATATAAATTTTAATATAACTGTGGGCATTCACTTCGCCATTGGACAATTTAGTAGTGTGCTATTGCCGTAAGTGATGATGCTCTCCAAAATTTAAACTGAACAAGGTGACCGTTATTCAGCAGTTAGATGTCATTTATAAATTTAGCACTCTCAGGTGAGCATTTAAAGTTGAATATGGACATCAACTCTGGTAAGCCCTTACCAAACTCTTAAATCTTGTATTCAGTACATTGGTCTTACTTTACATGCTACAAAGTGTTGTGAAACCACCACAGTTTGAACATCTGACTGTTCTATATCTGAAATTGTACTGGTTAATATCTAACATCTCAGCTACTTACATAATGAAAGTTTCTGTTCTTTATTATAAGCCTATTGGTGAAATTGAATTCTTCATATAGATTGAGTTCTACTGCCACCCTCTAAAGGATCATTGAATTTCATTTTAAATTAATAACAATAATAAACTTCAGTGGCCTCCGTGGCTCAGATGGCCTCTCACCGCTGGATACCGTGGTTCAAATCCCGGTCACTCCATGTGAGATTTGTGCTGGATAATGCGGAGGCGGGACATGTTTCTCTCCGGGTACTCCAGTTTTCCCTGTCATCTTTCATTCCAGCAACACTCTCCATTATCATTTCATAGCATCTATCCATCATTCATAAATCACTTTGGGAGTTTCAACCCCAATGTACTAATAGCCTATACATGGTACATTAATTACATCCCTGAACTGGTCAAAGACTGGAAAACAGGTTGTAGGTCTTCATTTCAACAATAATAAACTTCAAGAAATTTTTGAATCATGAAAGGTGTGTGTGGTCCATTAACTTAAACTCTATTGTAAAATTCTATGGTGCAAGTTGACATTTTCGAGGACTCATTAATTTGGACTGCTTCTAAGAGTAATAATTAAAATGTTGGGTGTGTACCACTAGGCTTATACACATAATTTCATGGTCATCTGTGAAATGTTGTTGCCACTCAGGCTGTCTCAGACTTGTTTTATTGTAATTAAATTTTATCTGGTTCTTTAAATAAGTTGAAATTGTTCCTTCATATGTACTGAACATGAAGCTGCTAGTAAATATTTAATTCTGGGTGTGTGTTGTAAACACAAGTTAAGAGAGTTGAATTGTTTTGTCAGTGATCTCTATCTACAAGACAATGTTGCATCATATGTTATTGTCATTATTGTCAGTTTATATGGACGTGGTTGTCTCGTGTAATCAGTTGTTGTAATAAGACTCAACTTGAAGGACAAGAAATTTTTTGAATTTAATTATGTTCTAATGGAAAATGGTCTGTGTTAAATTTCATTTCTGAAGTTAGGTTCAAATTTTAAGGCACTTCTGCTTTACTTTTGGGTAATCATATAATATTCAAATGAGGGTACCCTCCACTTTTAATGGTTTTAATGTTAACTAAATGGTGCACCAAGGTCATTTACAAGATATATTGAAATGAGCTAGAGTGTAAACATACTACCTGACAGTATCTTTTGCAATGAGTATTTATAACCTAGGCAATTTACCAGGTAAATTAAAGTAAGTAAGGAAGTATGTTACCCTAGATGTTACCATCTTTTTAATCTTCCTAAGGGGGATTTATTTCATTTTGAGTACGGTATTTAACATCATTATTATTTTATTATATTTATTTATACACCCACCATCCTAAATTGGATTACATTAAATTTTTGATCCTTAACTCTGAAGGTGAGTTGTGTTATTTTAATTCAAGTGTTCTATCCAATGCTTGTGTAAAATTCACCCTCTGTTGAGGTTCGTTTGACCGTGGTTTGTCCAGATTCCCTTCACTTCCCAGGCCTGTTTCCTTGTGCTTTTGTCAGGACTTACCCTAAGTAGTTGGCATAATTTCACACTTCAGTGGTCTCTGGCTTTCTTGTGGTTGTGCTGCCAATCGATGCTGTATGCTTGAGAGGTTATGCCGCCACTTGTTTTGTTCCCCTAGCGTTCAATTGTTGATACGCTGCAACGTGTTGTCATAAATATGAACATTCTTTCAAGTTTTACTGTTGCATGAGCTAAGCATTGTATTCTTGTGTTACTCATAATTATTACATCGTATTATTAGAATGTATTGCAAAGACGAAGGGCCATGAAATAAAGTTATCATGGCAAAAGAAACTCTTAACATCTATATGTGCAGTGAGATCTGCACCTTTCTCACCCACACTTAATATCATCAACATTTTCCCGTGCAGTAATTTATACAATTAACTACAAACCTGCTCTTCTTTTCTTCACTACTTCTAGCCTGAAAGGTATTAAAAATTAAAAAAACAGAACACCTTGAAAGACTAGAGATAGGAAGTTTATATTCACAGGAAATATTCATTAGGATGTTCTGCAGAAACGATTAGCATTTCAGTCATCTAGGTTTGGTATATGTCCTGTTTTCTAGTAGGCACTGGGTCCTCCATGGGAGCTGAAAACTTGTTCCATGCGTGACGGCATCGACGCGTATAATGGGCGAATGGCATCCTGGAGTATAGCCATACATGCTGCATTCATCTGGTTCCACAGTTCATGTTTGGTGGTTGCATTGGGTCACAGTGCCGCTTTTTGATTGGCGACAAGTCTGGTGATCGGGTGGGCCAGGGCAGCAGTCTGACATCCTGTGACAACAAGAAGGCACACGTTCATGCAGCAACATGTGGTTGCACATTGTCCTGCAGAAATATTGTGTTTGGGGTGTCGTGCAGAAAGGGTATGGCTACGTGTCGCAGGATGTCGTTCACGTAGGTCAAACTGGTCTCAGTGCCCTGGACGTGCATAAACTGTGATTTGTGGTTGTACCCAAGAGCACCCCACACCACAAGGCCTTGAGTCGAGGCTGTGTGTCTTGTGTGAATGCAGTCAGTGTGATGCCTCTCCCTCGATCATTGGCGAACCAAAATGCGGCCATAATTTTCAAGCAAACAGAACCCTGGTTCGTCTGAAAACACTATCTGCCATTCATCTCCCCAGTGACATCATTCCAATACACCATTGCAGTCTAGCATGTTTAAACACATTAGTCAAAGGTAGGCAGAGAAGTGGATGATGTGCTTCTAATCCAGACCGTAATAAACGGCGACACACTGTCACTCCTGATAGTATACGATGTGTTATACTGTTCCACTGTTGCGCCAGAACTGCGGAGGATGCTGCTATCTCCTGCACTGCCATTTGGATCTGGGTGATCTGTAGGGTGATCTGGACGGTGCGACTAAACCCATCTCATCGTGTTCTACGGCCTTCTGTGAACCATTCTGTATACACCCATTGTACTGCCAGCACACTTCATTCCACACGAGTTGCAGTTTTCCGGATGGGTGCATCTCATTCTCTCATGCCAATAATGCGCCTCCTTTCAAACTCACACATTTGACGGTACGGTTCTTGCATATGCCTGCGAGGCATCCTGCACATCTGCTCATGTCACAATGATCCATTATCTGTGGTTTTATTGCGATAATGACAGCTAGAGGTACATTTCACCAGTTGGTGGTGGTGCGCTGAGACATCGATGTGGACCATGAACCAGAGGGCCGGCATGGTCCAAATGCTTCGTCAGAACATACTAATGTACATGTCCTGTAAATATGAACTTCCTGTTTTTAGTGTTCTGGTTTTTATGAACATGAGGGTAGGATGACCAGGCAGTACTGCTTTTACATAATGTACACTTATCATCCAACCTTTGAATGTTTGTTGTATGCGATTTCTTATCACTCACACAAAGTTTTATACACTGTGCAGCATGAAAAACACAACACTTCAATTTCTTTCAAAAACTGAAATTTATTCTAAATTTATGACACTTTTATGACACTAATCCACTATCTTATGATGGAATATTGTGGTACGGTCCCATCTAACATTCTAACAATGAAAAGAAAAGACTATTATAAACAAATTGAACAAATTAAGCGAGAGATGCACATTTCAAGGAAATTTTAAGTAACCTCACTCTGTTTTAATGTTACACACTTCACACTTTCACTTCACAGACCTCGGAGACTATCTTGGGGACCTCTGTTTGCATCTTCAAAAGCATGTATTGCCACCTCTTGCAGCAATGACGGCATTCAACCTTTCAGGCATGCTCCTGATTAATGCGGTAATGTCCTGTTGAGGAATCATCTCCCATTCTTCCAGGAGGGCATTCCGTAGGTCCTGGAGGGTCTCTGGATAGCGCTGATGGACTCTTCTCCCCAGCTGGTCCCAAACATGCTCAATGGGATTCAAATCGGGGCTTTGAGCAGGCCAAACCATAGCATCAATCTCTGTTTCATCCAGGAACTGTTGCACAATTCTCGCAACATGTGGGCGAGCATTGTTGTGCATTAGTGTAAAACCATCACCAATAAACGGAGCGAAAGGCACAACGTGCTCCAGAACGATTTCCTCCACATACCGATGTGCGGTAAGGCTCCCATGCTCCACGAAGGCTAAATCCGCCCTTGCAGCTGTATTGATTCCTGCCCACACCATCACAGACCCACGTGAAAAGGCATCCTGGATGAGAATGTGCAAGGGGAATACCTTTCCCCTGGCCTTCTCCAGACCTCTCTCTTCCGTCAGGTGATCGGAGGCCAAATCGTGACTCGTCGGAAAACAACACTTGATCCCATTGTTGTACTGTCCAGCCAAGATGTTCCCTTGTGAAACGCAGTCGAGCTTTGCAATGCTCTCTGGTTAGTTCCGGTCCTGTAGTAGGTCTTCTGGACTGAAGATTGGCTTCTTCCAGTCTTCTTCGAACGGTTCTCTCACTAACATTGACCCCTCCAACTTGGTGGAGTCTATTTCGTGCTTCAATAGCGGTGGTGTGACGGTTGCGGAGAAATTGAAGTTGTAAGAAGCGGTCATCTTTCACCGATGTTGCTCTTCTCGGGCCTGATACTGGTGTCCTTGCAAAGCGTCCAGTTTCCCTGTACCTTCGTACGGTTCTGGAAATTGTAGAAGGTGTAGTACGCAACACTTCTGCAACGTAATGCATGCTGCAACCATCTTTCACCAAAGTAACAGCTTTTGCAGCTTGTTTAGGGCTTAATGGCATGTTTACTCCAGAAAGCTGATTAAGAGAATCACAGAAAGATCCTACAAACATGTGTGATTGAAAGGGAAACAATTAAAGGTACAGCAATAAGCGCTACAAGGGCGGGAAAACATTATTGGCTCACATCCAGCTATGTGTTTTCCATGTTGCGCGGGAAAAACAACTGAGGCTAGTGCAATAAACAATCAACACTTTAATATTTACTCGCAAAGCAACGCCAATAGCATACTCCATCTAAAAACAATGGTTGAAGTGCTTCACTTCGATTAAATAGATAATTACACATCATTTATTGGGTGTTGCGTTTTTCGTGCCGCTCAGTGTATGTTATGTTTCCTTCTCGTATCAAAAATTTTTATAACACAGTTTATTTTACCTAGCCTTGAAAATACACGTCGTGGCATACCTGCCAACTATTAGGAATCAAATATAGGAATAATTTTTAATTCTTGGATTTCATCGTGTATGTTGCACCATGGTCTCGATGAAAAAAAAAGGACAACATAAAAGGCATTACAAGGTGAATTGATCATTAAATTTAAAATATTAAAGTAAGGAAACATAAAAATAGTTACAAGAAAAGTTACGAACACCAAACGTAATGCATAATAAATCCTTTTAATAGACTGTAACATGAACGGAATTTTTTTTTTACAATTTGCTTAATGTCGCACCGACACAGGTAGGTCTTATGGCAATGATAGATTCACTTTTATAGATATCTCTGAAAAATAGGAGGTACTGTTGTTATATTTTATGGCTATAATGAGAAAACAAAATAAAAATAAAATACTAGACACTGTCATCAACACAGCTCTCTGAAATACACAGCACACATTAAAATTATGAACTAAGAATGAAAACAGAATCAATTAAATACACAAAACTACCACATACAAAACAGATCTATATGTCTCCTGCATTATTAACATACAACTTTGACAGGGAGGAAAGCATAGAACCACGAGAAAAAGCACATGGCCTACAACCCAACGAAACTATACACAGAAACAACGTTAACAGCATGTGAACCGCGCAATAAGAAACTCAATCTATCGTCCTGATTAACGGATTTGCTAGTGCTCGCTAGTCTCTCCAGCTTGTAGGATGATGGCCGTCCCAAATTCCTAAGATGCTGTAATGAACGGGAAGCACAATACACGGATGCAACTGACGATACATTCATGAAATAAAGCATCAAATATATAGCTTGAAAATGAGGTTGCGTAAATTACACAATCTCACAATAATATATCCTAGGGCAAAGTATCGACCATAGTGGAGTTTATATTGGTCAAAAAATAGGAAGTAGTAAAAATAAATCAGAAAATCGAAAGGCGAGTTAAAAGCGAAAAGTTTCCAGGTAAATCGGAAGGGTTGGGAGTTATGTCATGGTAATCAAATTCTATTAGCAGCTTATAACTTATATATGTGTGAGTTTATTGTTTTAACCATAATGGTTTAATTTATTTGGTTCGTATTGACTTCAAACTAATCAATCACTGATAATTTATATTCCTCCATTTTTCGAGGTACTATTGTACTCTTCTACAGGAGCTGTAATTCCTACCAAGCATTTCTAGGACTTATTGACCTCATTACTTTATCTTGCCTTGAAATTAATGTACATAGTTTTTATCATTCTGAATGAAATGTTACAAACTATTATATGTCAGTCTACATTGAAAGTTATTGAAAATTCTTTTCTGGTGTTTGCGTTCCAGTTCTTGGTCTAAATGTAATACGGATTTGTTAATTATCTTTTTTTAATTGTTTTGTCTGGAAACAGGTAGTCTTATAAAATTTTGTATCAACTCCCATTGATGTTTCTGTGAATGTTTTTGAAACTCCTCCATTGTTAAAAGGTCATCTTACAATCTTTGCTGCCTCTATAAGATAAAGAAAAACACTCTTATTGCCTATCATGAAATTGAGGTATGGTATATAAATGAATTACTGACTATGCTGCTTGTTGTTTACGTATAACTATATTCGTCCTTGACATTTGATTGTCGTTCATGGTTTTGTGCAAGCCAGATGAATATAATACTTGTGTTCCTAACCTAGAATAAAACCAAATTTAGAAATCTTGACATTTGATAATATTAGATTAAGATGCTGTTCTAAGTACTTTGTGGCTTTCATAGTTGCTGTTCAATAGTAAAGTGTCTTGATATTTTTGCCTTGTAATTCAAAGCATATGTAGATGGCATATATAGATAGACTGTGTGCATATGTGTCAGTATATTTTGGTATCATTCACAAACAAGGAGTTCTGCCGGCTGTTTCACGTGAATTTCAGGGTACCATATATAAGTTTTTGGGTATTGCCCCTGTTAAGACGTTTCCTGCGTAAGAAGTTTCTTTAAGCGGTCCCTTGGAGAATTTCTTAACAGAGGGTTGCTGTATAAGAACAGTCATGACTTATTTCTGAGGAAGAGAAACCTGAAGATTCTTTGTAGAAACCAAGAGACATCATCATCATCATTGCATCCATTGCATAGATAATCAGGTTATTGTCTGTTTGATGAAAAGTATAAAACTTGTTGGCTATTCTTTTGGTGTTTTATTAATCAGTCTGTCAGTCAATCAGTCAATCCCCACTGATGTGCATTTAGGCTTGTTGTCAGGGGACAGATTCCCTATGCATTGTTTATCTAGACATTTGTTAAATTATTTGAGAAAAGTTGGACATTTGGGGCATTCAGGGCACAACGGAATCAAGTCACATGAAGACAATTTTGAGAAAAATAGGCAATGTTTTTGCTAAATATCTAATGACAGAGTAAAGCTTACAGCTTTGAGTAATAGAGGATACTCTGTATAATATACTTTCATACTGAATGGATAACAAGCAACACAAAAGAAGAGGTAGCTATAGATATAAAAGTAAACATTATGGAACGGATGTTTCATATCACAAAAAATATATACAATAAGAAATCTCTATCCTGGAACTTGAAATGTAGACATTATCAAACAGTGGCCTGACCAAACATTTTATGTTGTTTGAGTCATCAGTCCATAGACTGGTTTGATGCAGAACTCCATGCCACTCTATCCTGTGCTAGCCTTTTCATTTCTATGTAAGTACTACATCCTACATCTGCTCTAATCTGCTTGTCATATTCATACCTTGGTCTAGCCCTACCATTCTTACCACCTTCACTTCCTTTAAAAACCATCTGAACAAGTCTTGAGTGTCTTAGGATGTGTCCTATCATTCTGTCTCTTCTTCTCATCAAATTTATCCAAATCAATCTCCCTTCGCCAATTCGATGAAGTATCTCTTCATTTTTGATTTGATCTATCCATCTCACCTTCAGCATTATTCTGTAAAATTTCAAAAGCTTCAATTCTCTTTATTTCTGAGCTAGTTATCATCCATGTTTCACTTCCATACAATGCCACGCTCCACACGAAAGTCTTCAAAAACGTCTTTCTGATTCCTATATGAATGTTTGAAGTGAGCAAATTTCGTTTCTTAAGAAAGCTCTTCCTTGCTTGTACCAATCTGCATTTTATGTCCTCCTTACTTCTGCCATTGTTAGTTATTTTACTACCCAAGAAACAATATTCATCTACTTCCTTTAAGACTTCATTTCCTAATTTAATATTTCCTGCATCACCTGCCTTTGTTCGACTGCACTCCATTACTTTTATATGGACTTATTTATTTTCATCTTTTACTCCTTACCCAGGACTTCGTCCATACCATTCAGCAGCTTCTCGAGATCTTGTGCAGTCTCAGATAAAATAACAATATCATCGGCACATCTCAAGGTTTTGATTTCCTCTCCTTGGATTGTGATTCCCTTTCCAAATTCCTCTTTGATTTCCTTTACTGCCTGTTCTATGTAAACATTGAAAAGGAGGTGGGACAAACTGCAGCCTTGCCTCACTCATTTCTGGATTGCTGCTTCTTTTTCAAAACCTTCAATTCTTATCACTGCAGACTGATTTTTATACAGATTGTAAGTAATTCTTCGTTCTCGGTATCTGATCCCAATCGCCTTCAGAATCTAAAATAGCTTGGTCCAATCAACATTATCAAATGCCTTTACTAAAACTATGAATGCCTCGTACGTGGGCTTGTCCTTCTTCATTCGATCCTCTAAGTTCAGACATAAAGTGAGGATTACTTCATGTGTTCCTACATTTCTTCTGAAGCCAAATATTGATCTTCTCCCAACTCAGCTTCAACTTGTTTTCCCATTCTTTTGTAAATCACACGTGTTAAAATTTTGCAGGCATGAGATACTAAACTAATGGTGCGATAGTTTTCACACCTGTCAGCACCAGCTTTCTTGGGAATAGGTATAACAACATTCTGCTGAAAATTGGATGGGACATCTCATGTCTCATACATCTTACACACTAAATGGAATCGCCTTGCCATGCTGGTTTCTCCTAAGGCAGTCAGTAATTCAGAGGGAATGTCATCAATTCCAGGGGCCTTGTTCCTATTTAGGTCGTCCACAGCTCTGTCAAACTCTGACCACAATACTGGGTCTCCCATTTCATCAGCATCAACAGCCTCTTCTTCCAGAACCAAATTATCTACATCTTTACCTTGATACAACTGTTGGATATGTTCCTGCCATCTTTTTGCTTTGTCTTCTTTCCCTAGAAGTGGCTTTCCATGTGAGCTCTTAATATTTATACACCTACATTTCCTTTCTCCAAAGGTTACCTTGATTTTCCTGTATGCAGCATCTACCTGTCCTAGGACCATACAACCTTAGACATCCTTGCACTTCTCCTTCAGCCAGTCTTCCTTAGTTACCTTGCACATTCTATCCACTTCATTCTTTAATCACTTGTATTCTTTTCTGCCCTCTTAATTTCTAGCATTCTTGTATTTTCGTCGTTCATTAGTCAGGTCTAGTATCTCCTGAGTTATCCACTGATCCTTAGTTGATCTTTTCTTCCTTCCTAACATTTCTTCAGCGGCCCTGCTAAGTTCATTGTTCTGGCTATCCATTTTCCCTATATTGTGTTTCCTTCAGCCCTTCAGCCTTTTCATTTAGTCCTTTTGCAACATGTTCCTTGTAACAATCCCTCATGCTCTTTTCTTTCAAATTGTCTAGATCCCATCTTTCTGCATTCTTTCCGTTCTTCAATTTCTTCAGCTTCAGATGGCATTTCATGACCAACAAGTTGTGGTCAGAGTCCACGTCTGCTCCTGGAAAAGTTCCGCAATCCAACACCTCGTTTCTGAATCTCTGCCTAATCATAATGAAGTCTATTTGATACCTTCCAGTGTCTCCTGGTCTCGTCCATGTATAAAGCCGTAGTTCGTGGTGTTTGAACCAAGTATTGGTAAGGACTAAATTATGATCAGTGCAGAATTCACCCAGCCGACTTCGTCTTTCGCTCCTTTGTCCCAATCCGAAATCTCCTACCTTCTCCTCCTCGGCCTACCACTGCATTCCAGTCTCTCATAACAATCAGATTCTTGTCACCTTTTACATATTGTATTAAATCTTCTATCTCTTCATATGAGCTAATAGGCATATAGACCTGCACTGTTGTTGTGGGCATTGGTTTGGTGTCTATCTTGACAACAATAATTCTTTCACTATGCTGATCATAGTAGCTTACCTGCTGCCCTATTTTCTTATTCATTATTAAACCAACTCCTGCATTTCCTCTGTTTGATTTTGTGTTGATAATTCGGTAGTTGCCTGATCAGAAATCCTGTTCTTCCTGCCAACGTACTTCACTTATACAAACTACATCTAACTTTACTCTATCCATCTCCCTTTTCAGATTCTCAATCTACCACAACGATTCAAACTTCTAACATTCCACGCTCCGACTCGCAGAATCTCAGTATCCATCTTTCTGATGATGCCCCCTCTCATGTAGTCCCCACCCGGAGATCCGAATGGGGGACTAGTTTACCTCCATCATCAGTACATCATTCATACAGAGAGCTGCATGTCCTCGAGAGTTATTGACAGCTGTAGTTTCCTTTTGCTTTCAGCCGTGAAGCAGTATCAACACAGCTAAGCCATGTTGAGTATTATTACAAGGCCATATCAGGCAACCATCTAGACTGCCGCCTTTGCAACTTCCAAATGGCTGCTACCCCCCCTTTCGCTGAGCTAATAGGCATATCACGACTTTGGAATTCACTCCCTTAGTCACTCCTCATACTACCCTGTTCCTATCCTCTACTGTACATTTCCCTTTCCTAGTGGTTCCATTTGTTTTGCCTACCCCTGTTTAACACTTCCCTGAACTCAATCTTCCCTCTGCTGATCTTCCTGAAGTGACTCATACTGATTCCTCACTGATAGTTTTCCTGACCCCACTGCCTGTGAAAAACCATTAGCCCTCATTTTTTTTACCTGAAATTGGCCCACCTGTCTTCTGCAACTTCTCTTCTTCCTCTTGCCTACCTACTGTATCCTGTACGTTGATTGAGAGAGACCTATCTTCATTTCTGTCCTCCATTACAAGTCTAATTAACACCCTGAATCTTGCTATCTCTTCCCTCATCTTCCTCAGTTCCCACTCACACCCACAGTCCTCTCTCAGCCATTCTTTTTTCTCTTCAAAGAAACATGCATAATAAATGCGAAGTAGCCTTATTGTTAGATTACTTGAGCTAGAAGGCAGATAATCTGATGCCTTATCAATATGTGCAGATGAATCACTTCTCATCATCCTTTTTAATTTAAGATGGCACACTGACATAATGAACCATGCAAATTATAATAACAGACTTGTTCACATTGTTTTCTGAACAAAACATTGCTTTCATCCATGCTCAACAGTATTGTTAATCCTGTAAGAGTTGTTTACAATTTCTGGACACAAAACTTTTATACTATGAAAGCAGCTTGAGATGTAGTGCATAGAGGTGGAATATCTCCAAAATGACAAAAATGGTCTAGAATCCCTTGTGCTCTGAACACCCCATTTAGCAAACACCTTCCATGATAAATTATTCCATTCCCAAATTCCTCTATTTATAAACAAATATTTACCCCACTTTCCTCTTGAATTTCAACTTTATGTTCATATGTTCAAAAACTCTACTGAAACTTATTCATACCAATCTATCTCCCCACATCTTCATCCAAAATCGCCAAGAAAAATATTGTGCTCCTTCCTACATTTTATTAACAAAATTGCATTACCTGTTCAGAGTCGTTTAGAACCTGAATATAAATGTTGCTAATTTCACATTAACACAGTGACAGGACAGTGTAGGAAGAAGGAAGAGTAGAAAATTGTATTGTGTGAAGGTTTGGAGTTTGTCTTTGTCCTTTCAAGTTCCTCTTTTTTCTATTGCTTTCTCTTCCTGTGCTGTCCTCATTATGTTTGTCCTATTATGTGATCTCTTTGTTTCTTGATGATTTGATTTGATACTGTTTGTTCATTCTTGTACTTTTACACATTGGAAGATGGTGATATTTTTAGTATGGAATTATAATATTTATTTTATCAGCTGTTTCATGTTTATTTATACATTTTTCCTCATTACTTTTATTATGTTACTTTCCTTATTTATAGCCTGCTACAGAAGTTAAAGATGAAATAAAAATTGAAGAACTGGTCCCATACTTCAAAGAAGAGAACAAGTAAGTGGCTTAATTTGATTGTACATCCCTAATTCTACACAATATGTAATGTGTTCACTAGCTCCTTCCTTGGATCAGTGGTGAGTGCTAGCTTCCAGATTCCAAGATCACATGTTCAGATGCGGCTGAGGTAGATTGATTTTTATAGGGTGGATTAACACTTCCTGTTGTACGATGTCGGTATGTCAAAAAATCATTAAAACTCAGTGGTGGATGCCTAAGAGAGATTTAGTTCACTCTGGCATCTAGTGGGCCTGAAGTAAAATTTAACATTGGAATTGATGAACAAGCAGCAGATGCAGCAAATTAATATGCCTGCACATGGTGTCTGAGGCCATGTATTATCATTATCATTATTATTATTATTATTATTATTATTATTATTATTATTATTATTATTACCTATTTCACTGCCATGTTCATGATCGCTTGATCTCTAAATAGCAATTTTTGTCAATCTAATCCTTTATTACCTGGTCATATTTAAATTCTTAATTTCTTAAGAAGTATAACGTGCCCATTCGAATCAATGAAAATCTACAAGAAATTGTTTTCTACCTGCTCGTCTGCCTCGGACACTGCCATCATCACGTTCCTACTACACGCTGAGCTGACTGTACTTCCAGCTGTTTCTTCGCCACATCACCTATGACGTCACACGTTATAATTCTCATGTTAGGTCCGTATTGAAATGTATGTAAATACAAAGTATGTTACAAGTGTTATTTTTAGTACCCACTTATTCAATACAAAGAGATCTAGTAAATTAAGAATTATATCTTATCATAAAATGTTACAAGGGACATGTTTCGCCCATATTAAGGGCATCATCAGCCTCAAACTCAAACCTGTAAGGTGAATAATCAGGATCCTG
Organism: Anabrus simplex; assembly: GCF_040414725.1. Taxonomy (NCBI): domain Eukaryota; kingdom Metazoa; phylum Arthropoda; class Insecta; order Orthoptera; family Tettigoniidae; genus Anabrus; species Anabrus simplex. Next base: position 432,731,043 of record NC_090269.1, on the reverse strand, counting down.
ATTGTTCTTACAAATAGTAACAAGAGGATATCACTGTAGGTGTTTGTCTAACATAAAATGATTAGAATGTCCTTGGTTAAAATTGAAGCACAAGTGTCAGTCATTCAACATTACCATAGCAACTGATTAACACCATAACAGTCAAAGAAATAAATGAACATACACATAACGTTGTTTTCTTCAGCTAACCTTTCCGTAACTGATTTACATCTTTACAGATGAAAGGGTAAGTTTTTTTACATTCTTCATTTTTTCTTTGTAAACCCACATTCACTTCCAAAATACCTTTCCTAAGCATTCACTCTCCTCTTGTTACAGACTTCATACAACTATAGACAGCCGAATAACTTTCCTTGCTCTCACAATTACTTAAGAAGACTGTTATCTTATCGGAACACATTCAACTTTCACTCCTTCAAGCCAGTTAAATAGGACTATAGACAGCTGAACAGCTACTTAAGAAGACTGTTGTCTTATCTGAACATAGAAAATTAACATCTTTAACAGTCTGTCAGCTTTACTTTTCCTTATCCTCCAATAGGAGTATTTAAGGAAACACATTTCTATTTCATTATAAAGACTGAGCTTTTTATTGCTCTACCCTCAACAGGTTTTGGGCGCATTAACTCAGTGCTCCAGAAAGTGTAATCTTGTGAACTTGTGACATGCAGCTTGATACTACGATTTTAACCAAGGACATTCTAATCATTTTATGTTAGACAAACACCTACGTTAATATCTTTTCACTATTTGTACGAACAATCAGGATCCTGATTATTCACTTTACCGGTTTGATATTGAGGCTGATGATGCCTTTAATATGCGTGAAACATGTCCCTTGTAACTTTTTATGATAAGATTTAATTCTTAATTTACTAGATCTCTTTGTATTGAATAGGTGGATATTAAAAATAACACTTGTAACATACTTTGTATTAACCTATGATATCATCAAACTTTCTCGATGCTTGCTTTCTGTTCGAGGACATTCCTCATGTCCTATAAATGGGCCGAATATTGCCCTGGCAAATCAGTCCAGCATTGATTGTTGTTTGGTGTGGAGGGACTCCGCCTGAAGTCTGTGTTCTATGCATGTATTCTTTTATTTTTCCCTCCAACTGAAAAACGTTCATGTGTGAGGACTGGGTGAGCCATTCAGGCTTCTGCAAAAACTTTCAATCTTCCTCTTTTGCTGATCTGTGTTCTCTTTCTCAGTGTGAGAACTTAATGTACGATTATACTAAAATTAACTTTGTGGAGCACTACTTTACAACAAGATATGGTCAAAAAGTTACATTCTATTCAAATTCACCTAATATAAATCTGTGCACTATGTTCTTGTGCCATCTCCTTTTTCCCCGCCTCTCCTTTTCCTTTTCTGTTGGCTTCTGGAGGATAGACGTCCCTTTTATTCTACATTTTTACTTGAACAATGTTTTTTTAAACACCCTGGACGATGTAATTTAATTGTGGCCTTAAACTTTTAATATTTGTTGCCAAGTTTTTAAAAATTTCATTATGCACTGCAGTCACTGTTATTGTATTACTGTTCTTTAAGAGTTGAAAATGTTTTCTCAGGTCAAAATATATGCATTGTAAGATATTTGGTTAGAATGCACCTGTTCTTCTGGTATTTTCTTTATTTGATGGTTCCCCAAAAATTGTTTACTACCTTGTACCTACCACGGAATCCTCTCTGTTCCCAGCACTTCTGTTCCTCTCTGCTGTTGCTATTATTGAGTTCCTTTAAAATACTCGAAAACAAAATGTCTTTTACATTTATGGTAACTATCTGACTGACTTGATCAGTTTGGCAGCCTTTGTCTCACGCTGCCTTCCACCCTGAATAAATCATATTAATTTGAAGAGTATATACATTACTTTGTCACAACAAAGGCTAGATATTAGAATTGCGTGAAATGTTGAGTAACTAATGAATAGGTCAAATCAATTTCTGGATATCATTTTACTGAAGATGTGTATGAAAATATGTTTCCAAAATTAGTTTATAATACTTGTCAGCTACCACAAAAAGGTTTGATTAAATGGTATATTGAAAATTATATCAACTTTTCAAACTATTGTAACTAAGGTCACAAATCAATAAATCAATGCCCCATTGATCAGTACAGCATTTGGATGTCATTAACAGGAAATATAAGCAGCGATGTGAATCTGTTTAAAAACATCTATTAACATGCATGCTTCTTGGAAGATGGTGATATTTCTTTTGTGGAATTATAAAATTTATTTTATTAGCTGTTTCTTGTTTATTTATACCATTTTTACTTTTCTTTCCTCCTTACTTTTCTAATATTACTTTCCATACTTACATCCTGCTGCAGATTTTAAGGATGAAATAAATAGAAGAATTGGTCCCATATTTCAAAGAAGAATTGAAGTACATTAGAATCTTTGTAATTCCAACCACTTTGATCTGAAAGTTTTGGTAATCCGAACTGAATCTTTGATATATCACATCACATCATCACTCAGCGTTCAGCCTGCAAGCCTCTGTGAATGTATTAAACCCTGCCACAATCCTCTATTTGCAACTAGTGCTGTGGCCTCATTTAGTTCTATACCTCTTATCTTTAAATTGTTAGAAACTGAGTCTAACCATCAGTGTCTTGGTCTACCTCTACTTCTCTTAGCCTCCATAACAGAGTCCATTATTCTACTAGGTAACCTATTTTCCTCCATTCACTTCACATGACCCCACGATCAAGGTCAGTTTATGCGTACAGCTTCATCCATTGAGTTCATTCCTAAATTAGCCTTTATCTCCTCATTCTGAATATCCTTCTGCCATTGTTCCTACCTGTTTGTACCAGCAATCATTCTTGTTACTTTCATGCCTGTCACTTCCAACTTATGAATAATATATCCTGAGTCCACCCAGCTTTTGCTCCCATAAAGCAAAGTTGGTCTGGAAACAGACCGATGTAAAGATAGTTTCGTCTGGGAGCTGACTTCCTTCTTATAGAATACTGTTGATCGCAACTGCGAGCTCACTGCATTAGATTTATTACATCTTGATTCAATCTCACTTACTAAATTACCATCCTGGGAGAACACACAACCTAAATACTTGAAATTATCGACTTGTTCTAGCTTTGTGTTACCAATCTGATATTCAGTTCTCTTGAATTTCTTACCTACTTACATCAATTTAGTCTTAGAAAGGCTAATTTTCATATTATACTCATTGCACCTATTTTCAAGTTCCAAAATATTAGTCTGCAGGCTTTAAGCACAATCTGCCATTAAGACCAAGTTGTCAGCATAGGACAAACTGCTTACTGCATTTCCACCTAACTGATTCCCTCCCTGCCGTCTTATACCTTTCAGGAGATGATCCAGGTAAACTACGAACAGCAAAGGTGAAAGATTACAACCTTGTGTAACCCCTGTGAGTACCCTGAACCAAGAACTCATTCTACCATCAATTCTCACTGAAGCCCAATTGTCAGCATAAATGCCTTTGATTGATTTTAATAATCTATGTACCTTTAATTCCATAGTCTCCCTGTATGGCGAACATCTTTTCTCTCGGCACCCTGGCATATGCTTTCTCCAGATCTACGAAACTTAAACACAACTGCCTATTCCTTTCGTAGCATTTTTCAATTACCTAGCGCATTCTGAAATTTTGATCCTGACACCCTCTCTGTGGTCTGAAACCACACTGGTTTTCACCCAACTTCCCCTCAACGACTGATCACACCCTCCTTTCCAAGATGCCAGTGGATACTTTGCCTGGTACACTAATAAGTGAGATACCTCGATAGTTGTTGCAATCCTTCCTGTTCCCTTGCCTATAGATAGGTGCAGTTACTGCAGTTGTCCAATCTGAAGGTACCTTACCACCACTACAGGCTGATCTTACTACTCTATGAAGCCATTTCATCTCTGCCTTCCCACTATACTTCACTGTTTCAGGTCTAATTTCATCTGTTCCTGCTGCTTTATGACAATGGGGTATATTTACCATCCTTTCCACTTCCTCAAGCGTAATTTCACCAACATCACTTTCCTCCTCCACATGAGCTTGGCTGTTCGCGACACCGCCAGGAAGATTTCCTTTCATGTTGAGAAGATGTTCAAAACATGCCCTCCACGTCTCCAGTGATTCTCTGGGACCTATTATGAGTTCACCTGAATTACTCAAAACACTGTTGATTTCCTTTTTCCCTCCCTTCCTAAGATTCTTTATTACTGTTCAGAAAGGTTGACCTAGCATTTCCAGGCTATTACTAAAGTCTTCCCATGACTTCTTTTTGGATTCAACAACTATTTGTTTTGATGTGTATTAAATCTCAGCACTGTACTTAAAATAATATGAGTATTTTACACTATGAACTTGTATTTTACAATGCACTTTTTAACAATATTTTCCTTTTAATTATAACCTTCAATTTTGTATTAGGACACGGTAACCATTACTTAACTAGAACAGTAACTTTTTTTTAACGTTAGGAATTAAACCTGCTAAATGGTGCGATTTTCACCAGCATAGCAAAATCATCAAGTCAGTCAGCATATAGTAGTGTGCTTCCAGTTGAAGAACATTTGACAATCTGAATGTGACACAAGGTCCTGTATCTTCAGAGTTGCCAGCAGGTTGATCCTGGGCCATGGAGACAATGTCCTTGTCACTCAGGACTTGATGACTGCATCCAGTCTTGAAAACATTTTACTCTTGTGCCTTTGCATCCAAGAATTTCCTGAAAAAGTTGCAGGATATCATCATTGTTTTATGTTTGAGTGAATGGAGTGTCTTCAAAAGCAAGACTTCCCCAAAGTTTATTTAATAATTTTTGTAGTAAATGTTTACCACAATCATCCCAAGCCTTAGCTACCTGGTGGTAGCATTGTTCATGGTTATTTTCTGAAGATTTTTAGAGATCTAAGTGTCTTCTCCTTCATTTAGAGTTTGTAGAAATATTTGCCTGTAATTTAATTTTATGTTTTGTGACATACCTTTTTAGAAATTTTGCAAGATTGAGCTCATATTTGGTGGCAATAAGATTGTTTTCTTCTTTCATTCGCTAGCTGCATATCCAATGGATGAGATGGAGTTTTGTCAGTTAGAAGGGAAGCTCAAGGAGGCATTCCATTTTCTGTATTGAAACATTTAATTAAGGGAACAACTTGTTTCTAAAACCAGTCCTTAAACAGCAGATGCCATGATTTCTGTAATAAATAGGGAGAGAGTTCATGTTCATATCTTTTACGGTCATGGACTTACAGATTTTCTAATCACCCTGGGTGGTAATTTATTTTGTTGACATGCTATATGCAGTAGTCTAACCAAGCTCTGGTAGCAGTAAATGCTGGATTTTTATTCATAGGTTTCTTGAGCTCTAAACCCTCTTCTTGAATCAAGGGTCTGCAAATTGGAGTGCATGTTTGTCTACCGTGAGCGAGCAATAACAAAGTAGCACCCGGCGAGTTGGCCGTGCGCGTAGAGGCGCGCGGCTGTGAGCTTGCATCCGGGAGATAGTAGGTTCGAATCCCACTATTGGCAGCCCTGAAAATGGTTTTCCGTGGTTTCCCATTTTCACACCAGGCAAATGCTGGGGCTGTACCTTAATTAAGGCCACGGCCGCTTCCTTCCAACTCCTAGGCCTTGCCTATCCCATCGTCGCCATAAGACCTATCTGTGTCGGTGCGACGTAAAGCCCCTAGCAAAAAAAGAAAAAACAAAAAACAAAGTAGCTTGGTTTTATCACAGGTAGACATGGTGGCATTTCAATAATATGTTACTTATTCTGTTAAAAAATGTCTAGGTACTGTATACAGACTGAATGTTGTTAACTGAGCCCTAACTTCGCTATGTATAAAACATAAAATAAATAAATAATACTCCTAATTTTTCCTAACCTGTCTCTGTGTTAAATACCCCAGTTCAGGGAGGAAATTTCCACATCCATAGTGTCACTTCTCAGCCATGATTCAATTCAATTACAATATTTAGTAAATATATATCGATCAAATGACTTAATTCTGTTTATTTCTTTACAATACTTCTACAGTTAAATACTAACAGTTTTATGTTGACACGAAGACCATCTTAGTATAGATCGCTTTCTCCTACCCACACATTAGCATCTACAAATATTACTCCCTGTTTCCCACCTACCCATCCCTTAGTTTCATTTAAATCCCTAATCACACTCCAGTCAGAATCCCTCCTCCATGTTGTCCCACTGATAACAATCTCTGCTTCCTCATTGCTGCCGTAACCAGATCCCTCAGAACCCCAACTATGTTAGTACCTGTTACTGCCTTTCCCTCACCTTCCTCCATCTCTTCTATATTCCCCAACGTCTGCCTTATCCTGATTCCTGGATAATACTCACCCTGGTTACCTTTCCTCCACACACTTTCCACACATGCCTGAAAAGTGAGTCAACCATGACGAGGGCCTCAACCCCACCCTATTTTCGAAATCACCCAATTGTGAGTCACCTCTTAGTCAGCCCATTAAGTGCGGTGGAGTTCTCTCCCAGGCGCGTGTGGGGGTGGTAGCCGCAGAAGACCCTAAAATACCCTACTTCCATGGTTCCCATTTTCACACCTGAACCGTAATTAGGCTCATGACCACTTCCTTCTTACTCCTGGATTCTTCGTATACATCGTCGCAATAAAACCTACCTGTTCGGTGCGACGTTAAGCAAATAGTAAAACAAAATGCAAGTCAACAGTAACCTTTGTCGTTGTTCAGATAGAGCTGGAAAGTCGTGTAAACATGTTGCAGAGCTCATCTTCGCCTAATAACAGTGTTAACAATGAACAAACTACTTCGTGCCGTAAACCCGAGGAAGGCTCCGAAGAAGTCTTATAAAGGAAGAAGTACGCCTTCAAATTTAAAAGACTTAATTAATATTTCATGCCTTACCGACCCATATTCAAAGCGGAGAATAGAACGTAATTGCAAGGTGATATAAAAGTGGTATAAATTGCTTTTTAGAATCAGAGGAGTTTATAGATATGATTTCACAATTTCTAATAGGTCACTAATTCAGCCTGATTAGCTACTTTTTCATTCACAATTTCATGCGATCCGCAACTGTTCTCGTAACATTTCATGTGTAACTTGACTTCGGTATGTAATTGGATAGACGCTTTTGTAGACAGCTAACACCCAGTGATCTTCAAAAAGTCACCAAACTAAAGTTCACTCTTATTTGTATTTATAGTGACTTAATTCTTCATAAGTGAAGGTTCATCCTGCATCATCGTTTCATCTTCACTTCCTTCCCTTTGGGGCTCTTAGCAGCTAGTTATGGCAAAGTAGTTGTATTGTTACCCTGAGGAAGAATGCACGGAATATGCTGGATTCTAGTGATGTTGCTCCCAAGGAAATTAGCTGGTGTAGGCTTTAGAGCACTGAAAATGAAGCATTGCGTACTGATACTATTGTAAAATTAACAATTATATTGCCATTTTGCAACTCGTCAGTTTAGAGATAAATAACGGGATTCAGTCCTATTTAAAATGTACATAGGGGACACCAGTATTTCGCGTATCTTCACTATTATGTTGCATAGATCAATTAATTTTTTTTTGCTTACTCTAATGTCCAGAATTTTCGCCCTTCTTCGAACGAGTTCTTGTTGGGAATTAATATGTTGCGATGTGTATCTGTAGTATTAATGCATGCAACAACGTATCAGTTCGCATTACCTTTACGCCGTTCAGGGCCTTCCATATTTTAATAACCTTCGCCTTCAGATTTATTCGTATGCTTCCGGCTGCGCCCACCGCTCCACCCTCTAATTAGTTAGAGCAGTCAAAGGAAGAAGAGCATGCACGGGGGCCTATATTACACATATTGTTCCCGTACCACTGTGAAGAGTCTTTGGCGGTCGATGGAGTCATAAGTTTTGTTGAAGTTGACGAATTCCAAAGGTATGTTATTGCTCCTCACCTGTTGTTGTTGTTGTTGCAGAATGGTTTTCAGCCTTGTGGATCTGCTCGACAGAAGAACTTCCTTGATGAAATCCTTCCTGATATTCAAGGATTCTTCTGGTCGAACTGGCTCTCTGCCTTGTCTTGTTGGAGATTACTTCTTGGGCTACTGGCAGCGGTGGAATACCATAATAGTTGTTAACATAACTTCGATAATCTTTCTTGCAAAATTAGTGTATAAGAGGTATTTTCCTGTTGTCAGGTATCCAGCTGATCTCGTATCGGTCGAAAAGGATTCGGGCTTTGGTCTTGATGGTTGCATCTGCCCCATGTTTCAGAGCTTCTACAATGATGCCATCTTCTCTGGGTGCCTTCTAGTTCTGGAGGCGTGACTTGCTGCTTAATCAGTTGATCAGATGGTATGTGGATCTCTGGTGGATCTTCATAGTGCTGCTTTCCCTGCAGCTCTTTGCAGCTGAGCGAGAAATTCTCTTTTTCATGCTCCTACCAGAAGATTTCTATTTTCTCAGGGATTTGTTATTTCAATTTTGGTAGTATATGCATGCACTGATGAATATCCTCGTACCGGGCGAGTTGGCCGTGCGCGTAGAGGCGCGTGGCTGTGAGCTTGCATCCGGGAGATAGTAGGTTCGAATCCCACTACCGGCAGCCCTGAATATGGTTTTCCGTGGTTTCCCTTTTTCACATCAGAAAATGCTGGGGCTGTACCATAATTAAGGCCACGGCCGCTTCCTTCCAACTCCTAGGCCTTTCCTATCCCATCGTCACCGTAAGACCTATATGTGTCGGTGCGACGTAAAGCCCCTAGCGAAGAAAACGAATATCCTCCTTTTTCGGTAACTGACAGGGATGGTTCAGAGAAATTGTAACCTTCTGGCTGAAAAAGGCGCGCAGTCACTAATGCTTGTTTCTTGAAATGGCGTAAATGAAACTTTGTGATTATACGTGATGTCAGTAAGTAGCTTGAAAGTACTGGTTCTACAGACGGATGAGTATTTACTGTTCAAGAGTTTCTGTTGTTTAGGGATTACATTTTATTATCTTGGTTTTGTGGAACATAACTTTCTCCGTATGATGAGTTGATGTACGTGAGAATTTGAAGGCCGGAGTACACTACACTAGGCACAAGAGATTGATTTCACCTTGTAGCCTAGAATCTGCGTTGACAATCATCATCGTAATTACACTGGTAATGTTAATTTTTAGAGGTGAGGGCGAGTCTCATCTTGGTTTCCCACTGAATCGTATTAAAAAACGTTAGTGATTTTCCAGAACGGCTATATCATGACTTCCGTTAGGCTATGTATTCTTCAACACCTCTCACTGAAGAGAAGAACCGTAGCCATGTGTATTATCTTATTGTATATTTGCCTGACAAGAGTAAGATGATGTGATTATTTTTTCTCATAAAGTTACATTCTAATTGGAAGGGAAACGTTTCAGTCCCTGTAATGTGTTACTGTCTTAATCCTATATTTGAATTTGTTGTGTTGTTCTGAGAAGTTTTAATGTATTTTAGTGTGGAGAATGTTCCAGTATTAACCAGACGTCAAGCCACTGCATTTGATAGTTCCTGCAAAATTTTGAGGAAAGGACGTGAACAGACATGCCATTTACGGGGTGGAAATCTATGCAGCTCACACCTGCTGAGTCAGTCTGGTAAAGGCGCAGAGTGCACACACACATATTGTAATGAATGTGGCAGGGAATGTAAGGACAAACGTACTCTAGACCATCATCTGTTAAGACACTCCGGAGTCCGTCCGTACAAATGCAGTCAATGTGGCAGAGAATTTTTTCAAAAGAGTCACCTGAAAAAACATGCACTAACACATACTGGAGACCGTTTATACTGTTGTGATCACTGTAGTAAAAGCTTTACAAGGAAAGATTATCTCCTTAAACATATACATAGTCTTTCCGGCTTGAGGCAATACGCATGTTCTCAGTGTGGTAAGAACTTCTTCCAGCGTGATCATTTGAATGTTCACCTGCTAACTCACGGGGAACGGCCATACCGGTGTGATGAATGTGGTAAAACCTTCTCGCAAAAGGCTAGCCTTACTTTTCATATTCTGAGCCATTCTGGAGTACGACCGCACATATGTAAGGAATGTGGCAAGAGGTATAGTCGGATGTCTGTCCTAAACCGTCATATGGTCACTCATTCAGCGATACGTCTGCATTCTTGTCCTGAGTGTGGTAAGCGTTTCTTTCATAAGAGTGGGCTGGATTTCCATTTACGAATTCATTCTGCTGAGCGTCCTCACGTATGTCTTGTATGTTCTAGGACATTTAGTCGCAAGTCCAATTTCGCGAGACATATGCTCATTCATTCCCAAGTGGACAGCAGATGTTGTAATCAATGTGGGACAATATTCCGTCGAAGGTCTGATCTGGCTAAGCATATCTTTACGCACACTGGAGAACGTCAGGATGTAAACTATTGTTTTGAATGTGGCGAAAGTTGTACTCGGGAGTGTGACTCATATAAACGTCTGCTCCTGGATTACGGTAATCGGCCATATTGCTGTAACGAATGTGGTAAAACCTTTGGCGAAAAGTGCTCTATTAGAAACCACATGATTACACATTTAAGAGACAAGACATACTGCTGTACTGTGTGTGGTGAGAAGTGTTCTGAGGAGATTGCTTTCGAGCGTCACATGAAACTTCACCCCGGACAGCGGAAATACCAATGTGGCCAATGCTTTAGAGTTTTTCAAGAAAGTTCAGGCCTCAGTAAGCACGTGCTGACGCATTCTGGTGAACGTCCACACCTTTGCAGTGTTTGTGGAAAAATGTTTCGTTCAACATCTAATTTAAGAGAACATATGGTCAGTCACTCTGATGAACGTCCGCTTGAGTGTTCGGAGTGCAATAAGAAGTTCAACCTGCAAGCTTCCCTAAATAAACACATGGTCACGCACTCTGGTATTCGTTCACATTCCTGTAATGAATGTGGTAAAAGCTTTTATCAAAAGTCTTCCTTGAGCAGGCACATGCTGACGCACTATACTCATTCATCACTCCCCCCCGACCGCCCTCATTGTTGCAATGGTTGTGGTAAAAAGTTTATTAGAAAGTCCCACTTGAAGAGGCACATTCTCACCCACATTGAAGTACGCTGACACTTGCAACGAAGAGGTATGCGCTTTTTCAGAAAGAGATGTCTTCGCAATCATTGGACACTCCTTGATCTCTGGAATGAATGCCATGATACGTTTTCTGGGTAGCATGATTTGAGAAAATTCATGCCAACATTCAGTGCAGGAAGGTGACAGTTTGTTCTTAATTGCAAAACGTGTACTCGTACACTTCCCTTCTCTTCGGAAGCGACTATGTGTTAAACCTCTTTGCGATCAAATCTCACATATTAGAAAGACCGGCCATAATTGCAGGCATACATAATATCATATTTTTATAGAACGTTTAGATATTGATCATCGTGCAAGTACGTTTTCGATCGAAGTTCTAATTTGTTTCACGACTTTAAACTGACTGCGTAACGGCCGACATATGGCGAGTTATTTTGTATCACTTTTCTTAGCGCTATAATCGTCGCTCATACCTATACTTTGTCTCGTAAAATGCTGCGGATTTATGGTGAACTCTATGATGCCATGTTTTGTAACTGTCTTTTTCTTAATGACACCACCTACCTGCCTGGTGATCTTTGGTAGAGTTTTCCTCTATCTGTGTATTTCCCCCAGCATGTTCCATGATACTGCACTTCTATCTGCTAACTACTAAGTGAGGCTGTTCGGAAGTTCCATTTGGGGGTAATATCATCAATGTGCAATACAATAAACACAACTCTTGGAAGTAGACGCATTTATTGGTCGATTTTAATTGAATTGTTGATGCTGGTGGTCAAATTACAGTTCTGTCATTAGAGTCTGTACAGTAATATTATTTCAAATCCTCTGCACATTTGAAATTGTCTTAAAATTACTGTGTGTACCACATCGGCTGTTTTTGTGGCAAAAATTGTACCTAAATGAATTTACACCTTGATAATCATAATGGGGTGCATATATTCTTAAATATATGGGCAACACAAGGACTCTAATACTACAAATGATAGGCAGACCACGTTGTAGAATTAATGAAAATGTTTATTCATGTGAGACAATTAGGGGATTCAGTTCAGCAAATTAACAGGAAACAGGACCTTCGAAATATATCTGTTGAAAAGTTAATCTTTATTTAAGCAGTATGCGCCAACATATGTATTTAATTAGTAATAAATTTGACTGGTATTCTGGCACATCGCTCTTACTAGCTGGCAATTATTCACTTTATTTGAGCATTTTGAAGGAATACTCGTATTCCATATCTGCACATTAACATCACAGCCGAATGCACACTTGAAACCTACGTTAGCACTTCGAGAATTTCGTGGTAGTAATATAACCTAATTGGGCTAGTGAATTCGCTGAATACTCTCGCGCTTGACTAAACAAATTTAAATCACTAGTGGATTTAAACTTATACAACAAAAATCAAATAATGAAACGTAAGAAATAATTGCATTGATGCTGTCAAATTTTTCAGATATACAAAACATGCAACTTCCACACTAGAAATGGGGAATCTGATTCACGTAGAACTGATTCACATGAGATGATTCACCAAAGTGAGTCGTTCACTTGATTATCACATGACTGAGAGCCAAAAGCAAAACCATGGAATCAGATGAACCTTTCCATTAGGTTCTTTATAGCAGAAATTACTTCCCTAGTTACAAGAAGTGAAATGTGCAAGGGAATCGCTAGCATTTTAACAAGAGTAATATTCCTTTTGAGAGGTTATCTCAAAATATGCTACACCACTGTCCAACTTACATTTTTACAAACTAAAGTAGGTTACAGACTGCCGGTGCTTAACTGTAATTTTGAGAAAGTAATGTCCATTCATCAAAGCTACCATTCAAAACTATGCAACAAACAAATTTGAATTTTATAATAAAAATTTACATGTGTGTGGCAATTTAAAAGTGAATATTGACAGCATCTCCCCATCAGTTCTTTTCTTGTAATTCTTTTTTAGTGAAGAAGTACTTTTAATATATCTGAAAACAACTGTACATGTGGCCACCTAACAGTGAAATAATCAGCCATGCCATAGCAACTTCTATGTTACGGTTTTGAACATCAATCGTTCTTAACAACATTCCTTACATGCTTTATTAAGTTCACAAGCTACTCACTAGATAGCAGCCTTAGGCAGGTCACTCACTTTCTGTACTATGCAGTGAAATATTAGGAAACAAATCTGCGCCCGCGTTTATATATATATAGGGAGAGTTTTGTCTGTACATTGCTCAGAATTTAAAACAATGATATTTCTGTATCGGACATGCCCACAGTAACCGAGAAATGCACTTTTTAATTTGCCGTAATTTCTCTCTGTCTCTATGTTTGTACGTGCATCATGGGAAAATGGCTGAAGAGATTTTAATGGAAATAGATATGTTAACTTAGGAATGGAGTCGTGACTATATAGGCCATAAGTAATTTTATTCACGTTGAGTGAAATGGTAGTTTAGGGGAAGTCCTGAAATTTCATTCTCAAATATTTGTTACTAGTGAACATGTGAAATACTACATAAATAAAGTTATAGATATTTTTACCGTACCAGCTATGATAACAGAGATATTCATGAATTTGGATTTTCGTTGCTAAGTCCGTATCAGTGCCGAGTCACGAGAAAATGGATAAACAGGATTTAATGAAATGGTATATCAAGTTTGGGAATATGGAACTACAGTCTATGCTATAAATAATTTTATAAGATGCACTTATAACACAGTCGGAAGAAAAACTAAATGTGAAGGACTACAATATAGAAAGCTCATAAAATTGATCAACAATAACATTACATTGACCCCTAATTGTTGTGTGTCTCTTATGATGCCACTCCTCTCTGATAGATAGGATTTCTGCTGCGTACCAAGTATAATAGCTTGCCTGAATACTGGCGGGAGGTAGCTGGGAAATTTGATCTCTTCTTTAACATGCCATTCCTCTAGTTCATACATTTTCTTATATGATTGGTACGCAACACACTGGTTCCTCATAGAATTCCAGCTATTCAGTCCCTACACTGAAACACTGACTGGAATGAGCAGTGTGCACATTTAACTGAATAATTGCAATGGAGTGTTCGCGGCTGTCTGCGGCCTCGATCTCTTCTTACCAAGGGCTGAGTACGAGAAAGGGGAGGCTTCCATGTTCCACACGTTCGGTCACAGTAGTTAACGAGAACGGGAAGTGGAAGCTTCAAATAAATTTAACCTAACATTTTGCAACGAGTTGGACGTTGAGTGTATATTAAGTTTCCGTGGAGTGTGGGACTTCAAACGAAGTGACAATTTCATATTTTAAAAACCCTTTCCCTCGTAGGTTAGGAGTATTTGATTTGTGAACCGGACTTTCAGTTTAGTTTAAATAAAACATAACAACTGCTTCGCACGTCATTGATTCAAAAATGGTGGGTACACGATCTGCCGAGATGAATCAGAACGAATCAAAGACGGTGGAATGAGGAACCAAGGAACGAGTTGCGACTGCCATCTCTCGATTCACAAGTGAGTCAGTTCATTTCGTACACTGAATCATGATTCAGTCGTTCAGTGCAATAATTCGTTCATTACGAATCATTCGTTCGGAATTTCCCCATCTGTATTCCACACCAACAATGCTCTCGACTTTGCATGTAATCAAATAGGCTAAAATTAATTCACTGTTCCACGTTTATTGAACTAATTGACACTACACTCAAAATATGATAAAGAAGTTAGGCTTAAATTCATTCCTTCAACTTAGCTTGTAGGGTGAATTGGTGCCTCCGGTGGCTGCCTCCTTCTCACTGAGCTGTGACGTAACGATGCGGGTGATTTGAAATTCGGGCTGCTCGCTAGATGTGCATGCTTTCATAACCTAATGCTAAACAAGAGTGTAGGCTTATCATTGCATAACGTCATGCTGACTACGTGTGCAGGATTAAACTTCTATAACGTTACGCCATCCAAGAATATTGCCTTAGGCTTATATAATCTAACAATGGTTAAGAGTGCAGGCTTAACCAAACTATGCAAGATGACTGCTGTAATTTGTCTCGCCGTCCTTGGGGCTTCAGAGCTGGTCTACAAAGCGAGCTTAACCTAAGAGACTCAACGTTTGACACCCGGGGTGACCGCATAAGGGTGCCAGCTTAACACTTTTGCTCTCAGGCTATCTTCACCAATCAAGCCCAAAACATTCAGGCCATTTTTCATGATTATGCATGTTAAAATGTAAAAAATTGCCGTATAAAGAAATCCCCAGATACAAAATTGAAAAATCACAATAGTACACTATTTAATATCGTTTTAGGAAAAAGTATCCCAAAAGTGTGCATGGCATATTTTACTACAAAATAAATCTTGAAATTTGAAAATATATTACAAAAAATAAAAATCGGTCTTCAAATACTAAAAAAGTAATCTGTTCTTTAATGATATTGTTCAGTCATTCTGAAAATAAGAGCATTTAATTCTGTATAACATGATATAATTTTGTTTTTTGTATTCTTATTTAGTCATGAGTTATAGCACCCGACGTAAAGGACTGTACGCGTACCTTCCGGAATCAACATTTATGTTTTGGAAAACATTCTCCTATCATCACTACCTGTAAAATCCGAAACACTCTTCTTCTTTATCTACAGCTTTTCCCACACCTGTGGGGTCGCGGGTGCGAACTGCGTCGCACATGTGGATTTGGCTCTGTTTTATGGCCGAATGCCCTTGCTGACGCCAACCCTATATGGAGGGAGGCAATCACTATTGCGTGTTTCCGTGGTGGTTTGCAGTGTAGTGTGTTGTCTGAATATGAAGAAGAAAGTGTTGGGACAATTACAAACACCCAGTCCCCGGGTCAGAAGAATTGATCAAAGGCGATTAAGATCCCCGACCTGGCCGCGAATCAAACCCGGGCCCTCTGAACCGAGGGCCTCAACGCTGACCATTCAGCAAATGAGTCGGACTGAAATCCGAATCACTATCGGCTATAAGGTCACTGTCATCGTCTAAAGCATCTAAATAATTCAAAACATCGGAATTATTTAAAAAAATAGGCCTACTCGTGGCATGAAAATCTAGTAACACGAAACGTTAAACTAAAATTCATTTGGGAACACCGATAAATTTAGAATATAACCGAAATGTAATAAACAATAATCTATTATTAAAATGGAAACAATAAAACGAAGAAAAACACGTATTTTAAAGCTTAAATGAGACTGTACTCGCAAGCAGCACATTTCAACTCGCCATGTGGTAAAAATACGCGGTTTGATAACTTCATTTGTTCCAAACAGGTGAGCTACGTGTCTCTATCTCTCGAGAAAAGTGTAAACTGAATCCAAAAGCTACTATTACTGTCTTTTCCTGACATCTGGGAGTCCATTATGGTACTTATACAGCCATCCGAACACAAAGCCGATAGATCGGCACGCTGAATGTTGTAAGCACTACCACTCGAGCCGATAGATCGGCTCGCTGAGCGTATCAGAGTTAAACTTACCACAGGTTCGGATTTGATCCCCGGCTTAATGTAATGAGGTAAGACGGCTGCTATAGACTTTACTTATGGGTGTAACAATGGGGAGCTAACTGAGAGCCTCGGAGCTGAGCTTGGAATCCTGTAAAATTTGGTGGCTCCACATTGTTCTAATGGGACTGCATATGTTGATGTACGGCTTAATACGTATGAATACGTATAATTTGGAAGGCTGTCAGTGACTCAGTGCTGAACATTGAATTCTGAATGAGATGACGACTACCCATTGTTCTAATGGGATTAGACAGATGGTGTAAGGCTTAATGCATGTGCATTTCATATATAAGAATAATGACGGAAGGAAACCTCAGGGACTTGGAGGTGAACTCGGAATTCTGAGGAAGAGGCAACTATGTATTTTTCTGTGGAGACTAGGGAGATGTATGCTTTACTCGTGGGAGTATACCTTTGGAGGGCGACTTAGGTGACTCGGGGTTGAACTTCAAATTCTGAACAGACGGTGTCTGTGCGTCTCTGTAATATGGTGTTGTATTTTAGTGTTTGATTTTTCACTTCTCCAGATTGTAGTTGTAAAACCTAGAGGCGCTTATTTGCCTACCATAATGATTACGGTAATTGGAGATTGAAAGTTTGTGTTCAGAAACGAAAACTGTCCACTTACAACTGTAGGTTGTTTCGGATGTTTTGACTCATAAACTACATTAAGCTATTCGCTACACAGCTTATACCCAAGTGAATGTGAAACTGCTATGGGAAATTGAAATGGTTCACTTAATAAAATCATTTACAGGCGATAAGGCTGATTGAAGCATGGTAGGTGCGAGATTGTCCTCTCAACAAATGAATTGACTCTACAAACGGGCTCATTAACCTTGAATGAGTTTGTTAAGGCTGGAAATATAATATAGATTTTTTTATTTAGTCCAGAGCTCTTATTTATATCTAATTCTAAATACGGTACGAACATCTATCAGCCTTCCGAGTTTGAAAAGGGACTAATTGAGGTGTAAGCCTTTCGAATACTGCAGTTATCAGCAGTGTCTAGAGCACTCCATCTTTCGTTTTAACTTTTCAAGCTGATATGCTTGAACTCTTGAGATTTCTAATTGTGTTACCAAAATATTTACATCACTGAGCGGTTGGAATTTTGTGTTCGAACTGGAAACTTCGCGCTACATCCGCCCGGTAATCGGACCCGGGGCTCCTTCCTTTGGACTGCAGAGTATCATGCTAACTAAATGATTGCGCATTAAAAGCCAAGAGGAAATACCATCTAAAATCTTCGACCCAACCGGAAGTCGAAACCGGACCATTTCCGCTTACTACCGTGCTAACTAAATGACTGTGTTTTACGATCTCACGTCAATTCTAGGTACAGCAAGGTTGGCTTCTCAGCAAAAAAAATCTACATACAGGCTTGTCCTATGACAGGTAGTACAAAGTTGATTGCTTTACATTTAGCCCGGACCTCTTACTTAAGCGCTGTTTCGATTCTCAGTAGTGACGTCGAGACACAATAGTTTAATTATTGTGGGTAATGTTTGATGGCTATGATAGTTGGCAGGGAAAGGGGCCTGCTAATGACTTAACACCGTATCTGATGGATGAAACCCTATCAAGAGCATTATTCTATATAAAGGTTTAGAATTCAATCCTGGCATTAGCACACTATCTTCACCTTGCCCACCTTAAAATTATTTCGCAGAACTCAAACTGACTAACTACAGTTTTAAACTAAATAAATTGTCAGTTACCTTCGAAGTAAGCTCTCACTACAACATGTTCATACTTAACTATGTTTATACTTACAACATTGTTGTATCTTATAACTGGAGTATAACCTTTACGCACGAAATAATACTTGTGACGTAATATAAATATATTCTTCACCTTATCATCATCATCGTTTGATAGGGGTAGAATGAAAATACCCTGTCTTAGCTTATTATCAGCAACTTTTGATATAGGTACTAGAGTTAAAGGAAGGTATTATTATAGTAAAGAAAAAACAGTATAGTTTTGCTTAGTCTATCTATTATTCGAATCATCCACGGTATAGCGTACCGTACATAATATAACGCACTATATTAAATATATATTGTCACAGCCTACTTGCCATAGCACTTATAGTTACAATTTGTTTAATTAGCTACGACGTTATCTTTTGCTTTAAAGTACATAGAATCTACTAACAGTGTGTCCCATCAATACGCTTAACATAAAACAATTTAAATATGAAAACGTTTGTTGCTGAAGTTTTTTACATACTTTGATTATATAAACATATTATAGTCCATAGCACGCTGCTGACCTTGGAGCCTTTATCAAACACATTAGTGGCATTAAAAAACAAGTTTTATTTTAATTTAACATGTGTACCAAATGCTATGATGTAATTTGTACAAACTATAATTCCTTAAAGCTGACGAGAGATGTCTTGTTTTGCATGTCTTCATATGTCATACGCATGGCAGGCTTGTTTAAATGTTGTTGTTGATAATGTGAAATTGCATTGAATCTAGTTGGTAGGAACACTTTAATATGATCGCAAGTGCATATTATGCGACTTCCAACGCTTGTAGATATACTTTGCAATGAAATAATATGGAGTCATTTGTTGACGGGTAACTCACTAACAAAGGCGTAGAGTCTCAACTGCTATAGATTGACGAATATTGTTAATTGCACCCATACTATAAAAATAAATCTTAAGTCTGTGTATAATCATCGACAAAGTAATAGAATTTGTATACTTGAAGAATAATTATTTAAAATTACCTTGCAATAGAAGTAGCTTTGACGTTTCGAAAATTGAACTTATCCCAGGTGCTGTATAAAATTGACATGGGTCAAGGCTCTATGTTTTCTTGCAAACATAGCGGAAATGTTAAAAAAACGTCAGCCAACAGAAGTACATCCGTCTTCAAATATAAATCATATAATTCACGCAGCGTGTCAATGTGAAACTGCTGCCAGATACGTTGTGCATGTAAATAGTCTTCACCACTAATTTCAGCTAAATTCATTGAGCTGTAAAGTGATTTTTTATGCTAAAGAGCGTTCTGCGAGACGTTCTAAGCAGTTTACAATATACATTCATAAGGGAATGCGCCTTACGCCGAATTAAACGAAACTGGTTTATATTAGGAAAAACACATCGAATTTCAGTGAATTGTTCTGATTGCATATAACTTGAAAGCTATTCAAGGTTACACGCCACAAAGCGAAACGAGTCCAGAAGTCATAATTTTATGGAGTACCTCCCATCTACATTTACGAATTTTGTGAATGCAATATACCACTCTGTTCTGGAGGATTAGATTCTATTTTTTCATCTGAAACTCCAAATTTTATAATAATAAAGTTTGAGCCGTAATCAGATAACTCTTGTACAATTGCAGGAATACATTTATGAACTCTATACTTCGGATTCCAGCAATTACGCATAATCGAAAATTTTAAGGTCATTTTCAGAAAATTCACCATCACAAATACTACATTACGTCGCTCGTTCATGTTCTTGGAACCCAATTTCAGCCAGTGGTTCAATAGGAATGTTACATAGAATACGGTTAAGACGTGCTGCATCACTCTCAAGTCTTTCTAAAAATACTTTATCAGCATGGGGACCTCTATAGAGCCCCAACTTATTAAGCGAACTATCGTAAGTACACTTGATATAATACGCAAAACTATATGGAACATGTATGTGGGTAGTGTTACTAAAAGACATGTCTGGATAAGGCGTCCATGTCTTAAACGGTTTTAGTATTGCTTCAAGTTCTGCGCAGATGACAAAAGGCAACCACACCTGCTTGTCATAATTTGTAAATTTTAAAACGTTTCTGCCTGTGGTAAATAAATCTTTACATACATAATTGCAGTCATTTTTAACATGGTTAGTTAACTGATCTTCAGTCTTTAAACACTGCAATCCTCATTCACATAGCCACTTCTTACATTTCATTTTTTATGACTTCTTACTAACTAGTCCGCTCAAATTTTGAGTCCTAGAGTAGTGACCATTCTCACCATCGTCTACACATAGTAAGTTAACACGAGTACCGATGTTTTCATTTTATAATACAGAGGTACTACCACAGGCCTGTTGTCAACCCAATACACATTAATGCTAACATTATTAAGTTTTCAAAGCATTTCCATACTTTCCAGTTCCATACTTTCTAGATTTAGCTGTGTTGAAGAGTAAGGATGCGAAGATATGCTTTTGCCTACGTCTGGTTGTGCCGAATTTAAATCTTATATTACAGCCCAAGCAAAACAGGCCTTCTCAGGATAGGCGGCATCCACAATGTGGATCGGCGTGGATTACTCGGCTGAGTTAAGCTAACCTCACACCTAGGTAAAGTTAAGTTAAGCTAACCTCATACCAGGCCTAACCTCAAACTGGGAATTAACCTTGCGCGAGGTAAGGCCTTAACTTCACACACAGATGGGGCTTAACCTCACACTTTGCAGGGGTGTAAACTCTTGTTTGATAAGGGTTTAACCTCACTCTTTGCAGGAGGTTAACCTCATGCTGACCACGCGTTAACATAACCTAGCAAACCTTACTCAACCCCACCTAACGTTAGCTAAAAGTGCGGAGTTAACTTCACTGGCTGTCTTTACGCCCGGCTGCCCTTCTCGACAGGGCTGACTAACGAGGTAGGGGCTGAGTCGGGGCTGAAACTTAGGCGAACGCTAAAATAAATGGATGCTCGTAAAGTACCTAACGTTAGTGTGGAGTTAACCTCAACTGCTCATTTTACGCCAGGCTGCCCTTCCTTACACCAGATTCCCTTCTCTACAACGTTTTAAAGTTTTGAGTAAAAATGAAGTTCATAGTAGAAATCGGTCCGAGGGTGAAAACAATCATTATTTTTAAAATGTAATAACTCCTAAACTGATGGTCCCAGAAAATTCATTTTAACCTAAAATTCATAAAAAAGTATCCTCAATACGGTGATAAAGATCAACTCACCCCAGACTGTTTCTTTCCAAAGTGTTGAGGTAAAAATGGCTTTTGAAGTTGAAAAGAGTTGGAAGATACTTTAAATGACTTTTACAGTAAAAATTCGTTAGGAGTTAAAACAACCCATAAATTAAAAAAAAATGACTCCTAAACCGATAGTTTGAGAAAATTGATTTGAAGCTTAAAATCAATAAAAAATGTCCTCTAACTTGTGATAGTGGTCAATTAACCCCCGAATGTTCCTTTCCAAGGTTGTGGGGTGAAGTTAATTTTGACGTTAAAAAGTGTTGGAGGAAACACTAAATGAATTTTATTGTAAAAATCACGTAGGGGAAGTTCAAATTTAAAATTTAATAACTACTAAACCGTTTGTCCTTTAAAACTGATTTGTATCGTAACACTCCGTTGGGCGCCCAGCCGCACTCATAGCGGCAAATTCGTTTGTTTTTACTTTGTTGATGAACGTAGTTATTTCCCGTTCTTCATATGACCACTAGGTTTCAACTCAATTGACCGCTCATCTGCCTTTTGTCAGTCGTCTATGGGCTGATGAAATTGTCCGGTACCGTGAAGCCGCACTTAGTCATGCTCACGCCCACTCCCGTAGCAGTGTAGGACGTCTTCCGCTCCGTGTGTGATTGTTTTATACTTCGTGCAGCTGCTCCGTTGTGATATAAATATTATTCGTGTAACCCTTCTCGCTGTGAACGTTTCAATATTATTTTTCACATGGGCAAATATGTTTCACTTCGATTTCATTTCAGTAACTATAGGAGATTCCCTTAGTTTTGTTCGCGAATTGTTTCTTGGTCTAAACAAACTTCAAAAGATTAGTTATCAATTTCTTTTGAAAGGGACATTCTCCTAGAGCTTTCCGATGATGATCCAGATCTTCGACCTGAATTTCTCGAGGACGAGGACGAGGAAGAAGAGGATAGTGTTGCGGACATTCAGTAGATTCCGGAGCAGGTGAACCTGACAACGACGGATATGACTTCGTATTTTATTTAGTAAAGACATTCACACAATCTGGTGTAGGAAACCGGTTTTGAAGCCGGCAAAACTAGGTCTAAAAGTATGAAAAAACTTCTCCCGCTCCAAAACGAGTTACAACGGACACTAGAACTGAACTAATATTTTTTGTTGACAAATTACTCTCCACCACCGAATTTGTGTGTGAGAGAGACTGTAACGATAAAACGAGAAGAGAACTAATGTTCTTTTTGCATTTTATTCCTGATCGGAGTGAAAAAAGAAACCATACACTTACGCTGAAGATCTATGGAAAGTAGACGGCACTAATAAACAATACAACATCTTTATTTGCACCATAGTGCATACCATCGGTTAGGTAATAAGGGTAACAAGCCACTACTTCCCCCTATGTCTAAGTTTACTATCTATTAAATCTACTCTGTAGCATCGCACACATGGGCGGATATCCAGTACCACATGTAAGTTGCTACCTTAACTACAAGCTACACTAACATCCTAACTAGCTTATTCTACTGCCTAAGACTAAATTAAAAGAACTGGCTGGTCTTTGTATATCCCCTGGTAAGAAAAACTGCCCGTCCAACCCGTAGGCACCAATACCAGCCCCGCCTCGTGTGGTCAGACATCGGACCCCACAAGCAGCTTGCTGTCAATGTGTTTTCCTCCCATTCTTTGCGTGACAGATCATCAGTCCATCATGTGACTCGCCACATTCTTATATCCTGTCCAGCCTCTTGTATAGGACCCACCTTTCTTTCACATTGCCAGCACCCGCCCTTGCTTCTCCTCTTTCCCCACGTGCGGACATCCTTAATCTCTTTCACCTTGGGGTTGGTCAGTCCCACCCCACCCTTTCACCTCTTATATCTCGCACTCCTCATCACGTATCTTCCAGTCTGCTCTTTCTCACGTTACCTGCATTTACAATAACACTCTGCCAGTCGTTTTCCCTTCATTTCACTACATTATTTGCTCCCTTATTTTACTTTAAGCTTACCGATAGTTTTCTTACCATTCTGCTAGTTCATACCATCTCCATACAGTTCTTCCTCATTATTTACATCTTATGCTCTACAATCCACCCACTAATAGTTCATTTTCTGAAACTACGCCATAAATTTAATATTTATTCACCTCTTTCCATTTACTCACTCAGCTTTCCTTCTCCTGCCTAATTTCTGCTTTTTACAAAGTCTTTCACCATCCCCCCGACCTAGATATTACCTGCTCGTCTCTTAATATATTCCATTACTAATATATACAAATCTCTTTTTATAATATCTACCTTGTATATAACACTCATTCTATTGACCATCATCTTGCTCAGGACGTATAAGCATTCCCCTGAGCAAGATCCTCTTACTCAATCCATCTTTCTAGTCAAGTACTCTAGATACATATCCACCACTCCTCTCCCTCTCTCCACAGTCCACAACACCGACCTTGCAAACATACCAATAGTTTCCTTACCACTCTACTCGTTTACATCATCTTCATAAGCATCTTATATTCTACAATCCACTCACTAATTGTTCATGTTCTTAAACAGCACCTTAACCTCAATATTTATACGACATCATTACAGTTACTCTCTCAACCGTCTTTCTCCTACCTAATTCCTACTATTAACGAACTTTTTCACCATCACCCCCTACCTATATATTACCTGCTCGTCTCTTAATATCTTCAATTTCCAACATATACAAATCACTTCTTAGTATACCTACATAGTATATAATATGACACTCATTCTACTGACCATCTTGCTCAGGGCGGATAACCATTCCTCTGAGCAAGATGTTCTCCCTCAAGCCATCTCCCTAGTCACTACTCTGCACAAGCCGGTACCGTCCCCTAAGCTGGTAAATTAATACATAAAAATGAAATTAATCACTAGGCACATACCCCGCTCAAACATAATTACCAAAGTAAAGAAAACTTACCTTTAGATAACAAGAAGTTCCCGTGGATACAATACGATAAAACAGGTACAGAATTAACCAGTACGACTAATTGAAAGAAAGACCAACCAGGTATGAGTTTCAGATACTTAATTTTAAGGTATTTTAAAAGTGGTTTAACAACATAGAATGAACAATACTATTAAATGGTGCTCAATGAGCTGCAACCTGATGAAATTAATAAATTAAACTTAGATAACAAGGGAAAAATTAACGATTAACTCAAAATTCAAAAGATGGCCATCATTTAAATGAAATTAAAAGAAAACAATGTGGTATTTTAAGTAGGCCTACAGCAGGAGTTAAGTTACCGATCTACAATCTCAATCAATTTTCACAAAATTCGAAATTACTTTTCGAAGTTTCTGAGTACACTTGAACAGTTTCAAATTTATTGCCGTGAGCTTACACAAGCGTCAAAGTTTTAAAAGGTTTCAATTATGAACCAGGAACAAGCCAATAAAACCACAACAGAAAAGTCGGACGAAAATAAACAGAGATTACCCAAAAAGGGTAATTAAAACATTAATAAAGAAACCAAATACACCCGAAAAATAGCGCAGAATATCGAATTCATGCTCCAAAGGAAAAATCCACCCTCAGCGTTAAGTCAATCAATCCTCAACAATCATAGAAAATTAGTAAACATCACCATGGTTAAGGTGCAGGCAAAATTTACGAGGGACCAATCCCAAGGGACCTGCAATAATGGAATACGAGAAAGAAAAAGAGAGAATCAAGGGGAATGAATCATCAGAAATAACATAAAATTGAGAGAAGGCATGGCACAAAATAAATAGAATCCGTAAGGAACCTAAAAATAGAAATAGACGCTTGTGGGCACTCTATCAGGCATTACACAAATGAATTATACATCTCTTTAGGGCGAAACAAAATCACCCTGTAACTCTCTAGAACATTACCTTAAATATAAAATAACAACAATAACTGAAATTTTGGGAGCAAGCTTTTAGAAAATTACAAATGATAAACCCACGTTTCAGTCGGAGAATTACCAATAGTGAAATGTTCTTTCTTGTTTTTAAATGATTACATTAACTTCAAGAATCAAAAAAATTTCCAAAGCACCGCTTAAAGTTCGGAAAATATTCGGAGAGGAAGATTTATATGAAGTCACAGACCCATTGATGATGAAAACTTGATGCATGAAAATGAAACTTACAGTTCCAATGTAGCTTCCATGTTCGAGAGACGCGTTGTTTACATACATATTTATGTGCCGTAGTCCTACTTAATCACCAAGAAGGAAGATCACAGAACTAAATATAAATGAAGTTCTTGAGAATGAACAACATCCTCGCACAGTAACGGTTTTCTAACCATAATCCATGATTGAACAGATTGCTCGCTTAGAGCCACAATGAAGTATGCTTCTGATCGCCATGGTAGCTTCCAACAGACAATGGGCCACTATAAGCCAGACAGAGAGGTCCATTACGTAACAGTCCTCGCTAGTTCTGATTGGCCAGCGACATAGGCAGGCTAAGGGTCGCGCTCGCTTGCGCAGAAGGCATATACTAGGTTAGCGCTGTTCGGCACAGAATACGCGAAACACAAACAGACAAATCTTGAATAAAAATGAACAGAGAGTTTTAGGCAAGTCGAAATAATAATTTAGGAGTATGGCCTCCAGTAACTTGGAAGTAGTCATAGAAAACAAGTTTGAAAGATGAGCATGATGTGACACAAATTTCTACAGCGATAGCCAGTCCAAAACATAAATGGGGAAGGCTAAAATCGTTACCTCGATAATAACTCTAGATATAGAACAATTCATCCTTTTCCGCTCACTTTCACTCCCATTTACACTAACTCTCTGCCAATCGTTCCTCCTTGAATTCACTACACTAAACTATAACAATCACTTCTTAGTACATAACCTTATATCTAATACAACTCTCTCGTTCTACTGAGCAGCATCCTGCTCAGGGCGGATAACCGTTCCTCTGGACAAGATGCTTCCCTCGTTCATCTAAATCTTACTATCTCCTTCTCTGAAGACATGATGTTTAGATTCAACTCGCCATTTCGCCTATCTCCTTCTGCCTTCCTACTCCTCTCCTCCTGCTTCTCTCACCTCCTGCCCCCCCGTTCTAAACATTGCTCCAACTTTCCCTGCTCCTTCTTCCTTCCATTTCCCCTTCTTCCTTTCTTATCTCTCTCCTCTTTTATTGGCCCCTTTTCGCTCCCTCAATTCTTTCTGTTATTCCCTCATTTTTTTTAAAACCTGGCTCTAACCGCATTTAAATATTGCTATATATTTGTTCCTCACTCCCACTCTCTACACAACCATGCTGTCATCTTATAACTCTGTTCTACCTTTTCCATCTCTTTCGTATTCAGTTATTTCTTTTTAATCTCCTCTAAGGCTCTGCACTGGGTCAATATATGCAGGTCGGACCAACCCTCTCCACACAAAATACATCTATCCTTATTGTCCCATAATATCCATCCCCTGTTTTTCGGAACCCCCATTACCCTCCAGTATAAACCTCTTTTATCTCTTCTGCCCTCAGACTCCGTTTCGGGTTCGTTACTTCCACAGTTTTTTAATACTGACAGCGAGTGTCTCTCCCTACGTTCCATTATTAAACTCTGTCTTTCTATATCTAATAATCTTCCCTTTACCCTTTCCCATGCCCATTCCTTCCTCTTCCTCCATCTCGCGCACCCTAAGTCCCCCAATTCCAAATTTTGTAACTTTTTAAACTTATTCACCCAGTATCCTTCGTTATCTATACATTTCTGAAACCTATACGATTTTTGTAGTAATTTCCCTCCCATCCCTTCTTCCAATCTTATCCAATACTTAATCACCCTCTTAGCTATTGCAATTTCCATCGATTCTTTACACACTAATCTAGCTCCCACATTTGCAGTGCAGTTTGGAAGGCCCATCATAATCTTGCTAACTTTCGCCACCACCTCCAATCACCATACTTCTACACCAAATAACACTTTGCCTTTTACCAGTGATTGGAACACCATTTTCTGAATTTTATACCTTATACGAGGGAACATATTTTCTAATACCTCCCCTTCCCTTTAATTTCGCCCTCCTACATTGTTCTTTCCATAATCCCTTATTACTAATTATTACACCTAAATACTCTATTTTTATCAGGTCTGATTATTTTCTGCTCTACCATCCAGACGTTTTTCTTTCCTGGCTTTCCTTTTCCTACATACCATTATCTGCATCTTCCTTGCATTTACTCTTAGCGATCGCCTTCTAGTATATTCAATTACCTTCTGCTGTTAGTGCCAAAATCAATAGATCATCTGCAAATAGCAGGCCCGGTACCTCCCGCTTCCCTATCCAAGGATATTGCCACCTCTCTTCTCCATGTCTCTCTAAAATATTATTTATAAACTACAAAAATAATATCGGTGATAGCTTATATCCTTACACTTACTCATCCCTCCTCCCTCTAATTTAACCGTCAACAGTACTTTCTCATATATTCTATTGCCGGCCTCATTTTCTTTTACAGCGCCTTCCGACTCACTGCATCAAAGGCTTTTCCTAAATCAGTCGCTGCTACATATAATCTCCTCCCTGCTATCCTCACATACTTCGTGATCAAAGTATCCAAAATCCACACATTATCCACCGTGTTTCTCCCTTTCCTAAACCCATTCTGATACTCCGATATCCTTTCATACTGCTCTGTCGAATTCTTAAACCTGTTCGCTAAGATCCCTGTATATACCTTCGACAAAGAGTCAAGGAGTGTTTTTCTCTGTAATTATTAGGATCACTTCTAGCCCCATTATTCTTATAAATTGGACATAATACCACTTTCCTCCATCACCAGAAAATTTCGCCGTTTCTAACATCCTGTTAAAAAAATGTAATCACCATCTTCAACATCGGTTCATTGGCCCCCACTTCCTTCCATACACTTAGTAATACCGTTAGCACCACCCGCTGCATTTGTTCTTGTCTTTCTTAATACCCGAATTACTTCGTGGCTTGTTATCCCTTCATATAGTATCTGAATTCCTACTTCTACTTATCTTCCGATATATTGTACCGGTAACGGCGGTACAGACTAAGTCCCCGTTATGAAAATCTTAAACTTACGTGTTATGCTCCGGACCGCTTACGAAGAACTGACTCGACAGCGAGCAAGAGCTGCGCGCGTGTGACGTAGTGAGCGGGTGACGTCACAGCATGCCTCGCTGCACTACAAAGCCTGGATTGATGGAGAATGTTCTACGAGTTTCGGATCAAATATAAATACGTGCTGCTTCGCTCAGCAGATCAGTGAATGTGAGTGTGTGTTGCAGCATGTTATAGTGAGCAGCAGTGCGCTGCAGAATGTGATATCAGTTTGTGGCCGGGATTTCTATAAGCACATTAGACTGTAGTATTCGCACCGTCAGTTCGCGGGTGTGGTAATCGAGCGTGAAGCCGCTGCTAAGTTTCAAGTTCGTGGACTTTAATATAGTCACGTTGAATGTGGACTTATTCAGATTTCCTTATATTGTGACAACCTTTTACTCCGATAGGACGTGAGGTGAATTGTGTATCGTCTGGACATTATTTATTGACTGTTACTCTATACGAGTGTCCGAGACCCGCAAACATTTTCGAGTGTTCGAAATTGAAATTTTATGGACTTGAATCTGATTGCTCCTTGCCGAGGACTCGATACTTTAAGTTATAAACTGTGTTTAATCCAAATTTAATTTACCAATCCGTAAGCTGTGGTCATGAACTGTGAACTGTGCAGGTGTGAACAGCGCATCTCTATTTTAATGAACAGTGCATTTCCATTCTAATGAACAGTGTACATTTAGTTTACGAACAGTCAAACCAAGGACTGTCAGTACTCAGTTAATTTCGTCTTTTGGTTTCAACACGTGAACGAGTTTGATTCACGAGCGGAACATCTTTATTTCATTTAAATTGAACAGTGCTTCAATGAACTTACTTCACGTTGTAATAGGTGCAACAAACTTTCAGTAACTTTAAATCAGTTCCGAGTGAACTTTATTTTATGAATATTTCTTTCACTTGACACGTGACAAAATTAAGTGACATTTCACCGAGACATTTGTGTTTGGACTTTGTTAAAAGCATTTATAAACATTCTATCATCTGTGCAGAAGCAGCCTTTGCACTAACTCGCCCCAGAGCTGAACGATGTTCATTCATGTTCACCATTTACAAGGACTACCTCGACGCCATGGATCTTCAAAACACCGAATAGATCTTCTAGAACTTCCATCGGGGGACGAATGGTGGTTCGCTGCTATGGAAAATGGAGCTGCCGGAATCTAAGGACATCGCCAGCCATAAGACGAGGAACGTTTTCAACTGTATACGCTGTACAGAGGTGATATTAATTTCAATTTTTTAATAAACTCTGAAACAAAAGTTTTTAAGATTTCTTTTAAACAAACCCTCTCCCTCTGTATGCACTTCAGCGACTGGTACACGCCCTGCGTCTCATCTCTGCCGAAGTACCAAATTTACTGTTACAATATGTCTTGCCCATTTCCCCATGCCAGCTTTCTCCTCCTCCTAAATGCCCTTGAAAGTATCCTACCCACTCATTTTCCCCTATATTTGTGTCCTTCCCCATCTGTATCGCTCTCTTTATCTTATTTATAGATTCCCAAATCCTCTCAAATCTCTTTTCTTTGGAATATTCTTTCTGGTTCCGCTTCCTTCCAGCCTTTTTATCGTTCAATAACTCCCTCTAATTTCTTCTTAATTTACAACATTCCTCCATCTCTTGTTCCCCTTCCCTATTAAACTCCGCTAGAGCTGCCATTACAACCTCTCTTTTCCTCCTACATTCTTCATCAAATCACCCCCTGACCCTGTTATTATTTCTCCCTTCTCTTATATCCACTTCCTTTCCCACACTCCGTACTGGGAGTTCTATTAATTTTAGCAATTTATCCATGTCATATTCTTCCATCGCCCTTTCAATTTCTACCCATAAGATATCTCCCCTCTCTTTTATCTCTAGTCTCATTTTCTCTCGTAATATCGTTTCAAATATATTTCCATTCCTCCTTCTTATACCTCTCACTTCTTTTTCCAACCTCCCTCCCCTCTTCATCATCCTCACATCTTAGTTTTATCTTAATGGGCATGTGTTCTGTTACCCACATTCTACCACCTCAAAACGTACCATTCTCCTTAACGCTATCTCCGTGCTTACTCCTGTATCACATACACTCCCTCCATTCGATGTGATGTACGTCAGTTCCCCCTTAATCCTTTCATCCACCCGTTTAAAATATATAAATTTTCTATAGCATATAACTCTAACAGCATCACTCCATAACTATTTATACCTTTCTCTTTACTCCTTCTGTACCCTCTCACTTCAGTATCCCCTCTCCCATAAAGTGGCACTCTGTTGCTCACACTTGCATTAAAATAATTCCATCTTCCACAAACATCCTCTTAATCGTGTTCATTTCTTCAATCAGTTCCTCAAAAAATTATTTGCATAAACTGAATCTTTAGGATGAATACAGAATAGGGCCAGATAAATTGCCTCCGGTGCGTTACTTCCCATTTTGATTCTAAACTACACTACCCCCCTACGGCTCTCTGTATTCTCTCTATCCTCCCCACTATCTCATTCTTTATTAAAACTGCTATACCCCCTGGGTTTCTTCCCATCCTTCACATTTTTTACTCATCACGTAGACTACTAAATACACGTCCCATTCAATTTCTACCCCTTTCCCTAACCACGTCACCATTAAAGCAGTTATCTCAAAATCCTTTACTAATTCCACAATTTCTTTGTTCCCCAGCTTCCCCATGAACCCCTCAGTATTCAACAGCCCTATCGCCAGATCTAGTTATTTATTCCCTTCCCCTCTTTGCTGATGTTTATTTTGAAGAAGTTTCGTCCTTCAAACATTTTCTTTGATTTATTGTTTGTGGATCCTGGTTCGTGTCCCGGACCAAAAATCCGTTGTCATACTTTTTTGTGCGCTATATTTTTGTGTATCCTCGTTTAAGGTTGCGTATTTGACCACTCCAGGAACGTATCTCTTTATGCCTCCATAATATCGTGATGGAGAGCATGACAGGAACTGAATTAGAATCGCATTCATTACTAGCTAAAAAAACCGTGTAGACGTTTAATGAGGTATACTCAACATTTACGGTGATAACAGAAACAGGAAGAAAAAACTGTCGGCGAATAGTTTGCACTCCTTTATGAAAAAGCTGGGAGATTGTTGCTAGATTTATTTGAAAGTCCACGTAACAGTTGTGTACAGTGATTTAATTTTGTTACTTGTACCTCGAGTTTGTGTCTATTTTGCCTTATTAATGGTTGAGTAAAACGTGCCATGGAATTTTGCCTTGTGTTTCAATTGCCGTACTACCACACCCCATATAATTTTCCTTTAAGGTAGACGGAGCCGGAAAGTGCGTACGGACCGCGCACGGCGTTGTCCATACATCCATTCAGGTAATGTGATTCTTGGGATGTGGTGGTATCGAACCGTGGCTTGGATGGATCCACGTTTCATGAAATTAACACATTCTCTTTAAGTCCCTGGATTATATATATCCTTAACTTTCTTAAATGTTATTAATTTTTTCCACAGAATTATCTATGTACCTTTTTCTCAGAAACTTGTCTGGAGATTTCCACAAAATGTTCTCTGTTTAATCACTTTTTTATATTACTCTTCTCTCACGAGTCTTTTTGAATACATCGAATAGGAGAATTTTAAAACATTGTTAATTATAATTCTGTATGATACAAAATTCGAAGCACATTGCCCCATATCTCAGCTTACACTCAGAATTTCAAATTTCACTCTTGAGACAACATTAATTGGGTTTATAGAAACATATGTACGAATTTTTTCATTCTATGCTTCGTAGAACCTGCGAAAAAGTACATAAACTTTTTTAAACATAATTTTCAGGAAATGCAATTTAAAGTTGAACGTACTGTTGATCCTTATGTCACTTCTTCATATTTGTACTCAGGGTCCTCCCCTTCAAGGCTTCTCTTCTGGTTTCTTGTTTTCTGAATTATTTCCTTTACCAGGACTTCAATTGACTTTTCACTTGCAGAGAGGCTCTGAAAATCTATTTTTCTCAAGAAGTCTTGAGTGAAAGTTCCTACCTTAAAGCCTATTCTCTCTAATACCTTCATCCTCACTAAGTTCCCATCATTGGATACAAGAACTGCACCATAAGTTTCAATTCTGACAACTGTAGCAGATGAAAATGTGGTTTTAGGGCATTGTTTCCATATGAGTGAATTTAGAGACTCATTTAAATTCTGGGCTTCACCATGAACACACTTTCTGAGAAGTTCAGGATCGGTCAGAAACCTGTAAGTGGGCTTGACAACATCTGGAATAAACGTTGGAAGGCTCTCGTTGTGAATATAAGGGTTGATCTCAGTGAGCCTATGGATATTTACACCAGCTACTGTGGTACAGATTATGAATGGGATGTTGATCTGTTGACATCATGTGGAAGTATGTAGCCCATACTTTACTTTTCGTGTGACTTAGACTGATAGGTTTGAAGAGTGCCTATCATAAGTCCTACATCAGGTTGGTTCTCATTCACAGTCTTGAATGCACTGGAGTCATCAACCACAGGATACTTCACGTATCCGAAACTATGTTAAAAAATCATGTTTTTACTGTACCGGCTCCCTCCATTCCACCACTAGAACCAGAGTACGATTTACTGCAGTTATGATTTTCTACCTCTTCTTCCCTTTCTCAACCTTTCCCAAGTGCACATATGTGGCAGAACTTGGACATCAAGTGCGTTACCGCTGTCAATATTTGTGACACTTGACACACCATATACTGTAAAGATGTCTTTTGATGAATGGACCATCAGATGACACAGCAACGTCTGTTCGAATATGACTATAATCGTTCTCAACTAAGGGCTCATTTTCTGCAATAGCTTCTACTGTACCTGCTATCATATTGTCCTCATAAACTTAAGAAATTATGTTTTCCAGTTCACAGTTTATTTTTGTAAACCTCAGGCATGGTGCTGGTGTATGCCACACAATAAACTTGCCCCTTGTCTCCCAACTCCAATGCACCTCAAGCCATAGGAAAACCTCATATTAGGTTCATAGGACCACTTATAAATTTTGAATAAAGCATCAGCATCACAATCGTTGTATACAATATGCAGATTTGCCACCACGCCCACTCTCTTACCATCAACTGTAAACTGAATGTTATCACTACCACATGCCTTGCAAACATAAGAAAATTTTACTGCTGCAGTTAATTATTCAAGGTCAATTAATCTAAATCCAGTGTACTGAAATTCATCGCTGTTGTATCCAATGTTTCGCCTGGCGCTGCTAGGAGTCGTGTTCACATTTTCAGAAGATGTTCTTACTTCGCACCTAACCTCATCGCTGGTTTGTTTCTCACGTCCTGAGTTCATTAACTTCTGCAAACGTAGTTTATCCAGTTTTCTATACACTCTTTGTGACCGTGGCATTACTAAATGATAAAATCTCCGTGAGTAGCACAAGGCAATACAGGAATCTATTGCTTCTTCATAAACAAAGCAGCTGGTTTGGTATTGTTTCTAAAATACGGAACAGAGTCACAGATGATCTATAAAATCAAAGAGTATGTATCACAGTTCTGTAGATGTATCCCATGCAAGTTTGCTTGAAAGTAATCCACGGAATCGTTCAGCGAGTTAGTATTGAGGTGTTGCTTCAAAAGTGGGCGTGGTAGGAAGGTCGCGTTACATATTTGTTACTTTTCAGGCACATCGGATGCGATTTCATCATCGAAACTTTGGGAACTTATTGTCAACGAGTTCTACTAATAAATAAAAATAAAATCAAAATAGACATTTCCGGTCTATTTTTGTTGAGGGATCCACACCAATCCATATTGTGGATGCCGCCGGAGCCCTGACTTTACACTACCCTCGTCATTGTTTGGACATTTACAACAGCTTCCTTCTGCTTAACGCGTGTCGGTATCTGCAACGGATTGTACTTCTTGACATTAATCTCTAGATACAGAATTTCTACTAAACCTCGCCCTGATTCCCTTTCTTGAAACTCATCACTTTTAGCGGAAATAGCCGTAGAAATATCTTTATAAATATTACTAAAAGTATGTTGATACACTTGCTACAATATTTTTCATACCTACATAATCATTATAGACTGTTATGCCTTTCAGCGTTCAGTCTGCAAGCATCTGAGAATTTACTAAACGTAGCCACAATCCTCGATTTGCAACTAGTGTTGTGGCCTCATTTAGTTCTATACCTCTTATTTTTAAATCGTTAGAAACCGAGTCTAACCATCGTCATCTTGGTCACCCACTAATTCTCTTACCCTCCATAACAGAGTCCATTATTCTCCTAGGTAACCTATCCTCCTCCATTCGCGTCACATGACCCCACCACCGAAGCAGGTTTGAGCGTACAGCTTCATCCATCGAGTTCATTCCTAAATTAGCCTTTATCTCCTCATTCCGAGTTCCCTCCTGCCATTGTTCCCACCTGTTTGTATCAGCAATCATTCTTGCTACATTCATGTCTGTTACTTCTAACTTATGAATAAGATATCCTGAGTCCACCCAGCTTTCGCTCCCGTAAAGCAAAGTTGGTCTGAAAACAGACCGATGTAAAGATAGTTTCGTCTGGGAGCTGACTTCCTTCTTACAGAATACTGCTGATCGCAACTGCGAGCTCACTGCATTACCTTTACTACACCTTGATTCAATCTCGCTTACTATATTACCATCCTGGAAAAAAACGTAAATACTTGAAATTATCGACCTGTTCTAGCTTTGTATCACCAATCTGACATTCAATTATGTTGAATTTCTTACCTACTGACATCAATTTAGTCTTCGAGAGGCTAATTTTCATACCATACTCATTGCACCTATTTTCAAGTTCCAAGATGTTAGACTGCAGGCTTTCGGCACAGTCTACCATTAAGACCAAGTCGTCAGCATAGGCCAACTGTTTACTACATTCCACCTAATTGAATCCCTCCCTGCCATTTTATACCTTTCAGCATATGATCCATGTTAACTACAAACAGCAAAGGTGAAAGATTACAGCCTTGTCTAACTCCTGTAAGTACCCTGAACCAAGAACTCATTCTACCATCAATTCTCACTGAAGCCCAATTGTCAACATAAATGCCTTTGATTGATTTTAATAACCTACCTGTAACTCCATAGTCCCCCAGTATAGCGAACATCTTTTCCCTCGGTACCCTCTCATATGCTTTCTGTAGATCTACGAAACATAAACACAACTGCCTATTCCTCTCGTAGCATTTTCAATTACCGGGCGCATACTGAAAATCTGATCCTGACAGCCTCTCTGTGGTCTGAAACCACACTGGTTTTCATCCAACTTCCTCTCAACGACTGATCGCACCCTCCCTTCCAAGTTGCCAGTGAATACTTTGCCTGGTATACTAATCAGTGAGATACCTCGATAGTTATTGCAATCCTTCCTGTTCCCTTGCTTATAGATAAGTGCAATTACTGCTTTTGTCTAATCTGAAGGTACCTTACCAACACTCCACGCTAATTTTACTACTCTATGAAGCCATTTCATCCCTGCCTTCCCACTATACTTCACCATTTCAGGTCTAATTTCATCTATTCCTGCTGCCTTATGAAAACGGAGTTTATTTACTATCCTTTCCACTTCCTCAAGCATAATTTCTCCAACATCAATTTCCTCCTCCCCATGAGCATGGCTGTTTGCAACACCACCACGATGATTTCCTTTTACATTGAGAAGATGTTCAAAATATTCCCTCCACCTCTCCAGTGATTCCCTGGGATCTATTATTTCACCTGAATTACTCAAAACACTGTTCATTTCCTTTTTCCCCTCCCTTCCTAAGATTCTTTATTACTGTCCAGAAAGGTTTCCCTGCTGTTTGACCTAGCCTTTCCAGGTTATTACCAAAATCTTCCCATGACTTCTCTTTGGATTCAACAACTATTTGTTTCGCTCTGTTTCTTTCATCTACGTACAAATCCCTGTCTGCCTCAGCCCTTGTTTGGAGCCATTTCTGATAAGCCTTCTTTTTACGTTTACAGGCTGCTCTCACTTCATCATTCCACCAAGATGTTCGCCTTTTCCCATCTTTACACACAGTTGTTCCTAGGCATTCCCTTGCTGTTTCTACTACAGCATCCCTGTATGCCACCCATTCACTTTCTATATCCTGAACGTGCTTACTGTCTACTGTTCGAAACTTCTCACTAATCATATCCATGTACTTCTGTCTAATTTCCTCGTCCTGGAGATTTTCTACCCTTATTCGTTTGCAGACAGATTTCACTTTCTCTACCCTTGGCCTAGAGATACTTAGTTCACTACAGATCAGATAGTGGTCTGTATCATCGAAACATCCCCGAAAAACTCGTACATTCCTAAAAGATTTCCTGAATTCAAAGTCTGTTAAGATATAGTCTATTATGGATCTGGTACCTCTAGCCTCCCATGTGTAGCGGTGAATAGCCGTATGCTTGAAGAATGTATTCGTAACAGCTAAACCCATACTAGCACAGAAGTCCAGCAAACGCTTCCCATTCCCATTAGCTTCCATATCTTCCCTACATTTACCAATCACCCTTTCGTATCCTTCAGTTCTATTCCCAACTCTCGCATTGAAATCGCCCATTAGCACTATTCTATCCTTGCTGTTGACCCTGACCACGATGTCACTCAATGCTTCATAAAAGTTGTCAACTTCATCCTCATCTGCACCCTCACATGTGAATACACGGACACAATTCTTGTCCTAATTCCTCCCACTGACAAATCTACCCTCATCATTCGCTCATTTACGTGCCTAACCGAAACTATGTTGCGTGCAATGGTATTCCTGATAAAGAGCCCTACCCCAGTCTCTGCCCTTCCCTTTCTAACACCCGTCAAGTACACTTTATAATCTCCTATATCTTCCTCGTTATCTCCCCTTACCCGAATATCACTTACTCCTAGCACATCCAGATGCATCCTCTTTGCCAGTTCTACTTTCTTTCTTCCATAAGCCCCATTTATATTGATAGCTCCCCATCGAATTCCATTTCGTTCGCCAAGTTGTTTCCAAGGAGTCCCTCGCCTGTCAAATGGGAGTGGGACTCCATTACTCCCATAGGTCCAAGGCTTGCTTAATGTGTTCTCACCGGGCGAGTTGGCCGTGCGCGTAGAGGCGCAGGGCTGTGAGCTTGCATCCGGGAGATAGTAGGTTCGTATCCCACTATCGGCAGCCCTGAAGATTTTTTTCCGTGGTTTCCCATTTTTCACACCAGGCAAATGCTGGGGCTGTACCTTAATTAAGGCCACGGCCGCTTCCTTCCAACTCCCAGGCATTTCCTATCCGATCGTCGCCATAAGACCTATCTGTGTCGGTGCGACGTAAAGCCCCTAGCAAAAAAATGTGTTCTGAGCTCGGTAAATTCATGAAGCAGGATGCTGCCCTACTTGCACATAGTCCAAGTGAGGATCTCTCCTCTAACGGGTTATGGACCACCGGTGAATTGTATAGTCCTAGCCGCCTGAGCACAAGGAAGACCACGACTCAGAATATGTCAGAGATGCCCACTCCCATTCCATAGCAACTGGTATCCTGACTCTCAGGACCACTTACTAGGCCACTCAGCCGTTGCCCATGGTTCACGAACTAGGACGTGACTACAGTAACCCACAAACATGAACCATACAATATTTTTCGTATTAAATTATTTAATATCTGTTATTTCGCTTTCATTTGTACTCTTAAAGTACGGTAGAACCCATAATGTTCAAAATTAACTTCAAATAAATTATGATCAATGTATTGTTAAGTAGCTGTTGTACATCTGGTTTAACACAATCAGAGAAGTTTAGAGTTCTTTGAACCTTCCCTACAACACGAATTCTACAACTTATAATCCTACTTCTAAATTCACTGTAAATTAACCTGAATGTTTTTACTTGCTGCAGTTTTACAAGCGTTGATTTTATGAAGATTACTTCTCAAGTGTCCTTGAAAATATATAAGGATTTTGCATTATTGTTACAGTGTTCACTATATTCTTCATCTACATCAGTATTTGCACGCTTTCTGTAGTCGCAAGTAGATGCCTGAACCTGCGGATGAAAATGGTATTACGTGAGATTGGTACTGTTCTATATCAGCGAAATATTCCCCGCAGTCTTCATATAAGGCAGATGCTTTTGTTTACTATGCTGTGCACGGTAACCTTGTATCCTGAACACTGTCCGTCTTTCGCAGATGACAACGGGTGTGGATGTTGCCGCTGTCAGACTGCTCTGCTTCAGCTAACTGCTACTGTGTAGTCGCTAACCTACATTCATAAATCGAATGCTGTTTAGTTAAAAAAAGGAAAGGTAGAGATTAGACGTGAGTGAAGAGTCAAACTTAGACGCAGTGTTAAATTGGAAGAAAACAAGAGTTGATAATAAAGGTCAGA
This sequence comes from Anabrus simplex, assembly GCF_040414725.1. Classification (NCBI taxonomy): domain Eukaryota; kingdom Metazoa; phylum Arthropoda; class Insecta; order Orthoptera; family Tettigoniidae; genus Anabrus; species Anabrus simplex. Next base: position 432,692,109 of record NC_090269.1, on the reverse strand, counting down.
CACGGTTGCGAGTTTGAAGTTAGAAGAGAACAACAGTTGATGAATAGAAATTAGACATAAGAGAAAATAGTAAGTCACAGTTGCAATGTTAAGATTAGAAGAAATCAAAAGTTTATCAATAAGTGTCAGACATGTTTGCAAGTTTGAAGTTAGAAGTGAACAATAGCAAATAGTCGGACATAGTTGCAATGTTAATGCACCTTCCTCGGCTCGCCTTCTCTAACATGTCTATGTAGACAAATTTGAACTTGCGAATTAGCAGAAACTGTTGTTTTCTACTGTTAGATGTCTCTACGATCGGTTTATTTGCTCCCTGTCGCGAGCTATACTCTAATTATTTCATAGAGTAATGTTTATTTTTGTAGTTTGTAATCTTGGTCCTGAGGATAGTTTTTAATGTACCGAAGTTGTCAGCACTTCAGCCGGTTCCTCCTCGATTGTACTTAACCTATGAAAAACTCGTAAAAAATTCTCTAGCCAGTTAAAATCGGATGTGTATAGCAATTCAGCGTATCAGGAAAAAATTCTGGAACTTACCCTTGTGGTACTACAAAAGGAGAGAATTTCAGAGTTGTCATGTCTGAATTGTTCCAGTGTTTGGGGAGTGCGACGGGACCTAGGGAGGCAGATCCAGCGGCTCAAGGTAATGGCAGATTTTACCTAGACATGTGATAGCTTGAGGGGGAGGTTTCAGTAATTGTGTAAAACTGGTGGCTTAAATGTAGAATTTCGTTAAGTCTGAGGACTCTGTTCTATTCCATGCTGGGAAATATGTAACGTAAGGGAACGAAGAGTGATGACTCTTTGCCGCATCCCATTCAACCTTGCATGGGGACAGTCAAGTTTTTAAAACCTCAACACTTCGTGAATCTCTTTGGCACTAGTCTTCTCATTCTGTCACCCCGATTTAGTATAGGATTAGCCTCTGTGGCACTTAGGGTTTTAACGCAAGCGTTCCGCCTCCTTGCCTGTTGTTTATGGCTGGTCATGTGCAACCTTATCTTTTACCACTAAGGCCACCTAGTATGCGATATTATGTTCCTGTATGTTCATTTCAGACTAAAAGTTTCCTCGTGCTAGTTCCACTTGCGAATAATGACTATTGTGAAATGGATAAGCCCATATTGGGGCAACTGTGCATGAACACATTAATTTGTGGTGGATTTTTAAAGCGCCATAAGAAACTGATTGCCCCTGCGAGGCTAGATTATGGTATATTTGGAGCTCCGACTAATGAGTAGTGTAACTTCTTGGAACAAATACGGCTCTTATAAAATATTTTTACCTTCAAGAGCAATAATGTTCCTTTCTATGTATATTAACAAATTGATCGAAAGTTTTGTACCTGATTTTAGGACTTCTAAGTCCCTGTTATTGTCAGAGCTAACGAGCTCATTAATAGCTTGTTATATTGATTGGTGATTCGTTAAGATTTTATATATCTCTATTTTAACAAAAGGAGAGACATACAATTTCCTAATTTGTTGTGTTCTGCTCTAGTTAATTCCTTGTCCAGATATTCAACCCAGGCGCTTCCAATTCCTCCTTGAGTCACGGAAAATTGGATCAGTTAGGATTGGAAGAAATCAAAAGTTGATCAATAAAGGTCAGATACGTTTGGAAGTTTGCAGTTAGAAGAGAACAACAGTTGATCAACATAGAGTATAAGTAAAAGTCAGACATAGTTGCAATGTTAGGATTGGAATAAAACATGAGTTGGTCAATAAAAGGCGGACACGGTTGCACGTCTGAAGTTAGAAGAGAAACACTGTTGCTCAATAGAGAATGGACGTAGGAGTAAATATTCAAAATATTGTCCCAAGTTTGAAATTAGAAGCAAACAAGAGTTTATCAATACAGGTCAAACATAGTTACAAATTTGAAGATAGAAGAGAACAACCGTTGACAAATAGAGAAGTTTTTGTTGCTAGTTGCTTTACATCGCACGGACACAGATAGGTCTTATGGCGATGATGGGACAGGAAAGGGCTGGGAGTGGGAAGGAAGCGGCCGTGGCCTTTATTAAGGTACAGCCCCAGCATTCGCCTGGTGTGAAAATGGAAAACCACGGAAAACCATTTTGAGGGCTGCCGACAGTGGGGTTCGAACCTACTACCTCCCGAATACTGGATACTGGCCGCACTTAAGCGACTGCAGCTATCGAGCTCGGTGAGAAGAGAAGTAACAATAAAGGAACAGATATAGTTTGCATAGAAGAATTGGAAAAAACAAGAGTTGATCAATAAAGGTCAGACACGGTTTCGTTTTTGAAGTTAGAAGAGAACAACAATTGATCAGTAGAGATTAGAAGTATGAATATAGATTTAGTTATACTCGCAATCAATTAGCCAAAATATCAATCATTCACAACTGATCTGCATTTACAGCAGTCGCCCAGGTGACAGATTCCCTATCTGTTGTTTTCCTAGACGTTTGTTAAAAGATTTCGAAGAAATTGGAAATTTATTGAACATCTCCCTTGGTAAGTTATTCCAATCATGAACTTCCCTTGCTATAAACGAATATTTGTCCCAATTTGTCCCCTTAAACTCCAATTTTATCTTCATATTGTGATATTTCCTACTTATAAAGACACCACTCAAACTTATTCATCCACCAATGTCATTCCACGCCATCTTTGCACTGACAGCTCGGATCATACCACTCGGTCGAGCAGCTCGTCCTCTTTCTCCCAAGTCGTCGCAGCCCAAACTTTGCAACATATTTGCAACACTACTCTTGTGTTTTAAATCACCCAGAACAAATCGACATGCTTTCCTTTGGATTATTTCCAGTCCTTGAATCAAGTAATCCTGGTGTGGGTCCCATACACTGGAACCATACTCTATTTAGGGTCTTACCAGATGCCTGTTTTGCCCTCTCCTTTACATCCTTACTACAACCCCTAAACACCTTCAGAACCATGTGCAGAGATCTTACCCTTTATTTACAATCCAATTTATTTGATTACCCCAATGAAAATATTTCCTTATATTAACACCCAGGTACTTACAGTGAACCTTATAAGGAACTTTCACCCCATCAACGCAGTAATTAAAACTGGGAGGACGTTTCCTATTTGTGAAACTCATAACCTGACTATTTTTTTATCTAAGGGATTCCTGGGTTCGATTCACGGTCGGGTCCGGGAATTTTAACTTTTAATATCCCGTAACCGGATGGTCGGGTGTTTTGAATGAAACGCACCCTTTGTGCAGTCACCTACTTAGCATGATACTCAGCAGTCCGAAGGAGAGAGCTTTGGATTCCATTCCCATCATGTGTACCGCGAAAATTTTTCTCGTTTCTGAACACGAAGTTTTAATTTCTAAGTGATGTAAACATTACAGTAGGTAATTAAATGTCTCTAGCGTTAAAATATACGTGCTCAACATTTTTCTTTAAAAATCAAATGTTCCAGACTTTGAGGACCGTGCAGATTTTCAAAAGGCTTGTTCCTCAGCTAGACCTTTTTAACTCGGAGGATGGATGTGTGTACTATATTCGGAATTAGATAACATTTTAACTAAGAGGTCAGGGCTAGATGCAGAAGTAAATACTTCCACGTCTACTCAACTAGCTCGTAACGTCAACTTTTTGCTGAGATGACCTCAATCTATACACATTTGTTGCATTTCCTCTCTGAAGCCTGCTAAAGCACTTTGTGCTAATCGCTCGCACTTGTCTTCAACGAAAGAAAAGCTTTTAATCGATCTCCAGTCGGGTTTTTAACTGTTATTTTCTCTTAGTTCTGAGTTAGTTTCGACTACAAGCGAGCTCAAGATTAGAAACGGTGCTCCTATAAATCCTAAAAATGCCTGATTTGACGTTAGAACCTAAATAATTCGTATTTGTATCCCTAAATCTGTATCAGGTAAAATGCTTTTAATATATTCCAAGAAATAAAATAACTGCTGACTCGTTTTCAGTATCCTAAATAAAATATTAAAATTGTAAAACAAGTGTAAACCACACTCCCCGGAAAGCCTTAAGAACCTCCAGCATAGTCTGCCAGCCGGTAGGAGACAATATCCGTTCACTTGCTGAACAAAAACACTCTATTTCATTTTGTTAGAGGATTTCGGTTTGTTCAGTGTGTGGAATTGTCAGGTCCCAAGCCATATTTAACTGAAAAGTGCTTACAGGAGTTTCACATCGCATGGTAAAATTGTATTCTGTGACGTTTGTAGCAAAAAGGAGAGTGAAATATGATTTATATTTCCTCCTATTGAGCTGTTATCAATTTAGCAAAATTAACATATTTTAGAACCTATTTGAGAGTCTATTTTAAGAAGCTAAATAATATTTTGCCGGCCCCGTGGTGTAGGGGTAGCGTGCCTGCCTCTCACCCGGACGTCCTGGGTTCGATTCCCGGCCAGGTCAGGGAGTTTTACCTGGACCTGAGGGCTGGTTCGAGGTCCACTCAGCATACGTGATTAGAATTGAGGAGCAATCTGACGGTGAGATAGCGGGCCCGCTCCCGAAAGCCAAGGGTAACGGCCGAAACGACTGAAGGCGCAAACTATCCCAGACCGATATGAGATTCCTCGAATTGTAGATTTTCAACATAATTTGAGGGATAAGAAGATATTTAACAAGCTCGACCTCTTCAAGGCATGTTTCCAAATCTTTGTAGCAGAGTAAGACAAACCTAAAACCGCTATTATTAACTCCGTTGGGGTTATATTAATTTAATGTGATGCCATTTGGACTCCGTAATGCACCAGCCAGTTTCCAGTGTTTCATTAATGAGGTATTTAGAGGCCTAGACTTTATTTTTCCATGACGACTGCCTGATTGCTTCAGCATCAGTAGAGGAACATCGTGAGCATCTTAAGATTGTGTTTGAGAAGCTACATGAATCTAGGCTCCGAATTAATGTTTCCAAGTCTGTACTTGTAGAGCAAGTGTAATTTTTGGGACACATAATCACCACGGAAGGCTCCAGACCCTTACCAGATAGAGTGAAAGCGATTGTTGACTACAAACTACCACAGCCAGTTCATGACCTTCGTGTATTCTTGGGTACCGTTAATTTCTACAGGCGATACCCCAAGGATGCAGTAGAAACGCAGTCTCTTTTGCATGCTTATCTGAAAGGTGCCAAGAAAAAAGATAACCGACAAATTAACTGGACACCAGAATCAATCACAAAATTTGAAAAATGTAAGCAGCACTTGGCAAAGGCAGCACTGCTTACGTTTCCAGACCCAACATACCAGCTGGCCCTGGCAGTAGATGCAGGTGACTTTGCAGTAGGAAGTGACCTACAACAGTATGAAGAAGAAGAATAGAAACCTATTGGATTCCTTCCGAAGAAGCTAAGCGATATACAGAGAGCGTATAGCACCTATGACCGTGAACTGTTAGGAATCTACCTCCCAGTTAAACAGTTCAAGCATTTTCTCGAAAGAAGAGACTTCATAATATATACCGACCACAAACCACTCACTTTTGCATTTAATCAGAAAAATGTACATCTGCAATATATTTCCCAGTTTACAACAAAACATCCAACACATCAGTGGCAAGGACAATATCGTTGCGGATAACCTGTTACGGAATGAATATATGACTGTCATCGATTACGACACAGTTGCTGACAGCCAACGTCAAGACAGTGAACTTCAGTTACTACTGATCTGGATTTAAGGCAGTCGCCCAGGTGGCAGATTCCCTATCTGTTGTTTTCCTAGCCTTTTCCTAAATGATTGCAAAGAAATCGAAAATTTATTGAACATCTCCCTTGGTAAGTTATTCCACTAACTCCCCTCCCTATAAACGAATAGTTGCCCAATTTGTCCTCTTGAATTCCAACTTTATGTTCATATTGTGATCTTTCCTACTTTTAAAGACACCACTTAAATTTATTCGTCTACTTATGATATTTACGCTATCTCTCCACTGACAGCTCGGAACATACCACTTAGTCGAGCAGCTCGTCTCCTTTCTCCCAATTCTTCCCAGCCCAAACTTTGCAACAACCGGGCGAGTTGGCCGTGCGCGTAGAGGCGCGCGGCTGTGAGCTTGCATCCGGGAGATAGTAGGTTCGAATCCCACTATCGGCAGCCCTGAAAATGGTTTTCCGTGGTTTCCCATTTTCACACCAGGCAAATGCTGGGGCTGTACCTTAATTAAGGCCACGGCCGCTTCCTTCCAACTCCTAGGCCTTTCCTATCCCATCGTCGCCATAAGACCTATCTGTGTCGGCGCGACGTAAAGCCACTAGCAAAAAAAAAAAAAAAAAAAAAACTTTGCAACATTTTTGTAACGCTACTCTTTTGTCGAAGGGGCTGCCTGGCCGAGGCGGTAAAGGACGTGGGTTCGAATCCCCGTCAGGAAGTCGTAAAATTTAAGAAACGAGATTTCCACTTCCGGAGGTGCATATGGCCCTGAGATTCACTCAGCCTACAACAAAAAAAGTGTACCAGGTTAATTCCTGGGGTAAAGGCGGCCGGGCGTAGAGCTAACCACTCAACCCCAACACGTGCCGCGGTTAACAATGGTGGAAGCCTTTACCTTCCACTCTTCCAAGGGCCTTCATGACCTGTACGGAGGTGACTTTGTCTTTTACTCTTTTGTCGAAAATCACCCAGAACAAATCGAGCTGCTTTTCTTTGGTTTTTTCCTGTTCTTGAATCATGTAATCCTGGTGACGGTCCCATACACTGGAACGATACTCTAGTTGGGGTCTTACCAGAGACTTATAAGCCCTCTCCTTTACATCCTTACTGCAATCCCTCAATGCACTCATAACCATGTGCAGGGTTCTGTACCCTTTATTTACAGTAATATGTATGTGATTACCCCAATGAAGAACTTTCCTTATATTAACTGAAACAACTTCAAAAGCAAAGTCAGTCATTCGTGTTCAAGAGCTACCCAATACCTTCTTGAAAGTTACTGTGGTGCGATACCTCAGAAAACAACATAAGGTCATACATTCTAAATGAATTTCGCAAACAATTCTTTCTTCAGATCCACAATATGGCGCATTCAAGGTAAAAGACTACTGTTAGGCTAATGACTTCCAAGTTTATTTGGCCTGGGATGAAGAATGACGTCAGAAAATGGATGCAAGCCTGCACGGGATGTCAAAAAACCGTATAACAAGAAAAAAATCGCCAGTCAGCCTTTTTCAAGAAGCTGATGAGTGGTTCAGCACTGTTCACATAGTCATTGTTGGCCCTGTTTCACCTTCTGATGGTTATCTCTACTGACTCACATGTACAGATCGCTTCACCAACTGGATGGAAGCAATACCAATGCAAAATATAACAGCAGTTACTGTACAAAAATCATTTTATGATCACTGGGTGACGCGGTTAGGAGTCCCAGCAAATCAAGTACGGTAACTGACCAAGACCGACAAATTGAAAGTCAGATCTTTAAGAATCCTTCCGAATTGTGTGGTGTGGAGCTTAAACCTACGACACCTTATAATCCGCAGAGCAATGTTTAAGCTGAACATCTGCACAGAACAATAAACACTGCTATCAAAGCTCACAACTCTATAAAGTGGACAGACACCGTTCCGACAGTGTTGCTAGGTCTACGCCCATCACTCCAGGAGGACTCGAACAGTTCAGTTGCGCAAATGGGGGTGAAGTTGATTCCTGCTCGTGGTGCCCCTGCATAGGTACCTGGATTAAAATTCCAGTACTGAAATGAACGTCAGCATTCCAGAAGTATCTACCAGTCATTATGACACTTGATTGCAGCCTCCCCCAACGCTATTGACGTCGCCCAATACTGGGCAAGCATCATCTAACTCTCGAATATTGTTGCTCTATCTGTGATTGTATAATAGACTTGTATATTTGTATAGTAGGAATGTAGATATCTTGTTGCTTTTTGTTAAATATCTGTAAGTAAAGTTGATACTTCTGACACGAATAAAGAAAGAAAGATGCGCAAATGGTGTATGGCACGTATATTAGGCTTCCAGGTGAATCATTCGGTAACCCTCAATCTCAGATCGAAGTAGAAACTTATGTCTCCAAACTTCAGTAGCACTTGCAGCAACTCAGACCTGTGTAAGTTAAGCACAATACTTCCCAAACTGTGTTCGTCAATAAAGACTCGAGTAAATGTACTCATGTATTTCTGAGAATCGATTGCCTTTGCAACACCGATATGAAGGTACTTTCCAGGTAACTGACAAAACTGACAAATATTCCGCGGTTACTATAAAATGAAATCCATTAATGTCTCCATTGTTCGCCTAAAATCAGCCTACTTCATGGCATTAGATGATGAGACATCTTAAATCGTCATGAAGAACGACTAGGTGTTTTTCAACGATTCTGCCTCGCTGATGGATTAACGACGGATTCCTAGGACAAGCTCAGCAAGGAGAAAATAGTAACAATATCACGTAGTGGAAAGACGGTCAGGTTTCCACTCGCTATCTAGATGATGTTGTATATATTTAATATTTTTGTAATTATGGCATAATTCCGTTATGTTTATATTGTCTTTGTATCGTAACTTGTTTACTGGAGGGGGAGCAGTGTAGGATGCCCACTAGTGGACTTTGACTAAACAAATAACCGATCCTTGCCGAGAGAAAGGGACGGCAGGAAATGCAAAGGTGGCGTGAGGTGTTTTTGTATATTTATGTACAACGATAATTGTGGTGCAAAGTTAAAGTGTAGCTAAGGTGGATTCAGAGTGTTGTGTACTTCACTATGTGAAAGGTGTACTTCACTACACTCTGTAATATTTCATACATTTTCGTAGAAATCTCCTAACCACATTCTATTTTAAACCCACATTTGTTAAACTTCTGCACAACTTAAGAAATTACTTTCCCAAATGCAGTAATAAAAATATTCACAAATATAAGTAAATTCAAACATAGCAAAAGAACACACAAATACATGGTGCAAATTCTAACAGTTTACTAAACATTACACAACCTCGTAAATCCTCGTAAATATGACTCCCAGAAAGGTAACTCCGCACCTGCACCTGGCAGGACCATCTGTATTTCCGACAGGTAGCCAATAAGACTTAAGGAGTGTACAAACTGACACATTTGTTCAGTCAGTATTTGGCTTTGATAGAGGAACATTCCACTAAAAAGGCAATAAATCAGGGCAAACTGCACCTCTCCTGGCCCTTCTTAGGAAAGGGACAGTCTCTCATAAACCTCACAGCCGATTTTCTTTCCTTCTTTCTTTCTTCTTCGCTGCATCGACTTCTCTCTTACTCCGCAGAACAGCTCTCCCGTCTAGATTTTAGATGAACTTGTTTGACGTTACCGCTCCCAAGCTCGCCATTGGCAACAGTCTGCAACCTCCAAGCTTGTACATGATAGCGCACAGTCAAGGTCGAGAATCTAGAAATGAAACGCGCAGGAAAAAATAAGAATAATATAATAACTACTTTAAAACTGCTAATGCTAATATACAGTCACTACCAGTCACAACGCAAGTTCAATCAGTGACAAATTAAGATGACGTGCAAGATAAATCCAATAAAAAAAAACAAAAAGTCTTACATAAGGTGACTGCGGGATATCCTTTACTCAGCGCACACAGTGCCAAATACAGCAATGTAGATAACCCAGGATCATCAATGCTGATGGCAACCGAGAATTTTTCGACGTGATGGCCGAAAAATCAAGCCTGGCTGCTGTTTACTACCAATGAGAAAGACTGTGTAGCGTGTGTAAAATGGTACGAACTTCACATAACGATTTACCTTGGACCAAAGACGGTGTAATGAGTAAAAAGGAAAGAAGAAAACTGGACGCTGTTTATAAACACGAAAATAGCGTAATTCATTCTCATTGTGTGCAGCAGAATGAAATGTGCAAGAGACAGGTTGTAGAAGCGCTCTGAATTGTTCATAAAAAGTCGAACTGGGGTTTGGTTCGGACGGAGCTGCAGTGTTTACTAGCCGAAATGGAACTCTTGCTGCTACAATCAGGAGGAACATATGTCTGTACCTGATCAGCGTGCATTCTATGGCTTATAGAATGGACCATGCTTCAGAACAAGCCTTTAGTGTTGAATGCTGTTCATAATTTTGAATGCGTACTGGACGAATATAATAAACTTTTAAGTTGACCTTCTGCAGCTGCTGAACTGAGACATATTGCGGCAGTCTGAAGTGTTTCAGGGTTCTTAAAAGTAAAAAACCTCATCCATGTTCGTTGGATTACAACTGAGAAGGACTGTTAATTGGCAGTTTTCATAGTCTTCCCTTGCATCATGGAGTTCGTTACGGTGCCTAATCTGTGAATCTGAAATCAGTCAAGTATTGAGTAAAGATCATTGTAAATTTGTAGGGCTGTACAGAAAGTTATAACAGAGATAAAATATTCTATTCTTGGGTTTTCTGTTAGATGCATCGTGTGTACTGTTCCTCCTAAGTACAAAAATTCAAAAGGAATCGGTTTCTTATAGTGGAATCTAAAACAAGCTTAATTCTACACTACAGACCCTTAAAGAAATGAGCGTTAAAGACGATGTTTATTTGACTCATTCCAAGGAAAGTATTTAACGTATTGCAAATGCGATTCTGAGGAGGATGAAAGGAGAGAGTTTGACAGAGTATGAGGAAAAGTAATTCAGGGTTTAGTAGACGAAGTGGAAGATTACCGCCTTCAAGTAAAGTACCGATAATGAAGTGCTTTGCAGTGTTTGAGAAGGAAACAAGTGGTGATATGAGTGGTTTTTTTGACACTCTGTGTTTATAAGTTTTAGCTTTTATTTAGTTTGTTAAATTTTGTTTACAGTCTGCTCCCCTTTTTGCTATAGGATTCCATGGTCGCAGTGTGTGCAACGATCCAGCATCTGTTGCAGGTAACTTATTGCTCAACATTCCAACTCGTAGGAACTGCCACGAGCGGTTTTCAGGAGAGAGAGGAAGAGATGGGTGTCTTCACTTCTGAAATTCACATTGACTTCTTACATTGAATATGCGTAGAGATTCAGCGAAATTGCACCTAGTTCGAAGTGCCTACTTATTACTAATATTTTTTTAACTATGTAATGACTAACAGAAAAATATATTTGCCTACAAGGAACAACTTCCAATAATCATCATTCTTGTTATAAGAATAGACTTCAAATAAAAAGGAGTTTACTTACAGGGAATAAAACAGCCCCTCTCCCGCCGGCTACTTCCTAAAAAAACACTAGTAGTTAACCCTGTGATCCTTCTCCCCCACCGTTTCTTTCTGATTTTGCACTCTGTATCAGACTCTATTATCATATCCGCCATTCTTATTCTCGGAATAACGCGCTATCTCCCGTTTCACGCCCGTACGACAATGTCTAAGGTTATACTCATCCAACCGCCGTACAACTGGTTTCTGGGGATAACACTGGAAGAAGAGTTATCCTAGCGTTATTCCTTGTTCATATAATTGGCCTTCCAGCAAGCAATCCGCATTTCAGATCTCCCACACTGTGACGTCATCCGGTGGTGGAGGCCTCCTCCAGGGGCCACCGGAGGCCGATAAAGCCCTCAAAACGCACTTCTCTAAGGTCGGGACAGGGATTTAAAATTTAAATCCAGAAGCTCGAATGGTTGAATTAATCGCAAGTGTATATTGCATATTCACTGAGTTGGCATGCTAGTCTGTGGTCCAAGGGGAGGAACCCCAGGTTCCATCCTCGGTCTGGTCGGGGATTTTAACTTTTAATTTCCTGCAGCTTGAAGATCAGGCTTTTCGAATTAAACTCAAGCTTCCAGTGCACAGCCAGTTAGTTGGCATGTTAGTCTGCGGTCCAAGGGAAGGAACCGCAGGTTCCATCCTCGGTCTGGTCGCGGACTTAAATTTTCAATTTCCTCTAGCTCGAAGGTCGGGCGTTTCGAAATTAACACAAGCTTTCAATGCACAGTCATTTCGTTACCATGCATGTCTGCGACACAAGGGAAGAATCCCTGGCCGGTTGGGTCCGGGATATTAACGTCCAATTCCACGAGTCAGAAGATTAACACCATGCCTCACTAAAACCTACGCTATACCTTCTAAGCTACTCTACCTAGCAGTAGAAGATAATTTATAATTAAAAATCCACAGCCTCCCACTACAGTTTTACCGCGAACTATTTTTCAGTTCTGAACACAAATTGTAATCTCTAACTGATGTAAACAATATAGCTCAGCTAGAAGTCTCAAGGATTCTAATCCATAAGCTGGAAAAGTTAAGATACAAATATTGTCCCAGACACTGCTGATGACCCGTGCCTTACCCCTCAGCTAGATCGTTTTTAAACTCGGAAGTTAGATATATGTTTCCAATTTATTCAGAATTACTTAACATCGAAAATAAGAGATCTTGGTTAAATATAGAACATTCTACTCTGTATCTCGTGACTTAGCAAATTCTCCTTGTAGAGTCAATTCTTTTGCTGAGAGGACAATATCGCACCTACCGTGATTCACACACACCCATGAAATGTACTACGTCTATATCTGTTAGTAGTTCCAGATTCACTTGCGTGTATGCTGCGTAACTAATAGCTTAAGAGAAGCGGGGAGTCAAACATCCGAGCTACCTACTGTTGTAGCGCGGACTGTTCTTCCTGATCTGAATACTACATTTTAAACTCTAATTAATGTAAACATTACGGTAGGCAAATAACAGTCTTTAGAGTTCAAATGCATAAACTCGAAAAGTTAAAATAAAATATCAGTGTTCCAGACACTAAAAAACAACTGAGCGTTGTGCATTAGCACAGACACCATCTTGTTTAGAATTCCAAGTTCAGCTCCCATTCCCCGAGGTCACCCTCCAAAGTTACGCTCGGACGAGTAAAGCATACGTATTAGGCCTCACGCCATCTCTTTAGTCACATTATAATAATGTGCAGTTACCATCAGGTTCATAAATCCAAGTCAGCTCCGAGTCCTCTGAGATCGCCTTCTAAGGTTACTCCCATGTGAGTAACACATATAGTACGTATTAAGACGTACACCATTTCCCTAGTTCCAGTAGTACAATGTGTAGCTGCGATCTTGTCAAAGATTTCAAGCTCAGCTGCAAGACCCTGAGGTAGCTCTCTAAAATTAGGCCCATAAGAATATTGTACATTATAGCCGCCATCTTGCCTATATAGGTTAAGCCTGGGATTGTAATCGAGCCTGCTGTAAGTGTTACATTTATTATCCGCGAAGTGGCGAGTGGAAAGAGCAGGAGGGGAGAAAGGTCGGACACTTAAGGCTTGTATTTTCTAGCAACACGAACAGCAAGTATCTGCAATTTGGAAAGGAGCTGAGAGTTTACTCCTTGTAAGTCTGAAACGTTACTAAATTTAAGGAGATTGACATTTTACAAGTTCGTACGAGCCATTTTCATTTCAGAAACAACGCAAATTAATCATCTTTGCACAAAAACACTCCAGAATATTTAGTTTTTATGGATTTTGATTGGATAGCAGAATTTTTGGTAGTCTTAAATTGATTGGATAATCCATACGATGTAGGGGGATTAAATTGATCACATTATAGATAACTTGTGAATGATTAAAAGCAACAAATGACAACAGATAGTCTATCCTACTTCGTATCTGGTAGTTTAATGGATTTTACACAGATTTTTTTGCAATAACAAAGTTTTTATTGTAATCCACCTGTTCAATACATTATAATGTTGTCACATTTAAAATATCTTCATTAATTGACAAGTTAATTGTGGGACATGTTTCACTCCCTTACAGAGCATCATCAGCCAGATCTGAATCTCGAAGAATGGTTATGTTCGCAAACAGTGACTTAAGAACTATTGAAACATTTTTCACAAACTTAAACCTACACTATTAGAATATCATAAAATACATAAACTTTGATCATGCCTTAATAACATGGGCTAGTATGAGATATACATTAAAAGTGTGGTAGAATGAGTTGTTCTAAAATACTTAAAACAAGTAACAAGTTTAACATCTTTGAAAGAGATGAAAATCAATCTTAAGAACTAAATTTGAAAATTTCTTTGCAATGAGATCGGGTAAAAAGTTTTATATCCTTTAAGGTTAAGAGTCTATAAAGATTCAAAGATTTCGTCGATTTGATAATTGGACTTGTGACAGGATCAACCGAATTTGAATCTCGAATTATGGTTACGTTTGTAAATATTGATTCAAGAACTATTAAAACCTTATTTCACAAACTCAAACTTACTCTACCAGAATATCATAAAATACAGAATCTTTGGTGACATTTCTTAATAACTTCGGTTTAGTAGGAGAGGTACATTGAAATTGTGGTAGAATGAGTTGTTCTAAAATACTTAAAACAAGTAGCATGCCTAACATACACTGGCTGACAGAGCAAATGCAAAACCAAGAAGGAGTGGTCAGAACTTTATGCCAATTGCAGGGTAGACTGACGTCACTGAGGTATGCTCATGATGTGAAATGCGCCGTTGTGCTGCGCACGTAGCGAACGATAAATGGGACACGGCGTTGGCGAATGGCCCACTTCGTACCGTGATTTCTCAGCCGACAGTCATTGTAGAACGTGTTGTCGTGTGCCACAGGACACGTGTATAGCTAAGAATGCCAGGCCGCCGTCAACGGAGGCATTTCCAGCAGACAGACGACTTTACGAGGGGTATGGTGATCGGGCTGAGAAGGGCAGGTTGGTCGCTTCGTCAAATCGCAGCCGATACCCATAGGGATGTGTCCACGGTGCAGCGCCTGTGGCGAAGATGGTTGGCGCAGGGACATGTGGCACGTGCGAGGGGTCCAGGCGCAGCCCGAGTGACGTCAGCACGCGAGGATCGGCGCATCCGCCGCCAAGCGGTGGCAGCCCCGCACGCCACGTCAACCGCCATTCTTCAGCATGTGCAAGACACCCTGGCTGTTCCAATATCGACCAGAACAATTTCCCGTCGATTGGTTGAAGGAGGCCTGCACTCCCGGACCGCTCAGAAGACTACCATTGACTCCACAGCATAGACGTGCACACCTGGCATGGTGCCGGGCTAGAGCGACTTGGATGAGGGAATGGCGGAACGTCGTGTTCTCCGATGAGTCACGCTTCTGTTCTGTCAGTGATAGTCACCGCAGACGAGTGTGGCGTCGGCGTGGAGAAAGGTCAAATCCGGCAGTAACTGTGGAGCGCCCTACCGCTAGACAACGCGGCATCATGGTTTGGGGCGCTATTGCGTATGATCCCACGTCACCTCTAGTGCGTATTCAAGGCACGTCAATTGCCCACCGCTACGTGTAGCATGTGCTGCGGCCGGTGGCACTCCCGTACCTTCAGGGGCTGCCCAATGCTCTGTTTCAGCAGGATAATGCCCGCCCACACACTGCTCGCATCTCCCAACAGGCTCTACGAGGTGTACAGATGCTTCCGTGGCCAGCGTACTCTCCGGATCTCTCACCAATCGAACACGTGTGGGATCTCATTGGACGCCGTTTGCAAACTCTGCCCCAGCCTCGTACGGACGACCAACTGTGGCAAATGGTTGACAGAGAATGGAGAACCATCCCTCAGGACACCACCCGCACTCTTATTGACTCTGTACCTCGACGTGTTTCTGCGTGCATCGCCGCTCGCTGTGGTCCTACATCCTACTGAGTCGATGCCACGCGCATTGTGTAACCTGCATATCGGTTTGAAATAAACATCAATTATTCGTCCGTGCCGTCTCTGTTTTTTCCCCAACTTTCATCCCTTTCGAACCACTCCTTCTTGGTGATGCATTTGCTCTGTCAGTCAGTGTATTAGAAAGACTTGATATTCAATCTTAGGAAATAAATTTGAAAATTTCTTTGCAATGAGGTCTGGTGAAAAAGTTATATATCCTTTAAGGATAAGAGTCTCTAAAGATTCAAAAATCTCGTCGATTTGATAATTGTACTTGTAACAGGATAATATTGGTCTTCATGAAATTTAAATGCTTGTTGTTATTTGACCTCGGCAAGTGCTGTTGAATAAATAGCTCTGTTGACGTCGGGGACCATACGTTGAAACGGACGTAATTCGACGATCGTTGTTGTATTTCTGTAACAAGAAAAGGAATCTTGTAAGTAATCAGAAGTTGTTTTGCTAGTTAATTGTGTGCTTCTCGAACTCCAACCGCCGTTTGTCAGTTTGGTGTTAACTAAGGTTGTATGGCGACTGCTTGCTGTTCCGCCTCTACTCCTTGTGTTGCATGAGTGAGGTGGTAGGAGTTAAGGCGAGGGAGTAGGGGTAGGAGAAACTCGTTCTCTGGCATAACTCCAAAGCCCCAAGATCGCTCAGAACAATCATAGCAAGCATCTTGCCTAATCAGGTTTAGCCCACACACGTGGTCACTATGATATTCTTTAAGGTTAAGCCTGCGCTCCTAACCAGCGTTATGTTGATTTTATGTGAAACTTTTTTTTTGCTAGGGGCTTTACGTCGCACCGACACAGATAGGTCTTATGGCGACGATGGGATAGGAAAGGCCTAGGACTTGGAAGGAATCGGCCGTGGCCTTAATTAAGGTACAGCCCCAGCATTTGCCTGGTGTGAAAATGGGAAACCACGGAAAACCATCTTCAGGGCTGCCGATAGTGGGATTCGAACCTACTATCTCCCGGATGCAAGCTCACAGCCGCACGCCTCTACGCGCACGGCCAACTCGCCCGGTTTTATGTGAAACTAAGCATGGACTCTTAGCTAGTGTTAGGTTATGATGTCATGTGAGGTTTAGCATACACTCTAAGCCAGTGTTAGGTTATGATGTCATACCAAGTGACCCGTACACGTTTAACGAGCAGCCCGCCTTTAAAATTGCTCGCGTTGTGACGTCAGAGTTCCGTGAGTTGGAGACCTCTCCCATGTCCGTAAGCGGGAGGCGGCCGCCAGAGGTCCCAATTCAACCTACACTTCTTTTCTGAAATTAGAGCCTTGACCCTCTAAATACACTCAGGATCATTAGAAAACAGAACACCTTTGAAGACTGGAGATAGAAAGTTCATATTCACAGGACATGTTAATTAGTATGTTCTGCAGAAACGATTAGCATTTCAGTCACCTAGGTACAGCCTGTGTCCTGTTGCATTGTAGGCGCAGGGACCTCCATGGGCGCAGATTACTTGTTCCATGCGTGACGGCATCGACGCGCATAAGGCCCGAATATGGTCCTGGGGTATATTTGTCCATGCTGTATTCATCTGGATCCACAGTTCATCCTTGGTGCTTGGCATTGAATCACAGCGCCGCACACGTCATTTCACTATATTCCACACATTTTCGATTGGCGACAAGTTCGATGATCGGGTGGGCCAGGGCAACAGTCTGACATCCTCTGACAACAAGAAGGCACGTGCTCATGCAGCAACATGTGATCGCGCATTGTCCTTCTGAAATATGGTGTTTGGGGTGTCGTGCAGAAAGGGTATGGCTACGGGTCGCAGGATGTCATACCCGTAGGTCAAACTGGTCACAGTGCCCTGGACACGCACCAACTGTGATTTGTGGTTGTACTCAATAGAACCTGACATAATGAGGCCTTGAGTGGACGCTGTAAGTCTTGGGCGAATACAGTCAATGTGATGCATATCCCCCTGTCAACGGCGAACCAAAATGCGGCCATCATTTTCAAACAAACAGAACCTGGATTCGTCCGAAAACACTATCTGCTGCTATTCCTGTCCCCAGTGACGTCGTTTCATACAGCATTGCAGCCTAGCATGTTTATGCACATTAGTCAAAGGTAGGCGGAGAATTGGACGAGGCACCGCTAACCCAGACCATAATGAACGGCGACGGACTATCACTCCTGATAGTGTATGATGTGTCACACTATTGCACTGTAGCGCCAGAGCTGAGGAGGATGCAGATCTGTCCTGTAACGCCATTCGTATGAGGTGTGTTCTGGGTGGTGTGACCAAACCCAACTCGTCGTGTTCTACGGCTATTTGTGAAGCATTCTGCACACGTCCGTTGCACTGCCGACACACTTCGTCCCACACGAGCAGCTATTTTTTGGAGGGATGCATTACGTTCTCTCATGCCAATAATGCGCCCTCTTTCAAACTCTCTCATTTGACGGTACAATTCTCAAATATATTTGCGAGGCATCCTGTACGTCGGCTCAAGTCACACTGATATATTACCCTCGGTTTAAAGTGACAACGAGAGCTGCAGGCACATTTTACCTGTGGGTGATGGTGCGCTGAGATATCGATGTGGACCTTGAACCTGAAGGGCCAACATTTTTCAAATGCTAATCATTTCTTCAGAACATAATATTGAACAAGTCCTGTGAAGACGAACTTCCTATCTCTAGTCTTTCAAGATGTGTTGTTTCTTATGAACATGAGTGTGGAATAAACACGCATTGTGGCATACCAACAATCAAAGAAGTGGGGAATCAAACAACAGAAGTCACAATACCGCAGCTCAAGTCTTCGACTGTCAGCACAACCACCTAAGAGATAAGAGGCGCCTCTCCTGCGCGGATTCATGCCAACTACGGAGGGAATGGCCTCAATAAAACACAACACAGAATAGGGAAGCGATGGAATCCGGGCAAGGCCAATAGTTCAACGACCACAACAGCGAGTGGAAGAGTAAGGGGTAGAGCAATTCAACGTCACACTTAAAGACCAAAATTCAATATAATATAAGAAAGACAATAAGTCGGTTGGGTGGTGCAATTTAAATATATAAAACAAATTGGAAACGATTAAGTTAAAAAAAAGGAAAAGCTAATGCAAGGCTCATCTTCAAAATTACTACCAAGCGTGGTCACCAAGCTAGAATACCAACAATTTCAACCAATTTTAAAGGTTCAATAATATTTTCCAGACGGAATTAACTTCAGTTTGACTTAGAGGTTCATAACAATTTACCGTTCGAGCTCGAACCCTTCTTCCTTGAAAAGAAGATATAACAATAATTTTCAAGTCGTTCATATCTTAGGTGCATCTATCTGGGTACGCGCGCGCCCCTATAAATTACCTAAACAATGTACCAAATTGTTATTGGACAACTAAAAGCCAACAGGCATTAATACAATAAATTATTACATGTTTGAGATCTCTCAGTCAACACGGAAGCGTTTCAAATGAAAGAATCTAACCGCGTCCCCTAACAGACCGACAATGTCCTCAAGTAACCAAAGGTAGCCTAACATAAACTTAAGAAAGAGCCCACGCCAAAAGAGAACAAATACACGATAGAAAGAAGTCAATAATAAGGTAACAATAATATTGAAGCAATTAAAACTCATCTCGTGACCCAGTTCATCACACAAACGGCATAAGTATACCACACAACAACGAATGTCAGCACATCTCAAGTATTGTTACAACTCTGACTACGCCGCGATAATGCAAACTAATCAAACCGTTATCAGAAAACAAAAGACGGAAGCATACCACAACAATGCAACAACATGGAGGGCAGCCTTAGAACAGTAACTATTAATCAAAATTTAAAGAAAGGAAATAATAATAATAATAATAATAATAATAATAATAATAATAATAAAAGAAAACTAATTTTTAAAAAGAAAATGGAATAAAATTCAATTCAACCCAAAGTATTCATTTGGGTTTAAAGTCAGCAAATGTTACATTAATTTTAAATTTTGTGACACCTTTAGTAGGCTAACTATACAAGCAGACTACATAGATTGTAAATACCATTCCATTTGGATTCTTTTCTTTCCACGGGGAAGAATTTTAAATGAATAACAATTTAACTTGTCACAGCTCCTGTTAAAAGAGCAGGTCTTTTTAAAACACGCGGTTCTCGTGACGTAGAAGTGTGTTCGTTCAATGGAAATTATTAACACGCCCCAAAATAACATAACAGCTTGGGCATGGTTAAAACTTGCGGAATTAAATAATTTCAACCACAAAATGTTCGCTCAAACTTAATATGGTCGGAAGGCGAATGGTATCTTCAGTCCAAAAGGACATGATTAATATTATATGCCGAGCCGACATTTTGAACTTCGTTCACCAGTAAGCTTAACAAAGTCACGCTCATCAATCTCGCCAAGACAGTTTATGTAACATATAAAGGTGGACTCTCCAAGGTGACGAGGCTGTTTCACGATATTATATAACGTCCCAACTTACAACCGTGGCGACATCATATCCATGTATTACGGCATGCTCCGATGGTGAAAGGAACGGTCACTTTAACTTGTGTCTTGAAGTAAAAACTGCACACTAATACTCGTAATTTTCTGTCATCGACCCACCACTAACAGTAATTTAATTCACCACGAAAGTTCACATTACGGTGGTTTGTATACACACAAAGACCGTTTGCTGGCCATTGTAACAGGAGTCCGTAAGCACAACATGTTGCCTGAAGCGAAGCTGGCTTACAACAACACCAGTACTAGCGGCTTACGCCAAGGCGCGCTGTGGAAAACAGTCGAGTCAAGTGGCGCGCTAACCAATACCAACTTCATAACAACAAAGCTCCACGGAATATCCAATGGTGATGGATCAGCCCACCGTTATATTACAATTTACACCAATAAGAACCTTAACTGTACAACAATTAGTTATCGCAGAGTTTCGTTCCATTGGGCAAGATTAAACAATAGTTTCCTTTCACCTTTTCTTTTAAATTCCACACGAACAGATTTCCGGTGTAGCGGTAATTCCACATAGTCCTCATAATTATACCGCTGCAGCATGACTTAAATACATTCCTAATTTCAAGGTGTTTTCCTGAATCGAGTGCCATGACTCGCGTAATAAAATAAACTCGCTGTTGATTTCTTATAATTTTAACGCTCTTTCCTGAGAAAATGACATAACACTCGGTAGCTCAATTCTGCACTTTAATCTTAATTCAATTGGGACGAAGACAATCGTGAAGAACACGCTTATGAAAAATCAATCTGAACCTAGAATAAAAATTCTAGGAACGTGAGTGAAATATAACGATAGGCCGCACTAACTCAGAAACTCTCCTCGGTAGTCAAATATTATATTCTGTGGAATATCGCTCGGCGAAATGTAACGACACGGAAATCAAAGCCCCTCGTGAAATTAAATAATTTCGGGATTTCAGTTCCCAAACAAATAAATGCCACATCGGCTTCCTCAGGTCTAGGTTCAATGTACGATGCTACATAGTAATATACTACCTTAGGCAAGTCTATCAAATATAAGCACTTTACGTTCGTTTTTAAATGAAGAACGAACATCCCAGTAATCACTGAATTAGATCGACACGCCGTACATTTCGTTTGTATAATAACCAATTGGTGACAACTCGCAACATCTTATTATCTTAATAATATATTTGACTGAGTCACGTAAATCATAAATGCCTGCAAAAGAATTGCGTAGTCGGATCAGTTCAATTTACTTTGATTCAGTTAAACCTTCATGACTGAAACTTAGCCTCTGTTAATTCAACTAGGTGTAACAAATAAGGAATATTTCTAAACCACACTTCTAAAATTACTGTGCATTTCCCAATAGTAAACCTTCAACTGACTACGTGAAATTAGATTTACACATCAATAATCCGCAGCTTTAGAAAGAGACCAAGCTGGTTCAGAACATAATCTTTCATTCGAAATTATAACAATGAAAACGCAAAGTGGTGCATGGTGTGGGTTACCGTAATCACGCCCTAGTTCGTGAACTATGGGCAACGGCTGAGTGACCTAGTAAGTGGTCCTGAGAATCGGGATACCATTTGCCATGGAATGGGAGTGGGCATCTTCGACATATTCTGAGGCATGGCCCTCCTTGTGCTCAGGCGGCTAGGACTATGCAATCCACCGGTGGTCCCTAACCGTTAGAGGAAGATCCTCACTTGAACTATGTGTATGTAGGGTAGCATCCTGCTTCACGAATTTACCGAGTTCGGAACATTTTAAGCAAGCCTCGGACCTATGGGAGTAATGGAGTCCCACTCCCATTTGACAGGCGAGGGACTCCTTGGTACAACTTGACGAACGAAATCTAATTTGAAGAGGAGCTATCAATATTAATCTGGCCTACGGAAATAAAGTAGAACTGGCTGAGTCAGCAAAGAGGATGCATCTGGATGTTCTAGGAGTAAGTGATATTCGTTTAAGGGCAGATAACGGGGAAGAGATACGAGGTTATAAAGTTTACTTGACGGGTGTTAAAAAGGGAAGGAGAGAGTATGGGATGGGGGCTGTTCATCAGGAATAATATTTTACACAACATAGTTTCTGTTAGGCGCGTAAATAGGCGAATGTTGTGGGTAGATTTGGCAGTTGGAAGAATTGTCTCACTGTATTCACCATGTGGGGATGCAGGTGAGGATGAAGTGGATAAGTTTTAAGAAGCATTAAGTGACATCGTAGTCAGTATCAACAGCAAGGATAGAATAGTGCTAATGGGCGATTTCAATGCGAGAGTCGGATATAGAACTGAAGGATACAAAAAGGTGCTTGGTAAAAATGGGGAAGACATGGAATCTAACAGGAGTGTGAAAGGCTTGCTGGACTTCTCTGCTAGTATGGGTTTAGCAGTTACGAATACATTCTTAAAGCATAAGACTATTCACCGCTACAAAAGGGAGGGAAGGGTTACCAGATCCATAGTAGACTATATCTTAACCGACTTCGAATTCAGGAAATCTTTTAGAAATGTACGGGTTTTCCCGGAATTTTTCGATGAAACAGACCACTATAGATCTGCATTGAATTAAGTATCCCTAGGCCTATGATAGGAATGTGAAATCTGTCTGCAAATTAATAAGGCTAGAAAATATCTTGGACGGGGAAATAAGACACAAGTACATGGATATGATTAGTGAGAAGTTCCGGGCATTGGACAGTAATCAGGTTTAGGATATGGAAAGAGAATGGGTGGCACACAGGAATCTTGTCGTATAAATAGCAAGGAAATGCCTAGGAAAAACTGTGTGTAAAGATGGGAAAAGCGAACATCTTGGTGGAATAATGAAGTGAGAGATGCCTATAAAAGTATAAAGAAGGCTTATCAGGAATAGCTCTAAACAAGAGCTGATGCAGAGAGGAAATTGGACGTAGATGAATGAAGCAGTGAGAAATAAATGGTTGTTGAATCCAAAAAGGCGTGGGTAAATTTTTGTAATAACCTGGAAAGGCTAGGTCAAGCAGCAGGGAAACCTTTCTGGACAGTAAAAAAAGTATCTTATAAAGGCAGGGGAAAAAGGGAATGTACTGTGCTTTGGGTAATTCAGGTGAACTCATAATAGATCCCAGGGATTCACTGGAGAGGTGCAGGGGATATTTTGAAAATCTTTTCATCCTAAAAGATTTTCCTTCTGGTGTCGCGAAAAACCAAGCTCAATGAGAGGATGAAAATTATGTTTGTGAAATTATTCTTGAGGAAGTGGAAAATGTGATAAATACTGTCCATTATCATAAAGCATCAGGAATACATGAAATTAGACCTGAAATGTTGAGGCATAGTGGGAAGGCAGAGATGAAATAGCTTTACAGATTGACAAGATTAGCATGGATTGTTCATAAGATACCTTCAATTGGACATAAACCTATAAGTAAGGGAACAGGAGAGATTGCAACAACTCTCATGGGATCCCTTTGACTAGTATACCAGGCAAAGTATTCATTGGCATCTTAGAAGGGAGGGTGCGATCAGTGGCTGAGAGGAAGTTGGATGATTTTCTGCTGGGATACTGTGAGATGAAGGGTAAATTATTAAAATCAATCAAAGGCATTTATGTTGACAATTGGGCTGCAGTGATAATTGATGGTAGAATGTGTTCTAGGTTCAGGCTACTTACAGGGGTTAGACAAGACTGTAATCTTTCACATTTGTTCGTAGTATATATGGATCGTCTGCTGAAAGGTATAAAGTGGCAAGGAGTGATTCAGTTAGGTGGATATGCAGTAAGCAGTCTGGCCTATGCTGACGACTTAGTCATAATGGCGGATTGTGCCGAAAGCCTGCAGTCTAATATCTTAGGTCTTGAAAATAGGTCCAATGAGTATGGTATGAAAATGAGCTTTTCTAAAGCTAAATATAAGTCATTAGGTAAGAAATCCAAGAGAATTGAATGTCAGATTGGTGATACTAAGCTGGAACAAGTATATAATTTCAAGTATTTATGATGTGTGTTCTCTCAGAATGGTAATATAGTAACTGATACTAAATCAAGGTGCAGTAAAGCTAATGCAGTGAGCTCCCAGTTGCGATCAACAGTATTCTGTAGGAAGGAAGTCAGCTCCCGGATGAAAGTATCTTTATATCGGTCTCTTTTCAGGCTAACTTCGCTTTACGAGACTGAAAGCCGGATGGATTCAGGATATCTTATTCATTAGTTACAAGTAAGAGGGTAGTCCCAAAAATAAGTTCTCCTATTTCTTCAGAAAAACAGAACTGTTCGTGTGGCTGCTGCACACATCGGAAATTTTGACCCCACTGGAGTAGCTTGAAGTGAATGAGGACCTCAAATCGCAATTCTTGACCTGGACAAGGGGTTTACTGTACTTAGAAGAAATCAAAATTCCCGGATGGCCACCGGGGTCAGATTCGCAAGAAAATTGGATACTTAATATCGATGCAAGTCAGCTCTCATATGCAGCTGCGGCTTACCTACGTGTTGAGAATCAGAATCAGGTTCACGTCCAGTTCATCATCGCTAAAGGCAGAGTCACGCCAATCAGCGAGCCCAGCAGAAAAATGATAGCCCCGAGGAAAAATGATAGCCCCGAGGTTGGAATTGTTCGCTGCAATAATACGTTTTAGGATGTACTCTAATATTGTTCATGATTTCGAAATCCCTGGTGTTACACTATTTCGGATATATGCAACTACGGTCCTAGCATGGTTTCAAAGAGAAAATCAACGGGATGTGTTCACATCCCATCGAGTTAAGAAAATCAGGGAATAGTAAGAAGGAAAAGAATAGAAGCACGTTTCCAGCACCATGAATTACGCAGACCTAACACCGCGCGGGCTACTGCTATGTTGTTAGAATCAAGATGGTGGGAGGGACCAAACTGGCTACGAGAACAACCAGGTACATGGCCGATGTAGCTGTACAGTTTGATGAAGAAGAGAATACCATTGGAAAGAAGAAAAGCGTTGTTCCCCCCACACTCTCAGCTACAGTCGAATCCGATTGGTTTCTTGCCCGCTTTTCTACTTCTATGCAAAGCATACTTTTAACTCGTCGGTTATATTGCTTTGTGACGAACTGTCGAACAAAAGACCATGACGGATCCCATCGTAACTTGACAACAGAAGAATTAGTGATGGCTGAGCTTCGGTATAAATATGGTGCAGAAACACGCTTTTTCTGGAGTGAATAAACCAAAGTTATAAAATTTGGTCTCATTTATTTATAGTATTGGATTTCTACTCCGAATGACAACAGCCTTGCACAAAAAGGATTTAAACGTTGACAACCAGCTGGTCTGCCTAGTTCCCATCATCATGAAGACAGCGGGAGACAACAGCTAGGCGGGAGCATGCGAGACACACTAAGGGAACTTTGTGGTTATTGCAGCGGAGAATGCAACCCTAAGGAGAGACTTCCACCGCCGCCAGCAAAATTAATCAGGCACAGGAGAACGGATGAAACGTAGTAGAAAAATCTCTCTTTCTATTGATAGATTTTCTGCGCCAAGTAGCGTAGGGATGTGACCTACCCACACCCAGACTCCAAAAAGCAAGGAAGACATGTTACACAAGAAAATTAGTCTACATCATATCGAGCCAAGTACCTTTTAAGCAAATAAAAAGTCACAGTTCAAACCCACATACCTTTTACTAAATATCACTGGCTACCAACATAAAGTGGGTAATCAAATACAAAACCAAACACAAGAAAACTCAAACAATTAATAACATTTGCATGGCCAACTGCATATTTTTGTTCTGTTAAGTTATGCAAGGGCAACAGTAATAAGAATGAGTAGAATTAAATGAACAGGGAAGAAGAATGGTAGATTAATATAAATATGCCAAGAAAAATTGTCCCCTTGAGGGACACAGAGTGAAAGGGAGAGAAGAAGCTTCCAAGATAATGTTTAAATTTTGAAACTAAGTTGTTCATAGCATGATAAGTCAAGCATGTGGGCATGGTTCAAACGTGACTTTGGTCATGCAGGTCTACCATCGTGAGGGGACCTAATAATTGAGATGTACTGAAACAAAGACAATGAAATTAGACATGGACATCAGAATAGTTTCCTACCGAGATATTACATTCTATTGAATGTATAATGTGAAATATATTAAGTTCAAATGGAAATATGTCAGGCCTAAGGTGTGCCAAGAGGAGGTTCGCAGATTGTTACAAAGAGCAATGGAAAAACGCATGGGGATAAATGAGCATGGAAGGGATGCCGAAAGTAACGCCATCTTACTTGACTAAATATGTAGACATTGTGCGATCGATTTCTCCATAGACAGCCAAGAGCAGTAAAACTAAATGAGGGCTATCATTTGAGTTATTCACCGAGTTACTGCCCTCGTTAATGGCGGAGTGTCTTACCCGAAATATGAAGTTCATTTTCTTATAAAACGTTTATTGATATCCTCTTCAAACTTGAACGGATGCATTGCTTTGTCTTCCAACAGCTTAAAAGGTATACTTACTACAAAGATCTGTTTGCAACTTCCGATTGAACGCGACACACATCCCAACCTGCACTCACTCTTTCCTAAATTCAACCATGTATTCTGCTGTCACGCTCCCAAATTGTTGAGAAAAACTGTAGAGAATCACGAAGTTATGAATGTAAGACGTCAGAAGTCATTCTGAATAATTGTCGTGTACTGAAATCACCTTAATAAAACTAGAAGCCCCTATTAAGTAAATATCGCCCATAATGACCTCACAACCAGAATTATCAGAACTATTACTCAATAAACAACTGTCCCCAAAGTCCATCAATACATTATAGAAAATCACAGATCAAACCAACGAAACTTTTACTAAATATCACTGGCTACCAATATAAAGTGGGTAATCACATACAACACCAAACACAAGAAAGCTCAAACAATTAACATCATTTGCCATAGCCAGCTGCATATTCTTGTTTTGTTAAGTTATGCAAAGGCAACAATAATAAGAATGTGTAAAATTAAATCAACAGGGAAGGAGAGTGGTAGGTTAATATAAATATACACTGATTTTTTGCTGAGTGTTATGTATATTTTGTTCGTTAGAAAATCATCCAATATGTTACTTTTGTTATCTGGAAAGTAATGTCTTAACAACTTCAGACACTGATGCCATAATGGGAGAATTAAGAGCAAAAATCTGTACAAGATCAAGTTAGCTTTTAGGCAGTAGAGTTACAACTGCCCAGAAATATATAAATCAGTGGAAAGAGCAAACGTTTGTACCGGAGTCAAGTGCATGAGAATACCTAGCATTATTTAAGTAATTTTCATGTCATAAGCCACCTTTCAATGATTATCCTTTAACCAAAATAAACAAAACTGAACAACAGTATTTCATACGAGTCTAAGTTTTGCATCAAAATAAACATACGCTCATGAATTATAAAGCATCCACATTTTGTCTGTGATGGCTGCACTTCATTGTAAACGTTAACAACACAATGAATAAACATGTGCCTATCGAGAGAACAAACATTAGAAACCGTAATATAGAATACCAAGAAAGGGGCATATGTTGGACTACACCTCCGGGAAAACGTACTATGGAATTCATTATACAGATAGATAATATGTGGGAATTCGGATACTTCCGCAGTGAGAAAAGTAGTATTGCATTCTTATGCAAGGAAAAGACCGTCTCCAGTGTCAATTATGATGTGGGCCGTATGAATTCGCGGAGCGAACGTATTATATAATTGCTCACTACGGAGAATTTGTTTTTCTGGAGTGAGTTACTAAGTTTGTTTAGAAAGCATTTCACTGAATAAAGGTACTATTGCATTCATAAAAAGGGTACGACCTAATCTCAGTGTACCGTACCATGTGATATTCATATACTTACGTTGACTAAAAGTACTGTAGCATTCTTGACAAAAATACAGTCTCACCCGGTGTGCTAAAGCAGGTGGGCTTTAAGGCCCGAGACCGCAGTGAATGTACGTTTACATACTTTACAAGGAGTATGGCTTTTTGCTAGTATGAACAGCCATGTGCCGCTTCAATCTACTAGGCACAGCGAAGCTACTATTACATTGTTCACATTGGTAAGGCCTTTGATCAGTATGAGTAAGCATGTGTAACTTCAGATTAGTACGCTGTTTAAACGCACGGTTACATTCTTTACATTGGTAAGGTCTCTCACTAGTATGAATTAGCATATGGGTCTTTAGATTACAATAATGTACATATGTACTGCCACATTCGTCACACCGGTACGGTTTGAGACCCATATGAACGAGCATGTGTGACTTTAGATTACTTTTGTTTCTGAACGTTCTGTTGCACACTTCACAACAGTATGGTCTTTCCCCAGTATGAAGAAGCATGTGGGCTTGAAGGTTGCTTAACTTGCTGAATGCATTTTTACATTCTTCACAACGATATGGCCGTACACCGGTATGGTTAAACATGTGGATATTCAGATTACCACGCTGTGTAAACGTAATGTTACATTCATCACACCGGTACGGCCTCTTACTACTGTGCACCATCTTGTGTCTCATAAGGTGACATAGCCTAGTATATGTTCTCCTGCATTCATCACAACGATATGGCCTATCTGAAGAATGTTTAAACATATGGGACTCAAGGTTACCTTTGTTTCTGAACGTCCCGCTGCAATAATTACAACGATACGGTCTTTCCTCAGTGTGAAGAAGCATATGGGTTTTAAGCGTATTTAAAGTGGCGAATGAATTTTTACATGCTTCACAACGATATGGCCTTACACCGGTATGACTATACATGTGTATTGTTAGACTACCACGCCGTGCAAATATCCTGTTACATTCATCACACCGGTAAGGCTTATGATCACTGTGCACCATCTTGTGTCTATTAAGACGATTTCGCCTAGTATATGTTTTGTTGCATTCATCACACCGATATGGCCTATCTGTAGTATGGGCATCCGCACTATTCCTTTCTTTATCAAGGAATGAACGGCGTGCAGTAGGGGACAGCATATGCTGCGACATCACTCCAGTGTGCATGCTCAATGCACCATTGTTTTCCACACTGAAATAAAAAGAAAACTTCACAATGTCAGGGGAACAAGAAACGACAATTCTAAAAGGAAGTTCAGGACAGTATCCCTGTGAGGCAGCAAAATAGGGTTTTGCTCCAGCCTTTACCTCTCTATATAGAATGTGTTCGGTTCACATACAGTTAAGACCGTCTAACGTTAACAAGCTGAGATTTTGGGACCATATAGTTTGAACAATAGATATGAATAAAGGTGTAATTATTCTATAATTAATGGCATTTGGTAAATTTTATGTAATTTATTCATATAAAAGCAAAGGAGTTGGAAGGAAGCGGCTGAGCCCTTAAATGAGTTACAGCACCAGCATTTGCCTGGTGTAGAAATGGGAAACCACGGAAAACCATCTTCAGGGCTGCCGACAGTGGGATTAGAACCCACTATCTCCCGGATGCAAGCTCACAGCTGCGCGTCTCTAACCTCATGGCCAACTTCCCAGGTGATTCTTCATTACTGTCCAAAAAGGTTTCCATGTTTCTTGACCTAGTCTTTCGAGGTTATTACCAAAATATTTCGATGACCTTTTTGGATTCAACTACTATTTGTTTTATCCTATTTCATCTGTCCACGTACAATTCCCCATTTGTATCGCCCATTGTTTGGAGCCATTTCTGATAAGCTTTCTTTTTAAGATTAAAAGCTGGTCTCACTTCATCATTCCACCAAGATGTTTGCTTTATCCCATCTTTACACACAGGGATTCCTAGGCATTCCATCGCTGTTTCTACTACAGCATTCCCATTTGCCACCCAATCTATATCCTGAACCTGCTAACTGCCCACTGTTCAAAACTTCTCACTAATCATAGCCATGTACTTCTAAATAATTTTCTAGTCCTGGAGATTTTGAACCCTTATTCGTTTGCAGACAGATTTCAGTTGCCCTATCCTAAGCCAAGAGATACTTAGTTCACTACACATCAGATAGAGGTCTCTTTCACTGGAAAACCTGTACATTCCTAACAGACTTCCTGAATTTGAAGTCGGTTAAGATATAGTCTGTTATGTATCTGGTACCATTAGCCTGCCATGTGTAGCAGTGAATATTGAGGAATTTATTCATAACTGCTAAACCCATACTAGCACTGAAGACCACCAAATACTTACCATTCCCATTAGCTCCCGTATCTTCCCCACATTTACCAACCACCCTTTAGTATCCTTCAGTTCAATTTCCAACTCGCACATTGACATCGCCCTTTAGCACTATCCTATCCTTGCCATTGACCCTGACTACAATATCACTCAATATGTCATAAAACTTGTCAACTACATCAGCATCTTCACACTCACATGGTGAATTCACTGAGATAATTCCCGTCCTAATTCATCCAACTACCAATCTACTCACATCATTCGCTCATTTACGTGCCTGACAGAAACTACTGTATGTTGCATGCAATGGTATTCCCGATGAACAGCAAGCCTTTTAAGCAAGCCTTGATTTAGCTGGGTAAGAATAAGGTTCTAACTAATGGGAAAATGCAATTTGCTTCTTTTTATTAAATATGATGAAATAAATACAAACATTTGCTTAGAGAACGCTACAGACAAAAGCTTCTTCCATGGTATGTACGGTGTGATGAATTTTCCAAAATGCCAGGAAAAATTAGTGAATAAAGTTTTTTTCACAAAGGATTTGTTCAAAGACTTTTGCCTGAACAGAAATGAGTACTTCTTTACTTCTTCTTACTATATAAAATGACCATTGTGAAATCTGACAGGATATTTTGAACTTAAATGTCAGAAACCAAGAATTAACAATTTTAAGTATTAAGGAATAATCTGTCATCAATAATCCACTGATGCATACTTTCAATATCATCCTGAAGTGTCTGGATATCTTGCTTGTTTATAATAATTATGAATGTTTTAAAATCATTTGCATACATTAGACATCTAGAGTTTGTGATGAGGTTATGCAAATATTAAGTGAAAACTATAAAATGCTGGGGACCCAAATTAGAACCTTTGGGTTCTCTTAATATAGCAGTGTAGGAATATCATTCAAACTAATGGGAAACTGCATACTGCATCTTTTTGCAGAAATATGATGGAATAATTACAAACACTTGTTCAGAGAAACCCACAGCCAAAAGCTCCTCCCATGATACATATTGAACCCGAGTGACTTAGGCCCATAGTCAGTCATGATTTGATCGGTAAAATAATATATGGTACATTTATTGAAATACAGATGTGTAGTTGAAAATATTTCGTTTATGTAATGTCGAAATCAGAGCGAAGGAAGGACGACAGACTGGAGCCTGACGGATTAGCTCAACACGACAACTTTTAGCTACTTCACAGCAGGGAATCTCATTAGTTGGCGAACAAGGAAATACAGAGTCCACAAATAAGTCTTGGTCAGAAAGAGAAGGGGGAGAGTCATACAAAGGAAACTCACCACATGAGTAATACCTTGGGATATTTTTGGCAGAACGGAAATTCCGTGAGCTCGTGGAAAATTACAGCGGCTGCGTGTACGTTCGCTGGCCTAAGTTCGAGCAGGTGGAGAGTTAAATCACGTGACCGCTTGCCGGCCAATCGTAAAAATTTAATGGAAGGCTCAGTGATACCATCTTAAGGAATGATGGATGAGATATTTTCGCAACTACAAAAGTATTCAGTAATAAATTATTATGAGTACACGGATGGATGTACTGAATTTATTAGAGGTCACGCATGGAAAAATAATTAATACTTATTGGCAAATTAAATAAATTGAAGGCTGGATTTCTTGGAAACCAGACAGCTTGAATCTCATTGGCTGAAAGAAGACCACGTTGTAAGGGACGCTTATAATGGCGCGAAATGTGAGGAGCTAAATCCACCCATATCTCCTAAATCTGTGATCACCAGGAGTTCATATTTTATCCAGCAGATATGCTAGCGGAGTGGATTAATTTGATGTAAATCTTAACTTCCAATTCGGAGTGCAAGTACCGATATTAAAAATCCACCCCCTCCCTCAGGGGTATGACGTCAACGAATCCGCGGGAAAAAGGCTTCATCCATATATACGGGGCAAGGGTTCCTCGCACACACACTTGTCTTGAATCTCTGGAGCTGAATTGACGATCGCGGTGCACTTGAATTGAATATCGGGAGCTGAACTGTTGGACGCCGCTAACTTAGAATTCTACGGACGTACAGTCATTTTAATGGCGCGAGCATCCGCCAGTGTTTGTAAAATGTGATCGCGCTCAAGCAACAGGAACTAGAAATAGTTAACGTAGGACAGTGTTTGTTATTTATGAATATCAGTGATGTTAAGTAATTACACTGCAAGAGAGTAGTATAAATTGGATCACCATAAGTACGTACATAACAGACTGTGTGACGAACAGTACTTTCAGGGAAGAGTAGCCTGTACTTTGCTATATCGAACCGATATTATGAACACGTCAAGAATGCCGTATGAATCGGGCGTATCGCGACGGGCGTAAAAGTTGACACCTCGTCGTACGTGTCCAGGTCCATTGTGCGGTAGTTGGACGAAGATTAAATAGTGTAAATATATTAAATTCTTGGGTCTAGGATAGAAATTTGTTGTATCCAATTTAAAGTATTCAGTGTTAACGTTGTAAATGGTGAAGGTTTGTGGTAATCAAGATATGAGTGTAAAATGGTAATGTGCCAGGAAATCTTTTGTGAAACTACGCCATCAAGAATGGAGGAGTAAAACGCAGAGAGGGGCCGGATGGAGCCTCTCGTCTGCAAAGCTGTAATGGAATACCGATAACTAAGATGAGTACTAAACTGTAAATAATATTTGGGAAATGTTATCGTGATGGGAAAAATGGGAATAATTTGATTATACTTGGTTACCTTCTGTAACAAGATGGGTCGCTTAACGACCCCATCCTAAATTTGTAGCACGGACAGTAGTAAATAATAATAATGTAAATAATCGGGTCTTTTATGTATTCAGTTTGTTGGAGATGTAAATTTGTATATATAGTGTAGTACGTTAAGTCATGCATGCATTCATATTTCTTTGTAGTCAATAATTTTCTTTACGTTTGATTTTGGTTATGGTAGTTAAATAAGACCCGATATGTGTTTTCTGTTTTATCATTTTAACGAGCTATGTAATGACATGGAAGGAAAATCCAGCTTCGCCATACCAGTTGTGTTTTGTTGTAATTAATATGGTCATATTTCATAGTGAAGTTGTTAAATTTGTGAGATGCGATTAATATAATATTCAAAGTAAATCATATCTGGAGTGTTTAGTGCCAGAATAAATCGAGTTTGTGAAAGCGGTTATGCGTTAAACATATTAAGAGTGAACTACCGTGTAACAGACGAAATTATTATTTTTTTAATTAATAATAATAATAAATAAATAATATAACTACTTTTTTTTGAAGAAGATATTTTTTTAAAATATAATTTGGATATAATAATAATTCATGTGATATTGGAAGATTTAGTGCGCAGTGCGTAATAATAAATTTATGTGATCAGGTGTTGAGTTTATTGGGAATCATTTAATGACGGGAGGTCGTTTTTTAATTCGGAATTAAAGTGCGTGGTAATTTAATTTGATCAATGAATAATATTGAAATGTAGATCGGTGTTAATAATCCGTACATGTTAATGAACGTGTGGTTTAAATTACGGTCCAATATATTTTTTACGTATAAATGTCGCGTTTTAAAGTTGCGATTCATTAGCCGGAACACGTAGGACTAATATTACGAGACCATGATTGTCAAATTTTGGTAAAAATAATTTCAAGATGTTACGATTATTTGTGGAGAATGAACTAAGTCGTAGATCAAAATGAGATAGAAAAAGTGAGAGAATCTGCAGTCAGATAATAAAAGGTCGTACGATGTCAGAAATTAATAAATAAGTCAGTTGATAATTCTGTGAGGAATAAATATTGAGAGAGGAAAATAAATTCCGTACGAGAGACACTTAGGATATTGATATGAGTGTAAAATGTACGGGCAGTGTCACAGAGAAATACTGAGTTACGCAGCGGGTAGCATTCGGACCCGTGACAGCATGTACGAAATAAATAGACTGCACAGCTATTCGTTGAGATACAACGGATCTAAGGATAATGAGAGTTCAGATTCCACATAAATGGTCGTATAATGTATTCATTGTAATGACGAGCGAGGACAATCATGATGTCGTGATAATAATAATAATAAATATTGCAGATAAAGGATTGGACCGCCTTAATTAAATGAGCGTTGATAAAGATGTTAAACGGGAATCTAAATGATAATATGCAACCGATAATAATAATAATAATGTAAGGACGATGTTAAATCATCGCGGTCAGATTAATAATAATTGTCATAATAATAACAGTAATGATGTCGTTGGTTGATCAGTGAAATATTTGTAATTGCGACCGATATCTATATATATTTTGGCGGAAGTGACCGGTCCATTAATAATAACAACCTCTTAAGTGACGTGAATAATAATAATAATAATATCTTGAGTCACCTATTCATTAATAATAATAATAATCACAAGAGGGATATAATAATAATAACAGTAATAACGATTTGTGTTTGCATCCCGCATAATAATGACGATATTAATCAAACGTGACAATGCCAGGAACCGTCGATAATAATAATCATATTAATAATAATAATAATAATAATAATAATAATAATAATAATTTCAAGGATGATAATTTCATGAATATTCCGACGATCGTGGATTAAATTGTTTGCTGAAAACATCCCTTATCCATGTTATAACAGTCAGGTCCAAATTAATTTTTCACACTTTTATCTAGTCAGATTAAACTCAGATCTTTTATTAGTAACTATAATTATAATAGTATTATGACTATTATATCACATAACCATGAGTCTAGTGAGTTACTTACAGGTTTACACAAAAGTCATCAGTGCAGGAGTGAAAAATTACATTAAAAAATGAGGTGGAGTGATGCAGCTAGGAGGAACCTGCAGTCCTCTAACCTCCTGACCTGATGAATAACTTAGTCTAGGAGGCTCACTATCATAAAATGTTACATTCCGGTAAACCCTATTATCGTTTGCATTCCCATCTGTATGCGCGAAAGTATTTTCAGCATCACTGTTACTCAAATGATCAACACTGATCTGAGAAGTGTCATCATTGCCGTGTGTCGTATCCCCTCCTCCACCCCGGCCCAATTACCTTCGTGCGTCTTCTTTCTTTTGTAGCAGACACTGGAACTTCCTCTTATCAATCTTCAGAAACAGCATATGATGGTCCGAGATCATTCCATGCTGTTTTACGCACAGGTCCTATCGCTGAAATTTCACTTGCAATGCTGGAGTTCACTACACCTTCATCTTCACTCGACAGTTCTCAGAACTCTTCATCTAACTCAAATAAATAATTATCTTCATTGCTGTCTAAATTACCGTCCTACGTATTTCTTTTTCATTCATATTTGCCGCTTTTATATCAGAAATTCAACTGAGACAATTCACAATCACGCCTAGTACAACACGTGTACACACTACTCAACGGAAACAAAACACAGCTGACAGGCCACGGGAACCATGACGATACACAGCTTCATATATCTCACATTATTTTCCATGGAGATAAAAGAACGGCTTCCTTTGTGCACAAAAATTTGCTTTACAAACATTAGGTATATCGATCGACACCATAAAGGTCAAAGAACTTCAATAAATAACTTCCTAAATAGAATAAAAGATAATGTCGAGGTGACCTCGATGTTGGACCGGTTACAGTAAACTATGAGGTCACCTTGACGTTGGACAGAAAATGGTTAATAGTGAAACAAAAAGGTTTGCAATAATCGGCCATAAACAATAAGCAAGAAGGTGACACATCTGCTTTCCTTACAGAAATACCTAAAACCCTAATTGGCCTTATGGCCCAATGATACTGAAGCTAAGAGTATACTAAAAGTTGTAACTAAAGCGGAAATATTTAACGCCGAGACAAGATTACGAAATATTGAGGTTGAAAAATTTAATCACCCAGTGCAAGGCTGAATGGGGCGCAGCAGAAGGTAATCAATCTTGTTCCCTTACATTGCATATTTCCCAGTAGGGAATAGAAATAGACTCTTCAGACTTCACCAATAATCCTACATTAAAACCACAAATTTGCAAACATAAATGAACAGAAAGATGTTTGAAATTTTCCCCTCAAAGTACCTGCAGGTGCTATCACATGCCGAGGTAAATTCTGGCATTAACCTGTGTCGCTAGATCATCATTAAGCAGGCCTTGCTCCTGCCTACTCGGCTCACATGAAGTCAGACTCCCAAGCACTGGAGCAATTCAGACAAGATGGTCCTGAAGTGTCCTGATTTTACACTTCCATAAGGGTAAGCTTCCAGAACACTTAGCTGATAGGCTCGATTCCTGAAGACACCCCAAATTTTGATAGGCTAGAAAATCTATTTACAAGCCTCTGATAGGTTGATTACAATAGAGGAGGAACCTGCAGAAGTGTTGACAACCTAGCTTCATTAAAACAAACCAATCCTCTTTACCAATAACAAAAATGAAATTTCTTAGACTCTAGGTTTGCTTTTAGACTGTGAGAATGCACCAATAAATCCACAGTAGAGCCATCCTCCAGGAGAAGATGAAATTCCTCGGTAGCTTACAAGTTCAAGTCCATTGACCTAGATGGCTGAAGAGAAGGCATGCAGTTTAAATAGTTTTGGAAGGAGTAACCCTGGTACTATTATTATTATTATTATTATTATTATTATTATTATTATTATCATCAATGTGATGAACATCTGCAGAAGTCTTGATGTGACGAACAACTGAAGAAGAAGAAACAAGAAGATACCACATTTGAAGCAACTGCCTTTCAACTACACATTTTACATTCTTCTCAACTAGACTATTTCAGCTCAAGTGTGATGTTCTCATCTTTGGTGTATTTAATTTTAATATTATACATTTAGCCTCTTTGTTGTGATTTTATGAAGTTATCATCAAAGATCTTATTAATGAATATTTAGCCAATTTCAGGTGACTTTATGAACTGTTCATCGAAGACATTAGAAATATCTTGTGGTAAATTTATGACATTTTTATCAATGAACTCCAGTATTTTGTTCTGAATTGTCTCAATCATCAAGATACAAGTTTCCTTTCAAATGCGTTTTGTGCCATTAATCTTATTTAAATGCTTGTGTGCTGAAACACAAGGGCCGAAACATGTCCACCTTTGGTAGATGAATAATCTTTTTAGATTATATTTTGCATCGATTAGGTAGTTATTCTATGTATTTTTTCTCAAACATTATATTACGTTACACAAATCACATTTATTTCCACATGTATATACTAATTTTTTCTTTCATGAAGTGAATGTCTTGTTTTTATGTTCATAGATTTATTTGATGCCTCTGTTTATAACAGCCCCATACACAAACAGTTTACCTTTCATTCCAGCATTGAAGAAAAACGCAACCATACTCCCTGCAAGGGTAGCTCTAAATGACGTCACATGTGCATAGCCTTACAAAACATATTTTCATCAGCTAGATGCCTTAGTTCAGGTTTTCTACAAGATAAGTTACATCATGCTCTTTGCATGCAGTATTCACCATCTGAACATTATTGGATTTATATCCCAATTCTATGATTTTTTGGAGATGGTGAGGTGCTAGAATTTAGTCCCGCAGGATTGCTTTTAAATGCCAGTAAATCTACCGACACTATGCAGATATATTTAAACACCTTCAAAAATACCACTCGACTGTGTCAGGACTGAACCTGCCAAGTTCAGATCAGAAGGCCAGAACCTCAACTGCCTGAGCCACTCACCCTGGCATTATAACATGTAGAAACTCTGATGATCATACCAGAAGGAAAATGTTTTCTTTAGATTTTATCTACAATCTGACAACCGATATTTCTACTATGTGTGCAAAGTTAAAATTCATCACTTCGGTGGAACTAAACAATTTATGTAATATTGACAGAGCAGTGCGTTACTTCTGTGAAGAAATGTACTTACTGTTCCTGTTACAAATCTAAACAAAAGGCCTCCACTTCCTTGATGGTTTAATTCTGGCAGTGATATTTGGAAGTTAAAAGGGTACGGCAGCAAAGGAATCAGCTCATACGTATTTCAAAAATAAAATTATATCAAAATCAAAAAACTGAACCTCATAATACAACATAAATTTAACACCAAAAACTCTGTAATTTTCCAACAATAATTTTATTACATATAAAATCATTCTTTACTATAATTAATGTCCTACAACCTCAACCTCCTATTTGTATCCATTTCTAAACATGCTTTCGTACCCCACTGTCGGCAGCACTGAAGGTGGTTTTCCGTGGTTTCCCATTTTCACACCAGGCAAATGCTGGGGCTATACCTTAATTAAGGCCATGACCGCTTCCTTCCCAGTCCTAGACCTTTCCTGTCCCATCGCCGCCATAAGACCTATCTGTGTCGGTGCGACGTAAAGCAAATAGCAAAAAAAAAATCTAAACATGCTACGATAATTATCAAATACAGTAACTGTAAGTGTTGCACTGAACTATGTGGCCAGGCCTCAGTCAAAAGTATCCAATCATATCTACAGTAATCACTCAAAATAGAATTCATGTGTCTTGGAAATATTCTGGTAACAGATTGAACATGTAACCATCCTTGCAATCAGTATGATTACATTATATTATTTAGATCCTTACATTTTAAACCATAATGTGACTTAACTCCCTCTCCTTTTTTGCAAATTTGGTAGCTTGCAATTCACCCATCACAGCGTGTTTAAAACAGTGCCTTCTTTGGCGTGTTGGATTATAATTAATATAAATAGGATTTCTCACTGTATAAATCAGATGCCCAGTATTTCAATCTCATTTTACTTTTCTCCCTTGAATAAATTTGCCTCTTTTTTTTGTCTAACAAATTTTATCACAATGCCAGCTGGAGATTATTGATGAAATTGTTTCTTCAGCTGGCAGCAGGTCACAATTGTCTCTTCATTCATATTGATACCAAGTGCTGGTCCAAGTTTCTTTACCAGAACATCAGGGTCTTCCTTAAGCAAATCTGGAAATCCAGAGATCTCCAAAATATTTCATTCATTTCATATAGCTTTATTTTAGTTTTTCCTTAACAAAATATTTGTAATTTTTAATTATCTTATTCAGTTTATGCATTCTATAAGTGCTTCATTAGTTTGGTGTTTACTTCCAGATATTTATGTACCGTAAACTGGGGTTACTTTGTGACTGCAGGGGTTACTTTGTGACAGGTGCGCGCCAAATAATAATTTCATATTTCGCGGGATATGCATTGATGGTCTGACAATGAACACTATATGTTTTCACTCCTCAATAATGCTGCTACCTGTGTGTACAATGATAATGTCCTAAGTGTTGGATTGTTGGCAACAGAGATCCTTTTGTTGTATTGTACTGAGCATGTGATTTTGTGAACAGCAAGAAACTTTTGTCGGCGACAGAAAACGTTAATGAGGTACACACATCAAAGTAAGTGGAAATCTTAATTTCATGTTTCCTGATAAAAATGCATGATTCTCATGACACTTTGAGCTTTCTTTCAGTTATTTATGTTAAAATAAAATAAAGAGGAGAAGTTTAAGGGGTAATTTTGTGACAACAATGACTCTGCCACAAAGTAACCCCAGTGTTCTAAAATTCTTTTTTAGTAATGTGGAGTCTGAAAACGATATTCCACTATACTGAAGCAAGAATGTCCATCTCTTGTTAAGATCTAATTGAGAAATAGTTAAAAATGGTCTGAATAATCTACGTTCTTGATGCAGGAAATGTAGTATTTGCCCTCTAAGCCAGGAAGAAGTGCTGAAGCACATGTATAACAGGGCAATGGATGTAGAAGGTGATGCTGTGAAACAAGCTGTAAGTAAGTTTCATTGAGCACTTGAATCTCAAAGGGGGTAAGGTAACAAATAATGGGTGAAGAAAGGGGAGATGTATAGATGTGCCACCTGGAAGAGGTATGACAGCTTCAGATTTTGACACTGTAGATGAGGTTCCTAGCTGTAGTGGCACCGACGGGAACTGTCCCTCAAAGAATATTAACGACACCCGAAATGAGAATTAAAGTAAAAATGACAATGATGACATCTGTTGTGAGTCAAAAGACAACTCGTTGCATGAAGAATTTAATTCTGACTCTGAAGAACTTCCTATTCGTGAAAATCGTATCTTGGAATCCGATGATAAGATTGTTGGGACACGCATAACTGTACTGTCCAAGAATCGTAACAAAAGTATACAAACAAGGTGCAGTTGTCAGTGCTATGGATAGCACCGTGAAGTGGGTGGATATCAAAGTGCAGTTCTCAGTGCTATGGATAGCACCATGAAGCGGGCGGATATCAAGGACGAAATACAGTATGCAGATGACAAAATATGGTGTAAAATTAGTCCAACCATACAAAGGAGAAAACTTGAAATCTATGACATTCCAGAACTCACAAAACACAGCAAAAAGTAAATAGTTTGTAAACTATTCACTCTTTAATGATGCAGATATTTCAAGTGGTTATATCTCAGGTTTTAAAAAATATACATTGTGTTGTATTATCATGGTTATGAAAGAAATTCTCCTTTTATATTTAGCCAGAGTCTTAAGTAATGACTTAATGGGGGTAACTTTGTGACATCTGCACCAAACATGGAAATACAATGGTAAAAAGATTGTGTCACAAAGGTTTTTTTTTTTTTTTTGCTTGGGGCTTAACGTTGCACCGACACAGATAGGCCTTATGGCGATGATGGGATAGGAAAGGTCTAGGAGTTGGAAGGAAGCGGCCGTGGCCTTAATTAAGGTACAGCCCCAGCATTTGCCTGGTGTGAAAATGGGAAACCATGGAAAACCATTTTCAGGGCTGCCGATAGTGGGATTCGAACCTACTATCTCCCGGATGCAGTGTCACAAAGTAACCCCACCTAACGGGGTAACATTGTGACAAGTTCTTCTTGAAATATTAAGTGATTAAATGTAAATACACATATAAAAATTATTTCAAAACATGAATAAAGGATGGAAGAATACAACAATATGGAAAAACCTTAATACATACTGATATTATTCTTATTAACTTGAAGAAATCGCCAAAACTGTCACAAAGTAACCCCAGTTTACGGTACTGAATCCAAGGAGTTGGATGATATTTTTCTTACTCCTGTTTCTTAGATTAACTATACCTTCCTTGATGCTGCATACTAATTCATACAACTTTTCCACACGTAAAGTTTCTTCAGCCTGCTGTTAGGAAATACCACCTAGTGAATGTTCATTGCAACTCAGATATTTCCATTTCTCTTGACACATCAAGAATGTTCAATTTTTTCATCTGTCAACTGACCATACATACCATGAGGAACGCAACGATTTTCACTAGATTCAACATACTGATATTCTTCTCATTTTCGGGTTGGTTACCCAAAATTTTCAGCTTACCACTTCAATGTGATGAGTAGAACTTGACTGTGATGTACTATTAGATAGTAATAAGTTGCTAAAGGTAATGACCAATCTTTTGGTGTAGTAATATTCCATTCATATTTCCACAAATGTCATGAAGCAATTAATATTGATAACATCAACAAACAAAGCACTCTTTATATAACTAGACTGATTGGATTCAATAAAAATTACCTATTTATCTCCAAATTACACAAATTGTACAGATCACTTGAAGGGTTAATCTTACTCTTTTACCAGGTAAATACGTCAGCAGACATATTTTGCATGCCGATATCATATGACATTAAGTTTTGATTGGATCTCTTTTCTACACACTTCAAAAATCTGACTACTGCTGCTGCACTTGAAACCGAGAGCTGGGGATCCAGAGGCTGAAACTCCACCACAGGTCCAGAGAGGGAGCTAGCAAATACAATAGATTCCATGTTGGAGTATAACTAAACTGTACTTACCTGCTTTCTTCTTTGATGCATGGATCTAGTTGATCAATTGTTTGTTCTTCTATGATCATCTCTTCCTTAATGGCTGCAGCAGTCTATAAACAACGAATAAGAAAAGTAATTTAAGATAAGTACGGACAAGAGATAGCAAGAATCAAAATACACAAGAAACAGGTCATGAAATAAATGTCATATTTGCACAATAATACTATATCTTGTTTGAATATATATTTTTTTTTTTTTTTTACAATCTGCTTTACGTTGCGCCAATACAGATAGCTCTTATGGCAACAAGGGAATAGGAAAGTGCTAGGAGTGGGAAGGAATTCGCTGTGGCCTTAATTAGGGTACAGATACAGCATTTATTTGGTGTGGTAATGTGAAACACAAAAACATCTTCAGGGATATCAACAGTGGGTTTTGAACCCACTATCACCCCAAATGCAGACTCAAAGCTGAGTGCCCCAAAACACACAGCCAATTCACTTGGTAATTTAACTTGAATGCATACAAAAAACCAAATGTGATAGTAATTATGAATAGGAAACTAAGGAAGACAATACTTACTACAATATATTAATATCCCCAATTGATGAGAAGAAAAAATGTATATCTAGGTGTACTTTTTATGACAAAATTTATTAGACATAGGATCTGTGATGCTATATTCCTCAACACACTAATATATACCACCACACTGAGTGCAGTCCAAATGTGCAAGAGTTTAATATACCTTAAATTAGTAAATGATGAAGAGCTCAATTACCTCATCCAGGCAGAAATACATCTCTGTTCTTGGAGAGGAAGATATACATTTAATTACGTAAAGCACAAAAATGACCGAGCTTGATAGCTGCAGTCGCTTAATTGTGGCCAGTGTCCAGTATTCGGGAGATAGTAGGTTCAAAGCCCACTATCGGCAGCCCTGAAAATGGTTTTCCGTGGTTTCCCATTTTCACACCAGGCAAATGCTGGGGCTGTACCTTAATTAAGGCCACGGCCGATTCCTTCCCACTCCTAGCCATTTCCTGTCCCATCGTCGCCATAAGACCTATCTGAGTCGGTGCGACGCAAAGCAACTAGAAAAAAAAAGCACAAAAATGTGTATAAAATGATTTAGTTTTACGTTTTTTAATGACTTCGTTCACAGTGGGCAGCTTGCAAAGTCGTATCATTCCTGCATTAATGTCACAGACAGAAATGTTCACGGCACAATCCAAGACGACCCTTCCCGTAAGTGGAAAAGGATTTTAAATCTTTCCCACGACCTTGGATTCTGCCACAAAGGGGAAGAGCTCTTCAGAAACTCCAGGCACCATATACCCAGAAGAATGATAGCTAACTGCTTGATAAATACAAAACAGTTCAAAGTACACACAGATGTAACCTGAATAACAGATGAAGGTTCAATGAAACAGATGGACATTGTAGTCATCCATTGAAAATCCAACAAATATTTTAGCAAACTGGTAAATAATACAAAGAAGTTGATATAGAAAAGAAGAGGCTTCACAAGCCTTGCTTTCATGACTTAGGACACAAGTACAAAAATTAACAAATGGAAATTATTTGGGTGATACTTGGTTCACAAAAAACAATCACAAGTTCCTCTGTTAACCTTTTAAGTGCTGAGTTACCAGTTGACTGTTTGCCACCTCAGTGCTGAGTTTTTTCATTTGTATGTAAAGTAATGTGTAGAAGCCTCCATTTTTAACTTATCAGTGGGGTGATTAGCTTAAAATGTTTATAAATGTTGGTTCTTTATAAATCTAAATGCAAACAGAAAATCCTACACTTATGTTCAATATTACATGGTGAGAAAACAAAATTACACTTTAGCGCCCATGTGTACATTATCTTTACACAACTTAAGGAGCCCAAAATAATATTATTTCCTAAAATCTCTAGGCAACTAATACATGTAACACGTTAGAAGTACATAAGTTTATATTTTAAAATACTTTCAAAAGCTGGAATGTAGTGATAGTTCAATGTTTTCTGATACGGATTTGTTCAGCTACCTGCACAAACTCCACTGACATAAAAACCTTTTAAAAAATCAATGTATTTTGGGTTGTCATCAAACTCTACTTGTCTCTCAGAGTCTGCTACAGTTACTTGCAAGTCTGGTGGACAAAAGTAATCTGGCTGCCATAGCTCTTGAACTCACCGTGTTTTCCTTTTTTTGTTTAGGAGGCTCTTTTTCTCTCTCACATACAATATTTCTGGCACTTTCTGTATCACTCTCACTTTCAAAATCAATTAAAAAATTCATTAAAATCATCATCTTCATCATCACTTTCCACCATGGTTAAGAACAGAAAGATTCTTTGATTCCAAATAACACTGCTGCAAGAACAACTAGATTGTTGCTCCATCATGTTTCTTTACATCACAGATGAACTCCATGGAC
Organism: Anabrus simplex; assembly: GCF_040414725.1. NCBI lineage: Eukaryota > Metazoa > Arthropoda > Insecta > Orthoptera > Tettigoniidae > Anabrus > Anabrus simplex. The sequence continues at coordinate 432,647,692 of NC_090269.1, read as the reverse complement.
GTGTACAAACAGCTCTGTAAGTAACTTCCTGAAGCTATAGTCTGTGATCAATTAGTTTTAAATAATGTCCAACAGATGCCAGAACATATCAGAGATCAAATTGGCACTCAAGATTTAACCAGGAAACTCAAAAAAATTGAAGTTTACTCACACCATGCATAAATGGGCGTAGCAGTACTGGACCGGCAGCGTCAGTCCATCTATAAGCGGGTGTAGCACTCATCAGATTAATACTTTCAAACTGTTTCAAATCCCTATGAATATTTTGCAAAATATGTCGAATACAATTCTGAGAGATGATTCCCTCCAGATTCTAAAATGTAATCTATATAACTCTTAAAGTAATTGTCAATTAAATAAAGATAATCTGTTAGGCGCAGCTGCCTAAAAACACTGAATATTGTGATTAACATTCCTTACATTTCAATGAGAAATAAAGAAAAGTTATTCCAATATAATTAGTCCAGCACCTGCACTAGCAATACATCTTGGTAGGTGTGCTTGATACTGACTGATAAGCTCAAACTGGCAGAAATTTGCAAAATGCTTTCAACAAAGAATTCATTATTTGAAAAAATTATTTCCAATAATGGACTAATAATGTTGGAATTATGAATTTACTTATTGAGGACAAATATTCTAAGTACCCTATGGGAACTAAAATCTATATCAGTTAAGGAGATGTAATTAAATTTCTGTTTTTTGATCCATGAGCAGGTAAAACCTTTATGGTTTCCCTAGTATTAGGGCAGCTATCCACACTGGATTCCCTCCTACCCCCCTTGTCTAAATGTTAGTCTTCGAAAGGAACAAGTGAATGTCAAATCAAGTCATTACTATACAGGGAGATAGGAACCAGAAAATGGACACACAAATAACTGGACAGCATTGGAAATGAACATAATACAAAATGGGGAATATGAAAGGACAACTCCACACCTTAACAGTGCCAGTCCTAGTTTTCTCTTTCTGTTTGTGTCCATCTTCCTACGCTGTTCTGTTATTGTGTTCATGTGTTCTTATCTTTCTATATATGACTTGAGCTGCCACTTCCTTGTTCTTTTCAATTACTTAAGTTCCCAAAGATAATTCCAATGGATGAGTAGACAAACACTAGCCCTCATCCCAACAAAGCTCCCTGGTTCAGTCTACAAATGGTCACTGTTGATAAACTTGACCATAATAGGTGCTGTTACTTACTCCTGTATTGACTTGTACAAATTCACTTTCAAAAAAATTAAAATAGTGTTATAGTTAAATCCACCTTGTCCATAAACTTTCTGTTAATGAAATTATTTATTCATCGAACATGTTCCTAGAGCAATGAACATTCTCTTCATCAGCGATCGTAAAGTTTTACAAAAAGAATAAGAGATTTGTATCATTTTTCATTAGTTTAGCCTAAATTTAAAGAACTATTATATCAAAATCTTTAATATCAATGAATAAACAATGAAAAATCGTACATTAGGAAGCTACTCTCTTCTTCTGTACGGTAAGGCCTGCTAGGGACCACATGTCAATTTCACTTCATCTCTTCATGTTGCTTCCTCTTCCATTCTCTCCAGTATTCCTGCATCATTGGACTATGTTTATTCTTTACTCAGACAACTTTGGACTTTTCTTTCTTACCCGGAATTCCTCCATTTTTTGAACTTTTTATAAATCTCTCTTTCTATAGTTTCCTCTCCTTTATTTTATTTCTTTCAAAATCATTCTTTACCTCCTGTTTCCAGCTCGTTGTTGACTTTCTCCCAGAGGTACCTTAATATCTGTTTTGTTAATCTGCTTTCATCCTTTCTATAGATTTGTCAACAAAAATAGCAATCTCCATTTCTGAACTGTTTCTGTTATATTTTCTGTGTTCTGGCTTATTTCCTTATTACTTCTATTTTCCATTGTTCTGTTGTTTTAATGAGTCCTAAGAAGTTTCTATCCAGTACTTCCAGTTTATCCAAACTAGAAAACTACCACCACAGACAATATTCAGTATTAAGATGAAGCTAAATGAGAATCACTTCTTAAATACACTCAAGCACTTCAAATAAAATACTACTTTATATAATGGATTTTTATCTGCAATTTTTTTCATTTAAACTTAAATCAAAATTATTTTCTATCCAAGACAAATTTCTAAATTTACCAAAACATTTATGAATTTAAATTTTTGTGCTGAATATATTGTCATGTCACCATTAATGTCTGTAATATATGAATATATTTTAACATGTGTACTCCCATTGCTGAATATCTGCTATGTTTAACAGCATTAACATGTTCATTACATCTTACAGCCAAACTTCTTCCTGATTGTCCAATGTATTGCAGCTTACATTTTGGCATGTCAATTTGTAAATACCTGACACATTTTCATTTGAATAAAATATTATTTGTATTATTATTAATTCTTTCTGTGATCGCAATGTTCCTTTCCTTGAAAATTTTAGCCAGTTAATAAGTCAAAATTTATAATTTCATTTTTCTTCTTTCAATCTATAAATAATCTTGTTTATACCTTATTTTTTGTTTTGTTTATCATTCTATTAATACACTTTCTGGAGAAACCATTGTCCCAAGTAATCTGGTGTATTATATTTATTTCTTTTACATAATTATATATAAGCAATAGTATATTTATAGCTCTAAAAAACAATTTGTAAAATGTTGCATTTTTATGTTGACCTGGATGACTGGAGTCATATCTAATAATAGTATCTGTTTGGTATGCAGTCCCTACAAGAGCCTCTGTTGTTCTCAAAAGTGGAAAAGCTGGCTGGTGATCATACAGAGGGTAAGATTCAAATGGATTACATTTTCCCTTTTTGCTCTTTGCCGCTACCTTCCGATGGACATCAGGAGGTGCAATCCCAGTGAGGTTGCATAATTTTTCCAAATATGTAGGCCATAGGCAACCAGTGATAATTCGAAGAGTCTCATTAAGAGCGACATCCACCTGTTTGGTATGATAATATCTACATCACACTGAGCACACACATTTGGCAGCAGAATAACACAATGCGAGTGAAGATGTCCTCAGGGTACTTGGCTGTGCACCCCATGTGGTACTTGCTAATTTCCACACCACACTGTTCCAAACTAACAACTTTTGCTTGATATTGAAGCTGTCCTTCAGAGTGGTCTAGTAGCCTCTCTGTTCTTAAGATGAAAATTGCAGACGAGTCATGTTAGGATTTGGTTTCAATTGCTTCTCCCTATAATAGGTAGTAAGTTCTTCCAGAGTATCAGGCAGCGTTTGTTCAACAATCTGAAACTGGCTACCTTGTGCAGTAGTAGCATTATCATCTGCATAGATGAAACTATCCGTAGAGGCTGGTCATTGGTAATAATAATGGGGTATGGCCTCCGGAGAGGCCTGGTGCAGGTCTTTTCCTAGTAGACGGCCTATTAGGCGACCTGCATGTCTGTGAAAATGAGGGCCCTACCTAGGATGATTTCTAATGGTGAATACGCCACACTCACACACCCAGCCCCTGAGTCATTGGAATTAACCAATTAAGGCAAAAATCACTGACCCGGCCAGGAATCGAACCCGGGCCCCTCTGAACCGAGGGCCTGTATGCTGACCATTCAGCCAACGAGTCAGACAGGTCATTGGTGTAAACATTAAATAGGGATGGTGCAAGGACACTTCCTTGAGGTAACCAATTCTCCTGGGATCTCCTATTCCTTTTCCCCTGAAATTTAACAAAACAATCTTCTATTTTGAAGGAGGTTCCTTAAGATGTGAGTTGATAATCTTTGGTAATATTATAGAGTTCTTGCAGGAATACTCCGCGGTTGACTATGTCATGAACCGCTGATAAGTCGATGAATACCGCCCCTGTGCTTTGTCCTCTCACAAAACCATCTTCAATATGTTGTCAGTTTCAGGACTTGTGATGTGCTATTTTTTTCTCCGTCCTGAATCCAGCTTGCTGAGATATAAGGAGTGGCTCTAGTACTCCTGTTAGTCAGTGAAGTATAAGTCTCTCTAGCACCTTAATGAGATGGCATCTTTTACGGTCCTTTCGATCTTTGCCTGGTCTATGAATAATAACAATGTACATGGTCCGTTATTGGAGATTATAAATTTTTTCCAGCTAACTCACTCCTGGTTGCCAGCGTTTTGCCCTCGTGTGCTAGGGTGGGCTCATCAGTTGGTACCTAGCACACTTACCAATATGCTGGCTAGTGCATACCGTGGAGGCCATTCCGTAGGCTACTTGGAAACACCGGCAGTGCCATTGCACTAAGAGACTTTGGCTCATTACCAAAAACTGATGCCTGCCTAGCCATCAGATGATTTAGATGTTGATTCCCATAGGGAATCTGAAATATTTGTCCCGGATGAGTAAATTTGTAATACCAATGTAAATCGTCCGTTATTGGACATTATAAATTTTTTCCAGCTAACTCACTCCTGGCTGCCAGCATTTCGATAACTATATCATCACCAGAACAATGATCAGCTAAACATATCAATCTGAACTTTAGTACGGAAAAAGTCAAATGAACATTATTTCCTGCTGTGTATTTTACACCTAATTTTCAGCAAAATGTAAGAAAAGTACAATGACTTGAGTAGCAAATAATGAAACAAGGTACCATGTTTCTAAGGTATTTCGGCAGAACTGGCACTTCTCCAGATATATCCCTAGTAGTAACAAAACCAGCTGCCACATACACTATAAAGAGGAGGGCCTTACGAATGTACCAGCTGCCCAAGTCCTTACCCAGGGGGGATGTAGGAGGGGTTCAAATCTCCTCCAAAATAAAAGTGAGCTTGAAAAATGTAAACAGCATATATGGGTTTTGAAATAGCCTCCAATAAATTAGAAATATTATAAAGACAATCATTTGTAAAATAAACATGTGAATTCAACCCATAAAATCTGTGCCATATTTAAATGTTTCTCTATGAATATACTTGACAAAAGTACTGACAATATAAATGGAAATTTTAACTATGGTGAGGTATGCAGATTGTTTGTTTTTTATGTTCTTAATACTTTTGCACAACAAAAAAACCATTTCAATAAATATATAGAAATATTTTTATGTTATCGAGCTGCGAGAAAATATTTTTAAAATGAAGCAAACTTCTAAATATTTTTAATTCTAAGAGTGAACCATGTTGTTACCTCCAATTTTTGTACAAAGGACAGAGATCTTTGTGTCACACTGCATGCACGTGTTAATGCAGGTTCTGCCCACCAGACCACTATGAATTTACCTTTCTATTTCACCTCCTGAGTTGTAAAGGGTAGTGCTATAAAACTACTTCAAACTTTTCTTTTTGTAAAATAGATTTGAAAGCAAAATAATATACTTTTTACTATAGTTTTTGTATCCAGAAGCCACCCCTCCAATCCTAAACACGTCCAAGAAAATTCCCTGGGTAGGGCCTTGCAGGTGCCATACAGTACCTAGCAGAATGTGAGGAAAATATAAAATCTGTGAAGGAAACTTAGCAAAGTACTATTTCTGCAAAGGACGTGCTAATTGTCTTAAAATGGGAGGTCCCTCATGGATATATGTAAAGTAGTTTTCTCACAATTACCACTATCATGCAACAGCTTATCAGAAAAATAGATTAATTCAAGTCGGTTCACCTGTGTTGGTCCTGGCTCAGTCAACTCTGGTTTGATTTCCTCTTTCAAACATGTCAATGACGACTCAACTTCAACATTTTCCTGCAGAAAAATTAACGTGTTAACAGAAATCTTCAGACACAACTGGCTGTATAACACAAATAAGGATGTGTTTCATCTGGATGCAATGACTGAGGAAAGATCTCTCATGTGGAATGAAAATTTAAGAGCTCCCTCTACAGGCAGCAATTATTACACAATATATATATTTTATTTTTTTAGTATCTGCTTTATGTCACATCGGCACAGAGAGGTCTTATGGCAACGAAGGGATAGGAAAGTGCTAAGAGTGGGAAGGAAGCAGCTGTGCCCTTAATTAACATACATTCCCAGCATTTGACTGGTGTGAAAATGGGAAACCACGGAAAACTATCTTAGGGCAGCCAATAGTGGGTTCAACCCCACTACCTATCAGTTGCAAGCTCACAGCTGCGCACTCTTAACCGCACGGCCAACTTACTTGGTCACAATAAATATTCTAGGCCTCTCTCTATGGGTAGCTTTCATTGCACAATTACAATAGATCATGTAACAGGAATATAACAAATTATTGTAAATAAATAAATGAATACTGGATTAAAGCCTTTATATTTATTTAATGAAGCTTAGCTTTCAGCAAAATTGCATTGGTCTTCATCAGGGCATGTTAAGTTCAGCTTCTCCCAGTGAGCAAAGAAATTCAAAGAAACGTGGAAGCCATGACCGTACCATCCATGGCCTACCCCATTAATTGGACTCAAAGATCGTTGAGCTGTGATTCACCGCCCTCTGTCGATTGTTTCATGAGTGCGTCCCGCTGTTCCATGGTGGTGTTATGTATGTATTTCTGCAGTAGGCTTACAGGTCTCCATGTATTTGATAACCTGAAGCCGTCTCCCCTGTTGATGTTATTTGGGCGCACGCTCAAGAAACCATCGACAGAGGGTGGTGAATCACAGCACGACTATCCTTGAGTCCAATTAGTTGGGTACACAGTGGATGGTAACTACATTTAAACCTTATACCATTATCTGATCAGTTATGATTAACTGTCAATCAATCAATCAATCAATCAATCAATCAATCAATCAATCAATCAATCAATCAATACTGATCTGCATTGAGGGCAGTCGCCCAGGTGGGAGATACCCTATCTGTTGTTTTCCTAGCCTTTTCTTAAATGATTGCAAAGAAATTGGAAATTTATTGAACATCTCCCTTGGTAAGTTATTCCAATCCCTAACTCCTCTTCCTATGAGCAAATATTTGCCAATATTTGTCAATAACTATATCATCACCACAACAATGATCAGCTAGACTTATCAATCTGAACTTTAGTATGGGAAAAGTTAAATGAACATATTTCCTGCTGGGTATTTTACACCTAATGTTCAGCAAAATGTAAGAAAAGTACAATGATTTGAGTAGCAAATAATGAAGCAAGTAATCATGTTTCTAAGGTATTTTTGCAGAACTGGCACTTCTCTCAATATATACCATCCAGCTGCCACATACACAATGCAGAGGAGGGCCTTATGAATATACCAGCTGCCCAAGTCCTTATCCAGCGGGGATGTTAGAGAGGTTCAAATCCCCTTCGAAATAAAAGTGAACTTGTAAAATTTAAACAGCATTTATGGGTTTTGAAATAGCCTACAATAATTTAGAAATTTTATAAATCAATCATCTGCAAAATAAACAAGTGAATTTAACCCATAAAATCTGTGCCATCTTTAAATGTTTCTCTATGAATATACTTGACAAATGTACTGAAAATATAAATGGAAATTTTAATTTTGGTGAGGTATGCAGATTGTTTGTTTTTTATGTTCTTAATACTTTTGCACAACAAAAAAAATCCATTTCAATAAATATATAGAAATATTTTTATGTTATCGAGCTGCGAGAAAATATTTTTAAAATGAAGCAAACTTCTAAATATTTTTAATACTTAGAGTGAACCATGTTGTTACCTCCAATTTTTGTACAAAGGACAGAAATCTTTGTGTCACACTGCACGCACGTGTTAATGCAGGTTCTGCCCACCAGAACACTATGAATTTACCTTTCTATTTTGCCTGCTTGAGTTGTAAATGATAGTGCTATAAAACTACACCAAGCTTTTCCTTTTGAAAAGTCTATTTGAAAGTAAAATAATATACTTTTTACTATAGTTTTAGTTTTCAGAAGCCACCCCTCCAGTCCTTAACACTTCCGAGAAAATTCCCTGGGTAGGGCCTTGCAGCTGCCATACAGTACCTACCAAAACAACGTGAGGAAAATATAAAAGCTGTGAAGGAAACTTAGCCAATTACTATTTCTGCGAAGGACTTGCAAATTGTACCTAAAAATGGGAGGTCCCTCATGGATATCTGTAAAGTAGTTTTCTAACAATTACCACTATCAGGCAACAGCTTATCAGAAAAATAGATTAATTCAAGTATGTTTACCTCTGTAGGTCCTGGCCCAGTCAACTCTGGTTTGATTTCTTCTTTTAAACATATCAATGACGACTCACGTTCAAAATTTTCCTGCAGAAAAATTAATGTATTAAGAGCAATTATCAGACACAACAGGCAGTATTACACAAACAACGATGTGTTTCATCTGGATGCAATGACTGAGGAACGATCTCTCATGTGAATTGAAAATTTAAAGGCTCCCTCTAGAGGCAGCAATTATTACACAATATATTATTTTATTTTTTAGAATTTGCTTTATGACACATCGGCACAGAGGGGTCTTATGGCAACGATGAGATAGGAAAGGGCTAAGGGTGGGAAGGAACTAGCCATGACCTTAATTTGACTGGTGTGAATATGGGAAATCTTAAGGGCAGCTGACAATCAGTTAAAACCCACTATCTATCAGATGCACGCTCACAGCTGCGCATCCCTTTCTGCACAGCCAACTCACTTGGTCACAATAAATATTCTAGGCCTGCCTGTATAGGTAGCCTTCATTGCACAATTACAATAGATCATATAACATATCATATAACAAGAATATACCAAGTTTCACAAGCAGAAAAATGCTCCTCATGAACAGAACTCACAGAATTTCCAGCTACACAGCCATTAATTACCTTTATAACAACCTTGTGATTCACACTGCCACCTGCCATTAAACAGAACTTAACAGGTGGCCATTATATTCACTCCCAATAAATCTGTTAGGTTTTTATGTTACAATTATCATACACTGATGAGCAACTGAACTAGTTGCTCCGGCCTAGTTACATTTAGCACCACATTTCACCTTGATGGCGACAGCAATGTGAGACATACTGTTCCATGACCACTGAGAAGCCCCCTTTTAACACTAGAATGGCTGAGTATCGTACATTCCTAGAACACCGGTAAAAGGTCATTTTGAACCATCATAAAATATTCTTGGAAACACTCAAATTAGAACTCAATAAGGGATGTATTTTCTACTGTATTTCCACAAATTTATTTTATACACTGAAACCCAAATTTTGTGTATGGACCTTTTATATTACTAATGGACACATGAATAATCATTAACTACAGCATCATTTCTGTGTTTCCATAAATTTAACCAACTGAACACCTATTGTTAGCCAGATGTCCACATTGCAACCATCATACATTTTCAGAAATAAGAAATACTTTAAGAACATTAAAAACAACCTGAACACATTTCGTGCACACAACTTCTACTTTTCATGCACATTTTCTGCATACTGCTTTGAGACACTTGCTGCAGCCATCTCTAGACTTGTTGCCTTTACACACTTGACACTTCTTCTGCTTCTTATATGGGCATAGTTCTACAATCTCCTCATTTTGTCAGAATTGTTGTTTCCCTTTCGTGTTTCTGGGTTCTTCTTTCATGCGATACTCATTGTTACTTGAGTTTGCCGTGCGCTAAGAAGAAAATATTCTTGTTCTTCCTCCCTTGGTACACTGCAAAGGTGCACTATATGTTTCCAGTCTGTTGCAAGATAGTTGTAGAGTATAAATCAGACTTAGACTTCTTCACCTCAAATGTGGATTTCGTAATGCATGTGGCTGATTATTCCCACCAACAAAGACTTCTGTCTTGGAGCTTCTTAGCAAGTTAGAGGGATGCGAAACACCATTATGTCGTCATGTTTCTCTCTTGGTTTAGAAACAGCTCCACAAGGGAAGCACTATGCACTCTCCTGTACGAAGAATTTTACCTAACCAAAATGTATTCGGCAGCCACCCCTTGAGCAATTCAGAATTTGAGTCCATACTTGTCAGGCTTGCTTTTTACAAATTGGGTAAATCTGTACCTGTTTTTGCTAGGAAGTAACTGTTCATCGACGGTTAAATTTTCAACAAACCTGTAACATTGAAGGAAATTTTCCAGAAATTTGTTCCAGATTTCAGAGACAAGATCAAACGTGTCATCTGGCAGATGCTTGGCACGGGTTGATTTCTCATCATAAAGGGTGAATCTCAGAAGCTCTTAAAAATTTACCTTTTGACACTGTGTCCTTCATGAGTTGCTGTCTGTCCACATAAACTTGACCATAGATTACCCACATACACGTCTTTCAAACACAGAACACGAAGAGTATACAAGATGGCAATCATGGCCTCTTACACCTCCAGCAACATGGTCCAAGCCATTTTCTTGCGATCTATCTGAACGAGTGATTCTGTGTGTTGCTTTATTCTTAAATGACATACCAATACATCAAAGAGAGCATGAAAGGCAATAATTACAGAGTCAGCAACTTGGTGGAGAGTATATGTTGTGGTATCTGCCCACGCTTTCAGTAAGTTCACTTGCAGTCCAGCCTTCCAGATGAAGATTTTGAATCCAAGACCTCACACTTGGTTACGTTTTGAGCACTCATCTTCATTGATGAAACACCAAACTAAAATCGGGATATTTGAGGCAGGTTCTAAGGCAAATTAGCATTTTTGAATTCTCCTGCTGACAATTCATCATCTTTCCCTTAATGATTTTTGTCCTCACTATCCTTGCTTGTCTCTAGCAAAACTTCTGTCTTCTGAGTCGGATAGTTCACTTTCAGATTCATCATCCGAATTTTCTAACAGACAACACATCTCTTCAATCGAGAGGCAATCGTAACACACATATTTAAGAAGAACACGTTGTAAATGATGAGATGAATACAATAATCCTCCTAACTGCAGTACTCATCCGACAGTAAGAACTCAACAATACTAATAATACAGGCATAGTACACACTGTTATCCGGCAATGCAAATTCCTGCATTATAATAAGGAATTGTACAGGTGTCAAAATGACTCCTCCTACTGTCTAGGTTATGTTGTATCACAACTGTACGAAAATGTAAATATTTTGCTGGGCACGATACATCACATTATGCAGTACATATGGATGTGAAAATTTATGATATTTGAAGATAAACATAATAGGGGCGCACATACTATTCAAGAATAATTGAAGGTGGGTGTCTTTTGACCCCTTCCACTGTTCTAGTGTTAAAGCACATGGATTGTTTGGAGCAGGGTCGACAGCTTGCATATCTCTGTCAACAGCATTGTAGATGTGCTCAATAGGACTGAGGCTAGGTGACCTTAGGAACCAAAGAAGCAACCTCATACCTGAGGAGAGTTCATTGAAACAATCAACCACAATATGGGAGTAACTGATGGGTGCAATGTCTTACTGGGCACACAAGTCTCCTGCAGAGTACTGGAGATGAAGAAATGGGTGGACATTGTCTGAAAGCAGTCTGTATCGTTCCTGGGTGAAGAACATTGTCAGATGTATTAGGAGTCTTATTTTATCCAAATGATGAGCAGTCCCTCATATGATGATACAGCCACCTCTGGACTGCACTTTACTGCCACTGATAAGATTGCCTCCAGTGCTTCATGACAAACTCATACCCTTTCATTGAGCATGTATTAATAGGTACTAGTTCTGATATGTCCAGGTGTTTTTTCACTTTGCTTTGAGAGTTCAATGGTAGTGTTCCTGACCCTATGTCATTCATTCTTTGTGCCTTGTTACATACAGTGAAGATTGGTAGCTTCAGAACCTTATTACGAGGAAGAGGTTGCCCTGGATGGTATGGCTGCAAACACCTTGTTGTTCTCCAGGATTGGAATCACAAGTAACCTGTTGCATTGTGATCATAGAACTCTTACCCTCCAAAGTTAGTCAGTGGTGACACCTTTTAAGAACACATACTCCATAGCAGATGACACTGGCGATGGTGGTTTTGCTCGACACATACACTCTGGACACACAGGCCCATGGAAGGCCAAAGTCCTGCACAACTTCAGAGAAGGAATAATCCATATGCATAGCACCAAAATTCTGACTGCAATCAAACAATCCATGATCTCATGCCTTACCCTTCAGGTGGTCACCTGCTCCTCACACAACCACTACGAGGTCTGGTCTGTAATTCTTGCAGTCGTGTATAACACAGAACTATTACATTCGATGAGCCAACAAGAGCCACTTTTTAAAAACTGCAGGCATCTACAATTTCATTCTTCACCAGTGTATCTCCTAATGTTTGATTATTCCCTTTACAGAAACTCAAAAATATGAACATTCTGTTCTTGGTAATAACACATAGATTCAGAAAGGTACTTTTGCAACAAAGGGAGAAGAAATGACTAGAACTAAATAGGAAGCAATTGTGGACTTAATTAAGGTTCAGCCTTAGCATCTCTCTGGTATGAAAATTGGAAACCAAGGAAAACCCCTTGAGTGCTTGGGTTGGAACCCACTACCTCCCAAATGAAAGCTCATGGCTGCGTGACCCAAACAGCATCTTCATGAAATAGATTGCTCCAATTAGTTTCAGCACTTGCCATATCATGGCCATGTTCTTCAATCCACAATGCAGCATTTTGAAATGTAACTTAGCTGAAACCCTCTAAGTTTTCCTCTTTGAGGGCTCATGTGTAGGTCATGCTACTGATGATGATAACATGAGGAATGAGCCACAAACTTGAATTATTTTATCACTAAATCTCAGAACTGAGGATGTGATGCAATTATAAGGGGTATTATTCCACCAGTTTCTTCTGGTTTCTCAAATGGAATTTGTTTTTCTAAATGTTTTTTAATTGTTATCCCCCTTTCACATAATCACAGTTTCGGTAAGGAACGCTACATGCATTGAAGAAGTGTACTATGCTTAGACAACAACAGTTTGAGGTACACTTCAGCTTCATGTACATTACTGAAGTCTCTTAGCTCGTAGTTAATTATGTATTAATTACAATAAGTGAACAGCCTAAAAAAATACTATACTACATATACATACAATAATGAATCACTTAACAAATGAATTACCCACACAGTTTGAGTTATGTAACTCTTAGCTTGTATTAGGGAGATTGTAGGTTTGAATCCCACTGTCAGCAGAGTTGAAAAGCAATACCTGTGCTCTGCAGAGAAAGTGACTAGGCCTCATTTAATACACTAATAGAGTTCTGGTATGTGCTAGAGCAATTTGTTACTTTCATTGACCTGTCTCAGTCTCATCCTTGGCTTTGACAATATGAAAGTGACCGAGGTATGAGCAATGCTACTAATACCATTCCTTATGCAGCCAGTCCCTGTTAGGAATGGTGTGAAAACATCGCTCATAGGGTCTGTTGGTCCATGCATTTCAGTGGGCTTTGCAGACTGATGCGTAATAGCAACTTCTGGCTCGGTGAGGAAAGCAACGGGAAACTACCTCACTCCTCATTTCCCTAGTATGCCTCTTCAGTGATGCTTGGGCTACCTATGATAGCTTTTGGTGGAGCTGTGGAGGATCAAACCAGACTTCGGGCTGAATACCCAACATAATAGATGTTCAAAAGACCTTAGATGAAAATAAATTAGCACCAGGACTACTCATAGATCTTAAAAATGTATTTGACCTGGTTGACCACAAAATACTTCTGAACAAGTTAAAAATAACAGGAATTGGTGGTTTAGCACATAAATGGTTCCTAAATTATTTATGAAACCGAACACAAATTGCGATGATTAAAGATACAAAAATTCTAAGCAACAAATGAAAATGGGAGTATCGCAAGGCTCAGTACTAGGTCCTATTCTAGTTTTGATTTATATTAATGACATACAATCTTTAATGCAAAGTGAAAAATGTAAATTATTTGCCGATGATATCTTAATAACTTATAAAAGACTAAGTAAAACACAAATTATGTAAGATGTAAACAGTGACTTGAACAAGTTATCAGGCTGGGCTTCATCTCAAAAAATGATCATAAATGTGACTAAATAAACTAATTAATTGTTCATAAAACAGCCCATAAGATCAGACCGGCTAACACTGTTACACTAAATGACCAAGTAATAGAGAGGGTCAACTCAGCTATGTATCCTGGTATGATATTAAACTTTAGTTTGTGTTGCATATTTTAATGTGTTCTTTTAACGTCTAATGTAAAGTATGTATATATATCTGTACTAGCAGGCAATGCCTTATACCATTGTCTCCTGTAATTTTTCTTATTTTATTCCAAAATAAGGCATTGCGAATTAGATCCACTGATTGTTTTAATCTCATACTCATTTTTCATCACCATTTTTTTAACTCTAATCAGTGGCTACGTTTTAAAATTTTAACTGTCATATGTCATTTCGTCCATCTCGTTCCATTAGGGGCCGATGACCTTAGATGTTAGGCCCCTTTAAACAACAAGCATCATCATCATCATCATCATCATCATCATGATATTAAACTTAACACTTTTCTGGAAAAGCCATATTGATTATGTAATCAGCAAAATTACACCTTTGATAGGAATAATGCACGGATTAAGATACCTTAACTTCTCTCACCAGCAATTAAAGTGCATATATTATGCAATGATCCACCAACATCTAACATACATTAGCTTCATTTGGGAAGATGTAAGAAAGATTATGTTAATAGGAATAGAGCCAGCTTTTGGGTGGTTAGATGGTGTGCATTTGCAGAGTTTTGCCCAGATGTGCCATTTGAGCTCCTCAGTTGGACTGGCATTCCCCTATAGCACCTATGGGTTGGTTATCTGCTTCTTTCGGTCATGCAAGCATCCCACCATGGTAAGGCCCCATGTTTAAGCACCCCCTTATCCGGAGCTACTCAGGCAGAATTAAAGCCACATACTCAGAAGATTACAAGGGGCTGTGCTGAATGCAGTGACAGAGCAAGGGAAGGTGAAGAGGAAATCATTTCTCCTCCACAACATTACCACTGACTTCAGCTTTCAAAAGTGCTATGCAGAATAAGAAGTGCATACCAACAAATTCTGCATTTTCACCATTTATGTGTGTACAATCACATAAATAATTTTTAGTCCATTTAAAAATTAGTATAAAAATATATAAGCATTCAGAACAGACAGCAATATCCTCACACATTCTCTGCACAACAGATACAAGTAGAGTTATGTAATAAGTCACAATCAGTCAGCTGCTATGTATAAGATTCACATCACTACGACATTATCTGGAATGATACTTACATGTGAAAGCTTTGCTGTTCCTTCATGCCATACTGGTTCCTCCTTGATTTCAACTTTCAAGTCCATTTTGCATACCAGATGAAATTCCAGACAGTGCTGGGCAGATAAAACACTTCCACTGGAACATTAACCACAAGCATTTTACTGTTATTCATGTTTGGGTCTTCAGTGCATAGTTAAGTATTCAGTTTTACATGACTGCTGATATTGAGCTCACAGCACAGGACCTCTAGTTTTACCTGCAAATTCAACCACATTTAATAGGTGGGACTGATTTGTGTAACCAAGATGAAAAGCCAGTGACTATACCACTTAATTATTGCCCACTACACCAGGGTCTAATGATTGCTTTGCTGTGCCTCTTCATACAATCCTATCCTGTGCTTCATTGTACATGTACTCTAATGTCTTCATTACATATTGTCCTCTACACCCATACCTTTCTTACCTTCCTGCACATTGCTGAGCATCAGCAAAGCAAATTCAGGGTGTGTTTTACTCCTTAGGTTCAATTTCTCCAAATCACTACCCTCTCATAGACTACATTCATTAAATCTTTATTTGTGACCTGGCCTTACCCATTTATCACAACCTCAACACTACAGGGAATGGGAAGCATTTATGGACTTCTGTGCTAGTACGGGATTGGTAGTTTCAAATACATTCTTCAAGCATAATGTTATTCACTGCTATATGAGTGACAGTCAACAGGTCTACAATAAGACTATATCATAACAGACTTTGAAATTGATAAATCTGTTACTAATTCATGGGCATTGCCAAAGATTTCAATGATATAAACCACTATAGGCTGTGAAATAAGCATCTCTAGTGAAAGAACTGAGAAAGAGAAATCTGTGTAGAGAAACTCCAGGATGAGCAAATCTGACAGAAGTAAATGGATACAATTACTCAAATGTTCCAAACAACAGACATAAGCTGGTTCTGGGTAGAGAAAAATTAAGGTGGCATACAGCAATGCTGTAATAGGAAGAGCAATGGAATGCCAAGTAACTTACTATATGCAAAAATGGGTGAAAGTGACATCCTTGTGGAATGATGAAGTGAGGGGACTTTGTAAATATTAAAAGAAGACATACCATAAATAGCACCAAACAATGACTGGTGCACACAAGTAATTGTACATACCTGATACAGAGTGAAACAAAAATTTGTTACTTCGAAGAAGTTATGGGTAGATTTCGTTAATAACCAGGAGAGGCCTAATTAAGCAGCAGGGAAACCTTTCTGGAAGGTAGGAAAGAATCTTAGAAAGGGGCAGAATAAGTAAATGAATAATGATTTTACTAAACCAGGTGAGGTCACAGTAGATCCAAGGGAATAACTGAATGAGTGGAAGGAATATTTTTAAAATTTCTCAACATAGAAGGATAACTTTCTTGTGACATCAGGGAATACCAAGCTCAAGGGCAGGAGGACAATGTTGTTACTGAAATTGTGCCAATGGAAGAGGAAAAAATAGTAAATCAACTGCATTGCCATAAAGAAGCTGGGCAAAATTTATGAGACCTGAAATAGTAAAATATAGTGGGAATGTAAGAAGAATGAGCCAGGGAACAGCAAGGATTCTAACAACCATTGAAGTATTCCATTCGTAAGATACAGGCAAGATGTCTACTGGCATTTTCGAAGGGAATTGTTGAGATAAGATGGATGAAAACAAGTGCGGATTCAGACCACAGGGGCCCTCAAAATCATATTTTCAGTATGCACCACATTTCTGAGAAATACTATGAGAAGAATAAACAATTATAATTTGCATGTATAGAGAATGCAAGTAACAGAGAACCAGAGAATGAGTTATTACCATATTCAGGGATATCTGGATTAAGGGAAAATGATTAAAAGGAAACAAAGGCTGTAATTGGGCTGCAGTGAAAATTAATGGTAGAATGAGTTCATGGCTCAAACATCTTTCAGGAGTTAGACAAGGCTGTATTCCTCCACCTTTGTTGTTCACAGTTTACATGGATAATATACCAAAAATTTAAAGTGGCAGGGAGGGAGTCAGTTGAAAATGTAGTAAGCAGTTAGGCCTGTGCAGAAGTCTTAGTCTTAATGGCAGATTGCACTGAAAGCCTGCTGCCTGATATCCTGGAACCTGGAAAGTGGAGTAGTGAGTACATCATGAATGTCAGTATTCCCTAGACTCATGTGATGTCAGTTTACAAGAAACATAAGGGCACTGAATATCATATTGTGAATACAACATTGGAAAAGGTGGATCATTTAATGAATTTAGGATGAGAATTCTCCCAGAATGGCAATACAGTGAGACTGAATCAAGGTCAAGCAAAGATAATGCAGAGACCTGACTGTACAGAGAAGAAATCTTGGCAGACTGAGGATACCTCATTAGAAAGTAAGAAGTAACTGGCAGGAAGAGTAGTGAGAATGATTGCTGCTACAAACAGGTGGGAACTATGACAGGAGGATACACTTAGAGATAAAAGCTTAATTAGGAATAAACTTGATGGATGAAGCAGTACACAGTAACCAGCACCGGGTGAGTTGGCTGTGCGGTTAGTCACACAACTGTGAGCTTGCATCTGGAAGATAGTGGGTTCAAGTCCCACTGTTGGCAGCCCTGAAGATGGTTTTCCATTTTTACACCAGGCAAAAGCTGGGACTGTACCTTAATTAAGGCCATGACCGCTTCCCTCCCACCCCTAGGCCTTCCCTATCCCATCGTCGCCATAAGACCTATCCGTGTCTGTGCGACATAAAGCAAAAAAACAGTAACCAGCTTAGGTAAAGTGGTAATGAATGGCAAATTAAGGAGGTTTAGTTACCTAGGAGAAAGTTTGGACTCAGTCATGGAGGGTAAATGAAGTAGAGGGAGACCAAGATATCGATGATTAAACTCGGTGCTTCATGATTTGAACATAAGAGTTATGAAAGTAAAAAAGAACTTAAGAGCTAAACAGAGAATTGTGGAGGGGTTTAGTAGACATACACAGGCTTAACTCTTTCCTGCGGATTGCATAGTAAAGCGTACTGGAGTCACACATTGTCTCACGCAGGTTGCGTAGTAAAGCGTACTCAACTTTCAAACTGACTTCCTCTGCCATCTGTCTGATAAACTTATAACTTTTTGGAACTAGTGAATTCCCTACGCTTCCTAGATACTACTGGCATGCATGGAACCCTAAAATAAAGTGTTCTTTTATACGGTTTCTTAGATAGAACAGACAGCTGACTGAATGTAAACACACTGCAGCAACATGGCTGCTCATAACCAGTTGAGTGCAGAGGATAGTTGTTACAAATTAGATCAATATGTTGACAAATGCAATGGTAGTGAGTTTGAAGTTGTAGGTATGATAATAAAAATGGTAAGGGAAGCATTTGGGACAGGATGGCACAGGACAGGAAATATTCATTCAGGTACTGTCTCCTTTTAAAATATTAGGCCTACATGTAGAAACATAATTATCAATTTTAATTCTTCAGTTAATTCTGTTTCGGACTATGAGCCTCTACTTAATGACTGTACGCGCACTTTTTAGTGATAGATTTTTGTACTCGTGAGGAGTAAGAAGGAAGCACTGCCGGTTCCGGTAAATACTGCCAACTGAATGGAAATGAAATCTGAATTGAATCGAAAATATGATCGATCGATATGAATTTACTAAACCTTTATTAACTTAACGCCAACAACTGTGTCACCCACACAATATATAATACTATATAATATTTCCCGATGCAAATCTTGTTCCTAGCATGAATTCTATAGTTTGGCTTTGCTGTGTAAACAACAACAGTACGAGTACTTAAAGTGTATGCCAGATGTCGCACAGAGATGATAAGCAATTCTTAGTTTGTGTTTCAAAAGTTGCCAATACGAAACTCGAAGATAACCGAAGTCGATCGATTCAGCACTAGGGTGTAAATCTATCGCTAAAAAGTGCGCAGATAGTACATAATAGTTCTAACTAATGTCAATTTATCTTCCAATTCCATTCAGTCAAAAAATGTTTATAGTTTGTATGTCCGAGAGGAAGCATGATTTGCTATCTAAATATCTTCATCCAACTGATCCCGAAAATAAAATAAATTGGGGGTTCATGGTGAATTCCAACATTCTCTGTATTACCAAGAAAATAAGGGCCCCATCATGACCAGTAATTTAGACTGACTTCAAGAACAAGCAATTTAACATTATGCATCATACTGGATGCTTCCTGATGTATCATTCTGAACAGAAAGGGAGGGGGTCTTACGTGCAATTAGGCGATCTCATTGCATAATTTGGAATAACTATAGTGTATTTTTCATTGTTACAAAATTTGAAAGTGACATCTTAAGTGGTTTTTACAGAATAACTTACTTAGCCTAGTGAAGGTACTCCATAACTATACCTGACAAGAAAATTATTACTTTAGGTTTCACCTGACAGTGGGTCAAAGATATTCTGTGGGAAAGGGTTAAACACTCGACAATGAAAGGCATCAAGAAGTAAGTATAAATAACTACCTAATCGATACTTTATTAATGCCTCAGGCAAAATTGAATAAAATTAAAACTTACAGTGAATAAAATTCAATTTTGCCTGAGGCATTAACAAAGTATCGATTAGGTGGTTATTTATACTTACTTCTTGATTAAACATCGATACGGTCATGAAATGGACAACTTGTAATATTAAATGAAAGGCGTAACTTTCTATAACGAATATAGTTGTGTGTATGAAAGAACGAATAAGGTATGTATTCCCGTCAAATATCTTAAAATGAGATTATAGCCATCTAAATACGTCTGAATAGATCTCCAACTTCTATGAAGGTTGTACGTACATAATGCCAACATACCAGACCCTTACAAGAACAAGCAATTTTAGCATAAATCTTTTTGAAACATTCAATCAATCAATCAATCACCACTAATCTGCATTTAGACCTGTCGCCCAGGTGGCAGATTCCCTATATGTTGTTTAGCGAGTCTTTGCAAAGGATTTGGTCTCCTGATAAAGACATGCACATAAACCAGAATTAAACAAAGATCACAAAGTTTCGTAAAGGAGCAAAGCCGGCAATAAAATGACACACTCCTCTTCGGAAATCAGAGACTAGAAGTAGTTGAGTCGTTTAAATGTTTAGGGGTGACACTACAGGGCACGGGGCACACTTTCACGAATCATCTTGAGGACAGGTCTGTAGATGAAATAAAAGCTACCATGGACATCCGCAATCTCGAATCTCACACTCAGGACTGCAATGTCACTGTTCAGACTCGAAGTCCCCCCTGTGGCTGCATATGTTATAGAAATAATTTGGCCATATCTAAAATACATGCTCAATTTTCAGGGTAAATGATACACATTTGACCACCGTGAAGACACCACCTCCCAACTCCGAACTTGCCCTATCTCTACCGGCCATGTACATTCAGTACTGCTCACTATAAACCACTTCCTTCCCATTCCTGGGCCATAAGACCTATCTGTGTGCGACTTGAATCTTGCGGTGCTTAAGTTTCAATTAAATTAGAAAGTTAAAATTAAGAATATTCTAATTTAGTTCATTCAGTTTAGTTTTCTATCTAAAACATTCTGATAGTAAATATATACCGGTAATCCATTATCATTTTACAGAATTACAAATTATGTAAATCATCCCATTATCAATGACAAATGTTTTCAAACTCTTATCTTATGCATTTCAATAACCCCATATCTTACCCAAATATGAGCGTAATTTTTCTCGCAATGCACAGCGATATAGATTACATTAAAAAACACATAACATAACTCATTATTCCGAATTGTACGTACTTTATTATCGAATATAATGAGCAAATCCAGAACGCAGGTCCCCGGTCTTCACCAAGAGCTCCTTGCAATGGTTCCGAAATTGTGCCGAATTCAGTCGATGCAGTATGAACTGAAAACTTACAGTTCGGAAGCAGATCTGGATGTCTGTTTACCCAGCATCCTGGTACTGCTCATGGGAAGGAAATTCAGAATCAATTCGGTACCATGTTGTACCATATATTACGCTGCCATAAAGATAGGTTTAGGCCTAATGTCGACTGAAAAACAGAAATATCTGCCGCAGTTCCTGTGTAAATATGTATTGAACAAAAAAGCCTAACTTATTTCATATCAGGTACCCTACCGTACGATATTATGTCTCTTATTCAGATTTAGAAGACTATCAATGATAAATTACTGAGAAACTTACGTTGTTATATGTTAGGAGCCGTACACGCAGTGTAAAACGTATGAAATTGCAAATAACTTGATGAAGAAAATCTTCGAAAATAGCAAATCCATGGAATAAAACTGCGCAAGCTCCTTCAATGAATTCGATGCGCACCACACAAAACAATTGCAGTACAAGCCAACCACTTCGAAAGTGAACCAGAAAGAGTGAACAGGGTTTCTTGCGGATTTACAAGTCAATATAAATATACTCCTAGTATAATTCACTTATATACAGCTAACTACTGTAATTGGTGATGTCACCGCCTTCTCAATCTCTATATACTGCCTGCTGTATGTTATGCGGTTAACATGCTTCTCTCACTTCATCGTTCGAGCGTCGAGTTTTCTGGACGGTTCCAGGTGTGTTGGTACGTGTGTACGTGTGTTGGTCGTGCATCGGTGGTTGTTTGTGAAACAGTCGGCGTGTGTGACGATTTTTAGGCAATGGATGCTAAAAGTGGGGGTGGTGGGACACTACGTCCACCTAAACTTGTGGTGAAGCGGAAAGATAAGACAATTAATTCTAACCCTACAAAACCTGATTTAACGTCTACGAATGCTCTCAGTAGCACTCAACTAACTAACAGTATGGACTTGGCTACTAATACCCAGAAAGAAGTTAAAGAAACCTATTCTCGCGAACATTTGGCCCTTTTTTGGTTATGGTAGAATCTATAGATCAACAAAATGTGGCAGGGATTCACCGTATGGCTTTAGGGAAATTATTTTATGATACAAAAATCCCAGGTGTTAAAAAAATTATTAGAAAAGGGCGCAATAGAATGCAAGTTGTTTTTAATCAAGCAGCAAACGCCAATGATTTCTTCATTAATCCTATCTTACAGGAGAGAAAGCTAAAAGCATATATTCCTACATCAAATGTCTATAGAGTTGGTTTGATAAAGGGAGTTGATAAGGATTTAACAGTACCAGAGATACTTGCGCACATTGAGTCCATCTTCCCAGTGGCCAAAGTGCAAAGGCTTAACCGCAAAGCTGTCACAGAAAATGGTATAGAATACCTACCAACCGGTTCTGTGAAAATTACATTTCGGGCACAAAAGTTGCCTATTCAGGTCAGTCTATTTAGTGTGGTCCTGGAGGTCCAACCATTTGTCTTCAACCCCTTAATCTGTAACAATTGCCAGCGTTATGGGCATTTAGCAGTTTACTGTCGTGCGAAATCACCTCGATGTGGACGCTGTGCTATGTCACATCTTACCAATGATTGCCAGCAGGATTGTTTAATATGCCTACATTGTCAAGGGAATCATCAAGTGGGGTCGAAAGATTGTACGATGCATGAATATCAGGTACATATCAAGAAAATAATGTGTACGGATAATATCACCTTCAAAGAGGCAGCTGAGCAATTACAACCTGCAACATATGCCCCCACCTTACACCCAGAACACTTCCCCCCACTTAAGGTACCAGCATCCCAATCAGCTGTGGATACACCCAGGAAAAGAAAATTTACCTCAATAGTTGCTAGGGAGCCTCGAACTGTCCCGAGGCCCGGATATGATAAAGCTGGTTATCATCGTATTCTTATTGGGCAACATCAGCCAGATACTTTTTTTTTTTTTGCTAGGGGCTTTACGTCGCACCGACACAGATAGGTCTTATGGCGACGATGGGATAGGAAAGGCCTAGGAGTTGGAAGGAAGCGGCCGTGGCCTTAATTCCAGCCAGATACCCATTCGAGTATACTTACACCAGCAACCCAGACCGAGAATACTTTTACTACTACAGAGACCTCTACCTCATACCTGCCAGTCCCATCGCCTAAAGTAGGCACAGCATCTACGTTTGTGAAACAACAAAATCAGTTGCAAACGGAAATTATTAACACTATATTGCAGCTCCTACAACTCCTAGGGCCAAATGATCAGACCTTCCCTGTGGTAAATAAGCTGCGGGACACTGTTACTAATTTGTTCAAGTTAAATGCTCAGAATACTACAGTGGAATAGCAGAAGTATCCTTCCAAAACAAAATGAACTACGACTACTTATACAGGAATATGTGCCGCATATTATTTTATTACAAGAGACTTGGTTTCAACCATCCTCAAACTTTCATCTGCGGGGCTATAAAATTGAAAGGATAGATGGATATGGATGTGATGGTATAGCTACTTTAATAGCAGCCAACTTGTCTTACAGAGTGATTTCGTTTCAGACCTATATCCCCAATCTATATATACTTGCGATCCAGCTGCTCAATCTATGTGTTGTTAATATTTACTGTCCCCCGGACATCTATCTTACACGAGTTCAATGGGCCTCCATACTTCATCAATTTACATCCTATCCAAAGCTTATTATTGCTGGTGACTTCAATGCGCATCATACTTCCTGGGGTTGAGTAGACAACTCCTCAAAAGGCAACAATCTATATCATACAGTAGTTGAACAACAACTCATAATTCTGAATGACGGTTCACCTACCAGGTTAACTGCCCCGGGATCTGCCCCAAGTGCAGTTGATTTATCTTTGTGTACAATTCCTCTCGCACATAACATATCATGGACCACCATCAAGGACACGCATCTTAGTGATCACTTCCCTATCCTTATCTCAATTGGTGTCAGCAACTCGCATCCGACTAGTGCATGCCAAAACATATCATTATTATCATCGATCACTCACCAACTTTGATCCCGATAATTTTCGAAATTATATTTGGGCTCGCATGACTGAACACAGAAAGGACGTCCTCACTTACGATTGCTTATTAACTCTGATCAAGCAATATTTGGATCTTCACCATCCATTGGTGATGACTATTCCAAAGTTTGTACAAGCCTCCACAAAAATTCATTGGTGGATCAACAATGCCATAATTTAGTCCAAATGAGAAGGCAGCTATTCAAAACCTATAGACATGAATCTACTCCCCAAAATTATTTTGTCCTAAAGAAACATCTTGCAGTAATGAGCCTATCTTTAACAATAAGAGGCGAGAAGCCTGGAAAGCATCTCCACCCTTACGATGACGACAAATGCCAAAGTCATCTGGAAGGCCTTACGTTCTCTGACCCATAGGAATCATTCTCCAGGAACTAACATAATTGAGCCAAATACACTTCAAGAGTTCTATCAGCAACTCACGCCCGACACAGCACTACCTATATCTCCTCTCATAAGTAGATATAAAAGAAGAATTCTGGACCAGCGCTGCGAGAGAAGAATTCTGGACCAGCGGCAGCCACTGCGCATGCCCGTGCGCTTCCTCTCCCCCTGAAGGGGCCTCTCACTTGCCAAGGCGTGTGTGGAATGTTAACTACACATACTGCAAGGTCTTTATGTGAGAGGTAATTAATTCTTGAAAGGTGTGGGGCAAGGTGCTGTGACTGGATTTGCTGGAGTAGCTTTCACTGGCTAAGGGGTCAACCACATGTTGAATGAGGACAACACACTCAGAGGTCTTTATGTAAGAGGTAATTAATTTTCTTGAAAGGTTACTCTTGCGGCTAAGGTACAGTAACTATGTGGCAACTGGATTTGCTTTAATAGGTCACTTGTTGGTGGAAGCTGAACAGGATGTTAGTTTATGTAAAAAAAATGATCCCTCACTCCTCTCTTACTGTGGGTGAGGGGAAAACACTAAGGAGTGCTACAGTGCAGCTGTTACTAGGCAAGATCCGCTTTCTAACTTGATGAAGGTTATCTCTGTCATGAACAGGATGTTTATTGTAGGTTGTAATTTTGAGTGAAGGTGAACTAGTGTCAAGTCCAGCCTACTGGTGAGGAGTGAAGGTGGTGGCAAGGAGTATTTAAGGAGCAGAGCGCAACATGAAAACTATTATCTAGTTGGAAGAGTTCTCTACTACTACTACTTTTCTTTCCTCTTCAGTAAGTGTAAGTTTATATAGTTTGTTAATTTTAAAAAGATATAGCAGTTTCAACAGAATGGATATGTTAATGAAATTAAACAAAATTGCAAAGGCACCACAATTTCATAATAGAAAGTTAAGTGAGTTGCAACTTAACCTTCCATTTAAGGTTAAAGCGCTGAGAGCGGTAGAAACAAGATTTGGGAGGAAAATAATCGTTGATATAGAAGGCGAAGATGAGGAGACTGTAAGTGTTTTCCTGCCGTCGCAATTCTCAAAACTTACAGCAGAAGAAATAGAAGAAATAAATTCTTTAAAAAACAACTTGAAAATGATGTACAGAGGCATGGAGAGGGGCTACCATCAAGTGTGCTTCCTACAGTAGAATGTCATCAGTTACGACATCTATTTTAACTAAGTAAGTATGCAGAGAGTATTTTCGTTCTTAATGTAACTTTTTTTTCCGCCGTATTCGCATAATTGTTTTGTTAATTGAAAATAATATGTGGTGTTTCTTTTCAGGTCCGAGGTGGTAATATGATGAAGTGGAAGAAAGTTGAGATTAAACCAGGAACTGAACATCAAGCATATCCAAGCATACAGAGTCGTCGTCTGCAAGTACATCGAGAGGAGGATGTGGTCGCTACTTCACAGCCTGTTGAAGATGAAGCGGGACAACTGAGCGCACAACAAGAACAAGAAGTGAGTGCTAATTGTATTGAACTATGGAACAGAGGGGGTCCTCTTTTCAATTATACAGTATATGTGACGAACCTGAGTAAAGCTTACGAAAGCCAGCAGGAAGTGACAGCTGCTGTAGTGCGATTTCTTTTGAGTGAACTTTCAAGTAATGAACATTTTTTACTATTTCTTGGGTATAATACATTCAAAGAAATTTATAAAATTGAATTTTCCTTTTCTTCACAAGATTGCAATAAAATTTCCTATTACCGTAATACATTGTTAGGGAAGCTTCAGGACGACTTTCTTAGCGAAGCTGTACACTGTTCACGCGATGTAGAAGGTAGTGACCTAGCTCGATGGTTATACTGTGTAATGACGGATTGTACATTCTTGATAAGTCGTTGCTACAGCAACTGCTGGACTTGTCTTGAGATTGCTGAGAAATTTAGCACCAAATCGTAATTTTTTTTTGTAGTCATGGAGTTTCCTTCGAGCAAACGTAGAAAACTAGACATTAATTTACAGACAGATGAAGATGCGGGATGAATGCAAACTCATTTTGATAGAGCGTTTGAACGCATTCGCGAGTTTATGAGGGAGGTAAATGGATCAATACTAATTTCATATCGGTTCGAACCTAGCGACGAGCGAGAAGTAGCTCAGTTCAAGCTGATTGAAAATCTTAACGAGCTAGAGGAAATGCGTAATCAGATGTTAGAAATTTATTTTCACACTCGCGCTTTTAATGGACTAACTTTTCAGATAGAAGATTTGTCTGCTTTCCAGTGTAAACAAATCGAGGAAGCTTTTCGGCGCAGAGTGTACACACTAGCGGTGGTAAATGTTAACAACGATTTCTTACTCCCCGAAGAGTTCCTAGATAAATCTTACGTGTGGTTTAATAAATACGTGAAGGAAGCACTCAAGACACAAGCATTAAAAGTAAATACCGTTCTCTGCACACAACATGTCCTTCACGATAAAATCGATAACAATTATTTTCATTCAAGGAACGCTGAAATTACTGAAGGTACTAATTTAAGAGAATGGTACAATGAACATGTAAAGAAACCGATTCTGAAAAAATTATCAGAGTTCGAGGCTCGTGATTCGGGATGGTCTCTGCTACGAATTCGCGAATTGCGGATAAACATTAATAAAAATGTAGGTTTTCACGTGGGCAAGGCGCCAACTAGTCTAACGTTGCCTACAGCAATTCGAAACAAGAAAGCAGTTATTAATCTGCGGAACACACGAGATGCTTGCTTTGCGTGGAGTGTAGTTGCTGGCTTAGTTCCAGCTAAACATCATGTAGATCGCATTTCTTCTTATCCACATTATAATGCAATTTTAAATTTAAAAGACATACCAATCCCGATGGAAATGAGATACTTGAGAAAATTTGAAGATCAAAACGAAATCTCTGTGAATGTATTCGGAGCGCAGTATGACGAGAACAATTGGGTGTGCAAAGGACGGAATGATGACAAAAAAGAGTTTACTCTTGTACCTTTGTACATTTCACATAAAACGTGTGAAAAGGTCGAAGATCTTCTAATGCTTCAGATTGGCGACAGTGAGAAGTATCACTTTTGTTTGATTAAGAATCTTCCACGTCTTGTGCGCTCATCTCTTACGAAGAACCATAATAGAATTTGTACTTGCAGACGGTGTTTGTCTTACTTTTCTAATAAGGAAAAATTAGCTTTGCATACTAATAACTGTATACAATTTCCGGTGGGCAAAAGTATAATGCCTTCGGATAGCGAACGGTTAGTATACTTTACCGAGTATAAGGTTAAAGAGCCAGTGCCTTTTATTGTGTATGCTGACACAGAATGCATACTGAAACCTGTGTCTACTTGTTTTCCAAGTGATGACACCTCACATTCAACTCCAATTCACGAACATGTGCCATACAGCGTAGCATATTATTTACACTGTAGTTTTGACAGAGATTTGTGCTCTTTCAAACTCTATCGAGGTAGTGATTGTGTAAAATGTTTCGTAGATGAGATGTATAACTTGGTGGACACGCTTGCGCCCTATTATTTTGATACGAAACCAATGTTAGCATTAACTGTTGAGCAAGAAAATGAATTTCTTTCGTCTACATTATGTCACATATGTGAGAAGGAAATTGCAGATAATGAAATTAAAGTTCGCGATCATTGTCATTTAACGGGTGTTTACAGGGGATCAGCACATCAATTGTGTAACTTACAGTATCGTAAAATTTCTATCTTGCCGGTAGTATTCCATAATTTGACAGCCTATGATGGACATTTCATAATTAGAGAACTGCATAGGAAGGGAGGGGATGTTGTGACAAATCTCAGAACGAACATTAAACTATTAGCAGTAAACATGGAACGATACAAAGGATTTTCAAACTTTATACGTTATAACCAAAGACAGTGTGTTGAACTAAGATTTATAGACACTTACAACTTTATTCCTTTTTCGCTGGACAAAATGTCTCTATTACTTAGTGACGAGTCAAAGCTTGTAACGAGACGGTATTTCACCGATGATGTACAGTTTAAACTCGCTTCTCGGAAAGGGATATTTCCATACGAATATGTTACTAGTATGGAGGTGTTAGACGACACTAGTTTACCGTCAAGGAGTTCATTCTTTAGCTCTTTAAAGGGTGAAACTGTTTCGGAAGAAAACTACGCGTTTGCTCAGCTTGTTTGGAATAAGTTTAACTGTAAATCGTTGGGTGAATATGCTGATCTTTACTTGAAAATCGATACTTTACTCTTGGTCGATGTATTTGAAAACTTTAGATTGAGTGGAAAAGAGACATATGGTATTGATGCCGCTCATTTCTACACGGTACCGTCTATGGCATGGAGTGCTATGAAGAAAATAACAGCTGTCCAGCTAGAATTACTTCAGGATATCGACATGCTGCAGTTTTTCGAACGCTCCATACGCGGTGGTAATGTGCAATGCGTTACGCGGCATGCAGTAGCAAATAACAAGTACATGTTAACATACGATGAGTCCAAACCGGAATCATACATAATGTACTTTGACGTGAACTATTTGTATGGATTCGCTATGCAACAGTTTCTTCCAACGGGCGGCTTTCAATGGGTCGAAAACGTTGAGAATTTAGACATTATGAATGTAGGAGATGAAGCAGATGTTGGATTTATGGTAGAAGTTGATTTAATCTACCCGCCAGAACTTCATGATAAACATGCCGATTATCCATTGTGTCCTGAAAAATCCACGAAACTAATGAGCACTCTTTACAACAAGGAACGGTATGTTCTTCATTATAGGCTATTAAAACAGTGTGTAGAATTAGGTATGAAAGTAGCTCACATTTACAGAGCGATTCAGTTTAATCACAGCGCATGGTTAAAATGCTACATTGATTTGAACACAGAGAAACGAAAGTTAGCAAAAAATGAGTTCAAGAAAAGTTTCTATAAATTAATGAATAACGCAATTTTTGGTCGTTCATTAATGAACGTAAGGAAGCTGCGCGACGTCAGATGGGTCACACAGTGGAAGGGTCGTTCTGGTGCAGGTACGTTGATTTCAAGAGCAAACTTCAAGCGTCGTATTATAGTAGACGAACAGTGTATGGTTATCGAAATGAAGAAACTTCAAATTCATCACAATCAACCGGTTTACCTCGGTGCTACAATTTTAGATTTGTCAAAAATGAAAATGAACGATTTTCACTACAACGTTATTTTGAGAAACACAGAATCAAACTCACAACTACTCTACACTGACACCGACGGTTTGATATACAATTTTTCATTTGATATATATGAGTTTATGAAGGAAAATTCAGTTTTGTTTAATACAGGAAATTATGATGAAAATAATCCTTTCCAAATTGAAAGAAAAAATTCAGGTGAAGTAGGTTTGATGAAGGATGAAAATGGTGGAAATATTGTTGAAGAATTTGTAGGTTTGCGACCAAAGATGTATGCTATTAAGTTGTGTGAAAAAGAGAAACCTACATGTAAAGCTAAGGGTGTCAAAAAAAATGTTGTCGATCACCTTACAATTGATCAGTATAGACGTTGTCTGTATGAAGGTGAACAAGTGACCAACAATTGTGCATTACTTCCAATTCTCATTCTGTGTTCACGGTTCGTCAATACAAACTAGCACTCACAGCTAATGATGACAAAAGGTACATTACAGATAACAAAATTAATACATTACCATTTGGACATTACAGTCTTGCAGACAAAAGAAGTATAACTAATGTATAGCTATCTTGCAAAGTAGGTTTGCTTTTTTTGTGAACACCTCCTCCACTTTGTCATCAGTTTACCCCTCTGTATGTAAAATAATGTAATTTTCTCTGAAGGTGAATATTAAGTAATAAGAGGAGAAGCTCCTGTGATTACTTTAATCATTTTTATTTTAGAGAAACTTTTGTTTCATTCTGTAATTAATTAAAGAAAAAATGTAATCTTATAGAATTTCAAACTAGATAAACATTTCACTCGCTGTTTCTTTTATTCAATGTATTGTACTGTATTTATACTTTTAAAGTACATTGCATACTATTATAATTATTTAATTATGAAAAAAAGGAATCTTATAGAATTTCACTCGCTGTTTAAGTACATTGTATACAATTGTACTAACTAGTATTGTACTGTAAGTTAATTTTCTATCATTTATATATTAAAGTGCATTGTAAACCTTTATTTAATCTTTTTTATTTTTCGAAAAAAATAAAAAACTCTACACTAGATGATCAAAAAGTTGATTTTCTTTCAAACTATCCTGCGCAGCCTCTCCTTTTATTCCTTGTACTCTTATCTAAAGTAGGAGTAGGAGAATGAAAAAAAAGAGAGAACATATTTCTTTTTTACAATCAAGTTTATTGAATAGGAAACTACAAAGGATTTTCAAAATATAAACTTTTGATTGAATTTGTAACTGCAACCACGAGGAGAGATCTGCAGAGACTGAATCTTCGACCGCCACCAGAGGAGAGTCCTGCAGAGGGGGAAAAAAAGAAAGAAAAATTAGTTGATAGCAGCATAAAACAGAAAAAGCAAGCAAGAAAAAAAAGGAAACTAATTTTTTTCTTTAGCTTAATAATTGATGAAATAGTAACTAATATCAAGCTCGGACGTTGTTGTTTTTGTTGTTGTTGCCACTATGAGGAGACACCTGCAGAGGAGAAAAAATAAATAAATTAGTTAGAAGCAGAATAAAACCGAAAAAACAACCAAGGAAAAAAGGATGGTATTATATCTATTTTTTTCACCTTAATAATTGATGTATTAGTAGCTGATATCAAGCTCGGACGATGTCGTTGTTATTAGCTCCTGAATCCTGACAAGCCTGGTGTAAGTTCGCCTTCAGATGATCTGGTAGATAATGCCAGATCGCACTTAACTGATGTTGTTCGTAAATAGATAATATGTTTCCAGGGAAGAAAGCCCACTCAAATTTATTGAATCTGCTCACACCTTCTTTCTTAAATTTGTTTATCACTGAACACACTATTCTCATCACACCATCTGACGATTTTAGCCAACTATGAACTGCGTGAACTTTGAACATAGCACAGCTGCCTGAATGTCTTGCAACATGTGGTAAATGGCGCGGACAGTCAACAGGGAAACACTCGTTACGCATTGTTCTTAAATCAGGTACACCTTCTATAGTGTTCAAGTCAATTATGCATGTACGAGGATACTCTCGCAGTGCTAATAGACGTAACTCATTAACACAGTTGCACACAACCAGATATTGGTATTGTTGTTCACTGAGAAGATTGAAAAACGACGTAAGCGTGAAATCTAAATTAGGTACACTCATACCTAATAGAGTAGTAGATAACACATTTGTAGACGAATCTATATTACACCAGGCTATCTCGTAACCTCCAGTAGGTAACCTCTGAATGTCAACTATCACTCCTCTGGGTTTTGCACTCATGGTGTGCTTGATATCGAAGAACTGAAGCAGAGAATCTTCACTCTCTCGTTTATATACACTATTAGAAAGAAAAAAAGGAAGAAAAACTCGCGCAAGATTATTGGAAGAAAAATACTTCATTCGTTAGTGGTTTAGAATTTATTATGCGATCATGAATAATAATGCAATGCAGAGTAGTGTTGGCTGGAATAGGTTCGTTTGTTTCAATTTCAACGCGAACATCTACAGAGGAAGATTTTATCGATTCAACCTGTTCCATGCAATTAACAACAACAATAGGACAATGCGAGTGAAATTCACTTCGTGATATGTTCGGTTCGGAACGATTATCATCAAGCTGATAGTACGCATTACGAAACTTGATGAACAAACCACACAATTCACTGTAGTCGCCATTGTTAAAATTAGCTACAGCCTTTTCATAGGGATAAAAGTTTGAATTTAAGAATACGCCAACGGATCGAATATTACAGTGATCGAACAGAGAAGAAGAAACATTAATTTTCTTACGATCGGTTTGGAAAGCAAGCATAAAAACTCTCGGTTTTTCTATTTGCGACGTAGTCATAACAGTTCAATTAATTTTCGTTGAATTTGGAATAGTAGGTAACTCGTGATAACTCCACGATCGAAATGCTACAGGAATAGAAGGATTTTTTTTGGATTAACTTTATGCGTTTAACTTCTTCCTCGTCGGACAGTATTAGAGTTGGTAGCTTTATATACATTTTTCGTACTTCGACCTTAACTGTATCTTCCGCGTTGGCTGAAAACAGTGCACATTTGTCATCTCTAGAACAAATAAAGATAAATTCAAGTTTACAGTTTATGAATGGTTTCCTGTAGTCTTCAAATAATCCGCAAAGAAGACTCAGTGGGATAATTGCATGGAACAGCTTTGTAGTTGCGTGGGCAATATTAGCTTCGTTTGGTGGTGTAGAAATTGATGGAAAATAGCCAGCATTTTGCAGCGCTAACATTTCATTTTTAGAATAAGAGGCGAAAGTTTTTATAGCACTAGTCGTGCCTACACGTCGTGTTCTTTCAATCTCTTTCCCATTCAATTCAATACGCATTTCATCGAAGAGATTTGCTGCAAAGTTTTGATCGGGAACGGCTGTAGCTGAAGGTGTATTATCTGCGCTTGATCTAACTATTTCACCTTCGATGTGAACATCAGCTTCAGAGGGTAAAAAGATATGTTCTTGGTTGTGTACAGGAACTTGAATTTCATCGTTGTTTTCATATTTCGTGCCAGCATATGGATGATAGCTCCTTACTTCCCGCCTAGCAACTGTGTTGTCAAATATAACTTTGTCCGTTACGTTGAACATATTTCTCCTTGATGTTAGCGTGATTGTACACAAAAAGAGACTAAAGTAGTTTTTGGTAGAGAATTAGAATTTATATGCTTTATCCTGGGGGGGGGGCAGTCGGTAGCATTGTAAAGTGATTTCACACGAAAAGAGAGTAATGTTACCTTGATTACGCACACGAAAAGAGAGTAAAGTAGTTTCTGTAGGAGAAATAGAACTTATAGTAGTCGGTAGCCTAGCGATTGTAAAAAGTCTTTATTGTTTGTGGTTAATTTTTTCTTGTCGCGTACACGATGAGATTGTTTTTTTAGCTTTACTCTATATTTTACTACTCTAGCTGCTTCCTCTTTTATTCCTCGGTTTTTTGACTGGTTGTTGTAAATTACTACCATGATGTTGTTGTTCAACTGTTCCTTACTCGAATGATAGTACATAAGTGTACGCTTTATGTTATATATGATTACTGTATTTTTACTGGACGAATAATTAACTCTACTGTTACATCCTCATTTTGTAAGTCGATTGATTTTCGAACTGATCTTCGAGTACGACGGATATATGTTGAATAACACTAGTGTTTACCGGTAAGAAGCTTATAGTTGACGGTTGAACTACGATAGGATAGCCTGCTGGAACAAGCGGTTTAAAATTGTATAACGAATGTGTTTGTTTACCGTTGAGGTAGGAACCGGAACCTAACACGAGATTACAACATACACGAATCGAGTTCACGTTATTCATTTTAATAATCTCTCCTGAAATATGTAATTTATTAGCTTCATATTTTGTCGTGAAAATCCTAACAAATCAGCAATTGAATCGGAAACATCAAAGTCAACGTCTAGGTTTGAAGATATTTTACAGCGAAGGTAAGTCTTTTCATAAGTGATAGTAATAAGTTTACTATCTCCATCTAGAGGGTCATTCTCCTCTTCGAGAATAGGAAAGTTATTAATTATTGCTTCTTGAACTAGAGCTCCTATTTCCGAAAAAGTGTAACTACCCTCCGGTAATGTGAGTACAGTTGTTTTGTCTCCCTTCATTTTAATACCAATCTGGTTATTTGTGCTATTAACGCTCACGTTACCTATTTCATTCAGCTGCGATTCATGGTTAGCATATTTCTCATATACATTTAACAGATAACCGAAGCTACTACCAACACTGTTCTATACATTGAAATCAATGTCAAACGGAGAATGCATAGTAGGTTTGTTGTTAATAGTCGAGATAAAAAACTAAGTTTCTGAGTGTAACCCCGCAGAAATAGTTTTACATTTTTAATAGTTAGCAAACTTTCTATTTTTGCCACGAGATCTTCGAATTCATAAATACCTTCTGCCACACTGAAAATAATTTTTTTACCATTCAAATATATAGCAAACTTATTATTTTTACTAGTGACATTTCGAATACTATTAGATGTAAATAGTGCGGCAAGTCCTATTTCATAGGAGGAAGCTGTATTCATATAAATCGGGGTTTCTAATACTACATCAATCTTTGAGCCTCTACCCTCGAGTGTAATCCGTCTTTCATATGGCATCGTGCACGCTGAACACAAATACTAAGGTCGTGTTGTATTTATACAGTATAAAAATAGTAAACACAGATGACCACAAATTGATGAATTAAAAGTTTGTTAAGAATGAAAATTATACCCAATGTAACAGTTTTTTAAATATTCTAATACCTATTTAGGGGGACGTAAATGACCAAAACTATCAAAGTAGTACACATACGCACCTCGTTTACTGAACGCAACCCAGTGCGAACCAGATTTACTTATCGGATCTAAATTCAAAATACAACTCTCATTTTTACGAGAAATTTCCGGCAACGAATCTCGCATAAACACACCTCAGAAGTAGGGAATTTTTAAACGAAATGCGTAACGATATAGATCTATGTTAGATAATGCTCTATTCGGCAGGCCTTCCTTTATCTGTTGTATGTTGGAGGATTTAAGTAAATGCCCTTTCCTTTGTTTCGAGCAGAAAGCCCTTTCCCACGCATTGCTTCTAGCATTCGATTGTGGCGTTTCATTTCTTTTAATTCTTCCTGTGCGGCTTTCGCCTTGTTTACAGCCGACGCTATGCCCGCAGCTCCACTTGCTAGACCGCCCAAGCCCGACAAGGCTGCAAATATCGGAAGGAGTGGAAGAAAACCACTGTTCTTTTTTTACAGCATGCTGTCTTTTTTTGTTTTACACGTTCTCTTCGTTGATTTGATTTTCTTCTTCGTCTACCCCCAACTACTTTAGATTTCGCTTTCATAATACCCGTAACTGCTAGTGCAGCTCCTCTTTCTCCTAATGATGCGTCCTGAGAGTTTACACGAGACCAAGCCTTAGAGGCTAATATTTCATCTGCTTCTTTCCTTCTGTTCTGGTCTTTGTATGTAGCGTAAGCGATATCGTGTTCTTTACATGCCTTATCTAATAGATTTATTCCTTAATCACCACGCTTAAGTCGTTTTTCTAACTTTGCCCCGGGTCCACAAAATTCATAATCTGGTATGTGCAATTCTACTGGTAAATTATATACAGCTTTATTAAGAACTCTGCCTATTATTCCTCCTTTCCCTACTCGTTTACATGGAGCTGCTACAACGTTGCGCCTTCGACGCAGCATACTCAAATAAGATCTCCTGCTAGCAAGTGTGTTATTATATAGGATGTACATTTTTACACGATGTGCAACTGTTGAGTACTAAAATGCATGTAAGTTTATTTTTATTCTTTTTTTGAAGGCAGGAAGATATTTATATAAATAAGAGAGATATTTTTCTGCTCTCCTCATTTTACAACGACATGGCGTACATTCCTCGTCCGTTAAATTTAAAATCTGAGGTAGATCGGTTAAGGACTTTCGCTAGATGGCGTGTACCGTGAACAGACCCCGTAAGTTTATCTAAAGCTGGATTTTACTACACGGGATACCTAGACGCAGTTAAATGTATTTTTTGCGGAATCGAATTATTTTCGTGGGAAAAAGATGATGATCCGTTAACAGAACACAGAAAATGGTCACCTTCTTGTCGGTATATGAGGGGTTGTGAAGTTGGCAACATATTATTAGATCACTATAACAGGACAGCTCTTCCAGCACTTCTTAATACTACGTGTAGTGTGATGCACGAACCATTTTGGAACTAGATAAGTAAAACAGAAGGTAAAAAAGTTCATGTTTATTTAATAATCAACAATAACTTTGAGAAAAAGAAATCCACTGTACGTGTTGCTCTTGTGCACTCGATCGTTGAAAATCGTTGAAAAATGGTACAGGCAATAAAACAATCGTTATCCTTACCTGTTCCAAATCTGAACGACACAAAACGTTCAGTAATAAAGAAAAATAAACATTAGTAAACTGTTACCGGACACAATACGCGGTATCATATGCGGTCCATTGAATGCAGGGAAGACTAATGTAATGATTAATTTGTTATTGCAACCGAACGGGTTACGATTTGAGAATGTGTATGTTTACTCAAAATCATTGTCGCAGAAGAAATATATTGAGCTAGAGAAGCTTTTAAAATCTATTAAAGAAATAAAATGTGAGTTTTACTCTGATCGTGAGCAAGTAATACCGCCAGAAAAAGCTCAAAGAAATTCCGTTTTTATTTTTGACGATGTAGCAAGCGACAAACAGCAGCACATGAAAGAGAACTTTAGTAGAGGTGGATGTTTTTTACTTATGTCAGACCTATTCCTGCATTCCCAAACAACTTATTAGAGACAACGCTAATTTCATTATTCGGTTTAAACAAGAAGCAAGAAATCTTCGTCATGTCTACGACGATCACGTGAACACCGATATGAGTTACAACCAGTTCACTGGTTTATGTTATCGTTGTTGGTCGCAGTCGAAATTCAGCTTTCTCGTTATCGATAAGGATAGCGAAATAAGCAAAGGTCGATATCGAAATGGATTCGATATATTTTATGTGATATAAATACGACAGTGTATACATTAACGAACTCATTTTCGAATTGCTGAGGAGAGAAAGAACATCACGATGGCATCAAACAACAGAACCAGTAACGTGTATGTAACGCGACCATCATCACGACATGATATTGCTACTAAATCATATGTAGATGAAAAAATGATGGTTAATACAAATTACGTAATATCAACATCTGACGGAAACGTAAGTATTCATGGTAAACGTTTAAAGAACGTCGGCAATTCTATAAACATGGAGAATGCTTGTAATAAAAATTATGTGTTAAAAACCGTTAAGGACAGTATTAATAAAGAAGAAATACAACGTGACATTTTAGATCTTAAAAATGAAATACATGACATATGTGAACTAGAAGAGGATGCAGTTGATTTTAAGAACAAAAGGCTGAAAGGAATAGCTCCAGCGATGAATGGAAACGAAGCAGTTTCGCTTGACAAAATGCGTACGCACACTAACCACGTGCAGAGGAATATAGAGAAACGAGTTAACGACGTTTCTGCACGCATAGAATATGTTGATTCTCTTTTACGTGATATTGTGGATGATCACCTTCCTTTAACTGACAATAACCTCAACATGAACAACAAGAGAATATAGGGTGTGGCAGATCCTGAAGAGGAACAAGATGCAATTTCGCTTTTATTTTTAGAAAAGCATACAAAAGGTAGACTACTACAACTGAATGACGATGGATCGATAGATATGCAAAACAAACGAGTAACAAACATCGGCAAAACTATTCATTCGACGGATGCGATTAATAAAGCATACCTAGAAAAACATTCAGCAGCGCGTGAAGAACTAAAAACTGAAGAATGAAATAAGCAATCAACAGAAACTAAACGTTGATGTGGGTGGTACGTTGAGTATGGAAAATAAGCGAATTACTAACGTACATAATCCGTTAAATGAGAAAGATGTTGCAAATAAAATCTTTGTAGAACAGTATGCAGCTGCACGGAGAGAAGTTGACGAGTTAAAACTTGTCATATCTAAACTTCATAAAAATTATCTACCAGTAGAATCTAACGGAGAATTAAATATGAAGAACAAACGAATTACAAATGTTGATTCACCTACCCACGAGCAAGATGTTGTTAACAAACAGTATTTAGAAACGTTTGCAACTGCAAAAGAAGAGTTTGAAGTGATGAAAATGGAACTACACAATGAACCAAGAAAAGCTCTTTCTCAAATTAACAGTCTACCGTCAAATCAGTCACCAATATATATGCTACAAAATTTTCGACTTATGTATAAGCTTCCCTACACGGGTAGACTTACACCGTTAAAGTTTCACGTGGTTCTCTGGTATATGCGATGATTAATCACGTGAACAATCCAATCGAATTAGAAGTAGGTCCACCAATTGCTGTAAAGGAAGGTGATGAAATTCAATTCCGCCTAAAAGACCCAGAACAATGGA
Source organism: Anabrus simplex (assembly GCF_040414725.1). NCBI lineage: Eukaryota > Metazoa > Arthropoda > Insecta > Orthoptera > Tettigoniidae > Anabrus > Anabrus simplex. The sequence continues at coordinate 432,609,173 of NC_090269.1, read as the reverse complement.
ATACTAACGATCTTCCGCTCCATATACTCTTTGAATATACTACATATGAGTAAAAAATAGACGTTACACTTCAGTTTTAAAAATGCAGGCGAACACAGTAGAAAAAAGTTGTGTAAAGGATAAACTAGCAAAATTAAGAAAAGATGTAAAAAAATATATAACTCTCTTAAAGCAGATATGGCTTTAAACCAACTAAAGTTAGAAGAAACATTTAAACCAATTACTGTACCATTAAATAAACTACAGCAGCTTACAGTTAACTCGAATGGATTAAATGCAAAGAAAAATAGAAAATTAAATAGTTATATAAGTGATGAAGAAGAAGAATCAGAAGGAGCAGAAGAAGAAGAAGAAGCTCTGGACAGAATGGTTACAACTCTCCTGAAAAATTATCTTAACCCACAATTGAGACACAATGTTGATAGAATATTCGGGATTCGAGTAGTTCATGGAGAACACTATTTAGGGAGTAAAAAAGTACTGTTTCGCGATAACAATCTTATAATTGACAATTTTAACTATCCTTTAACTGAAGGTCTCCTTGAATTAATATTTCAGAAAGATCCGGACGCACAGTTGTATGATGGTAAGAATCTGTCAGCTTACAGTCATATATTAAATTACACTAACGTGCACAGGAAACAGTATGACGCAGGCAAGCCGATGAGAGGCACAAAATCGCTCAAATTTCAAAAAATTATCAAGCCATTAGTAGAAGATGCAAAAGTGAAAAAAGGAAGGATCACACCAAAATTTGTAAGTGTACACAAATACAAACGTACAGGAAGAGGATCAAAAGTAGCTAAGTGGAAAAATGAACAAAGAAAGAAGATCGAATTAGTTCATTGGAATGATCCAAACAATCTAGTGGAGAAACTGAAAAAGTTAATAGCATCTAGAAGTGCTGGTCATTCGTTACACGAAAACGAAATCTTGTCAATCGAAGAACTTCGGAAGTCGAGGTACATCGAATAAATGAACACTGCACGGTGGGACGAACTTCCGTTCCCAAATATATTTAAAGCGGTTAGATTCTCAAAGGATATTTCAGTAATCTATGAAATTGGATGTGAAGACAGAAGAAGCAACTGGCAACAACTGGCTATAGATCGACTGTGATTCAAGAAACGAATAGACGACACAGAACGAATTCTTTTACCTATACTTTATGAACAAAATCAGAGAAGAAATAGGGAAAGAACTCCACGCTCCAGTGCGAAAGAATTTTGAAAGACGGAGCGTTATTAGCCTCGGAAGAGATGATTTACATCAAGCGGATCTTGTTGATATGTCTCTGTTTTCGAAAGTTAATAGTGGATATAAATACATGTTAACTGTTATTGATGTTTATTCAAAGTATGCCTGGGCAGTTCCACTTAAAACAAAAACAGGAAACGAAGTAGTGGAGAATATGGAACGTATCTATTCAAAATGTAAACGCTATCCAAAACATCTGCAAACTGACAGGGGAAAAGAATTTTATAATAAGATTTTTCAACAGTGGATTACAATAAGAAAAATTAAACACTATTCGACAGGGAGCAGCTTGAATGCAAGCGTAGTTGAACGCTTCAATCGAATACTGAAGCAGTGGATGTGGAGGAAATTCACGGCGTGTGGATCATACCACTGGCTTCGCATGCTACCAAAACTATTAGATGAATATAATCATCGAAAATATTGTACGATTGGTATGAAACCTATAGACGTCACAAATAATCTACAACAACTTCCTACTGTGTACAAATTACGGGAAATGAAGAAAAAGAAGTCTCCTTATCCACCAAAATTTAAAGTAGGTGACACAGTACGAATAAGTAAAATTAAGCGGCATTTTACAAAGGGCTATACTCCTAATTGGACTAATGAATTATTTACTGTAAGAAAAGTAAAAGAAACATTACCGAGAACTTACTTGCTTCACGACTATCAAAATAAACCAATATATGGAGCGTTCTATGAACAAGAACTGCAGAAGACAAAACATCCTAAAATATACCTCATTGATAACATTTTAAGAAGAAAGAACGACAAGGTTTTCGTATCATGGCTAGGATTCGACGCCACGCATAATTCATGGATTCCGAAGGAATATGTATTCTAAAAAAATCAATAGTAAGTACACTAGTATAATATCTTTTTAACTTTTTACTCTAATGTCTGATAGATTTACCATCTTATAGAGTCCTCTCTCTATTGTTGCAGACTTCCCTTGCTCAAGAAACAGTGCTGTTTGTTTTGATGATGACAACGTTGGACATTACCACAAGCAAGAAGATATTTTCACCTCAACTATGCAAAATTAATTCGAAACATTTATGTAACATGTATCTTAATAAATTATATTAAACAAAATTTAACTAAAGATAACCTCTTTTTTTTCTTCCTAAAAAGTCGACTCCCTTCTTTCTTTCCTAAATATTTACATATAGCTACGGTTCTTCTTTTCTTCCTACTCCTTTACGTATCTGTGTTAGTGTGACGTAAAAAATTCTCTTTTATTAGTTTATCATCCTAAGAGCAAAAAAAAAGAAAGCAAGAAAAATTTTTTTACACTCACCTATATCGGTTCAAATAAATTAAATTCTTCTTCTCTTACAGGCTCTTCTACTTCTTGTTCATCTACTATATTAAAGAAAAAGATAATGTAAAATTAAAATCTTTCGCGATCCTACAATAAACGAATTTCTTAAAATTAAAAAAAGTTGAAACTCACCAATATCATCTTCGTTACTTTCTTCTATCATCGCTCTTAGCTCTGCTAATAACGCGCAGCAGAGAAAGTAATTAAATTTGTGAATTAAAAATAGGTGGAAATAAGGGCTATGGCGCCGTGATATAATGTTAGAGTACACACTAATAAAAAGCAGAAACTCTTCGCTAGTGAACTCCCTCATTCTATTCACAATAGCGCGTTCAAACGCACCCTCTACTTCCACAATATTATTTGATTCACATTCTTCTTTTAGTCTAATTACATCCCGCAGCGCTACTATTTTTTCTAAAAGGCTACGTTGTACTGCAGACATTTCGAAACTTTAACGTATCTACAGCAAGCGATTCGCAGTATATATACCCGTTCTAATTTAAAAAAACTAGTTTCAAAAAACCTGCCTGGATACATCTGCTAGTAAACTGCGTGGCGTCCCGGACCTCAGTTTACGCATCCTTTTTTGTAGCCTGGGGGAACGAAACCGTGGTCCAAGCACGGCCATGACCAGCAATGACCGCCAAAAAGGTTAGGCGTTAACTGGTTTAGCGAAAGCTGCTTGCAGGAAACATCCGGGATAGATATACACTACAAAGCAACGTTCTGCTTCAAACATATGTCTACAAAATAATAATTTTACACACAATAAAGTCGCGTCTGGTAATATAATGTGAGATTATCTTACACCTAGCATTAATTTTTTTATATAAAACAAGTGAATTCGCTCACATCTAGAAGAGTGCAAGTTCGATCCTCCTCATTGGCAATCATAAAATAATTCTCAATAGTTCGCTATTTTCACACTAGGCAACTGCTAAGGGAAGTATACCTTAAAGCTAACTGGACTATACGTCGTGTCAGTGTGACATAATGTTAACTGTAGCACACTACTTAAAAAGTGTGTGAATAAATACCAAGGTATTGTCCTTGTTGGCAGCAGTGTCTGTGTGTCATCAATCATGGAGCAACAAGTAAAGAATGAGTTTGGTGAGAAGAGAAACCGTCACATCCAGTGTAAATGTGAATTTTGTACACCAAATAATAAACCTGATCCTTTACGTACAATATATTTCTCACTAGTAAGTGAGGCTATTACATCATACTATACACATGGTAGTTTACTTCGAATGCCACAACATCTAATTCACTATTTACCATATGGGTTTCTCTCAACATATGCTGCTAAAGATTTAGATGAAGCATGGGAGAAACTTCCCTTCTACACAACATCGAAAATGGAAATCGCGGTGTGCAGGCGACGTGTCAAGCATTATTGCTACAGAGGACAAGATGAAGTTGACGATTTTGACAGCCCTAATCCAATGATTAAGGACTGTGAGGGATGCAAGAAGGAATTTAATCATGTATTTTGAACTAACAGGTAAATAAAAGTGTGATGTTCCACTTATTATTCGAGTTGCTTGAATAATTCATCTTAACCTATATATGCATACACATATTTTTTTTGTTTTTACACCAACCAAATTCTATAACCTTGAATCCTTTACCAGATTTTATTTTTCTATCATCAAATCACCAACCTGTGTAGGTGTGACAAATTATAGCTCTCACTCACACACTGTCTCAATTCAGAGGTTGATTAAGAAATAATTCGTAATATTTTATTTTAAAAGAAACCATGCTTTACAGTTTTTCAACCAATATTTCGGCTACGTGGGCAGCACGTTCTTTTGTTTTGTTAAAACACTGTCTTGTTTGATGTCCTTGTTCACTGAAGTTCTTTGCTGTTGTTTTATGACGTGCCCCTAACTGATTCATTAGACAATTTATTATTTCATTTTCCGTGCTAAACATATATATTCGATATAATTTTTGATGAGATAGCACATCATGTGTTAGCCTAACTAATTTATTAGTTCAGAGATCATAATGCATTTTTTTAAACAAAAAAATATTTGTGTTAGCCATCTTGGACAAAGATAATAAGAAATCACAGACATGACACTCTCATGTACGGGCTGTTTGACCTCGAAGAGTACAAACAGTTGACGACGTATCCAATAAACAAAAATAGCGAGCTGTTTTTTTGTTTTATTCCGTATGTAAAAATTCATACTATCGCGTTCGTAACGACGGAATTTCTTAATCAACCTCTGATTTCAGATTTTATCCGAGTTTTTTTATTTGTTTTTAACTAGTACAATGATATTTCATAGATGTCATTTATTCATGTAAGGTTAGTAAACAATGCGTGTATCTATCGTCAAGAATTACAGCTAGATGTGCATCCTGTCGAAAAATAATTAAAGGTAAGTAGTCGAGAAAAATATTATTATTATTATTATTATTATTAAATTAAACTAAGCACTTTTGTGTCGACCTTCACTCATCACCAGTTGGCTGGAGTCGTTAGTAGCTAACCTTCAACAGACAGCAAAGCAGGAGGAGAGGAGCGATTCTTTTTTTTTTAACTCACATCCTGTTCACCTTTCGTTAGCAAGTAACCTTGTAAAGCAAATCCAGTTGCTGCAATTATTTCACATGTAGCTGCCCCACCTTGAGCAGTGAGAGGAACTCCAGCAAGTAACTTTTTAGAAGCAAATCTACTCACAGGACCTTGAGCCAACACCTTTCAAGAAATATTTACCTCTTACATAATGACCTCCGGGTAAGTGTAGTTAACATTTCCTACATGCGCCCTAGCAAGTGAGAGGTCTCTGCAAAAAAATATAAATTTAGTAAACAATGTGATTATATCTACCATGATGATTTATGTCTAAATGTCTTTCCTGACACCAACATAAACAATTTAAGAGGTAATCACATAGGCAAGTAGGGTAGAATTTTTTTTGGTAATTGAACTAAGCAGTGAATTACACTCAATAGAGTTTTTTTTAAATCTCTACTAGGAGAGTAAGGTTAATAGTGAACTTGTTTTGCTCTTACTATACCTTTCAGTAAAAGATACTCAATCACGCACTATAACAAGTGATGTTACCTATCACGCCCACCCACCTAGGCATAGCAGTAGAAAGCTACCGCAAGGAGCGACATTCCACACTTGTGTGTAGCCTTGACAGCGAGAGGCGCCCTCCGCACGCGCCTTAGCAAGTAAGAGGCCCCTTCAGGGAGGGAAGCGCACGGGCATGCGCAGTGGCTGCGGCTGGTCCAGAACTCTTCGAATTACCCTACTGACGTCGGGCAAACAGCGCTGCTGTTCTGAGCCCTCGGTACACAGTTTTCCGGCAAACAGCAACCCCTTGAGACGGCTGCAAGCTCCGCCGGCAATTGTCTTACAGGTGCACTCCGATTTCGTCGGGTGGTTAAGGCCAGATATCGGCCCTGCTGTGGATTGGATACCCTTGGTCGACCTGGTACTGACCTACGACTAACATCTCCTGTGTCTCGAAATCATCTCCAAAGCCTGGAAATGACACTTTGTGCTACATTCAAGGATACGGAGACTTTGGCCTGTGTCTGGCCTGCTTCCAGGCGGACGAGTATTCTACCCTGCAAACCGGGGTCCAAATGGCGTCATTGTGCCATTATGTTGTCACGTTCACCACGAGGCTACACTCCGCACACTACAATAGGGCAAACACAACTGAAGGAGTATGGGGCGCAGGTACTGGCTGCGTTAACCTTGCGGTTACGCCGCTAGTCAAAGCAAGGAACATTCCTTTCCTATACAGAGCGAGCACGTAACGTTGGTAGGTGCTTATGTCATGCGATTTGCGGTCTGTTTCCTGTTTCCCTACTTACTCGTAACTTATTATTATTAACTTCTGAACACTAGTGTCATATATCACACCTGTCACATCCATCATTGCTGTATCCATCAATCTATCTTATCCCCTTTGGTACCAACATATTTGCTGGTACTTAGCTCACTGGAGGGGGTGAGTATCAGTAATATTGATGTGTGTATAGTTGATGATTTTGTCCCTTCTTATCATTTGATAGCCTAGAGTTTCTGACATTGATGCATAATTTTTATTGTGTTTTTCCAGCATTATTACCTTAAAGTAATATTGAATGGAAATTCTGTGTATGTATTGTGCGATATATTTAACATGCTTCATACAGAATGATGCTTGGGTGGAGCAGTTTGGAGAGCACATGACTTCATTATTCTTATGATGATAATATCCAGTGGTTGTGTGTAAAACTGGCGTTAATGTTCCCAGGAGGTAAAATTGCAAGCAATAAAGTATGACAGTCTAGAAAGAAATCTGAACAACATTACGTTATTCACAGCAGTACGTCAGTAAAGGGGTCTGATAGTCCTCTTCCAGGTGGCAACACACTTTTGTGTGGCAACACACTTTTGTATGCCAATATGATGAAGCCCCGCCTTGATGGAATATGAAATTGCAAGTTGTGGAAATAACAAATGCAACATACCTGAATATATCGTATCTTATCACAGTGTGTCTGATGAAAGGAAGGAGCCTGTCACCTTTGCTTTCCAGATTGCACAAATCGGCATTAAGTTAGAGGGAGTCATATTCTTGATGTGAGGATTTTCTTTGCCTAATACCTGAACAGTGTGAAGGATAAATGTCACATTCAAATGAATTGTCAACTTGTCTCTGAGAGTCAAGCAGGTGGAAAATTCACTGAGCCCCATTGCTTCCACTATGTTATTACTACACTGGCGGTAAATATTATAACAGCTTAACTGCTGTTTCTTAGAGTCTAAAAAGCACAATAAATGTTGCTTGTAATGAGAATAGAACAGGCTTCATTAAATCGCCGTATTGTTTAACAAGTACTTCCATGTTAAGTTCCATTCTTATTTCTGCCAAAGATAATAAAGAAGACGCGACTACAGTATAATTTTTCTTGTAGAAAAACATTCAGTAATAGTTTATGCACATTTGTATGAAACAGCTCCTGCTAACAGGAAAATTTAATATTCGAGCTTCAAGGATGTAATTAAGTCCAGATTCTTGCAAATGACAGGAAAAGGGTTACTATTGCACTTCTGCGGGGAGTAACACAATGCTTCAATATCGTCACTGTACAATTAATGCACGAATCACATCTTAAGAGAGTTGAGCGAACATGAGATTTCCGATCAGTACAGACACAGCCTAGTGAATGGCCTTCAACCTTTCACAGCTTTGGGCATCGCAAATAAGCTCTCCATAAATTTCAGAGATAAGTTGATAATTCATTTGAATGTGGCATTTATCCTTCACACTGTTCAGTAGTACTGCAAGTTAATTCAAGAAAATCCTTAGTTATCAGCATTAAATGGGGGACTTTGAAAGACCCGCATGTCAATTCTATAAACTAATAGGAAAGCATTCATTATTTGGGACTCAATTTTGCCGTTGTCATTGTATTTGATTCTACACTTTTCTCTTCGCCTTGGCTTCCTCCGGAACAGAAGTTCAATATTCACAACACTTCAACGTGTCTCATCTTAATGCTTTTTGTAATGTATGAGGAAAATCATCTTAATGTATTATTTTTCCTTGTCCAAAACAAGAAGATACCAAATAGATATCGCCTTACCGGGCGATTTAGCTGTGTGGTTAGTGGCGCACGGCTGTGAGCTTGCATTTGGGAGATAGTGGGTTTGATCCCCAATGTCAGCAGCCCTGAGGATGGTTTTTTGTGGTTTCCCATTTTCTACTCGATTTAATTATTTCAAAAATGCAGATAGAATGCAGACTTGTGGACAACAGCCAGCTCCTAGACTTTCTCAACCTGACTTTATTTGCGTAACATACTCACTGAAATGCCCCAAATATGAGCCTAAATGAATTTCTTATTGAGACTTCAAAAGTCTAAACGAAGAGGCGTTCATTGGGGACGCACTCAAAATACCGTGGCACAACGTACAGCTCGTACATGACATTGACGACAAAATAATCTTGTTTAACGAACTACTTTTTAGACTGTATGATAAGCACGCCTCCATACGGACAACACGAGTGAAACGTAAACCATCACCTTGGCTGACGCAAGATATATGGGCAATAATGGAGGAAAGAAATGCAGCTTACAAATATTATATTTAAAAAATCCAACCGCATACAATTTAGAAAAGTACAAAAAATTGCGTAACACAACTCAGACCATCAGGAATACTAAGATACGCCATAAATATGACATCTTAAAAAATAAAAATTCTGCCAATGTTGGGAAAATTCTCTGAAACATTGCTTTGAAAAAAAATAACCAATGAAGGCAACACTGACTATCCATTAGACGAATTAAATACATATTTCTGATCACAAAATTCACGTACAGGTGAACAATTAAAAGGGAAACTATCGACAGACTACATGTGAAATGAAAACATGATGGAAAATTTTGTTTTTCTCATGTAACTCTTAATGATGCCAGATAAGCAATTCATGAAATAAAGTCAGAGTCTACTGGATGTGACGGAATAAATTTGACATTCATTAAAAGACGCCCTGAAATAGTTCTCCCAACAATTACGCATATAATAAATACCTCACTCATGACAGGAATATTTCCCAATATATGGAAAAGTACCATAATACGACCGATAAGAAAAATCAATAATCCAACAAAACACGAAGACTTTCGACCAATTTGCATACTTACTTGTCTTAGTAAAATATTAGAAAAGATTGTTCACAACCAGATAACAAATTACGTTAACAAACACAATTTACTCGACAATTACCAGTCAGGATTTAGACATAACCACAGAACTACCACAGCACTACTAAAAGTTACAAATGATATTCAAGTAGAAATGGACAACGGACAAATGAATATCCTTGTGCTTTTAGACCTAAGTGAAGTATTTGGCTGTGTGGACAGGAATATATTATATTATTATTACAAGCACAAAACATTTCTTCAAGCGCACTGACGTGGCTGCACTCCTATTTAACTGGGCAGCATCAGTGCGTATCAGAAGGTATGAAAGTCTCACAATGGCAACAAACTGAATTTGGCATAGTTCAGGGCAGTGTTCTAGTACTTCTGCTATTTTCACTATACTTAAATGACCTACCAGAACATATAAAACATGTAAATACCATATCTACACAGATGACATTCTACTATATATACATAAAAATACAACAGACATCCAGCTAGACATTAACAGACTAAACAATGACCTGGAAAATATAAAAGACTGGACTAAAAATAATTTTCTTAAAGTCAATCCATTCAAATCGCAAGCAATTATAATAGGATTCATAATTAATCATACAAAACTGAAAAGCGTTGAAATTCCAACAATACTATTCCACGCAACACCAATACAAATAAACGAAATCGTAAAGAAACTTGGCCTCATTTTTGCTAATTTTGATAAGTACTTAAACTGGTTGGAGCACACGACGGATATTTGCCAGCGAGTATTCTTTCCTTTGCACGGAATCTCCTTCCACTAAATATGAGAAATTTACTTGTTCAAAGCTTAACTCTGCCCATCTTTGATTATGGTGACGTAATATACAACAACCTAAATACCACTCTCAATGCTAGACTTCAGCGGGTTTATAATACATGCGTCCGATTTGTATTAAATATGCCCAGGTATTGTCATATATCACCGTGTCTTGTACAGCTGTCGTGGTTGTATTTGGCGGAGAGAAGAAACCTTTACTCAGGTTTGCTTGTCCGCTACGTCCTCCGTACAGACACACCAAGTTATCTGAGAATGGATCTTAAATACTTGTCATCCCCAAACAGTATTCATATAAGGTCAGAAAACTCTTCCCTGCTGAGCTTCCCAGTTTACCGCACAACCAGTTATGGCAACTCATTCATACCTGCAACCATACGCTCCTGCAGTTCCCTTCCGGCTGTAATCAGAGACATACAGAGTAGACATGTATTTTAAAAATGATGTTATACATGGCACATAGACCTAAGAAATTAGTATATAATGTTTTTATAGTAACTCTCAGAAATTTACCTTTTTTTATAACTATTATTTAAGTTTAAATTAATTAATATTATGTAATTAGGAATCTTAATACTCCATAGTTTGTACAACGCAGCACATATAAGGTGATTTGGCATTACAGCAGGCTTCATAGCCTGAGCCACGCCATATAAAATAAGTCAGTAAATAATAATTTTCACACGAGGCAAATGCTGGGGCTGTACCTTAATTAAGGCCATGTCCTCTTCCTCCCCTCCGTCCCACTCGTAGGCCTTTCCTATCCCATCGTCGCCATAAGGCCTATCTGTGTCTGTGCAACGTCAATCAGATTGTAAAGGAAGTATTTCTCCTTGATGCCGATTGAATGATGAAGGGAACAGTGCTGATACTGCTGATTGTATGCTCGTCTTTGATGATGATGATGCTTGTTGTTTAAAAGGGCCTAACGTCTACGTCATCGGCCCCTAATGGTACGAAATGAGATGAAATGAAATGAAAAATTAAAAGACCAAAAACATCCACTGATCACAATTCCAAACATGGGACGAAGAATGAATGGATATTAATTTAAAACGATCAGTGGAACCGACCCACAATGCGTCACATGAACAATAGTATTACTGACCAAGCGACTGGTTCTATAGCACAATACTGAATCCGTAATACTTGTTGTCGAATGGGGTCCAAAATCCAAGTCCGCGGCCCCTCACAATGGTACCTATCGCTAAGAAAGTAGAACCATGGTATTTGTCATGTTGCGGAACTAATCAAGAATAGCACAGACTCGCAGTATTCCACGCATTATGGTATTACTCACAGGTAATGAAATTCGCACATTTATTACAGACCTACGGTGTTTGGCACATTGCAGCACCATTTACAGGCAAAGCAAAACTATGGTGTTCATCACATCAGTGTACTAACCACAGGGAGTCGTACTATTCCGTGATGTTCCTCATATAGTGGGTACTAATCATAGGCAAGCCAGAACCATGGGTTCCCTCATCCTATGGTGTCGTTCATATAGTGCTACTAATCACAGGTAGTGTAAAAGCCGTCGCGCTCTCGTTTGCTACTAATCACAAAACTATTTGGTACCCGACATAGTGGTACTACGCGCAAGTAAAAGTGACCCATGGTGTTCTCTGCGGCGGTACTAATCACAAGTAGTTTCATGGTTCTAATTTGATCATCCTTTAGTCGCCCTTTTTAGTCGCCTCTTACAATAGGCAGGGGGTACCGTGGGTGAATTCTTCGTCTGGGTCCTCCACCCACAGGGTATGCTCGTCTTTGAGAAATGGTTCGAAAGTTTTAGTTTGTTAAAGGCAACTTGGAGATAAAAACTCCAAGAAATAAAGTGCTCTCAATGGCAATTTGGATCAGATAATCCCTTCCTTTAGGGTACATGGTATTTAGATGCACAACTCAGTTTACCTATCTTTAAATTACCAGTTTATAAGCAAAAGAGCATACCCCTCAATTGAAGAAAAAGAGAGGGAAATTCTATTTTGGTAAAACAAGGAAAATTTTTTATCACGAGGAATATATTAAATGGTGTCCATTGTGAGAGGTCAAGAATATGCTGCCGCCGATAATTATGCGCATCGCTATGAAAACCTATTGAACTGTGAGTGGATGGATGCTAAGAAAATGACTGCTAATGTTGTTCTTTTCATGAGATACTAAGAAGGTCCCAAGACATTAATAATCATTGTAGATAATTTCACAATAAGATTAAAATCCAAGCATATGTCTTGATATCCTGTCTACATGGGAAAATACCTGCTAACTACAGGCACCAAAAAATCAGGTCGATTATTGACAGATCTCTATAGAAATATCAATATAAGACATATGAAGAGGTCCATATTTTACCAGCTGATAATAACATCTATGGTATTGTTATCGTTGCCTGCAAAACCAGAACTAAGAAAAGCTATATAATAGATTTGACCATATTGTTTGAGTCCCATCAATATCAGCTTGAAGAAGACAAGGAAACGAAATCTGTCTACAAGCTGGCCATTCCTTATTATAAAAATGCGCCTGGTTTTGAGGATGAGGTCACCAACCTCTTAATTGTTTCATGGGGAGCTATCACCAAGTACTCTAGATATTTCTACTCCTCACGAACCTTTTCCTTAAATTATAAGCAGATTCTTTGTAGTAAGGCAAGCTCACAAATTGAAGACTGCTAAATAAATGTTATCATTGTATTACATGATAGGAGATGTCATGATACATGCAAAACTTCATAGTTTCAGAATCAGTTATGTAGGGTAACAGTTTTAGGAGTAGATCAAGACCTGGATGTGACAAACAGGTTACAGTAAAATGTAGTGTACAGTAGATACCTGGAAAAGAAGCGAGTAGGACATGATAGGTTAGTTTGGAAAGCTGCATCATTCCATAAAATGGAATAATGATCCTAACCCACTAGTAACAATGATAAGTATTCTGACTACAGTTGTGGCATTTAAAAAAATGTAGACTACACTGCTTTTGAGAATCTGTTACTTATAATTGTGATATGATTATTCACAATAATGGCACATAACTACAAATGTTAAGCTCCTTAATCCTTAATAAGCATCATAAACCTGTGAAACTGCTGCAAACTTTCTAACACACATCCGGAAAGTTTCCACCTTAGTACTTCTTTTGGTGATATACAATGAATGATTTTCTTAGTGTAAAATCTAGGTCGTAGGGTCCTATGAATGATGTTCTTAGTGTATAATCTTAGTCGTAGGGTCGTAAAATCACGGCTCCATCTCAAAAATATACAACGCAACGTGTCTGTTAAATAACTACTGCTTTTATATCATATCCTTAGATATTCATTATTTAATCAATCCATGTCAGTTGATGATTAAGTTTTGATGTTCTTAGGAACATTGCCTTCATACTCTAGGGTTATTTCCAGGCTTGTCACTAATCGAATTTATTAAAATTCTTGCTGTGGTCTTGAAATCATTTACACTTAAACCTCGTTAACATGTTTCCCCGCTTAGCACGTCACAAATTCGAAGTCGCTAGTTTCACCTTATTAAATCTATATAAAAATACCTCACCGCATCACAAATTTTTGCTATTACTGCTTAGGACGATCACATTTTTCCTAGACTTGAAAATGTTACTGTATTGGTCATCCCTTCTGAAAGAAACCTGATTTCCAAATCAGGTAAGAAAGACGCCTCGCCAAACTTGCGTGATAGCGGGAAAAGAACTTGAATTCCTGAACTTCACAGGATAAGTTGCAATTTCGGGAAGCAGGCTGTTAGCCTAAGGAATGTTTAGCTTTGCGTTGGGGTTGGCAGCAACATTGCTGAATAGCAGAGTGAGCCTCTTTGTGCTTGTATTTCACATTCCATTCAGAAGGCAGAAATGTACTTTGTGTTGAGTTGTACAGTGAAGTGTAGCTAATATTTGGCACGTGATTCACTAGCCTACATTTGGATTAGGAACATAGTCGTGTGACATTGATTAGCGTGGTGCACATTTGTCTTGTGATAGCCTAGTTATCAATACGGGGCCGATGACCTTCAATATTAGGCCCCTTAAAACAACAAGCATCATCATCATCAGTTATTGATACGGATATTACTGTAAAATTCCTTGCCCACAACATTGGAAGAGGAATGTCCAGAAGAAAAGTACGGTAGTTCAACATGACACATAACTTCAATGTTGACAATCAATGTATTGTTGTACTTTATTTTACGTGCCGCGCTCGTCCTCAAACCATGTTTTCTTACAGGTACCAGCCCAAGGGATTCCCGAGACTTTCAGACTGTAAGCACGCACAGGGAAAACTGAAGTGCAAGGCACTCTCGATGCAAGACGTATGAAGAATATACCCGATGTTCTACGCAGAACCATAATGTGCTACGCAAAATCAATTTATTTCGCAACATGTTTTGGTAAGCTCCCCACTAAGAAACGCCAAGTGTCTATGCTATTCGCACTGCCCAAACATTGAGCCGCTGTGGTCGAGAATATTCACGAATGTCAAGGAGCCTTTCTGAGTATACTACAAGTTGGAAAGTACAGGCTAAAAGGAATTTGTTGGCATGCTTTGGAAGATGAAACCACTCCAAGTGGGAAAAGGGGAGGAGATCGGCGAACTAGGATTTACAAAGACAGAGAAGGGGCTGTCATGAACCACATAAAATCATTTCAACCACTTGAAAAGCAACACCCTAGAAGCAGAATCTGTGAGCGAGTATACCTGCCTAGTGAGCTTAATGTCAAGAAGGTGTGGTCAATGGTTTGTGAAGCTACCTCGAGTGATCTTCGGGTCAAGTACGACTATTATCTCAAAACATTCGATACAGAGTATAATATCGGGTTCGGTGCTCCTTCGGTCGACACTTGTTCTACTTTGCTCGTCGTTGAAGCAGAGAATTGTCCGCTCGAAAACACACGAGGAGAAAACTGTGCTTCAAACACAGCTGATGGCTCACAATTTATGCGCTGAAGTTTTTCAAACGTCATCAAGAAGGCAACGACAATGAGCTAACAATAAGTTACGACGTCCAAAAGTATCTAGCTCTTTCAAAGGTCACGGATCAAGCTGCGTACTACTCTCGACAGATGTATCTGTACAATTATACAATATGGGTAGGCTCGTCGCATGCAACATTACTGCCTACGTGTGGCTTGAAAGCGAATTTTCGAAAGGTTCAAACCAGACTGTCTCCGTGGTGCATCACAAACTTCTGAGCTTAGACCTGACCAACCGAATAACATTGCGAATTTTCAGCGACGGCTGCGGCAGCCAAAATAAAACACCACTATAATGGGCATGATTAGCCGGTGTTTTCTGCATGAAGCTCCGAATGCATTGGAGAGAATTATTTTATGGTTTCCCATCGTGCGACATTCATTTATTCCACCAGATGGAGTTTTCAGCAACATAGAACGACAAATCCGGAGGCTTTGTTATTGAGAGCCATACTAAATAAACCGAAATCATCAAGAAATTTTCTACCCTGGTTCGTTTGGGAGATCATTGCACAGTACATGATAGGAAGACTTAGGCCCAGAGCGTCCTGAAAACCCCAGGAACATGGTACTTCCAGCTCCAGATGGCAAAGTAGCTGATTTTTACGAAAAGCTTCACTAAAAAGTGAAATTTTTACAAGGAGAGCCTTTTTTATAATTCTGAAGCATGCCAGCCGAAGAGTTTTACTATGAAATGCAAAACGTTTACGAATGATCTCCCTGACACCATCCCAAAATGTAATGTGAAAAAGCTAAACTGGATGACGTGAAGAGATTTTGGCTCTTCACTACGGAGATCAATTGGACTAAGATGAAATCTGAAGTTCCTAAAAAGACGTGTTCACTCAACAGGAAAGCTTTACCGCATAGCCTAGCAGATTAGCTGATCAAGTAGACGAAGTTTTCGAACTACTCAACGACGCTGACGGAGACAGTGCCGTTTAAAACTAAGAATCTCTAACAATGTGATTATGTTACTGATGTACTGTATCCATTAAACAGAAACTTAAAATTGCATTGATTTTGAAATTATTGACGAAGTGAATTTATTTCCCATTTCTACTCCTGGAAAATAAGACTTCGACTATCATCCCAAATATTAATAATTAATGTTAGTTCAATAAGTTCAATGTCCACATAATTTTACACCTATTTCACGTCTCACAACTCGCATTTTAGGTTGTGCGAATTCCTAGCTTGGATCTTCATATATACTTCATATACAACATGACCTTAAATCATTTGTATCCCGTGTACTGATGGTACAGCATTAATAAATTACATGGAATTCCATGTGTTACCCTCTCCCTGTGTCAAATTTGGATCCTCACCTCTCATCTAGGAGTGGGTTCCCTACATTATTTCACTGATCCTATCACGGACGAGCAATCCCAAGGATCCCTTCCATGCACTTCAACCACCATCCTACTATTCCACTCCAGGGCACATCATCGACAATCCTTAACGCCTAGATACAAAAAAAGATAGATCATAAATATATAAAAAGACATCCACCAAACTGACACTAAAATAATTATCAAGTGCTCGATGGTAATGTGAACTACCACTGTGTTACGGAAACATCGGAACTGTTATCGAGAATCAACTTATATCACTTGCGAACACATTAGAAGTGAACATTCGTGTTCCATGTCACCTGTGTGCATGGATAGCACAGTGATGCATTCGAGCAATTTGCCAGGATACATACAACAGCGTCACCAGTGTGAGCCGAAAATAAAAAAGTTAAATGCCAGGACGCTCTGGATTTCTTATAGCATTACGCAGCAAACGTTTACCTTCCGCCCCATATCTGTTTGGGTGAAGGACTTGCAGCAGACTCCTGTATAGATCCATATGAGAACAGACCACATGCCATTCTGTGTAAAGGAACTGGCACATATGATGAGGCGGAATGGCCTTCCCCTATATGCAAGCGCACTGGACTTGTTAAATCTACTTTCAGGTTACAGGACTTGCCGCAGACTTTTCATTGGTTGGACCTTCGCCATACACGTACTAAGGTGTTTCTTTTTTTTTTTTTTTTTTTTTTTTCGTAGACTGCTTTTTGCGCCAAAGCACATACCACATATATTGCACTGGCTTTGCTTCATTCACATATGCGTGCGCAAGTGTTGGTTTAAATGGTTTTTCCGCCGAAAGGACTTGCCGCACACACTACACTGATTTGGCTTGCCACCTGTATGAATAAACATGTGCCTGGATAAAGTAACTCTCATGGTAAAAGACTTACCACAGACATTGCATTCATATGGCTTTTCTCCTGTATGAGTACGCATGTGGTCAGTCAAATGCCTAGAACTTTTTACCATCTTCTGGCATACCGAGCACTGTAATCCCATATCACCAATGAATCAACATATGCTCTCTTAGATCACATTTCATGCTAAAGGATTTGTCATTGCAGAGAAAGGGCTTGTGGGCTGTATGGGTCCGCAAGTGCTTAGTTAGAACGCTCTTTTGGCCAAAGAACTTACCACATGTAATACACGGGTACGGCTTATCGCCTGTATGAGTCCGCAGGTGTACGTATAGATTGTATTTCTGGCTAAAGGACTTACCACATGTATTACAAAGGAAAGGCCTATCATCCTTATGGATCTTCATATGCTGCTTTAGACCGTATTTCTCCCTAAAGAACTTGCCGCACGTATTGCATTGGATGTGCTTCTCGGCAGTATGCGTCCGTATGTGTTTACTCAGACTGTCTTTAAGAGCAAAAAACTTACCACAGACATTACAACAAGATGCCGTTCCTGCTTTGTGCGTCTGCATGTGAGTGCTCAAATACTTAGAACTTCCCACGATCTTATGGCATACTGAGCATTCGTATCTACTGTCGACTCTGTGTATATCCATGTGGTGAATTAAAGTAGATTTGTGACTAAAGGACTTGCCACAAGCATCGCACTCGTGGAGCTTCTCACCTGTATGCGTACGCATGTGCACGGACAAATGGGACAACCGTCCGAACATTTTCTGGCATACTGAGCATTGAAATCTCCTTCCTTCCATGTGCAATCGCATGTGCAATATCAGCGCGCTCCTCGTTGTAAAGCATTTCTGACAAATATCGCATACGTAGAGTGCCTCTTCTGTGTGGTTCCTGACGTGCTCAGACAGGCTGCTTCCGCTACTGAACAGCTTTCCACAATGATCGCATATGAAGCGACGATAGTCTTTCTGTCTAGTGAGATGTCGTCCGTCATCTGCGTAGCTCACTTCTGGGCTCGACCTTCAATGATAAATTAAAACAATGTGACCAATAGTTTAACTGTCAACTCCACAACAAGTCTCACGCAGAGGAATTGCTACTGAACATTCCACTCCAGCATATCCCGTGCAGGGAACTCGTTACTAATGAACTTTGCATTCTCGGAACTGAACATCATCTGAGGTCATGTTCAGAATGTAGCCCTAAAATTTCAAAAGCTCTCACTTGTTACGAGGAAGTGTTCTCCCTTTTCTCTCGAATCCCTAACATCACGATATAACGCGCAAAAAATCTTCTGATAATTTCGAAATATACGAGCTCATAGACGAAATCATTTAAGGGGACCCAGAATGCCCTATCCTTACAATGATAATTATCAATGCCTGACATACCTTCTTTTCAAAGACCAACCATGGCGGGCGTAGGCAAATTTTATGTGCTTAATATACACTGACTGACAGAGCAAATGCAACACCAAGAAGGAGTGGTCAGAATTTTATGCCCATTGCAGGGTAGACTGACGTCACTGAGGTATGCTCATGATGTGAAATGCGCCGCTGTGCTGCGCACGTAGCTAACGATAAATGGGACACGGCGTTGGCGAATGGCCCACTTCGTACCGTGATTTCTCAGCCGACACTCATTGTAGAACGTGTTGTCGTGTGCCACAGGACACGTGTATAGCTAAGAATGCCAGGCCGCCGTCAACGGTGGCATTTCCAGCAGACAGACGACTTTACGAGGGGTATGGTGATCGGGCTGAGAAGGGCAGGTTGGTCGCTTCGTCAAATCGCAGCCGATACCCATAGGGATGTGTCCACGGTGCAGCGCCTGTGGCGAAGATGGTTGGCGCAGGGACATGTGGCACGTGCGAGGGGTCCAGGCGCAGCCCGAGTGACGTCAGCACGCGAGGATCGGCGCATCCGCCGCCAAGCGGTGGCAGCCCCGCACGCCACGTCAACCGCCTTTCTTCAGCATGTGCAAGACACCCTGGCTGTTTCAATATCGACCAGAACAATTTCCCGTCGATTGGTTGAAGGAGGCCTGCACTCCCGGCGTCCGCTCAGAAGACTACCATTGACTCCACAGCATAGACGTGCACGCCTGGCATGGTGCCGGGCTAGAGCGACTTGGATGAGGGAATGGCGGAACGTCGTGTTCTCCGATGAGTCACGCTTCTGTTCTGTCAGTGATAGTCACCGCAGACGAGTGTGGCGTCGGCGTGGAGAAAGGTCAAATCCGGCAGTAACTGTGGAGCGCCCTACCGCTAGAGAACGCGGCATCATGGTTTGGGGCGCTATTGCGTATGATTCCACGTCACCTCTAGTGCGTATTCAAGGCACGTTAAATGCCCACCGCTACGTGCAGCATGTGCTGCGGCCGGTGGCACTCCCGTACCTTCAGGGGCTGCCCAATGCTCTGTTTCAGCAGGATAATGCCCGCCCACACACTGCTCGCGTCTCCCAACAGGCTCTACGAGGTGTACAGCTGCTTCCGTGCCCAGCGTACTCTCCGGATCTCTCACCAATCGAACACGTGTGGGATCTCATTGGACGCCGTTTGCAAACTCTGCCCCAGCCTCGTACTGACGACCAACTGTGGCAAATGGTTGACAGAGAATGGAGAACCATCCCTCAGGACACCATCCGCACTCTTATTGACTCTGTACCTCGACGTGTTTCTGCGTGCATCGCCGCTCACGGTGGTCCTACATCCTACTGAGTCGATGCCGTGCGCATTGTGTAACCTGCATATCGGTTTGAAATAAACATCAATTATCCGTCCGTGCCGTCTCTGTTTTTTTCCCCAACTTTCATCCCTTTCGAACCATTCCTTCTTGGTGTTGCATTTGCTCTGTCAGTCAGTGTATTTACCTCGACTAGATATTGAAGCGTATATCATTGAATTTGTGCCTCCAGTTTAATAAACTTTCTTTCTAGTGTCCAAAAACGAACATTTTGCAGAACATAACATTCATTAAGTTGAAAAAACATTTCAAAGCAGGCAATTAGACCCACCAGCGATAGCGCTGACGGAATAAGCATTTATACATACGCACATACATACATACATACATACATACATACATACATACATTATACCTAGACCACTGTAACGAACTGTGACAGCTTGAAGCTCCCACATGTAGTAGATGGTGAGAAAACGTACACTATGTAATAAAACATGAACTTACTAGAAAACAGCGTCCAAAGTTAGAATTTCAAACAAAGGCTGCCCCAAAACTTGGGTCATTTTCTACCTCTTCAAACTGGCCCAGAAGTTTCCTTTTGGCAGCTCTATGTATTTTTCTTGTCAATCAATCAATCAATCAATCAATCAATCAATCAATCAATCAATCAATCAATCAATCAATCAATCAATCAATCAATCAATCAATCAATCAGTACTGATCTGCATTTAGGGCAGTCACCCTGATGACAGATTCCCTATCTTTTGTTTTCCTAGCCATTTCTTAAATAATCGCAAAGAAATTGGTAAATTATTGAACATTTCCCCTGGTAAGGTACTTCCATCCCTAACTCCCCTTCTTTAAAACGAATATTTGCCCCCAAATTGTCCTCGTAAATTCTAACTTTATCTTCATATTGTGATCTTTCCTACTTTTAAAGACCCCTTTCAAACTTCTACATCTGCAGATGTCCTCCCATGCCATCTCTCCACTGACAGCTCGGAACATACCACTTAATCGAGCAGCTCGTCTCCTTCCTCCCAAGTCTTCCCAGCCTAAATTTTGCAATATTTTTGCAACGCTACTCTTTTGTCGCAAATCACCCAGAACAAATCAAGCTGCTTATCTTTGAATTTTTTCCAGTTCTTGAATCAAGTAATCCTGGTGAGGGTCCCATACACTGGAACTATACTCAGGTTGGGGTCTTACCAGAGACATATATACCCTCTGCTTTACATCCTTACTACAACCACTAAATACCCGCATAACCATGTGCAGAGATTTGTAGCCTTTATTAACAATCATATTTATGTGATTACTCCAATGAAGGTCTTTTCTTATATTAAAAAATAGGTACTTACAATGATCGCCAAAAGGAACTTTCATCCCATCAATGCAGTAACTAAAACTGAGAGGACTCTTCTTATTTGTGAAACTCACAACTTGACTTTTAACCATGTTTATCATCATGCCATTGCCCACCGTCCATCTCACAACACTATCGAGGTCACCCTGCAGCTGCTCACAAGCTTGTTACTTATTTATTACGCTGTACAAAATAGGATCATCTGCAAACAGCCTTGTCTCTGATTCCACTTCTTTACAAATATCATTGATACATATATAAGAAAACAAAGGTCCAATAATACTGCCTTGAGGAATTCCCCTCTTAATTATTACAGGGTCAGATAAAGCTTCGCCTACTCTAATTTTCAGAGTTCTATTTCCTAGAAATATATCCACTAATTCAGTTGCGCTTTTTTCTAGTCCAACAGCAATCATTTTTGCCAGTAGTCTCCCATGATCTATCCTATCAAATGCTTTAGATAGGTCAATCGCAATACAGTCCATTTGGCCTCCTGAATCCAGGATATCTGCTATATCTAGCTGAAATCCTACAAGCTGAACTTCTGTAGAATAACCTTTCCTAACCCAAATTGCCTTCTCTCAAACCAGTTATTAATTTTGCTAACATGTCTAATATAATCAGAAAGAATGCTTTCCCAAAGCTTACATGCAATGCATGTCAAACTAACTGACCTGTAAGTTTCAGCTTTATGTCTACCACCCTTTCATTTATACACAGGGGCTACTATAGCAACTCTCCATTTATTTGGTATAGCTCTTTCAACCAAACAATAATCAAATAAGTATTTCAGATATGGTACTATATCCCAACCCATTGCATTTAGTATATCTCCAGAAATCTTATCAACTCCAGCTGCTTTTCTAGTTTTTAACTTTTGTATCTTACTGTAAATGTTATTGTGATCAGAGGTAAATTTTAATATTTCTTTAGTATTAGTCACCTCCCCTATCTGCACATTATTCTTGTAACCAACAATCTTTACATACTGCTGACTGAATACTTCTCCCTTTTGAAGATCCTCGCATACACACTCCCCTTGTTCATTAATGATTCCTGGAATGTCCTTCTTTGAACCTGTTTCTGCCTTAAAGTACCTAAACATACCCTTCCACTTTTCACAAAAATGTATATGATCACCAGTTATGCTTGCCATCATGTTATCCTTAGCAAACTTCTTTGACAGATTCAATTTCCTAGTAAGTTCCTTCAATTTCTCCTTACTTCCATAACCATTTCTAGCTCTATTTCGTTCCAACCTGCACCTCCTTCCTAGTTACTTCTCTGTTATAATATAGTGGATATTTACCATTCCTAACCACCTTTAAAGGTACAAACCGATTTTCACACTCCTCGACAATTGCTTTAAACCCATCCCAGAGTCTGTTTACATTTTTATTTACCATTTTCCAGCGATCATAGTTACCCTCATGCCTGGTTTATCAGCCATATGGTACTGCCTAATTGTCCTAATTTTAAAACCGTCTTTTCTTTCACATTTATTTTTAACGACGAAGAAACAGAAATGGTGAAGTATAGTGGGAAGGCGGGGATGAAATGGCTTCATAGAGTAGTAAAATTAGCGTGGAATGTTGTTAAGGTACCTTCAGATTGGACAAAAGCAGTAATTGCACCTATCTATAAGCAAGGGAACAGGAAGGATTGCAACAACTATCGAGGTATCTCATTGATTAGTATACCAGGCAAAGTATACACTGGCATCTTGGAAGGGAGGGTGCGATCAGTCGTTGAGAGGAAGTTGGATGAAAACCAGTGTGGTTTCAGACCACAGAGAGGCTGTCAGGATCAGATTTTCAGTATGCGCCAGGTAAATGAAAAATGCTACGAGAGGAATAGGCAGTTGTGTTTATGTTTCGTAGATCTAGAGAAAGCATATGACAGGGTACCGAGGGAAAAGATGTTCACCATACTGGGGGACTATGGAATTAAAGGTACATTATTAAAATCAATCAAAGGCATTTATGTTGACAATTGGGCTTCAGTGAGAATTGATGGTAGAATGAGTTCTTGGTTCAGGGTACTTACAGGAGTTAGACAAGGCTGTAATCTTTCACCTTTGCTGTTCGTAGTTTACATGGATCATCTGCTGAAAGGTATAAAATGGCAGGGAGGGATTCAGTTAGGTGGAAATATAGTAAGCAGTTTGGCCTGTGCTGAAGACTTGGTCTTAATGGCAGACCGTGCCGAAAGCCTACAGTCTAATATCTTGGAACTTGACAATAGGTGCCATGAGTATTGTATGAAAATTAGCCTCTCGAAGACTAAATTGATGTAGCAGGTAAGAAATTCAACAGAATTGAATGTCAGATTGGTGAGACAAAGCTAGAACAGGTCGATAATTTCAAGTATTTAGGTTGTGTGTTCTCCCAGGATGGTAATATAGTAAGTGAGATTGAATCAAGGTGTAGTAAAGCTAATGCAGTGAGCTCGCAGTTGCGATCAGCAGTATTCTGTAAGAAGGAAGTCAGCTCCCAGACGAAACTATCTTTACATCGGTCTGTTTTCAGACCAACTTTGCTTTACGGGAGCGAAAGCTGGGTGGATTCAGGATATCTTATTCACAAGTTAGAAGTAACAGACATGAAAGTAGCAAGAATGATTGTTGGTACAAACAGGTGGGAACAATGGCAGGAGGGTACTCGGAATGAGGAGATAAAGGCTAATTTAGGAATGAATTCGATGGATGAAGCTGTACGCATAAACCGGCTTCGGTGGTGGGGTCATGTGAGGCGAATGGAGGAGGATAGGTTACCTAGGAGAATAATGGACTCTGTTATGGAGGGTAAGAGAAGTAGAGGGAGACCAAGACGACGATGGTTAGACTCGGTTTCTAACGATTTAAAGGTAAGAGGTATAGAACTAAATAAGGCCACAACACTACTTGAAAATCGAGGATTGTGGCAGCGTTTAGTAAATTCTCAGAGGCTTGCAGACTGAACACTGAAAGGCATAACAGTCTATAATGATAATGTATGTATGTATGTATGTAGAAACAGCTTCATGATCACTAATACCATCTATTACTTCGGTTTCTCTATAGAGCTCATCTGGTTTTATCAGCAACGCATCCAAAATATTCTTCCCTCTAGTTGGTTCCATCACTTCCTGAATCAGGTGCCCTTAACATATTAACTTATTTGCCATTTGTTGTTCATGCTTCCTGTCATTCGCATTACCTTCCCAATTGACATTTAGTAAATTGAGATCACCCGCTACAATCACGTTCCTTTCCTTATCGTTTCCCACATAGGTGATTATCTTATCAAATAATTCTGAATCAGCATCAGCGCTACCCTTTCTAGGTCTGTAGACTCGCAAGACATCAAGTTGCCTATTATCTTTAGAGATGAGCCTTACACACAGATTTTCATGTTTTTCATCCTTAACTTTTTCGTAGCTTACACATTCTTCTTTCACCAGAATGAATACTCCCCCTCCTACCATTCCTATCCTATCTCTACTATACACACTCCAGTTCTGTGAGAATATTTCTGCATCCGCTATATCATTTCTCAGCCATGATTCAACTCCTATTACAATATCTGTTAAGTATATATCTATTAAATTACTTAATTCGATTCCTTTGTTTACAATGCTTCCACAGTTGAGCACTAACATTTTTATGTCATCCCTACTTGATTTCCAGTTCCCTGTTCGCTTAACACCGCTCCTTAGTCCACCCCGTTTCCCTGAATGTACCTGCCTATAGCCCTTCTAAACAAGTTTCCTAATTTATATGTACCACTGCAGTATAAGTGAAGGCCATCTGAGCGCAGATCCCTGTCTCCTACCCACCCATTAGGATCTACAAATCTCACTCCCAGTTTCCCACATACCCACTGCATCTCTCTCTCTCTTAGCCCAACCCTTCGTAAGGGTGTAGTGGCATCACGCGACAATCCTTTTGGTGATCTTCCTCCAGGAGTCTCTGATTTGGGCATGATGACTTGCTTGCTGTAAGCTCATCCTGGCTAAATTCTTGATCTGGTCCATCCATCGTAACGGCACACGTCCTCTAGGTCATCGGCCTTCGACTTTTCCCTCTATGATAAGTATTTCCATTGCCTCCTGTCTTCTGGCAGTACGACCAAAATATCCGAGTTGTTTTTGGTTGATAAGGGTCGACAGTCTTGTTCTGATGCCGAGCTGTTTCAGGATCAATTCATTAGTACGGTGTGCTGTCTATGGTATTCGCAGTAATCTCCTATAGCACCACATTTCTAGAGCATCAATCCTGCGGCGATCCGCCATCTTCATCGTCCAAGTTTCTGCTGCATAGGTCGCGATAGGGAAGATCAGAGTTCGCATGAGGGTGAGCTTTGTCTTGGAAGTGATGGAGGTGTCCTTCCAGATGCGGGTAAGTTTTGCTGTTGAATTTTTCACAATTGCAATGCGCTTGCGGATCTCAGGTTCAGTCTCCAGTATTTGTGACAATAGATCCTAGATACTCAAAGCGACTGACAACCTCATAATCTGCAATTCTCATTTAAATTCCCAACCACCTTCCAGTCAGTATCCCTACTACACAGTATTCCACTGATAATCTCCGCTTCCTAAAACTTCATCCGTGCTGCATTTACCAGATCCCACACATCCCCAACTATGTTGGTACTCATACCTGCTTGCTTTACGTTGTTAGTACCAACGTGAAACACTACCACCTTCTCCTTTCCCTCCTTCTCTTCTAGTTTCCTCAATATTTACCTTAACCTGATTCTTGGATAACACTCTACCCTGGTTACCTTTACTCCACACACTTTCCTCACATGTCTAACGATGGAATCCCCCATGACCAGAGCCTCAAACCTACCACCTCATTTGAACCTCTCCCCAGCTTGTCAGCCCTATCTTCTCTCACTGCTGCAGAAGCCACTTCCTCCTCCCTTTTCTTCCTCCCGTGACCCTGTTCCACCTGTCTTTTCCTTTCCACTACACTACATTTCCCTTTCCTACCCTTTCCATTCCTCTTACTTCCACACATCTCAGCAACAGTTCCCTGTTCCTCATCTTCCCTCGGTTGTTCTACCGGCAGTGACTCGTACTGATTTCTCACAGACACCTGTCCAAAATTCTGATCCTGGACATAGGCCCTAGCCTGCAATCTCCTTCCCCTTACAACATTAGACCATCTGTCATCTACAATTCCCCCATTTCCTTCCCATCCCTCCTTTACACCTACTGTATCCTGTACATTATTTGAGGGAGGCCTACTTTCCTTCCGGTCCTCTGAAAGAATCCTAATTATCTCCCTCAAACTCTCCAACTTCTCCCTCATACTCCTTAATGCCTGGCCACACCCACAATTCTTACACTTGCACTGCGTAGCCATTATTTACGGAATAGTGGGAAGAAAAGGAAAAATAAAATAACTTATTCTGTGCAAATAAAAATGAAAGGAAAGAAAAATTGCCTATAAAAATGAAAGGAAAGAAATATTGTCTAGGATAGTTCACAAAGATCACACAACAAGGTAATTATATAAGCTAATACTACACTCCAGTACTACTTACTTGCACACATTTTTTTCTACAACACCCTAACAGAATGAAAATTGCTGTTAATTACTGAAAATCGAATGTGATACACAAGAATTAGGTCTACACAATTGTAAACTGTAGTTAAGTCTACACTAATTAATGCAACAGAATTCCAGTAAGAGAGTTAATACAGATACAACAGATACTATAGATACTACAGATACTATAAATCCAAACCAAACCAAACCCCATGGCACTACAGCCTTTGAAGGGCCTCGGCCTACCAAGCGACCGCTGCTCAGCCCAAAGGCCTGCAGATTACGAGGTGTCGTGTGGTCAGCACGACGAATCCTCTCGGCCGTTATTCTTGGCTTTCTAGACTGGACTGGTACTATACTACACAAATATTTCACAGTAATAGAATAACCACACTACAATGATTTTAAACTATGTTCAGACGTATCCTAATTATAATCAATAGGTTATTACTAGGCACAAACTGAAATGAAAATTACAATTAAAGTTTGAAATTCGCAACACTACGCAAAATAATAGAATAAGCACTCTAACTACAACAGTTTAATAACTACGTCCAGATGAATCCTAATTACAATAGGTTATTATTGAGCACAATATGGAAAGTAAAATTGCAATTAGGCCTAAAGTTTGAAATTCACAAGAACTACCGTACCCAAGGATTACCAACAAGTTAAACGCGTAGACAGAAGATTATTTCTTTAGTATTACTTTATCCTACTATGCTCTAATAGAACTGAAACCTTGTGTTTGGTTAAATACATACGTATCAAAAGGATTGCCCTACACAAAGAAAAACACGAATATAACACGCAAGATACTATCTAATATACCTTATCTTCACTACAATTCTCAACTGAAATGGGGTTATGTGATTATTACAGCTGGTGGATTACTATATTTTTCCTACTCCATGGGACGGAGAATAAAAGTGTCCTTAATTAGGCCGACTGAAAAATACGAGGTTGTCAACAATAATTTCTCAAAAATATTTGTGTCAAAACTACTCCTACTACTCCAGGGACTTGAACTGTAATTACTGGGATATATGAACTTTATTATTATTAGCTAACCGCTCATAAATACTGAAAGATCGAGGGAGTGAAATATAAATTACAGATACTTTAACTACATAGTCAGAACTACAAATGATTAGAATACAAGATCAGCTGATTTTTATTTATATTTACTTGACTACACTATTCAATACACCCTTTGTTCACGACTGTAGCCAACAATGCAAGATTTGAATATGAAGAGTGACAATAATCAATAACAATACAACGACTGTTAACCATTACCATGTAATCTCTTTAATTTCTTTTTAAATGGAAGTTTACAGGCGTATCGTGTTTTTCTAATGTAGTAAATTATTACCTTCACGATAGTTTGAACGGATATCTGTATGAAATACTGGAGAAGTTTTGGCGGAAGTTACGATACTATTCCTTATGATAATCTGCCTTTGTAAGTATTATACCAACGAACCTACAGATATTTACAAATATTTTTAAAGTTAATATTATTACCTAAAGTATTTCCTAAACATAAATTCGAAACAAGGTACACGTAGCTAGCCAACTTAACCTAGAAAATGTAATTTACTGAAGACCAACTGAAATACTCGTTATAAAATTTAAATAAATATCACTACTCCCAATTTCTACCAACAAGCACTAAACACCACTATATAAATAGCACTAAATGAATCACAAATACACAAAATTAAGCTATGTCAATAGGTTTTAACTACTTTATCACCACAATAATGCAAGAGCTCTCTCAACAGCCAACCGTTCTCAAGCGCATGCAACAATGCAATCTTGCTTCTTTGGGTAATTCCTAGAACTTTCGGTTAGCATTTTGGAATCTTTCCTTGTCGCATCGTAGCATGGTATCAAGAGTTAGACTCCCGACACCTAATCCCAGCTTTATTAGAACCCTACATCTTGTTATAGTTGTCACTGAAATTTGCTACAGCATTAAATACTCCGACTCCAGACGACACTGTTAACAGTCTCATTCGTATTTTGTCCGGCCTTACAGTCATTTTTTTCAGCAGATCAGAGTGTGCCAAGTCCCTAAAACCTGGCTTTATTATTTCCACCACAGCAAGAAAATGACTCAGTGTATGGTAATAATCTTTCCCAGTTATCAAGCTGCTATTATATTTGCAGCAGCTTCCAGGACCTCCCGGACAAAATCCATGGTAAGGCTCTTCATTTAAGGACAGTGTGTGAAAATACAGAACGCACACTGCTCTTTTCATAGCTTCCAAACTTTGCAAGTTTTGCCTGATTGTCAGGCCACAGCAGTTTTGAAAGTGGTCTATAGTTGACTCAGTCTGTTTTTTCCAGTGAGTGGCTTGCCATCTGACAAATTTTGTCCCCTCATACTTGCCTTCAATCGCTTCAGTCGTGAACCCATCATTTTCTGCACATGGCCCTGGCATTCCAGCTTATTTATATATTATATTTATACGGTTTGAGAGAATTCACGCCATTATATGCCTTGCTATCGCCATCTCCTAAATTATTATACATCCACCATTATGCCATTGGACGGAATGCTGAAAACTTTTTCTCACACTTGATATCTCCATCGCCCTATTTGAACCCTCATAGTTGGCAGCACAATCCTGTTGATGCCCACGTTCCATTCTCAGTGGACATGTACAGTACTTGGACATTATGTACACACATATTACTTTTCCAGTGTCAATACTAATAGCTGTTACTACTTCATTATGTGAGGTATGTCATCTCGTTTGCCACGTACAATCCAGGGCTACAGTGAGGTCACGAGGATTATCACAGTCATTTGCCACTACTGCTTCTTCAACTGAATTTTTTTATAGTTTGTAACGCTACGTCTTCTACAGCTGAACCTATTACATAGTTATAGTCTTCAAATTTAGCAGGTGGAAACGGTAAATTTAGAACACCTCAAAGTATATCTGCAGCTGAATTTCCTTTTCCAATGTAGCAAAGGCCATATATTAGTCTAATATTCACACTGTACACGTTTCTTTGTTCAACTCTCACATTCACATTTACAGCTGGTGAATTTTAAAATTTAATTGAATATTTGCAATATTTACAAACCATTTCCAGCTCCTCTGTAATCCCTATACGATTATCTACAATTATTTTAGGCCACTGCTACTGCACTGTTTACACTACACATGATCACTTAGAATAGAAAAACGAATGAATAATTCAATTATTTCTTTGGTTTCATTACACTTATTAGGATTTTGTACACTTCCGTGAAGCACTTTTAGCACAAGACCTATCTGCATCATTAGCACAGGGCATGTTAGTCTGGCACCTCAACTTGTGATTGTAATGCACCTTCACTTACACTACTAGTTACTTTAGCATTCTCCTTAAAAAAAAAATTTCTCACCTCTAGGCATACTGAGCCAAAGAAATAATGGTCTAACAATATACATACCACACACTGAACAACAAAGATGACAATTTGGCAGGAATATGTACAAGCTTCCACCCGGTTGGCCAACCACAGAGGATAAAATTTTCCTAAGTGTAAAACTTCCTACAGAAGTGGAAATATTCACACTGATCACACACTGAAACCTTAGTGATCACCCCGTCGGCCACGGTGGCTACCAGGTGACAACATTTAATGTATGAGTTATTTTAAAAATTAACAATAATCATTTCATGTATCATACAAAAGTTATTGTCATTTTAATGCAGAGATTCCAAAGTTAATTTCCTATTTTTAAAAATAAATTTGATTAATTGACCCTGTATCTCAATTCCGGGTCCCCTTAACCCTCCAGTACACGCGCAGTGGCTTTTCGACCGG
Organism: Anabrus simplex; assembly: GCF_040414725.1. NCBI lineage: Eukaryota > Metazoa > Arthropoda > Insecta > Orthoptera > Tettigoniidae > Anabrus > Anabrus simplex. The sequence goes on along the minus strand of NC_090269.1, from coordinate 432,578,446 downwards.
CGAATTGTTATTTTCTTGTTTCAGTCCAGTGAGCAGTTATCTCACCAGTTTCGCCTTTCACCTTATGTGAGCTTGGGCCTCTCCCTTCCGATCTATTACAACACTTAACCGTCATTTCGATGTCTGCCAGACCTGGGAATATTTTAGTTACTGTGCGGTGCTTTCAACCGCGTGCATATAGTAGTGTGTTCCGTTGTGACGGTCAGCTGGGTTGTGTGGTTTAAACTTTCAGTGAGATTGGTTCTCTTACCTTACACATGGTTGTAACTTAAAATGGATCCAGAAGAAGTGAATAGGATAAATAACTTGCTCGACAGTGTTGAAAATGAACGTAGACTGAATTAAGCCCAACCTAGAGACCAATTTGCTGCCAGAAGGAAACATTTATAGAAGACAATGAAGATGAGAGTTTAATGTTATATTCAGAAGAGGAAGAAGACAATGCTGACAATGACACAGAACAGAGTGAACATGACACAGATACAGAAGTTTCGGCTGATACCGAAGAAGATTATGGAAATGAGGATAACTGTGTCAGTCTTGAACTCCCTCCTTGCCCACCTCAGTGTACTGGAAGATACTTACCATTTAAGTGAAGCACGCATTGCAGCTCTTATCGGGGCCGAGTGACGAGACTTAACATCCTACTACACATCCCTGGCCCGAAACTTATGCCTCGAGATGTTGCATCTCCTGTAGATGCACGGCAATTGTATTTACCTGACAGTATGCTGCGTAAAACTGCAAATTTTAAATATTTGGATCGAAAAACAACAGGATAAATACAGTAGACCACGTGTTGCTTCAAGCACAAATATCATTGCAGTCAAAGCTGCGATTGGTTTACTTTATTTAGCTGGGGTACTGAAGTCATCAGATCAGAAGTTGAGAGTCTTACGGCCGCGAGATGGAAGTGGGGTTGAGCTTTCTCACAGCAGAGATTTCAGTTTTTACTCCGAGATTTACGGATTGACAGTATTACTGATAGAATAGACAGACAAAATGTTGATACATTCGCAGCTATCAGGAAAATATTCGAGGATTTCATTTACCGTTTCGAAACGAACTATTCTCAGAGTGAATATGTAATGATAGATGAAATGTTGGAGGCGTTCGGTGGAAAGTATCGCTTCCGACAATACATTTCTAATAAGCCTGCAAAATATGGACTGAAGATATTAACCCAAACAGATTCCGGAACATTCTACACGCACAATATGGAAATATATGGCTGGAAACAACAAGAAGGTCCCTATAATGAGAGAAATAGTGGCAAGGATGTGGTTGAAAGGCTCATTCAGCCAATTTCTGGATAATGTCGAAACGTAATTGTGGATAATTGGTATATGTCTGTACCATTAGCCCATAGTATGCTAGCTTTTTTATTTTTACAATTTGCTTTACGTCGCACAAACACAGTTAGGTCTTATGGCGACAAAGTAAGCTAGCTGGCCATAGGTTAACTATGGTAGGAACTCTTAAAAAAGAGAAATTCCTCTTCTCTTTTACAAGCCAAAGACAGGCCATGTCAAAGCAGTTTGTTTGGTTTTGGAAATGTAGGAAAATTGCTATCAGATGTACCCAGGAAGAACAAGGTGGTTTTGGTGTTGTCAACTAGGCACAACAGTGTTGAGATCACAAAGAAACTGGTGATGCTCGAAAAGTAGAAATGCTCACTATTTATAATCACACAAAGGGACGAATGGACGTTTTTGACAAGACAAAAAGTTTCATGCATAATTCGCTGATGGCCTCTCGTCCTGCTTACACACTTCTAAATGTAGGAGGGATTAACAGTTTCATTATTCTGCAAACAAAGTATGATATGAGTAGACGTGTATTTCTGAAAACCTTTTCAACCGAACTGTTCAACGAATATTTACAGTATCACCTCAATCTAGACTGTATACCCGCGGTACGAAGCAGAGACTTCAGGACATACTTCGACCGCAGCTGGTTCAAAAGTGACCTGAAGAAAGACCCCTACACCCTGGAAGAAGAAACGTTTGTGACAAGACCAAGAACCGGAAAATGAATACTACTTGCCCAACATTTAAAGATGCAGCTTGAGAAGAGAAGAAAATGATGATGACATAATTAGTATGAACCAAGCAGCTCTCACTGCTATGAAACAGACCTGACATGATTACAAAGTGTGAAAACAAAGAGTATTTGTTACAATATATGCATTTTGAAGCTGAATAAACTGAATGGACAAGGACACATTTTGCTAAGATTTACTCTACATATCTACTATAGGTATCTAGTTTTCTGAGTTTTGTGTATTTACACCGTCTATATAAATGCTACCTTTAGTGGAAAAGAATATATATGACTTTAACGACAGATGTAATAACTTTTGTGATACTGGTGTTCCATTGGTGATTAATTATATGTAAATAAAAATAAATGGCTACGTACTGAACCGTATCACTTGTTCACGGTCCAATAATCAGTATAATATTAATCTGCTTACTCAATTTATTCATTATTTCATCAGCCTGTAAATTTCAAATGTAGTGATAAGTAGAGACCCAAACTCCGTGTTTTAGGAGTCGTCCCCACAGAGCTAGTAGAGGACCGAGGGATTATTTGAGAAGACCCCAGAATAAAACGAACGTTTAGTTCAAATTATTTGAAACCAACAGGCGAGGGAGAGAAACCAGATGGTGAGAGCGCGACAGAGCACATTGAATTTGTCACATGGAGCTACGAGTGCCTACGCCCCATAGAGAAATTCGAGCAATCCAGGCTTCATAGACAGTCACCTGTTCTTGCTATTTACACAAGAAAGCTTATTTAATTAATAGGAATTATTTAATATTAACTAACAAGAGAGCTTATTGTAACATGTATCAGGCAATACGATGTATGCAATGATTATTATATCACAACGGTGAGATCCATACAGATCTGATATTTTGCCTTTCAGATTAAAACGTCAGTTAAGGACAAAACGTGAGAGCCGGCTGGATCATTCCTCATTCTCAGTCATAATATTCTCTCATTGTGCCGTGCGTACCGATTGCTATAAACCTGGAGACCGCGTGCTTTGTCTAACTGCTTGAACAGAGTATTTGAACTTAATACTACGAGAACATAACTTGCTCATCCGAGTCTTGACTGCGAATGTAAAATAAACTCGAGTTGTAAATAGCTCATCCGAGCTTAGACTGCGAGTTCGAGCTTTGTTAAAATCGAATGAGTTCGCGGATTTTTAGTGCGGTTCACGCGGATTTATGCCTTATGAACTTGACTGTAACTGATTATTTCTTAACCGTTATGGGCTCTAGTTTTAACGAACGAATTTAACATTAGGAGATTTGTCAACTGATCTCGCCCAGGTCACATCACCGTGCGTTATTACGTACAAGTCAAATATAAGGAAGAGTGTTCGTTTATGCAGCTGCCAGTTCCAGAACGACTCTAAGCTCAAGCAAGAAGCAGATGGCATCGCAGAGAGCAGTCCAGGGAATCGAGTGCCGGTGTTCCAGCCTGACGTCTACGGCAACATGATGGCTTAAGTCAACCACGAATCCTGACTGGGAGCCGGAGGCGATGATGACAGAAAATCAGATGAATGAATCTACACTTTTAAAGTATGATATATAAAGTAAGCTCGCCTTGTGGCCTGTTTAATATTAACTTTTAAACTTGTATATGTTAATTTCCTTTACGTAATTTATATACCATATGCATATCGTTTTCAAGCTAAGTAATTCAACTTGCGGCTGACAATCCAATGTGTATTTTATTACCTTTGATCAGAAGGTTTGAGAGAATAGCAGTTTAGTGGTTATGTGTTGTTTTATTGAAATTTTCTGTAGCACATTCTGTCCGGTGCAACTTTAGGAATGTCATGATCCTTTATTAAATTTGAGGTAACACAACCTCATATGTTTTTGCGGGGGTATAGACAGATTATCAAGTAGTTAATGCTAGGTTGTGCATGATGCATGATTTTACAGCTTGGAGATATTAAATTATTTACCACCGTTGTAATGAGCTAAGTTCCTTAATAGTTACGCAACAGACCGACACGTAGCCGAAGGTAAGATGTGAACCTAGTGGTGACAGATTTTTGAGGATGGAATGCGCCTACAGTTTTGAGTATTGCCGTTGATATAGTTGTGTTTTGGTCCCGAGACGACTACTTTGAGAGGCCAAGAGCTTGCCGAGATACGAACCTGCATATCGAGAGATAAGAAGCTGGTAGCGCTGATAAATATTCGTGTTAGGTCTAATATTTTGTATGAGTAGCCAATAACAGCTTGGCTTACGTCGCACCGATGCAGACAGGTCTTATGGCGACAATGCGATAGGAAAGGCCTAGGAGTTGGAAGGAATCGGCGTGGCCTTAAATAATGTTCAGCCCCAGCATTTGCCTGGTGTAAAAATGAGAAACCATTGAAAACAATTTTCAGGGCTGCTGACAGCGGGGCTCGATCCAAGTGACTCCCATATGCAAGCTCACAGTTGCGCGTCCTTAACCACATGGACAACTTTCCCAGTGTACAGTTTTCTTGGTATGCTATAATGAGATTTAAAAGATAACTCTATGGGAAGGAAATTGACGGCATCACCGAATGTAACAACTGTCGTCAGAAGTGGGATAGCCTTTGGACAATTCGTGACCGTTAAAATATAGTAGGATATAAGGAAAGTAATACAAGGAATAATGGCTTTGATGAGAGTTCGAACTACTTAAAAGTTACTGATCTGAAGTGCGAGCTGGAAGAACGTGATGAGGATATATCGCGAACCAAGGTCGGGTTACGTTCATAACTTCGGGCAGCAACAGAAGCAGAATGTTAGGATACAATTAAAGACATTTTTGAAATAGTGGGCGATGCTAACAGATTTTGCACAAATGTTAGAAGTTCGTAGAAAGTTTTAAAAAGAAGCCGAAAACTTAAGTTTACTGGAAAAAAATTGCAGACTGTTCTCAGAAAAAACTGAGAATTATAGCGTTAGAAAGTAAGCTTACTGAAACTGATCAAGGACTAGAAGAAATACAAACTGATGTAGAGCGTAAAACAACGACTATATACTCCAAGCAATTCCAGACAGTGAGCAATCTACATTCAATTATCTGGTGGCCCGATTAGAGATGAGATACGGTGATAAATACCTGCAAAAAATTTACCATAGTCAACTTCGTAGCAGACACCAAAAATTTGGCGAGGCACTACAAGAATTTGAGGCAGACATTGCGTGCCTTACTCGTACAGCTTATCAGTCAGCTCCAAACGATTTCATAGAGTAGCTATAATTAAGTAGAGTCTCTTGTGATGGATATATCCGACCTGGAACTGCAACGAGCTCTTCGTCTGGCATACCCAAATACGTCAGATGATTCGTGCGATCGTGCATTTTCATTCGAAGCTGCTATACAGACCTCGAATCTACAGGGGCAGCTTCGACGACTGGATGAAGAGGAGCCTCTAGACGAAAGGGTAGAGAGGATTGTTTTGAAAACTCAATCCAACGAGGATAGACAACCTCGAAGGCAGGAGATTTGCTGTTGGGTCATATGCCGCTTCCATAAAGACTCAAAGTTTTAGAAAAACTAAAAAGGACCAGTGCTAAAGGGTGAACAACGCGTGTCAGCTCTGCTGCCCCGAGAAAGGTGGTACATGCCATTTAACTTGTGCATCAGTAAGAAAGTATCTTTGTCGACTGATCGTCAATGGTTTGGCTCGTACTTTGCTTCCGGATACCGGTGCCCCACCAACGTTGTCAAGAAGGACACCGTAACAGGAGACCTGAAACCTACAAGAATTTATTGAAAACCAAAACCGAAGACCCAGTGAATGTATGGCGAGAAATAATTCAACATCGGCCTGAGGAGCAAATTGATAGAACATCCAGTAATAGTGGCTGATGTCACAGAAGACGTTCTTCTTCGGATGGATGTCATGACTAAATTTGAACTCACTTTCGATCTGAAACGAGGATGCTTGAAATTCGTCAATGAAGAAGATATTCATCACGGATAAAGCAGTCCAACCATTCAAATAGTTGGAAGTACAGACGAGATACTTCTTCACAGAAGCGATAATGCGATCGTGGGTAAAATGGATACAGACCGAGAAGTGACGAGAATTGTCGAGCCCGTTGCCGAAGAGGAAATCTGCCCAGGAGTATTGGAGGGAATAGGTGTTGTAAATGCTAAGGGGCCTACTCCAATCAGAATGATGAACCTAAACGATATCCCAGTATCATTGAAGAGAGGCACTCAGGTGACCTGTTATAATCTGGTATCATCCATTGTTTGTGGGAAGACCACGATGGATACCCAGTATATCCATCACCTTTCAAAATTCACTGAGATCTCGGACATATTAAGCTGACACAGGATCAAAAGGCCAAAGCCGATTAAATTTTGTTCAAATGTCAAAATGTCTTCCCAATCAAGAACTGTCCGTACGGCAGGACGAGTGTCATGAAACATAAAATAAACACCGGAAATAAACAACCGAACAGACAGCACCCACAACGCTCGCTACTATCAAGACGAGATGAGGCTGAGAGAATTGTTTGTGACAGGTATAAGCAGTGTGTCACTGAACCGTCTAGTACTCCCTGGACGTCACCGGTGGTTTTATCGAAGAAAAAGGACGGGCCGACAAGATTCTGCGTGGACAAGCGGCCGTTGAACAGCAAGTGATAGACATCCATTATCCAGGATAGACGACAGTCCAGACACATTGTCTGGATCTCAAGTGCTCTCCACTCTGAATCTGAAATGTGGATATTGGCAAATAGAAATGAAGGCCAAAGATAGACACAAGACAGTGTTCTCAATTGGTACGCGACTTAAGCGCTTCACGGTTATGCCTTTGGGTCTGTGCAATGAAAAAACTACGTATGAAAGACTGGTGGAAACAATACTGCCAGGTCTGTCGGGGGATATCTGCCTTCTTTACTTCCATGACGTCACCTATCGAACCTGGAGGAAGTCTTTAAGCAACTGCAGGAAGCCAATATGAAGCTCAATCCAAAGAAATGCCAGCTCTTCCTGAAATGTGTCAGTTATTTGGGAGATATCATTTCCAAATACGGTGTAGCCGTAGATCCAAAGAAGATACGTGCAGTAGAAGAAAGGCCTGCCTCCAGAAATATACATGAACTTCGGAGTTCCTAACAACTATGCTCCTCCTACCGATGTTTCAAGTCTGAATTTGCCAACATAGCTCAACGGAGAACAGGATGATTGGAAAACACGTTTCTTAATTTGTAGCCGACAACCAACGTGACTGGGATGAACATTTACCATTAATATTAATGGCATATGGGTCTCCGGTCCACGAAACGACAGGACAGATTCCAGCTTTTGTTCTCGTCTGGGAGAAGCTACGTTTACCCTGCGATCTGAAGTTGGGTAATAGACCCTGCAAGCACCAGATGGCTGGGGATGACTATGTGAGATGTTGGAGAGAAAGGATGGGTCAGATTCACGCCCTCGATCGAAGAAAAACGGAAGCTACTTGTGACCGAATGGAACATGCTTACGACGCGCAGCTTAGGAAGGCGGATTTGGTGTGCTCCTGAAATACACAGAGGCGGTGAGGTCTGCCACCGAAACTCCAACGTTCATGGGATGGACCATACGAGGTGTTAAAGACTTTATATATCGAAATCCTAGACTTCACTGAGGAATGCCAAAGGTGGTGCACTTCATTCGGTTAGCACCATACGAAGGAGTAAGTTCGTTGACTAACGGGTAATCGAAGACTGGTTGCGAACTGATCCAGGTCGGAACAATCTTAAGGAGGGGCAGTATTATGAGTCAAGGAGTAGTAATAACTCCCTCAGCTTGACTAGGAGACAAGTGACGAACGCTAAGTGAAGAAGCAAGAAGAGACAGAGTGTGCAGCGAAAGTGAGAATAATATTTTATCTGTTGTTGTTGAATGTCATGCTGAATGCCAGGGCAAGGAATGTTATGTACTCATGAATGAATGAAGACTCGGAAATTGTTCTATGTTATTTTGAGTAAAATTATTAGGATTAGCATGAATATGTGTGTGTGTTTGTACAGCATACTTGGAAATTTGGTAATGAGATTTACAAGGTATGGTGCCATACAGATTCCTACGCAAAGGAAATTCACGTACGTTACCGGTTCCCATGAATGCAACAATACATATTGTGCTTGTACATTGTTATCATACCAGTGTAGCATTCTATTATGTCACAATTTGGTCATATCTAAGTACATAGCTTTCATGTGTGATCAAATATAGAACAGTAGAATTATACAAAGAAGTTTATACGCACTACCACGTATTACATCAGTCTATGTCTTAATAGCTTTCTTTAGCCCAGGCGGTATTGAGCCCTTACTGAAGTGCTCATTTAATTAATCAGTCATTTATTCAAATGTACAGAGAATATTTCATTTTATTAAGTACTAGTATCTGGCACGAAGCATCTTCATTCAGCAGCACATGTCGAAATTTCTGCAGGGAGCTAGGAGCTCAGGTTTGTTTGCTTGCCAGCTAAGTTTGGAAGGTGGAATTTCGACATGACGCACAAAAAGGGAACAATAGAACTCGAACGGACAACATTTCGGATGTCCGGGCGAGAGGCTAGGGTCGCTTATAAGAGATGTTTGAAGTAACCGTCAGGTACGCGAAGTGTTGAGCCAATTAAACGATAGAGCTACCGTCGATATGGCGAGGCATTGGTCTAGGGAAGAGGTGGTCCCAATCGAGGATACAATGTCGTCTTCGAGGACAAGTTAATAAAAACGATGACCGTGTCAGTTAGTTACCGTACTATTCGGCGAGATTCTGTGCAGGTAACATCGTAAGAAGAAGTTTTTATTTATGTGAGTGATCGTGTGGGGACTCGTAAGATTTTGTTGGAAGATGCTCAGTCTGCATTTAATATACTAAATTTTTCTAATACTGGGAGAATGGCACTTAACTTATGATTATCAAAGGGAGAGAACAGTTCCATTTAATCATTTCAAAAGGCATAGTAGCCTTCATGGGTAATAGTTTTCCGAGGGCATAAGCTTTACAATTTCCATTCCAGCCGTTCATAAAATTGGAAATATTTGACCCAGTTACGGGAGTAGGTAACAGAAACGGTTCCGCTACTGAATGGAAACTGGTTTCACGGTGAGTAGAATTTATCCCCGGCTGTAGTATTCTAGTTACCGGCAGGTTGATCTTGACCTAGTTTCTATATCATGAACGAGGGGATGTTTTAGACGACATCCGGAAGCAGAAGCAGCAACGGAAAATACGACATCACCTTTCTACCCCTCGATGGAGACAAAAGGACTGATCCAAGTCTTTTCTGAAGGCAGCATCATCATCGATATGGCTGGCTAAAAACAAGATGGGGTTGGCTGTCTCCTGAAGACGGGCGGCCACAAGTCAAGATAACAGATGAGTACACAGTTTTAATGTAATTATGTGAGTGTGAACGTGTTTAATGTTGCAAAAGGGGATAGGTTAGTTTAATATTTAATTTCTGTAGATGAAGCTTTGTTTGGAAGGACTACATCCTATTTAAAGTAAATGATAGGAAGCTTCTTAATGTAAATATAATTGTAAAATAAATGTGGACTGCTTGCAAGAGGTTGCAGCTTGCTTTCTTACATTTTATTCTGACTTATTTAGCTGAGTGGTTAGCGTCATTTCTTTTACAATTCAGTTTCTTATTTTAGCCTTATATATATTTTTTTTTGCTTTGTTTGAGACACAGTATACGTCTCGGGGCTTAATTGCAAATGTAAATAAGGATTCAATTTAAAGTCAGGAAGGACTAGATTGAAGTATTATTAATGGGAGCTTAAAGTGTACGGAAACATGCCGTTATGTTTTCTGGGATTTATTGCATGATGTGTGAATGAGAGTGTGTAAGACGGTGGAGTGTGGATCCACGAAGTTGTTAGCATCATCTTCACAACTATTTTGTATATCTAGGTTGTAAATTAGTAATTGATTCACGAGTTCCACAAACGTTGTTTCGTATTTCGAGTTCCGACTATTAGAATAAAATTTCTGTAAAGGTTAATATTATTATTAATTTATTATTACTATCAATATGAGTTTCTCTCGATATTGGATTGAGATATTTCAGTAACTTTCCGATGTTCAGACATGATCGATTGTCAATGTGGCAATTTCTTAGTTTCAGTTTATCATACTTATCACAGAGTTGGCCACTTTATTATTCATGTTTACTTTGAGCAAGAGTACTTTGATTTGTGACCATCACAGTCATGTTTCATTCATGCGAGCGCATGTTAGACGTCGTCCTTCATTTTTCTTCAGTTTTATGCAACTTTAGGACATGAGATATTATTTTGTGTGATTTTGAGTAGGAGGACGCGTTCCTCATCTGAAGGGCCTGCATTTTCTTGTTTATGTGACTTGCCTCGGGTAGACTGATGAGCAGCGTGTATAAACGATTGGACCCTGTGTTTTTGGTATTTGCTGCTTTATTTTGGGAGACATGAATCTCCACTTTGAGTCATTCCGCCACATGTTGGCGAGGGTGATATGTTTGTCTACCAAGGAGAGTTTTATTTGAGCGGCCTATACTTCATGATTTTATTGTTTCTGCCCATGTCACTATGGTTGTTGCAGTTGACGAGAGTTTATATCGCGACGTTTTGTTCGTATTTTATTTTACGATATAACCGCGCTGAGGAATATTTTGTGTCATGTAATCTCTTCCAGGATACAACGTTGAATTAGGTATTGAAAGGTAAAGCCTACTCTGTCTTTTTTGATTTTTGTGACTTTGTGTCATGTAATTTCATTTCAGGAACCCACGTTAATTTTTGCGTGATATTGTAAAGTCCACCACTTTATTGACTTTGTGTCATGTAATTATTTTTCAGGAACTAGGTAAGAGACCTATGTGTTATAATACATCGAGAACTTCTCTGCTCATGTTCAGTCTATAAAATCCCGTGCTATGCATCCCTATGCATTCTTCACAGGTTTGCTGAAATTAATGATATTAATACCTTAATATTATACTTTTGTCTTGTATGTTCTCCCCATTATTGACTTTTGTTCCCCTATTTGGTCCTCATCTGCTATCACAAACGTATCTCAATTGAACAATATTTTTAACTTTTTCACTTTCCTTATTAAGAACGGCAATCCTATTTTTAAGAACAAAACTAAATCTGACATTTTGGACTATCTGGGTACACTTGACCGGACAAGCTGTTTACAATTCTCCGATCCATGTTACCTCCATAAAATAATCAATGACTACACTAAACGTAATACTCTACCGGCATACTTCCCTATACACATACCCCCAACACGCAACCAGCACACTCATCTTGTATCCCGTCCACACCTAACCTTACAACAATGCTGTATCTTCCACTCACTAGCAGATATAGACATATTCAAACCATTCACATCCTTCAAACAAAAACTTAAAAGATTCCTTTGAAGTCCTCTCCAGGTTTCCATTTTCTTCCGTCCATCCAACCCTCGACCTTTCTTCTTGGTAATTTCCTTAACCAACCAATTATTGTTGCCATTGTTCTTACATTGTTATTGTAAATAATTGTTAATTTATGGATGATATTTAACATTGTTGTTTATATATTTTTTATCCTTTATACTCATTTATAATTATTATTAGTGTAATATGGCCCCCCCATGGGCTGTATCTAATAATTAAATCAATAAATATATGAATAAATAAATAAATGCAGTCACTGACAGTAATATTTATGAAAATAGTACATTTTAAGGAGAATGAGGACCATTACATCACTCATATGATCAAGAAGTAGAAGTAAATGCCTGCGGCCCCCTAGTTGCTGTATCAGGTTCATAAAATATATTTTTATAATTTTCCTTATGAATGTTTAATTAAATATAAACAATAACCCATTTCAATTGTGATAACAACATGATCAATGAAAATATAATGAGCCTAGATGGTTAGTACATTCCAGAAGAACAAATATCAATTAATTTCCAAACTTGTTTTCCACAAAAAAATTATCTACATAATTATTTCTTGAATACATGTTAATAGTTAAGGTTTATACAATGTGTTACTTTAAGTTTTTTGTTATAACAAAGGTCAACTTAGATTTAATGTGTTGAATTATCGTTCTCTTGCAATTTAATGATACGACAGATGGAGCCGTTCATCAATCCTGATGACAGATAGGACTATTAGCGTATCAGCATAGGCTGGATCCCACATTAAAAATATGTATTAAGATTGAAAGAATGAACCCTGAGTCTGGTTGGGATTCCTTTCCGTCACCTACACTTAGCATCAATTCTGCTCATGTTGCCATCTTGCTTGGCAAAGGAACAGCAACCAGAATTTCCATTTTCATTTTCAGTGAAGCATTCAAAGTAATTGCACTCACCTACAATGACATCAAAACAAATATTTTGTGAGGTAAATATCGAAACGTACGGGTATATATAGAGGCACTTCACACTTTTTGGGATATCAATGTATTTATCATTGCTCTAATATAACTGGATGTAAAGTTCAAGAAGCCAGCCCCATTATATAGGGGTAACGTGCTTGCCCCATATCCAGAGGCCCTGGGTCCGATTCCCAGCCGTATCAGGGATTTTTACCTGGATATGAGGGATGGTTCGAGGTCCGCTCAACCTACGTCATTGGAATTGAGGAGCTATCTGGCGGTGAGATTGCAGCCCCGTTCTAGGAGGCCAAGAATAACAGCCAAGAGCATTCTTCATGCTCACCAGACGACACCTTCGGGCTGAGCAGCGGTCACTTGGTAGGCCAAGGCCCTTCAGGGTTGTAATGACATGGGGTAAGATTTCAAAGTTTACAAACCTGGGATATCAGAATGCAGAGAGCAAAGCAGTTCTTAATGTCTTCCTCATTAGTGTCAAACCACTTGACATTATGTATTCTTGCCTTTTCCTATGTGCACCAAATAATTGTTCCGTACCATAAATATTTGTTTCCTGTGCAACGTGGGAAAACAAGTCCATACACACTACGAACACAGACATATCCGATACAAAATTATCTAAATATTTGTCTCTCTGTTCTCCTGACACCCCTAGAGAACCCATAAAGTGATTAACAATTGCCTGTTTATCACTATGACTAACCCACAACCCACTCACTATGTTTTGCTTTCGCACACAGAACATTAAATACGATTTCTCAGTAACTTGTGCCGGATGAACTGTCACTTTCACTTAGAATCTTTCCTTCATTATCATAATAAATGCTATCGCTGCCCTCCAAATCATTCTGAATAACTCAGCAACAGCATTGCTGTCACTGGCCTTTACTACACCTGGAACCGTGGCTAGGAGCCTAACTGACACCTAATGAAGAGTTTGTGCTTTCAGAGGCTACAATTGGGCAATGTATTATGTTACAGGTACTCAGAAAGAGAGCCGTAAATAAGCCACATTCCTGTTCTATTCGTAGAAGATCGCAAAAGGGAAACCCTTGCAGGGGTGATCAAAATATAAGCTAGTACGTACGACGCAGCGCGGGAATGTCTCTTCATTTGAGTTTAATTTTTTTTTTTCTATGGGGTTTACGTCGCACCGAAACAGATAGGTTTTATGGCAACGATGGGATAGGAAAGGCCTAGGAGTTGGAAGGAAGTGGCCGTGGCCTTAATTAAGGTACAGCCGCAGCATTTGCCTGGTGTGAAAATGGGAAACCACGGAAAACCATTTTCAGGGCTGCTGATAGTGGGATTCTAACCTACTATCTCCCGGATGCCATTTGAGTTTAAGGCCTAGCCAATGTTCGCATGAACATCACGTAAAATGAGTCGAGTGGATTGTTAAAACTGGACAGAATTTCCAAACATAAGAAACATGATCCCACAGTGCTACAGCCATGACGGGTACACCTTGGCCTACCAAGCTATCACCACTCAGCCTCAAGGCCTGCACATTATGAGGTGATTTCTGGTCAGTGCAATCAACCTTCTCAGCCTTAATTCTTGGCTTTTTTTTACCTGGAAAGCTATCTCACTGTCAGATAGCACTCCAATAGAAATCAGGTAACCAGTTTTTCGAACAACGTAAAAATACGAAACCGGACCAAAAATCGAAACCAAAGCCTCTGGGTGATAAGCAGGCATGCAGGACATATGGCTGACTACATGTCTATCTCACTCTAAGGTCAAGTAGATAGCAATGTACACCATATTTCTCGAGGATCAACAGCTGTTGTCATGAATTTGGTCATGTAAACTTGCTGACATTTTATAACTCAAAGTATCCACCTTTCAACAGTATAACTACCTAGAAAAGGTTTGAACCAGGGATCTTGGTCTCCTAAAGCTGCCTTCCACACAGAGGGAACTAGTGTTAGGGGTATCAAATATAAACTGTACTTACTTCTCTTCTTCTTTGAAACATGGTACAAGTTGATCAACAGTTTGTTCTTCTATGATAAGTTCATCCTTTACATCTGCTGAAGGCTATAAGAAATTCGGAAAGTAAATTAAGAAAAGTATAGTTAAGAGGTAACAAGAATAAAAATGTAAAAGGTGTCCCATATTCCTGCAGGAGGTAGTATTGGTCAACACAAGAATAACAATTCCTATAATTAAATATCAAAACAAATACCTGTTGAGATATGGGCCATCTTACCTGTGCTGAGTATGTATAGCATTCGGTGATGTAGAATGTCTTCCTGTTGAAGTTCATTGTCCATTTCTGATGGTTGTGTTTGCAGTGCACTGACTGTGGTACCAGTACAGTTGGGGTTGTGCTGCTAGTGCAGTAATGTATCAGAGCAAGACTGGACATTCTGTACAGAGTGAATGATTTAAATAGTGAAAGTGAGTCTTACTATTTCTTGAAGGAAATGGTGGACATAGTACTCCACTATGGGTTAGCTACAGTCCTATGTCATGTAGGCTGAAAAACATCAACAATTCCACATTCCTTCTGCAGTAATATTCCACAGGCTATTGTGGTGACTTGCAGACATGGGATCATTCACAGAAAGGAGAACAGATCCAACAGGAGTCACACAGTCCACTTGCTGGAGATGGAGAAGCATGTGTTGTGACTTAAGAAACATGATTCTTCAACAAGTTTGTGACGAACTGACGCTACTCATGATGATCACACACTTGCGTGGTCAGTTCTGCACAGTTAGTTACTTTATCCTTTTCTTATCCAACATGTGCAAGCTCTTAGGCGACCAGACAACTATGCCGAGATTACAGTTTTGCCACTGGTTTCTAGCTAGGACACTGAAGATGCACAGTTCACAGACAGCATTTTATTTACTGAAGTCACAGGATTCACATGAGATGGCATATTAAATTACCAGAACACATCCATGCAGTCAGAAGTAAATTCTCGAGCAATCATGGAGAGAATGCTTTAGGTTTGCTTCAGTGTCAATGTGTGGGCAGGAATCATGGGTGACAGGCTCGTAAGGCTACAAACATTAATCGGTGCTGAGTATCATCAATTTCCATACCTACAATGAATTAACAGCTCTACTGGGGAACTTTACCCTTGCAGAAAGACAATTTCATTCATGAAAGAGCAATACCCCAATTACTATACCTTGTGCAACAGCATCAAATCCAAACATTTCATGGGTGAATAATTAGTTGAGGAGATACCAGTAACATAATTTCCCCATTCACTTGCCCTGAATCCTTTTCATTTCTGGCTATGGGAACACTACATACATGGGTGTAAGCCCAACTTATCCACAACATGCATGTTACAGGGGCATTAACAATTCACGCAAAAAAATCCGCGAGCAGCCAGGTATGACCTCAAGAGTTCATGGTTCACTGACAAGAGGGTCTAAACCATGTATAAGGATGCATGGTAACCACATGGACCATCTCCTTAGTGACTACAGCTACGTAAAGAAATGATGGTTATCAGATGACAGATTGGCCCATATCTCAACAGCTGACAAAATAAATTTCATACTTCTGCAATATATAGAGTATTTTACCATCAATGTCAAAATTTGAAAAATGGAAATGAACCAACAAGAATTGTATCGTGTCGTAATTGCACCATAGTGGTTAGCGCTATTAGCTGCCCTCCTGGGAGGAATGGGTCTAATTCCTGGTACTGCCAGAGATGTAAGAATAGCAGGAAGGTTGGTAGGTGGTGAAAATGGTATATGCAGCTCCCCTCCATTGCAGGTGCACCTGAAAAGAGCTGCACCACCTCGGGCCAAGGAAACAAGTTTACTTATAATACAGCAACATGAAAAATAACACAATAGGATAAACATAATGAGAGAAGAGCACAGGAAGAGGGAAAAATGGAAAAAGACAAGGACAATCCCAACATCCTGAAAGGAGCTGCACCCCCCTGGGGTGAGGACACGAGTTTATTTATAATACAAGAACATGAAAAAGAACACAATAGGAGAAACATAATGAGAGGACAGCACAGGAAGAGGGAAAAATGGAAAAAGACAAGGACAATCCCAACATCCTGAAAGGAGCTGCACCCCCCTGGGGTGAGGACACGAGTTTATTTATAATACAAGAACATGGAAAAGAACACAATAGGATAAACATCAGAATATCATGTTGTCTTCATCCTATTGTGTGTCACATTTTTGTACCTTGCCATTACTTGTGTTACCACAGAAGAATTTGATCACCAACCAAACACACATTGGATCTCATATCCCATGTCGTTGACTTGCCTACCATGTCGAAGTTTATTCTGCAAATGATCAGTAGTAGGGAATTTTCTTTGACTCTACAGAATGTTTCATCAATATTTACTGAAGTTATAACATTTTTACTCAGATTCTAAAGGACTATGTGCTCACCTTGCAGTCTAGGGATAGCAAGGCTGCACTGCAACCTCAGGACCTCGGGTTGGATACGTTCCAAGGTTAAGGAACTTTACATCGATCTGAGGGACGGTTCAAGGTCTACTCAGCAATTAAGGAGCCAACTTACAGCGAGATAGAGATCCCAGTCTAAAAAATCGAGAATAATGGCCAAGAGGAATTGTCATGCAGACCACACATTATCTCATGGACTGCAGGCTTTCGGGTGAGCAATAGCCCATTGGGGCTATATCTCCACAGTGCTTTTGCTTGCTTTTTGTGTTGGGAAGTTCAGTCCAAATAGAAACCATTTTAACAATACATAACAGCAAAGCTTCAAATAACAGTCTATAGTAAATTTACACTAATATCAAAACAGCATAACTTCATCATGCTTGAAGCCTACATTTTAAGGTCTGTGTATAGATATCAGTGGCCCTGGCAGACTGGCATGTAACAGCACTGTATTCTTACAGGATCTGGATGTATTGGGAATGCTAATACCTCAGTCATTTTCATATTGACCAAATCGAGGATGGGACTGAGTCACAAAATACATGGAAAAAACTTGTTCTAGACAACATCAAAACTTCATTGTTTGAACTTTATCTCACCAGACAGGGATTTAATAATAATGTTATTGGTTTAAGTCCCGTTAACCACATTTGAATGGATTTTGGGAGATAGTGAGGTGTCGGAATTTTGTCCCCCAGGCATTCTTATACGTGCCAGTAGATCTACCAAAATCAGTCTGACTTAAGTGAGTACATTCCAATAACATCGGACTGATCCACGATCGAACCTGCGAAGTCGGGCTCAGAAGGCCAGCTCTCTACCATCTGAGCTACTCAGCCCAGGAGAGATCAGGCCACAGCCCTACATTGTGCAAGAATTAAGGCTGCAGTAACTTCTGCTCTCTACACCTGCATCCCAACAGCTAATTTCCAATCGTGACAATAATATCATGAGATTGGACTGAGCAACTGAAGGAACTAAGTCGTATGTGACAAGATTTTTCACCATGAAGTTTCCCAGAACAAGAATTACTACCAACCGTATGCTCTGCAATGGGAAATGTAATACATAGCATGTACTGTGGTACAAACAGCAAAAGAACTCACTAATTCAGTTCTGCAATAATGAGCGATTTCTTTTGTGAAATGGCCATTGGCTGCAATAAATGTCTCCCTTTCTGTGCCGACATTTGGTTGTGATAAGTGGAACATTATAAAACTGCACAGAGGGAAAACATTACCAGTATAGCCTGAGTAAATGAAATTGAAGATCATTTTCACTTTAAATTATGTTACCTTCAGCTATAATGGAACATGCAGTACTCTTCCACCATGATCTTGAAATCTGCTGAAAAAGTGAAATCAACTTCCTCTTTAAATACATTCTCACTACAAATTTTACACTCCATTCTGATAAATGGTACCTGTGTATCTGTCACAGAATTGTCAATCCGTGGCATAGCTCATACTGAGCCACATTTAATTACATTTAACACTCAGCCGAACTACAAGGTGAATGTACATGAGGGAGTTGGGAATAAGGTTTAAACATCATGTTCTCTTGATATAAACCAATATGAATGAGAGCCTGGGATTGAGAGGAAGTCAGCATTTCTGCCCTTGGCTATGAATCGGTCTTGAACCAGTCCACAGTTTCAGGCAAAGAATACTTAACCTTGCTGGGAATCAAACAAGAGCAGTGTAGGTAAGATGAAGGTGCTTTATCTCAGTTATTTTGACAGTTTAAGCTATCCCTGGGAAAATTGCATGAATAAACTGTTTCAATATCAGCAACTGCCCTAAGTTTTCAATAACACTGAACGACATCCAGGAAGCAGTCATCATGAATATTGTGGGCACCGTCAGTGAAATGTTACAACGTGCAAGAGATCAGCCACACTACCACCTACATGTGTCGTTCAAGGGAAGGAGAAGACAATGAAACCCCTTTAGAAGTACCATTTAAAAGTTGTAGAGTTTGTAGTTCTGAATCAACCCTCAAAGTTCACTAATTAAAAGAGTAGGATATCAAAAAATTTCACTTCCAATATATACTGTTAACACTGATTTAAATTCCAGTCATTATCAATTAATCCGGAAGGATACTTACGAATGATGTACTTGCTTTTTCTTCAAGGCAGACCAGTTCTTCCTTTATCTTGACTTTCTGCTCCATTTCACACAGCAACTGAAGTATTTACATCAGCTGGAGTAGTAAACCACTTCCACTGACTTTCTACTGAAACGAGGAACAGAAAATATATCATAACCATCATCATCATCATCATTACGGCCATAAGTTAATTGACTAATCAAGCAAGGAAGAAACTTTTCATGACTGACAATTTCTTTATCACAGCCACACAACACCTAGTCATGCATGGAATCCAAATCACACAGGTACATTGCTTTTATTTCACACATAATACATGAACTGGCTGGGACTGAACCATAGGCACATTGGTGAGAAACGGTTGACAATGCCACTATATTACCAGTGCCACTCAAAGTCTGAAGACTGGTTTGATACAGCTGTCCATGTCACCAAATCCTGAGCTAACCTCCTCAATTTCTTCATAAGCATTATATTTTTTTTTGCTAGGGGCTTTACGTCGCGACACAGATAGGTCTTATGGCGACGATGGGATAGGAAAGGCCTAGGAGTTGGAAGGAAGCGGCCGTGGCCTTAATTAAGGTACAGCCCCAGCATTTGCCTGGTGTGAAAATGGGAAACCACGGAAAACCATCTTCAGGGCTGCCGATAGTGGGATTCGAACCTACTATCTCCCGGATGCAAGCTCACAGCCGCATGCCTCTACGCGCACAGCCAACTCGCCCGGTGCATTATATTTTACATCCAACATAATGTGTACCAATGCCCTACTTAATCCCCACCCTGTATACTTCTCTGAAATCAGTTGTAAGACTCCTGGGATTCTTAGCATGCATCCTACCAATTTCTCTTTCTTTTCTTTTTACAAGCTGCTTTCTGTTGCACCGACACAGATAGGTTTTATATTGACGATGGGATAGGGAAGGGCTATGAGTGTGAAGGAAACTGCCGAGGCCTTAATTAAGGTACAGCCTGGTGTGAAAATGGGAACCACAAAAAACATCTTCAGGCTGCCAACAGTGGCATTCAAACCCACCATCTCCCGAATGCAAGCTAACAGCAGTGTGCCTCTAACTGCATGGCCATTTGCTTGGTACATATCTCCTCTTAAGGTCTTTGACTAATCTTTCTCCTCTTACCAACCTTATTTACTACCTATTTACTTGCAACCTCAACTTTCAATCTGACGTTCGACCCGTTTTGGTAACAGCACATGTTGGAGGTTTCTCTTATCATTCCTTCTGTATCAGCTGTTATCCATGTTTATTCCCATACAGTGAATGCCACACAGTAATGTGTTAGAAACATCATTACGAGTATCTGTATTTGAGGTGAACAATGGTTTTATACTATAACTTTTATTATTTATCACAAGTCTGTGATATTAAGGACTTTCTTTTCAGATTTTACCTAGTATCAGCTCTACTTGTTCCTTTTGAACAGTGTCCTAAGATGGTTAGTGTGATTATTTGATCAGAAGGAGCCTCTTGATGTCACACCTGTGCTCTCACACTCAGCTTGGAAAAAGGAAGCAACAAAGAAATGCATGAAGTATGTATACCACAGAGACAAAGGAAAACAGTCACTGGACTTACATATACTGTACACTAGTTTGTAATCCCATTAGTGTACCATATGGTGGAGCATAACCATGGAATGTTTAGAAAATGAGTGTTACTGTACAAGTAGTTGTGCGAGGTGGTCTGCATAGAGATCCCTTACCCAAGGCAATGTACGGACTTGGTCTATACTTATGCACGTGGAGAATAAGAAGAAATCATACAACCTGTTTTCCAGTGAGTGACCAGGTCAGGGATTGAATGAATGAAACACCATCTTGCAGCGAGGGCAGGAATTGTGCTGGCTGCCAAAGCCGAACGCATGCCTCTCAAGCAATAATTAATGAATGGCATCAAATGAAATGATATTGGGGAGTGTTGCTAGAATGAAAGACGACAGGGAAAAATGAAGTACCAGGAGGAAAACCTGTTCTGCCGCTGCTTTGTCCAGCAAAATTCTCACGTGGAGAGGCCGGGATTTGAACCATGGTATCCGGTGGTGAAAGGCCGGCGTGCTGCCACCTGAGCCATGGAGGCTTCACTTATACAGGTATCATGTGTAAATATATGGAAAAGTTATGTCTGCCTGCCAAATGCAGAAATGATGTGAATTTCCAAGAGGTGAGAATGACTGTAAGAAATGAATTGTGAAGATGCAGTGAATCAAGATTATATGCACTTAAGAAAGGGCACAGGAACAGACATTCATGCTGAAATAGTTCGATGAGCACTTTAGGAAGTGGTAATGCGAACAAGCCACATTTTTCTAATGAAAAACCTTACTTACGTCATGACAAATGTTACCTTTTGTGAATAACTTGAAAAGTGGCACAATGCTGAAACAAAATAGAGCCCTTCATCCTGGCCTATTTCTACTCCTTGTGCCACAATAGAATCAGGAAGTCAACAGTTTTGACCTACACTTTCAAGTTACAATATTTACTTACTGCTAGAAGCATAATGTCTTGAAGGAATTGAAAATGTGGTGGTGAGTTAGTCTCATTTGGCTACTGTACATCTGCTGAGCAAAGAGAGGAAAAGACTTCCCTTCCTATAGCAAAACGAAGTATAATATGAAGATCACCTACCACATACAGAGGATTCTACATTGCAAGAGCAAAAATTAAACAACTTTGTCATGCATATCACACAATAATAAAAAATGGACGGTTCACATAATGGATATTAATCACCTGTATAATGACATGAATTAATCCCTTCAAGAAAAAAATTATTTAAACACAACAAATTGGTGTTACATCCCCTCAGATAATAATATTTAATACAACCATTTTATTAATATTTTTTAACTTTATTTCGCTTCTTTCAAGTGGCAAAGTTACGGCTCCTTGCCCTCTCTTACCCTTAACCCCATCTACTACAGTTATCTGCAGATACATGAATGTATAAGCTATCAGTGTTTCATTATACTAACACTCTCACATGTATAATCAAATTAAAACAGTACACTGTACATTAACCAATATGAAATATTACTCCTCAAACACACAGACAAAATACACATATTTCACAATTATTAACTGGGTCTACACATACAAGAGATACACTCGCAGGTAATCTTGCCATGAATCACTGACTGGTAGGGAATTTCAAAGTCTGGAACAATTCACAGTAAAAGAACTCTTACACATAGATGCAGGTTGAATAGGATTAGCAAGGGCAGGGCCAGCTCGAGTATTACAATTATGAAAGGAGACAATTGGAAATGTACTCAGGTGAGCTGCTATATAGGAGTTTGTGTATTAATTCATGTGATAATAATATTGCTTAGTAGCATGTTTGTAACACCCCCATGTGTAGTGAGGAAGATATCGAAGTACGTGTTAGGTGCAGATGAAATAGGTATTTACAAGAAACTCATCGTTTTGCTTTATTCCACTTCATTCATATGGTTTTACTGAAAGTTTAGACTATATACAAACATATTTCATCTTTGGGTTTAATGTTCAGAGAGAATATTGATGGACCTTGAGGACACCTCCAAAGAACATGACAATGAATCTGTGCAAGAGGCTACAGAGAAAGCCGAGATATCCACCGTTATCCAGTTACAAGAAGACAATGGAAATATGGAAGGGAGTGGCTTGAGAAAAGCAGGTATCTTGTACACTGAAACAGGAAACAGCCAGGCATCAGTCGTGTTAGAAGAGATGGTAACTAGTATATTTGCTGCAGAAAGAGTGGAAGATAGTTTACCAGGTCAGTAAAGAAAATTCACTTAGCAATATAGTATTTACCTCCCCAAGTTCATTTGCCATAATTCAAAATTAAAAGGTTACCTTTTGTGGTATTTATGCTTAAACATTCTTGTGTCTTTTGTTGCAGAGTATGAGAGTCCTGTTCATCAACAAAGCAAGAAATCTGTGACAGAAAATGTTGATTATAGATCGTCAGGTACTGAAGATGGTATGAAGAGGAGCGCCGTTACAGAAGGAGAATATAATGACAGTGTTAATATTTAAAGTGTTAAGAACGTGAAAGTGGGCAAGAAAAGAAAGCCTGATGTAAAAGACTGGAAACAAAATAGGAAAATAGCCAGTGACACAAAGGGTGAAAAAAGGGTGATGGAGAACATTCCTTCATGCCGATGCAAGTGTGCCAGTAAATTATCAGTGCTTGACAGGAAAAAGGTTGTACGACAGATTTAACAGTCTGCAATCACACATGGAACAGAACATATATTCACAAGGCTGTCTGCAGTTAATTCAATCGAATAGACATCGCCCAAGGGTATCTGATATTTCTTCCCGTCCCAGGCAAGTTTTCAGATATTCTGTAACTGTAGACAACAATCAAGCAATTTCATTGTGCCTCTCTGCATTTACTGCTCTTTTTGGCATTAAGCGGGATCGTCTGGCAGCAAAAGTGCAGAGACCAGATAACAGTGTAATAGACATGAGAGCAAAGCACCAAGTGAGGAGACACTAGAGAAAGTTAGAAATTTTATTAAAAATCTGCCCTGTAGGGAATCACACTACACAAGATCAGACAATAGGCCGAGGATGTTCTTGGACCCATAAATGAACACTTCAAAGCTTCATAAAGCTTACAGTCAAGAACATAAAGACAATGTCATCTCATACGAAATCTTCCGGCGGATTCTTACGACTGAGTTTAATATATCATTTGGTCTGCCTAGAAAAGATATGTGTAATATCTGCACAAGATACAAAACAGACATTGATGCTGCTAAATCATCCAATAATGATGGAACTGATGGAACTGAAGAAAATATGGTGAAGTGCTTGGAGCAGCACCAGATAAATGCAGAAACATTTTTTTCAGCTACTCAGTGCTGCGAAAAACAATGACTCTCTAGATACTCTTGCCATTTGCTTCGATTTCCAGAAGAATTTGCCCTTACCTGTCACAAATGTGGAAGACGAATATTATTGCCGTCAGTTGAGGATTCACATATTTGGAATTCATAATAAAAAGACAAACAAAGCCGTTATGTACATGTATGCAGAACATTTTGCTGCAAAGGGCCCTGATAAAGTAACAACCTGTCTAGAGGACTACGTTAATGTTTACAAGTCAACAGAAAGGAATCTTGTTCTTTTTTGTGATAATGCATTCTCACAAAACAAGAATAGGTATCTCTTTTGTTATTTAGATCAGCTATGTGTTAAGAGGACTTTTGATAAACTAACAATAGTGTACCCTGTACCAGGACACATTATGATGCCTATCGATTCAGATTTTGGAGCAATCAAGCGATATAAGAAGTCTGAAACAGTTTATGGTCCTGAAACGTATGTGAAAATGGTAAAGGAGTGTAAGAAGAAGAACCCCTTTGATGTTGTGTTTGTGCAAAAATCCCTCACAGGTAGTTCAGAAGATCCTAGGAAAGAGCCATTCCTGTCCTACACTATCAGGAAATGTACAGGGGCATATTCAAGCCCAGTTTGCCAGGTATATCGAAATGTCGTTGGGTCGTTTTCCAAGCAGGGGGAAAGATGCAATTATCTGAAGAGACCAATGGAACGGGCTTTAAGGAGGTGTCACTGTATAGATATGGTGTATCTAAGAGTAGCCTGCTGAATTTGAGACCCAAGCAGAAGTACAGAACGTACTTGTCATTGAAGGAGGGAAAGGTGAAGGACTTAAAACACATGCTCCAGTATGCGCCAGTAAGTGACAGATTGATTTATAGCGGTGTGTTCCAAACTACTGACTCTAGTCTTGATAGTTCTGATGAAATGGGTGATGTGGATGAGTACTAGTGACATTTGAAGCCCACAAATTAACAGGAAAACATTATACAAACCAAAAAATCACTAAGCCCATGAGTGTATTTTGAATTTTATAAACTATATTTCACTACCAATAAGAGCTTTTAGTTATTTTAAATAATAGTTGATATTTATATTTCCATACAACAGAAAATTGGATTACACAAGTGAAAAATATAGATTTTGTGTAAGTTTGAAACTTTGTATTTCATTTCCTGAAATGTTGAGAAAACAGACTTAAGGATTTTATTTATTGGACCCTCCTTATTAAAGACTGGATGAGTCTTTGTCACATATACACAGGTAAGACAACCAGGTATATTTTCAATGGATGAAGTAAAGTAAACAATTTCTGACATTCATTTTTGGTATGTTCCATCAAATTTAAAATTTCAGTCATAGTCTCACCAAGGATTTTCACTGTTGTATTGTATGAAATGATTTAATCATTTATTAGCAGAAGTGGGATAGGTGTACTGTTGACCACGCATAGGAGCTTCTGAAAACTGACAATGATTGCTAGGTCTTATGATATCTTTATGAGAAGCCACTTAGATCCTGCAAATTTGTTTAGTTGTTTCAAGTCAGCAATATTTTTGAACTACATCTAATAATTCATTTATTTTGCAGTGGGTATATCTTTGAAGGTCATCTGCATGTAAGTTATAAGAACATGACTTTAGTGCAGAAAAGATCTCACTGATTACAACAAATAATGTAGTGGTGCCAAAGGACTTCCCTGTGGGGTCCCTACCTTCATGGGTTGCTATTCTGAAATGCTGTCACGAGTTGATGCCCGCTGATATAGATGTAGATGTAGATTCCCATAGGGAGGGCGAAACGCTGGCAACCAAGAATGAGTTGGCTGGAAAATTTATAATGTCCAATAACGGACCATTTATATTGGTATTATAAATTTACTCATTCAGGACAAATATTTCAGATTCCCTATGGGAATCAACATCTATATCATCTGATGGCCAAGCAGGCATCAATTTTTAGTGATGAGACAAAGTCTCTAGTGCATTGGCACTGCCGGTGGCTCCAGTTAGCCTACGCAGTGGCCTCCACGGTATGCACTAGCCAGCGTATTGGTAGGTGTGCTAGGTACCAACTGATGAGCCCATCCTAGCACACGAGGGCGAAACACTGGCAACCAAGAATGAGTTGGGTGGAAAATTTATAATGTCCAATAACGGACCATTTATATTGGTATTATTGATACCCGCTGTCAAGATCTTCAAGTAAGATGTAAAATCTTGAATATTAGACAGTCAAACCAGAAAGATTCTATCTCCCTAACTAAGAAAAGTAAGTCTATTGTGTCAAAAGACACACCAGACGTATTTCCATAGCGAATCTGATGTCTTGTGTCACATCAAGGGGAGCAGTTTCAGTACAGTACCCCTTCAGGAAACTTGATTTTAAGGGGTCCAGGAGAGAACCATAACTTGAATATTGCAATACTCGTCTGAAGACAACTTGTTCCAAAATTTTGGAAGAACTGGGAGAATAGAGTTGGGCAATAATCAGAAGTTATTGTGCGATCAAGTTTCTGAGGTATTACAACAACATTTGAACATTTCCAGAGTGATGAAAAGGTACCACTTTGAAGACAGTAGCTGAAAATGTGTCACAACAGGAAAAATGACACATATAATAGTATAGACGAAATTGTATAAGGATGTTGTCTATATTACACCTGAGGATTTAATCGAATAATGTACTTTCACAACATGGTTGCCAGAACAAAACATACACAATTAAGCTCTGGGGAGAATGATTGGTACACATTCATGCTTGTTTAGGTAATTGGCTTAGGAGGTATTCTAGATTCTAAAAAATATATATTAAGCTCGTTGGTTGCGTCTGTTGCTGCTGACCTCTAACAACACCCAGTGAGCAGCAAGACTTACTTGTGTTTAGTTTACCTTAATGAGAGTTAGGTATTCATATTTTCGGTTTCTTAGGAATGACTGGACTCAGTTTCTAAACACAAGGTAGCTTTGGAAATCACATCCACTGAGAGTTCTTTTGTACTCATCATGTATGCATCATGCAACATAATGAGCCACCATATTTTCTACTTTCTCATTTAACCATGGGTAGGGAGGGCACTAACTTTCACAAGGCATTTGGGAGCATGCTTGTCCTGCAATCTGGTATCACGAACATTAAATCTGTCAACTTTTGTGTCGATATTGTCTAGAAATAGAGTTCATTCCAGGTTAGGATATAGGCATCATACCTTAGGTGATCCAAATTAATGTTTTTTATATCTCTACAGGTGATGAAGTTTAGCTTGTACTTGGGTACACAAACGGAGTAGGATAAGAAAATGAGGTCTTGAGTTCAAATTGATGGAATAGGAATTTGACCACGATTTACAACCTTCTGCAGATTGCTAGCTGTAGGATCGATTAATATATGAAGTGTGATCATTTGTATGTATGTGATTAGCAGGATTTGAAGGACAGATAGCCATGTTACAGAAAGACATCATGTCTACTAATTTCCCAGTCTGGGCTAATTCTTTCTTTAGGTTGATATTAAAGCAACCTATGATTATTAAATGTTCATAGGTAGACACAAGGTCGAATCAACAAGCTTCGAACGCAGTCATGTCCATTGTGCTATGAGCTTTATGGACAAATGCACTGGGAACTTTCGCTCTTCTAGCAGTAATCTCAACAAACTTAAACTCAGGTCCCAGCTGAGCACCAAGCAATGACTTACAGGTCATTTCTGTAGTAACATGTTACTCCACCTCCTTTCCTGCCAGTGGATCTGTCCCATTGGACAAGTTCATAGCGATCAAGTGCTATCACAGAGGATGGAATGGTAGATGTGGGCCACGTTTCAATAATATATAGGATGTGCAGCTACCCAAATTTAATCAGTGTGTGCAGAAAGAGTGAGGGTATTTGTATGACAATACTGTAAGCACTGCAATGTGGAGTAGAATACCTGTGATGATGGGATGGGAAGGGTGGAAGGAATAGTGTTGAGTCCCTCACCAAGACCAGCACCAGGTAGTGGACATGGTTCTATGTGGTAAAATATTTTTTCAAATAAATTGGCAGCGACAATGAATACTCGTCTGAACTTCCTGAAGAAAAAGAACACGGACTCATACTAGCACCACAACACACACACACACACACACACACTCACACACTTAAAGTAAATATAAAAACAATAAAATAAAGAAAATTTAAAAAGCATTTAAATCCATATAAAACAATGATCAAACACATGATAAACACAAATCATGAAATTCATCATCCTGCAGATTCCATTAGTTTATTCAGTTTGGTCACTGGGCAAACTTAACCTTTGGTCCTACTTTACAAAAGAACCACAATGCGACCATACCATATCCAGACTTCAGTAATGCCTAATGATCCATAACTGCATTTAATACTCCCTTACAAGTTTTTGTAGGTGACCCTATTTCAGCCATTTGATACCCTTGAATAACTTCTTTGCTTACCATACTGATCACATAAAACATAACAAGTAAACTTAACCATTCTGATCACTCACAGCGGGCTATCAATTCACATGTTGACTGATGAGGCCTTCCACATCTATGGCAGTGATCAATAGTGTTCAGTGTACACTGACTGAGGAAATGTCATGGGATAGCGGAGCACCGAAGCGCAGGTGTGTTGTGTGCGCACCACACACCCCCTGTGCCAGCAGCAGTTGTTAGGAGACCTTGTGAGCAGTTGCTGTGCATGTGACAGGTGTAACATGGAATGTTGTCGCGAGCTGACACCTTTCGAATGGGGTATGGTGGTCGGTGCCCGACGGATGGGAATTGCGATTTTGGAAGTGGTGCGGGAATTTGGCTTCACACGATCAACAGTGTCCAGGATGTATCGTGAATGGTTGAATGCGGGTGTCACCGTCCACAACAGGCGAACGACTGGCCGTCCAGCCACCCTCGATGACCGTGACCGGCGACATCTGAGACGGATTGTCAATAGTGACAGACGGGCAACTGTGCAACAAATCACGGCTCAATTCAACACAGGCCGTGCTAGACACGTCTCCCAGTGGACAATCCGTAGGAACATGGGTTCTGTGGGGTATGGGAGCCGGCGCCACACACGGGTGCCACTGTTAACCCAACGTCATCGGGCAGAACGGCGCGCATTTGTTGCCAGTCACCAGGGATGGACACTGGAACAATGGCGTAACGTGATATAGTCGGACGAATCACAATTTCAACTGCACCATGCCGATGGGAGGCACCGTGTATGGCGCAGACCACATGAAGTGATGGATCCCGCCTGCCTCAATGGTGTGGTCCAGGGCGCTGGTATCTCTGTTATGGTCTGGCGTGCATTTTTCTGGTATGGAATGGGCCCCGTAGTTGTTCTGGAAGAGACTTTGAATGGTACGCGGTATGTTGAGCTGCTTGGAGATCATCTCCACCCATTTTTGGCCTTCCAGAGACCAGACGGTTCTGCGGTGTTTCAAGATAATAACGCGCCGCCACATCGCTCCCAAGTCGCCCAGGAATGGTTCCAGGAACATGCAACAGAGGTCCAACGACTGCCATGGCCACCCAAGAGCCCCGATGTGAACCCTATCGAGCATATCTAGGATGTCCTCAAACGCAGGCTCCGCGCCATGGATCCTGCACCCATGAAGAAACCAGCATTGGCGGCCACTCTGCAAACGATTTGGTGTCAGCTGCATCCAGAGGACTACCAGGGACTTGTCGACTCACTTCCATGGCGTCTCACTGAAGTTTGCAGGGCCAGAGGAGGCTCCACACGCTCTTAGGTGACTATCCCATGACATTTGCTAAGTCAGTGTAAGATCAGTATTGAAATGAGATTTAACACACTGAACACGGTACCCAAGTACAACTCAGGTTTGGTTTTCATAGCTAATAAATCATCACTAGCTGGAAATATATTGTGTCATGTTGTATACATGAAGGTCAGTGTTACAGTTCCTTATAATGCTGCTAGATGGGACCACTGATCCTTGCCAAATAGAATAAGAATGCCTGTTTTGAGCATATGTTCCATGTGCTTTGTTTTACCAATCATTTCTACAATGATATCACAGTTCTCTGAGCAATAGTGTGATAGAAACCATGATAAACATAACATAAGGCAAGACCTACAAGAGTGGGCAAACTTAGCTCAGAAAAATCATTAAAAGTGACGAGAAAACTATTGAGGAAATAGTTGAAATGGTACTGCTAAAGCTGCAAAGCCCCTTTCTGTTTACCCTAAAATTTACACTTTGTCAGAGGCAGTCAAAATTATCTTGACCTTTTCACTCTGGCAAAGTGAAAAACCTATGGCTTGGGGACGGTTGCCTACGATGGCTGGCCATGCCCGCTGTATGGCATACTTTCCACTCTCCAGTATTTCATGTTTATATTATTGAGACATGACAGGTTGACTAACGTCTTCTAAAATGTATATAGTTCTGTCAAATATATTATTTGTACATGATTAGTTGCTTTCATTCATGCAAAGCTTCCCAAAGATCTCTGAGATCCATACAGATTAGGCCGAGTCTTAATTTTCTTGAAAATCACTACCTGATGTGAGAAAGCTTTATCCACAGTACATAGCTTGTCACGCATTATATGAAATATCTTACTACGATGCGTTGAAGCTACCTCTAGAAGTGCTAATATGTTGGCCGTGAACAAGAATTATGTGGGAAATTATAAGCGTGAACGTCACTCTAAACCTTACCTTCTGATTATCCCTGTCATGTAGTAGGTACCTCTGTTAGTCGCTGCAGACTCTCTCGGAACAACCACCAGATCTCATGAAGGTCGAATTTCTTCAACAGTATACCATCAACACACCTGTTACAGCAGTCCACCAGAGAGAAAAGGTTCATTGGGAATGTAGGAAAGGATTATCTTTACCAATCAGCTTTTTTCTGTTAGATAAGATATTAATGCTCATGTTAAATATGGATATGAAGAAAAGAATACATAAATAATTTGATGCAAATGTAAAAAATTTGAAAATGTGAAATAGGCTATATATTGGCCCACTTTCATACGGCAGTCAATAATGAATAATGAGGTCAGTGCTGATATAAATAACTATAATTTTGGATTCAAAAAGAATAATTTATTTACTTCACTATGTGTTGATGTTATAAGAAATATGGCTAAAATATGCCAGAGTTCAATGTATTAAATTCATCTGCCACTTTGAAATACACATCATGTTTGCAATCCTGTGTCTCACACACTGAATTAGAAAACAATTTCTTTGGCTGTTTTATTCGTCTTCATTCAGCACATCACCTTAATAATCAATTTGGAAATCCAATTCTTCTTTTAGTTCTTCCTGGTCAGATGAGATGACAATCTTAAATTCAGATAAACCACAGGTGAGTGAGACAAGAGACACTAGTGGTAGGCTGGCTGTGCTGGTAACACTGTGTGCCTGCGGCAGCCACATTTCAAAAGTTCTGAAGATAACTCTGAAAGCAGCTATTCTGCTTTTGTTTCTGGCTGCATTATGCATATATGAGTTAAGAGATTGACTATATCTAGGCAATATACTACTCATATTCACGAGATAAATACGAGATTGGATCTGTGGGATAAGCAGAAATCACGAACTACGCATAGCCATGTTGACTTGCTTATTAGGTTGTATTGAGTGCATCTAGTATATATTAATTATAGAACAGTACTATACACCTCATGTCATCCAATGTTGGCATTCAGGTAGCCTAAATTGTGCTCACTTAAAATTCCGGTACATGGTAACTGAGGTGGTCTGGTACATTAGAGAATATTTTCGAACGGAAAAGATTAGAAACACCACAAATCTTTACACTATTTCATTGGAAGAATGGTGAACTATACAGTTAACTTGGTAGGAAACTACTGACTTTCTGATCGTAATAAATAATTACCGGTATGTTATTTGCTTTACGTGCCACTAACTACTGTTACGGTTTTCGGAGACACCGAGGTGCTGGAATTAGTCCCACAATTCTCTTACCCGCCAGTAAATTTACCAACACAAGGCTGACGTATTTTATCACCTTCAAGTAACACCGGTCGCACTATTAGTTAATGTCGAACATTTAATGCACCATAATTACCACTCGTGTATTTATTTTCAGCTTACCTACATGTGCGAAGAAATACCGTATTACCAAAGTCCTCTAGATCGTTGTTGTTGTTGGTGGTGATGATTTTGGGCTTTTATCGACGTAATTTTGCCCAGTCCACAAACCGTAACTTGCTGAATAACACTTGCAAAAATTTAACACTCCAATCTATGGATAACCTTCGTTTCGAAGGAACTCACACCACTATATTCCACTATTTCACACTCGCAGAACACTCACAGCATATGAGTAACCACCCCAATGGAATCAGGAGTATATATGAACACGATCCAAAAAAATAACCACATAAAAAGCTATAACACAATATTTGCCTCATCCAGAAACGTGCTTATGACGTTGATTGTATCAGCAGAAAGATTACATAGCAAACAAGAAACACTGGTTGGGGTGACACGTTTAAGAAGCACTAGACTTTTAATAAGCTTTCCACGAGGAGACACATGGATGGGACACTGAAAAAGTATTATAAGTGATTCGCGTCTCCATCACGAGAACCACACAAGCAGGTGGGCTCCTGTGTCAAATGGAAACGAAATTTGTATTGGGGCGTAAGAGCATGATTGAACCGTAACCGTATGATGTTTGTAATATGTCTTCTGGAAGATGATTCTCTCGTGTACCATGACTTCACCGGGATAGTAGTCTGTAGTTGATAATAAAAAGTACGGTACCTTTGACTTGAGCAGTCTGCAGTGTATTGCCAGTTGTCCTGCCATTCATTACGGGCAGAATGTTAAATTAAAGATAAATAATCGGACGAAGGAACAATATTATTAGAAAGCGGAACAGGGAGACGGGAAGCTTGTTTTGCTAGGAAATCCGCTTGTTAATTACCTAAAATACCCATATGTCCGGGCAACCAGACTAATGTTCTATAAATAGGTACCGGAATTATCAAGCATATAAAGAAGGCTTTTTACGTTATATACCGGTACGTGCCAGTTATGAGATAGAGAATAGGTCAACGACTGCAAAGCGCTCAGCGCGTCCGTGTATATCGTAACTCGTTTATAGCCGTGCCGCTGAATAAAAAGTAGACCTTGTTGCATAGTGAATAATTCCGCGGTAAGATCGAACAATCAGTAGGTAAACCATATTGCTCCTTGATATTAGTAGAAGGAATACAGAATGCTGCTCAACTCCAGTGTTATGCTTGGCACCATATGTGTAGGCCTATATATCTAGGCTAGGAGGAATAATAGAGAGTTTCAAATTTTATCGGGCATGGGCGACAATGAAGAACAGAATACGGCAAATTATAGGGAATTAAGGTTACGTTTTGCAGTAATGTATCCTGTATCGACTTTAGGGCATCGAAGGCATTATAAAGAGCAGGCAGTCTTCACAAACCTTGACGCCGAATGGGAAAATACTCATGGAGGAGTTGCAATTTCGGGATTAAGGGGTGCCGCGTAAGAGAATTTTGTTTACACATCCCCGAATAATTAAATACTATCCGCACATACCTCCTAATTCTTTACCGGTACATCAAATTACCCTCCTCCCCATACCATCACTCCTTCTCCAACATGCCGAAACTCCTGGCCAGAGTGAAGGCGTTACCTTCAGGGTGGCCCGCCCCTCCCCTTCAGGCGCAGGGGAGATATCAGTGAGGAATCAGTATGAGTCACTGAAGGTAGACCAGCAAATCGGAGATGGGTAACAGGGTGGTGTTAAAAAGGTGTGTTGGGGGATAGGAAAGGGACCGGTTGAAAGAGAAACGTAGAGTATTAGGTAGGAAGAGGGAGAAAAGGGTGGAAGAAGTGTGTTGTACAGGCATCAGGGAAGTTAACGGAGACGAGGAGAAGTGGGATACAGATCAGGAGGTTGGGGATGAGGAACTTGTCATGGGTGAATCAATAGTCAGGCATGTGGTGAAAGTGCCAGGAGGATAGGGAGTCAGAGTAGAGCGTTATCCAGGAATCAGGTTACGGCAGATGTTGAGAAAAGTAGAAAGGGTGAACGAGGGTAAGGATAAGGTGGTAATCTTCCACGTTGGTACCGGTAATGTAAGGCAAGCGGGAATAGAGGAATGAGTACTAACATAGTTGGGGATGTGTGGGATCTAGTTACTGCAGCACGGAAGATGTTTAAGGAAGCAGAAGTTTTTATCAGTGCGATATTGACTGGACGGATATTGGGGATTTTAATGAGACTGTGGAAAGGATATGGGAAAAACTGCGAGCGATAATTGTGGATACGAATGGCCGGTTAGGGGATAGAGATCTACGCTCGGATGGCCATAACTTGAACCGCAATTTTACTTATAAATTAGAAAGGATGTTTAGAAGTGTTAAAGGGAGGTTCAGTCATGGGAACGTGGTATACCAAGGAGCGGTGATAAGGGTACAGAGATCAGGACGTCAAGTAGCAATGAGATAAAAATCTTAGTACTGAACTGAAGAATCATTGTAAGTAAGGAATAGACTTAAGCAATTTAATAGAATATACTTACCATATATTGTGCCCTTTTCAAGGCATCAACTGCGGTGAACTTCTTCCTTCTTCTGTGCGCCGGCTGCTCCTGTAATAAATGACATTTAAATGATACTCAACGCTGCATGTAGACTCTTCTTCCTCAGTCGCGGACCGTCCGATGGTATCCCCGAAGATAGGCCACACGTCGATCAGGGAGTGAGGAAATGAAAAGTTGGGGTAAACTAACTATAAATGACTGTACCCAAAGACTGAATTAAAATTTAAATAACAAACTGATTTATTGAATAAAGTGCAAAGTGCCAAAACGAAAGTAAACTGGTGAAGAATAAGTAAAGTGAAATGAAATTAAAATTGAGAAAATTAAAGATCTGCCTTACAATAACTCAATTCACTGCTTAATAAAGCTGACTGAAGGTCAATTAAAATTAATGATATTCCAGGTTATGTTGACACTGTCTTCAAGACGATGACGTGAATAAATTCAAAACTCTGGTCAGAAAATACCACCTCATTTGAAGTACGGAATTGTATTACGTAGAAAATGTCTCTCAAAATAAATTAATGTAATTGAATAATTAATTAATTAATTACGTCATCAAATCAACACTGACTCAGAGGTATTTATCAAATCTTTAACACATGTGGCTTAATTGGGAAACACCCAGCTTAAAAAAATAATCGTGGACTGCACTAACCATGTAACAAATAAGGAATAATTCAAAGAAAACAGCCATGGACATCGTACTTCATTTACCACGTAACCACTATCACATTCAAACTACTCGTGGTTGAAAAGGAAATTATTGACACGTGAACCTGAGTGTTACAATCACTCATTTAATTATTTAAATTTCACCTGCATGACTGTGATAGCCTGGACTTCATAAAAAATAATCCAAATGATTAGGCCAAGTGCCTCATGTTTACATTTCAAATGACAGCGATCCTTGTACAGTAAAATTTTACTTAATTCGCCGCTAACTGCATTTCATTATGAACTCATTATTTGTGGTACCACCATTACATGAAGGCAGGCCCCATCTCATTTACCTCATTCATTGCGGCAGATTTGTTTTATATACAACTGGTTTATTAAAGATCGCTTCATTTCCTAATTTAAAATGTAGTGGATTTTAAAGGTTTGGTAATTACTGAATGCCTGGTATGAGCATACCACTACTATGGTTTTGACTGTGACCTAATCGATGATCTCTTATCCTAACACATGAAATCTTATTTACATAATTAAATCTGTTAATGGAGAAACACTGCTCCAACAAAAGAAAATACAGAAATCAAACTAGCCTAACTACACCTATCTATTTACATCAAATCAAATATAAATAATTCACATACGATCACATCCTACAAATAAGCGGTAATAAAAGGTACACTCAGAAAGAATAACAAATAAACAAACTAGATCCCAACATCGCTGCCTACTAAAAATTAATAAGGATGAAATGCGCAAAATATCGGAGCTTACAGGAAATTTTACCCCGCTACGAGTAGCAAAATTGTGGATTTGACGGCAATCTCTAATCTCAGACGACAAATGTCTGGCCACGACACTATTTAACCTTTATGGACAATAATTACTGCTGTTCCATGTCATCCATGACTTTACATGACTATCAAAATACACATTGACTCGTCGCTCTGCTCACATGTACTACGCCTAGCATATTTGCCGAGCATCTACTTTCCCTGGAATTATTTGAAACAAAATACAGGCTTCTGCCTACAATCATAACCCATGTCGTAACATATTTAACACTCTTGGTTAAATTATTCATCTCTCAATTCTATTTACTCATCATTAATCTCGACGTAGTACCTCATAATACAGCCTCGCTCGTATCCGGCGGGCGAAATATCTGTCGTGC
The DNA here is from genome assembly GCF_040414725.1 of Anabrus simplex. Taxonomy (NCBI): domain Eukaryota; kingdom Metazoa; phylum Arthropoda; class Insecta; order Orthoptera; family Tettigoniidae; genus Anabrus; species Anabrus simplex. The sequence goes on along the minus strand of NC_090269.1, from coordinate 432,542,234 downwards.
ACATTTCTATTTCTTACGACAGTTCATGACATGGTCCAAATATCACATCTCCATTATCAACGTAGATCATCAGGGATATTGTTCATTTAGCTCGATCTCTAGATCATTCTCTGCTTCACATTTCACAAAATATCAGAGCTGACTCCTCAATGGCTTCCTGGCACTACCTGTTTCTTGAAAAATGACGAGATTGCCTCTCAAAACACAGCTATTGAAAAATGTGTAACCGCAACTATACAGAAATAAATACTCGCGTCTACCAAAATATCGTCGCCAAATACACGGTATAATAACTACCGGAAACGGTCATCTGAAGGATGATTCCACAACATAACAAGCTGAATGCGCAAAATAGCAAAATAAGCATTAAAATCACCAAGGCGGCGTCTACAAAATCACAACTCCAACGGAAATATCGCTCAAAACCAACGATATAATAACATGATGATTATTATTATTATTATTATAATTCGGCATTATACCTACTGAGATCTCGTAATATAGCATCCTAAACTGTCAAAGTGACATACTACAGAATAATCCATAACAATACGCAAACACATCTACATAAAGGAAGTGCGCAAATAACCCTAGCTGAAAGTGCAACATTATTATTATTATTATTATTATTATTATTATTATTATTATTATTATTATTATTATTATTATGTGAATTATTTACAATCCTATCTAACAGTCTAAGCTACATTTGATCATCGATTAGGCACGGTCCTACGTATTTATTTACATTATTTTATTGATGCTCATACCTGGGTGATGGAGGCATGTTGGATCACCCTCTGGGCCCCGTCATGATGAATTAGAATTCCATCTTGAAGCTGATGTGGTATTCCAAACTTTTACACACGCAAACTTGACACATTTTTATCATGGCGTTACACACGCTTACATTAACATAAACACTCGCATTTTCTCGCACTCCAGTGAAGATTAGACGATAGCACTGCATAGACTCCTGACGTGAAGTCGAAAGTTTCCTCTCCGCTACCTGCCTGAAAGAACACCTGCCGATCTCCACACCGCTCTCTCAGTTTTTGTTTACCTAGTGGCTTGCCGGTTATTCACCCCTCCGGAACATAACAGTTTCCTCAAGGTCTTTAACATTTGCGGCCTTTCATTAATGAAAAGACATTCTCCTCCCTGTCTGCTTTAACTAGTTTCTTCCCGCAAACATCTCGCTTGCCAAAACAGTTTATTGTAAGTGGTAAAAGCAAGCCAAAGTACAATTTCCAATGATGTGGAGAAATTTATGCTGATCGTCCTCCCAACATGAAGAAAAAAATAGCTTTCCAACAAATGTCAAACTACACGTGGATTAGAGGTTTTATGCAGCTACGCTGAAACATGGACTTGTCCCTCTCGATTCGTAATGTGAGTTCATTTAAGCAAGTGTTGAAAGTGTAGCTATTGCCTGTTATCTCTGCATAAATTCAAAGTAAAGTAAAGTTTGTTAAAGTGTTCATTTCTGAAATGTTACTCTCCCAAGTAACAAAATACATGGGTCACTCGGATGCCATCAAGTGTCTCTAATCGCTTTCTTACCAGCCAAAAGTAAAGTTCAAAGCTGACTAACTGAATTAGCTGACACGCTCTAAACACACTGCAGACACTAGTGAAACACACTGAACACACAGTCACTGAAGATTTACCACCCTGCTCGCTGGTTTTTGTAATGAGTTCTCCCCCCACCTTGAAAATAGTTCTGTGGAAGGGACGTGGCGTAGTGATCCAGCACTTGGGAGCGCTTTATCACACATCCGTAGGTTAAAGTTTCAAAATTTATGTACAAAATCTTCTTAATTTCGGTCTGACTTACATGTTATATTGCGCCGTGGGAAACGATCACAGGATAATCCACACGACGGCGCGCGTCACCGGCGTTATTTTCTTCCTGCGAATGGCTCCTTCCCGCCATGACAGTTCATTTCCTGGGCGATACTACTCTTCCGTGTGAAGTTAAAATTTTATTAATTAGCCAATAATTAACCACACCTTCGCACTGATAAATTTTCAAATATTATTAGGAAGTCAGTACACTGTTTTTCACCACTACACCGGGCTTCAGATAGCGAAATACTGACTGTAGATTCCCGCTATGACAGGACATTCAAATTTGGAATTTTGTGATTGGCTGAGACTTTCGCGCTCTCCGCAGCGTGGATGCTTCCATTTTCTCCCTAGGGTTGGTGGGTATTATCGCTGTCTCTTTGTCCTTCTAAGTAGGTCAGGCCTCAACGCGTGATTTTCTCGTGAGAACCAAGTAGAAAGTTGTCACTCCTAGGCGGTACCATAAAATTTATTGGATGCAGTACTCAGGGCGGTTTACAAGTTGCTCGTGCTCTAAGAAGAGTTTCGAGGATTTTCCTTGCCGACTGACTGGCGCCAGAAAGTTCCTTTGTGACTGCTAGCTCTCACAGCCTACTGTAGTATTCGATATGCGAAATATTCAACTTTTAATTTGTAAATTAATTACGTAAATTCGCTTATGGGTGCAATATTGTAATAGGAGTGGAATCACGGGTGAGAAATTGGATTATGGATGCAGCAATTTTCTCATATTACTCAGGTGCTTATCGTATATAGGATAGGAATTGTAGGAAGGGGAGTATTCATTCTGGTGAAAGAAGGATTTGTGAGATGACAAAGAAGACAAACATAAAATTCTAAGTGTAAGGCTCATCTCAAATGGTAATAGGCAATTTGATGTTTTTGGAGTGTATAGACCTAGAGAGGGTGACGTAGATGCTGATCCGGAACTACTTGATAAGATAATCAGCTAATTGGGAAACGATATCGAAAGGAACGTGATTGTAGCAGGTAATCTCAATTTATCAAAATCAATTGGGAAGGTGGTGCGAACCACAGAAAGCATGACCAACAAATGGCAAATAAGTTAATATGGGAAAGACAGCTGATTCAGAAAGTGATGGTACCAACTAAAGGGAAGACTATTCTGGATGTGGTGCTGGAAAACCTGAAGTCTATAGAGAAATTGAAGTAATAGACGGTATTAGTATGAAACGCCATGTGGTCTCCTGTGAGGCCCGGTGCAGGTCTTTTGATTTGACTCCCATATGCGACCTGCGCATCGTGATGAGGATTAAGTAGTGCTTCAAGGGGAATTAACCAATTATGGGTAAAATTCCCGATCCTGCCAGGAATCGATATCGGGGCCCCTGTGACCTAAGTCGAGCATGCTAACCATCTAAACATGCAGCAGGACGGTGGTATTAGTGATCACGAAACTGTTTTTGCCTTTGTTAAAAATAAATGTTGTAGAAAGAACTAATAGGCAGCACCACGAGGCTGATAAGACAGGTATGAGGAGTTTTCAAAAAAAGTATGATCGGCGGAGAACTGTAAATACTGTAGAAGTGTAAACAGTCTGTGGGATGGGTTTAAAGCAATTGTCGAGGAATCTGAAAACAGCTATATACTTTAATGGTAAAAACCCGCTATAATATAACAGAGAAGTAAGGAGACTAAGAAGAAGGTGCAGGTTAGAAAGAAATAGAGTTTGACATGATAGTAGAGTATAGAGAAATTGAAGTAATTTATTAGGAAATCGAATCTAGCGCAGAAGTCAGCTAAAGATAACACGACGTCAAGTATAACTGGCAGTCATACAAATTTTAGTGAAAGAGAATGGTACGTGTAGAGATTTTAAATAAAGGGTTCAGATCTCTGCACGTGGTCATGAGGGTATCTACGAGTTGTAGTAACTATGTAAAGGAGAGCCTAGGTCAACAACAGATAGGGTATCTGCCACCTGGGAGACTGCCCTAAATGCAGATCAGTGTTGATTATTTGACTAATATATGGAGATGTAAATATTCTTATAAAAACTCTGACAAGGATTTTGACGCTATTGTCACTGAAATAAAGAACGCACTGTCACGATTAGCTCAACATTTTGAACGTAACTGCCTATAGAGCAGTAGCGCATTAATACATTTTTGCTTTCACACTTCCGTTGTCCAGGAGTTGACTGCTGAAAACCAAAATACCTTAAAGTAGTCCATATGACATAGAAAAGAGATGCTGGATTATTGCCGAGTACCCAAATTCAAAAAGGTCACACTTGTGACTATACTTACCGGGTAGCATGGCATACTTCCATGTCGAGGCGATAAAGTTTAATAAGGGCGAAAGAATGGGTAAAAAATAAATTTGCACCCGCTGTCGAAACGGATTGCAAAATAACCCCCAGCAGCTCAATATTATCTCAGGGTATTTCATACTATGTGAAAAATCTAAAATATTTTCACTTAGTTCCGCTTTACGTGAATTCATGAAGAGAAAAGTTCACCCGAAGACGCTGTAGTATGTGAAAGTTTGCCTATTCCAAGTACTAACGTTGTAACTCCATAAAAAATCGCCATCAAATACCAACGCAATAAATTAACTACTTATCCTACAAACTAGCTAAAGAACTGAGTATGACTAAATATCAACACTCAGAAATTATATAAAATAATGATCCATATTTTATTTAATTAGAAAATTGCCCTAAGAAATGAGAACTAAATTCATGTTTGTATTACCTTCTTCACTATATACAATAAATAATTCCAAGTCAGCGCTGGCTTGTTGAAAGAAATAAAATATAACATTAACTTATTTTGAACCGTTTCCGAAATGAAATCAGAATATCAACATTACTATCCATAATTAATCTTGGGACATCCTAAGTGTTACTGGAAATACATTATCTAATTGTAATTCATATTGTAATAACGTCTCAAAATCTCTTAATCATCTATATATCACCATTTTGAACAGATAAAACAATTAAAATCTGAATAAAATGAATAAAATTAGAATAAAATGAGGAAAATCTGAACTCAGTTAATTCGGGTTTCTTCTTGGATATTAATTTTACATACATACATTTATTGAACATAACAGGCGACTTCACCCCTATACATGCTCACATGCATAGTAAAATAAATAATAAAGAATAATAATAATAATAATAATAATAATAATAATAATAATAATAATAATAATAATAATAATAATAATAATAATAATAATAAGGATAATAAGAATAATATCTAGCAGTCATTAGCTGTAGCAGTCCCTCACTCAATGTTCAAACATATTCATCCATTGTCCTTATTGTGCTCTGTACTTGCGTCACATTATTGTTCCTGACCTACACCTAATCAATAAATCAAACAACAACACTCAGCATTTCAGCACTTGCATTCCAGCTAACTTTAAAACAAACAGACCATGCAATCCTGTATCATTACCCAACTCCACATAACTAAGTACTCTATCCCTATATTCCCTAATCCATTAGAATTTTATCATACTATCCCCTTCCCTTATATACATAACTATTCCACCCCCCCCCTATTCCCCTGCCTACCATCTAACTCACTCTCCTTCATTTTACTCTCGCATGCCTTTTTGTCGCACATAAATACCTGTTCAATTCACCCCCTTTTTCCCATTGTTTAATAATCCATCTCAGGATTGCGTTCTCATCCCCTCTCCCCAATATTTCCCGATGCTCGGCACTCAATAATCCATGTCTTAACCCCCTCGTTACCTCACAGTCTCTTAGCAAGTGAAAATCATCATTCACATCTCCGCAAAGTACACATCTTCTCTTATCCCTCCCCTGTATCCACCCTGTATTCCTTTGCAAACCTAAAAGCCACCACATCATCACATACCGTTTTGACCTATCGACGTATCTAATATTCAACCCTGCTATCTCCTCTATTTTCGTCAAAACCGTCAGCGAATTTCTTAGTCTGCTTTCCCCCAATAATTTCTGCCTATGGATATCTCTAATTCTCCTTTCCAGTATATTCATCCCTCTTACTTCTGTCTTCGACCAAACCTCCCCCCACAGGTGTCCTAATCCTATCCTCTCCAAATATCCCTTTATTTTTTCTAACCATCCACCCTTATACATGCTCTTAAATTGCTGTGCATACGCTGCCTGTAATACCCTCCCACCTTCCTGTCTTTTTAAATTCATCCAGTATCTAACTATTCTTTTCACACCCTCTGATTCCAAATCCTCCCCACACATTAATTCCGCCCCTACATTTGCTGTACACCTCGGTAAGCCCATTACTAACTTAGCAAAACTACTAACAATCCTTCTTAGTTCCTCTCTTTTCTCATCCAGCCCCCAAACTTCTGAGCCGTATAATACCCTCCCAACGATTACCGACCTGAACACAAGTCTCAGTGTTTTATAACTGATCCCCGGGTATTTGACTAGCAAATTTCTGACTGAGGCTAAGGCTGCCAATCCTCTATACTTCACCCTTTTGATCTGGTCACTCCAAGTTCCTTTATCATTAAAAATAACTCCTAGATATTCCAACTTCCTTACCTGTTCCAATCTTTCTCCCTGAATTACTCAATTACCTTCTATCTTTCTTCTTTTGTCCACATGTACTACTAATATTTTAGACTTATTTCCATTAATTCTCAATCCCCATTTCCTCGCAAATAGCGTCACTGACTTTAAGGCCCTATTCATCGCCCTTGAGATTAGCGTCATCAATAACACATCATCCGCAAATATCAGTCCTGGTACTTCAAAACCATTAATTACTGGTACAGCCCAATTTTCTGCCCCAAACCGCTCTAAAATATCGTTGATAAATAAAATAAACAGTATTGGCAATAACTTGCATCCTTGTTTTAAACCCACCTTGGACTCTAATGGTCCACTCAGTCTCCCTTCTCCCAATTTCACACAAAACCTGACAACCCTATATATTCCTTCCACTGCCCTCAACATCTTCTCCGAAATCCCTAGCCTGCCTAATTTCTCTAATAGGGCCTCTCTATTCACCTTGTCAAAAGCTTTCTCAAAATCTATTGCTGCTACATAAACCGTACTTCTAGCCATATTCTTATACTTTTCTAAAATAGTCTTTACTATCATTATATTATCCACTGTTCTTTTCTTTTTCCTAAATCCCCCTTGGTAATCTGTCAAAATTTCATTTTCTTCCGCCCACCCGCTTATTCTGTTCGCTAACACACGCTTACTCAAAGAATCCAACAGAGATATACCTCTATAACTGTTCACATTGTTCCTACTACCATTCCCCTTGTATATAGGGCATATAATTCCTGTTTCCCATTCCTTAGGGTAATTACCTCCCTCAAATATCCTATTGAATAGTTTAACCATGCCCTCTATCATTATCTCATTTTTACTAATTTCCTTCCAAAACTTGTTATTTATACCATTACACCCCCCGGTCGACTTCGCTCTGGCTCTGCTTATCACTGTCAGGATTTCCTCTCTTGTGATTTCTTTATCCAGGTCATAAATTGCCACTCTCCTATTCCTCCAAATTACTTCTTCTCCCGAACCTCTCCATCTTTCATTCCCCTTTTTCCCTAGTAATTCATCAAAGTGCCTGACCCATTGCACTTCCTCAATACTCGTTCTCTCTATATTCCTTCCACCCTTAATAATTTTATTAATCTTATCCCAAACTCTCTCAAAATTATTTGTCTTGCAGTCATTATTTATGGCTTCCATTTGTTCCTCTAACCACGTCTTTTTTGTCTCACAAATTTTCTTTTTATACTCCTTCCTCAATCTACAGAAAAACTCCCTTTCTTGGCTCCCACCTTTCCTTCTATATTCTCCTAACGCGTCCATCACCTTCCTCCGCATTCCTTCACACTCCCTATTAAACCATTCTTCTCCCTCTTTCTTATTTCCCTTTCTAGCTTTCGCCTTCGGCGCTATCATCTTTATTGGATGTAGCAACAATTCCAAGGCTTTATCAGTATTATTCTCTTCTAACGCCCCTTCCCACCCATATTTCAGAAGATGTAACTCCTCTTTTACTACCCTATTCCAATCCCGGCCCACCTTCTCTGTCCATTTATACTTATTATAACCACTCCCTCGTTTATCATTTGTCTCATCTTCCTTCATTGTACACTTCTCTTCCTCCATTTTCAGCATAACCCTCACCGGGAAATGGTGTGATTCAATCCAGTCTCTTATTTCCATTCTTACAACTTCCTCAATCATCCCTTCCGAACTTAAAACCATATCTATCACACTACCACCCTTCTCAGTAACATATGTCAATTTCCCCGTCCTGTCACCCTCTATCCACCCATTCAGAATATACAAATTTCCCACAGCACACATCTCTAGGAACTTCTCTCCATAACTATTTGTAATTTTGTCCTCACTCCTACTTTCCAACAAACACATTCCATCCTCCCTACTATAAACTGGGCTCTGTTCCCCTATTCTCGCGTTCCAATCCCCGAATAACAACATATCCTCCTCACCTGGATACATTCCCCTTATCCTACCAATATCCACCAATAACTCTTCAAAACTATATTTATTTGTATATGCTGAATTACTAGGGTGGCAGTAAACAAAAGCTAGATTTATTTTCTTCCTCCTTCCCTCAACCCCTCCCAAATTCAATCTCAGCCATATGGTTTCCATCATATCGGTCTCTATATCCTCTACTCTTTCACTAATTTCTTCCCTAATTAGAACTATCATCCCTCCTGGTGCTCGTCCCTTGTTCCTCTCTTTTCTTCTATATTTATATTTTATCTCAAACCGCTTCCAAGAAATCTCCCTCCCTGTTTCCAACCACGTCTCCAGGAGTGCCACAACATCAAAACTTTCAATTACTTCCCGAACTTTCTTGTTTCCTAATTTGTTTCTTAGTCCCTCAATATTCACACATCCTATTTTCCATTATAGTTATAACTTTCCCTCCCTCCCTTCTAGGTCTCCCCCTCTATTCTTACTTCGAGTAGTTATCGACCTCTCGTCCTCTGTATCCTCCATCCCTTTACGTACTTTTCCCCATATGTCTTTTAAGCTCTTACTTCTGACTTTACTCATAATTTTTTTACCTTCCTGTCGATCTGTCTCCTCTTGACCTTTCTTGTTCACTACACCACTGCACCTTGCTCTCAACGCTTCTTGCTGCTCACCCCCACTCACCCCCTCACTATTTTGGACTTCTGAATCCACCTTCCCTTGTCCTTTCTTGCTCACTGCAACACTACACTCTACTCTCCCAGTTTCTTGCTGCTCACTCTCACCGTCCTCTTCACTATCTTGATCTTCTGTCTGCCGGCTGCACTGCCCATTCTCTTCTGAGATACTCTCCTCTCCTGCCACGTCCCTCCTCCTCTTCTTTTCTTCTTTCTTCTTCCCATATTGCCTTGTCCTCTCACCACCCTCAACCCTCTGTTTCGTCCATCTCCTTTAGCTTCGTCACTGAATGTACTCTAACCCATCGCCCGTTTGTCACCTCCAACCTCAGACCTCTTATTCGGGCCTTTAGCCCCTGGTCTTGGATATTAATTAGTAATTATTCACGTGCTAAGGCTTTACATCCCTAATGCCTGCTAAATCCGGCTCCTAGTCTATCATTTCCCTATATATTAACCTTTCATAAAATGTAAATTCGAATATACACTGTTCTAAAATAAAATACCTATATATCCACATAATTCTTGATTTATATATTCAAGGCTCAATATGCTTTAAATTCTTCATATACCAATCATTACCCCACAGTGTAAGTTACTTGATTCAATAATGCAGTGTAAAGATGAATATCACACATTTATGCTTTGGGATTACACAACCGCGTATATATATTATGTCTTCTATCTGGCATTAATACGATTCGAGAATATGTCATAGAACTCTCATGCTTCCAACACAACATCTACTCTTAACAAAATATTTCATCTAAATCTCAATTAAATATCAATATTAAATATCCACACCTTGATTTTGGTCATTCCCGCGGTGTACACCCTATTGCATATTTGCATCGTTTCATAAGATTCTTACCTTTCTTATGTGACATTTTACTCCCTTCAACACATATATTCCTTGCATTTACTGTAAATCATAATATAATTCTTCATATTACATAATATATCTTCTTATTTCACCGTCTTACGATTCAGAAACATCATCTCAACTATTCAATATCACCTCTTAATTAACATAACCCTCAATACGAAAACGTCGCAATTACACATATATCGCTTTGATAAATATGTCACAATGTCATATCATACAAAACTCTTCTCAATAAAGTTACGATGCCTAACCCCAAATGAGTTTCCAATACTACAATATCGCTGTACAAGGAGTACATAATTATATTCATCCACTTTTGACGCGCGGTCCATCTATGACGTAATCCATGAATATGTTCAATGCGAGATTTATCTAAATTCTAGCTCTTAGCAATCAGCTGTTATGTCAAGTCATTTCAATCATATTCTCAGCTACCTCACTGATTTATCTGACCAAATGCGGTAATCCGTTTGCGAAATATATATAAATCTAGTTCTATACTGCCTTATTATAGCATTAAGGACTTAAATATCTCACACTTCACTGCATATTATCACCTGCACACTTAAATTAGATGGTTTGTAACACCAATTCCAAAGCATATGCCAAACTAGAAATAAATATAATTCAAGAATTATGCTACTAAATGTAAAGACTTAGCTTGTTCCTCGTTACTCCAATGCCAGTTGTTCATCTTTGACCGTCATGTGGTTAGCTCTGCGGTCTGGATCTGGGGTTGAACATCACTCCTTCTCCCGTTAAGAACCGAATTTTGGTGGGCAATATTCCTCTATCGTCATGGGCTGGTCATCTGGTAGGATGATGCCTCTCTCGTCACGGGCTGGTCATCTGGCTGGGCGATACCTCTCTCCAGGTTGGTCCATCTTTCACGTTTAGCAGTTCATCATATTGTTGGTTCTGCTGGCAATAAAAATAAATATTCCCGAGAAGAACATGGTCGTCATAAAATTTATATGAGGTCAATATTTCCCTCAGTTACTGTTCTTATTCTTCCTTTGCGTTATAAACTGCTATCTCTTCAAAATTATGTATTATATATTTCAACTATCTCGGAGGAAAAATCTTCAAATGTTGCTTAATAATTTTTAGAGTTATTCTTCTTCCAGCTTGTGTGTCAATAAAATCGCCTTCACTCCGTTCCTATTTCTCTAGTGCAGTTCGTATGGCCCCTTCTTGTAGTTATGTTAGGCTTGCTCTTCGGATTCCGCTCAGCGTATTTAATCCTATCTCGCTTTGCTATAATATTTCGGCTAATGATGGTTTCACTCTAGGTTGATTATGCCGTTTCCTTTTTAATGAAAATAGCCTTTCTTTAGGAATTTCACCGAAATCTCTTACAATTTCGTCCTGTATGTTGCACGACCACAAATCACGTCTTCACTCCCTCAATTCAATTTTTCAAGTATTTTTTAAACAATCTCTCCTGTTCTATTTTTTCTTTAAAACAATCTACCTGACTTTTCGCTGTTCCGCACCGCCTTCGGTATATGTCCATTCCAGTTATGCATGGCCTTCTGTTATACATCGTATCATATATTCATTGCATATTCTTTTAAATTGAGTGGGCCATACCTTTCTTCGGCGCCATTTTATAAACGTCTACGAAATGCAATGGGCAAAAATTCAAACTGAGAACTAAAAGAGAATATCAGTTAAAATTATTTTCATGGTACAAAGTTAATCATATAAAAATATTGTTATTGCTGATCCGATCATCTAATATTAGCTTACAATTATTTTAATCATTGAACACATCTCAATGCTTCATACTTCCGGCTCTGATTGCTTTGTCAAGCTAACTGGAAATACAAAAATAATGATTTACATTCAATAAGTTTATTCTATGGCCTAATGAACACCATAAAATATCATCACACAGTGGTAGCACTTTGTCACCTATTACATTTAATTACAGATAAAACATGGCAAGAAAGTTGTTGAAACATTCAACTCAGGCCGAATCCTGGTATAAAGTAGGCTTAGACATGTTTAATTACCAACTGAAAGTAAAATGGGAGCAGAAGGCAAAGTCCTGCTTCCACTAAAACGTATGCTATCTAATGAAACGCTCTTTTACTACTTGTGGACATACTAATGACATTAATTAACAGCAACCAGTAGAAGCAAAGGACAATGGTAAGAACAAAGTCACATGTCTGCACCAAATCCCATATTAAATGCATGAACGATTCACATGAATATCACAAATATCCGTAGCATTCATTCATATTATTATTACTCTTAATTATTAGCCATTCACTGTAAAATTAATGGTTCATTAATGTGATTATATTCACTGTTAGAAATTAGAAAGTTTATGATTATAAGTTACTTGTGGCTAATTATAATGATTATTAGGTATTAAATTCAGGCATAATAATTCATTATCATTATTACTGTTAGCATGATGGTAAGGAATCAGAATCAGAATCAGACTTATTATTAGCGTTGGTTAGTTACGATAATGCGATCAAGTTACCTACTTGTGAACATGGTACCTCAGCATAACTCAACTCGATAATTGTGGAAGTCTGAACCGATATTCCACAGGCTAGAGAGAACACTACCAAGTAGATCACTAACACTACTATTTACATGGAAATAAATCACAATACCCTAGCATGGTGAGTGGTCTGGCATAACTTTCGTATAATCATACAACAGAATAGAAATAATAGATGGTTTGGGAACTGTGCATCTCACTGAACAGGCATAAGATAATCCAAGAACTCCAACCACAGCATAACAAGATTTCCGGAGAAAGTCGATTGTTAAAATAGTTTTTCGAAATAATGTAGTATGTTTGAGACTGAACTAATCAGGTTCTGTGTGGAGATGCCAATAAGATTTCCACCCTAGCCACAGGCTAATTTAAAAAGCATCTCAGTAATGATAACTTATGTACATGGGGTAATTGTTATTCAAGAACACATAAAACCCGCCTTGGGGAAAAACAAGACATACCTGGACAACGTGCTCGGACTTACTTCTTACATGCACATACTTTTCGTCATCACTGGTGCCTATGAACAATGTTATAAACCTCAATAGCGTACCTGCATCGCTTGCCCTCACATGTTGCATTATTCTTTAATCATCATTACTAACCTTAATAGGGTTCGCAACATCGTCGTAGATTCACGTCACTAGCCTCAAGCAAGGAATCACTAACATCATCGCAAATTCACATTACTAGCTTCAAATCAAGGTCTCACTAACATCATCGCAGATTCATATTACCAGTCTCACATCAAGAACTCATGAACATCATCACAGGTTCATATTACTAGCCTCACGTCAAGGACTAACATCATCGCAGATTCATATTACAAGCCTCACATCCAGGACTCACCTAACATCACTGCAGATTCATAATACTAGCCTCACATCAAGGACTCGCTCACATCATCGCAGAATCACATTACTATCTTCACATCAATGACTAACATCATCACAGATTCGTATTACAAGCCTCACATGCAGGACTCACCTAACATCACCGCAGATTCATATTACTAGCCTCACATCAAGGACTCGCTAACATCATGGCAAAGACATTCTTGCGCCGTACCCTACTTCCCCACAAATAGCACATGTCCATACTGTACCGGTTACGACCTGCACATGCATATTTTTGATCATTAATTGTATTCAATCATCACGCAAGATATTCAGAGCGAACTTGGTTTGTTTACGTTCGGAGGAGCGAGCAGGCGAGCCGAGGACAGCGGTGTGTGTGACGTAGCTGCAGGGGCAATATAGACTACCCGCCTGACGCGCTACGTGTAGCTGGCCTGACCTGGTATGTTCTGGATGTGAACGTCACACCTTCGCGAACATTCGATTGAAAAAATTCAAAACTTCTCTAATAATTACCGCAGCGACTTGAGCGATACGTCATTTTAAAGAGAATAGCATAAACGTCTCAAATTGTGAATCTCAAGGAAATCCGTCGAGGGATTCGTGAGATAACCAGCCTCAAGGGATCACGCTATATGATGACATGGAAGCCTCCAAACCGAGTATAAGGAGAGCTCACTTTACCCAGATCAGACAGTCATAGCTGAGTGTTCAGCCTGACTCTCCACGCTGCAGTGTTCAGAGGCTATCTTCGAATATTTAAAGTCTTCATGTGAGACTTAAACTCTGACGGTCGTGTTGAACTTATCAATTGTGCGCGTGTGAACTCTAGTGTTATTCAAAGTCTTTATACTGGACACTGAGTCCATCAGTCAAGTTGAACTTGTAATTTTGCGAGTGATGAAGAACAAATTATTCAGAGTCTTTATTTGAAATTTTGTGTGTGTGGTAACTCTGATTATGACAAGTCATAAGTGACAACAGTTCAGTTGAACTTATGTTCTGTGCGCTTATAGAAACTTCTCGATATAACTTACTTTCGTTCTTGTAGAACTGAGTTATTACCACGTTGCTTGTGTGAAACTTAATCTCCGAACCAATATTAATTTAAAGGTGACACTACTGCAATATTCTAGGAATTGTGATAATTTTTCTTTGCATCTCAGTCAGCATAATTTCATAGACACGATTATGTATGAAAGTGTTCGAACTTTCCCATGAATATTACTGCTAATGATTACTATGATAAAAATATAATCGTGTGCTGCGACACAAGTGTTTCACTGTGAATTCAAACTGTGTTTTCTTATCCACTTCAAATAGAACTGCGTATTATTCTTCTGAACAGTGTGGAAATTATTTGTGTGTGACTGACAGCAGGATCTTTGATAAACTCACGAACAGTCACCTATTTTATTCAATGTCAAGTGCGCCTAACAACGAACTGTGCTTTTCAATTCAACCTTATTTCTTCGTCCAAGTGTTTAGTATTATTGCATGACTGACAGCAGTGTCACTGATAAACTCTAGAACAGTCATACATTTCTTTTAATTTATTTAGTGGAAAATCACCACTAACTGTGCCATGTGCGTGAACAATTTTCAGTTTCGTTATTTCTATTCATGAACTGTGCTTTGTTTTCTTCCAATTTCGATGCTAATCGCATCAACATCTTTACTGAACTTTTAAATTCTATCTACAATATTAAGAGTGAATTTGACGGCATATCCCAAACATATTAAATGAAACAGTGCTGTTAAACCAAAGTGTCGGAGGACTGTGTAATTCTGGACACTCGTATAAGTTATATGACGAGTGATTACTCCGCTACATCGTCGGATATCGTCGGAGAACGTCGTAGAACGTCGGAGATCGTCGGGAACATCGAAAGTTCGAGACACACTCATATCCAACCAACCTGGGTGTTCCGGCCTCATCTCAACGAAGTATTGGCAACTTCCAGAGCGTGTTCCAGCCCCGTTCAGCCTGGTGAACTGGGAGCACGGATCATTAAAAGGCGATGTTGAAGACAGAGACTATCAACAATAAGGTGATGTGCACTTTGATATGCATTTCCCGAATAAAAAACTATTATTCAATCTGATTAAAATTTTTCTTGTAGATAGGATCCTGCCTCCTGTACCAAGCCCTAGCTAGTAACCACCCAGAATTGCCCTGAGGACTACTTCATGCTAACTTTAAAATTAAATCATAAAGTCGGGCTATTTTACTGGTACAATCAGTGGCGTATGCTGGTATCAAGACGTGGGCTACCACTAGACTTAGGCTACCCCTTTTCGGTTGTTGGTTTAGGGAATATCAAGCCTTAAGCATTTTGAGCTGCATCCAACAGGCAACGGAGCTGCCCGCTGTGTTGTCAAGGCTGCTTCACAAGCTACTGCCCTGGCATCTGCCACCGCCAATACTCAACACCTGATCAATCGAGTTGGTAGCCTAAGGTTTAGCAAATTGAAGTCCAGCTTTGAGGCTAAATGGATAGAATGCTTTCCTTTGGTCCGACGGCCCCGATTCAATTTTCAGAATCAATCCCCTCGTACTGTTAATTCCCCTGGCTTGGGAACTGGGTATTTATGACGTCTTCGGCATTCAATTTATCCTTATTAGGTCACCACTAAGCCTATGCAGATGCCATGCATTATTATTTTTATCATTATTATTGTTAACATCACCATCATAATCGTTAAATAACAATGTTGAATTTTACAGCGGTCGTACCCATCGTTCAATGGTTAATTATCTTCCTCGGAAGATCAGTGGTGGTGTCCGACCTATGATCATGGGTTCGATTCCAACCAACAAAAGAGAACACTAAATCTGAAAGATTACGTTTCATTTTAGCAGATCTACCAATAAAAAGAAAACTATATTGCTCCTATAACAGCAGCCCTGCAGTGTCTTGTAGAAGTAAACGGGACTGAAATACCAGCAGTCCGTTATCTATATATTTAAGACAGAAGTCTGAGGTGTGGAAGTATACACGATGAGTAACGCCTGGTGATAGCAGTGGCGATCTGACGGACCGAAGCCTAGCACAGCTATCCTCCGCCGGTCCCCGCACCTGTAGGTAGACAGCAGCAAGCCGTGTGAGGCGAGTCGATGGGAAGGGACGAGAGTCCGTGCTGCAATGTCAGTCTCTGAAGCCTTGTTCTCAGAAATACGTGCGACGTGTCTTCTCATTGCTTTCAAGATTTGCAAATGGAACAATGTGTCAGATGCCTACATATAATGTAATTTCCATCGCTCGCATTTGAGGTTTGGGCTTCACTGATAGCCTTGGTAGCTCTCAGTATACGCCACTGGGTACAATACACAGAGCATTGTCCCACATTTCTCAGAATTCTCCGAAAGATTTTCAACCTCTAATCTGCTTGCTATAATGATTTCAGAGTCAAGGCTGCGTCAGTCTATCCCTTTAGCACTGGTTAAAATGAGTGGATACACTTTAATTAGGAACGACAGAGAGGGAAAGCCTGGAGGCGGAGTCAGAATATTTATACGTGATGATTTGAAATACAAGGTAATATTTAAATCGCCAAGTGAATACTCTCACAGACCGGAGATCTTGTTCGTATCAATTGAATTCGTGGTACGAAGTGTTTACTCGGTGTAGTGTACCGCCCACGGAAGACTGGCAACATCACCGATCTAGAAGAAGCGCTGCAGGATTTAATATCCGGGTATGAACATATGATTTAAATGGGAGACTTCAACACTGACCTGACAAATGAAACCACTGAGACTAGGCGACTAACATGCATGTTTGAATCCAGTAATATGATAATTGTGCCCTTACAACCCACACACCATGTTGCAACCTCACACACACACACTCCTCGACCTAATCATTGCAAACACTAAAGACCGTATATTGACATATGGACAGATGCCTGTGCCAGGCCTTTCCCGCCATGATATGATATACGCTGCATACTCTTTAAAATGTCCAAAATACAGGCCTAAGATAATCAAATACAGGGATTTCAAAAATTTGAACAACGAAGGTCTCATTGAGGACGCTCTGAGCACACCATGGCACACAAGTCAGTATATAAAGGACATCAACAACAAACTAGCTCATTTTAACGAACTTCTTTTAACTTTATACGACAGACATGCCCCATTACGTACTGCTCGAGTAAAGCGACCCACTAACCCTTGGCTCCATCAAGAAATTCGTGATAAAATGAAAGACTGGGACCCAGCTTATAGTTACTATGTGAAACATCCAGCGCAGGAAAATTTTGAGAATTATAAAAGACTCCGAAATAAAACCACGCAGATGATAAGAAACGCTAAAATACGCTACTCGTACGAAATTTTAAATACACATGACTCTGCTGTTGCACGGAAGACTCTCCGAGATATGGGTCTGAGTAAAACGAAGACAAAGGACAGTAACTGTAATGTACCTTTGGATGATCTGAATGAGTATTTTAGCTCAAGAAACGTCCAGATGAATGGAAACACCAAGAGAGCCACTATTGACAGAATATCTTCAAAGGGAAAGCATGGTGGTGAAGCATTCCACTTCTCTTACGTGACTCCAGGTAATGTAGAGGGCGCCCTCAATGACATAAAATCAAAGTCTACTGGACACGACGGAATAAACCTGTCCCTTTTAAGAAGAATTCTAGACATCATTCTTCCTACAATAACGCATATGATCAACACCTCTCTAATGACGGGCAACTTTCTTGAAAACAGGAAAAATACCATCATCCGGCCCCTTGCCGTAACACAGTACTCCCACAACCCTTGACGATTACCGCCCTACTAGTATCCTCCCTGTACTAGGAAAAGTACTGGAGAAACTAGTACACAAACAAATGACAGACTATCTCTTACATCATAACTTACACGACAGATGTCAATCAGAGTTTACATCGAGCTACAGTAGCAGCACAGCATTAGTAAAAGTAACTAACGACATTCAGTTAGCAATGGATAACGGGCAAATGACCATTCTTATTCTTCTCGACCTTACAAAGGCATTTGATTGCGTAGATAAAGACATTTTACTAGCTAAATTAGAAATTATGAAATTTTCTAATAATGAATTATGCTGGGTAAGTTCTTATCACAGTGGACGTAAACAATGTGTGTCAGTGGGTGACAATATGTCTAGGTAGCGAAATACTGAGATGGGTGTAGCACAGGGTGGGGTGTTGTCACCACTTCTGTTCTCCTTATACATGAATGACCTATCAGAACAACTGACGAACTGTAAATATCACTTATACGCTGACGACATCCAATTGTATATTCATACCAAACCGAACGACGTACAAGAAGCAACCGTGCGATTAAACGATGACTTATGGAACATTAACGAATGGACTAGTAGCCACTGGCTGAAGGCAAACCCATTAAAATCGTAAGCCATCATAATAGGATCTAGAAAAGCGCATGCCAAGTTAGAAGGCATCAGCATACCGGTTATCAAGATCAATGAAACACCTATAGCACTGAAAGACTCCGCTAAGAAGTTTGGAATAATTGTTAATAAGTATTTAAGTTGGTCAGAACACGTAACAAAAATTAGTCAACGTGTATTCGGTTCATTACACTCACTATACAAACTGAGGGATTTCTACCTGTCGAAACCAGGAAACTGCTCGTTAAAGGACTGATACTACCAATATTTGATTATGGTGATGTAGTCTATAATAACATAAGTTGTTCACTTGGTTCTAAACTTCAACGGGCGCATAATGCCTGCATTCGATTCATTCTAAATATTCCGCTCTATTCCCACATCAGCCCATTCCTCCGTCAGCTGTCCTGGTTAAGATTATGAGATAGACGCAAGTACCATGCTGTTTCTATTCTTCACAAAATACTGCGAACAGTGAAACCACATTATCTGAGAATAGATTTCAACTACCTCTCTCCTTCAGGAAGAACACCCTCAAGGTCATCAGTACGAACCCTGCTGTCCATCCCCACTCATCACAGTAGTACGTATAACAAGTCATTTGTACCGGGGACCATACGTTTCTGGAATTCTCTCCCGGCTGAAATTAGGGACATAAGCATCCTAAAGCTATTCAGAAGAATGTGCTGAAAATTTTACCTACACTCAGATTAATTTACACTTAGAAGCACCCTAAAATTTTAGATTATGAAGTTAAATGAATAAAATGTCAATGTAAGGTTAGAAACATCATGGTTTATATTTTTCGAGATATAGTTTTCATAATAGTACATATTATAAATTAATTTATAAATGTCCCCCATAAATCCAAACCGTGGGGGATGGGCAACGGTACGAAGTAGGGGATAGCCTGTAAGGGTGATGTACAACGGGGACTTTGTGTGCCCCAGGACCACTACGGTAGCTGTGAAGGCCTTACAGGAACCCTGAAAAGTAACGGCTAACGGGGCTCTGGTGAAGTCCTTAACGGCAACTGAGGCGGAGGAGACCTTTGGTACGGCAAAGTTGGCGGAGGAGGCAACCCTTCCTCTTGGGGTAAAATAAAGAGGAAAACCACTGCCTTGCGGCGAAGAGGGATCTTCAAAGGCTAAGGGAGACTACCCCAACAGAAAACAGCAGGCTTGGAGGCGTAGGTGGCAGCCCCACCACCAAGCTCGGGTGCTGTGGGCCAATAACTCGCACAACCTTAAATTACCTTATTACAGAAACATCAACAACGAGAAACCGGACTGATCCAAAGATGGTGACATTTGGCTTGAAAAGGCTAACGAAAATTGGGCTATGGAATGTGAGGACTCTGCGGGAAAGTTGAAGGCTTCGACAGGCAGTGGCATGCATGACGAGTTATGGCCTGAACATCCTAGGTCTGAGTGAGGTAAGATGGAGTGAGTTTGGGAATTGGCAATCCATGATGGGGCTACATTTGTATACTCTGGAAGACCCGCGGGCGACGGAGCGAGTTATGGAGGTGTGGGTATATTAATGGATAAGGAGGCCAAGAGGAGCCTTATGGAGTGGTGCTCAGTGACAGAAAGGATAATAGTGGCATGTTTTAAGACCAATATTCGAAACATTGTGTTGATAGTATGCTATGCACCTACGGAGTCGGCGAAGGAGGAAGACAAACAGGCGTTCTATGGACATCTTAATAGAATGGTTAAGAAACAGAAAAGGAAGGATATCATCCTAGTTGGAGGAGATTTGAATGCAAAAGTGGGACAGGACAACGAAGAACTTGAACACATTATGGGAAGGCATAGTTTAGGGGAACGAAATGAGAATGGACAGCTGTTTGTGGAATTCTGTGCAAGCCACGATTTGGTTTTTGGTGGTACTATATTTCCACATAAAGACTGCCATAAGGTGACATGGGTATCACCGGATCATAGGACAGAAAACCAGATAGATCATGTGGCTATTGGACGAAGGTGGAGGAGTTCATTGTTGGATGTGAGGAACAAGAGAGGTGCGGTCATTGGTAGTGATCACTATCTTGTTGTGGCTACCTCTAGAATGAAGATCCAGGCACAAAAGGGAAGGATAGAGCAGATAAGGAAGCGATATGATGTTGGAAAGCTAAGGGATGACAGAAATGTGAAAGAAGCCTTCAGGATAGAACTAAAGAATCGATTCCAAGCACTCACTGAGGTGGAGGATGAAACTATTGAGGAAAATGGGTGAAGACTAGATCTGTATTTACTGAAGTAAGTGAAAATGTCCTGCCTTTTAAGGACAGGAGGAAAATAAGACTGGATGACTGACCAGACGTGGGAAATTATCAGACAAAGGAAAGATATAAAGGAAGTAATGAATGCATGTAAGACACAAGCAAGGAAGGCAGAATTGCAATCCAAATATGCTGCGAAGTATAAGGAAGTAAAGAGAAGTGTAAAGAGAGATCAAAGGAAATGGATAGATGACCTATCTCAACAAGCAGAGGAGGCAGCCAGAAAGGGATATCTTAGTGAACTCTATACAATCACCAGAGTTCTGGCAAGGAAGCAGGTGCAGAAAAACCGTCCAGTCAGAAACAATGATGGTGTCCTCCTAACAAACTGCGAGAATCAACTGAAGCGATGGCAGGAACATTTCTGTGAGGTGTTAAACCACTCCTTGGAAGAGCAAGTAGATGCAGCAGAAGGCGAAGAAGAAGAAGAGGAAGAAACCCAGCCTGACCCAAGGATTAAAGTCAGCATTCCAACAGTGGAGGAAATCAAGCGGGCATTGAGAGAGTTGCATATTGGTAAGGCAGCAGGTGTTGACAATATTCCAGCAGAAGTCATGAAGGTTGATATGGATACCACTGTCAATATGTTGCAGGCGCTATTTGAGAAGATATGGGTTAATGGAGAAATGCCGACAGATTGGAAATGTGGGTTGCTGGTGAAGTTACGTCAAACTGTAACAACTGGAGGGGTATTACGCTTCTTTCAATCCCTAGCAAAATCTTCACCAGGGTTCTGTTGAACAGAATTAAGGAGTATATCAACTTGAGGCTCCGATGGGAGCAGGCAGGCTTTCGATCGAATCGCTCGTGTGTAGACCAAATAAACACCTTGAGGATAATTCTGGGGCAGTGTGCTGAGTGGTCATCTCGCCTCTATGCAGTGTTCATCGATTTCGAGAAAGCTTTTGATTTTATCAACAGAGAAGCTATGTGGAAGGAAGTGAAGCGGTATGGAGTGCCATCACAAATTACCAACCTCATTCAGGAAACAAACTGTGGTTATACATGCAGAGTCATACATGAGGGCCATGTATCTGAGCCTATATCTGTACGTTCAAGAGTATATCAAGGTTGTATCCTCTCGCCAACCATGTTCCTGGTGGTGATTGATGCGGTAATGCGGAATGTAACGCGAAATGTAAAACGTGGTATCCAGTGGGGATTGGCTGAAGCACATGGTGAAATGCAATCAAAGATTGAAGACTTGGTAAAAGAAGGAAAAAAGTTGGGACTAACGATCAATTCAAAGAAGACCAAGGCCCTAAGGATGAACACCAACAAACTAGACCCATTTGTCTTCAGTGATGAACCTATAGAGGATGTGGATAGTTTAACCTACTTGGGCAGTGTAGTTACCAAAGATGGAGGAGCAGTACAGGATGTCTCTCAACGTATACAAAAAGCCAATGGTGCCTTTGTTCGGCTCTATTCAGTATGGAAGATTGACAAAATAACTACCAGGACCAAACTTCGCTTTTTCCGAATTAATGTCAAGGCTGTTCTACTGTATGGGTCCGAGACCTGGAAAGTGACAAAAGTGATTACCTCCAAGTTGCAGACCTTTGTCAACCGCTGTTTAAGGAGAATCGTAAACATCTACTGGCCGGAAGTAATCTCCAATCATGAACTATGGAGAAGGACGGTGAAACCGAGATGGCCATACAGATAAAGTGGCGGAAATGGAAATGGATAGGGCATATGTTGGGGAAAGGGAATAAAGCCATTGAGAGAGAGGCAATGGATTGGAACCCGCAGGGTAAAAGGAGGAGAGGAAGGCCCAAACAAACATGGCGAAGATCTGTACACATGGAGGCATTGGAAGAAGGCAAGACCTGGAGAGAGATGAAGAGGTTGGCTGGCAACAGGATCAGATGGAGATGCTTTGTTGATGCCCTATGTTCCACAAGAAACAACAGGAACTAAGTAAGTCAATTTTAAAATGTTGAAATGATTTTTATGATGCTTTATATTTCATTCAAATTACATTTCACATTAACTTTAAATTATAATAAACTTATTTTAATTTTAAGTAGTTATAATCTTCAGTATATTATGTTTATGCACGTGCATAATTATAATGTTTGGCATCATAGCAGGCTACATAGCCTGAGCCCCGCCATGTACAGAAAAACATAAATAAATAAATAAATAAATAAATAAATAAATAAATAAATAAATAAATAAATAAATAAATAAATAAATAAATAAATAAATAAATAAATAAATAAATTCATATAGCCCCCTTTATTGTCAAGCTAAGCCCAGCCAGTGAGCGAGAGATTCCAAGGGGGACCGTTCATTCATGGCTTTTTTTCTATAGGCATTTAAGGGAATAAGGGTGACGACCAAGTACAAAAATAAATTTTTAAACAACATTCTGACATTTATTCACATAAGCATTCATTTAAACAAACAACATATCCATGCTGTTACAAATACATTCATATTTTCGTGACGTCTTGACTTGTGGTATTGAATTCACAAAAATAACATGATCTCCATCCTTGCAGACAACGGTTTGGCACTGAAATCAAATAATATCAGATGGATTAGGCCTTTACTGCCTTAAAAAATTTTAATGAAAATATGACACGAGCCTCCTATAATTCACAACAGCATTTACAAAAATCAGCTGGCAGCTATCTCGTCTATTATTTCAAAACAAAATTAAAATGAATTTTCTATTTTATAATTTAGAACTTTAACACGTGGTTACTGTTACCTAATTATCAGTTACGTTATTTAAGGTAGGTGACACACACTAATGAAGTCAGTAGAAACTCTACTATTAAATCTGAGTCAACTCCAAAGTCGTAATTAATTAATCAATCATCATTATTAACACGTTCAGTACCTGCTTCTAAGCGGAACACTTGAATGCCTGGACCAGCCATTTTCATGCCCGGCCCTCTTGACGTGCATCACTTAATACAATTTACAATTACTCCTAACCTATAAATGTTAGAAAAATGATACTTTGTGCTTACATCTAGTAAATATTCAGGGTGTGATATCTGGTGTCACAGGTTTCAAAATACGTCTGATTTTATACCACCTATCTATATTTTCGGCATAATGATTACTGTCACCGAAGTGAAGACATGAAAGAATATGAAGGAAGAGTATTCGGAACATTGTATTAGAAAATATCGGAGTATGAAAAACAGGGTCTTCGGTCCAGCACATTTTTACATCAGGATTTGATAATAATCGGTTTCCACGATTGCATGATCGCATTCTCTGTGAAAGTCCGGGGCACCGCACTTATCACTTGACTCGCATACAGATTGGTCTGCTCACACACATACTGATACAATTCGTCATTCATTAAAATACACACATAACTCAAAATATCCTGCTTATTTTATATTTAAACGTTTATACCTGAATTCTCTGTAAATGGTGGAACGGGTGGACAATAACTAGGATGATCTATAGGCCTATCGGATTCGGGAATCGGAATTTCTTCGTCACTCTCACTTTCACTATCTGAGTCTATTCCAGGAATAAGTTCATCACTAGAATAATCACTGTGAGCAATATCTAATAATTAATCTTCCGTAAGAAACTTTGTTTTAAAGCCATTATACTACACTCGGTAAGAACGACAAGCACTGAATTGGAATCTCAAGTACCGCCTTGAGGCGGGAGGAAGTGCTGAGATATTCCCGCTAAAACAGCTAAGATAAACATGAGCCCACTCAAAGCAAGGGTTATCTCAAAAAGGTCAACCTACTTCCTGCTACAACCAGTAACGCTGACTAAGGTGTAAGAATGCATAGATGACGAATATAAACAGCATTGCTTCGCGCGGAACATTAAACGTCTTACGCCGTCCATGGTCCGCAGCATAGGAGCAAGCTTAAACGTCACACGCCGTTCACGGTCCGCAATGAGTTAATTAATAATTTTCAGAACAATATCCGGGTAACATTTACTTTTGTTATCACATGATCGTGTTCACAAAATTGATGTATTTCATTAGATAAACTCTGAATCTAATCATGACACACTCGTCAAATTAATTAATTAATTAATTATATAATTATTTTCATTATTACTTTTTACCTCCTTAGCTCACAAATTAATTATGTCGTTTGTAGAAATTTCATTTCTAGTTGCACAGTATTGAAAGTTTTTGAAATTAATTAGAAATATTACAAAAAATTAATTATAAATCCACTGAAAATTTTATTATAACCATGTGTAAATTAGTTGAAGATTTATTAATAAATTGCTTGCGTTTGCTGATACGTGAACTGGACGACCTTTCGTCTAAATCAGCATTAAATGAAAAATAAATTCTAATCTAGCCTTACTTGATCTTAGTTTCAACAAGTTTTTCCTAAAATTCACATCAAATAAATTATAATGGTGGCAAGCCAATGCTGAAATAATCTGTTTCGTCGCAATGAACGCACAACCAGATTAAAGCACAATGAACAATTGGACACAAGAAAATATTCCTAACTACGTCATACACACATCTCATTCAAACAAGGGTAACACATATTTTATGTACAATAATTACAACGAATCCTGACTTAATTAATTATTTAATTATTTTTAACATGGTCGCGCAGATCAGATTCAATAGATGAAGTCATGTCCGGTAACATTATCAACTCAATTGGTGACTAGTGATCAAATTAGAGTTATCACATTCATTAAAATAATCTTTAAAGAACAACGGAGATCCATCTAAATTCCAGAAATTAACTTGAAGATTCTAATAGAATTCAATAATCATCACCATCATATGGGTTAACACGTCGCGAGTATAGCGTTCGTGAGCCTTAATCACTTTATTATTATTATTCCCTACACTCATGAAATGCATTCAACACGTACTCCACATTTATTATAATTCAATGTGTTCCAAAAACACAAGCAACAAATTGTTCAAATAATATCCCGCAAGATCACAAATATTCCAGGCGTAATTATGAACAGAGCACATCAAATATCATATACGAGAATATTCTAAGTTAATTTATAGCTCCCGACCATTAAATTACATTTTTAACCCGGTCTTCTACTCGAATTTATTATTAGTGATTATTAGGTCTATCAGAACTCTTGAAAATGTCGTGAAATTAGTTGACACGATCCTAAAGAACTGCAAGTGAGCTAAGATGATACTCAATTCGACACTACCTCAAAATTAGGTACAACTCACTATCAAGATATTTCAAATATCACATCTAATCAAATGAAGTTTATCACGTGGTCAGTGATTTTTACATGTCTAAATCCTGCACTTGAGAATTCATGTCAAAGAACAACCACAGCAACTAACCTAATAGATAACCATATTCCAGTCACATACATGTATCTCGAATACCATGCCACCTTGGGAATGAAAAATGAAAATAACTGCACAAGAATACTGCGAAAAATAAATATAACTGCGATCTAGGGAAGAAAGATCATCTAGTTTTACATAGATGAGACAGATATTAGGCAATTTAAAATGGTACTCAAATATTACCTGGAGATCGATTCCTGGTTAAGATCCATCATTCCGGCATTTCCCGTTCGTCACCTTCTCCAGCCAGAAACGCCTTACATGTTTAGCAGGTCATGGAGATACAGCAAAAGACGTCCCACGATGAAATTACGATGAATATTGTAGAAGCAGAATCCACCTTGAGGTTGATGACGAGTCTTCAACACGTGCCAGTAGTGTTAAACTGCAACTAATACAATAAGCATTAAAATTTGCACCCACTAGCCGGCATATTCAATATTCGCGTGGAGAAATGCACTTAACTTGGATCCACAAAATTCGAAGTACACTTCGTAAAGCTCTATCGCAAATGACTGCAGTCAGTTTGAAGAGTAGACTTTCGTCTACAAGACGGAATTAAATTCCACGTGGTCCCGATGAACAGCAGGTACGTAGCCAGCAGCACAGCGCAGAATAAGCAGGGAGAAGAGAAAGATTTAATGCGAGCATGAGGTTCCATAACTTTAGCTCGGGGGGTGTGTTTTTTTTTTAAAGATCATTGGTTCACAGCGTCTTCAGTAATTGGCTGTAACTCTTCTAGAAAACATGTCGCCTGCTCGCCCGCTGTCGGCACACGCACACTTCTCACTCGGGGAACTAGTCTGTCACGTGATATACCCCTGCATTCAATCGAAGACGGTTCAATACTTGCTCCGTCTGAGTTGAAAAAAGTCTGGTGCACAAGCACAGCTCTCCAAATGATAATATCCAACTGTTGCCGAACAATAAATTTTCAATGTAGATCTGTAGTAAATAACCTGATAATGACCAAATTTGATGCAAACAATATTACTAGCCTATATCATCGCAGATTGGTATTGCTACCCTCACATCAAGGACTCACTAATATCTGCACACATTCATATTACAAGCCTCAAATAAGGGACTCACAAATATCATTACTACCGGGCAAGTTGTCCGAGTGTTTGGGGGCGCACAGCTGTGAGCATGCATCTGAGAAATAGTGGCTTCAAGGACTCTCTAACGTCATCTCAGATTCGTGTTAGCAGCCTCACATCAAGGATTCACTAACATCACAGCAGTTTCGTATTACTAGCCTCACATCAGGGACGCACTAACAACATTGCAGAATCGTACTACTAGCCTCACATCAAAGACTCATAAAAATTATTATTTTACACAGCTACAATTTATGAGTAGACATCGGATTTGCATGCAAATGCCGATATGTTGAGCTCCAAAACCGACAAGGAAGTGTTTGAAGGCTTACTTCGACTAATTATTGAGTTTAATAATGTACGTATACTTTAGATATTAGTGCGTACATTTCAAATTTCGCACTTATTGTGCATGTTTTTGACTTTTATTATGCATATTTTAACCTGTTCAACAAGCGAAGATTAAGTAGTTAATTCGTGAACCCTTACGACAATGAAAAAGTTGAAAGAGCACAGACATCTCTCAAGACACACTTCGAAATCACACCGGGATCAGCCAAGAAGCTAGAAACACGTAGATTGCATGTTGGAGGACGTGAAGTATGAACTGAAATGTTTCCACAGGAAAATTCGGATAATGAGGATCTACGAGAATATTTAACACCTACACTCGCTCCCAAATTCAAGTATTCTCCTGTCACATTCGTAGATGCAGAAAGATAATTTTCTGTACTGGAAATATTTAAAACAAACTAACGCCACCGATTTAAAACAGAAAACATGGAAAAGAATGATGTAGTCCACTGCAAAGCGAGCAGTAAGGACATGAGTATAAACATGCAAATTTTGCATGTTATAGTATGTTAATAATTCATTTAATACAAAATAAAGAATATACAACATCCATAAATTGTCCTTATTTCTAATAAATGCACCGATGATGTAAATGTGAACTAACTTTACATAAAAATGAGAGCGATTTCCGCAGGTTTAAATTGGCGTCGAAGGTATAATTTCTGCCTCATAGCAAGTTGACACCTTAATGTCCATAAATATCTGAAGCGAATTATTATATTCAGTACTTCATATATGTTATTGCTATTATATGAAACGGAATGGAATGCAACTTATATTCACCTACAACATTATGTTGTATATACACACATACTTTAAAATACAATATATGTGTTTGGTCCAATTTATGATACAACCAACTTAAAGCACACAAGAAGCGTTATCTTCAGCACGTGTACATGGAACATCCTCCAACTGGCTAAGTTCTTGAGTCTTCACTGAAATTTTAACTATTTTTATGTATCATATATTCTATCTTACTGTGTACGTGTGTATTCATCACGAAGATAGGCTGGATATTTACAGTTATTATTAGTTGCGAATTTTCTTACAAACATCCACGGTTTTTTAATTTGATCAATTTCGCAGCGAGAGGTTTAGTTAGATTATTATACTGTAATTATGGACAGCATGGTAATGATTTCGAACGCGTTGTCACAAACTTACAGCAGTGAGGCTGCTCGCCAGTTTCAGGCTACATGGGCACTTATAAGTTCCACGAATGGATAGCTTACAGCATTAACCAGGACTAGTTTGCCTTCTAGCCCGTACTTGTCCGAAGATGTTTCAACGGCGTGCGTTTCAGGATAAGGGACTTGCACAGTATTATGGCTTCTACCCTATATGCAACCGCAGGTGTCTGGTCAGACTGGATCTGCAGCTAAAGAGCTTGCCACAGATATCGCAGCGGTACGGCTTCTGGCCAGTATGTGTCCGCAAGTGTTTGGTTAGAACGGCTTTCAGACGAAAGGGCTTGCCGCAGATATTACAAGAGTACGGCTTAACGCCTGTATGCATCCGCATGTGTACGGTTAGATCATGTTTTTGGCAAAAGGCTTTGCCACAGATATTACAGCAGAAAGATTTCTCACCTGTATGCGTCCGAATGTGATGAGGTAGAGAGCGTTTTTTGCTAAAGGCCTTACCACAGATATTGCAACAATAAGGCTTTTTGCCCGTATGCGACCACATGTGAAAGGCCAAATGCGATGAACTAGTGAAAACTCTCTGGCATACTGAGCAACGAAGTCTCATGTTAACCTCATGATACCGCATGTGTTCTGCCAGGGAGATCTTCTTTGTAAAACATTTGTGGCAAATTCCGCAGACATGGAGAGCCTGGGCAATGTGGGTCATGATATGCTGAGACAGGCTGCTTCCGCTATTGAACAGCTTTCCGCAGTCATCGCATGTGAAGGGACGAATCTCTTTTTTTCGCTTGAGTTGTCCGCAATCCGGAGGTGGATGATGTGCGTAGCTCAAGTCTGGACTCGATCTACAGTGACAAATTGAAACCATGTGACCAACAGTTCAACAATCAACCCTTCTAGAATATCACACAGGGGAACTCCTACTGAACAGTTCTCTCACTGATTTCCCATGCAGAGAGCTCGTTACTAATGAACGTCACATTCGTCAGGGTGAACATCGTCTCAATTCAAATTGAGAGTGTAGTGGTGAATTTCAAAAGCTCTTGCTTGTAACGAGAAAGTGTTGCCTAATGTACGAGCTCATGGACTACCTCATTTAATGAATGAACGAAAAGTGGTCTAGCCGAAAGAAGAAGTACAAGCTCATATCCGGCAAACATTTAGCTAGTGAAATCCGTAAAAGACTACTCCCCTACATAAGGGACGGCATATGCTTTGGAGTTTAAAACTTCTTCAACCACACTGTGATTTATGGCAGGTGTGTAATTAATTTTTGTAAAAGCCCTTCTTGTCGTATGAGAGAATCCCATTGCTGTAGGTTG
Source organism: Anabrus simplex (assembly GCF_040414725.1). Taxonomy (NCBI): domain Eukaryota; kingdom Metazoa; phylum Arthropoda; class Insecta; order Orthoptera; family Tettigoniidae; genus Anabrus; species Anabrus simplex. Next base: position 432,512,052 of record NC_090269.1, on the reverse strand, counting down.
GCGACAGCATGAAGATCCGCTCAACCATGGCAAATAATAAAATATTCTTTAGTGTGACTCGAACATACTATGACACTATCGGATGGACCGGGAGAAAACGGACGATCACTACGCAAAAAGGAACGAAGGTTCGCAATGTGCGGCGGAAGTGAGAATAATCATTTTTCTCTTGTTCTTAATCTAATATTGTATGCCAGAACAAGGAAATTTATGTACTTGTGAATGAACGAAGCTTTGGGACCTGTTGTACGTTATTTTTATTAAAATTATTAGTATTAGCATGAATGTGTGTGTGTGTGTGTGTGTGTGTGTGTGTGTGTGTGTGTGTGTGTGTGTGTGTGTGTGTGTGTGTGAGAGTGTGTGTAGAGTTACCTTAAGTCGCACAAACACAGACAGGTCCTATGGCGTAAATCAGATAGGAAAAACCTAGGAGTGGGAAGGAATCGGCCATGGCCTGAAATAATGCAAAGCCAAAGCATTAGCCTCGGTGTGAAATTGGGAAACTAAGTAAAACCTTCTTCAAGGCTGCCGACAGTGGGGCTCGAAACCACTAATTCCCGAATGCAAGCTCACAGCTGCACGCCCCTGACCGCACGGCAAACTCGCTCAGTGTTCAGTTTTATTGGTATGTTGTAATGACATTTAATGTAAAAGATATTCCTGCGGAAAGGAAAGTGACGTACGCTACCGGTACCCACGTATGTAACAACTGGCGTCAGAAGTGGGATAGTCTATACTACGCGAACCTTTTCTTGAGCCCTAGTTCCCATTCAGCACTATGGAGCTCAAGACTCAAGAAAAGGTTCGTGTACTATATTCCAGACTGTCAAAGATAGTACTATATAAGTACGAAAATACAAGGAATGATGGCTTGGATGAAAGTGAGTTTGAACGATTTAAAAGTTACCGATCTGTAGTGCGAGCTGTAAGAAAGTGATGAGGATATTTCTAGAACGAAGGTCGTGTAATGGCCACGATTTTGGGTAGTAATAGAAGCACATGGTAAGGATATAGAGACATTTTTGAAATAGCAGGTGATGCTAACATGTTTGCACAAATGTTGGAAGTTCATAGGAAGTTCTAAAAAGACAAGCTGAAAGTATTAGATTATTGGAGAAAAAGCTAGCGAAATATTCTCAGAAAAAGGTTGAAAATTAGAAATTGGTAGAATCTAAGATAATTGAAATTGATCCAGGGCTACAAAAAATAGAAACTGATGTAGAGTGTAAAACAGCTACTAGACAGGACCTATTTGCATTACTGAAAAAGAAGTCCATAGGAATGAACAGGCCTACCGTTGAATTCAGAACAAAATCCGAGAATGCTGCGAGGACGGTGCGTGTGAAACCAGTACCTTATGTTTGCATTACTCCATAGTCTACGTATCGAAGGCGATTTGAGGCCGCTGCTGCTGCCAATGGGTGGACTCGAGAAGAAAACGGCACTGCCTCGTTTATTGCGCAGCGAGGTGTTGCGTTAGATATACTCCAAGCGTTTGCAGACAGTGAGCAATCTAATTTCAATTCTCTGGTGACCCGATTAGAGATGAGGTACGATGATAAAGACCCTTAACAAAATTACCATAGCCAACTTCGTAACGGACACCAAAATCATGGCGAGACACTACAAAAATTTGAGGCAGACTTGGCGCGTCTTACTCGTATGGCTTATCCTTCACCTACAAACCATTACATAAAACAGCCATATGTAGAGTCTCGTGTGACAGGTATATCCGACCAGGAAATCCAACGAGCCCTTCGTCTGGCACAACGAAATACGTTAGATTATGTGCTGGATAGTGCATTATTATTCGAATATGCTACACAGATCTCGAATCTACAGGCGCATCTTCGACAGCTGGATGAAGAGGAGCCTCTAGACGGAAAGGTAAGGAGGACAGTTTTGATAACCAAGTCTAATGAGGATGGACAAAGTCGAAGTCGGGAGATTCGCAGTTGGAGTTGTGGTGAGCTTGCACATGTCAGTAGCCGCTGCAATAAAGACTCAAAATTTCATGAAAACTAAAAAGACCAGTGCTACGGGGAGATCATGGCGTGTCGGCCGTGCTGCCCCGAGAAAGTTGGTGCATGTCGTTTCACTCGTGCGCCATGTAGACAGTATCGCTGTTGACGGATAAATGAATGGTTTGGCTCGTATTTCGCTTCTGGACACCGGGGCCAAACCAACGTTGTCAAAGACACTTGAAACCAACGACAAGTTTATTGAAAACCGCAACCGAAGACCCAGTGAACGTACAACGAGGAATAATTCAACGTTGGCCTGAGGAGCAAGTTGATATAACATCGAGGAACAGTGGATGATATCAAAGAAAATGTTACTCTTGGGATGGATGTAATGACTAAATTTGAGCTCACTTTGGATCTGAAACGAGGATGCTTGAAATTTGCAAACAAAGAAGTCATTCATCACGGAAGAAGTAGTCCAACCATTCAAATAGTTTTATGTGCAGACGAGGTACTTCACCCCAGAAGCGATAATGTGATCGTCGTTCAAATGGGTAACACAGACCATGAAGTGACGAGAATTGTCGAGCCCGTTGCGGAAGAGGATGTCTGCCCAGGAGTATTGAGGGAAGAGGTGTTGTAAATGCTAAGGGGCCTACTCCAATCAGAATGATGAACCTAAATGATTTCTCAGTATCATTGAAGAGAGGCACTCAGGTGGCCTGTTGTAATCCGGTATAATCCATTGTTCGTGGGGACACCCTGGACGGCCAACACCTTTCAAAATTAACTGAGACCTCGGACATACTTAGTTGACGCGGGATAAAAAGACCGAGTCGAAGAAATGTTGTTCAAATATCAGGATGTATTCGCAATCGAGAATCGTCCGTACGGAAGGACAAGTGTCGTGAGATATAAAATAAACAACGGATATATACAACCGAATAGACGCTCGCCACTATCAAGGAGAGAGGAGGCTGAGAGAATTGTTTGCGACATGTATAAGCAGGGTGTCACTGAACCGTCTAGTAGTCCCTCGATGTTACCGGTGGTTTCAGTTAAGAAAAAGGACGGCCCGAACAGATTTTTCTGTGGACTAGCGACAATTGAACACCACGACAGTGCAATGCATCCATTATGCAGGATAGTTGATATTCTACACACATTTTCTGATCACAGGTGTTCTCCACTACTGATGTGAAAAGTGTATATAGGCAAGTAGAAATGGAGGCCGAACAAAGAGAGAAGACAGCGTTCTCAATTGGTACGGGACTTTGGCACTTCACGGATATGAACTTTGCAGTGTGCAATGCATGAGCTGCGTTTGAAAGACTGATGGAAACAGTACCCCGAGGTGTTACGTAGGAAACCTGCTTCATTAGCTTCGATGACGTCCTAGTAATAGGTAAGACTTTCGATGAACACTACCGAATATGGAAGAAGCATTTAACCGACTACTCGGAGCCAACCTGAAGCTGAATCCAAAGAAATGCCAGCTCTATCGGACAAAAGGTCTCTTAACTGGAAGATGCCGTTTCCAAATATGGTGTAGCCGTAGATCCAGAGAAGATACGTGCAGTAAGAGAGTGGCCTGTCTGCAGAGATGTACATGAAATCCAGAGTTACTTAGGACTATGCTCTTACTACCGACGCTTCGGGCCTGGATTTTCCAACAAAGCTAAAACGATGAAGAGGACGATTGGAAGACACCTTTCTAAAGTTGTAGCCGACAACACTCCCATTTGAAAGGCGAGGGCCTCCTAGGAAACAACTTGGCGAACGAAATGGAATTCGATGGGGGCTATCAATATTAGTGGAGCTTATGGAAAAAGGAAAGTAGAACTGGCTGAGTCAGTAAAGAGGATGCATCTGGATGTGCAAGGAGTAAGTGATATTCGGGTAAGGGGAGATAACGAGGAAGGGATAAGAGATTATAAAATGTACTTGACGGGTATTAAGAAGGAAAGGGCATAGAGTGGGATAGGACTGTTTATCAGGAATACTATTTCACGCAACATAGTTTTTCTTAGGCAAGTAAACGAGCGAATGATGTGGGTCGATTTGGCAGATGGAGGAATTAGGGCGAGAATTGTCTCAGCGTATTCACTAAGTGAGGGTGCATTTCAGAATGAAATCGAATTTAATGAAGCATTGAGTGATATCGTAGCCAGGGTCAACAGCAAGGACAGGATAATGCTAATGGGCAATTTCAATGTGAGAGTTGGAAATACAACAGAAGGATACGAAAGGGTAATTGGTAAATATGGAAGCTAATGGGAATTGGAAGCGTTTGCTGGACTTGTGTGCTAGTACGGGTTTAGCAGTTACGAATACATTCTTCAAGCATGAGGCTATTCTCCGCTACAAATGGGAAGCTACGGGTAACATATCCATAATAGACTATATCTCAACTGATTTCGATGTCATAAGATCTGTTAGGAATGTACGGCTTTATGGGTGATTTTTCGATTAAACAGGCCACTATCTGATCTGTAGTGAACTACTGCAAGTATCCCTAGGCCTACGGTACAGAAAGTGAAACTTGGCTGCAAAAGAATAAGTGTATAAAATCTCCAGGACGAGGAAATTAAACAGTTCATGGATATAATTAGTAGGAAGTTCCGAAAAATAGACGGTAAACAGATTCAGGAAATGGGAAAGAGATTGAGTGGCATACAAGGATGCTGTAATAGCAACAGCAAGGAAATGCCTAGGAACAACCGTGTGTAAAGATAGGAAAAAACGAACATCTTGGTGGAATGATGAAGTGAGAGCAGCTTGTAAACGAAAAAAGAAGGCTTATCAGAAATGGCTCCAAACCTGTGATGATGCAAGCAGGGAATAGTACATAGATGAAAGAAATAGAGCGAAAGAAATAGTTGCTGAATCCAAAAAGAAGTCGTGGCTGGAAAGGCTAGGTCAACCAGCAGAGAAACATTTCGGGACAGTAATAACGAATCTTAGGAAGGGGAGGAAAAGGAAATAAACAGAGATTTGGGTAATTCAGATGAAATGAAAATAGATCCCAGGGAATCATGGGGCCGGTGGATGGAATATTTTGATAATCTCAACGTAAAGGAAATCTTCATGGTGGTGTCGCGAACTATGGAGCTCATGGGGAGGAGGAATATATTGGTGAAATTACGCTTGAGGAAGCGGAAAGGATGGTAATTCACATCATAAAGCATCAGGAATAGATGGAATTAGACCTGAAATTGTGAAGTATTAGCTGTAAGGCAAGGACGAAATGGCTTCACAGAATAATAAGATCAGCATGGAGGGTGGGTAAGGTACATTCAGATTGGACAAAAGCAGTAGGGTAATTGAACCCATCTATAAGCAAGGGAATAGTGCAACAACTATCCAGGTGTTGAGCCCATAATTCTACTTTGCTGAAAATTTAACTACAAGATGAAGTGCATCCACACTTACATTGGAAGCTCATCTCGCGTTCTGTGGCGTGACAACCCACAGCGGGTAGCGGCCTACCAAAAATCGAACGAGGTCGGAACATTTCGTAAGATCTCAGGTAACTAATAATGAATATCTGGACAATAAACCTCACTGGAAGAGATTTCGTCACTCTCACTAACAAAGAAATAAGTAATTAAGGATATTGGCAGAGCAGTGTACACGTTTCAAGGACATGCAGTCAAAATGAGCGGGAATCCCCGTACACGGAATTAACTAATCACACCCATTCAAGAAATAGGAAATAGAAATAGGAAAAATTAGCAAACACCATCATGGCTGGAAAAATAAATGGAATCTTTGGGGTGAGTCTCGAATAAATCGGTTCATTGTTCATCAAATGGAATGATTGCACAACAGTGGATAACGCCAAGCAGAGCGTCACTTCCACATCCACAAATGCTCCCTCCTCAACCAAGAGCGTCAGTCATCACTGGCTTAAAGTGGGCGAAATAGACTTGTAGAGTCCCTAACGCTAGATGGCTTGAGGAAGGAATATATTACCAAGAGGTAAATGGTGAAGAGAGACGAATTATATATTGATAACATAGTGACCACGATATCCATCCTGGTCGGGGAAGAAAATCGTAAGTTAAATAATTGTAGGATTCATAGACAGCTTTGTGAATTACTGCGGACAATTATATTCTTGGTAATCGGTAAGAGAGACTGTAGTTTGGCAGAGAAAAGCTTCTGTCTAACGGTCGGTCACACCTGTGAAACATCTAGATAGGAAGTAGTTGAGAGAACACCGCGAGTTCTCGACACGAAGCGGGGCAGTTTACTCTTATACGCTCCGCTCGAGTGGTATGCCTTAAAACACTCAGCGTGCCGATCTATCGGCTCTGTGGTCGGATAGCTGTATTAGTACCTTAATGGACTCCCAGATGTCAGGAAAAGACGGCAATATTACCTTTTATATTTAGTTTACACTTTTCTCGAGAGATAGAGACACTAAACTCATCTGTTTAGAACAAATGATGTTACCAAACCGCGTGTGTCCACCGCATGACGAGTTGAAGTGTTGTGCTTGCGAGTAAAGTCTTCTTTAGGCTTCAAAACACGTATTTTCCTTCGTTATATTGTTTCCATTTTAATAGTAGTTTATTGTTTGTTATATTTTGTTTATACTGAACATTTATCAGTGCTCTCAAGTGAAGTTTGGTTTAACATTCCGAGCCACCAATAGGCCTACCGTAAATTTTTAGATGGCTGAGCCAAGTTCTAGGCTAAATAATTCCGAAGTCTTGGATTATTTAGATGCTTTAGCCGATACTGATTCAGATTTTAGTCCGACTCATTGGCTGAATGGTCAGCGTTGAGGCCTTCGGTTCAGAGGGTCCCGGGTTCATTTCCCGGGCGGGTCGAGGATTTTAGTCGCCTTTGATTAATTCTTCTGGCCCGTGTACTGGGTGTTTGTGTTTGTCCCAACACACTACACTACCGACCACCACAGAAACACGCGGTAGTGATAACATCCCTTCATATAGGCATGGCGTCAGGAAAGGCATCCGGCCATAAAATAGAGCCAAAATCACATTTACGACACAGTTCGCACCCGCGACCCCACGGGTGGGGAAAAGCGGCAGAAGAGAATAATAAGAAGAAGAATGATTCGATTTTACAGATAGCGATGACAAGAGAATGTTTACCAAAACATAAATGCGGACTCCGGAACTATGTGTACACTTTTTAACGTCAGTTGCCATAACTCATGACTCAATAAGAATACAAAAAAATTGTATCATGTTATACAGAATTAAATGTACTTCTGTAATATTTGAAAACCGATTTATATTTACATACATACATACATACATACATTATCATTATAGACTGTTATGTCATTCAGCGTTCATTCTGCAAGCCTCTGAGAATTTACTAAACGTCGCCACAATCCTCGATTTGCAACTAGTGTTGTGGCCTCATTTAGTTCTATACCTCTTATCTTTAAATCGTTAGAAACCGAGTCTAACCATCGTCGTCTTGGTCTACCTCTACTTCTCTTACCCTCCATAACAGAGTCCATTATTCTTCTAGGTAACCTATCCTCCTCCATTCGCCTCACATGACCCCACCACCGAAGCCGGTTTATGCGTACAGCTTCATCCATCGAGTTCATTCCTAAATTAGCCTTTATCTCCTCATTCCGAGTACCCTCCTGCCATTGTTCCCACCTGTTTGTACCAGCAATTATTCTCGCTACTTTCATGTCTGTTACTTCTAACTTATGAATAAGATATCCTAAGTCCACCCAGCTTCTGCTCCCGTAAAGCAAAGTTGGTCTGAAAACAGACCGATGTAAAGATAGTTTCGTCTGGGAGCTGACTTCCTTCTTACAGAATACTGCTGATCGCAACTGCGAGCTCACTGCATTAGCTTTACTACACCTTGATTCAATCTCACTTATTATATTACCATTCTGGGAGAACACACAAACTAATACTTAAAATTATCGACCTGTTCTAGCTTTGTATCACCAATCTGACATTCGATTCTATTGAATTTCTTACCTACTGACATCAATTTAGTCTTCGAGAGGCTAATTTTCATACGATACTCATTGCACCTATATTCAAGTTCCAAGATATTAGACTGCAGGCTTTCGGCACTGTCTGCCATTAAGACCAAGTCGTCAGCATAGGCCAAACTGCTTACTACATTTCCACCTAACTGAATCCCTCCCTGCCATGTTACACCTTTCAGCAGATGATCCATGTAAACTACAAACAGCAAAGGTGAAAGATTACAGCCTTGTCTAATTCCTGTAAGTACCCTGAACCAAGAACTACCACCAATTCTCAATGAAGCCCAATTGTCAACATAAATGCCTTTGATTGATTTTTAATAATTTACCTTTAATTCCATAGTCCCCCAGTATGGCGAACATCTTTTCCCTCGGTACCCTGTCATATGCTTTCTCTAGAGCTACGAAACATAAACACAACTGCCTATTCCTCTCGGAGCATTTTTCAATTACCTGGCGCATACTGAAAATCTGATCCTGACAGCCTCTCTGTGGTCTGAAACCACACTGGTTTTCATCCAACTTCCTCTCAACGACTGATCGCACCCTCCCTTCCAGGATGCCAGTGAATACTTTGCCTGGTATACTAAAGAATGAGATACCTCGATAGTTGTTGCAATCCTTCCTGTTCCCTTGCTTATAGATAGGTGCAATTACTGCTTTTGTCCAATCTGAAGGTACCTTACCAACACTCCACGCTAATTTTACTACCCTATGAAGCCATTTCATCCGTGCCTTCCCACTGTACTTCACCATTTCAGGTCTAATTTCATCTATTCCTGCTGCCTTATGACAATGGAGTTTATTTACTACCCTTTCCATTTCCTCAAGCATAATTTCACCAACATCATTTTCCTCCTCCCCATGAGCTTAGCTGTTTGCAACACCACCATGATGATTTCCTTTTACATTGAGAAGATGTTCAAAATATTCCCTCCACCTCTCCAGTGATTCCCTGGGATCTATTATGAGTTCACCTGAATTACTCAAAACACTGTTCATTTCCTTTTTCCTTCCCTTCCTAAGATTCTTTATTACTGTCCAGAAAGGTTTCCCTTCTGCTTGACCTAGCCTTTCCAGGTTATTACCAAAATCTTCCCATGACTTCTTTTTGGATTCAACAACTATTTGTTTCGCTCTGTTTCTTTCATCCCTGTCTGCCTTGGCCCTTGTTTGGAGCCATTTCTGATAAGCCTTCTTTTTACGTTTACAGGCTGCTCTCACTTCATCATTCCACCAAGATGTCCACCTTTTCCCATCTTTACACACAGTTGTTCCTAGGCTGTTTCTACTACAGCATCCCTGTATGCCACCCATTCACTTTCTATATCCTGAACCTGCTTACTGTCTACTGTTCAAAACTTCTCACTAATCATATCCATGTACTTCTGTCTAATTTCCTTGTCCTGGAGACTTTCTACCCTTATTCATTTGCAGACAGATTTCACTTTCTCTACCCTAGGCCTAGAGATACTTAGTTCACTACAGATCAGATAGTGGTCTGTATCATCGAAAAATCCCCAGAAAAACTGGAATTTCCTAACAGATTTCCTGAATTCGAAGTTGGTTAAGATATAGTCTATTATGGATCTGGTACCCCTAGCCTCCCATGTGTAGCGGTGAATAGCCTTACGCTGGAAGAAAGTATTCGTAACAGCTAAACCCATACTAGCACAGAAGTCCAGCAAACGCTTCCCATTCCCATTAGCTTCCACATCTTCCCCACATTTACCAATCACCCTTTCGTACCCTTCAGTTCTATTCCCAACTCTTGCATTGAAATCGCCCATTAGCACTATTCTATCCTTGCTGTTGACCCTGACCACGATGTCAGTCAATGCTTCATAAAAATTGTCAACTTCATCCTCATCTGCACCCTCACATGGTGAATACACGGACACAATTCTAGTCCTAATTCCTCCCACTGACAAATCTACCCACATCATTCGCTCATTTATGTGCCTAACAGAAACTATGTTGCGTGCAATGGTATTCCTGATAAGGAGCCCTACCCCAGACTCTGCCCTTCCCTTTCTAACACCCGTCAAGTACACTTTATAATCTCCTATCTCTTCCTCCTTTTCTCCCCTTACCCGAATATCACTTACTCCTAGCACATCCAGGTGCATCCTCTTTGCTGACTCAGCCAGTTCTACCTTCTTTCTTCCATAAGCCCCATTAATATTGATAGCTCCCCATCGAATTCCATTTCGTTCGCCAAGTTGTTTCCAAGGAGTCCCTCGCCAGTGAAATGGGAGTGGGACTCCATTACTCCCATAGGTCCGAGGCTTGCTTAAAGTGTTCTGAGCTCGGTAAATTCATGAAGCAGGATGCTGCCCTACTTGCACATAGTCCTAGTGAGGATCTCTCCTCTAACGGGTTATGGACCACCGGTGAATTGTATAGTCCTAGCCGCCTGAGCACAAGGAGGGCCACGACTCAGAATATGTCCGAGATGCCCAGTCCCATTCCATAGCAACTGGTATCCCGACTTTCAGGACCACTTACTAGGCCACTCAGCCGTTGCCCATGGTTCACGAACTAGGACGTGACTGCAGTAACCCACGAACATATTTTCAAAATTTCAAAATTTTTTGTAGTAAAATATGCCATGAACAATTTTCAGATATTTTTTTCCTAAAACTATATTGAATGGTGTACTTATGTCAATTTTCAATGTTGTATCTGGGGATTTCTTTATACGGCAATTTCTCACATTTTAACATGCATAATCATGAAAAATGGTCTGAGTGTTTTGGGCTTGACTGGTGAAAATATCCTGAGAGCAAAAGTGTTAAATGTTGTATAAGTGTACATAATCAGGTTTATTGTCAAGTTTTAGATATAAAGTAAATTCAATGTGTGTTGCTTCACGCGAAGTGCAGAATCTGTGTATTTATAAGGTAGTGTTTATGCATAGAATGTGTCCTGCAATTATGAGATGCTATGCCCGAGGTGGCTGGCATAAAAGGAAGCAATAATAACGCCATGCCAACGACGAAATTAGAGGTCTGTCTAATTTAAATGCCATGCTTTATAGCTAAAAATGTAAATGGTGGTCTCTTTAAATTGATTAATTAATTAATAAATCATAACATCGCGTTGTACACTGACTGAGCAAATGTCACGGGATAGCGCAGCACTGATGCGCAGGTGTGTTGTCTGCGCACCACACGCCCCCTGTGCCAGCGGCAGTTGTATAGAAGGCCTTGCGAGCAGTAGCTGTGCATGTGACAGGTGTAACATAGAACGTCGTCGTGAGCTGACACCGTTCGAACGGGGTATGGTGGTCGGTGCCCGACGGATGGGAAGTGCGATTTCGGAAGTGGCACGGAAATTCGGCTTCACACGACCAACCGTGTCCAGGGTGTATCGTGAATGGTTGAATGCGGGTGTCACCATCTACACCAGACGAACGACCGGCCGTCCAGCCACCCTCAATGACCGTGACCGGCGACATCTGAGACGGATTGTCAATAGTGACCGACGGGCAACCGTGCATCAAATCACGGCTCAATTCAACACAGGCCGTGCTAGACACGTCTCCCAGTGGACAATCCGTAGGAACATGAGTTCAATGGGGTACGGGAGCCGGCGCCGCACACGGGTGCCACTGTTAACCCAACGTCATCGGGCACAACGACGCGCATTTGTCGCCAGTCAACAGGGATGGACACTGGAACAATGGTGTAACGTGATATGGTCGGACGAATCACGATTTCAACTGCACCGTGCCGATGAGAGGCACCGTGTATGTCGCAGACCACATGAAGCGATGGATCCCGCCTGCCTCGAAGGTGTGGTCCAGAGCGCTGGTGTCTCTGTTATGGTCTGAGGTGCATTTTCCTGGTATGGAATGTTCCTCCTAGTTGTTCTGGAAGAGACTTTGAATGGTACGCGGTATGCTGAGCTGCTCGGAGACCATCTCCACCCATTTTTGACCTTCCAGCGCCCAGACGGTTCTGCGGTGTTTCAAGATGATAACGCTCCGCCACATCGCTCCAACGTCGCCCGGGAATGGTTCTAGGAACATGCAGCGGAGGTCCAACGACTGCCATGGCCACCCAAGAGCCCCGATATGAACCCTACCGAGCATATCTGGGATGTCCTGGAACGCAGGCTCCGTGCCATGGATCCTGCACCCACGAACAGACCAGAATTGGCAGCCGCTCTGCAAACGATTTGGTGTCAGCTGCGTCCAGAGAACTACCAGGGACTTGTCGACTCACTTCCACGGCGTCTCACTGCAGTTCGCAGTTCCAGAGGAGACCCCACACGCTATTAGGTGATTATCCCATTTAAGTGTTGCGACTACGACGATGTGTTGTGTCGTTATTCTAGTGTGGAAGCGAATTTTCTACTGTTCATGTCAGCGCGCGAGCCTTTAAAGTACGTTTTTCTTAAAAGCTGTAAAAACGAAGTTAAATATTGCAATGAAAGTCAATGAAATAATGCTTGGCCGGTAAAAGTTACAATAATGATATAATAACCGTTATGAGTTTGATAAAGTCAAATATCAAATTATCCAATAATAATATTCACGTCAGGATAAAATAGAGGTGATATATTATTTGTTCGGCAGTAATGTCAAGCGATACTTGCGGTTTATATCAAAATCCAGTGAAGAAAACCATAAGTGGGCATTTTTGGAAACTTAAATTTTGTGACACCGTGTATTTGTGATACAGGAAATCACGGTATGCTATCTTGCTCGCAAAATCAGGGGACATTTCGGGAAGTTAACTGTGAGATCATTATAAAATTGTTTGATCATGGGATCGCTTGTATTTTAAAAGTTTCAAGCAAGAAGGAAATGCATAGCAATAGAAATGAAATATTACGAGAATAGTTTGGAAGATGTTAAAAGGCAGAATAAGTCTGTATTTTATGAGTAATGTAGAATAAGCAGGATACTGAGGATAAGAGGCCCTGTATTTTGACGGAGAGGAATTTTTGTGACATGGTGTATACGTTGAGATGTAATATTTCTGAGACCGACTGTATAAGACGAACAATGTCCTGTAGAAATCCAGCACGACTGATGAATATAAAGGTTGTCACATCCAAGTGAGCGCATTTTAACGCTTATTTTAAGTTCAAGATTATATTCTCCCATGATTACTATTTCACGTACGACCTTAGGTAACGGCAATTAAGTGACGGTTCTATTCCATACCACAGAAGCGCATTTTATGATAGTCGACCTCATGAACACAATACATTCTGACACACGGTCAAGAAATATTCTATTATTGCAAATTGAATTCTATTCTGTATCTTTACAAGACGAAAATATCGCTGACTGGAAACACTCCGGGTGGGAAGAATAAATTTTATTAGAATGAGAGCTTAGCTTGCGTATATCGATGGGAAGTTATTTCACTGGACAGTTCACGGTGATACCAGTTTGGAGTGCTGACATTGCAAGTCGGTTGGAGCCTCACATTCGGGTTATGTCGTGAATATCGTGATGGTAGTGATTACTGTTTACAGTGATATTAAGTAATACCGGTATCAAACGAGAGCCGAGTTTATTTTTATTTGGCGAACTTCATTGCATGTGTAGAGATTGTGTTGAGAAATATGTTAAACTATTTGGACATGTTGTTTAATTTCGATTTCACGCTTTATTGTAGGAAATAGACACAGTTATATTTCCAGGTTCGAGTTCACTGTTGTAGCGATTTTTACTTCATGTTTCAACGAGGATCAGACGACGTAAATATCCGGATATTGTAATAAAAGTTTCGATTTCGCCTGGTAGTACGAATGATGTGCAGATACCATAACGTTGGCTGAACGATAGATTTAGGATGCTGCGTGTATTACATAATTTAAGGATGAGTAGAAATTGTAACGTTGGCTCAACGACAGGATTAGGGCGTCACCTGTACATAGTCAAGACATAGGTTAGGCATTTTTGTGAATCGATTTCAACGATATTAGTGTTTGCAGTAGTGGATACGAATGGGAAGGATATTAGCAGGTACTATTCAGGACATGTTTCAGCATCATTCTTACTAGCTAGAAGGTGCTCCCATAATAGCATTGCATCAGTAGTGACATGAATGTAAGGGTTGTCCCACGTGGAAACCTGGCTAATGGGGACTGGTCCTTACTGCTTAGCCGCGTGTGTTCAAGTTCGATGAACTTTCGTTCTCTCTTTGCTTGTATTTACTTTAAGATTTATTGTTAGGGTTCCGGTATATTATAATAGCGTCGTGTGTTAACACTTAGTTCGTTTACGTAGGATTTACGCTACGAATGGGGTTTCGATTCGTCAGGTGTTATTATATTTTATTTTCATTTTCCGTTCTTCACATTATGTATGTGAGATGTTGATCTACGGATCACTTGTAATTTGGTTTAATGGGACAAATGCAGGTAGACAGATTTGTAACTGTAGTCGTAGTTATAGAAAATTGGAACTATTTCCCTTTGTTTGTTTTATATTGTGGGCTTGTATTTGACAAATTTAACGACGTAACTGTTTCATAACATGAAAGTTGGTTTAGTAAGAACATTTTCAAGTGATTTATCACTTTTCCTTAACTTCAGTGTTTATCATTTTTTCTAAATGCACAATGAATTGATATTTTCCCGAATTTTGAAGTTTTGTTCCTTCAGAACGATGTAACGTAAGATCCCATCGTATCAAGTGTTGTTGGATCTTTCTGAAAATCTGTTTGGGGTGATGCATATTCAACATCGGGATTCCTCTGTAACTTAAGGGTGTCACGAGTTGACAACACATGGCGGAATTTTATTCTTGATTGTGACAATCGCTGTTAACTTGTAATGAACATGCTTTCAAGTAATACTTTATAACCTTTACAAAGCAACTGATAGTCGATTTAGTTCGATTAAGTATCCATTTTGGGTTGTGTTCCAATATCCGATGGGATATTCGACTGGTAGATATCCTTCATTAAATGTAAATCTGGAATTCTACTTGTTGAATGTCAGATATTCCACCGATCGCGTGAATTAACTCTCAGTTATCGTTTGGATTTGGGTTTTATTCTCGTTTTCTGGTTTTTGCTCTCCATGAATTTTACACTACGTTTTCATTCTCTGAAAGATAATAATAAAACAATTTCAATAAAACTTTACCACTCATGTTATGCATTGTGACTGCGTAAAACTTGTTGTGAAAATTTAAGTGACTTTTCATGCCTTTTCAATAAATAAATTATCGGGATTTACATTAAATAAATATTTTAGTAAGCACATTTTTGCTCCTTATTTGAAGCAGTTATGCTCTCCTCTGAACTCTAGCGTTTGGTCAATGAAGTAATACAAAAAAACTCGCAATGACCCCAAGATTTAAGAATACGATATTACTCTACTGAAGCAGACGAGGCTGACAACCAATGATGGAACGGTAAGTTCAAGGGTTCAGTGAAATGCTGCATAAACGTGGGGCTTAAGTCACTCGACGAAGAGATTTTGACAATTTATTTACCAGTAAAACAGGGCACGAACTTCGAGGCCTACGTTACAATAACGATGAAGGATCCTGTCACGATAACGATGAGGGAGTGTATGTCACTAAAAAATAACAATAATACAAAATAATATTGAGGCCTAACCCACATTTATAAATATTACAAACCAGATGAAGCCTAGTGCTGAGTCACAGTTGAACAAAATATGTCCAATGAGAGGGCTAAAATTTATTATGTCTAACAAGGGGCATAATTACTTAGGTAATAGTAATAACAGTCACAGTGCATATAAGGAAGCTGATACTTACGCTTTATAAAATGTTCATCCATGTCACAGCTATAAATTTTGGAAGTGATACTGTTGAATTACATTCAGAATTTATGTTTTAGTATGTTGAATTATTAATTACATGGATGAAAGACAATTTTTGGATATTTATCCGGATTACTTTACTATAACATCAGAATTTAATAGCATTTATATGTAAAGAAGCAGTAGTGAATTCTTTCTATAGTGGTGTGTGGTATCTTGGCTGAAATGAACAGCCAGTGTACTCATTGTGTTTGTGATGGAAGGTCGCTTGACGATGGATCCACTGAAGAGGATGATGGAAGATATGAAAGTTCAGAAGATGGAGAGTGAGAGGAAGGACATAAAAATTCAGATGGAGGACATGAAAGTTCACAGTGATGATTTAAAGAGTAGGATTAATGATACACAAAATAGTTGTAAGGAGTCCAGGGATGATTTAAAGTCTAGAATTCAAAATAATAGTGATGAATAAATTGTCTAGAATTCAAGATAATAGTGATGATTTAAAGTCGAGGATTCAAGATACTAGTGATGATTTAAAGGTTGGATCAAAGGACACGGTAGATCAACTAGTGAAGGTTGACATTTAGATTCAAGAAATACAGGCCAGTTGCCCAGAACTCAAGAGGAAGATAAGCGTGACATAGGAAAATTAAATCAGCATTTGGATGATAGCCAGGTTGAAATTAAGAAAGAAAAGTACAAACAATTTGCAAAAGTTCAGGTCAATCTCAAAGATGATTTTGAAAAACAGTTTGCCAAAATTCATAATTATTTAAAAACAGACACTAATAAAGTTTAATGAAAGCTATGACATGCATGGTAAATGATTTGATAGTCAGAAGGTGATAAAGAAGGAACCTGACAAACATATAATTGATAGCCAAGTAGCACATAAACAGCTGACTGATGACCACGTGGAACTTAAAGCTGACATTACAGTTTATAGAGATGCGGAAGTCAATAGATCACGAGGAGAAAACTTTAACAATTAAGGAGGAGCAGCGTGAAGTTGTATCAGCTGATATTAAGCTATTAGATTGTAAGGTAGAGCGAATTAGTGGAGAATTGGACAGTACGTTAACACTGAAAACCGAAACAGTGGAGAAGAGACTAATGCAACTTCACGAGGAAGTAATTGGTAAACTCCAAATGTCTAGTGAGGATACTAAAACCATGATTAAAGAAATTCAAGAGGAATCAGTGGAAATGAGAAATGATTTGCATGACACTAGGCAGAACATGACCGTGCACACCGGAGAGTCCAATGATAAGAGCAGTAGTACTGAGCAGGATTTGAGAAAAATGGATGAGAAGGTCGGAATCATTAAGAATGAAGTCAATAGTTGGATCAGTAGTGTGATTGACATGCAATCCAAGGTGGATAAAGTTTTAAATCAACCTACAACAGTTCCTAATCCAGATTTTGGTTCTCAGTTACAAAATGGTAGTCATACCAAACTTAGTGGTCACAGTCAGAATGTTGAGACCAGTCGATCTCAAGGCCCAGGGGTTACAAATGTCAAAAACATGATTAGGCTACATGAAGACCAGCCTAAGAAATTTAATGGAGGCCCACATGTAACTTCAAAAGGCTTCATTAAGGATCTTAGGGAATATATAGGTGATGCTAAGATTCCTGAAGGGTGGCAGTTAAGGGTTGCTGAAGATACCTTGAAGGAGCGCCGTTATTATGGTTCAAAGGCTTTTGATACCATTTTGACATATTTGACGAGTTCCAACGGGTGTTTCTAAGTAAATTTTGGAACACAGCGGTCCAGCAGAGCCTGAGACTTGAACTGTACTCACGTAGGTACACAGCTAGAGGCCCTACCAAGTACTCAGAATATTTCACAGCTCAGAATGTTCAATTTCACAAACTTGAGGCACCACATTTGGAGCACGAATTAGTTCAAGCTATCCAAAAGCAACTGCCTCCAGAGGTTCAAAGGACGCTCGTTGCATCAAAGGTAGAGTCGCCCATAAAAGCGGACATAATCCTCTGACAGATAGACTACACGCATTACAAAACACCACCAAGAGGAGGACGATCCCATGAACACCATGTGAATACTATCAGTCAGCTTCCCGAAGGACGTCAGGGAATATCAGGAAATATCCCTGTAAGCCAAAGTGACAATTTTACCTTTCCTCATGTATATCTTCTCTCCTATATCTAGTTATCAATTTTCCTGGAATACCTTTTCCATCATCCCTCAGAGTGCTGGTAAAAATGTATCTTTCCCGTATAGGTATCCAGCAAGAGGAACACTTGAAAAAATATTGTCTGTGATTATGTAGTAAACCTTGTTTAGAAGGCTGCACAAATTTAACTATTTCACTAACATATCATAAGCATAACCTAAGCCCTTTTATTTTACTTCTTGTATCTTCTGTAGATTTTGCTCCTTTATAACAATGGAGATTCATACAGAAGTTTGAAACTGAATCACAGAGAACCTAAGGCTTGATACCCCACTTGTGGTGGAGTTTATTTGGAATATATTGCAAAAGTCGAGTATGACTCTTTCTAGCTATCAAGCTTTCATCAAGTGATATTTGCTGGTGATGTGTGTAAAAGTACTGGAAAAGACTGATCACAAGATACACTAGAGGTTGAAATTTATCACGTGTATCATAATTTGGTTCATGATTCTTGGCCAACTTACTGCTGTGAACTAAATAGGAGAAGATAAGTATTGATTCAACACTAGTTCTAGTGAACATTTGCTGAAACCAGGAGACCTTGCGAAGAATTTGGTACACCATTTCTGTCATTGTCACAGGAAACCAGGAGTGAAGTCTGCTTGAAGGAGAAAGACTGTTTTTCTGGGATGCAATAAAGTTCTTTGCATATCCTATGTCAAACAAGGCTAGCTGTAAATAAAGAAATTGAAATAAGGCACTGGTTTTGAATCAGGTGAAGGGCAGTGCTTAGGTCCTAGGGATTCCATGAAGGGAAAACTGTGAGAGAACTGTGGCTTACTCCCTTCAGATATCTTCACCCAGTTAGCATAATCATCACTTTCATCTGAATTTGAACTGCCTGAGTCATCCAGCATAAGTCTAGTCAGTGTTATTAGCCATGCAGCACTACTATCATTGTCTTGGTACTCACTGCAAGCAACATTCGTTTCGGATGTCGGAGGCTGATTTGGATGAAAACACGGATCTAAATCAGCATCATCATCAGAGAAATCTGATAAATCATCTAACAAGTCATCATCAGAGTTCTTGTCGAGTTCTGCCTTCAATTTGCTACTTGTCGTACATTTAAAAGAAACACTCATATTCTACAAAGGCGATGGATGTAATGCTCCAAATGGAAATCAACACTTCAAATAATTATCCACATGGAAAGGAGATACTGAAAACAAACAAACAAACAAACAATAAAACTGAGAAGAGTGCATTAGGTTACTTGCTGCCACACGTGCTTTATGTTGAAATAGTAACAGCAGACTGCACGGCTCGATGATAAGGTTAGTGCACGCTGACGCTCTACTTGTTGGTGTTTATTTTGTGTTTTGACTCTCATACTCAATCAAACTTTAATCTAAAAGTACAAAAAATCTTCAAGACAGTTAATATGGCATCGTATTAGTCATTTGTTAAAATATTCGACCTACAGATAGCCTTTTATTCCACTAACGAAATATCACTAGCTTAGCCATTGTGACCAGTGACAACATGTTGTCAGTTGGTTTTTCTTGCAAGGATTGTCATTGACGAAATATAATCAGCTGGTACTATAAGGGTTATTGCAGAAATTGGATCAATAAATGGCCTATCTCTTCTGAATCCATATTGCTCTTCTCTCAATTCCTTTTCCACTTTCATCCTCACTCTTCCCTTCAATATCCTCTCAAAGATCTTTGCTACATCTGAAATGAGAGTGATTCCCATATAATGGCTACATTCTTTCCTATCACCCTTCTTCAATATGGGACTATTATACACTTCCTCCATCTTCTTGTAGTGATGATTCAAATGATTGCTATGGGTCTATAATATTATACGGGGGAAGAACCACCAGTTTTGAAAATGGGACCTCTGGAAAGTTTCCAGAAAAGAATGAGATTGAGTAAGATAATGAATAGAGTGTTTTAAAACTTCATAATGTGCCTTGATTTCATAATATTGAGGAATGATATCTGGGCCACTACACTTATTCTGTTAGTTGGTGAATAGCATTCTGAACATCTTTTTCTGTAATAATTGTGGTAATCAATTAAAAAGGGAACTGTACATGTAACGTTCCAGACGTTACAGTATAATTATGTTAATTTTATTATGTGTAATTAATTCAGGAATTTAACGTCATGATATTTATTTTGGTATGTATATCGTTCTCTATATGCGATTTTCTATTTTACGCAATAAAAATATCACACGAGAACACTTTTACGTATTTCTAAAACTACTTTATTCCACTACGAAACTCATCCTGTCAGAAGAAGAAGACATTCAGTGCCTTTCTCAGAATACAAAAAGAAAACAATCGCTCTCTAAAACAATCTACATAGAATTTATACATGTTTTACATCAGAGATCTAATGGTGCTGTTCCTTGACGCCATATTGGAAATCTGTGTGCCGTACGTCCGCACGTTATACGTCCATGGACACGAAACACAAATATAATAACATAATAATTTCGGCTCATCATAAACCTTCAAAATACCAGTATTGAAGGTTTTATCCTAATTAGGATACCTGTCCTACGACAATTATCCCCCCCTAAAACCTTCAATACTGATTCCGGACCTTCTCTTCTCCAGGTCCCAAATTACAAGTAGTCGTCTTGTTATCTATGTCTTCAGCTATTCCATCCTCCAGAACAGGTATCAGTGTATGTTGATCCTCTCCGAAGTCCGTACTCCTCCGGGATCCCCTAGAGAGTGCCCACTCTCCGGTCCCTCCGCTATCCTGTAGGGGTCGAGATAACATCTTCTCCTTGAGAAACCTCGCTGCCATTTCAGTCGTCTTTTTCCTTTTTCTTGGAAGATTCACCTGTTGTATCTTCTGAGCTTTTCTCACCATCCTTCTCACTTTTTTTCTTATTTTCCGCTGTTTTACTATCTGATTGATCCTTCTCTCTAGATGCCTTTCCGGACCTTGCTTCTTTTTCAGAATCTTTCTTGCCAACTTTTTCTGATGAAGTCTCTCAGCCTCTTTTCTAAGAAATCTATCTTCACGATAACGTACATATCGCCGTAAGCGTGCCCTTGAGTGATAATGGATGGTTAGAACTCTCTCTTGTTCTTCATACCATGACAAGTAGGTACGACACCAATCATAGTAATACACCCCCACAATCCGGGCATATTCAGCACCTATGGTTTCAGTTTTGTCTTTAGATTTGGGTACGATTTCCTTCTCTTCTTCTCCCCCGGCTTTCTTTTCAGCTTTTCCATCTCCCCCGCTTTCTCCTTCCTTACTACCAACAGAACCTACTGAGTCAAGAATCATAAAGTTGACAAGGTTGAGCTCCTTTTCATCATCTTTTCCACCACTCTCTTCATCGTCACTCTTGGATTTGTCGGCCAAGAGAGCCTTGAACTTGATGTGATCTAAGGAACACAGATGATGTTCGTAAGACATTAGTGTATTGAATCTTTGTTTACACACCCGGCAGTATGGATTCAAGAATTTCACCATATTCTCATGATCCTCAGAAGTCATGTGTGTTGATTTGGGCTGCTTGTAATTGAGCTTACAAATGGCACAGAACTTCGTTCTATCAGACAGTGTATGCCGGAACTCTTCAGTTTCATCTAGCATGCGGTGCTTTTGACGTTGATTCATACGCATTCGCTGCAAGGTCTGCTTATGTAGTAATGATTGTTTCCTCATGACATTTATGTGTTTAGGTGAATAGAGGTGCATTTTGTACTCCTGTACTGTGTCACATTGTATTAAGCAATGAGGACAGGACAGATCATACGCAGGTTTCTTTCGTTGATCTTCTTCAGTTGCAGAATGAGCATCGAAATCTTGATCTTTTGCATTGTTAGCCTCTGAAATGGTTTTCTCTTCGTCTTTCTTCTCCTTGACTTCGTTTTCCAAGGTGTTCATATCACTTACTACTTTATCTACCGGTACATCTAATTCTACGCTGTTGTTTTGGTCATTAATTTTGGAAATATCCTCTTTCAGATCTCTTACCAAGGAATCGATTCGGCCTTTTATCTCTTCAGATTGTGTCCTGATCAAGGTAGTTAGTTGCGTAAGCATCCGGTCGTTGGCTTCCTTCTCCGAGACAACTTCAAAATCGAAACTACCTGGGTCTTCCTCATTTTCTATCAGATCCCGGCGTAGTCTCTCTTGTAGTTCCGACTTGCTCCCATCCAGATCAAAAATTAGATGGATGGCTTTTCCGGCGTTTGCTCTATTAACCAGCGTTTCGTCTTAGGTCTGACACTAGACTCTTCAGAGTGGGATGTGTCAGACCCTACCCACTGACGCTGGGGTGCATGCAGGTGAACTTATCAGAAGCTCATTTATGAAGCACAGTCTGATAACTGCATACGGGAGATAAAACTCCACAATGGAATCAATGCCCGCCTAGCAATTCCAAATGGAAATTCTAAGTTCCCATGGAGGGAATTAGATTCTTTTCCACCAATAGAGCATATCAAAAATCAGATCAAAAATTAGATGGATGGCTTTTCCGGCGTTTGCTCTGAGCTCCCATCCGTCGGTAATCCTCGGGATATCAGCGCCTTTCGTACAATCACTACGGTCATTTGATCAATCTTCATCATTAAACTTCGAAAGTCCTGTCACGGTCGCCAATTTATCGTTCTCTATATGCGATTTTCTATTTTACGCAATAAAAATATCACACGAGAACACTTTTACGTATTTCTAAAACTACTTTATTCCACTACGAAACTCATCCTGTCAGAAGAAGAAGACATTCAGTGCCTTTCTCAGAATACAAAAAGAAAACAATCGCTCTCTAAAACAATCTACATAGAATTTATACATGTTTTACATCAGAGATCTAATGGTGCTGTTCCTTGACGCCATATTGGAAATCTGTGTGCCGTACGTCCGCACGTTATACGTCCATGGACACGAAACATAAATATAATAACATAATAATTTCGGCTCATCATAAACCTTCAAAATACCAGTATTGAAGGTTTTATCCTAATTAGGATACCTGTCCTACGACATGTAATTGTATTATAATTCATGTTTAATCATTTGCTCACTATCATTTCATTACTTTGTAACTACGACTTGTAAACGAGGGCTGAATATCCTAATATTCACTTAGATTCTTGCGACATTCGTTTAAAATTAACTTGCAGTAGATTTCCTCTATCTTGCCACATCACCGAGGAAGAAGGAAGGACAAATTTAGACATCAAGTTCTGGGAAAAGTGAGCACGTGTTCAAGCGTTGCAACGATAGCTACCGTATTTCGACCAGAATTATTTAAACTGATCACCGCCTATATTTTCAAAGGAGCGTCATGTTGCCATGGATACTGAGTGAAAGGACTAATAGAAGAACAGTTGATATCAGGGTTAAGACCCGTCAACTCTAATATCTGGAGTGGGGAGAGACGTGTCATCTGATTGGACCACGTGTAGCGACCTGTAATTAGCGCGAGAGAAGGTTATAAAAGGGCGTGTTGGAGCTCTTGGCTTTATCTTCTACGTGATTCTTACTGATATTCTACATTATTCTACTTGATCTTCTACGTGATTCTTATTGAGTTTCTACAATCTTCTACTTGATCTTCTACTTGATTCTTCGTCTCGATACTTAGGAAATTCTGAATGAGGGGTGTATAGCCACTCTCATCAGGAAGTACGTACAGCTCGGCTACGAGACCGGTTTGAACCAGTCTAAGTCAATAGGTAGTATTAAACTAGATAGAAATGAAACTTCAGAGCACATTTTCAGTAAAGTTGGAAGGATTCTTAATTGAGTATCCTCTCCATATAAACCAAGGTGGTTCTTCTAACTATGACTTAGGGCTTATCTCCAATATATGGGATAGAGCATAATAGGGAGTGTTAGATTTGAAGCCATCTTCCAATTAGTGGGAGGTGCAATTTGCAAGGCAGGAATGGTACTTTGCTGCAGATGAAGAGATCTCAAAGACGACCGATGATGTTCCCGCTACAAGGATGGAAGCTTTCCAAGGACCAGCAGAACAAGACTACATGGTGAGCAAGCGAGTTAAAGATATTGCAAGTTTTCGCGAAGTAGAGTCATTCAATTTTTTTTGTTAAATTCATTTTCTATTTTAAATTCAGTTCTCGTTAAACCGTCGTCATTCATATTAAATATAATAAATAGTATTTTTCTAGTTCACTTTAATCAATCTGCCTTAATTAGCCTTTTGATTTCTAATTCTCCTGCTTAATGATTAGTGCACTATCACCCCACCCCTGTGATAAGAGTCCGTCCAAGCTTGATTATAAATTTTTATCTTTAAGTCCTCAACTTAAAGATTGGCGCCCTTAGCTTGAATGGTTGCATTTCTCGTTCGATGATTGTTCTCCGAGAGGGGAAGTCACATACATAACAATTCAGACAGTTAATCAGGATTTTTTCCTTTAGCAATTCGAGTGGTGTGAACATTGAAATGAGTTCCTGATTCATACAGACTTAATCTCACGAGAAAATCTATCTGAAAATTCTTTATTAGTGGTTAAAGTGGTATTCCCTAACTTCATGTACTGATAACATTATCTAATTTTAGCTTTCTTATTTCTAAAAAAAATTCCAAAATGGTTAAAAGAATTACTGACAAGTTCTTCTCTATGTTTGATTAAGTTTCTATAAGCTATGCTGATCAATTTACTTAATTTCTCGATATTGACATAATGTTCTTTGCAACAGATGGATGAGCTAATTCCTTTTCTATGATATTCTTTAATTTCCAAATATTATTGATGCCTGAATTACACCAACAAAGAAATCTACAGCTTTTGTTTAGATTTGTAATACAAACATGGAACAGCGAGTTTATTTGTACACTGAAATAACATACGGCTCTGCCAATGTTAAGTAAATTGTTGAGTTCCTTGGTAAAGATTACCTTTAACATTTCAGACAGAGTAGCAAAATGAGTTTTAAATTGTAGGCAAAACTGAAGAAAGCATTTTCCTTCTGGTATGATCATCAGATCTTCTTAGTTCAGTACATAATAAAGGATGACAAGCATCCTCTAGTACAAGTGAGAAGTATTCACTCCCAGCAGTTCTTTGAAAATGTTTAAGAACAAGCTAGGTAAACAATAGAAAGGGAATCTGCCATAGTTTGTAAATTTCTTTGTGAAGTTCTGTCAACAACATCAAAATGTTCATCATTTTCATCTCCCTTTGTCCAGCTCCTTCCAGGTTGGTGTGTTGATGGCATTTCTCCACCACTGCTACTGCTTCCTCCTCTCCACTTTAGTAATTGTATCCCAGTACAGTCTTCTTTCATACTTATACTGTTCTTGACAGAGTCTATACATTTTTATATTTTATAACAAATATATTAAACAATTTATTTCCTCATTATTACTGTTATGGAGTTTCCATGGCTCACTGAGGAATAAGAAGTGCCTGGGATGAATGGCAGAACAAAGAATTATCTAGAGCAAAATTTAACATAACAAATTTGGGAAATGTTATTTCTTTCCTTTTCTAAAATTGAGAAATAATGAATCAGAATGAATAACAAACAATATTAATGAGCTTGTCAATTCTGATATTATCGGGGACATAGAAGACCGAACATCTGGTACAAAACTTGTGATAATTACAAGGTAGTTAAGTTAACATGGAGAATAGCAAAACTGCGCCAGAAAGGTACAACATTTTAGAAGAGCAAACTTTGCTCCCACCAGTTACATTGCACAGGAGTCTGAGATCCAAAATACCATAGCATAGCCTCGCAGAGGCACTCAGTTTTGATGCACTGCAATTACACCATGACCTTTTTATCAAAGAACTCCAATATTTTGTTTTGTATTTCTTTTATTTGTCTCAATCAAGATACATGTCAGTATTACATTCAGGATTTCCTTTCCAATGTGTTTATGTGCTAGTAATACTATTTAAGTGGTTGAGTGCCCACTATTGTTAGATGAATAATCTTTTTAGATTATATTGTGTATTGATTATTAGTTAATCTATATATTCTTTTTCTCATACATTACATTATGTTACACAAATGACATTTATTTCCACATGTATACACATTTTTTTCTTCCACCAAGAGAATGTCTTTTGTTTTTACATTCATAGATTTATTTGCTGTCTCTGTTTATAATGGCCCCACATATGAAGAATTTATCTTTTATTTCACCACTGATGAAAAAAGCAACCATCTTCTGTGCAAGTGTAGCTCTAATTGACATCACATAGGCATTGCCTCACAAAACATATTTTAATCACCTATATGCCTTAGTTCAGGTTTTCTACAAGATAAGTTATATCATGCTCCTTGCACGCAGTATGAACCATATGAACATTATTGGATTTGTATACCACTAACCACTTCTATAGTTTTTCAGAGATGCCAAGGTGCTGGAATTTAGTACTGCAGGATTCCTTTTTCATGCCAGTAAATCTACAGACACGAGACAGGTGTATTTAAATACCTTCAAAATACCACCAAACTGAGCCAGGATTGAACCTGCCAAGTTTGGGTCAGAAGATGAGCACCTCAACTATCAGAACCACTCACCCTGGCATTATTATATAATGAACTAAAATCCTGTGATGATCATACCAGAAGGAAAATGTTCTCTTCAGATTTTATCTACAATTAGACAACAGATTTTTCTACTATGTAGGCAAAGTTAAAAGTTATCACTTTGGAGGAACTAAACATTTTATTTAATAATGTCAGAGCAGTAAGTTACTTCTGTGAAGAAATGTACTTACTGTTGCCATTATAAATCAAAACAAAAGACCTCCACTTCCTTGATGGTTTAATTCAGGCAGTGATATTTGGAAGTTAAAAAAGTATGGTAGGAAAGGAATCAGCTCATGCAAGTTTGAAAAAGAAAATTATACCAAAACCAGAAGACTGAACCTCATAATACAACATAAACTTAACACCAAAAGCTCCATAATTTTTCAACACTAATTTTATTATATTTAAAACCATTCTTTACCATAATCAATCTCCCATACCCCCAGCCTCCCACTGCTATTTTTTTCTTAACATACTATGATAATTATCAAATACTGTAAGTCTGAATGTTGCACTGAATTATATGGCCAGGCCTCAGTCAAAAGTTTCCAATCATATGTACAGAAAACACTCAAAATAGAATTCATGTATCTTGGTAATATTCTGGTTATAGACTGAGCATGTAACCATCCTTGCAGTCAGTATGATTAAATTATAATATTTGGATCCTTACATTTTAAATCACAATGTGACTTATCTCTCTCCTTTTTCGCAATTTGGTAACCTGCAATTTGCTGAATGCTGCCTGTGTAAAACATAGCCTTCTTCGGGGTGTCAGGTTATAATTAATATAAATAGGATCACTCGCTGTATAACCCAGATGCCCAGTATTTCAATCTCATTTCACGTTTTTTCCTTGAATAAATATGCCTTTTTTTGTCTAATAAATTTTATCACAATGCCAGCTGGAGATTATCGATGAAATGGTTTCTTCAACTGGCAGCAGGTTTCAATCATCTCTTCATTCATATTGATATTAAGTGCTGGTCCAATTTTCTTTACCAGATTATAAGGGTCTTCTTTCAGAAAAATTTGGAAATCCAGAGATCTCCAACATATTTCATTCACTTCATACATCTTCCTTTCTGCTTTTCCTTAACAAGGTATTTTCAAGTTTGAATCCTTTTATTTGGTTTATGCAGTCTGTAAGTGCTTTATTAATTTGGTATTTATTTCCAGACTTTTATGCACTGAATCCAAAGAGTTGGATGATATTTTCCTTTCTCCTTACTCCTGCTTTTTAGATTAACTATACCTTGCTTGATGCTGCATATTAATTCATACAACTCTTGCACATGTAAAGTTTCTTCAGCCTGCCAATAGGAAATACCACTTATGAACGTTCATTGCAACTCAGACACTTCAAGAGTGTTCTATTTTGTCATCTGTCAACTGATCACACATTCCATGAGGAAAGCAACAGCTTTCACTAAATTCAACTCTACTAATATTCTTCTTATTGACAGGTTTGTTACATACCCACTTCATACCACTTCAATGTGATAAGTAGAACTTGACTGTGGTGTACTCTTTGATAGCAAGAAGTTGCTATAGGCAATAAACAATCATTTGGTATAGTAAAATTCCATTCACATATCTACAAATTTCATCAAGCAATTAATATGGATAACGTCAACAAAAAAGCACTCTTTAAATAAATGGAATGATTTAATTCTATATAAATTAAATATTTACCACCAAATTATACAAATTGTACACATCACACGAAGGGTCAATCTTACTATTCTACTGGGTAAATATGTCAGGCAATATATTTTGCATGCCGACATCATATGACATTAAGTTTTGACTGGGTCTCTTTTCTACACACTTCAAAAATCAGACTACCACTGCTGTGCTTAAAACCAAGAGCTGTGGATCCAGAGGCTGATACTCTACCACCGGTCCAGAGAGGGAGCTAGTGAATACAATAGATTCCATGTTGGAGTAAAACGAAACTGTACTTACCTGCTTTCTTTTTTGAAGCATGGCACTAGTTGATCAACTGTTTGTTCTTCTACGATTATCTCATCCTTAATGATCGCAGCAGGCTATAAACAGGAAATAAGAAAAGTAATTTAAGATAAATAAGGACAAGACATTCAAACCCCTTTTTAATAAATCTCAGGGTGATTTGAAATTTCTTCCTTAAAAAGGGGTTTTCCTCAAAAGGAGGTTCAAAGAAAACTGGCAATATATCAAAGGAAATAATAATAATACATTTATGCATTTATGTCTTTAAATAATATAATGTCAAGAAATAATAAATGAACATATTAATACTGTACTGAAAAACTCAAATTAACACAAGAATAATAGAAAATATTTGCAAAACAGCAGACATAACAAACCTTTGGGAGCAGAACCTACAGGAAGAAAAAGAAAAACAGGTATTACTTGCAGTTTTAAATTGAAGGAACAGAGACCTAACATGAATTTAAAGAGATTTGTGAAAAATAGTGCATGAGAACAATGAGAACTTTCACTTTCTGAAATAGTCCAGTACAGCAGTTTGCTTTCCCTTGCCCAGATGTCTCACGGCAAGAAGTTTTCTGTCAATTTGGTTGAGACTGTTGATGAGATCTTCATCAATGTTGAGGAGGAGAAGTACCGGCAGACAATATCCAGTCCCTCCACTGCTGCTCCAAAAGTTGGCTCTGCTGGATCCACTTCTTCTTCTTCCTCTTCAGTATTTTGACTTTTTGCATCATCACAAAGGTCTCCAACATCCATCTGTGGTGCAGAGGATAAGAAATCATCAGAAGTAACAAATTCTTCGAATGTTGTGGCACTTGAGTCCTTTGATACAATCCTCCCAGCCTTTGCTAATGTCATGAGTAGTGTCATCTTCATTAAAAAATTCTGAAATGCCACCAAAATCTGCATGGCCAAAGCAGTTTTGAATAGTGTCTGTTGTGACCAGTTGCCATGCTGCTACAAACATGTGCATGGCTTGGAGTATATTCAATAACATTTCCTCATTTCATCCAAGAAAAGAAATAGCTCTTTGAACCAAGGCCTTTCTACTTTCATAGAATGAATAATGCCAAGGTACAAATGCTGCAGGTGACGAGTGCAAATAGGACGAAAGGAAAGCATTGATATTCTGCAGGAAAGATGTATCTGAAGGATAAGCTGGACATCTGAGTATCACCAGCACTATCTTCCTTCCTGCTGATCCCATCTTAGCATCCACGCTTCTTAAATATTTTAGAAATATCTCCATTGTCAAACGCGTACTTTTGTCAAAATCATATTAACATGGAAGTGTACGGGTGTTCTTGAAGCCTCTTGGATTCTTAAATTTTCCAATTATTAGTTAACGCTGTTAACACATAACAATGCTGTTGGTCTTTCTTTACTCTTTTGCCTCCGTGACATTTTTCTCTGCGAACACCATTTATGTCTTGGACGGGAGCAAATTTTAAACACTCCCATTTCATTGGCATTAAAAATATCCTTAGCATCATATCCTTCAAGAAGTCAAGGTAACGTAATCTTTTTCCAGTACACAACTGTATCGTCGTTAAATTCCGCACTATCGCCGTACATGTTTTGGCCGTTTTTTACGACGGTCAAACCAGCCATTAGAAGCATGGAAATCGACCAAATCCAGCTTAAGTGCGACTTCTCGAGATTTTTGTTTTAGTATGCTCCCGTCAATTGGAACGAACTCCCTCATTTTTCCCATGAACCATTTCATGAAAATGTTTTCAAGCTCTTCGTACAGCGAAGAATTAATTTTCTTCTGTATTTTTGCCCCAGAACCGCACTCGACTTGCGCGGTCAGAATTGCTTCCTTTCTGCTTCATGATGCCAAACAGCATAGAGGATGCCAAGTAATATTTTTTTGCCATCTGTGACAAAGGTACCTGGCTATCCCTTTCAACATTACTAATGATGTTGACCTTTTGTTGAAGAGTCAGCTTCTTATGTTTAGTAGCCACAATCAACGTAGTCGCCTGTAACTTGCAGTACAACACATCACATAAACAAACGTAACTCGTAGCACAACTTGCAACACAGGGACAAAAACAGTGAATGCAGCCGCAGATATTGTTCAGTCTAAGCGCTGCACGTGATTCTTAAGCAGCGACTGGTGCTGCGAGACGGAAATGCCTAGCCAGTGTTAACAGCTCTGTGGGTATAGGTTAAGGCAGCTGACCTCACTGGACACATAACTATTTAACTGCCGTTAGTATTTTTCAGATGATGACTGGACATAGGATATTTAATTTCATTATGGGCTTATTCATACATTTTTAAATTTATTATTATTACTAGGAAATACACTCGTGCTTCGCTACGGTATTCTACATTGTATACGGCAATCGAAATAAATGACTATACATGCAGTGAATATTTTTTTAAATGGCATGTCTCTTAGCGTTATCCAGAAAAAGCAAAGGAAGGTTCCCATACGCTGTCTCCAATATACAGTGCGAGTTGCGGATTTGTGATAATGTCAGGCTCACTTGCCTACTGCAATTCACAGGAATGTTTTCTTTATAATGAGAGGCCCCATCACGTAATGCATGGTCACAATTGATATGGGGAGTTTTCATTACAACAATGGCAGGCACCCTTTCCTACTTTCAGACAGATTACAGTTGAGGAGTTCTTATTATAACAGCAGGCACCTCCCTACTGACAGTCAAAATTGAGTTGTTCTATTATTATAATGAGAGGCCCCTTTTCTTAATAACAGTCACACCGAGTTGGTGAGCTTCCATTATAATAGCAAGGCTACTATGCCTAATGCTGGTCACATGTTAGATGGGTAAATTTGTTTATAATGGCAGGCATGCTTGCCTACTCCCAAACACAATCGGCTAGGGAAGTTTTGAACAAAACTGCATGCTCCCTTGACTTTTGACAGTCAAATCGAGAAGGGGATTATTAATTACAATGGTAGTCCCTCCTTACTAATGCTAGTTACGAAAGGGTTGAAAGAGGATCCCATCCCATTCGAACTATGAAATATACGTATACAAAGAGCAAAATGTAGGTATTTTAAAGAAATAGAGACAAATCTAACATACAAGGAATAGAGAAATGACAAAACATTGTAGGACCAAATTTGTACATCACTCCAAATTGAACCGAGATTGTGCCATCCGTTTTGTAATATGACTCACCGTTTAGTCGTGAAATACCTTGAAACAAAGGTCTGCAATGACATTAAAATTGCCTTAATATTCCGATACTTTTCTGGGGTGAAAATGAAATATTTAAAGATCTAGGAAGCTTTTCCGTTTATTATAGTCTAAGATATATAACTTTGCAAAATTTCAATTT
Source organism: Anabrus simplex (assembly GCF_040414725.1). NCBI lineage: Eukaryota > Metazoa > Arthropoda > Insecta > Orthoptera > Tettigoniidae > Anabrus > Anabrus simplex. The sequence goes on along the minus strand of NC_090269.1, from coordinate 432,480,316 downwards.
TCTAGTTCGTCTGGCAGACTGTGCCTCAATCTTGCTTCAGGAGAACAAGGGGGTTAAAAACGAGGATTTCCAGGAAACTAAAGCTAACAAATATGCAGACAGTCAATATTACACTTGAAACGGATAGCTGTACAAAAATTTAACCAAAAAGGTCAATGTACGGACACACGGTCAATACAATATTATTTATATAGACAAGGAATCTGCTGTACATGCAACAGCTTTTGTGCTATGTCCGCCGTACTTAGCCTGAAAAACCGAGAAGGGAATTATTAATTGCAATGGTAGTCCCTCCTTATAATGCTAGTTACAAAAGAGTTGAAAGAGGTTCCCATTCCTACTGCCAGTCAAAGTCGATGTGGAGATTAATGATTAAAACAGCAGATGCCCTCCTGCTGTGAGTTCATGATATCTCCCTTATTAATCTTCCTATCGGAAAAATGGATATAAGAAAAAGTTTTAGAAATGGATTTCCATCAAGGTCAGTTGATTTGCACTCAGGCTGATCTTGTAAAAATTGTGGGAGAGTTAAATCACTATTTCGGTTCCCTATAGACCCCCAGTCCATACAGGGAATTTGAAATGTTATGGACCTAAAAACCTACCTTTGGACAGGTGGATGCTAAACATGAATTTTGGTTGAAATACAACCAGTAGTTTTCAAGTTATAAGAAATAAACTTTACCCACAGCCACTTTTGATTTTAAGCTGGTGGGACTTGTACTGAAAAACCGTCCATTAATGATATCTTCCCTATTAATCCTACTATTGTAAAAATGCACATGAGAAAAGTATTAGAAATAGATTTCCCTCAAGGTAGGTTAATTTCCAGTCAGGCTGGTCTTCTATATATTGTGGGAGAGTAAAATCACTGTTTCGGTTCCCTATAAACCCCCAGCCTATTCCGGGAATTTGATATGGTATGGACCTGATAATTTACGTTTGGACAGGTGGATGCTATATATGAAGTTTGGTTGAAATATCTTCATTAGTTTTCAAGTTGTAAGAAATATGCTTCATAAGAAACCCCTCTCTTGAGTTGAGTCCGATGGAATGTATACAGAAAACCGGTCCATTAATGATATCTCCCTTATTCATCCTTGTATCGAAATGATGCACATGAGAAAAAAGGTTCAGAAATTAATTTCCATTAAGGCAGGCTAATTTCTATTTCGACTGTGTATATTTTGTCAGTCAGTTCACGGAGTTAGAAACAATATTGGCCCTAAAACCTACCCACGGCAGGTGGATTCTAAATATAAAGTTTGGTAAAAGTATATCCAATAGTTTTCAAGTTATAAACAGACAACAAAGCTAAAAAATATGCAGAAGGTAATTATTACACCTGAAACGGCTAACTGTACGGAAAATTCGCCAAAATAGTCAGTGTACAGACAAACGGTTCTATTTATATATTTATTTATATAGATTATCGACTGCCATTATTGCGGATGCTAAAAATTTGATTGAACAAGTGTCGCAGCTTTGATGTACGATATGAAGTTAATGATTTTTTAAAGGTTAACTATTTTTTTTGCTATTGGCTTTACGTCGCACCGACACAGATATGTCTTATGGCGACGATGGGACAGGAAAGGGCTAGGACCGGGAAGGAAGCGGCCGTGGCCTTATTTAAGGTACAGCCCCAGCATTTGCCTGGTGTGAAAATGGGAAACCACGGAAAACCATCTTCAGGGCTGCCGACAGTGGGGATCGAACCTACTATCTCCCGAATACTGGATACAAAGGTTAACTAATGGCCCACTCCGACAAAAGCAGTCCTAACTCCTGAACCGTTCATGCAAATTATGTATTTTAAAGATTATTTGAATCCTCAGTGAGTTCTAGAGGAGGTTAGGCACTTTATTTATACATAAAATTTGAGAAAAATCTCTATTTATTGATTTATTTACCGGTATTTATTTATTTATGTATTTATTTGAAAAGGTTTTTTTGCCACCGACTATGAACTAAAATCGCTGTAAAAGGTTGGAGATAAGAATATACCCTCGTGGAATTTTTTGTAGAGCTTGAAAAGCTCTACATTTCGTATGCTTACACTTGGGGTCTATCGGTGACGATTCAGGCAGCGTAAGCCACGGAAGGCACAACTTTCTACTTATTCCGTAATTTTTTCTACAATACATCTTCATTTTGCTCAATAACCATAGCCTTTTTCAGTTTATAATTGCATTTAATCTTCTAAAATATATATTTCACTGTAAATCACGTGAAATTTGCAAGAGTCCTTCCACCTAAATGTTTATATTTCGTGAAGTTACTTGTATCTCGCGGGATGTACGCGTATGTCAGTCATGCTTCCAGGCCGTACAGCTAGTCTCGCCGGAAAAGGCACATCGCTTCCATACGGCTGTCATCCCGGTACTGCCTACAGTTCAGTGGACATGACTAGCCAACAGCATCTAGCATGACAGTGACTGCTGCTTGCTGATAACAGTAATTTTCAAAGGCTACGCCAATTTATCATGGTTCCACACATCGCCAAAGGAGAGCTTAAATTTAACATGTTAACTTCGGACTGAGATTATGTGAAAACGGAAGTTAATAAACATTTGAAGCAAGTTTCAAGCAGGATTTAACAAAGGCATTTGATACCGTAGACCACAATATAGTCCTTGGAAAATTTGAAAAAGTAGGCATTTGTGGAATTTCTCAAAATCTGATTAAAAGCTTTCTTTCTAACAGAATACAAAAGGTAAGAATCAGTGATACCGTAAATAAGAGTGCTCAAGTAAATATCAGAGTAATTCTTTTTCTGTTATATATCAATGATCTGTGTGTATTAAACTGTAATGCAAAAATAATTCATACGCTGATGACACGGTAGTCACAGTCACGGGTGAAACTTGGGAGGACACCTTCAACAGAGCTCAGGAAACCCTATCCATAGTTCAGAAATGGCTAAACAACCACCTGCTTACATTAAACGAAAATGAAACAAAATTCCTTTGCTTCTCAAATAATAAAACAATGCAACCCTCAGACAACCTAACACTAACTCCAGACACACACTTGCAACAATACTGAAAGGTGCAACTGTTATACTTTACAGAAGTCAATAAATGTTACTGTTACATACCTAAGGATAATTATACTTATCTGAAATGGAATTTTCACACATCAAATTTGATCATTAAACTTCTGAAGCTTATTTATATATTTTAGAGAATTAGAAATGTTATTTCAGCAAAAACCTTGAAATCTGTATACTTTGCCTGCAATACTGCAATATGGAATTAACAGTTTGTGTGAAATACTTGATTCACACTTGGCTCAGATAAATACATGCCAGAACAACATACTGAAAGTCATGTACAAAAGGCCACTGAAGTTTCCAACATATGAACTGTTCCAGCAAAGCATACAGCAGCTATTTGTGCAGTCAGTGACCCTGTACATGCAGAGAACACAAGTTACAAATTTCCACTAAACTGCAAGACACAACTGGAATAAGTATTCCATACGGGAACACTTTACTGGTCAAAGAGCCACGGATATACAATACATTACCTGCAGGTGTGATCAGTGGTGACCAGAACACCCTGATGAAAAAGCTATTCACATGGCTCATTAACAATTATTACAAAGTAAACCAACTTATAAATTTCCATTATAATATTTATATCAACTAGCACACTATTTCTCTCTACTAAGAAACCAACCTTCTCCTTAACCCATTCCTATCATTTCCAGCTTCCTCCTTGTAACACCAAATGCATGAAAACAGTCCATAAAATCACTACAACATTACCCCAAATTCTGATTTTATACATGCTATTTACTAGATGCCACGATGTACATAATCCAAGTATTGTATTCTTGAAGTCCACACACAAGTTTACCTTATGTGGGGTTCACACTGTATCTTTTGCTACCTCTGTATGTGTGTGTATGACACTGACCGTGAAAAAAGGAATTTTAAATGTAAAAATGTAAATGCAGTTTAAAAAAAATTATCTTGCCACAATTTTTTTTTTGAACGGGATGTGCGATGATAACCTAAGTGAAATATATTCCTTAAAAACAGACTTTTCCTTATGTCAGGGTTCATTACAAGTGGGTTTAAATTAAATTGTGCTTAAGGAGATTTGGCTAGGCCTTACGAAAATCTTCATTAAAAGTGGGAAATCCTTAAAAGCGGGCACGTTAAAACAGGGTGCTACTGTAGCAAGAATAAAAAGAGACAAGAAAAAGGTCATGAAATAAATGCCATATTTGCATAAGGTTATATATTGTTTAAGTTTTCTTTTACATTCTGCTTTATGTCACACCAATACAGATAGATCTTATGGACACAAGGGAATAGGAAAATACCATGAGTGGGAAGGAAGTCGTTGTGACCTTAATTACGGTATAGTCACAGCATTTCTTCGGTGTAGAAATGCGAAACAACAAAAAACCATCTTCAGGTGTTTGGACCTACTATAACCAAATGCAAGCTCAAAGCTGTGTGCCCCAAACCACACAGTCAACTCACTTGGTAATTTAACTTAGTGCACAAAAAACAAAAAAAACAAATGCAATAGCAATTATGAATGGGAAACTGAAGAAGACAACAATTACAACAATATTTTAATATCCTTAACTGTTGAGAAGAGCCTTCATGGCTCAGGCGGAAGTCCGCCGGCCTGTCACCGCTGGATACTGTGGTTCAAATCCCGGTCACTCCATGTGAGATTTGTGCTGGACAAAGCAGAGGTGGGTCAGGATTTTCTCTAGGTACTCCGGTTTTCCCTATCGTTCCAGCAACACTCTACACTAGCATTTCATTTCATCTGTCAGTCATTAATCATTGCCCCAGAGGAGCGGGACAGGCCTCGGCAGCCGGCACTATTCATATCCTTGCCACAAGTTGGGAGCTTCAATCACCCAATCCCTGACCTGGTCATTGACTGGAAAACAGGTTTAAGTTTTCATTTTCAATTGATGAAAGACAAAATTTCTATCTAGGTGTACCTTTAAGGATGAAATTTATCAGACATAGGATCTGTGATGACATATTCTTCAAAACACTAATATATACCACTACATTGAGTGCAGTCCAACAGTTTAATATACCTTAACCTAGAGCTCAATTACCACATTGAGGCAGAGATGCATCTCTCTTCTCGGAGTGGAAGATATACATTCAATAACGTAACGCACAAAAATGTGTATGACATGATTTAATTTTACTTTTTTCAAGGACTTCATTCTCAGTGGGCAGCTTGTGAAGTCGTATAATTCTTGCATTAATGTCAGAGTCCAAAGTGTTCATGGCACAATCCAAGACAACCCTTCCCGTAAGTACAACGAGATGTTTGACCTTCCCACATGCTTGGTTTCTGCAACAAAGGGGAGCTCTTCAGAAACTCCAGGCACCATATACTCAGCTGACTGCATTAGAAATACAAAACCATTCGAAGTACACACAGATGTAACCTATACATCAGTTGAAGGTTCAATGAAAGAGATGGACATTGTAGTCATCTGTAGGAAATCCAACAGAAAGTGCCCTTACCGTACAGACATAAAGATTTTAGCAAAATGGAAAAAAATATGAAGAAGCTGATACAGAAAACAAGAGGCTTCACGAGCCTTGCTTTCGTGTCTTACGAAACAAGTACAGAGTTCAAGAAAATGAGGGGAACATGTTTTTGAACGTATGCCATGCTCCACAAACAATACCTCACACCCAGGCATACAGTATTGCCAACTAAACCTTTATTCTTTACCACTGAAGTATACAAAAGAACAATAATTGATTCACATTCATTTTCAGAACACAAATGGAAATGTCCAAATAAGGGTGAAAACAAAGTGATAACAGTCCTCCAGGGTGGATTATTATCACAGTTGGAGTGCTTCAGGAGCATTTATCACAGCTTGGCACCTACGTGTAGTGCTCCATGTACCATTCTTCAATGAGAGCCTGTTGAAGGTCTTGGAGAGTCCATGGTGGAACAATACGCCCACGAACACTTCTGTCAAGCCTATCCTACACATGCTCGATGGGATTAAGGTCAGGATTCACTGTTCACCATTCCATCTCTTTAACATCCAGTTCTCGTAAGACAGCTCTGGTGATGCGTGCTGCATGTGCCCTGGCATTGTCGTGCATGAGTACAAATTCTGGGCCAACACAGTATGCAGTAACCAACACATGCTGTAGCGGTATCTGCTCAATGTGCCCTGCAACGGTAAGATTACCAGGGACAACAACAAGATCTGTACAGCCATCAATACTGATGCCACCTCATACAATCACAAAAACTTGTCCGAATCGGTCGCCTTCCTGGACAACATTTGGAATGTCCTGCTCACCACGGCATCTGCATAGACGTTGACATCCATCACGCTGTGTCAGGGGAAACCTGGATTCGTCTCTGAACAATACAGGTCTCCATTCTTGAAGTTGCCAGTTGACGTGGGTATGGACAAAACAGAAGGTGAGCTGCACGAAGTTGCTGCATAAAATGTGGCCCTGGAACAGGACGTCTGGGTCATAAGGACACTTATCCTAACCTGTTCCTTACTGTCTGGGCAGACCGAGTGACTCCAGTGACCCTCCTGAGGTCTTGTTGCAGTTTTCTGGCAGTTTATCAATGACATTGCAACGCACAGATGGGCAGATATCAGTCATCCTGTGGGGTTGTCATGCATCCATAACTGTGTCCAACCCTCCTTGTGAACTGGCCTGTCTCACTGTAGCAATTCCACGAGCGTTTAATAACTCATAGAGAGACATTGAGATCCACAGGAACACAATGAAAAGTCCATCCTTCCTGGAACAAGGTGATGGGCCTTGTGACTTGAACCTCGTTAGTATGTCCCATGGGATGTGCTGGTTTACGTACAATGTGCTCAAATGACCGCAGTAGTCTGTGTACCTCACAACGACACACAGTAGCACCGCTATTCACTTTCCTTTTAGGGGTCACCTGACATTTTAATGAATGGCTACGCCTACAGATGGAATATAACTTCAATTTGACATACCCCGAATAGCTAAGTTCTCAAGGAATGCTGTACAACCATTGGAACACATCTACCAAATTAACGTTCACATACCAGATATTACGAAACATCTTCCCCTATTTTTTTTTGAACTGTGTATAAAATTAACAACTGGGAAACTATTTGGGTGATGCTTGGTGCACACAGAACAATAATTATTACTTTCAAACTGTTTCTACTTCCTATGAATGTTTTGCAAAAGATATCAAATAAAGTTCTGAGATATAATTTCCTCCAAAATCTACAAAATCATCTGTATAACTCTTAAAGTAATTGTTAATCAAATAAAAAGAATCAATTAGGGGCAGCTGCCTGAAAATACTGAATACTGTGATCATCATTCCTTACATTTCAATGAGTAATAAAGAAAATTTATTCCAATATAATTAGTCTAGCACCTGCACTAGCAATACATCCTGGCAGGTGTGCTTCTTACCAACTGATAAGCCCAAACTGGCAGAATGTTGCAAAATGCTTGCAACAAAGAATGAATTTTTTGAAGAACTTATAATTTCCAATAATAGATAATGATGGAATTAAGAATTGACTCATTCAGGACAAATATTTTAAGTTCCCTGTGGGAACTGAAATCTATATCAGTTAAAAAGATGTAATTGAATTTTTGTTGTTTGATTCATGAGTAGGCGAAACCTTTGTGGTTTCCCTAGTATTAGGGCAGCTATCCTCACTGGATTATCTCTCCCCTTGTCTAAATGTCAGTCTTGGAAAGGAACAAATGAATGTCAAATCATGTCATTAATATACAGGGAGACAGGAACCAGAAAATGGACAAAGATAAGCATAAGACTGGACAGCATCGGAAGTGAGAATAATAGAAAAGGGGGAATATGAAAAGACAACTCCGCACCTTCACAAAATGCCATTCCTAGTTTTCTCTTTCTGTTTGTGTCCACCTTCCTACACTGTTCTGTTATTGTGTTTATGTGTTCTTATCTTTATATATATATATATATATATATAACTTGAGCTGCCACTTGCTTGTTCTTTTCAATTACTTGAGTTCCCAAAGATAATTCCAATCGTTCATTAGACAAAAACTAGTCCTCATCCCAACAAAGGTCTCCGGTTCAGTCTACAAGTGGTCACTGTTGATAAACTTCACCATAATAGGTGCTGTTACTTACTCCTGTATTGACTCATCTAAATTCACAAAAAGAATTTAAAATAGTGTTATGGCTAAATCCAGCTTTTCCAAACAATTTCTGTTAATGAAACTATTTATTCATCGAACATGTTTGCAGTACAACAAACATTCTCTTCATCAGCAATCATTAAAATCTTACATCAAAGAATAAGAGATTTCTAACAGTTTTCATTTCTTTAGCCTCAATTTAAAGAAGTATTATATCAAAATTTTCAATATCAATGGGTTAACAATGAAAAATGGTACATTAGGAAGCTACTCCCTTCTTCTTTACGATAAGGCCTGCTAGGGACCACGTGTCAGTTTCACTTCATCTTTTCTTGTTGTTTCCTCTTCGATTCTTTCTGGACTATGTTTATTCTTTCCACAGACCACTTTGGACAGGGTTTCCTTTTCTTCCTTCCCCACAGTTCTTCCATTTTTAAAACTTTCTTTTATATATCTCACTTTCTATAGCTTCCTCTTTTTTATTTTATTTCTAAATCATTCTTTACCTCCTGTAACCAGCTTGTTGTTGACTTTCTTCCAAAGGTACTTTAATATCTGTTTTGTTAATCTGCTTTCATCCTTTCTATAGATTTGTCAACAAAAATAGCAATCTACATTTCCTAATTGTTTCTGTTATATTTTCTGTGTTCTGGCATATTTCCTTATTACTTCTATTTTCCACTGTTCTGTTGTTTTAATGGGACCTAAGAAGTTTCTTTCCAGTACTTCCAGTTTATCCAAACTAGAAAGCTACTATCACATAGAATATTTAATATTAAGATGATGTTAAATGAAAATCACTCTTAAATACACTCAAGATCTTCAAATAAAATACTACTTTATATAACGGATTTCTATCAGTATTTTTTTCATTTAAACTTAAATCAAAATTATTTTCTGTCCAAGACAAATTTCTAAATTTTCCAAAATGTTTCTGATTTTTCATTTTTGTGCTGAATATATTAATACCATGTCACTATTAATGTCTGTAATATATGCTTATATTCCACAGTGTGTACTCCCATTGCGGAATATTTGCTATGTTTAACAGCATTAACATGTTCATTATATCTGACAACAAAACTTCTTTCTGGCTGTCCAATGTATTGCTGCTTACATTTTTGGCTTGTCAATTTGTAAATACCTGAGTTATACATTTTCATTTGAAGGAAATATTATCTTATTAGTATTATTACAAATTCTTTGTGTGAAAACAATGTTCCTTTATTTGAAAAATTTAGCCAGTTAATAAGAGTGCTTATTTCCTAAAGTCAAAATTGCTCATTTCTTTTCTCCTTTCTATCTATAAATAAAGTTGTTTCTAGTTAATTTTCATTTTATTTATCATTCTATTAATACATTATCTGGAGAAGCCATTGTTAAAAGCAATCTGGTGGATTATATTTATTTCCTTTACATAATTCTTTTTATGCATTAGTATATTTATAGCTCTATTCATTAAGCTGTAAAATGTTGTATTTTATGTTGACCTGGATAACTGGAATCATTTCTAATAATAGTATCTGCTTGGTGTACAGTCCCTGCAAAAGTCTCTGTTGTTCTGAGGAAATTTTTCCTCAAAGCCAAATGTGGAAAAGCTGGCTGGCTATCATACAGAGGGTAAGATTCAGATTTGTTAAATTTTTTCTCTCCGCTCTTTGCCGCTATCTTCCGATGGACATCAGAAGGTGCAATCCCAGTGAGGCAGTACAATTTTGACAAAGTTGTAGGCCATAAGTCTCGTTACGAGTGATGCTCACCTGTTTGGTGTCTATTCCATACCGGGCACACAAATTTGGCAGCAGAATAACACAATGCAAGTGAAGAAGTCCTCAGGGTCTGTGCACCCCATGTGGTACTTATCAGTTTCCACACCACATTGTTCTGAGCTAACACTTTCTAGTTGATATTGAAGCATGATCTAAGCTCACTCCGAAGTATATTAGGTTTGCACAGTGGTCAAGAGTGACTCCTTCCCAGGAGATATGGAGTGGTCTAGTACCTCTCTGTTATTTTTAGATAAAAATTGCAAACTTGAGTCTTGTTAGGATTCGGTTTCAAATGCTTCTCCCCGTAATATGTAGTAAATTCTTCCAGTGAATAAGCAGCTTTCATTCAACAATCTTAAACTGGCTAGCTTGTGCAGTAATAACATAGATGAAAATTTCCATTCAACCAGGTAGAGGCTGGTCATTGGTGTAAACATTAAATAGAGATGGTGCAAGGCCACTTCCTTGAGGTAACCCATTCTCATGGGAACTCTACCTACTTCTTTTCCCCTGAAATTTAACAAAATAATCTTCTATTTTGAAGGAGGTTTATTACCATACAGGTGAGTTGATAATCTTTGGTGATATTATACAGTTTCTGCAGGAGAACTTTCTGTGGTTGACTATATCAAAACCGCTGACAAGTTGATGAATACCAAACCCGTAATTTGTTGTCTCTTGAAAAAAAACATCTTCAATGTGTTGTGTCAGTTTCAGGACTCATGATATGCAGTTTCTCCTTCTGTCTTGTGAAGTAAAACATGGTACTTATGATCATTACCTCACAAGATGGAAGTAGCTATTGTCAACAACAAGATTTTGGGGAAGCTCATTTAATAATAGTATGACATCAAAGAGCTTTAGGGATACTGAATTAATTGAATTCAAGGGACACTTTTATAAAATTAAAACAAACAACATTCGCCTTGTAAAATATAGTACAGTGACAAAGGAAAATTATTTTTCAAAAACTTTTTGTTAGTAGACAAGCAGAATATCATATATCAAAGTGAAAAAGTCCAGGAAACAAAAACATTTTTTATAACATCTCTTCAAATGAATAGATATAGTTTTTAAAATAGGCTAAAATAAGTACATACATTTTCCCTCCCTTAACACCACCCCAATCAATCACCCACATTGATTTTAATTCATTTTAATTTTTAAATTCATGTAAATTTTAAGTAAAACATGGTACTTACTAAGATGTTCTGAGGAAAATAAATACTTTGTAATTTCATCTAAGCGTTGTAAGAAAGCTTAAGTTGTTCCAAATGGAATGAAACATGTACTGTATATGATTAATTGATTTGGTTAATGCAAATATATGTATCAAAAAGGTGGAAATTGACTGTTTTTAATTCATTGTAAATAGGATTTGATACGGAAAATCAAGCTGATTTCTTGCAATATTGACAATGCCGAATGCAGTCTTCAGTGAAACGTCGGGACGATCACTTGCTCCTGAACGGGGGCCTACGAGCCCGGAAAACAATGACATGAAAGTGTAGAAACTTTTATGTTTCTCTCCCTCAGAGTAAACAATGAATGATCAGAAAATGGTATAAGCTTTAAATGTAGTTAACTGTCATTAACTATATCATCAACACAACAATGATCAGCTGAATTCATCAATCTGAACTTCACTAAGGAAAAAGTTAAACAAACATATTTCCTGCTGTGTATTTTATACCTAATTTTAGACAAAAGTAAGAAAAGTACAATGACTGGAGTAGCAAATAATGAAACGAGAAATCATGTCTCTATGGTATTTTGGCAGAACTGGCACTTCTCCAGATATATCCCAACCAGCTGCCACATACACTATGCACAGGAGGGCCTTAAAAATATACCAGCTGTCCAAGGCCATACTCAGGGGGCAGGTTAGGGGGGTTCAAAACCCCTCCGAAATAAAAGTAAAATTGACAAATTTAAATGGCTTTTGAAATAGCCTACAATAAATTACAAATATGTATTTTTTAAAAAGCATTTGCAGAACAAACAGTTGAATTTAATCCATGAAATCTGTGCCATCTTTAAATGTTTCTCCATGAATATAGTTAACAAATGTATTGAGAAACATAAATGGAAATTTTTATTTTGGTGAGGTATGCAGATTATTTTTTAATGTTCTTAATACATTTTGCACAACAAAAAAACAATTTCAACAATCATATATAAACATCTTCATGTTATCAAGCTGCTAGATTTTTTAAAAATTGAAGCAAACATCTGAACAGTTTTAATACTTACAATGAACCATGTTGTTACCTCCATTTTTTAAACAAATGACAGAAATCTTTTTTGTTACACTGCACGCACATGTTAAAGCATGTTCTGCCCACAGGACTACTGTGAATTTACCTTTCTACTTCACCAGTTGAGTTGTAAAAGGCACTGCTGTAAAACTATTTAAAACTTCTCTTTCAGTAAAATCTATTTGAAAGTAAATTAACATATTATTTACTATAGTTGTTGTTTTTGGAAGCCACACTTTCAATCTTAAACACCTCTGAGAAAATTTGCTGGGTATGGCCTTGCAGCTGCCATACAGTACCTAGCAGAACAACTTGAGGAAAATATAAAAACTGGGAAGGAAACTTAGCAAATTACTATTTCTGCAAAGGACTTGTAAATTGTGTCTTAAAAACGGGAGGTTCTTCATTGAGATCTGTAAAGTATTTTTCTCACAATTACGACTATCAGGCAACAGCTTATCAGGTAAATAGATTAATTCAAGTCTGTTTACCTGTGTTGGTCCTGGCTCAGTTAACTCTGGTTTGATTTCTTCTTTCAAACATGTCAATGATGACTCAAGTTCAAAATTTTCCTGCAGAAAAATGAATGTATTAAGAGCAATCTTCAGACACAACTGGCAGTATAACAAAAACAGAGATGTGTTCCATCTCGACACAATAACTCAGGAAAAATCTCTCATGTGGATTGGAAATTTAAGGGCTCCTTCTTCCAGCAGAAATTATTACACAATATTTATACATACATACATTACGTTATCATAATACACTGTTATGCCTTTCAGCATTCAGTCTGAAAGCCTCTGTGAATTTACTGAACATCACCACAATCCGCGATTTGCAACTAGTGTTGTGGCCTCATTTAGTTCTATACCTCTTATCTTTAACTCTAGACCGGGTGCACCAATTTCTGTCACACTACCGGGCTTTGTCAACCAGTTACGTTTTCAGTCGTTCACAGGCTTCCAATCACATAAACATTTCATTTAACGGCATTTTATCTTTTATTTCAATGTTATTCTCCAAATAAAATTAAAAACTTGTATTAGTGATTATTATGAATGTACTTGAAATTGATAATCTTGAACACGTGAACTAATTCTGATAGGGACATGAATACTGCGCCTATTTAAAATGAGTTAAGCAGTAGATACATAATGAAATTAAAATAATGGTCATATTTTAATATTTGCACAATTATACAATGCAATGATCCGATATAATAGCAAAAAATTACTGGTTGAAAAATAAACTTTGTTTCCATGTCCAAGAAATCTTTCACACGTTATCCCCCGAGCAATGCCATAATTTCACTGTGGTTCGCAAATTTAGCATCACACTCACGGCTGTAATTCACTTCCTCCCACTTCCTAGAAATGTACAAATTAGCCCAGTATAATAGTTCATCGGCCATCTCAGTATTTATCAACTGCATTAAACAGTCAATTTCTATTGATACCTTCCTCACCTCCCCTTCTGGTCCTGGCTTTTACCTTCGAAGTAAGTTTTGAAAAGTCCGCCATGGACCGCATTGTTCCTCCTTCTCTCCCGAAGATAAATTCCCTTTCGTCATCATCTGCACAGATCTCACTGTCCGCTTCGGCCTCCTGTTCCGTATCACAGTTATGATCCTGATCGGATATGTTTATAATTTCTTCCTCCCCATCCAAAAATTCTGAGGCAGAGTCCACTATTTCATCCGACAACTGGCTCAAAATGTTAGGTATGTCTTTATCATTGACAAAACGAGACCTAAAATAGAAATGTACTACATGTAATTACGCCTGACTTTGCCTAATTACCTGAAAAGTACAGGGGAATGGACATTTTAAGGAAATAAATTTTACTTACATAACCAGGCGCGCAGTTGACTTTGTCAACCAGCATCGGGTTCCAAGAGTTCGCTCGAAATAATTACACACGTATCGCTTCCACTGTTGAAGAAACTTGACTGAACTGAAGGTCATGAGTGAGAACAAAGGTATTAGTTGCGAGGTGATGAAAGGCTGACAGTTCTAGGAATTACGGCGTAAAAGCGTGTGCTGGTTGACAAAAACAACCAACGTGCCCAGTCTAGGGTTAAATAGTTAGAAACCGATTCTAACCATCATCGTATTGGTCTACCTCTACTTCTCTTACCCTCCATAACAAAGTTCGTTATTCTCCTAGGTAACCTATCCTCCATTCGCCTCACATGACCCCACCACTGAAGCTGGTTTATGCGTACAGCTTCATCCATCAAGTTCATTCCTAAATTAGCCTTTATCTCCTCATTCTGAGTACCCTCCTGCCATTGTTCCCACCTGTTTGTACCAGCAATCATTCTTGCTACTTTCATGTCTGTTACTTCTAACTTATGAATAAGATATCCTGAGTCCACCCAACTTTCGCTCCCGTAAAGCAAAGTTGGTCTGAAAATGGATCGATGTAAAAATAGTTTCGTCTGGAAGCTGACTTCCTCCTTACAGAATACTGTTGATCGCAGCTGCTTGCTCACTGCATTAGCTTTACTACACCTTGATTCAATCTCACTTACTATATTACCACCCTGGGAGAACACACAACCTAAATACTTGAAATTATCGACCTGTTCTAGCTTTGTATCACCAATCTGACATTCAAATCTGTTGATTTCTTACCTACTGACATCAATTTAGTCTTCGAGAGGCTAATTTTCATACCAAACTCACTGCACCTGTTTTCATGTTCCAAGATATTAGACTGCAGGCTTTCGGCACAATCTGCCATTAAGACCAAGTCGTCAGCATAGGCCAGACTGCTTACTACATTTCCACCTAATTGAATACATCCCTACCTTTTTATACCCTTCAGCAGATGATCCATGTAAACTACGAACAACAAAGGTGAAAGATTACAGCCTTGTCTAACCCCTGTAAGTACCCTGAACCAAGAACTCATTATACCGTCAATTTTCACTGAAGCGCAATTGTTAACATAAATGCCTTTGATTGCTTTTAATAACCTACCTTTAATTACATAGTCCTCCAGTGTAGTGAACATATATTCCCTCAGTACCCTGTCATATGCTTTCTCTAGAGCTACGAAACATAAACACAACTGCCTATTCCTCTCCTAGCATTTTTCAATTACCTGGCGCATACTGAAAATCTGATCCTGACAGCCGCTCTGTGGTCTGAAACCACACTGGTTTTCATCCAAATTCCTCTCACTGACTAATCGCACCCTCCCTTCAAAGATGCTAGTGAATACTTTGCTGGTATACTAATGAATGTGATACCTCGATAGTTGTTGCAATCGTTCCTGTTCCCTTGCTTCTAGATAGGTGCAATTACTGCTTTTGTCCAATCTGAAGGTACCTTACCAACACTCCATGCTAATTTTACTACTCTATGAAGCCATTTCATCCCTGCCTTCCCACTATACTTCACCATTTCAGGTCTAATTTCATCTTTTCCTGCCGCTTTATGACAATGGAGTTTATTTACCATCCTTTCCACTTCCTCAAGCGTAATTTCACCACCAACATCATTTTCCTCCTCCCCATGAGCCAAGGATATTGCATGGGGTCTTTATAGGATTAATCTTTTAAGTGATGTATTCTTCAGCATAATAGGGTTGTGATTTTAGTTATTTTTATACAATACTATGTTATCTGTGTTTTCGTCAGTATATTTGATATAACCTTTTCAAATTGAATGTGTGTACATCTTCAGTCTGGGAAGCCATATTTGTTTATTTACTTATAGTGCTTAGTTACCATAGCACTTGAATGATCAGCTGGTGATTACGTAAGTAAGGTTAACCGAAGTTTATATACCTCTGCTGACACATCATGCATTGAGATGGATGATTCAAACAGAAGTAATGTTTCAGCTAATGACAAAAGTATTTCCTCTCAGCCTGTGTGTAACCATTGCGGGCAACTGTTTAAGTCCACTTGGGGGGGGGGGTCAATATTCATATCTCAAAAGCACATCCGAATGAGCACCGAACACGGCTAGTGAATAGACAGACAGCTGGGGAATCGAACCACCAAGTAAATACTGAAATAAATTTAGGAACATCTGTAGAACAAGTGCATGAATCTAGAAAAGAAATAAAACTACAAACACACATAACTTGTACTACCAAGAGCAAATGGTGATATGGAGGGAAAGGCTACAAGGTGACATCAATGATTCTGAATTTTTCTTATTTGTAGAAGACTTTCTAAAGTTTCTATCCACTGCAATTGATTTCTTGCCTGGGCCTAAACACCCAGCAAGGAAATTTTACGAGGCGCGTAAAAAGAAATCGTATGTTAATACGGAAAAAGGATATAAACAGTTCAAATCCGCAAAGGTCCGCTAATAGGGATAGAGAAAAACGACGAAGTAAATATTTATATCAGTTGACACAATTTCAGTTCCACAATCAACGTAGGAAAGCAGTTAGAACTGTCCTTCATGAAAACAATGAAAGATGTCTGATTAATTCGCAACATGTATATGGCTATTTCCATGAAATATTAGGACATGAAAATAATTCACTGAGAGAAAATTATCCCCCAAAAGTGAGTTAAGCTACACAAATGGTTTACAATGACATGTTTAATGATGTTACATCTAAAGATGAAATACAGTTTGCAACAAGTAGAATTGCGGTGGACACTTCACGTGGACCAGATTACATCCGTTAGAGCTATTAAAAGTGACATCGCTTCTGAGATAATTGCCAAATAGACACTCGTATGCTTCAAACAGGACAGGTACCACCGTGTTTTAGAAAGGCAAGAACCGTTCTTATACACAAGGGAGGTGACCCTGATGACATTGCAAAGTGGAGACCAATCACAATATTTTCTGTTGTTAGGAGAGTAATTGAGCGAGCTCTTGATAAACGCCTGAGAGAATACGTTGCTTTTAATCCACAACAACGGGGATTCATATCTTGAGCCGGTACACATATCAATATTTCTACACTCGATTCGATTTTAAATTCCGCGAAACTGAACAAAACTGATCAAACAGTGATTTTTCTAGATGTCAGAAAGGCGTCTGACAACATTGGGCACCTTCATTTACATGAGACCTTGAGGACATTAGGAATACCTGAGATTAAAGGAACTAATAGTTAATCTCCAGACAGGAAACACTACAAAAATAGAAACTGTAACTGGAAAGACAGCCACCTTAAGCCTAAAAAGAGGTGTTATGCAGGGATCACCTCTTTCTCCCTGTCTCTACAATCTAGCAACAGATCATATTTTAAATGAACTAACTGAAGACTCTCTCACAAGTCACTATGGATTTTCTTTAGTACCGCATCTTCCACCTTTAACGATCATGGGTTTTGCTGATGACTTGGTTGTCATAGGAAATAATCGAAGAGCAGCACTTGAGCTCTCGAATATAGTCACAAGGAGATTTCATGAAATAGGGCTTTATATCAACCCAATGAAATCTTCAGCAATCTGCATCGAACATGGAAAGTTAATCGAAGACCCAGCTGAATTTAAGAGCTATGATATATCGAGTTTGCGACATGGGGAAACAATCCGCTATCTGGGAGTTAACTTTTCAAATGAAATAATTTTTCAACCTACACAGGAGCTTAAAAAATTACGGAATAAAATGGAGAAATTGGTTTCTTCTCCACTGTTACAGGCTGACCAGAAATTTAAAGTAATAAACACAGTTATATGCATCTCTCATATACCCATTCCAAACTATCAAGCCAGAGAAGATTCTGAAAAAGTTCCTTGCTGATACAGACATACTAATTCGAAGTGCTCTTAAGGAAATTCTTTAAATACCTGCAGACATTCCTAATGGAATGGCCTACACTGAGAAAAAATATAAGGGGTTGGGACTCTCCTTAATTGCCGCAATGCTAAAACGCTAAAAGACCACGGTTTCCAGGTATTTGAAGAGGTTCATGGCTTAGCGGACAACGGAAGCCACAGAAGGATTGACATCATTGCTTTCAAGAATAAGAAGAGAGGTTACATCATTGACCCCACAATTCGCTTTGAAAGCCATAAGTCGCAGCCCTAAGATGTTAACCTAGAGAAAAGGAATATTTACTTACCAACAATTCCTTACTACAAGGATAAATACCAGATAGAGAAAATCGACATAGTAGGTCTGATGATTGGAGCAAGGGGAACGATTCCCACTTTTGCCACTAATTTATGGAAACAGATGTCTCTGCCAGTTACAGCGTTACGGGAGATGGCCATCATAGCCTTACCGGGCTCACTGATAATTCTAAGAAATCACTGTTACAATTAGGTTACCTTCAACATTTATCAAGTACAGTATATCTATATATCTTCTAAAACTAAATGTAAAATTATACTTTGTCGCAAGGCAGCCTCTGCATGAGAGGAAGTATTTCATAAAATAAAATAAAATTCCTTTTACATTGAGAAGATGTTCAAAATATTCCCTCCACCTATCCAGTGATTCCCTGGGATCTATTATGAGTTCACCTGAATTACTCAAAACACTGTTCATTTCCTTTTTCCCTCCCTTCCTAATATTCTTTATTACTGTCCAGAAAGATTTCCCTGCTGCTTGACCTAGCCTTTCTAGGTTATTACCAAAATCTTCCCAAGACTTATTTTTGCACTCACCAACTATTTGTTTCGCTCTGTTACTTTCATCTAAGTACAAATCCCCATCTGCCTCGGTCCTTGTCTGGAGCCATTTCTGATAGGCCTTCTTTTTACGTTTGCAAGCTGCTCTCACTTCATCATTCCACCAAGATGTTCGCCTTTTCTCATCTTTACACACAGTTGTTCCTAGGCATTCCCTTGCTGTTTCTACTACAGCATCCCTGTATAACACCCATTCACTTTCTATATCCTGAATCTGCTTACTGTCTACTGTTCGAAATTTCTCACTAATCATATCCATGTACTTCTGTCTAATTTCCTTGTCCTGGAGATTTTCTACCCTTATTCGTTTGCAGACAGATTTCACTTTCTCTACCCTAGGCCTAGAGATACTTAGTTCACTACAGATCAGATAGTGGTGTGTATCATCGAAAAATCCCCAGAAAAATTGGAATTTCGTAACAGATTTCCTGAATTTGAAGTCGGTTAAGATATAGTCTATTATGGATCTGGTACCCCTAGCCTCCCATGTGTAGCGGTGAATAGCCTTATGCTTGAAGAATGTATTCGTAACTGCTACACCCATACTCGCACAGAAGTCCAGCAAACGCTTCCCATTCCCATTAGCATCCATATTTTCCCCACTTTTACCAATCACCCTTTCATATCCTTCACTTCTATTCCCATCTCTCGCATTGAAATCACCCATTAGCACTATTCTATCCTTGCTGTTGATCCTGACCACGATGTTACTCAATGCTTCATAAAACTTGTCAACTTCATCCTTATCTGCACCCTCACATGGTGAATACACGGACACAATTCTAGGCCTAATTCCTCCAACTGACAAATCTACCCACAACATTCACTCATTTACGTGCCTAACAGAAACTATGTTGCGTGTAATGGTATTCCTGATAAAAAGCCCTACCCCAGACTCTGCCCTTCCCTTTCTAACACCCGTCAAGTACACTTTACAATCTCCTATTTCTTCCTCGTTATCTCCCCTTACCCAAATATCACTTACTCCTAGCACATCCAGATGCATCCTCTTTGCTGACTCAGCCAGTTCTACCTTCTTTCTTCCATAATCCCCATTAATATTGAGAACTCCCCATCGAAATCCATTTAGTTAGCCAAGTTGTTTCCAAGGTGTCCCTCGCCTGTCAAATGGGAGTGGGACTCCGTTACTCCCATAGGTCCGAGGCCTGCTTAAAATGTTCTGAGCTCGGTAAATTCATGAAGCAGGATGCTACCCTACTTGCACATAGTCCAAGTGAGGATCTCTCCTCTAACGGGTTATGGTCCACCGGTGAATTGTATAGTCCTAGCCGCCTGAGCATAAGGAGGGCCATGACTCAGAATATGTCCGAGATGCCCACTCCCATTCCATAACAACTGGTATCCTGACTCTCAGGACCACTTACTAGGCCACTCAGCCATTGCCCATGGTTTATAAACTAGGACGTGACTACAGTAAACCACAGCCATGAACCACCACAATATTTATTCTTTTTTAATTTGCTTTACGTCACATGGACACAGAGAGGTCTTATGGCAAGGATGGGAAAAGAAAAGGCTAGGAGAGGGAAGGAAGCTGTTGTGGTGTTACTTAAGGTACAGTCCCAGCACTTGCCTGGTGTGAAAATGGGAAACCACAGAATACCATCTTAAGGGCAGCCGACAGTGGATTCAAACCCAATATCTATCAGATGCAAGCTCACAGCTGCAGACCCCGAACCGCACCACCAACTCACTTGGTCACAGTAAATATTCTAGGCCTGCCTGTATGGGAAGCCTTCGTTACACAATTACAATAGATCATATAACAAGAATATAACGAGATTTACAACCAGAAAAATGCTCCTCATGAAAACAACTGACAGGATTTCCAGCTACACTCACAGTAATCACCTTTACTGCAATGCCCAAGGGCACTTACAACAATGAATACTCATGAAATGCCAACATGAACACAAAGCACAAAATATTTCCTTGGGGGCAGTAGCATAAAAAAGAGACGTCGAGGGCCCACACAATAAAGGAATAAAGAGGACAGGATCTTAAATTACTACTTGAGGGGTCGCCAGGTCGACATCGCTAACTACCAAATAAGAGACTTTAAATATCATTTGATATAAATATAATTAAAGTATCTTTCAAAACTCAATAATATCACAAAATTATAAATTGAGGGGCGAACACCACTTAATGAATTTTAAATAGAATTAAATTGAAAAGCTGATACATACATAGACTATTACAAAAAGTTAAATATTTTGAAGATTTAACCCTTTGGCACTCAGCCTATATGCAGGGGTTTGCTCGAAGACACTCACAGACTAATTTTTGTGATTTTCCAAAGCAAATTACAAAAATTCAACAAGTAAACACTTTAACACAGATTAAAATAAAATAAACCACACTAATACAGGAAACTATGAGCATTTCAGAAATGAATATATCTAGGACGTATTGTTATTGGTTAAGCCCAAAAAATTATTAAATTTTGAAAATAAATTTACAAAAATAAATTATGGTCTTCAATGACAGAAAAATCAGACAGGATTGCGTCTTCTTTCTTTACTCTTAGACGTGAATGAAAGAACATTTAATTCTGAATAATTTGATATCAATATGATGTGTGTGCTGCAATTCACTCATGAAGTATGGCACAAAGTTATTCAGTGTACATGTAATGGTCATCAATGTCAGGTCCTCGCGGTCCGATGCATGGTGAGCAGTTACGAATGTGTCGCTTCCCACATAACGGGAATCACTTTCGGCAAAAGATGGTCATTATTACTGTCCAAATCATCTAAAAATTAAAGGATATCTGCCTCATTTGGCCTTGAATATGGCATAGCCATTACGATAAAAAGATGACGCAAGCACGTGCAGCAACGGAGTTATGAAAAGGAGTAAAATTGTAGTTTACGAAGTACATCGAACACATGATATACCAAAGAAATGAAATAAACTACAAACAAAACTCATATCAATATCAATTTCCTGTATTTATAAGCCAATCAAAACAGATCCACGCAATAACAACTTCAAATCACCACAACATCATTCACGGTCAACAGATTTCATTTGTCGAAAATAAAAATATTTTGTAGGGCTAGTGAATATATCTGTTGAGTAAAGCGCAAATTCAACGCCTTAAGGTACCGTCACGATCAACTGTTACGATTTAACAGCCACGCAAATGAACAAAATCCGTAAATAGGACAGGGCCGATGTATCGGTGCCATGAGCTTTCTCGCCATAACCTCCGCGCCGATATCGGTGCGCTGAGTGCGAAAGAGTTAAAAAACTTACATCTTTAAATAATTAATATTTAATTCAAATGTAGAAAAATTAAAATACTGAATAGGTTGCAATCAATTTAATGAATTATAATTACTTGGACATAAGGAAAATTCATAAATCAATACTATTAATTAGATGATCATCTAACTTAAGCTAATTCCTACTTGATAAATAAAATACAGGCCCGCAACTAACAATAAACTGGTTTAAAATTGAAATTTGCTATACATTACTACATCAATAATTAAGCAATTACACACGGACACATGCACTAAACTAAATGTGGCTCCAACAGCAAATAAAAATTACATGGATAAATAAATGAAGTTTAAATGACAATAAATAAATGACAGAAAATTATTCCCAACTTAGTAGAATATCATAAGGGGAAAATAATATACATGTCCCAGAATTAATAACAGAACAACGATGCACACCAACTGAAGGTAGTCGTTATTGAAGCCAAGCTATAATTCCTTACAAGTAGCCAAAACCACCAAAATTAATGCATACCCATAAGGTAAGATAAGATATGATACAACAAATACTAAGGATAAGACAGCAAACAAAGGGGAGAATTGGTCAAGAGAACATTAACCGAATGAGATTTATGAAAATAAGGGGCAACAAGCAAATTTCAAATCCTCACAGGCTCGACGTTGAAACACCAACAAATCCAGCAACTGAACCCAACATACGATCATGGGCATGGCCAAACATGATTGCCTCCCTTTTGCCACTCCCTCAGATTCTTACATACACAGCCCGCTCGAAATATTAATGTCCCTCTGATCACTACTGCCTTATTCTCACGTGGTGCATATCATCTTGAGCATGGGGTTCATTCACTGCACCACTTGTACAGGCCTAAAGATCCATCTGTAATGTGTGCACTAGGGCGACTAATTGTTTGTCCAGTGAGTTTATTGTGCAACTGATAATGTTCCGAGTAAAGAATTCTTAATGTAATACTCTTAATATTTTGGAGAAGTGGATAACACAAGTGCCCCTGATATAAATATGTCCTGAATGCACCTGTTAATTTTTGACTTTCACTCATGATATACAAAATATGAGGTGTATAATTTCTGCAGGGAAAATTATATTCATATTATATTGCTGCCGTGACACACTTCACACTGACATTAACTACTAGATGTTAGGTTCTATCATCCACTTAAGACTGAATTTATCAGAAAATGTGGGCTCTTTCTGAAGGCCACAAAGTATACAGGCTATGAACCATATAAAGAAATGGGGAATTTTCTTGTGCTTTTCTGGTTTCATGTTTGTCCTTGTTCATATTTGCCATTATGTTCATCTTATTTTACGTTCCCATCCTTCCTTGTATCTCTCTAGATGTGACTTGACACTTGTTTGTTCTTTCCAATTAAACTAATGGTTTGATAGTTTTCACATTGGTCAGTATCTACTTTCTTGGAAGGAGATATAACAGGATACATCTTACACATTCAATGGAACAACCTCACCATGCTGGATTCTCCTCAGGCAGTCAGTAATTCTCGACGTAAAAAAAAAAAAAAAAAAAAAAACAGCAGTAATTCTTAGGGTATATCAACAGTTCCAAGTACGTTGTTCCTATTTAAGTTTCTTGGTGCTCTGTCAAATTTTGAAATCAAAACTGGGTCTCCCATTTCAGCATCAACAGCCTCTTTTTGTTCCAAAACATTATCATCTACTTCTTTCCACTGAATATATTCCTTCTGCCTTGTCTTCCTTCCGTACAGGCTGTTTTCCATCTTATATCTTTATTTCACACATCAGCTGGCTCCGCAGTGTAGGGGTACGGTGGCTGCTTCTTACCCGGAGGCCCCAGGTTCGATTCCTGGCCAGGTCAGGGATTTTTGCCTGCATCTAGGGGCTGGTTTGAGGTCGTCTCAGCCTAAGTGATTACAATTGAGGAGCTATCTGACGGTAAGCTAGCGGCACTAGTCTAGAAAGCCAAGAATAGCACCTGAGAGGATCCATCGTGCTGACCACATGATACCTTGCAATCTGTAAGTGGTCCCTTGTTAGGCCATAGCCCTGCGGGGCTGTTGTGCCATGCAGTTTCATTTGGTTTTAGTTCTCCTTTCTTCAAAGGTTTCCCTGATACTGCTGTATGTAGTATCTACCTTTCTCCACAACCATACAACTTTCAACATTCTTGCACCTCTCTTTCAGCCATTCTTCTTCACCTGTTCTGCATTTTCAATCTACGTCATTCTTTAATTGCCTGTATTCTTTTCTGCCTCCTAATTTTTTGTATCAATTTATTTCCCTTGTTCATCAATCAGCCCTAATATCTCCTGACTTATTCAATGATTATTATCTGATCCTACTTTCTTCCTGGCATCCCCTCGTGTGAGGTCCCCATCTGTAGATTTTTATAGGGGCTACTTTACCCCCAGAATATTTTACCCAGCAGGATGCCATAATCAGTTAAGCATTCATTCATAAAGAGAGAACTGCATGTCCTTGGGAGTTAATCAAAGCAGTACTTTCCCATTGCTTACAACCATGTAGCAGTATGAACACAGTTAGGCCATGTTAAATATTATTGCAAGGCCATATTAGTCAATCATGCAAACTGCCACCCTTGCAACTTCCGAAAATCTGCAAGCCCCCCTTTCAATGAACCATTCATTACTCAGCACCCTCGACAGATAACCACCCCGTACAATAGCACCTAGAGATTGGTTATCTGCTTTTTGGCTCATGCAAGCATCCCACCATGGCAAGGCCTCATGTTTCACCATCTGAGCTACCCAGGCAGAATTAAAAACTGCAAACTCAGAAGATTACAAGCGACTGTACTGAATGCAGTAACAGAGCAAAGGGAGGTGAAGAGGAAACCATTTCTTCTCCACAATCTTATCACTGACTTCAACTTTCAGAAGTGCTATGCAGAATAAGAAATGCATATCAACCAATTCTGCATTTCCACCATCTATGTGTGTACAATCACATAAATAATCTTTAGTAAATTTGAGATTAGTATAAAAATATATAAGCATATAGAATGGACAGCAATATACTCGCATATTCTCTGCACAACAAGATACAAGTAGAGTCATGTAACAAGTCACACTCAGTGAACTGCTATGTTTAAGATTCACATTACCATAACACTATCTGGAATGATACTTACACATGAAGGATTTCCTGTTTCCTCATGCCATACTGGTTCCTCTTTGATTTCAACTTCCGAGTCCATTTTGCATAGCAGGTGAGGTTCTAAACAGTGCTAGGCAGGTAAATCACTTCCACTGGAACATTAAACACAAATATTTATTTTCTCCATTTTACTGTTATTCAGGTTTGGGTCTTCAGTTCATAGTTAAGGCTGTAGTTTTTGGTGACTGCTGATATTGAGCTCATATCAAAGGACCTCTAGTTTTACCTGCAAACTGAATCTCAGGATTATACATTCTCATTGGAGAAACATCCCAAATCCAATAGGTGAGACTGATTTGCATAACCAAGATGAAAAGCCAGTGACTATAGCACTTAGTTATTGCCCACCACACCCGGGTTTAATGATCGGTTTGGTGTACCGCTCCATACCACCCTATCCTGTGCTACATTGTACATGTACTCTAATCTCTTCATTACATTTTGTCCTCTACACCCATACTGTTCTTACTCCGTGTACTTTCTTAGCATCAGCCAAGCAAATTCAGGGTGTGTTTTACATCCTAGGTTCAAATTTCTCCAAACCGTTATCCTTTCATCAGCCGGCCCCACGGTGTTGGGGTAGTGTGCTTGCCTCTAACCCAGAGGCTCCGGGTTCGATTCCCAGCAAGGTCAGGGATTTTTACCTGGACCTGAGGGCTGGTTCAAGGCCCACTCAGCCTACGTGATTAGAACTGAGGAGCTATCTGACAGTGAGAGAGCGGCCCCAGTCTAGACAGCCAAGGATACCAGCACAGGATTCGTCATGCTGACCACACGACACATCGTAACCTGCAGGCCTTCGGGCTGAGTAGTGGTCGCTTGGTAGGCCAAGGCCCTTCAAGGGCTGTAGTGCCATAGGGTTTGTTTTGATTTTTTGTTATCCTTTCATCAAAAATGTTCATCGAATCTTTATTTGTGATCTGGCCTTATCCATTTATCACATCAACACAACAAGGAATGTGAAGCATTTATGGACTTTTGTACTAGTATAGGATTAGCAGTTTCAAATACATTCTTTAAACATAATGTTATTCACTGCTACATGAGCGACAGTCAACAGATCTACAATAAGACTATATCATAACACACACTGAAATTTGTAAGTCTGTTACTAATTCTGTGCAGAGAATCTCCAGGATGAGCAAATTTGACAGAAGTAAATGGAAAAAATTACTGAAATTTTCCAAACAACAGATATAAGCAGGTTTAGGGTAGAGAAATATTAAGGTGGCATAGAGCAATGCTGTAATAGGAAGAGCAATGGAATGCCAAGTAACTAACTTACTGTGTGCAAAAATGGGTGAAAGTGAACATCCTTGTGGAATGATGAAGCACCAAACAAGGACTAGTACACACAAATAATTGTTCCTACCTGAAACAGAGTGAAACAAAGATTTGTTACTTCGAAGAAGAAGTTATGGGTAGATTTCATTAACAACCAGGAGATGTTTAATCAAAGAGCAGGGAAACCTTTCTGGAAGGTAGGAAAGAATCTTAGAAACAGGCAGAATAAGTAAATGAATAATTAGTTTGCTAAACCATGTGAGGTCACAGTAGATCCAAGGGGATCATTGAATAGGTGGAAGGAATATTTTTAAAATCTTCTCAAGACAGAAGGAAAACTTTCTTGTGATATCACGGACAAACAAGCTCAATGGCAGGAGGACTATGATCTTACTGAAATTGTGCTCATGGAAGAGGAAAAAATTGTAAATTAACTACACTGTCATAAAGAAGTAGGGAAAAATTAAATGAGACTTGAAATGGTAAAACATAGTGGGAATGCAAAAATTTAGTGGCTTCAAAGTGTAACATGAATATGGCAACCATAATTAGTTGGACATATTTGTTTGTGTATTGGGATTTTATCTCCCCTTATCATCTATTGTTTGGAACTGCCGTTAATTAGTGCGACCAACAAAGCCTATATATTTAAAACTGTTATCCGCAATTATTACATTCAAGCTGTCATAATTCTAAGTGCTCAATGTGTAGATCAATGAGTGCACGCATGCGTATAACTTACTTCTGCGTTGTGTGCTGCAGCTACTTCCAAGTAACCGGGACTTGTCCTTGAGCCATTGTACAAGATGGAGGTAGATTGTACTGTATTGTGGAAGACGCGACAGAGGGTTGGTGGGATGGAGTCTGACATTCCAGGCTAGTAGCCATGTAAATTAAGGCTTTTACCTTAATTCCTTTGTGATTCTGATTTTACTATTTATTCTATTTTGTGAAACGTGTGACCTCTGAATTGCTGGGAGCGTATACTTTATTTCAAACATGACCTAACAATGTAAGCTATCGGATTATATAAATTTGGATACTTAAGGATGTAAGTACTGATACATTTTAATGATTTCAAAAATGTTCTACTGCCAGGAATTATTGGGAGAAGATGACGTTACAGTAAATTGAATCAAAGTAACAAACTTCATCATGTGACATTATTATTATTGTGGGATATTTTGGCAGCTGTTTATTTATATAATTGAACTGTGTTCACTTCTGCAGGTGAAATTTTCTTGAAAGGGACAAAATCATCATTGTCAAGATTTTAAAACGTAATAAGATTTTTATAAAATTCAAGATTCGAATCGTAATTGTAATTTGAAAATGGGGTAATTCTGGAACTCAGTATATGCACCTATGAGAAATACAATTATTCCATTTGCTTTACTTAATTGAGATTATTGTCATGTTAACTTTTCTGCTTTTTAATGTTGTTGGGATTATTATTATTATTATTATTATTATTATTATTATTATTATTATTATTATTATTAAATTTGCTTGGTGGATTTCTTACTATATTTCCTGGTTCATGTTTTCTGGTCTCTATTGCACTCTTATTAATTGTATGATGCCGTGTGCTGGTTTATTTTTGGTAATGGGATCATTCTTTTACTCCTTTCAAGAATGGGTTTATATTCTGACTCATACGCGCATTACCGTAATTCCAAAGCCTCCTAAAATTTTAAATTCAATAACAAGCATTTTGGTCTTCTATTAAAATGTTGTTAAATGAAATGATAAATTCAATCAACTACACATTATTATTTTAATACCGTCGTTGTAGGAAATAGAAATTTGTTTCCCCCATTCTTTAAACATTCTTCTGTTTATGCTCCTCAGTTTAATTCATGTCCATGTTTCCTTTTCTTTTTCCTTTATTTGTTGTGTCACATTCATTTTATGTTATCTCCCATGTACGCTATATTTTAGTTGGCTTTCCCAGTTGTTACTGAATTATGATAGCTTGGCTTGCGAAGCTGTAGGCTTCAGTGCATGTGTTGTTGTTCAGTTAATTCTGGAACATTAATATTGTTTTCCATTGTAATTCATAACTTACTTGGGGAATATATTTTCTTTTTCCTGCAATTCTCTAGTCTGTTCGTTTAATTATCTATGCGTGTACAATTTTCTTTGCTGTGTGAGTGTGTTTCCAGGATGATTCAAATTTTTATATAGAGGGACTGGAAACAAATATCCATTTAACCAGATTAATTATAGCCTACCTAGTTAAGCTTACTGGCCAGTAATATGATTAGCTCTTAAGGAATGGATCCATTTAACATTCTTTTTTGGTGTGAGGACCCGACTTCACTTATTTTTCGATACATTGTAAGAATTACAGTAACTTGCTATCTGAGTGTGTATTCATAATTCTAATTATTTTAAAAATAGATATCTGACTCTTATTTTAATGAACTAATTTAATATGAAATATTTTTGGGCTAAGTTCTTGAACTTGCTTATTTTTTGCTACATGGTAAGGATTACTTTAGCTTGCTATCTGAGTGTACACTCATAATTTTAATTCTTTCTAAAATAGATATTTCGTGCCTATTTTAATGAATTATTTTAACATTAAATTATTTGTTCTCAATTTTCCTTATCTTTCAATACATTGCAAGAAATTTTAAATCTTATTTAAATACCATCCATGATTTCTTTTTTTTCCCTAACTCTTTAAGTAAATATTCTGATTTAACTTTTAATTTCATCTCTTATTTTGTAGTCTTATTTGCATTGACCTGGCAACTCCTCAAGTGTTCATTTAAGATCCTGGCCTTTAATCCCCTTATTTTAGGTCCTCATCCACATTTCATGTTTGATGCTACTTCCCCAAGTTAAGTAATTTTGTGCTTTATGTAGATTTTGTCATTTCTGTGTATTCATTGTATGTGTAATACAATTAGCAAGGGATTGTTCGTAAGGTGTGATATGTTCTGATTTGATGAAAGTGGTACATACGCCTATCTATGAGCCAGGGAACACCAAGTATTCTAACAACAATCGAAGGATTTCATTGGTAAGATACAAGCAATATGTCCACTTGCACTTTTGAAGGGAGGGCATAATGAAGTATTGAGATAAGATGGATGAAAACCAGTGTGGATTCAGACCGCAGAGGGGCCCTCAAAATCATATTTTCAGTATGCGCCACATATCTGAGAAATGCTATGAGAGGAATAAGCAATTATGTTTTGCATGTCTAGAGAATGCAAGTAACAGAGAACGTGGGAATGATTTCTTAGCCATATTCAGGGATATTTGGATTAAGGGTTAATTATTAACACCCCACTGGTATAGCAATATGATAAACTACACTAACAGTCAGCCAGAAATGCACCGGACGGTACTACCTTTAAGCCGGTGGGACAAGGACAAGAAAAGTCAGAGACAGAAATACTAACAAAAAGAAGAAATAACAATAGAAACAAGCCATGGACCCAGTACTTACCAACAAATAGTAACCATTCAACCCAGAGGACATGAATAAAACTGTACCTGTTTCAGCATTGAATTGCTCAAGATAGTGAAAAAAACCCAACATTAAGGTAAATCAAAAATATTAATTCAGAAAATAATGAAATTAACATAAATAAACAAAATGGCCACCATCCTTTTAAGAGACAAACAAACAAATTATATTAAAATAGTAAGTTAATAGATTAACAAAATTCTATGAATTCACGAAGCAGCCGGTCTTTTTTGAATAACTTAAAGAGAAACAATATGGTAACCTTGGGAATAATAAATTAACAACATTTCTGTGAGGTTTAATTTAGAGTGCATTCACAAGAGCATTAAATTCTAGTTCCCCAATTAATTATCTTCAAATACTTGGATAACTTCAAAGACTAGAAATACCCTTAGGGAAGGGAGAAAAATATATTAGTCCTTGAGAGGGGAAAAAGGGATTGGCAAATGCTTCCTAGAGCAAAATATTTATAATGGAATATAAGTACACAGCCAACCAGTGAGATCAACAGGGCAACACCTACGCAAAAAAAAATCCTGATCCCTATAGCAATAAACATACACTTTAAGCACAAGATAAATGACCTATCACAGAAACTCAACACAACAAAGCTCGTTAACATGAGCCAAACAAAAGGAAAAAAGCTCACCCAAAACACTAAATTACAAGATTAAATAATGTGTCAGGTGGGTATACAAGATAAAATAAATTAAGGAAAACTAAAACTTTCATGCACCTGTGAAACCTCACGTAAGCTGTGAACCACCCATAGGTGAAAACCTTCTTTTTATTTACATCATAATGTAAAACTTATTCCCAGATGAATAATGATAACTTAAAAGGAAGATATTTTCATTTATGAACAACAATATTACCATCAGTTTAACATTACTTCTTTCAGAAAGATTTTAAAATTATATCTTCACATCATTTAAATTTTTACCAAAATAATTTAATAGCCACTGGCAGAGAGAGAGTCAGTTTCAAACCATTTCCATGAAGTGATTCTGATTTCCAAAAAAGTAATTTCTCAGAAGAATTTTAGTTCATGATCACTGAAGTAGAAGTTAAGTAGGCTTGAAGGACTTGCGTATACAGATCCAATTGCCAGTGAAGAGTAAGTCAAATTACACCATACTCACAGACGCGTTTGGAGATAATCCCAGTTCACAATAAATAACAGTAATTAGAAAACAGAAGGACAATGTTAAAATATTTTTTTTTTGCTAGCGGCTTTACGTCGCACCGACACAGATAGGTCTTATGGCGACGATGGGGTAGGAAAGGCCTAGGAGTTGGAAGGAAGCGACCGTGGCCTTAATTAAGGTACAGCCCCAGCATTTGCCTGGTGTGAAAATGGGAAACCACGGAAAACCATCTTCAGGGCTGCCGATAGTGGGATTCGAACCTACTATCTCCCGGATGCAAGCTTACAGCCGCGCGCCTCTACGCGCACGGCCAACTCGCCCGGTAATGTTAAAATAAGATCTCCAGAAATATAATAGGGATTTGAAACCCTCAAATAAGGCCACTACCTAGGGCCCATGCACCAAGCCGATGCTAGGATCCCAGGAGACTACATCATGCGTCTGCACACCATGGCTTCCACTCATGAAGTCCCTTCACATCATGGCTGATTGTTGCTCGCCAACATAGCTACACAAGCTTTACCAAGATGCCGTGCACTGATTGATCAATGAGAGGTAGGAGGGGCGTCCAATGTAGACCGCAAACACAAGATCACTGCACTCAGCAGTGGCCATAAAAAAATGCCAGTTTAATTGATAGATATATGTATGAAGTTTTAAGAGAGTCCACTTTTAGTCCACAGATATAAATACAATTAACAAGGCATGAGTAATCCCAAAATTACATTTGAAGTATAGGAGAAACCACATACTTTAATAGTTTAAATGAAATGGATTTCCAGGACATGATAGCCAGTACTAAATTGTTTTTGGGAAGGGGCTTAAACATGTTACTCCATAGCAATTAAAAGGAATCAAAGGCTGTAACTGGGCTGTAGTGAAAATTGATAGTAGAAAGGGTTCATGGTTCAAGAATCTTTCAGAGGTTAGACAAGGCTATATTCCTTCACCTTTGTGTTCATAATTTACATGGATCATCTACCAAAAATTGTAAAGTGGCAGGGAGGGACTCAGTTAGTTGGAAATGTAGTAAGCAATTAGGCCTATGCAGAAGCTTTTGCCTTAATGGCAGACTGTGCTGAAAGCCTGTAGTATGATATCCTGGAACTGGAAAATTTGGACAGTGAGTACGTTATGAATGTCAGTATTTCCTAGACAAAAGTGATATCAATTGAAGAGAAACCTAAGAGAACTTAATATCAGGCTGAGAATACAAAACTGGAACATGTGGCTCAACTAAGAAATTTATTATTTGTATTCTCCGAGAATGGCGGTAAAGTGAGACTGAATTAAAGTGCAGCAAAGATCATGCAGTGACCTCACTGTACTGATGAGAAATCTACGTGGACTCGGGATACCTCATTGGTAAGTAAGAAGTAACTGGCAGAAAAAGCAGCAACGATAATTGCTGGTACAAGAAGCAGTAAACAGTAACCAGCTTAGGTAAAGGGATAATGTGTGGCAAATTAAGGAGAATTAGTTACCTAGGGGAAAGATGGACTCAGTCATGGAGCGTAAGAGAAGTAGAGGGAGACCAAGATGTCCATGAATAGACTCGGTGTCTCATGATTTAAATATAAGGGGCATGGAAGTATAAAAGAACTTACAGAGCTAAACAGAGGATTGTGGAGGGGTTTAATAAACATATGCAGGCTTAAAGAGTTAACATATAACGACTATAGATGTATGAATGTATTATCGGCACATTTACACCCTAGTGCTGAATCGGTTGACCTCGGCAATCTTCGAGATTCGTACTGGCAACCTTTGAAACACAAACTATGAATCGCTTAAGCATCGTTGTGCAACATCTGGCGTACACTTTACGTACTAGTACTGTTGTTGTTTACACAGCAAAGCCAAACTATAGAATCTTGCTAGGAACAAGATTCGCAGCGAGAAATGTTATATAATGTTATATAATGTTATGTGACACAGTTATTGGCTTAAGATAATAACGGTTTAGAAACTTCATATCAATCGATCATATTCTCGATTCAATTCAGATTTCATTTTCATTCAGTTGGCAGCACTATCGGAACTGGGACAGCTCCCTCCTTACTTCTCACCCCCGTACACAAATGCACCAAGATAAAGTGTGCCGATAATATGTTTGTATGTATGTATGAATAAGGTATGTATTCCCACCGTAGATCTCAATATGAGATTCTAGCCATCCAAATACCTCTGAATAATCTCCAAATTCTAAGAAGGTGGCACATAAATAACATCAACATACCAAACCCTTACATGAACAAGCAACTATAGCATGAAACTTTTGAAACAATTCATTACATGTTCGACTTCCAGGGTTAATGATACATATTTGACCAGCATGAAGACATCACCTCCAAAACTCCAACCTTCCTCTAGTTCTATCAGCTCTGCACACTCGATATTGCAACCTATAAACCTCATTGTCAAAATACTTGAGTCTTGCGGTGATCAAGTTTCAATTAAATTAGAAAGTTAAAATTAAGAATATTCTAATTTAGTTGATCCACTTTAGTTTTCAATCCACAAACATTCTGATAGTAAACAGATAATCCAGTATCATTCATCAGAGTTACAAATTAAGTAAATCATCCTGATTATCAATGACAAATGTTTTCAAACTCTGTCGTACACATTTCAATAACCCCGTTTCTTACCCAAACAGAGAAGAACTCCCAGACACACGTGACGGTGAGGAAGGAGAAGAAGAAATAAACGTGATCACTCCGGATGGCAGTCAACCACAGCCAGTCGATCAGCGAGGAGAAACAGACTGCCCAGGCTGTGGTAGTAATCAGCAAAAATGTCTAGCCTTGTTGGATGTATATTACCAAGCTAGAAAGGAAAGGGAAGCCTTGTTGTCCGTTATCAAAGAGAACCAGATCCCAGGAAACTTGACACAATAGCTGTAAAATTGTGATGACAGTAGTGTGGTCTCATAATTGAAGAAAATAATTTTTTTTGACAAAATTTTATTTTGTCGTTCATGGAGGGCTATGAACCATTCTGTTCATGGCCGAAGAATATTGATTGTAGCATAAATTATAGAAATTGCATGAGACCACCCTGGAAGCGCTTTGTATAGCATTTTATTGTGTAGGAGTATCTGAGATTGCGCGCTTTTCGTGGGAACGTGGCATCAGAAGCGAGATGAAGCTTCTAGAGACTCATAAAAATGTATTACCCAAGCGAAGCCTCTTCACCAGTAGCGTTGGACGCACACCGCTTCATGGAATGTCGCGGGAATTTTTATCCTGGAGGGAAGAGGAAATTAATTAATATTTCATGCTACATGAGGAATGCACAGAATTTGATACGAGAACTGCAACCAGGGTAAATTCCTGA
Source organism: Anabrus simplex (assembly GCF_040414725.1). Classification (NCBI taxonomy): domain Eukaryota; kingdom Metazoa; phylum Arthropoda; class Insecta; order Orthoptera; family Tettigoniidae; genus Anabrus; species Anabrus simplex. The sequence goes on along the minus strand of NC_090269.1, from coordinate 432,445,795 downwards.
AAATTTTTATATGCGGCACGACTATAGTTGTAATCGGAAATGATAGTCGAGATACTTGACACACATATTGCGGGGAAAATTTCCATACGTGGGCGTGCGAAGAAGAGCCCACCCACGCAGAGCTTGGTAGCAGGGACACGAGCCTGATTATATATACGGCTGCTAAGCGTGCCAGACTCATTCATCGGGTGTAGCGCTGCTACATGAAGGTTGTCACGCTGCCACTCAGCAAAGGGAAGACAGTCTTTATCTACGAGCCGTGTACCGGTACTCAAAGGTCAACTAAGTCTTGGGAAAAGTAAGTAACCACCACAGATAATTGAGCTGAAAATTTATACAACTAGTTTTGATCTGTTTTCATGGGAAAATATTCTGCTGATAAGGATACTGTTCGTGACTACTCACTTCACGTAATCTGAGGTTCACATTATACCAAACGAATGACACATAGTAGTGTAGGCTCAGAATATTGATTGGGTAGTGAAGTACGGTCAAAATTGTGAGAACCGTCAAGTGTAAAATTGTTATGCAGTGGGAGTTGAGTGATTCTATTATCAGGTCTACAATCCGAAAGTGACTTGATATTACCAGACCTAAGTATGGTGAGAGAGGAGATAGGCATCGAACATAGGACACATTGTAATGTGCGTTTTCTTACAGTTTTCTCCTACATCATGGTTGGACGAGACACTGCTCATATGTTACGGTGGAGCGGTAACTGAAACTGAAGCTGACAAGCAGTTTCCATGGGAGCGAGAGTCGACCCAGGACCATCGGTGACGTCTACTCAGCACGACGTCAAAGTGGCGATCATCCAGCCACCGGAACGAGCCACAAGGAACACTGACGCCAGCCAGGATGTCTCCAGACGTCAAACCATGTTTGCCACCAGCATCTAAAGTCATCATGATGCAGTAATCAGAGATGTCCAAAGGGGAGCTGTTCAGATATGTTCACAGATACAGGTCAGAACTTTCCATTGTCTAAGCATGAATCGCCATAACCGATTCAGAGACAGTATCGAGAGTTGGCCTTCAGCCAACATGTAGATAAGTTAGGGTAAATAGTCGTGTATATAGTATCTATGCCCAGGGGTCGAACTCAGTTAGCCTAGTAGAGTTGCATGTTATTAGTTTTCTTTGTTTAGTGTGGTCATTCTTGCCTATATTATTGTCATGGTTGCAAATTTAACTTCGTGTATTTCATGTATCGGACCACTACGGTCTCAACACAGTAACTTAGACAGGCAGATATATGTTTCCCGGGTGCATGTGTCATGTTGATCGTAATATTTGTTGTTTATGTAATATGCCCAAGATCTTCTATAATCTCTTAAACCTACTTGGGTTGCCGTATCAAGTTGAGCAAGTCATATTTTCAGAGGCTTATAAGAATTGTGTAATACGCTTATTGTGCTCAAAGAAGTAATATGAGGCCCTATCACGTATTAGAAATCACGGTGAAGTAAGCATTTGTGCGATGTGAGCACCAGTAAGAGGGCCAGAATAAGAATGTGCTGCAGATAGCACCAAGTCTAATTGATGTATAAACCTGTTATATGCAGCACGTCTGCGAAAGACTCTTAAATTGGTAATGTAATGAATATTAATACCTGTAGCCAGTATATAATGATGATAGCGATAGGTGTGCCAGATTTAAGGCTCGGGGAAGCAGAGAGAATACTAATAATGATGTTATTTGTTTTACGTCCAACTAACTGCCCTTTTAAGGTTTTCGGAGACGCCGAGGTGCCGGAATTTAGTCCCGCAGGAGTTCTTTTACGTGCCAGTAAATCTACCGACACGAGGCTGACGTATTTGAGCACCTTCAAATACCACCGGACTGAGCCAGGATCGAACCTGCCAAGTTGGGGTCAGAAGGCCAGCGCCTTAACCGTCTGAGCCACTCAGCCCGGCGAGAGAATACTCCCTTCATAAGACTGGGTTTACACTTCGTCAGCTGTGGGTTATTTATAGTCAAGGGAAATGGCCGCTTACTTGTTAAAAACCCGAGGTTTGAGAGCCTAAGGGTGTAGTTGTGACGTCATGACATGGATGTCTAAAAGTAAAAAACTGAGTGTTGTCTGTCGAGAATACAGTAGAACAGCGACCCTTTATATTACGGTCTCAATAGAGGTAATATGTATCGAATTGTCAATGTCATTCACAGAGACCCGCAACTTGTTGGATATATCGGCATGACATAATATATTAGATTTCCTTTTATTTTTATCTGATATTCTGCGTGTGTTGTACCTGGAAGGTTTAGGGATCGATTCCCCGACGATTGTGTGTCAATAGCATGCTTCTTTGGTATTTGTAAGGTGTTTAAGAGCACTGAGGCATAGATTTGTGTAGATAGAAGGAAGTTAGTGATAGATGTGACCTGCCTAGTGTGCAGATCGGTTTTTGAATATTCATTTACTTATGTAAATATTATGATGGTTGTTGCAGCGCTGGAAAGGATTAGGACGATGATGTCTCCTCTACACCAAATATATGTCATAAAAATACGATGTGTATTAGATGCCTATAAATGAATAATGATTGTCATATCCATCATAAATGCCTTGGACATTTGTTAATTATAAAATCCGAGTATATTGTAATAAACCAGATTGTTAAAATTGAATGCAGCCAAATTTTGAGTTATTTTGGTTAGTGCTGGTTCGCACCTTGAATTCTTATCATTTTTATTATCCTCTTCATTTAAATTAATTTCTGTACCCTTTCTATAACCCGACACCCCCTGTTTGATGCTGTTATGCCGGAGCTGATGGAGAGGATACTGTTTGCAAGGTAAGCTATGTGCCGTGTTTATTCACTTTTGGTGGAGGTATTGTTGACTATGATGTACTTAGTTCAATCTCGGCCTTAGCCTGACGGGAACTAAGTCATTATAGGGCACATTATGTATGTATGTATGTATGTATGTATGTATGAATAAGGTATGTATTCCCACCGTAGATCTTAATATGAGATTCTAGCCATCCAAATACCTCTGAATAATCTCCAAATTCTAAGAAAGTGGCACATAAATAACATCAACATACCAAACCCTTACATGAACAAGCAACTATAGCATGAAACTTTTGAAACAATTCATTACATGTTCGACTTCCAGGGTTAATGATACATATTTGACCAGCATGAAGACATCACCTCCAAAACTCCGACCTTCCTCTAGTTCTATCAGCTCTGCACACTCCGTATTGGAACCTATAAACCTCATTGTCAAAATACTTGAGTCTTGCGGTGATCAAGTTTCAATTAAATTAGAAAGTTAAAATTAAGAATATTCAAATTTAGTTGATCTACTTCAGTTTTCATTCCAGAAACATTCTGATAGTAAACAGATAATCCACTATCATTCATCAGAATTACAAATTAAGTAAATCATCCCGATTATCAATGAGAAATGTTTTCAAACTCTGTCGTACGCATTTCAATAACCCCGTTTCTCACCCAAATAGAGAAGAATTCCCAGACACACACGACGAAGGAGAAATAGATTACATAACCGTTCAAAACACATGACGATGGACTTTCAAAGACCTCATTATTCCGAACTGCACGTAATTCATTGATCGAATATAATGAGAATGTCCAGAATGCAGGTCCCTGGCCTTCACCAAGAACTAGCATTGGTTCCGAAATGGTGCCGAATTCAGTTGATACAGAATGAACTGAGAATTTAACAGTTCGGAACCAGTTCTGGATTCCTGTCCCGTTACTGCTCATGGGAAGAAAATTCAGAATCAATTCGGTACCATGTTGTACCATATATTACGGTGCCATTAAGAATGGTTTAATGTCGACTGAAAAACAGAAATATCTGCCGCAGTTCTTGTGTAATACATGTATTGAACAATAAAGCTTGCCTTATTTCGTACCGTATCAGGTGCCGTACGATATTATGTTCCTTATTCAGATTTAGACGACTGTCAATGATAAATTACTGAGTCACTTACTTTGCAACATGTTAGGAGCCGTACACATAGTGTAAAACGTACCACAGTGCAAATTACTTTATGAAAATAAAATCGAAAAATAGCAAATCCAAGGAACAAGCCAACCACTTCGAAAGTGAACCAGGAACAGTGAATAGGGCATCTTTCAGATTTGCAACCAGTGCGTTGTTCTTCGTCAATATAAATATACTCCCAGTATAATTCACTTATATACAACTAACTACTATAATTCCAGAGAAGTCTAAACGACACAGCTGGCAGAGATTTCCTGCGCTCTGAACAAAGAGGCCTAGGAGAGCAATTTCACCAACAATCTTGTTGAATAAAACTACTGCGTTTTAACGGACACTACATGGACTAGCTCTTCGCGCACCTGCATTTAAAAGCCGGACGCCGTTTATGTTCGCCCGTATCGCGTACAGCATTTATCCCTAAATAAAACAGTGCTTAAGAACAATTCTGAAGCCTTTCTGATGCCATTCATTGAATTTTCGGTTCAGATTTAGGAGGAAGCATAAGAGAATAATGCGTGAAATCGACGAGAATGCTACTAGCATTGATTGATTGATTGATTGATTGATTGATTGATTGATTGATTGATTGATTGATTGATTGATTGATTGATTGATTGATTGATTGATTGATTGATTGATTGATTGATTGATTGATTGATTGATTGATTGATTGATTGATTGATTGATTGATTGATTGATTGATTGATTGATTGATTGATTGATTGATTGATTGATTGATTGATTGATTGATTGATTGATTGATTGATTGATTGATTGATTGATTGATTGATTGATTGATTGATTGATTGATTGATTGATTGATTGATTGATTGATTGATTGATTGATTGATTGATTGATTGATTGATTGATTGATTGATTGATTGATTGATTGATTGATTGATTGATTGATTGATTGATTGATTGATTGATTGATTGATTGATTGATTGATTGATTGATTGATTGATTGATTGATTGATTGATTGATTGATTGATTGATTGATTGATTGATTGATTGATTGATTGATTGATTGATTGATTGATTGATTGATTGATTGATTGATTGATTGATTGATTGATTGATTGATTGATTGATTGATTGATTGATTGATTGATTGATTGATTGATTGATTGATTGATTGATTGATTGATTGATTGATTGATTGATTGATTGATTGATTGATTGATTGATTGATTGATTGATTGATTGATTGATTGATTGATTGATTGATTGATTGATTGATTGATTGATTGATTGATTGATTGATTGATTGATTGATTGATTGATTGATTGATTGATTGATTGATTGATTGATTGATTGATTGATTGATTGATTGATTGATTGATTGATTGATTGATTGATTGATTGATTGATTGATTGATTGATTGATTGATTGATTGATTGATTGATTGATTGATTGATTGATTGATTGATTGATTGATTGATTGATTGATTGATTGATTGATTGATTGATTGATTGATTGATTGATTGATTGATTGATTGATTGATTGATTGATTGATTGATTGATTGATTGATTGATTGAATAACTTCTAGTTGTTTAACGTTACACTAACGCTATCGGCGAGGCAAGGATGGGAAAGGTTTAGTATTAGGAGGGAACTGCCTGGCCTTACTTAAGGTACAGCCCCAGCCAGAATTTCACTGGTGTGAAAATAGGAAACTGTGGATAATAGTCTTCAGGGCTGCCGACGTTGGGATCAGAAGCCATAATCTCCCGAATGCATGCTTACTCGCGATTCTATTCCAACACCAAAAGTGGCCACTACAGTGGGCTCAAACGGTATGAAAATAAATGGTGTCGTCCTCTATTCCGTTGTTCTTGTCATTCGAGACCGGGACCGCTATCTCACTGTCAGATGGCTCCCTAGTTGTAAACACGTAGGCTGAGTGGACCTCGAACCTGTCCTGACCTTGCCCGAAATCGAGTCCTGGGCTTCCGGGACCGCTACCCCTGCACAACGGGGTTACATATTGCTGGTTGGAAAAGTGGACCGAAAAGGTACACTTAGTAAGGATGTGAGCTATCTCCCACATTCAACATTTACCGGGAAGATAATATTGGAAAATGCCTGGATGGAAGAAAAGGAGTACGTCTACGTATTGGTAGTAGGAGACTATATCTGCGGAGTATATGGTGTCGTTAGAAGAGAATAAAAGGTTTCTCTAACTGGAATGTTAGAAGAACTGAAAATAACCTGTGAGCAATATGGAATGATAATTAATAAGAACACAAAAAGGAGTATGGTGATATGTTTAGGAAGGCCAAGATAAACCAGAAGGATACTGAAGAAGCGTCAGCTTTCAAATATCCAGGAAGCAAAATAATGGAAGGTGTGAGGAGGAGGGAGATAAGAACTAGCATTGCCATAGCTAAAGAGGTCTTCAACAGAAAGAAGAGACTCCTATGTGGACGCTTGGACCTGAGGGTAAGGAAGAGGCCGGCGAAATGCTTTGTTTAGAGAATGGCGCTATATGGAGCAGAGACATGGAAACTAAGGAATGTACCGTAGATGGAAAGAGACTAGTAACATTTTAGATGTGGTTGTGGAGAAGGATGGAAAATATACCTTTAGTGGAAATGGTACGGAACGACCAGGTATTGGAGAGAGTTGGAGAAAAGAGGAAGTTGTTATAAACCATGCGTACGAGGAAGAGGATTTGGCTTCCGGCACTGCCTGCAAAGAGTGTGTTTGCTGATGGAAGTTCTAGAAGGATCGGTAATTGGAAGGAGAAGAAAAGGACGGAGAAGTTACCAGATGGTGGACAGTGCCAATATACGGGAGCATGAGATTACGAAGAAAGTAAGAGGACAGCTGCAGACAGGACTGCATGGAGAGCGGCTGTGTGAAGACCTACCCGAGGACAGAACACGTTCTATCAACATGGCCGGAAAAAAACATGCAGCATCCTCAAGGACTCTGTTCAGCGACACCAGGCTATAATATGTGTGTACTAAGGGGCTGTTGTATTTCTTACGGACATCGGCGATCAGATGGTGCTCAGGAGGCGTGTCCGTTCGCACTCTGTTAACACTCTGCAGGCAGTAAATGTGCTGAGGTTAGAGGTGGACATTGTTTGCAACATTCATTCTAGGGTACAATCATGCCCCGCCAAGAAGTGCGTGCTTCTGTTGAACAACCGCAGCCATTTGAACGGAGTCACATTGTGGACCTGCCGGAAGCTGACGGATTGCTGCACATACTATCTGCGCACTTTTTAGCGATAGATTTACACCCTAGTGCTGAATCGGTCGACCTCGGCTATCTTCGTACTGGCAACCTTTGAAACACAAACTATGAATCGCTTATGCATCGCTGTGCGACATCTGGCGTACACTTTACGTACTAGTACTGTTGTTATTTACACAGCAAAGCCAAACTATAGAATTCACTCTATACTAGACTTAACTAAAGTTGGCGTCTGACAGGTAAGGTTGGAGGGAGGAGCATTGCACATGCCATTTCACGATGTTGCCACATTCCAGCATTCTTTTCTACATGCTCTTACCCCTCGCTTCCGGCTCACTTGTTCCCTCCTTCATTCTGACCGCTGTGATCTGCTCTAAACTACCTGGCCAGGCGGTGTCGTCCCATTTGCGATCACTCTTATACAAACAATCAGGTTATCAGTGACGGTGACAGGCTTGGCAACTCCCAGCAAGACGAGCTGCCTTGAAGTTTCATCTCCATGGCAGTCGCAGTCGCCCTACCCTCGTTTCCATGGCAACCACACACCCACTCCCTTTATCCCGCCTCGGCAGGCAGTAAACAGACCTCCCTCTAAGAAATGTCACACACCAACTCTTATTATTAGCAGTATAGGAATAAGATTCGCATCGAGAAATGTTATATAATGTTATATAATGTGTGACACAGTTGTTGGCTTAAGATAACAAAGGTTTAGAATATTCATATCGATCGATCATATTATCGATTCAATTCAGATTTCATTTCCATTCAGTTGGCAGTACTAACGGAACTGGAAGTGCTCCCTCCTTGCTCCTCAAACTCGTACACAAATCTATCGCTAAAAAGTGCGCAGATAGTATTGGGAACAATATATCGGTGGTGTGTCGCTGCTTTCAGCAGTGGTCTATGGAACATTCCCACAGCCTAGACCAGGCTCCGGACATCGGCGTAGTACAGACGCATATCAAGATGGACGCATTGTACAAGCAGCGGCGACCACCCGAACATCATCCAGGAATGAAATCCGGTCACATGTTGCACCTGCTTTGTTACCAAGGACCGTTGGAAACTGTCTTCACGTAGCAGGACTACCGTCACTGGATATTTAAGTATTTCGCGGCGTATTTGCCGTAGAAGTACACCTGGGCCTGCTGACAGTCACTTGTTTACTACGTAATCAATACAATTACGTTATGTTAGGAAATAATTTACTTTGAACTGACAGATAGAACGTTGTACCTCTTCCAAATAGTACTCAATTTATATCTCCCACACATGTAAACTTTAATAGTATAAATATATTATGTACCGTATTTGTAATATTTACATTTAGGAATTCGTATTTGTGTTAATTGTAGAAGTACAAGTATGGCCCCCTTCTTTGTTTATATTTTACTAACATGCAGAAGTAACATGTGGTTTCAATTCAGTGAGTGAATTATTTAAACTAGTGATTTTTCATTGATGTGTTTCATCTTAATTCCTTTGTAAATACGTGATTTATAGCGCAGAATTCATAGTATGTCGTTTTAGTGTATAGAAAAGTGGTAATTACAGTGTTAACCACGTAAGGCCTAATCACGCCACCGTAATGCTTAACTGATATGTAAACACATCCAAATATTACACATATATAGTGATACTTAACACTTTTGATACAAAAAGTAAAGGAAATATTCCAAGGGAATAGCATTTGTTACCATCTTGAATAGCTTAAATCAATCGTGAGGACCACGCTTAAATCGGGATCTAAAAACACTCCGTAATGCTCTACTTGTGGCAGACCGCCTTGTTTTGCCCTACATCAGCTGATCGCTCAGAGCTTGATGTTGGTGCCACGCTTGGCCGGTAGAAACATAGAGAGCGACCTCTCTGCCTGTTTGTGTGCTCGAAGGAACTAAGCATAAACAAAGCAAGCGCGCTCCTCGTGGTCTACTGCACCTTGCGCTCACTGCCATCTTACTACGCCAGTCATCTTCTATTTGGTTTACTGCTACCTAGGCTAACAGCCATCCATGTATAGAGATCAGTGTGGCCAACTGACATCCCCACGCCCTCGAACGATTCCATATATCCATCATCCACTACGCAAGATAATCAGATTCCCCACTTATTTGCTTATGAATATTTTACCTTATCACTGCCCACTTATATTAAATCACTTTTAAGCTCTAAATTTACACTTCCAGACAACAAAATACAGGCTTGAGTAACAACTTACTCTTTCGTCATCTCGAAATCCTGGTTAAAATTCAGGTCCAAAATAATTCTACCTTACGATTCCTCTCTTTCTTCTCTCTTCTTTCTTTCATCCCTCTCTCATACTCTTCACACTCGTCTTAACGTTCAACGGGATTATAAACTCCTTATAATAATTGATCATATACAATCAAACAGGTTCATCCCTTTATTCATTCGTTCATTCAATTATTCATACAAGGACTCTCAGCCATTCATTCATGAAGTCACACATCCAGTCTATACTGAGTGTGTAAATACGATTACTGTTGGTTTGGTAAGACCGGGAAAGTGCCTCAAGTCAAGTCTTAAAATATAAATGTGTCCTCTTTCCTTTGATCATGCATGTCGTGAACAATATAGAGTTCAGACCATGTGTTTTTTCTATGTACAGTTCTGAGCAATATCCTTGTGCACTTACTCATGTACCGTAGAGACCCGCTGATGGAAAATCCGGTTAATTTGTAAATATCGACATTGAAATGAATGTAACGAATGCACATAGCAAAGAAAATTATTTGTATGTTTATTTCTCATATGTGTAATTAAGTCGTCAAATCTACACGGCTTAGCTCGCGTCTGGTGGTTAGCTGCTTTAAGTCCCGGCGGTGGACCAAATTTCACCAACGTCATTTTGGCCGGTAGAGTAGGAATGGTGGTGGTTTACAATTTATAAAAAAATCACGTGCCAAATGCCTGGATAAAATTCCAAGCTCTGCGTAGAGTTTACATAGTGTGAGGGCATGTGACGGATTCATTCGTTGTTCAGTGACGTTAAGCCCTCAGCAGACCCACTGGTGTTATTCGACAGAAGTAGGCTACGTGCCGACACCGCGTTGGACCCTCTCCCCACCTCATCATCATCATCATCATCACATGCCCACGGGCATCATATAGAAGTACTTATCCTCGGACACTCCCGGCGCTAAATGCCATAACAGTGACTGACTTATTACTTCTGTTTACAAGTAGTTTATTCCACGTTGCGGAAGGCTGGAGTTGGGAAGAGATTTCTGCTAATAGGAAAGCACATTTGATCTCGATACTAATTGGTATCGTGTCTTCCTTTCTGTTTATCATCGCGACGCCTCAGAGTAACGCAGCCGAAAGTTCCCTGGCCATTCTTTTTCATCACTGTAGAATGACTCCACTTTCTTTGAATGATGGCAAGGAGCCAGTATTTAGTTGTACTTTGGGCCATGACAGTCCCTACACCGACACAATTTAGTATCGTAGCTATCTACTCTTAGTCTCAGAGAAGTATTGCACTACGCTCATATCCACTGTAGATAGGTGTATACTAAACACATGCAAATAAATGCCCTTTTAACAAAAAATAGCAACAATTCGAAATCAATTGCTATTCATTCAACGAATAAACAACTAATAGAATGTGCAGGCTTTGAGAATAAGCAGTGCGTAGCACATAGCCTAAGGTGATTTGGCTATCCAGTCAGCATGTTCGCCCTGTGCGAAGGAGTGCCTAGTTCGGTACCTTAATAATTTCAGTCCTCTGGCTCTACACAATTAAGGTGTATGTGCCCTCTTGAACATTTTATTTCAACCTAAGTAGGCCTAGAACCTCTTCCTTAACTATCGCAGGATGCCTATGGTCGTCAACTTGATGGACGTTGTGATGATATTTCGAGTTTGAAATGTATATGTTGGTAAATATTCATGGAAATTTTGAATCTGTAAAATGTATTTGTTTAATTCATTACCTTGTGACATAGGTCACATATTTACATTGTAACTTAATATACAGCCAGTCGTATGAGTTTAAATTAACTTTCTTGCGATCTTGTTTGTAAGTTCCTCGCCGTATGCGCTTGTGCGACGAGCCACAAATGTGCCACATTCTACCCTCCGTTGTGACGTCGTGTGTTGGAACAATGACAATCGGTCGACATTCAACTTTATTCGTTCTTGTTCTGGAAAGCAGGATGGTCCAGACGCTTATCGTGATCTTGGTTCCTTTTTTTGGAAGTGAAAGATGTTGTAGGTTTTCGAAAATCCCGGTTAGGTAAAAGGGATCTGCCTTCCAAGGATTAACATCCTTGCTTTACATTTTATTTGAGGGAGTCTTCTGGTTTTGAAATAATAATTCCACAAGTATGAAGATCCTAAAAATTAGCTCGCACATGTTCCGGCTGGAGTACCTCTACTACGTAAGTGTCACCTTCAAATTACTAGAATAATGGCCAGTGATGTGGAGTTCATTGTGAAAGCAGACATATGCATTCATCGTCCAAAAATTTCGTAACTATCTGTGGAACTTAACGACAAAGTGAAAGCCTTCTCCTGCCTGCTAATGACAATATTAAACGAAATTCTATTTAATTTGTTGCGCACTTCTTCCTGCTATATATATTTAATGGATTTCGCCTAGTAATTTCTAGTTATCTTGTGGACATATAAGTTATGGTTCTTATTAATTTCTCTGCTAAAATTGTTTGGTTTTTGTATCCATTTATGAACCAAAACATAACCTTTCAGCTAAAAGTTTAACGTTGTAACGTTAACTGACCTACTATTATTGATTTAATTTTATGCTTTACCATTTCAGATATTCCTCATCAAGACTTATTCTGATACTTAATATCGTCTTTATGACATGAAGCGTTATTAACCCAATAGCTGCCAAGATACGATGCAAGCCGAAGCTGTGTGAATCGTAAAACTGCCGTGATCCGATGAGGTACGATGCCGTAAAGGCTGGATTTCAAATACTGTTTGTTCAGGTTAAACGCAACAGAAGACTCGCGTATGCATGTTTGCTGATCCACGGTATCTCTAACTACAATTAAATACCATTCTTCTCTCTGACGACGAGAATATAACATTCTTATTTCTTTGAGAGGTTTGCTCGCGATAGCCATGTCATGTACGCCACGGATTTTGCGCGGCAAGTTTGTTTGACGCGAGGTATTGCTTTTATTGTGTAGGTAATACGGCAAAATATTATTCAGAACGCTTGTATTAAAAATACATTTAGGCAATGATCTTAGGAAGTGACAGTGATATATCTTCTAGTGATGAAACGAGTGAGACAGACAATAACAGTTCATGTGGCAGATATTAACCCTAATAGTGTGTTCCCTCCTCATATTACAACTGCTACTAATAATAGCAATAATGTTGAAAGTTTGTTGACAATGATGTTAACGTTAACCAGCGAAATGCAAGTCACCATGACGGCGAACCTAACAACAATTTTCAATTTCAAAAACTATAATCATTTGGTCTTTTTTCAATATAGAGGTTTAACTCTTTCAACATTAAAAGATAACACAGTTTAGTGATTCTAAGAGTGACATTAACACGCCAAAGAACTCCCGCGATACGAAAATTCTGGCACCACGTTGTCTCCGAAAATCGTAAAAGTAGTGTGACATAAAGCCAATAATATTAGTATTACTACATTGCCTAGGTCTACCTGCAGTCGCTCACAATCCTGCAACTCATTTACTACTCTATACAGTGTAACATGAGTACCAGATCATAATTAAATGTAATGGGGTGCACAAGGAGTTAGATGACAGGAAATATTAGATTATTAAATGAAGTCTAAGGAGATGTAGATGAATATTGTTGATTGAGTAGAAGAGTAAATGACAATGGCGCAAGTAAGGAGTAATGCGGACTAGCACAAGCAAGGCAAGACTTTCTTAAGATAATTTTGAAGACGTCGAACTTTGATATAGGTATTACAAAGACGAAGACTTTCGTCTTGAGTGCGGCACTGCGTGGATGTGAACCATGGACTATAACCAGATCGTACAGAAATATGTTGGAAGCTTTTGAAATATGAAGAATGCTTAAGATGAGATGGGTAGAGCATATCAGGGATGAAGAGATACTGAATCGAATTGGTCAGAGGAGAACGACTGGGCAAAATATGATCTGAAGAATTAATAGAATGTAACAACACATCTTAAGAAATGCAGAATTTCTTCACTTAGCTCTTGAGATATATGTAGATGGTAAGATTTTCATGGGTAGACAAATGCATGAATATTATGAGCGGATTATAGTAGGTGAATGATGTAGTTATGATATAACAGCACAAAACAGGAAAACTTACCGTTGTTTAACATGTGAAAAATCATTTGAGGTGAACCAGAGAGCATTTATTTTAGTTTTATGAAATGTCAACTTTTCCCGTTAATTCTTGTGGGACAGTTTCCAACACCTGGAACGTTTAGACTACTCCTTTGTCATGTAGGTATCCCCCGAAGCATACAAATGGAGCACTCCTCCCAAGTAGGCACATAGGGTCTCTTTAATTTGGTGACTCTAACTCTAAGAAAATTGTAGCTACAAACTTGGCTAATAAACTTGTCTTAGAGAAAAATACTGGAGCTTTTTTATTCAGAATGTTGAAAATATGTTCAGTATGAAGAGAAATTCCTTTTACAGTTCATTCTTTTAATTAATTTTATTGACATATTTGTAGTACAGATAGACTATTGTTTGGTAGAAATTCCTCCAAGGGCTGAGTTTCAAAAGAGTACGTCCTACATTTTAACTGTTAACGGGAACAGATATTTTCTTCAACATAATTTTAATCCGATAGTGGTCGCGCTCGTCTTTTAAGACTCGTTTGTAAAGGATTCGAAAAGTTACGTTAGGCAACGTTTAATATGATATGTTCCGGAAATTCCGTGGTTTACCTAGTTGTTAGAAGTTGCCGGGGTGAATGGGCAGACGAGGAAATTAGTTAAAGCAATAAATTTTGAAATTTAACTTTCCTTCCTTATTTTGCCTTAAAAGCATGATAAACTGAAGATCTGAATAAATAGTAACAATATAATATGGCTGTTCAGCTCAAACAGCAGTGACTTAGAGTTCAAAAATCAGGAACAGAACTCGAGATAATTATCAAGGAATGAGCATCATAGCTCTCAAACAGATGCACTATTTATAAGAACATGTTTGCTCCACTAAGTTAAATAGCCTAGGGGTCTGACCTCCAAAATTAATACAGTCCAGTCTCTCAGAGGTATACGTTTTTAATAGCGCACTTTCAACTTGCACGTTGTTCTTAACTAAAGTGTTTACACATCTTTTCCCTGTTGTGGGCTTATTTATCGCTCAACACACAATTACAAAATAAACAGGGTAATGAGTGCCCATTCTAAATGGCCCTAATGTAAAAAGAAAAGGTTTAATATGATTGGCCAGGAGCAAAAGCTAGCAGGCGAAACATTTGCACTCCCAGAATATTTTAAAACCCAATGTGGGCTGATAGCCCAAATGTACAGAGGCTAAGCCTATTCAATGCCGAAGTGACTAAATGAGAAACATTTGAATGGGAATCAACAGAGGGAAATCAATCTTCGTTCCCTTACATTATATGTTTCCCAGCAGGAATTTGTACAGAGTCCTCAGACTTGTCGATAATCTACATTTGAACCATGTCATTAGAATTGTACATGAATGAAATGAGTTTGAACCTTTCCTCTCAAGCTATCTGCCGGAGCTACTAATGTAAAGAAAGTTCTGCCATTACGTTGAGTTGCTGGGCCCTCCGAAGGCCGACCTGCGGCCCCTGCCTCCTTAGTACACGCCGAACACAGTCAAGTGGAGCGATGAAGATGATGACGACACAGCAGAAAGATGCCCAGGTTTTATAGCATTTCGAGGGGGAGTTTCCAGAACTCTTTGCAGATAGGCTGGATGCCTGTACGCTCTCCCAATTTTAATTGGCTAGAGAAAATATTCCCAAAATTCCTGATTGGTTGGTAATTAAAGAAGGAGATAGTAGGAGTGTTGACTACTTTGGTACATCAACAAAACAATCTTCAACATATAAGGTCATCCAACTTAAAAATTCGACTTTCCCTTAAGAATTAATAGTCCTTAATCCCGCCAGAGGGGGCACTTAGGCCGATCGTAGAGACACTTTCATAAACGCTTTTAAACGCTCTTCTCATTCTCTCCCCCCACATCTACCCTCCCTCGCCCTTCAAACAGGGTCTCCCTGCTCACCGTATTGAAGGCCTTCTGAAGTCAATAGCTGATATAAACATTTTGGTACCTTCTTTCATCACGTATTTGTTTAACAACCATTAACCTCTCCGTCGTCCTCTTCCCTTTTTTCTAAATCCACTCTGGAATATCGATAAAATCGTGTAGTCTTCAGCCCACTTCCTCAGCCTGTTTGCCAATATCTCCGTGTATACCTTACTTAGTTAGTCCAGCAATGTTATACCTCTGTAATTACTGGGGTTGGTCCTCTCCCCTTTGTTTTCATAGATGGGACAAATGATTCCTTTGCCATTCTGTCGAAAAATTTGCCCCATCAAGTACTTTATTTAGGAATGTAACTAAACTGTCCCTCATTTGATTATTCATCACTTCCTTCCAACACACATTAGTTATCTCTGAAATTCTACTTGCATCCCGGGTTATTTTATTTACTCTCGCTCACACATTATCCACTTCCCTGTCTTTACACTCTCTATTTATAGCATCCGTTTGCGCCTTTTGCCAAGCTTTTTTTCTCTCTGCTAGCATTTCCTTAAATTCATTTCTCAACCCGGAAAACTGTTCCCTTAAATTTCCTGTACTCACCTAGTGCTCTCATAACTAGTTTCCTCTTCTCTTTACACTACTTATTGTGCCAGCCATCTCCCTCCTCTCTGAACGCTTTTGCCTGCTTTTTCCACTGCCACTCTCCTGCTAGGATATTACAGTAAAACTAGCGCCTGATCAGTATTATTACCCTCTAATGCTACATCGGTCCCTGCGCCAATACTCTGACACTCAATACCTCCCAGATATTTAACTACGATTTACTCTCCTCTATCCATATATACTTTGGAATATTGCGCCCTATCACCTTCCCCACTTTTCCTAATCCCCTCGCTTCCACAGTCTCTCTTCTGTGGACGATTACTGCGGAGTAACGTGAATCCACACAGTCGACAACATCAATCTTGCTTACCCTGTCTAATACAACCTCCGAGCTACTTATCAGATCAATAACACTTCCTCCCTCCTTCGTAATGAATGTCATCGTCCCTTCAATATCCCTCCTACCACCCGTTCAGCATGTACAGGTTGCTCACCCCACAAAATCCTAGCAACGTCTGACCGTAAACATTTCTCTTTTAAACTTCACTTCTTATGTTTTCTATCTTCAATCCGGTTCCCATTTTCTATAAACTTGGCTTGAGCACCGTATTCTCGCGTTCCAATCCCGTAACAAAATTAATCCATTACCTTCGTACTCACCACTAATCATGCGTATTTCCTCCCCAATAGTAGTACGATCCGGCCCCATGGTGTAGGGGTAGCGGGCCTGCCTCTTACCCGGAGGCCCCGAGTTCTATTCCCGGCCACGTCAGGAATTTTTACTTGTAAGTGAGGGCTGGTTCGACGTCCACTCCGCCTACGTGATTAGAATTGAAGAGCTATATGACGGTGAGATAGCGGCCCCGGTCTAGAAAGCCAAGAGGATTCGTCGTGCTAACCACACGACACCTCGTAATCTGCAGGCCTTTGGGCTGAGCAGCGGTCGCTTGGTAGGCCAAGACCCTTCAAGAGCTGTAGTGCCACTTGCCTTAGGTTAGGGGGAATAGTAGTGTGCGCAATGTATGTTCGAAAACAGTGGGTGTTGAGTCAGAATTCTCCCACGAGGTCATTGACTCTATTGAGTAGTAAGGCTATGTAGATTATAAAACGAGGTCACTGACCCCTAATTGCTTAGTAGTAAGTCTCTGTACGTTGCAGACCAATGTGGTTAAGTTGCAGAATAACGTCATAAACTTGCGTACGAGCGCAAGCCTAACCTCACAGACTCTATTGGAGTGGCCTAATTGATCAGGGAATGATTTCGAGTGCTTTTAATTCCTAGGTGAACTTATGACGTCATACGCATACATACGAGGGTAATGCTAACCTCACTGGCCAACCTGGAGTGGTTTTGACCGCTAGGTGAGGTTATGACGTCATGTCATTACGTACGAGGGCAATGCTAACTTCACAGGCCATTTTGGAGGAGCCGAACCGGACGGGCCCCCTTGGAGGAACCGAGTCGGAAAGGTCACGGAACCTTTGGAGGAGCCGAAACGATCGGGCGCCCATGGAAGAGCCACACACCGGTTAGATGACCTGCAGATTAGTTTAAGGCGTCATCATGACGTGTTAAAGTAACCTCACATGTTGGCTCCCGCTTGAGGAGTCCAATCGGTTAGGTGACTGGTAGTTGAGGTTATGACGTGATAGCCTAACCCCACTACGAGGAACGCTAACCTAACCTCAGATGGGTTCCCCTTGGAGGAGCCGAACTAGTGAGGTGAACTGTAGGTGTGGTTAACATGTGTGTAAACTTAGCCTTGCCACGAACGGCAGCCTAACCTCACACAGGCTCTGTGTCATCTCCCCCTTGCAGTTGTGAGGGAGCTGTGATGTAATAAGCGGGGGCGATTTCATAATGCCTGCTTATCTTTACATAACCGAACACGTAGGCCTTCTCCTGACAGAACTGTGACTTCCTGACGCCAATCTCATCAGGCAAGATTATAGCATACAATGAATGACATGATATATAATAGTAGGGAGAGTGTAAAACCGGTAGTAGCACATAGCCTTCTCCTGTCGAATAGCATCGAGAGGTCTGCTCAAGTCTTTACGTCTCCATCCGACGGACAAATCTCCATCAACAGCGTTATGTGCCCTCACTCCTTATGAGCACTGCGGAGAGGACTGGAAGTGAATCAACCCTTTTGGGGCACACAATCTAGTAATTAGAAATTGTATACCACCACCTACCTCACCCTGTCAGGCTGAATGGTTCAGACGGTTGAGACGCTGGCCTTCCGTTGCAAACTTTGCAGGTTCGATCGTGGCTCAGCTGTGTGGGAGGGGGAAGGGAGACATATCAGCGCACTCTTGCGGCGTCCTCGTGAGTTACTGTAAACTAATATCCCGCTAGAGACATAACATTCCGGTCTTACGATTACTACGGAGGTAGTAGAATAACAACTAATGCTCTGTTAAAAGTAGAACTGATTGTCACGTGAATACTTGTGTTAACGCATTTCCTTTAAATTATATATTTCTTATGCAAGATATAGCATGTTACAAGTATCCTTTGTACTTAACGCTCTTTATACTATGCATTTCCATTTACTTCCTTATCTTATCTATCTGAATATCCTCCTCCTAACAGAGAGTGTTCTATCAACCGTATAGAACGAGTAGCTTATATCTACCTCCTCATCCTCCTCCTCATAGAATTTCACTTCCTACTTATCCTCCTCTTCCTCCTGAAACGCATCTCTACTTAGCTGAGCACCTGGGCTAGTGTTGACTCCGTTTCAGGCCTTATACCACTTTTCAAGATTCGTAACAGAGCTGCGAATCAAACACACTCTACGTACTTCACGTGTCGTTCTATAATAGTGGGACTGAACATGTACCACACTAAGGTCTCGCTGTTTTAACATGCAACAATCACGTCGGCATGGTTATGCATGTTTGATGATGATGCTTGCTGTTTAAAGGGGCCTAACATCTAAGGTCATCGGCCCGGTTATGCATGTTTTGACTTGTCTGTTATCAAGGCCACTCTATAGTTAACTCAAGCCATTATATATGCTACAAGTGATAACATTTCCCTTAATTCTATAAGGTACAGCGTTAGAGAGCAGACCACTGTATTCCATCATGACTAGAACATTAATACTTGATGTACAAGGTTGTAAAGTGAACGGGAACAAATTTCTGTTCACAGAGGTGGCTGAGTTTAATTGCACTATATTTTGGGTGCCAAAACTCGTCAGTTTGGTATTTAGCCCACCTTTCCCTTAGTGTTTGAAACAGATGAAGAAAAAATGCATACACAATGGATAGAAAACTTAATGTCTGCAGTGGGAAGAAGAAGGAATAGCTTTATCCCTTTCTAACTATGATCATGAACGCTCATTTGTCAAGGAAAGATCTTGTATTTTTAAACGTTTGTAAAAAGAAGGAATGGTTGCGTGAGTATCAACCATCAACATGTGAAATTACCGACATGCGTGAATTAGGATGTCCATCATTTAGAACTCTTCTCAAGGAGCGTATTGGGGAAACAATTATACAGTCTTCATACCATGTGTGCATGCTCTTTGATTGATTGTGTCGCAGGGCATGCCGGGAGGTGACAACATATGTAAATTGCAGTGTCGAAATGACGACAGTGTGTAAGAAACATTTGTAGAGTAAAGGCAACATGTCATTTCTATCTGATACTAAGTGTAACGCAGTTGAAAACGCAATCGTAAAATTTTATGCTTGCAAAAAGAAAATAACACTTTTACTGAAGAACATTTGAAGACATTACCAAAGGCATTTTAGGTAAGTGTTGGTGCGAATGTTGTAAAGAATAACTGGGATAAGGTGCCTCGTGAGTGGACTCAAGATCCTGTTTTGTCAGGTGTATTTTACATTATGAACAAGTGAGTTTAGCTAGCAGACATTCAGTGAGAAAGTGCAGTACATTTCATACCATTAAACTGTATCAGAGACCTAAAAATGACGAGTTATCTTCGCTTACAAACACTATCATTGCTGCAAAAAGAGTAAGCAAGCTGTCGCAGAAAAAGGTGATGAAACGTGCTGGGAGAAAAGTTAGGAAGCATGCTGGGCATGGTCACATCAATGAGGTGATTGATTATCTTCCTGTTGAGCTTCATCTTCCTTGTTACTAACACTGCAGCCCTGGAACTCAACTTGACGTCCGCTTGGCACGTAGTAATCCTTGTATTAACATGTCTCAAGCTGCTTGCAAAGAGCATGATATTGCTTATCGTCAAAACAAACCTGAACAAAGATATGTAGCTGATGAATATCTGCTTCGTAATGCTATGCAAATTGTGACGCCACCAAATGTTACAGTTGGTGATAAGAAAGCAGCATTTGTCATTGCCGGTGCAATGAAAGTAAAACTGTTACAGGGTGGAGGCATAAAACAGCAAAGACAGCAAAAATAATGTATGTAAGAAAGGACAGAACAGATTTACATCAAGAAAGAAAAATGTGTATATACTAAAGTGAATACGGTTTATGAAACATAATGAAGGTTATGTTTGATTTTTAATCTTAATCCTATCCTACACCATGTCCTAAATTAACTAGTAGTAATAATGTTGACTTGAAAGTTTAAACTTATCATATGCAGTAGAGGAAAGGGGAGGTAGAGTTCCAGAATAAAAATTCAAGTTTTAAAGTACACCCTCTTTATTAATTGATGAATTGGATTTGTTATTAACACCAAGCAATTTGACATACAGTTTATTTACACAACGACGGATAACACGTACGATTAAATAGTGATCAGGATATTTAGTATTCTGCAGTTCTTCGATGTGAATCCTTCTTCAGTAGGCTGCCCTGAAAGATCGCGATGTAAATACGTAACTGGGTTAGTAAGCTTAACACTGCTATGCTCCAGTTAGGTGCGCATTCTTTTGCACGGATAGACTTGTGTTTGCCGATGCAAAATAATCCCCTTTTTTAAAGCGATGACGGCACAGATCAGCCGTTTTGATTAGAAGATGAATAGCATCTAAGTGTGGTGTATTCTTAGTAACAAGACGTGGATTTGTGCCGATAGTACGATGAAGTGTATCGTTGTAGGTAGACACGGGTGCAGTAAATTTCTCGCCACATCATTGTTTCGAGTGTACGATTAAAGCGTTCTACAACACTTACCTTGAGATTGCCGTACGTAGAGTAATGATGAATGCCAAGTAACTTGAGGTAAGAAGAAAAATCCTTGCTGTAAAACTCTTTACCATGATCGGATCGAAGAAGCCTTGGGCAGTATTCTGATCCTTCAACAATTTATTCAAATGCGTCTTTGACTTGAGCTGCTGTTTTACAACGCACAGGTTATGCAAAAGTAAACTTAGAGTACACATCGACGACAATAAGTAGGTACTTATACCCCTTATTGCTAGAGGCATATGGAATGATTTCTAATAAGTCTGCCTGCCAGAGATCGTTTTTCCTCGTGTAACAACGCGTCTGCGATAACAGGTGGGAAGTGCTGGTTTATGTAACCCGTGTGCGATGCTTACCTTTACGGGCGAGTTCTTATCTTGATGAGCCATTACTGAATAATACCCGCATGACGTAATTATCTCTTTATTTCTAGAATTTTTTATTCGTGACCTGTGTGACCAGCATCTTACGAAGCTCTTAGAAGTTGTAATCGTTCTACGAGTAAGTTAGGGTCATTCCAGTAACTTACGTCTACAAACGGCAACGAGGGCTTGTAGATAACATTAAGTCCACGTGCAGTCGTTTAATGTGACGGAAGCAGCTTACAGATAAACTCTCGACACTTGCGACACATATTTGTATTTACAGCTTATATCTTCCTGTAATTACGTCGTGTTGCGTCAGTAGCGAAAAGTACTACTTTATATTTTTTCAGATCATCTTGTGAAATTTCTTCCTTCTCAGGTATTCGTGAGAAAAGAAGTTCTAAAAGACTTTTCGTAGGTTTATATGTTACACGTTTTATGATGAAACTATTGCCAATAATCTTAACATTTGCATTATCTATCCAGGAACAGCCGTCTTCATAGTCAATACCATAGGTTGTGTCAGTTTATCCTGTAAAGAGTTTTTCTATATAAGGAGAAATGAGTGATTCACAGGTATTTTGAATAAAAGTCACAACTGATTACGATAATCTGGTGTGATCATAACCTCAGACAAATAAGGCAGATGTTGTGTTGTTTTAGTAGGTGTTTCAGCAATATCATCTCTTACAAACTCAACTCGCTTTGATGTTGAAGTATCGTTAAGTTGTTCTTCCACATCCTCCTCTTTATCCTTATCCTGCATCTTCACTTCCTCATCCTACTTCTCTTCTTCTTCTTCTTCTCTTCTTCATCTTCAGGATTTTCTTGTTCTTGCTTCTCTTTACCATAAAATGTTTACATAGAAACATAACTTGTAGACTTGGGCAATGAAGTAGAATTTAAAATTTATTTCAGTGGTGTACCTAGTTGCGTTTTCAAAAATAAATCAGTGTCCGCTTGAATACGTTTAAGCTCCTTAAATTTTCGTCGAATATTGTTTCAAACGCGGATTATATGTTGTGTAATCTATTTGCTGGATATTGTCATGATGACGGTGTTTAATGAATTAGAGTTCTGTAACTCTGTGTTGATGCATATAAAATGATCAAAACCCATGCGATACCGTCTATAATGAACATCGTTTTCTTTATCAATAACTAAAATGCCGTAAGGATGTGATGACCAGTATGTAGCACACATACGTTTAAAGTCATTGAATGTCATATCAGTTTTAATATGATCGTCATACACATGCCGGATGTCGTGCTCATTTTGCCGATAAATCACAATAATATTTGCGTTGTCGCGTATCAACTGCTTGGGCACACGCATATATGTTTGATATAAATAGAAGCAATCTACATATTTATGTCGTACCATACTGAAGTATGCGTGAATAACGTTTTGCTGTTCCTTAGTGACATCTTCAAAGATCATAAGAGAATTGGGAAGCATATCATTCGGTTGTGTGCATTCAATTGAAAATACTTCAAACCATCTTTAACCAGATTGTGCATTATGATTTGTGGAATAATATATAGTGGTAAATACAGTGACTTAGCGAAAACATAAATATTCCCGAAGCGAATGCCATTTAAAGGGGCAATGGGAGTGAGTAAATATTTGTCTCCCCGCATCCCGATGGGACTGTTATAATACATCGAATAGTAAAAGGAATCAACTTTCCAGGACGTCTTTGTGTAGTTGTAACAGAAGTAGGTACGAGATGTGGCACTATGTCGCTATCAGATAGTGTGTCTTTCTGCTTTATAATCTTCATGCTAAATGAATAATAGAGTTGCCCACAGTAATATGTTTATCAAGTGAAACAAGTAAATGACAGTTCATAAATCTCTCTTGACGAGCACAGTCGTGTACAGAATGGTGAAAAAATAATATCCAAATGTTATGAGGAAGAAAAGTAAAACTCTTGGATAGAAACAAGTTTTAAAGTCTTCACGAAAAGCTACTCGAGGGGAATTTATTCCTTGGGTAGCCATTACTAAAGCACTACGCGCTGCAAGAGCGAGAATTTCTCCAAAGTGTAGAGCTATGTTTTATAAACGTGCACGAATTATTCCGGTACCAAAACGAGGAGGATTTCTTCCTGCGCTGTTTGCTGGCCTAGCAGCTTTAGGATCTTACCTGGGTGGTGCTAGTGCTGTAGCAAGAACTGTTATGGTTGTAGAAGAAGCGAAGCAACGGTTGAAAGAGAGTGAACGTCATAACGAAACTACTGACGGAATTGCATTACGAGGCAAAGGCGTACACATGAAGCTAGCGCCATACAAAAATGGGGTTGGCATCTACATACCACCAAAAAACGTCTACTGAATCCACTGCAGCATCGAGCTCTTACCCACGAAGGAGATTTTACTTTGCTAAACAATTAGGAATTCATTATTTTCACGGTATGTATATGCGCGATCAACTACCAGTGTGCTCACGTGAACGTGAGAGTGCTGTAATTAGACAACACTCGAGGACGTGGAACTCATTCCGTTGCCTAAGTAAAACGTAAATCTAAGATATGGTATTTCGATAGCTATGGAGAATTACCTCCTCTATTTGAGCTCATACGTTATTTCCTAAGCAGTAATAATAAAATAATACAGTAATAATACAATAAAAACCATGTGCAAAAATAAAATGCACGGATGTGCGGACGATTACGTCCGATGTTCTCATATCAAACCCAGACAGTAGGCAATGAGCATCAGTGTGCACGTGATGACCAACGGCGTAAGAACGTTCGCTGTACGCGGAGAAGGACCTGAAACAACCGTCTACTTTAATCCACCGATCGAATTCGGTCATCAGCCAAATAGTCTTGGATTTGTGTCGTTTTTAACGTACAATAAAATCTATAATGTACGTGATGGCGTAAACAATTTATATTACGATGACTATGTGCTAACGCTACCGTCAGGCAGTTATTCAGTAGACGATATTCATGACTATAATGAAAGTACGTAAATTGATCAGTTTAGTGATTAGAGTTTTAGTAATAATAATTACAAGTTCTCAATTACTGTTACCAATATCGCACATAATGTGTTATTGTGTCTTCATTCAAGATTGACTTCAAATCACAACCTGATTGGACTGGACCATTGCTTGGATTTTCACCTAGAGAGCTCATACCGAACGTACATTATGAGTCAGATCAACCTATAACCCTCTTCGATGATCATCATGTAAATCACTTGTAATATTATTACAAACTTGTGTACTAATCAACATCCTGCACGGCTTTATTATTTTGGAGGAAAATGTAAATACTATTCGTGATAAACCGACAGTATTTCTTTATCATCGTCTGTCTGTAAAACACATGAGTAACACCACTCATAGGTTTGTAAATAAACATAATTAGCTCATTCATTTAGATCGACACACGTACTTAGCTTACATACTTCATCTTAAACCAGTATGATATATAAAACACGGTGTACATTCAGGAGACATTCTACATCTTTGCAAAGATTCAACGAGTTAACAGATGTCAAACAGCTGATTCTCCTAGATTTAGGTTATACGTCCCTACAAAAAATGGAAGAAATGCTAGACGTTATGTACACAGTAGAAACACATGAAGGTGTAGAACGAAGTGAGCTTCGTTCAGAACAACCTTTTAAGTTTGGACTCAACAACAATGATGAAATTCGCTTTGTCATTAAGCAAAAAGATGTATACGCCCTACCACACAAAAAGGACGCCTGGATAAGGCAGATGGAAGTGGACCAAGCACATCTCAACTAACAACCATGGTGCAGCTTTTTTCTTTTGTGAAGCGCGTTATGAATTAAATAATGTGAAAATAGATCGAAGAATGCTGCTATTACAAGTGCAATGAATCTCTAACCTTTTTGTAGTGACGTGGAAGTAATATTTTATGGATGGCAGGATGGTTTCTGAAGGTTAATAACAAGTGGATGCTTAATCAGGACGGTACTTTCTCTGACATGTTACCATTAAAATATATTCTCGGCTTTGCTGATGACTTTAGGCGTTTTAAAATCAACGCAAAAGAAGAGCTAATTACGAAGTGATTACAATTTTCTTAAGGCATCAGACTCGTCATCCTATATTGTAGAGGAATCTATATATAACATTATCTGATCGAGAAAATCTTCGATTGTTCAAAATTGTCGAAAATGATACACCATTACCTATACGCTTCCGAAGTTGGGATCTGCATGAATATCCTGTATTACCACCTACAAACATGCATACTGGGCTGTTAAAACATCACGTTTTACTGGAAAGCTTTTGTATTTGGTACCAGGAAAAGTTGTTGGGCTCTTGAGCATGGGAAATGTCTGAGGTCGTGTGTGGTACTTAGGAGCCGATACAGAGAAGGGATTTCGCAGGGCGAAATAATAGATGTTATTTTTCCTGAAGAATTTACTCAAAATCTAGATGAAAATCACCCTGTTCTTATCTCGCAATTAATATCTTGAAAATATCTTGAAAGTATATTCCTTCATAAATATGATCAACTCAAAATTGGTATTAAGAAACTCTCCGATGTAAGTAAAGCTGAACATAAATTTATCCCTTCATAAAATTCATACGTCGAATGTGTTTTCATGAGCCTTTAGAAGGTTCAAAATTAACACTTGTTCTCAATAATCACACTCATAAGAAACCAATAGTCTTTATTAATTGTTGCCTAAAGTCTATTTAAAACATTGGATAGAAATTCATAAATTGAATGTGATTCAAAATAAAAACTTGTTTCATGAATCACTCATATGAAACCCCACACTCTCTAAATTCATTATTAAATGGAATTTCATAAATTGAATATGGTTTCAGAAAAATTAAACACTGGTTTCATAAAAGCCTATAGTCTCTCTAAATTGAAATTCATAAATTGAATGTGATTTCATAAACACTTGACCTCATAAATGGACACCTACAGTCCTTTTAAATTGTTTCCTACAGTTTGTTTAAATTATTGAATTGAAATTAAAAAGAAAATATACTCACACTAATTTGGTACTTTCAATTGGTTAACGTAGCACTTAAAAATATGATCAGAAAGGTGCCTTTTCAATAAGTCAATGATCGTCTAGTGCAACAGTTTAAAGTATTCACTTTGCTTTACAAGATTAAAACTGCTAAGTGCACTCATATAATCTGAGTTCTGTAGACTGGAACTGGTGAATGCGGCTCCGCAAGTCGTTGACAGGAACTCCAACGATGTTGTCAGCACGATGTTGAACCAAGTACTATCAACGTCGTACCACGTTCCATATCCCTCGATGTACCACGAATTATATCCCTCGATGTACCACGGATCACCTCCAACTTCGTTATATGTCCCAATGTTGAATGAGATGTTCGAGTGAATATGAGGCTTAACACTTGGTCAATATTTCTGGTGTCGTATGACATCATTGACACACGAGAAGGTTCAATTGACACTGAAGCATGAGTGTGAAAACGTAGCACTGTCTGTTAACTGGATATTTGTAAGCCAAAATTAAATGGCATTGCACTTAGAATTACGTGAATTTTTAACTCACAGTTCGTAATCTACACTTGGTAACACAGTCCTTTTATCGCACTTCTATGTAATACTCAAAAATAGTAATGGCTTTTAACACAGTCTGAAGTGTTAGAAACACCTGTCACAGTTCGAAGTATTCACGGTAAAATATTCCCACTTCTTAAATAACAAGCGTTTTAACGGCACAGTTCATGTAATGCGAGATATTTACACTGAACACAGTCCATGACGTTCAGAACTTGTTGTATTAAGTTCGAAATGAAATGTAAAGTTCACAATTCATGGAAATATCGAGTATAAATCCAGTCCATACACGACGCGTTTAACAGTATCTAGAAACCACCAACACAGTTGTAAAGTAAGTTTTCAATGTTAATTAACTTAAGTCCGTACTTCCTATAAACGACATAAAATGTCCTTAAGGTTTACTCAATTGCCTAATTTCACCGTTCAAATACTCGTTAAATTTGTGAAAAGCGTCCACATTCGACTGTACTAATTATTGAGTTTCTGACTATCATAACACTCTAAGTTATGCAAAGTTACAGTTCAATATGAGAACATACGTAGGAATGTCATTAATTTCTGAAATGCGTTGACAATAACAAGGTTCAAATCGTCACACGCCGTCTTTTCAATGTCCGTAACGCTGTATCTGAGAATGACAGAGTTCGAAAGTCCACAATAGGCAGAAATTTATAAGTCTCGTATCGTGCAGAGTTCGACGTAAATGCACCTTGAGAATTTTACAAGTCCTCAACGCGGCAGAAAAAATTTATAAGTCTCGCGTTATTATACGCCGCATTTTTTTGAGTCTTTCCGTACGGCACGACTTTCATTACTCCGACGGAACACATCGCGTAGTGCGACACTACGGTATCACCATCTCACATAGTCGAGTTCCATATTTCAACTGGCTGTACTCGGCGAGGCGATGACCTTTTATACCTGCAGCTGGCTGGCTTGCTGTTTGAAGCGAAGAAAATATGTTTTGTTTCCACCTCGATATCTCTGAAACAATTGGATGGATTTCTTTCAAATTTTGGCTACTTTCCTTTTTGAATACGAGCTCCATGCAAGTGTACATCATATTTTTGTAGCTTACGTTGCTTAGAAGATATTAAAAAGCTTCGAGATTATTCCATACGGGTGGGTCTACAGCACGTGGTGATTACGTCACCAAAGCCGGATCCTTGCCCTGTGACCTCTCGCTGTCTCTCTCACTCCCATAGCTAGCAGCTCAGTCTAGAATATTCGTTCGGCACGCTGTTTCCAAATGTTAGAACTTAGCAATTCTTTAATAAATTATGAAATAAAAATATGATGTGTCAGGCCATAGGCATTCCTGGTACATGTTCCTCCCGCTCTGAGAAAAGAAAATTCGGAGGATTTTCTTTTAATAGTTGTCTTACTCTTCCTGTTTAACATATTTCTTTAGATTGGAGGTATTGTATATCCCTTCAAGAGTGCCATACATGCGGACAATTTGTTAACCTAAGTTGCAGTTAGACACCTGAACAAGTTCACGCCGTGTAATCTTCTGATCATGTCCCACTAACTACTCTTTTACGGTTTTCGGAGACGCCATATTCAAGAGTAAGTTTATCGTTAAGAGCATGAACATCCAAGCCTATTCTTATATAGCCGTTGGGCTTGCGTGCAATCGCCAGTGGATTTATGTATTGAGTAAAGTAGGGTGAAATTATTCCGTCTTCCGTCATTTTACGGATCAGATTCCTGGCTTCGTCCCTGAACTTCTCCGGAATCGGATAAGGCTTCTTCTTATAAGGAAAACGGTCCGTGACATTAAAATGATATTCATAACCCTTTATCCCTCCCGGTTTGTCATTAAATACTTGGGAAAATGTACGAAGGACCTCTTGTTTGGCCATTTCCAATTGTAAACTGATTTCCGGATCTTCAACTACCGGTACACTGGCTACGGATAAAAAATATTCAGGACCGACTATGGAGCTCTCGTCAATTATGGAGCCTAAACCGTTCTCTTCATGGTCACCCTCCCTACTTATAGCTGCGGCTGGCGCTTCCTCGCATTCAGCGGGTTTATCGTAGTCACCACCGGCTTCTTCGATGCGGGCTCCCAAGTCTCCTCTATCCACCAGCTGAAGCTCTACAGAATCAGTGTAGTTTAATTTTACAAGGTTGGCATCGTAATCAATCGTTCCTTTATGTTTAATAATGAAATCTGATCTTAACATCAGGTAAAAGTTGAGACGTGACACTACCAGGAAAATGTGCTCATATGATTTCTGATTAATTCGGAATTCCAGGAAAGCCTGCGACTTACACTTAATACCTTTATCTGGGACGATTCCCTTGACTTTCACTTGTGTTACTTGCAGTATAATATCGGGTTCGGTGCTCCTTCGGTCGACACTTGTTCTACTTTCTCGTCGTTGAAGCAGAGGAATGCCCGCTAAAAACACACCAAGAGAAAACTGTGCTTCAAACACAGCTGATGGCTCACAAATTACGCGCTGAAGTTTTCCTCAAACATCTTCAAGAAGACAACGACAATGAGCTGACAATAAGTTACGACGTTCAAAAGTATCTAGTTCTTTGAAAGGTCACGGATCAAGCTGCGTACTACGCTCGACAGAAGTATCTGTACAAATTGACAATATGCGTAGGCTCGTCGAATGCAAGTCAAACTTCAGACAACGTTACTGCCTACGTGTGGCTTGAAAGCGAATTTTCGAAAGGTTCGAACCAGATTGCCTCCGCGGTGCATCATAAATTTCTCAACTTGGACCTGACCAAACGAATAACACTACGAATTTTCAGCGACGGCTGCGGCGGCCAAAATCAAAATACCACATTGATGGATATGATTATCCGGTGATTTATGCACGAAGCTCCGAATACATTGCAGAGTATCATTTTATGGTTTCCCATCGGCGGACATTCATTTATTCCACCAGATCGAGTTTCCGGCAACATAGAACGACAAATCCGGAAGCTTTCTGTTATTGAGAACCCTACTAAATACACCGAAATCATCAAGAAATTCTCCACGCTGGTTCCTTTGGGAGATCACCGCACAGTACATGATTGGAAGACTTACGCTCAGAGCGTCCTGGAAACCCCAGGAACTTGGCACTTCCAGTTCCAGAAGGCAAAGAACCTGATTTTTACGATGAGCTTGACTAAAAAGTGTGCTTTGTACAAGGAGAGGCATTTTATAATTTGGAAGCGTGCCAGCCGAAGAGTCTTACTAAGAAATGCAAAACGTTTACAAATGATCTCCCTGAAGCCATCCCAAAAGGTAATGTCGTGAAAATAGGTAAACTGGATGCCGTGAAGAGATTTTGATTCTCCACTACGGAGATCAATGGGACCAAGATGAAACCGTAAGTTTCTATAAGGACGTGTTCACTCAACAGGAAAACTTTAGTGCATAGCTCAGCAGAGTAGCTGATCAAACAGTCGAAGCTTTCGAACTACTCGTCGACGCTGATGGAGACAGTGCCGTTTAAAACTAAGAGTCTGTAACAATGTGATTGTGTTAGTGAGGTACTTTATCTATTAAACAGAAGCTTAAAATTGTTTTGATTTTGATAATATTGACAAAATGAATTTACTTCCCATTTCTACTCCTGAAAAATATATGACTTGGACTATCATCGCAATTATTATTAATGTTAGTTCAATACATTATGATATAAGAACCGCTATGTCCAAATAATTTTACACCTATTTCCCGTCTCACAACTCGCGTTTGAGTTTGTCCGAATTCCTAGCTTGGATCTTTCAAACGTTTGAAACCCTGTAGAATGTACGTTCGGGTGCTAAACCAGCTAACTGCAAACTTAACGTGTAAAATACGACTTAAGTACAATTGCAGGATTCCTCAATCTAAGGTATTTATATCCACTATTTTCTCTGTTCTTTTTAAAAAAGATTCTTATTCGTACCTCATTTAAACCGCCTTGAAATTTTTTTTGCTGTTTTCCCAACGTTTAAAAATGTGCATTTAGCTGGTTCTGCAACTAAGCGACTCAAATGTTTTGTTATAATACATTATGACTACTGTATTAAATTATAAATAAGGGTTACAATAACTAAATAGCAGAGACATTGGATTCTTATCAAAGTAGTAGCGGTTCGATTTCCGATCAGTGTAGGTCGATTTAAAAACTGAAATATCATATTCGTACGGTTCGTACTCCACGTAAAACGGGATATCTCGTAGGTATATTCACAATATCAGTCACGTCAATCTACAAGCCTGTCTTGAATGAGTTTCTAATGCCATCTATTACCCTTAAAAGAATCCGTAATTAATTGAATATTATGAATTAAACAGGTTCTAAGCGCCAGAATGGAAAATGTCAGGCATTTCTATTTAAAAGGTTCTGGTAACATCAAAAAACATTTGTCAAGTGCTTGTAGCCAGAAAGTTGGAGGAAGTCGTTTTTTAACACGGTAAAGGTGGAGCTAGTTGTATCAACAGCAGGATGTGTGATAAAAAGTGTTTATTTTCCACTTCTCCAGGACAGATACAGCTGCTTTCACTGTGATCAGATAACTTCGTAAATATTTCTGTTTATTATTACAGGAATTCAAC
This sequence comes from Anabrus simplex, assembly GCF_040414725.1. NCBI lineage: Eukaryota > Metazoa > Arthropoda > Insecta > Orthoptera > Tettigoniidae > Anabrus > Anabrus simplex. Next base: position 432,414,172 of record NC_090269.1, on the reverse strand, counting down.
AGAATGTTTGTGCCGAAAGACACAGAACATTTAATCATATTGAGTTGACAAAAATATCCGTATGTTGTAAATACGGTGTGACGCGATTTAAGTTATTGTAAAGCTGCATATAACTGTGTGAATACTGTAATGTTAAATATTTCTCAAGCTTCCTGGATTAAAATCATAAACAAAAATCGTTGAGTTCTTTATAAGGGAGTCGTTTAGTGATGTTCCTAACTGCAACACCACAAAAACTAGAAGACGACGGCAAGATGAAACAACTCCGGAGAAGTAGAAACTTGGGTGCATAAGGAGTGATAAGAAAACATGATGTCTAACTTGCCAAAAAACACAAACAGTGTAATTAAACAATCTCAGGGGGAAGGTTTGCAGTTTTGTGTGCACTAAAATTGTGGCTGGTTCAAAATTACAAATATAATAGTTATGATAACGAAAGGTGAGACATTGATTTGCTATAAGATCATGGCACACATATTCTTTCCTAGTTTTTAGTATTCATTCATTTGTTTTGTACTGAAGTATTTCATTTTTTGCAAATATACTTGCTTAATATGTCTCAATATATCAGCATTTTTTGAAAAAATTTGTGCTAATTCTCTTCGAAATGTTACCATGAAGTAAAATTTGATTTACTGTTTTTCTCTGATTGTGCATTTTGGCACTTAGATCCTTTTTTGAATTATAGTAATCAATTATGTATACTTTATCGTAAAGTAGCGAATTATGTATATGATAAATCAAGTAAAGTCAACTAGAACAACATAGATATCACGTTGTTTTCAGGAGAATATACAATCAAACCAACTATCAGCTACCCTGAAGATAGTTTTATGGTAGTTTCTCAAGTTTACATGAAGCAAATTAGAGGTTGTGCCTTAATTAAGGTCACAGATGCTTTTCTTTTTCGTATTTTTTTTTACAAGTTGGTTTACGTCGCACCGACGATGGGATAGGAAATGGCTAGGAGTGGGATTGAAATGGCCGTGGCCTTAAATAAGGTACAGCCCCAGCATTTTCCTGGCGTGAAAATGGGAAACCACGGAAAACCGTCTGCAGGGCTTCTGACAGTGGGGTTCGAACACCCGAATACTGGATACTGGCCGCACTTAAGCGACTGCAGCTATCGAGTTCGGTTGTTTCGTACTGAGAAACTCGTTAAAACCTACTGTAAGTTTAACTCGCTACCTAACCTGATGGATAAGTGTTCGACAATGGAATCATAGATAAAGTTTGTAGTTGTATTGATAGATGATCTTCTTTGTTTGCGTTAACCTTAACACGCGTAAATATAGCCTTCCGTCCGCGACTTCTTTTTCTTCCACTTTCTCCGTACCCATAGTGGGATTGCGGGTACGAACTGTGTCGTATTGTAAATATGTAACGTTTTACGGCCAGATGCCCTTCCTAACGCACAATGTCTGCATGTCAAGACAGCATGACCTTAATATCACATGCTCAGCCTCGCTTTCTTGTCCCACGCGTTAGACGTACCTGTCCTGGTAAATTAATGTTTCGAGTGTGTTCCCAACACAAGGGCTAGGGCTTTATGTGATGTAAACCATACTGCAGGCTCTAGAGAACAAATCTATAAGGTCTGAATGTAAATTTAAAAACTGTGCATTCCAGACACTCAAAAGCACAGCGTTGCGCATACGTTAGCGTATTTGACCCCACAATCGCTCGGATTTATCCAAGGGGAGCCTGTAAAGAGCCTGTGTGAGGTTAGGTTAGCGTTCCTGGTAGCGTATTTGTCAAGGAGAAGGAAGGATTAACAAATACTGTGAGGTCCAAAAGCTGTTAACTGTTACGGCGGTGCACTATGCTGTCAGTCTCTGTTTTCTTTAGTTTTTATAGGAAAAGCGAAAGTAGTAAGAGGCCGCGACAAATCTTATACTGCGTGTGCGCGCGATAATTTGACACTCGATTACCGAAGTGCGATTGTTTGCGTGTAGAGATGATTGTGAGGGTATATTTTTTTTATGTTCTCTTTCAGATTCCTTGGATTAAGTCTACTAATTTTGTATGTTGGGTATTCAGGCCGAAGGCTGGTTTGATCCTCCACAGTTCCGCCTACAGCTATCATAGATAACCTAGGCGTCGCTGAAGAGGCATACTAGGGAAAAGAGGAGTGTGGTAGTTCCCGTTGCTTTCCTCAGTCTACTAATAAAATAAAATGGTCAGAATGCAAAATATGATGATGGAAACATATGTACTGGAAACCAGTAATTTCATAATGAATAACTACACATATAGAGGACGCCGGTGAGCTTAAAATGGGAGCTCGTACGAGTTAAAGTAGGTCCGAGTATTCCAATAATTTTTACAATGTAGTTCTGTGTACATTAGAAATAAACAAAATATTAAAATAATAACTGATAATAATAACAAAATTAGATCCCTACATCAAATTCAGTTGAATTTGTAACCAGATCGATCTTTAAATTTTTTAGATCTTAAAATTAGGCGAAGCGACAACCATCTAAAATTTGAAATCTTCAGAAAATCCACGCAAACAGCCAACATAATCAGACAAGTTTCACTGCACCCTGGCTCTCACAAAAAGGCCTCTTTTTATGTTATGAGATATAGAGCGTTAAGCACTCCTATGCTCAAGCAAGCTCATAAGGAAGAAATTAACACATCCACATTCTAGCACGCCTTAACGGGTTTAACAGCAATTTCGTCGGCAGAATATTCAGTAGCATAAAAAATAAACCCACCAACACACTTTAAAAGCAATAGAAAGGTAATTCTGACCTTGCCAACTTCGCTTTCAACAGTAATAATCTACATCAAATCTCAAGCATGTAAACAAATACACTACGAGACTCGAATCCAAATGACTGCAAGTTCACTGCCCCCCACACCTCTCATCCAGCTTAGGTCAAAGAAATGCTGCACTACACCTTCATGTGCTTTATCCCGAGTGTTCCCTTAGTATAATCATTGTAGTTGTTAGTGAGATGTAGTTTTTACAGTGCACTGTGTCTTCTGGCATGGGCTAGAATATTTTTTTTTACTTTCATTGGCCTGTCACAGTCTCCACCTTGGCTTTGACAATATGAAAGTGACCGTGGTATGAGCGATGCTAGTAATACCATTCATTATGCAGCCAGTTCCTGTTATGAATAGTGTGAAAATATCACTCATAGTGTCTGTACCGGAGGTACACATCCCTGCATTTAAAACTAGCGCCTTGTAGAAGGCCATCTAGATCTGGAAACCTGAAACTCATTTTGGGAATAGTTTGAACGTTTCTCAATAAATATCACTACCATCAACTCATGTCGCACCCTCTGGGGTGAAGATGAACTATTAAAATTAAAGATAAATTTTGTGTCTTAAGGTTTCCTAAACTGGAATGTTTAGCGTTTGTTTTTGATATTCAAAAGTTGACAAATATCAAATTACCTACTTGCACATGAATTCTGAGTTCGATTTGCTTGTAGAACCTAAGTTCATTTCAGTCGCAGAATTTGAGATAGATTTTGATCATTACTATGTTCCGGCGAACAGAATTACCCCGGTGGATTTGCTTGAAACTTGCTATTATAGACGTTCCCATAATTCCTTTCAAATCTATCTACCTCTCGAGCTGATAGACCTATTGTTACAGAAGTTTTGAAAATTTTCGAACCGAAGTTTCTGGAAGGCGTGACGTTTATTCTGCGACTCTAGTCCATGTGACTGAGCGGGCGTGTAGCCTACCTCGCTTCTGCACCTACGTCACTCACAGCTGTTTGCGCTTCATACTGGCTGGCTCTGCTAAACGTAGACACACCAGGCCTGCAGTAAATGGCTTGCGTAACAATTAAATACCATTCTTCTTAAAAAATACAGCATGTACCGCGCGTTCCCGGTACATATCCCTCCCTCTCAGGGAAGAAGAAAATACTTATGAGGATATCCTTTTTTAATTCTGTTTTTCGAAGTATTTTAAGATATGAGGCATTGCAAAAGCCTTCAGAGCTGACGTCTAATTTATTGACCTTATATGCGCCGTTATCTAATGATTCAGCAATCTTGTAAGGGCAAATGATTGAAAACGTAGGTAATATTATCTAACAGAAATCCAGGAAAGAGCGTGCTGTGCTCATCCAACAAGGTATGAAAATAGGACCACGTCATGTCCATGCCTGTAAAGAATTTTTAACGTAAAATCGCTTAATGACATCTTTAAGCGGAGGAGGGTGGTCATATTATAATACCAGACGGTCATTTAAGGTACGAGCACCAAGGCACAATCGTAGGCTACCATTGGTCTTCCTTACTATAGTGAGTGGATTAATGTACGGTGTGACACATTTAGAAATAATTCTGTCAGCCTCCAGCTGACGAATAAGTACCCTGGTCTCATACTTGTACTTCTCGAGCACCGGGTATGGTTTGCGCTTGAATGCCGATGTGTCACTGATATTGAAGTGGTGTTTGAAACCTTTAATTTACCCTGGCTTCTCATCGAATACATCTGGACAGGAGCAATAAATCTCCTCTTCCACCGCAGCTATGTCTGAGTTGAGTTCTGGGGCTTCAATTACATTGGCGATATAGGTGAATAAATAAGGCCCTTTGACACATAAAACCTCAAATATGGGTCCCTCTTCTTCCTCGGGATCACCCTCTTCATTTAGTACCTGGTCGACTGGGGCGGCATCGCGAAATCACACCATCGACTTTTGTACTGGGCAAATTAATCCCTAGGCGTCTATTACCTTCACCATCTACCAGCTGCAATTCTACAGATCGAACCCTACATAAATTAAAGATTTTTGGCGGTCTATTGTTGCCTTACATTTCAAAAGAAAATTCGAACCTAATATAAGGTTGAACTTCATTTGCGAGATTATCAAGAAAATGTGTTCAAACAGATCTTCATTTATAGCAAATTCAAGGAAAGGTTGTTGCTTTTATTTAATATTCTTGTCAGAAATTATACCGTTAATCTTGATTTGTGCCACTGGTAAAATAAGGATATTAGTTTGTCCTTGATTGTCATTAGTAATTTATCAGAGATCAAAGGAATTTGCGCGCCTGAATCAACTAATGACGAGACTTGGAAGTCCGCAATGGTAGTGTTGATAATTGGTAGGCTACTGTTGACGAATAGGTGACTCGTCTTCATGCAGTAAACCAGCATCGTCAATGTGCCAACATAGTATAACCTGACCTCGTCGTTTTCAGGCAGTCTTGTTTAAAAAGATTTAAGTTTTTTTTGCAACAGCACCTATGGAATCTGAAGTCTGACCAAAGGTGTTGTTTCTTCTATATTACACTTTATTTTCAAGAGAAGTCGCTCCAGTAGATTTTTTCTTGTTTTACTTGTTGGAGATAGTCTTGTGTTTCTCTCCATCTTTTATTTAGGTCGGCACAATTTGAATCTCTACTCTCTTCTCGCTGTCCATCTTGTCTTCGCCAGGTAGGTTTTGTCTGGAATGGCGCCTTGCCCCGGTATGGGCGTTTTCTGTACCCTGTATATCGCCTAGGTGTAGCTGGTTCAGTCTCTCTCTCTTCCCTTCTCTCGACACGTTCAGGACTTTGCTTTTGTTGTTTAGGAGTGGTAATCTGAACTGGACGTGCAGCTAAGTCTTTACTGTTGCTAGGCTTTAAAGTACCTTTTGCATGAGCAATATCAAGACGTCTTGTAGGCAATCTAACTGGTCTAAGTCTTGAATATTTGCAGCTACCAAAATCTCTTGAACGTGAGAAGGATACTGCAAGGTAATGACTGGTATAAATTCATTCTCAGGCAAAGGAGGATCTACATACTGCATCTTTTCCAACTGTGACAGTAAAAAGTCGGATTATCGAGAGGTATTTATCGAGGTATTTTACCTTCCCGAATATAGTTGAAGTTTGATTACTGTTGGATTTTTTGTTATGGACACTCGAGTTTAGGCTTGAATTACAAACGAACCAATAGGCCTATTGCAATGCGAGTCATACCAATATTTTTCGTGCTTAATTCTACATTAGCGTATGTAAGACATATTGTTTTCGACGTTCATTGAATATTTCTTATTTGTGGTTTAATAAATATTGACCGGGTTTTTGGCTTCTTCTCTAGCAAGCGCTCACTTAGGAACATGTACAAAGAAAACTACTTGTCTGATGGTAAAGAAATTTTTATATGTTATAACCACATATATTTGTAGTGTACTACTCAAGTTACAATATTTTCAACCACCCCGAAAAAATGTCTTATCATTTATCTAAACTATATCCTTCTCAGACCGGGATAAACGTACAGCAGCAAACTTGGGCTTGTTTTGAAGCACTCTCATGGTTATCAGAAACTACAGCAACTGTAACCGTACAGTGTGGTACCGAATTTATGAAGAGTAATATTGAAAGGAGGTTTTGTATACGCTGGACCGTGCGATGAACAGCAGGCCGGGTGGTGAAATCAGGTGCAGTGTGGCCGAGCAACGAACACAATTTTATTACAACCACAAATAAAAAATATTTAATGAACGTCTAAAACAATGTGTGTTATATACTGTAATGTAGAATTACTTACTTACTTATTCGGCGCTACAGCCCTGTGTGAGCCGTGGCCTCTTCTACGACAGTCCGCCATCTACTTCGATCCTGAGCGGCTGCTCTCCATGGGCGGATGTTCATTGCCCTCAGGTCGGCTTCAACTTCATCGCTCCATCTATTACGGGGCCTTCCTTGTCGCCGTCTTTTATGTACTCGGGATTTAACTACTTTTCTTGGCATTTGATCTTCCACTGTTCTTTCCACATGGCCAAGCCATCGCAGACTCTGTGCCTTAATAAATCTATCTATATTCTCCTGGTCTAATATGTTCTGTATTTCAGCATTCGTCCTTATCCTCCAACCATTCTGGTCTTGAATTGGGCCATAGATTCGTCTAATAATCTTTATTTCAAATATTCTTAATTTATTTGCATCATCAACTAAAAGGTTCCAGGCTTCTGAGCCTACAGGTCACTACAGGTCCAATAAAGGTCTTGTAAATTTTGAATTTTGTGGGTTTAGACAATAGACAAGATTTAAATAATGTAAGATTTGCATAATAGGCCCTGTTTACAGCTATTATTCTACGATGTATCTCCTCACTTATTCTGTTATTGTTTGTCAACATGGTTCCCAAATACTCAAAACTTCGTACAGTCTCAAAATTATGCCCATTTATTGTCAGATTATCTTGACTTCTTCTGCCCTCTATAGCAGTCACATGCATATACTTGGGCTTACTGTCATTCACCTCCAGTCCCATCCGTTTTCCTGCTTCCTCCATTTCAGGAAACATTTCCGTCAAATATCTATCATTCCAGGCCATTAACTCTAAATCATCTGCATACGCACAAATTTGTTTATATTTATATAAAATATTACCGGTATCCATTATTTTTTCAAGTAGCTGAGAGTGCATCACCTTGTCCGACTCCTGTATTAAGAGCAAACTGATTTCCAATTCTTCCATCCATCATCACCTTTGCTCTTACTTCTCCTAAAGTGATTCTGATCATCCTAATCTGTTTCTGTGGTATTCCTATTGTCCCCATATATTCATGTAGCTTATCCTTGTATATACTGGCAAATGCTTGTCTAAAATCTCCAAACAACATATGTAGATCTATATTATACTCATAGCATTTTTCCATCGAATATTTGATGTAACGTGTTCCTATTTCGCCTGAAGCTACACTGTACTTCATCCAATCTCTCTTCAGCATATGGAGTCATAACAGATACAAAAATGGAGTCAGATACTGTAATAGTATATTTGAAAATACTTTATAGATGATATTCAGTCATGTAATTCCCCTATAATTAGTGCATTCGTATTTATTTCCCTTCTTATATATTGGGAAAATTATTCCTGTATTCCACTCATCAGGTATCCGTTCTTCCTCCCAAATCTTAATAATCAGTTCATGTATCTATTGTAGCATTTCTTTGCTACTATTTTAACACGTTCACTACCGGCTCCTCAGCTGGTGCTTTAAACCTCCAGCCCAGCCGTTTTAAATCTCCTCAGCTCTATAGCGCACTATGTCACATTAAATGTTACTGTAAGAAAACTATCGTAAGTACAATATTGAAATTTTCAACATACCTTTAGGATGATGACTAGAAGTGCTTGAGGCTGTGGTACCGGGTTTGACATTTTCCTGGATGGAGAGGCACACCACACTTTCCACAGAACCACCTGGTTTCGCGCAGGATGTTGCTTTTCGCGCACACTCTGCACCGTCTACTTGGAAAATTTTCTGATTTCATGCCTGGGAATTTATGAAGTACATGCTCCTTTATTTTCCCATCAAGTCGAAATGGTGGATCATTAGCCGGAGTTCGCTTAGGAGGCTGCACCTTTGGGCTACACATAGATGCTGACGAGCCTACTGAAGACTGAGATGGGACCGGTGACACAGAAATATTAGCGGCTTCTAATAATTCTTCATGTTCACTGTCTACTAAGTTTCTACATATAGTATGCATGAATGTCAAAAAAGTTATTTTTGAGTTCGGATTCTATTTTTGGAAAAGCCGGAATGCATTGAAGAATGTACACTGCAAAATGTAGAAAAACATTTTTTTCGGCCACTTCACTGTTTTTCGCATGAATGGATACATTGCCAAATACTGGTCGGCTGTGTCCACTCCGTGCATAACCTGATTATAATCAATGATGCTTACAGGTTTCATTTTTATTTTCCCAAACCTGTTCGGAACTTCGGCCATTTCTGCAGAATGTACTGTTGAAACCATAGTAATTACTTTTTTGTCCTTCCATGAACATATACTTCATTGTCCCTATCGAAAGTCCTTTCCCCTGTTTTCAATTTCTTCTGCCTTTCACTGAATTCCTTAGAAAGTCCCCTATTCTGCCTTATTGTCCCACATACAGCCGTTTCTCGTTCACGCAGTTCCTTGGCTAAGCCTACACTATTGTAAAAATTGCCCATGTACACTGTATACCCCTGGCCAAGGTAGGGATCTAACAAGTCAAATATAGTGTCTCGGATGTTCATGCCACTTGCATCATATATCTTCAACTTGCATATGTACCCTGCAGAGGATTCACACACACCATTCTTACTAAAATCCCATACTTCGTTATTATTCCTGGATTATAAACTCGGAAACGCAAACGGCCCCTCCAAGCTAACATTCCTTCATCAAGGGCGATTTTCCCATCTGGAGTGTACACAACTGAAAACTGGTCGCTGAGCCTTTCGAGAATCGGCCTAATTGTGTACAGCCTATCAGGATTCCCCTCATAATGACTGCTGTCGCTAAAGTGCAAGAACGACAAAATGTTTTCGAACCGGGTTCGTGCAATTGTTTTCGAAAAAATCGGCGACCCGAAAATACTACCCTCTGTCCAGTACATTTTCAAATCTGGTTTTTGAATTATTCCCGTTACAAACGTTAGTCCTATAAACTTTTTCATCTCATTTACGTCGACCGGTTTCCACGTCTGGAATATAGAATGTTTTGTGAAAGGACGCGGCGCTGCGCTAATAACTTGTTCCGCGTAAAGGTTTGTCTGATTCAAGGAAATCGTCATTTACAAATAAATTGACGAAAGACATAATTTCGTTCCTATCTTCGATTTCAACATTTAATCCTACCCGGCCAGTGAAATTGATTGGAGGCGGGCGATTAGACGGATGCGTATCGGTTATTTGAGTGTGCTGAATTTCATTTTGCCCGTAGTCTGGTATGTCGTCATCGGAATTGCTATCGCTATCACTGAAATTAGGGATGAGTTCATCACTGGAATCATCATTCAGTAGAATGTCTTCAATTTCCTCACTTCGAATACTGTCTTTGTAACTCGTCATCTTGTCGCGACACAAAAACTCATTTCACTACAAACCCTCACAAGAATATCACGACTGGCTTGGGTCTGTGTTTACTCAAAGAAGAAAAAGAAAGAAAGCATTGGAATGTACCCTCTGGTCAGGTAGTCAGGGCGAGGGACTGGTCATTTATATGCCATCTATGGTTTTCACCACGAACTACGACTTCGTGTGAATTTTTGCGCTAAATTCGAACGACGTTTACATCGCGCGGCCTTAAACACCTTAACTCGGATACGGTCCCGCACATGGGCAGCTTTTAAACGCCTTAAGGCGTCTACGGGAGTGAATGTGTTAATCAGTTCACTTGTTATTCCGTCTTCTCCTGCTGCTTTATGGTTATTTAATTTTGCAATAGCATTTTCTACATCTTTCAATGTGGGGGCATTTACCCATTGTTCTGGCCTATTCAGCTCCATATGCCTTTCACTTCCTTCCACCTCTTCTCTTTCCTTGTTAAGGAGCTCTTGAAAGTATTCGGTCCATCCGTCACTTATTTCCTCTTCATTCTCTAATAGCTTGCATTCTTTATTCTTACAGCCATTCAATCTTGCCTTATACCCCTTCCTGAAATAATTAATTTCATTATAGAATTCCTTTGGCCTCTTCTGTAACCTTTGTGTCTCTATACTCTCTAGTTTATTCTTAATCATCTCACGTTTCTTCTTCTTACAGATGTTATTAGCTTCACGTCTGCATTTCTCATAATTTTCTCTATTTAACCTTGTATCTCTCTGTAACATTTTTTCTCTTGCTGCATTCTTCTTTCCAATCGCTTCCTCACACTCCATATCAAACCAAATATTTATTTTCTTTTTAGCTGTACCCAGTGTTTCTTGTGCCGCATTTTGTATGCACCTTTGAACTTTTGCCCTGGGCTGATGACCTTCGATGTTAGGCCCCTTAAACAACAAGCAACAAGCAAGAACTTTTGCCCACTTTTCCTCTATTCCAGATACTTGTCCAATCGTCTGTAAAGTATTATTCATTTTTGACTGGAATTCTTGTTTTCCTCCTCCTTGTTGTAGTTTTTTTCAAATTCCATTTCCTTCTTTACGTAGGTTGTCTCCTCTGTCCTGTTGCCAAATTTTGTCTCACTATTGCTTTTACTAAATAATGGTGTGAATCACAGTTTGTCCCTCTGCATGTCCTTACGTCAATAATGGATGCCGCATGCCCAGTAGTCACTAGTACATGATCTATTTGATTTACCACAGTGCTTCCTGGCATCTTCCACGTTCCTTAATATATTATCTTATGATCAAAGCAGGTGCCTTTCATTAAAAAACCACTCGTAGTTGCAAACTGCCCCAAGTGAAAACCATTCTCATTTGATTCTTCATGCAGTGTATATTTCCCTGCTATTGGTCTCATACACTCTTCCATTCCCACTTTGGCATTAAAATCTACTAAAATAATAATCATGTCATATCCTGGTCCCTCTTCAACGGTTTGTACTAACTCATCATAGCATGGTTCCTTCCTTTCCTCATCCACATCTTCAATTGGTGCATGTGCTGATATAACAGTTATGTTCCTAAACTTCCCCTTAATCCGAAGCTTACATATTCTACCTGAGATCGGTTCAAATCCTATTACACTCTTCTTCAATTTCCCATGTACTATAAATCCCGTACAGAACTGTCCTGTTCTTTCTTCCGGCCCACTCTAATAGAGGATATAATCTTTCTTTTCAATACATCCTTTCCCCTTCCATCTTACTTCGTGAATCGCTACTAAGTCGTATCCAAATCTTTTTGTTTCATTTACTATTTCTTGCATTTTTCCCGATTTCAACATTGTTCTTACATTCCATGTCGCCATGTTTATATCCGCTATCCTTACTCGTGTCCTTTTCCTAAGATTTTGTCGTCTTTGATTTCCGTCCGGTTTTCTCGTAGAAGTCTTCTGAACAATGCATTTTTTACAAGGTGAGGCCGTTAACCCCACGCTCAACCCTATCCACTGGCTGGGGACATTGATTTTGGAGTATCCTACACCTAGACAGGTTGCCTTCACCACGACTAAGGAGCCCAGTCTACCCCGTCTTACGTCCTCAATTGGTTAATCCGATGGCACGGGGGCTGGGTGTATGTGTTGTCTTCATCATCATTTCATCCTCATCACGACGCTCAGGTCGCTTACAGGCGTCAAATACAAAGACCTGCACCTGGTGAGCCGAACCCGTCCTGGAATATCCCGGCACTAAAAGCCATACGACATTTCATTTCACCAATCGTCTTAAAAATACAGCATGTCCCGCGCAAACAGATGAAAGAAACAGTCAAAGTAGGGCCCAGGAAATATTCATGGGAAGATTTCGGCAATTAACTGGAAAGGACTGGTCAAGCGGCGAGGAACTATGGTATTTTGGAGAAATCGTGTGAACTCGTTGCAGGTGCTAGGGAATCACTGGACATACTGAAGGAATATTTTGAAGAGCTTCTGAATGCAAAAGGGAATATTTCTGCTGACGGAATTCATAGGGAGGAGCACAATGATGACAGTGAATTATAGCTGAATTGGGAAGGAAAAGCAGCAGGAAGAGATGAAATTACACCTGAAATCATAGAGTATGCAGGAAGCAGGAATGAAACAGGTTTTTAGAGTAAATAGATTAGCATGAAATTCCAGTATGACAGGGAGGAATGCACTTGGATAGAAACGCATGAACAGTTTCGATTACGCCGACTTGGTCTTAATGGGAGATTGTGTTGAAACTCTGCCTCTATTCTGGAGCTTAAAAGGACGTGAAGCAATTATGATATGAAAATTAGCATTTCCTAGACTAAAGTAATCTCAGTAGGGAAGAAGCCTAGGAAAACTGAATGTCAGGTTGGAAATACGAAAGTGAAGTGTTTACGACGTGCGTTCTTGCAGGTTGCTAGGATACTGTAGTAAAAATGAATGAAGGTGCAGCAAAACTAATGCAATGACCTCGCAGTTGTGATGGACAACATTCTGTGAGAAATTTGTAAAATATCACCTTGTTTTACAATCTCCGTTACGTCGCATCAAACAGTTAGGTCTAATTTCGAAGATGGGATGGGAAAGGCCTACGAACGGGAAGTAAATGGCCATGGCCTTCAATAAGGTACAGCCCCAGCATTTTCCTGGTGTGAAAATGGGAAACCATGAAAATACATCTTCAGGATCGCCGAACAGTGGGGTTGAAACCCACTATCTCCCGGATGCAAGCTCACAGCTGCACGCCCCTAACCACACGGCCAACTCGCCCGGTCAGACCATCTTGGCATTTGTACGTTTTTAGATCAACTTCGCTGTACGGGAGTGAAGGCTGTGTGGGCGCAGGGTAACTTATTCGTAATATCAATGTAGTTGGTTCGTTATTGGACATTATCAATTTTCTAGCTAACTCATTCCTGGTTGACAGCGTTTCGCCCCAGTGTGCTAAATTGGGCTCATCAGTTGGGAATCAACATCTATATCATATGGTGGCCAGGCAGGCATTACTTTTTGGAAATGAGACAAAGTCTCTCATAGTGCATTGGCACTGCCGGTGGCTTCAAGTTGCCTACGCAGTGGCCTCCACGGCATGCACTAACCATGCATCATGGTAGGTGTGCTATTTTGAGGATAGGTTACCTAGGAGAATAATGGAGAAAATTATGGAGGTGCATGGCTAATTCACAGAAGATTGCAGATTATCTCCCCTCATTTAGCAATTGGGAAAACTACTCTTTCACAAGCCTCTGTCAGGAACATACGTTTCCTAATTCATTGTTGTGCAAATACGGAATCACTGGCACGTTATCGTCAGGATCAACTTCTCTTCTGTCACATCCCAGAGGATGGTTGGCCAGTTGTACTTCCTCTTAAATCAATAAGCACCACCATCACCTGTCACACCCCATATTGTGCAGAATAGCAGTAGCTCGTGCTTTCTCGAGGGACACTCTCATTCCCAGAGATCGTACTGGAAATCGCCGCTTCCAAACTCCATATTGTCTTTCGACAACACTCATTGTTCTAATTTGAGCTTCATTATAGAGGTTCTCGGCGGCTGAGTTGGGGTTAGCGAATGGTGTTGTAATATACGGTCTATTTTCATGTCCACTGTCTGCCATTATTAAAAGATTCCTCCATTCATTCCTCTCGAGTCTGGCTTTCAAATGGCTGTTAAGGAAAACAACCCAGACCATCGCACGATAATATCCCGGATTTTCAGACTTCTATCACTCACTGTTTGAACATTGAGTGAAAAGAAGCCTTTTCTGTTCCGATAATATTCGGCGTTATCACACCCCGCAAATAGAAAAGAAAATGCCATTAATATCAAGCCATTTCTTACCTTCCCACATCTAATGCACCTCTTAATTAATTGAGGGAAGAGATATAATTTAGGTATTGGTTTAAGTAACCTGTAGGTAAATCAAATCTATTGGTAGTTTGGAGTTACTAACTTATCTACATTTAGTATTCTGGCTTGTTTAACATACAGTGGCTTGACGTTTCTATCCTCTTATATCAAGGTTTGGTTGTGGCTGTACAATGCTTTAAATTGTATTTCATAAGGCCTTGTAGGTATTGCAACACAGTTCCTATCATTAAGAAGATACCTTTACAAATTTCATCTGGAATATATGAACTGTATTGACTGCTTCTTAAAATATAACAGTATTAGCCCTATACTGAGTTACCTACCTGTCACTTTCTGTCATTAATACTGTATATGCAACAAAAACTGCTTTGTAATACCCCACATTTTGCCTCTAATAATAAGGTATTATACTCCTTTTGTCAGATGATCGCCTTGAACGAAATATGAGACAATAGCTTTCTTAATACACACTCTTCAGCTGCTTATTGCATACCAAATTATGAATGAACACAACTTTATAACTACTACAAAGTTTGCAATGCTTTTACAGGGAAGAACCTTTTTCTTCATATATTGAGTCTGGTCCTTAAACATTAATGATATGCATCATATTAAAGAAGATCTAATACTGAGTTACATCTTTGTTAGACTATATGTGGGTAAAGATCTGACAAGCCCATTTAGTAATAAGTACCAGCTGAGAGACTTCCTAATGCAGGATAATGCTTGTTTCATTAGATCATCCTTGTAAAAATGCGATAGTGTGCTGAGTGACTTGTGTATGTAGGTTCTGCAATGTGTACAGCAGGTATCTAGTGGTGGAGGAAACTCCAAAGGTCAGCGGGGAAACAGTCTGAACACTGACAGCATGTCAAGTACAAGGTGAAAGAAGGTCAACTGCCTGGTGGTGGGAGTTAGGAGGGGTTAAGAAACAAGGGAATGTTTACAGATTCAAAACATGAGACACACTTTCCCCACGGAAGCATTGAATTAAGGTTCTAATATCACCATATTACACAGGCTGGGCATATCTAGATCAAAGAACTCATTCTCACAAAGTGCTACATCTATACTCTGGGAATGACCAGGGCAGACATATTTATGTGATATTCTAAAAGTGTTTGTGTACTTGCAGCACAGTAATTCGGACCTGAGCTTCATCGCCAACCATCAGTGTAGCAGGTGTTCTTGCTCGGCAACCCAAGTTTACACAGTTTCTAGGATTGAACACCTACAGCCTGTTTACAGTCATTCGACCGGGTCAGGAATGCAATGAATGAAGCCCTCATCTAGCAGAAAACCGGAGTACCGGAGAAATAACTGTCCTGCCTCCACTGTGTCCAGCAAAACTCTCACACAGAGCGACCGGGATTTGAATCACGGAACCCAGTGGTAAGAGGCTGGCGCACAGCCGCCTGAGCCATGGAGGCTCCTAGACAGTTTCTATGATTTATATATAAAAATAAGTAGGCTTAGGTGAGCAAAGGTCTGCAATATTCATCCCAGTGATCATTGGCCTCAGAAGAGCCATGTTGCCCGAACAGTGAGAATATGTTCTTTCTCCAATATATTGCTTACCAGCATTAAGTACTTTGCGAATGTGACAATATACTAGAAGTAGAACATAATGTTAGGTTGACATAAGTTGAAAATTGATAGCTTGCCATATTCTTCAGCAACAACATTTAGAGATATAGTGGATGTACGATTACACTATATTGTACAGATGGTATGTAAGAATTATAATTATCATGGCTGAATTGTGAAACCAATCAGCTACTTGGAATGATAAGCCTCTTCTTTTATCTTATTTTATTTATAAGTACGTATTGGTATGGGGTAAATCCGGTCAATGTAATCTGGGATGTTAAATACTGTTAAGGACTTCTTGAAAACGTCAAGTAAAGATAGCTTTGGATGCGTGGTATTCTCTGTGATGGAAACAGTAAGAGAATGTTGTGAACAATATGTCGGCTCACTATAATTTATGGCTGTACTCCAACGCATATCCTTGATTCACCACAACAGTTTATAAGTAGCAACAGGCTATTACACTGGTCTAAGTTATATGGAAATATTTCAGCAGCCCTACACGTTCAGTATCAATGAAACAGAATAGCCACCGGGAGTAAAGGATAATGGTAATGTATTAGCGATTGTATGGATGGACAATAGCTGAGTCTAATGTGACATGAAATTAAAGTTACAACATGTGGAAGGGCAGCAAGTAGGAAATAAGGGAAGAAACAGAAGTGAGGTAGCTTTACGTACCAGTAATGTGTAGATGGAGAATACTAATGCATAACATTACATATTTTCCTGGAGATTGAATCCTTATATGAGTACAGTCTAATGCCCCAACAACTTTGGGAAAACGAGCAATCCTGTAAAATTCCATCTGTACACTCTGGATTTCACGTTCCGCGTGTGGCATTCTGATAAACTGAGGTAGCAGCCGTTCAATAGCCCAGGTGACTTGTATGACAATTGAACACCACTAAAATCACCAGCTGCTAGGAACATTATCCCAGTTGCATAAAACCGCAATGTTAGCAATAGGCGGTTCATGGGTGAGACTGCAAAATGCCTACAAAAGAAAAGGGATACAATTGATTTCAAGGGAAAACAGGGTTCCATTCCTTATATACAGGCTTCCTCAGCACAAAATGTAACTGATTAGGCATAAGAGTATTAGGATAATTTAAAGTACGTTATCTGAGCACATAACAGTGACAAAAATAGTTGTAATTTAATAATAATATGTTAAATAAATTGAATCCTGGAACCGCTCGATTTTCGCCAAAACTAACTCCTTGCAAGATGTGACCTACCCTGTCCTTGTTGAACCGTGTAAACTAAAATTCGTTCAACACAAACAAGAAGACAAATGTGAGCAAGGGAACGAGCTAAATGTTTGATCTTGCCGTAAATTTCAGTTTGTCGCTGAACCTGTTCTCAAAATAATTAAATTTTAGTTCAGAGTAACACTATATAGTGTCGATTCTTAAATCTCTTCAGTGAAAATTACGTGGCTTCAAGAATTATGTCGAACAACAAATACAATAACGTAACTCGCGTTTCGTAGTTCATATTCAATTAATTCCAATATGTAGAGCACAGTCGGCTTTTTAAGCCTGAATCTGCGAAAAAAAACTCGGCGTCAGTCCAGATACAGAAATGATCTGGACTCTCTCGTATCTGGCGTAGGGACGCCTAATTGATACTAACTGTTCATCGTCGTCATAATCATCAACAAGATCAACAATCTCAAGAGGCTTATCCATGATTAAAACCTGCTAACCTAAAATCGTACGGAAATACGAAACAGAATTACATATACCATGACATAAAGTATTAAATTAGTGTATCCTGCTGAGTTCATACTTACTGCAATGCAATACCGATCCGGAATGCTGTGTCCAACAACTTGAGATAACAAGATGCAAGTAGCTGGAAATACAATAAACAGTTTTCAGCTCTCAAGACTTGCCTGGCAGGTAAAAGTTTATCGGCCGCTTCAAGAGGCGGGTAGCTGGGATTTATGCTGCCGACAGCGCTACCCGGGAATGGTCGAACAGAAATATCATTTCACGCGGAGGGCAAATTACGCGCTACTTTACCTGGAGGTGGTAGAACCGGCCCTTAATCAGAGATAGTGTTATTTATATTTCTCATCGTTGACCATAACCGATGCCACATTCAATTGTCCTTGCGCTCTCTGACGACGTAAGGCGAAGCTTCGATTCCGACTTGATCCCTCATCCAGGAAGGATGTTCCGATGAACTCTCCATGTTTCAACCTTAATTTCCCTATCGATCTAGTGGCCGTGTTTAGGCTTAGACGGAATTTACCATCCACTTAGGGCTGCACTCTCAAGCTTCCCTACTCTAAGGAAGGATCCTCCAGAAGGACTGAACCGTCGAGGATCCGGCTCCTCCTTCTCGAAATATTTCTGACAAGTCAATTTTGATAATAATCCTTCCGCAAGTTCACTTACGGAAACATTTGAACGACTTTTATTTCCTGTAAATAGTCAAGTTAGGCCATCTTTCCAGACACATCGGAAATTACGCCAATTTATATCCCGCACAATTGTCCGAACACCTCCATGCATCTTTCAATCGAAAGTAGATACGGGCGGGGTGTACAAAGGGCAGAGATGTAATCAACGCGAGCATATGACTTGCGCTTCCTGGGAATTTCTCCTTCAAGAGGACCGATTGCTAGCCCTAATCCCTATCACGAAAGAGGTCCTTACCTGTCCTGCACTACTTGATATCCATCTTAAGGAAGATGGAAGAATAAGACAAGAAAAGTCACTGCAGGGTATTGTATATCTTCTTCTTCTTCTTCTTCTGACCATTATCCTTCAGGAACTAAACATGTCATTTCTTGTTCAATAGTGTGTGTGTCTCATGACTTGAGATTTATTTAGGTATGCTAAAGTGTAAGATTATATTTAACTTGTGTGTTCGACAGACTGGAAAGCTATTAAGTTACATTTATGTGCACGTTAGTCTTGTGTCCCAACGCCTTTCATACTGTGATTTCAACTTTATTTCTTTCTTTATATTATCCAAATCTGGCTCACAATTATTAATATTAAGCAACACCAAATTTGAATGAAAGTAGGAAATGTCCGTAGAGCAAAATGATACCATATGCATAGAATTTTCACAAATATGTCATATAATTATTCTTCACCACAGCCTATATGTACGATTGCAACAAAACTTAATATCCTTCAATTTGCAAGGATTCATGCTTCCGTACAGAATACCGGTACACTGAGACTTCGCAAGGTAAAGTAAGGTAAGGGTTATTCTGCCCGAAGGCATGTCCGAACCTCCGCAGAGGTGTTCCTGAGCCGGAGTTTACGTACGGTAGGGTGGCCAGTTCCTTTCCGCTCCTCCATTCCCTTACCCCCCACCAACAGCGCGTGGCAACCCATCCAACTCCTGACCACGCCCAATGTTGTTTAACTTCGGAGATCTCACGGGATCCGGCGTTTCAACACGGCTACGTCCGTTGGCAGACTTCGCAATGTGTGAAACATTTTTGACCAGTATCAGATGAAGATTTTCTCATTGAACATGGCGATACACACACATAACCACGTTTAATGTTCGAGTGGTGAATGAAACACGGGAAATAAAGCTATTTTCACACTCGCAATGCGAACTGGGGAAGATGGGGAAGAGATAGCGCGTTTGAAGGAGAAAATTAGACTTGTAACGGAGGACAGGAATGAAGAAAAGTCTCTTTCAATCAATGTACAGGATTCGGTGGTTAGGCAGGGGATAAGTTGTGGAAGTCAGGTGGACTCATGCTATAAGCTCAAGGAAAACGAGGGCTAAGCGATTCCTCGGGCAGGGGGCCCAGGAGAGATATCAGTGAGTAAACAGTATGAGTCACTGAAGGTAGATCAGCAAATGGGAGATGGATATCAGGGTGGTGTTAAAGAGGTGTGGTGGGGGAAGAGGAAAGGGACCGGTAGAAAGGGAAACGTAGAGTAGTAGATAGGAAAAGAGAGGTGAAACAGGGTAGGGAGAGGGGGAAAACGGTGGAGGAAGTATGTTCTGCAGGCATCAGAGAAGTGAACGGAGACGAGGAGAAATGGGGCTCAAATGAGGAGGGTGGGCATGAGGAACTTGTCATGGGTGACTCAATTGGCAGGCATGTGGGGAAAGTACCAGCAGGATAGGGAGCGAGAGTAGAGCGTTATTTAGGTATCAGGTAAAGGCAGATGCTGAGAAAAGTAGAAGGGATGGATGAGGGTAAGGAGAAGGTGGTAATCTTCCACGTTCGTACAATAATGTACGCCAAGCTGGAATGGGTATTAACGTAGTTGGAGATGTGTGGGATCTAGTTACTGCAGCACGGAAGCAGTTTAAGGAAGCAGAAGTTATCAGTGGGATACTTCGTAGGAGGGATACTGACCGGAGGGTAACGGGGGATTTAAATGAGACTACGGAATGTGTATGTGGAAAATTCTGAGCGAGATTTGTGAATCCGAAAGTCCGGATAGGGGATAGAGATCTACGCTCAGATGGCCTTCACTTGAACCGCAGATTTACTTATAAATTAGAAAGGGTGCTTAGAAGTGTTAAAGGGAGGTTCATTCATGGAAACTTGGTGTACCACGGAGCGCTGATAAGGGTACAGAGATCTTGACGTCAAGTAGTGATGACATACAATATATTGTATTAAGAGTAAAATCACGGTTGAAAAATTATGTTATGGATGAAGAAATTGTATCATACTACAGAGGTGCTTATCGTAGATAGGATAGGAATTGTAGGAGGGGGAATATTCATTCTGGTGAAAGAAGAATTTGTGAGATGACAAAGATGACAAACATGAATTTCTAAGTATAATGCTCATCTCTAATGATGATAGCCAGTTTGATGTTTTTGGAGTGTATAGGGCTAGAAAGGGTGACGTAGACGCTGATCCGGAACTTTTTGATAAGATAATCAGCTAAGTGGGAAACGATATGGAAAAGAATGCGATTGTAGCAGGTAATCTCAATTTACGAAATGTGAGTTGGGAAGGTGATGGGAACGATAGGAAGCATGACCATCAAATGGTAAATAAGTTAATAAGGGAAAGACAGCAGATTCAGGAAGGATGGTACCAACTAAAGGGAAGAATATTCTGGATGTGGTGCTGGCAATCTGAAGAGGTCTATAGACAAACTGAAGTAATAGACGGCATTAGTATGACACACCATGTGGCCTCCTGTGAGGCTTGGTGCAGGTCTATTGATTTGACTCTCGCAGGCGACCTGCGCGTCGCGATGAGGATGAAGTGGTGATACACCGAGTCCCCGTGCCATGGGAATTAACCAATTAAGGTTAAACCTCTCGACCCTGTCGAGAATCGAAGTCGGGGCCCCTTTGACCAAAGTCCAGCATGCTAACCATTTAACCATGGAGCAGGACGGTGGTATTAGTGATCACGAAACTGTTTCTCTTGTTGTTAAGACAAAAAGTAACAGAAAGGACGGTCTAGAATAGAACTATTAGGCAGTACCATATGGCTGATAGGACAGGCATGAAGGAGTTTTCAGAAAGTAAGTATGATAAGCGGAAAACGGTAAATAGAAATGCGAAAAATCTCTGGGATGAGTTTAAAGCAATTGTCGAAGAATCTGAAAAAACTATATACTTGTAAAGGAGGTAAGGAATGGTAAAGACCCACTATAATATAACAGAGAAGTAAAGAGACTAAGAAGAAGGTGCAGGTTAGAAAGAAATGGAGGTAGACATGGTTTTGGAGTATAGAGAAGTTGAAGTAATATATTAGAAATTTGAATCTAGCGCAGATATCAGCTAAAGATAACATGATACAATTTTTTTTGAAAATTAGAATGGTATGTGCTGTGATTTTAAATAAACGGTACAGATGTCTGCATATGGTTGTGAGGGTATTTAGGGGTTGTAGTAAGGATGTAAAGGAGATCCTGGGTAAACAACAGATAGGGTATCTGCCACCTGGGCGAATACCCTAAATGCAAATCAGTGATGATTGTTTGATATTTTAATACAAGCAAAGGAATGAACGGAAATGTACACATTCTTACAAAAACTGTGACGAAGATTCTGACGCTATTGTCAGGAATATAAAGAACACAATGTCAAGATTTGCTCAACATTTTGAACGTAACTGCCTATAGAGCAATATTGCATGTGTACATTTTTCCATTCACACCTCTGTTTTCCATGACATAGAAAATATGATGCTGGATTTATGCTGAGTGGTCAAATTCAAAGAAGTCACACTTGCGACTATACTTACCGGGTAGCACGACATACCTACATGTCGAAGTGATGAAGTTTAATAAGGGTGAAAGAATTGGTAAGAATAAATTCAAATTAGTAGTAGGGCAGTGTAAGGCTCTATAAGATGGGTATGCTTAGCCGCCATTTTGGTTCATGCATGAACAATGTGCCATGTGATCAAACTGTAGTTTCTCTTACGAGTGCTCGCTTCGTCACATTGAACGTATACCTTTAATCCCCACGTGCAGGGACTGAATAGTGCTACGTTTGAGTGGATATTTATTATATAATGGTGGGTTGTTCTGCACCTAACTGTAGTACGGTAATGTCTCTACTGCGGGATACAGGTTGTTTAGGTTCCCTTCTGGTCTGCGTTATGCCTCCACTGCCTCTGCTGCTCACTTAAACCTGCATGCAGCTCCCACTGACATTACTGCACTCCTTAATTCAGTCACATTGATCATTCAATATTCAGTTCTGCCCCCAAAGTCCGGCAACAGGAGTTCAACACTCAAACACCACAGTCATAATGTTTGTCAAAACTAACTTCATATAAACGGGCAAAAGATCCACATGCGTCGACGCCCCGGACAAATAGCATATAAAATAAATAACTTGTTTAATATTTGTGCTAGTACAATAAATGCATATTGAAAACGAATATCTATGGTAGGCCTATAATGCAGACAGGTTTTAAACTATGAGCTCTCTAACTTAAGCTCTGGAACGTTCGTATTTTTTAAACTTTGGGTGGTCTAAAAAAAGTATAGTGAAGTTATGGAATTAATTTCGAACTGTGAGGTCTTCTATAGGGACTATAAGCATTATTTAGTGCAAAATGGTGCAAATCTTCTAATGTAGAAAATTTTGAATGATAAATTAATGTACCAGTACATGTTTTCCAACGTGCTGTAATTTAAAAGAAGGAATTGTTAGACACTTCTTGAAAATTCGATCCTATGCCGTTGTGGACTTTAACAAGAATGTACGGAAACGAGGTAAAATGTATGGGACTGCTTCGGAAAAGAAGAGAAACAAATAAACAAGGAATAGAGTGTTATTGTTTTCTACACCGGTATACTGCAGTGACAGGAGACGGTAAATTTGTTAAATATTAATTAATATCATATTTTTAAAATGTGGTGCCTGAGAAAGTTAACCAATTTTGCAACCCTTTGAAGCTTAATAAGGCGAGTCGTGTTGGAGAAATCATACTACTACTCCTCAAGCCAGGAGAATCTCTATATAAAAAAGGCAGTGTTAACTTTGCCAAGGTCAACAATTTTCAATATTCTCCACAGCTCGCGGGTCACTCCCCTTACAAGTTCCTGGTAACTGATTATAAGTGCAATACTTCAGGTTGGGAGAGAAGATTCAGCTACAGAAGTAGTTACTACATTCCTATTTCCTTCCTGAATGTAATTTATAATAACATTTGTTACATGAAAAATCCTCTGTTCATTACAACTGCATAATTTCATTACACAATAATGTGCTAAATATATGTTGAATAACCGTTTGAGTAATACTGAGAATGAGAAATTTTAGAGTCGGCCTTTTTAAATAGTGGTAAGTAAGAAAATTTAGCCCGTTTTCGAAGAAAGAAATAAACTTAAAGAATCCCAGTTACTTTGGTGTGTTCGTCTTCGCACAACACATTTCACTGGTTTTTTTTCGAAGAATATTTTTCTTATTATTTCCACAACATTGAAAATAGCGCTGAATCAATTTCAGGCAAGTATGAAACACCGATTGAGATCATATGGTATCAAAATCTTCTATCACAATTTTCGTATCTTCGACACTGACCGATTACCACGTCAAATTCCACGATTTAATACTGGCAGTAGCTTATATCAATACCACGATGCCGCTCATTTCATCTGACGGTACCGTGGTGGATAGCTCACGAACAACCTATTCTACTTATTGCTACCGTCCTTAAACTTATATTAGCAATAAAAACCGATTTATTAGTAAGCTATTTTTTCTAATATTTTTCCAGTGAGAGTTCCTGCCTAGTTTGTTTGTTGAAAGACAAATTAGCAACGACCTTGCTTTCACAATCACCGTCTCGAATAAAAATTACACAGTAATGTACGAAATACACTAATATTTATGCTGAGTAACCATTTGAGTAATACAGATAATGAGTAATTTTACAGTGGGCCTATGTTAGTTTAGCATTATTTTCTAGCGCGGAGAACAGTAAAAAGATTGACATACATACAACTGCCTTACCAACCTAGTACAGGAATGAATCATAATGGCGGACGAGCATACCTAGTCTTTAGAGAGCCCTAGGGCAGTGCGGATTAAAAAACCATTGCGTCAGCACCCACTAGAGGGGCAATATACGTTGCCAGCTGAGGTCATTGATCCCTACTTGAGTAGAAGCGCCAGTTGCCATATTGAAGGGCCTAACTACACTTTAACAGCTAGTTGCCCTTCCCGACACCCAAGAGTGCTAGCCTAAAATCATGGAGAGGCCTAACAGTAGTTTTGCGGCTAGATGCCCTTCTCGACGTGGACAGCCGTTATCTTGGAGGGTCGTAACCTTACAGGACGTAGTTTTACGGCGAGATGCCCTTCCTGACGCTATATTGAGTAGTAGGACAATGATGATTCTCCCGACGTTGTTTTAAATAGTAGGCAATGGGGATTGACATAAGTAAGCACAAGGAGGAGTCTAACTACACAGTGCCGTCGTTCTACGGCAGGATGCCCTTCCCGACGCTAACTGCACAAGGCAGCGGCTATATACAGCACCTTATGAGACGGCTTGGGGCTGCTTGCGTAAGAAGGTGGCTGCTCTTATGAGACGGCCTAACGGCGCTTGCGCAAGATGGCGGCTATACACGCCTTCTTATGCAGAAAGATGTCGGTCATGAGCGATTGAACAAAATGGCGACTATACATGGGCTCTTATGGACAAAGATGACGGCTATGGGCGATAGCGCAAGATGACGGCTATACACAGCTTCTTTTGGAGAAATATGCCGGCCATGGTCAACTACGCAAGATGGTGGCTATACACGGCTTCTTAAGGAGAAAGATGCCGGCTATTGGCGATTGCACAAGATGGCGGCTATACATAGGCTCTTATGGATGAAGATGACGGCCACGGGCACTTGCGTAAGATGGCGGCTGCTCTTATGAGACTGCCTAAGAGCGCTTGGGCAAGATGGCGGCTATACACGGCTTCCTATGTAGAAATATGACGGTCATGGACGATTGCGCAAGATGGCGCCTATACATAGATTCTTAAGGAGAAAGATGCCGGCAGTGGGAGATTGTACAAAATGACGGCTAATCATAGGCTCTTATGGAGAAAGATGACGGCTATTGGCGATTGCACAAGATGGCGGCTATACATAGGCTCTTATGGAGGAAGATGACGGCTATTGGCGATTGCACAAGATGGCGGCTGCTCTTATGAGACGGCCTAGGGGCGCTTGGGCAAGATGGCGGCTGTACACAGGCTTTTGTAGAGAAAGCTAGCCTAGAGGCTACTGCGCAAGATGGTTGCTATACACAGGCTCTTATGGAGAAAGCTGGTCTAGAGGGGACATAGGATTTACGTAGTTATGTTTGTGCACATAGATAGGACATGCTAAGATAGCAGCTGTCATCTTAACGACGTAGGCGCTTGAAATTTAAAATCTACATGGTTTTGACAACTTATAACCACGTGAACGTGGATTTTGAACTTCGGGTGCTGACGCAGCATACCACGTGACCGAGACATCACGACCACGTGCTCTTGTTTGTGCTTGACCACGTGCTTTTTGACTCTGCTTATTAGTTCTTAATATTCTGGCTTACTTTCCCACTATTCTAAAATATGGTATTGCACCGTTACGTTACATTCGAGACGCTTATACGCAAGGAAACGCGGCAGACAAAATGGTGCCCGGCAACTTCAGGCAGTACAAATACATAAAAATTATCACCGAAACTCAGATCAATCTAAGTTCAGAAGGCGCAGAATTATAAAGGCCATGCAAAGGAATTTTACAGATATTTTTTTAAAAAATAACTGACACTAATTCATTCTTTACTTGAAGACAAAATATCGTACGGTACTTGATGTCATCGCAGAAGCAAGAAGATGGAATCTGTCGTCTTTGAGGAATGAAATAATAATCTAAATAAGAAGATTGAAGTGAAATTCCGAGAGAGATAATAGCAGAACAGCAATCAATATACGAAAAGGATCGGAGGGCTTTATATTTAAATATTAACGAAAGGCGATATTGGAACCGCCGGAAAAAAGAGACGAGAAGGCAAAATTCCGTACTACTGCAATCTAGTACACTGAAGAGGCATCAAATTAGCAATTGGAATCCATAATTAGCCTGATAAGAAATATATTTATTAACAAGAAACCATATCTGCATAAAAATAGAGACGTAATTCTACATAGAACGATAATACATATAGATATATTGAGAGGATAAAATGAATGTCTCATTTATGTATAATGCCACTATAATGTTAATTTCTACTTTAATGGGCGACTGTGAAATCATGATCTCCGCCTAAGCTGAGGAAACAGATTGCCTGGGATGCCATAACGAGGCTGAAAAGCAGCATGCATTGGGACCAGAGATGACGTCTGGAGAGGTACAAATCAGCCGTATGGAGCCCGTATAACACACAAGGCAGCAATCGCAGAGGAGAGACGAGGTATAAGTTTCCTGTGTAAAGGTATTTATGTTGTTACCGTGGTTTTGTGGATCGCAGAGAAGCGAAAGGAGGTGCTGGGGTGAATGGGTCTCTCTATAA
This sequence comes from Anabrus simplex, assembly GCF_040414725.1. NCBI lineage: Eukaryota > Metazoa > Arthropoda > Insecta > Orthoptera > Tettigoniidae > Anabrus > Anabrus simplex. The sequence goes on along the minus strand of NC_090269.1, from coordinate 432,387,418 downwards.
TATCAAAATTAATTCAAAACTTAAACTGAAGGTTGTATTTCTTCAAAACAACAAACTTAACAAATTTTAACTGGGTGACAATAACAATGATATCTCTGGTAAAATGCCAAACAAGGGTGGAACACCCTAGAATAGGGAATTTAACAATGCTGGGCTTCAAGCAATCGATTTACGATTTCTGAGTTACGAGCTCAAGTTTACGAAATTCACAAATGAGGAATAATTTAGGCAAGGGCAGAAAGCCCCTAATTCAAGAGCACTTGCTCCCAAAATTACAATATCTAGCCTTTCAGAGGCACCCTTCACTATTACACACTTTGAAACGAGCTTACATGCTCTCGATTTCTTACAGCCTACTCAAAGCAACACCACATCACAATTTTACACTCTCTGGCCTAATAAGGCACGAATTACAAATGGAAATAGTTTTACACAGGGCTATCTAGTACCCAACCTACCGGCCCTTTGCGGAAAAGAACAGGTTAAATAAATAGCTCGAACACAACCTGAATGGAGGCGTACACTGCGCTCCCAGATAAATGAGTATTAAAAACCTACAGGGCTCTCGGCCGATGAAACGGGAGCTAGTCTCAAGCTATTGACGTGGCTCGCATGGAAATAACTTCAATATATTACTGTACAGAAGAGAAAACAGTTGCCAAATCGAAGTCACCTCAAACCAAGGTGAACGGGAGCTCGAGAGGGTAACTCACTCTCTAACCCCGATGTATAGTTAAAGACTTCCGAATAACACAATTACCTAATACTTCGGTACTGACATCTTCTGATTAAAGTCTCAACTTTATGTAGTAGCAATTTCGCACTTTGATCAGTAGAGGAGTTCATTAAGACGCTTATTTTGAATGAGTGGAGTTGAGGTGTACCTCCCGGTACAGCCCTTCCCCCACTAAATGTCCTTCCTAGGGATGACGCAGAAGAAATTTGATAAAATATTTCCAGTTGAAAACAAATTTTTTATAAGTCTTTTCCGGAAGTTGATTTGTAAAATTCCCACCAGATTTAAAGTCTCGTTGGGATTGTGGAAGTTCATTACGTGCTGATTAATCTTGACGGCAAGACCTGCCGATGCTGCCGATACCCAGTTGTGGTCGCCCGGACCTCCCAAGTACCCTCAGATACACCTCTCCCGCTGCTGTGAGAGGGGTAGCCGTGGTGACGGTCGCCGCAGATCAGATGTAAACGAGCATCCCCCAGATGTGTTGGCGGTAAGGTTACCGCACTTCAGCCTTTGCCGGGAAGATGGGCTCCGGCGCGCCGTCGAGAAGGAGACGTCACTGGAGCGAAGTGGGCCCATTCTCCACTCTGGTACCTCTCGCTAGATGGTGCAGCACGGCGGGTGACGGCTGAGGGGGTACTGAAGCAGTGAGATCTAGGCGACAGAGAAGTGTCGTTGGAGCCTTGAGAGTACGATCTTTATTGGTGAAGCAGAGGGTCGGGCGGCGTAGAATGTGAGTGTGTGTCGAAAGTGCGGGGATGCAGGAGACGGGGGCGTGTTAATGGCCACCAGGGAATTGACCACAGGAAAAATCATAGGGGAAGATCGTACACAACAGTTAATATACGAACATGGAGCACAATGCCTGTAATTACTCCGCAATATACTCCAAATGAATATAACCTTCGACTCCTGCCAATTTATAATGGCTAACGTAATCAACAATAAAATTTCACAGGTTTCATCTGAGAGAGGTGAACCCTAAAGATCCTCTCTGTGGCTGGATTACTGACCAATAAGGTAACTGCTGTCAAAAAATCTAAAATAACGCATGGCCCATGGAATCTGGGGGCAAGCTTGCCCGCAGGAATGAAATTTTTTACCATGACTTGATCTCCGAATTTTAAATTGCTGGGCCTCCGTCCACGATCATATTTTTCCCTAACCTTTTCATGGGAAGCTTTAAGGTTGCTTTTAGCCTTCTTCCATAGATCTCTAAGATTATCGGGATCTATTATCTCTGGTAAGATATCATTAAGTGACCAAAGGTTACAATGCAAGGACGTATCCCACCTGGAATGATCTTGATGATGAAATGTAATTAGAGCAGATCTAGGTTTACGATTGACCCGCTCTGCCAGAGATGGCTGAGGGTAATAAGCTGAAGTGGTTACATGAGACAGGTCAAAACAGAATTTACGGAAGAAATTGGATGTGAATGCCTTAGCGTTATCAGAAACTATACATAGACAAGGATCAAAAGAAGCAAATGTGGTGTTCAAACAAGAAATAGTAGACTGAGCGGTTGTCAGCTTAGTCGGAAATAACCAAGAAAATCTAGTGAAACCATCTACACACACTAGAATGAATGTATTTGCGTTCCCCTTTGATTGTGGGAAAGGTCCGACGTAGACTATATATAGGCGTTCCATGGGGCGAGACGCTTGACGAGATGACAATAGACCTAGCTTGGTGGACAGGGTGGGCTTACTGAGGAAGAAAGATTTACAAGCTTTTACTATTTCTCTGATTTCACCGTCCATACCTTTCCAAATGAACAATTCTCGGATTTTTATCGAGTTTTGAAGATGCCTAAATGCCTCCTAATGGGGTCACGTGGTAGTACTTGAAGATCATTGGCACAAGCAGAGCTAAAACCAGTACTTTCATTCTTTGATCATGCCTCGACGGGCATCACAAAACCCCGTTTCTCAACACATAAGGGATGACATGTTCCCCAAAAGCAAGGGTTTCTATAATAGGAGCCAGCACTGGATCTTCACGTTGGTATTTTTCAATATCCCGAAACAACATGGCGGCGTCAGTTAGAATGGCATTAATGCCCGAATGTATGGGAGTGGGAAGGGAAGAACTGCCTTCCTGTTCGTTGGTCTCCACGTCCTGAGAAAACATGCGGCTTTGTACATCCGCAACTACATTTTCGAATCCCGGAATATTCGTCACATCAAATTGGAAGGCAGAAATCCTGATAGCCCAGCGGGCTATACGACCGGTACGACGCGGCCTAGCTAATACCCAACTTAAGGCTGGGTTAGCTGTTTCTAGGTCGAATTTGACATGTTCCAGATAGAGGCGTAACTTCTCTAAAGTAAACAAAACTGCCAAACCCTCGAGTTCATAGATGGAATATTTGGCCTCTTGAACCGACGATGTCCTAGAAGCATAGGCGATGGGTCGCCTTCCGAGTTCTGTTTCCTGAAGAAGGACAGCAGCCACCGCCGATGATGACGCGTCGGTTTGGACAACGAATTTCTTTGAGTAGCTATGACAGGGGCGTTACAGAGAGCTAATTTCAGATCTTCAAAAGCGGTTTGTTTAGACGGCCACCATTCAAATTTGACACCTTTCCTACGGAGTAAGTTCAAGGGCGCCGCTCTGTTAGCGAAGTTAGGGATACATTTCCTTAAGAAATTCACCATGCCTATAAACATGGCAATACCCTTGATGTCCTTAGGCGGATTGAATTCACGGATGGCCTGTGTTCTGGAATGATCAATGGAAATACCATCGGATGATACATTATGCTCTAGGAATGACATGGAAGGTTTAGTAAAGGCTACCTTGGATAATTTAACAGTCAACCCGGCCTTACGAAGGCGACTGAGCACTTCCTTTAGAAGATCTAAGTGGTCTTCAAAGGTATCAGAAAATACGACGATATCATCAAGATTGTGATACAAATATTCAAATTTGTTGTCGGAGAAGACCGTATCTAGTAGTCTAGTGAGAACAGTTGCCCCCGTGGGGAGCCCGAAAGGCACGCGGTTGTACTCATACAAGTTCCAATGCGTGGCAAAAGCTGTTAGATGTTTCGATTCTTCAGCTCGAGGGATCTGGTTGTACGCATGATTAAAATATAGGATGGTAAAGAACTCGGATTACTTAAACCATGAAAAACAAGAGTGAAGATCAGGAAGAGGCACAGATTGTAACACCACCTTACGATTTAAAGCCCTATAGTCAATCACAGGCCTGAAGCCACCTTGGAATTTCGGCACCAGAAAAATAGGCGAGGAATACGCCGACTTAGCAGGTCGAATAATACCGTCTTTCAACATTCGATCGATGATCTCCTTAAGAGCCTCCATTTTGGGTGGTGATAGCCTATAAGGTAGAAACCTAACTGGGATCGAATCCGTACCCTCAATCTTGTATTCGATAATGTCAGTAACACCAAGAGTATGAGAAAATAGATCCGGAAAAGACTGACACAATTTACAAATATATTCAGCCTGCTCCTAAGGTAGATGTCTAAGGTCTATCAACATCTCATCCTGGGTAGGCGAAACAGATGAACATGACACTGAGTTACATTTTAGCAAAGGAATTTTACAATTATTAGCAAATTTGAAGGTGCACTTCTTGCTCTGAATGTCGAGCACCAGACCAGTAGAAGACATGAAATCAGCCCCCAAAATTGCAGGGCAAGACAAGTGTTTAAGCACAAACAATTTTATTTTCCAGACGAATTTAGAAATACGAATTTCGGCAAGGATGAAACCTAAAATTTCTAATGGAGAAGAGTTAGCCGAAACGCATCGGACTGAAGACGAACAATAATCAGAAAACTTACAAACAGCCTTTAATTTTGAATACCATTCAGCCAAATTATAGAACACACGCTCCCTGAGCCTAACAGAGCAGTGACAGGTTCACTATTCACTTCAATTTTAAGAAAAGGTACAAGTGCGGGGGACTCCGCCGCAATTCTGAGGCATTCTTGAGGGCCCTCAAACGATAGATTAGAAGAACCTTTACCCTTACCGGAGCTTTCGCTGGGTTTAACAAGGGCTGAGCCTTGGGAAGATGAAGATGCCGACTCAGCCAATGACACTAGTCACTTTCTATTATTGGAGTTCGCGGAGGTTGCACCAAAAGTTGAGCAGGAGGGGGTGCTATTGATATTAGGGCAATTCTTGGCGAGGTGGGTAAACGAGCCACATTTGAAATAACCTTGTGATGACCCTTCTCCATTCTTTGTCCTACCCGATTTTATCAATGGGTATTTGTTACGCAGATGTTCCGTTGACTCACAAGCATAGCATTTCCGGATGTTGAAAGTTCGGCCAGGTGGAGGCCGAAAACTACTAGCAGATGGAAGGGGCTCCTTTGGAACTGTTAAGGTGTCCGCATACCTCACTCCTTCTCCTGACACCGCCATAGCCTCTAAATCTGCCAATATTTGGGGACGAGACGCAAAACATAAGCAAGATCTGTAAGGTGGAGAGATACCTTCAACAATAGTTTGCACTATTTGGTCTTCAGAAAAATGCAGAGCGAACACTCAGGTATAAAATTTGATATCTTGGATGAAGTCCGCAAGATTTTCATCAAATCGCTGTACTCTAAAATAGAACTTCTGGATAAAAGATGACATTGCCCTAGCCGGAATAAAATTTGCCAACAGGTGGGCGTGGAAGTCTTCTATGGATGAGCGATCAGCAATGGCCTTAACTATTATGTCCGATTGGACGCCTACAGAATAGGGGTACATAATTTGAAGAATTTGAGAGTGAGAGAGGGTAAACACTAGTGCGTGATCTTAAAATTCAACTAAGAACCTTAGAAAAGACATTACTTCGTTAGTGGAGTTTTCTGAAAATTTTGAAATTCCCTTAAGCAGCATAGCCAATGGATGAGGCAAACTATTGAAACCGGGTGACATAATTGGTCACGGCATAGAGGGTTGGGAGGTCTCAAACACAGCATTGTTCCAAACGAAAGGTGGAATTTGTCTCGGATTGCCAGACTCAGTCTCCAATGGGGCTGATGTTTGTTGAGTTGACCCAGATTTTCTACTTCCTACCACTTTGGAAGAATCCTCCTCACTAGCTATGTTTATTACAGGGACTTAGTCGGTCTTGGGAACTGCTGCCCCAGTCGACAACTGACTAACCCTACATGACATTTCGGAAAAATGTTCAACAAGATTACTAGCCTCCTTAGAATGGTCTTTTAATTTTAGAGACAGTAGGTCCCTTACCCTGTTATAAAAATGAAACAGTCTGGCCTGTACTCTCTTAAGTTGGTTAGCAGATGGATCACTTACTTCAAAAAACTTACTACAGATGCTAGTTCGGTGGTGTTGTCAGTGATGGTGGATAGAGCCTCGTCAATTTCCTTTTCCCCCAAAACTGGGATACAAATAGGCAACTCTACGGATGCTTTAAGTTTGGCAATATCTGCCACAACCGTGCCTCCAGATTGGACCTTCCTAATGACTAACTCATAGATCAATTCCTCCTTGCGCACGTACCCGGGAGCGAGGACTTAGGGCCAGCCAGATATGTTGATAGAAAATTACAAATTTAGAAAAAATTCCCAGCGACCGAGAAAATTCTTATAGTTCGGAGCGGATTCGATGTTTAGCCGTCAAAAGTGGCTTAATTTAGACCCATTTTACCATGCTGTGCTACCACTTGTTACCGTGGTTTAGTGGATCGCAGAAAGGTGAAACAAGGTGCTGGGGTGAATGGGTCTATCTACAATAATAAAATTAATTTAAAACTTGAACTGAAGGTTGTATTTTTTCAAAACAACAAACTTAACAAATTTTCACTGGGTGACAATAACAATGATATCTCTGGTACAATGCCAAACAAGGGTGGAACACCCTAGAATATGGAATGTAACAACGCTGGGCTTCAAGCCATCGATTTACGATTTCTGAGCTACGAGATCAAGTTTACGAAATTCACAAATGAGGAATAATTTAGGCAAGGGCAGAAATCCTCTAATTCAAGAGCACTTGCTCCCAAAATTACAATATCTAGCCTTTCAGAGGCACCCTTCACTATTACACACTTTGAAAAGAGCTTACATGCTATCGATTTCTTACAGCCTACTCAAAGCAACACCACATAACAATTTTACACTCTATGGCCTCATAAGGCACGAATTACAAATGGAAATAGTTTTACACAGGGGTATCTAGTACCCAACCTACCGGCCCTTTGCGGAAAAGAACAGGTTAAATAAATAGCTCGAACACAACCTGAATGGAGGCGTACACTGCGCTCCCAGATAATGAAATATTAAAAACCTACAGGGCTCTCGGCCGATGAAACTGGAGCTAGTCTCAAGCTATTGACGTGGCTCGCATGGAAATAACTTTAATATATTACAGAAGAGAAAACAGTAGCGAATTAGAAGTCACCTCAAACCAAGATGAAGGGGAGCCCGAGAGGGTAACTCACTCTCTATCCCCGACTTACAATTAAAGTCTTTATGAAATTTTACATGAAAGGAAGAAATTTACATTAGAACGGGTACATAGTTAAACATTCGGATCTTACCCTCGGATAAGTATGCGGACACAGCAAGAAAGATTGAATTTATGTGGCCATTACCTGGTTGATGTACTGCCTGCCGAAGAACGAGGCGCCCCGCCTCCTGCCTTAACACTCACACTCAGAAAGGCGACGATCAGTAGTCAAGGGAACTCGAAAAGCCGCAACTTATATACCCTCAGGGAAGGTTCGAGAGGGTTCTGGGCTAATCCATACACACCCTCTCATTTTTATTGGTTGAACCCAAAAGTTACACTCAAAGCCGAACAAGAAGCCTGTTATAGGATGAAAATTAATTACAGAAAGTTTTCATTGGCCAGACTGAAAACTGGTAGAATGAGACAGAAGTGTTGCAAACCTAGAATTACATTAAAAAACAAATGAAAGTTGAGAAAACCTATAAACACAAAATTTACTTCAATAACACTTCCTTTATCTTGCACCAGAGTGCATGACTATAATTTTCTGGTAGTGACATCTGTGGAAAAACGTCCAAACTTCTTGATGTAAACAAACACACAGCAAACGAAACCACTCAGTTTAGACAACTTCAGAATAACATAATTACTTAATACTTCGGTGGTGACATCTTCTGATTAAAGTCTCAACTTTGACATTGTACACTGTACCGGGGGGTACACCTCAACTCCTCTTACTCAAAATAAGCGCCTTAATGAACTCATCTATTGACCAAAGGGGCAGTTATTGGTCATATAACCGTAATTATTTCATGTAACATGTATACTCAAATGGAGGGAAAGTAGTATCGTAACAAATGTGATGTTATAAGGAGGAATAATGGGATGTTATATGAGAAGAATGATAATTAAGAAGAGATGGATTTGAATTGCGTGTTAATAGATATGTTGAGATTTAATGTTTACTTTTCGAGAGGTTATGTGCAAGAAGATGTTACGAAGTTGTATGATACATGTTGATAGAGGATTGTATTGGACTAGCTATTGTAGTGTTAGGTCATGTTGAGAAGAATTTATTGGCAAGAGACCAGCTGATTTAATGTCAATTTGAGACACATTGTGACAGAATATGAGTAGTTGATAGCTTCCGTATGCTTTATAGTGAAGATTTAGGGATTTATGTCAAAAATTATCGTTGTATTTAGGATCATTCCTTCCCAAGCAAGCAGTAGATCGTTATATTGAGTTAAATCGAATTATTTGGCACATCCTTTCGTTTACTATGCTAACAGATGATTAAAGAAATGTATATTTAGCTTGTTTATGATTGCTAGAATTGCAAATGAGTTAATATAGGAGAAATAAATCAATATTTCATTTTCAACAACATTTTGAGAGTATGGCAACAATATTTAGCCATATTAAGGAAACTTATCGAATATCTCGGCTTTCACAAGTCATATATATATCATAAAAGACCAAGTATGAAAATTTTACCCACAACAATAAATAATAAAGATGAAGACCTCATATAGGGGCAACAGGAATATCAATTATGAATGAATTTACGTGGAAATTAATCAATTTGCGAGCATTATATTTTCAGTAGGGCATGTTGTTCACATGATTAGACTTAAATCTTTCAACAGATGAGCTGAATTATGATTTTGGATGTCATGAGATTATGTTAATTAATTCAGTAAAACGACTTTCGGTATTTAATGAATGTGTTAGTGTACAAGAAGAGACCCCACTACAGTTATCTCATTACCAGACAGAAATGTAAAATATGTTGGATTCTATGTGAAGCATCTTGTTCTTTTCTCCCTATATCTGAATTTATTTTAGATTTTTATTCAGATTAGCATGCTGATAAACTAGTATAAGTATTATCCATGGATTATCATTTTTGAAAATAGGATAAGGTATGTAGCGATAAGGTAATATAGTCATTTATGGTAATGATAATTTATACTGAATGTCAAATGGAGACGTCCACCGGCAGAATCCGTTTAGTGAGCGGAATCTACGATAAATGAGTCTAATAATGACGAAATCAATTCCTTCCCTGAGATGCCACCGGGATTTATCCATAGTTCGACGTGGGCGCAGGTGGGGTGGAGTTCCAAGTTAATAATAGAGCTGACTTCTGCCTATTTGAATCACGTGTTATGTCACAAACCATTAGCTGAGATAACCACGAATACCACTACCACAACTGCTTGGCTCTGACCTAACACAAATGAAAATTCCGGACACTCTATTCCGTCTAAACTTACAAATTTTCACCCGATTATTTCTGAATTATATACATTATCCGATAAGCCACTTTCTGTTCCAACTATTTTACCAAGATAACTCACATCAAATAAGTCTTCGAATTTTGCGATTTTATTTCCAATATTTCTGCACTATACCTGCAACAATCTAAGGAACTCACCTTAACCGTTATCACTGCACCTCGATATCCTGTTGGTGGCCTCATTGTCATTGTAGCTTCAACGAATTGCTCCCATCGTGGATCGTCATTCGACTGTCCGTTCTGCGCCGTCATCCGGTTGGGTGCAAAAGGACCCGGTAACCCTCGAAAAGAGTTCACCTAGTCTCAGCACTCCTCGCTGGTTCTGGTGAAGTCCATCTTTGCTGAAGTCCCTGTCACCAATACAAATGTTGCCCTCCACAAAGAGTGATCCGGAGCTTTTGACCACCCACTGAAGTTCTTCGTTCAACTGCCCAACCTCCTTCCATATGTCTGGTGTATTTAGTATACCACCAATTACAGCATTTGTCTTCGGGAACTTTTTCTTTCGAGTTCACTAGATCATAAATATCCACTATTATTCAGTCCGTAGCATTTTTAAATCATTAGTCCTATGTAGAGGATTACTACTTACTCAATCCCGACTCATTCGTCCTCTTCAACTGTTCCTCTCGAATTCCCGGCAGGCAAATCAGATCTACTGACCTATTTTCCCTCCCTACATGTCGTATGATAGCCTCCGTGACTCAGGCGGCAGTGCGCCGTCCTGTCACCGCTGGGTACCGTGGTTCAAATTCCGGTCAGCCCATGTGAGATTTGTGCTGGACAAAGCGGAGGCGGAACAGGTTTCTACCGGGTACTCCGGTTTTTCCCGCCATATTTCATTCCTGCAACACTCTCCAATATCATTTCATTACATCTGTCATTCATTAACCATTGCTCAAGGAGTGCGACAGGCTTCGGCAGCCGGCACAATTCCTGTCCTCGCCGCAAGATGGGGCTTCATTCATTTCATTTCTAACCCGGTCGAATGACTGGAAACAGGCTGTGGATTTTCATTTTCATATGTCGTACGATAGAAACTATTTTCACCACCCACATTACAAGTTTAATATTCCCCACAGTACAGTGAGTACCTATATTTCTCATATAATCTTCCTGTAACTTCTTTTGTAGCTCCACAATTATGCGATTAGCTTCATTTAATTCCCACTAAAGTTCGTCAATTTTTGCTTTGTCCCTATTCACACTCCAATTAATGCAACACTTGCTAAATGCCATCCTTTCCTTATCACTGTCCAGGGCCTGTAGCTTAACACACTCGCAATTATATCACCTTCCACGCGTATCACATTCACCACCAGATGTTAAGTTCCTCTTACATCCCATATACTTATCGTTCACCCCCCTCCCCCCTTCTGAAGCTGCTTGAACAGAGTCCAGGTTTCATTCCAAGCCTCGTATAAGAAGTAATGTAGTAATGAGTGTCAAAGATATAACACTTCACGTGTAACCGCCTGCTGCAGGTCCACGTTCCAATACGCACTCCGCAACCACCTACATGCTACCTCATGTCCAGAATGCTGCTCGCCAACTTGAAAAATCTCGTCTGATCCTTTCAGACAACTGGTGGCGGCCGAGATTATGGATGAACCAATATTAAAAAAAGAATCCATAGTTTTCGGGGTTGCTGAGATGAAAAGTGGCACTCCAGATGTCGTTTAAGTCCAATATCAGATGCATTGGAACGGGAGTGAGAAAGGGTGAAAAGAAAATATCCAAAATAACCCAGATTACAAATGAATGTGTGTATGGCTCTCAAACAAATATAGTACTCGTGTGGCTTCCTGCATGAAGAAATGAGTGTGGAGGAAAAGCTCTGCTAACATCGTGAAACCCTGGACGCCGTTTATGTCATTGTCAGGAACAGTCGGAATGTAACTTCAGAAGGAATGGAAAGGAACGTAAGTAGTTGCTACGGTTAATGATGCATGTGTTATATTTCAGCGTATCTGTCAATATGACTTGCTATATTATATGGAAAAAATTATGTCAGGTGAGACACCGATAGCAGAGGGGATGGAAATAAAGATAATCGGAAACGGCCTATATTAGTGCCGAATCAGTACTTTTCGGGCCCACTGATATGAATAGTTAGACTCCGAATACCTTTAAGCCAAAGTTCAACACCCATCAGCACGATGATTCAGAAGAGATGAAATAGGAAATATCCAAATTTACCGAGGTGTTGATTACGGAGTTTTCAGGATACTTCGGCTTATTAGTGACAGTCCCAGAATTCTGCTCGCCAACTTGAACAATCTCGTCTGATCCTTTCAGCAGTCAACTAACAACTGCTGGCGGCCGAGTTCATCATTTCAATAATGCGACAGTTTATAACTTATTTTTATTATTTGTTTGAAAGGACCAACTTCTTTCCAGACAATCTAAGCCGCCAAAAGAAATAGTTCAATACGAAACTAAATAATCTCAAACCTAAAGCATAATATTATACACATAACAATATTTGTAAATCTATAAAAAATTTCGTAAAGTATCAGCTAATATCACTAATTAAGTAAACTTAAAGTTCACTTCAACAGGTTATACAAAACCTAAAATTATAAAGAGAGAACAAGAAAATTACCAAAATGACCGAGATTGTAGTAAAATAGAATTTTATTGTCGTTAGGCAACTGGCAGTTGCAATGGGCAGAGTCATAGGTGCATAGTTACACAATATTACAAGTATCTCATTAAGCACAGTAGATAAATACAACTATATACACAAGAGCAAAAATAAAAATAACATTATTCGTCCAAATGAGTGATAAATAACTAACAATTTACCAACGTGTTAGGATGGCGTTGGCCTTTATTACCCCCCCCCCCCCCGAAACTGTTATTTTTCCTTCAAATTCCGATACTGAGTAGAAGCTATTGGATGTCAACCAATTTTTAAGGGTTCTTTTGAAGTTATATAGGGGCATTTCCTTTACATGGGCAGGTAGTTTGTTGAATAATTTAATGCCATTATATCTATAGTTTTCTTGTGTTTTCCTCAGCATAACATGTGGTAAATTTAAATTGTTCCTATATCTTGTGCCATATGAGTGTACATTTCTGCGAGTTGTTTGGTCAATGAGATTTTCTTTAGTATTGAGTATACTATGATAACTGTATAATGAGGGAAGTATCATAATTGCAAAGTCTTGGAACATAGGTCTACAAGACTCCCTTGTGGCCTTACCTTTAATACATCTTATTGCCTTCTTTTGCCACTTGAACACATTTTGAGCCCCTGCTGAGTCACCTCATAACATGGTACCATATGATAAGTGTGAGTGAAAGAAGGCACAGTATGCATTCATCATCTGACTACTACTAACTGATCCTTTTAGTCTGCAAAGCAAAAATATCACTCTAAACAGTTTTGTACATAACTTTCATGTGTGTGTGTTCCAGGTTAATTTATAATCCAGATACAAACCCAATAATTTGACAGAATTTTGATCATTATTACTCAGACCTGAATTAATGAAATGGAAGTAGATCACTTCTGTCTTGTTATTATTAAGGATAAGTATATTCGCCTGCATAGCTTTTACCCTCTGGGAACTCTTTATGCATAACCTTTGCTGCCCATCTATTGTACATTTTTTAGAATAAAGGCAGCACGGTGGGATCACACTTCAGGGATCTCACGGCTCTATAGCCTCTTGACCCAGCGTGGCTGTGCCAGTGCTGTCTCCCTCTACACGCGCTGAGCCAAGTGGCTATATAAGGCAAGGGGGAGATAGCTCTGGAGCAGTCGCAACCTGGGACAGGAGGCAGAGCACTGACCTAAGGGTAAATTACTAACAATATCATTTATATACACAAGGAAGAGGAAAGTTCCTATAACTGAACCCTGAATCACCCCTGTTTTTACTTTGAGAGCCCTAGATCATTGATTTTCTACTAGTACAATTTGATACCTGTCATTGAGGTAGGATGTAATTAATAATAACTAAATCTTTCATGCCATAGTTGCTAAGCTTAATTACTAGTATATTGTGTGGTATTCAATTGAAAGCTTTGGTGAGGTCTAAGAGTGCAACACTAGTAATGTGGTGAGATTGAAAGCCTTGAATTTCTTCAGTCACAACAGCTTCTAAGGCTTTAATTGTGGATTTATTTGTTCTGAACCCAAAGTGTGCAGCGTTTAATAAACTATACTTTTCAAAATAAACAGATAGCTGATCCTTTATGCATTGTTCTATTATCATAGATATGATTGGAACAGTTGAAATGGGTCGATAACTGCCAGGATCCATATCATCTCCATTCCTAAAGACAGGAATTGTAATTGTAATTTTTAGGCAGTCTGGGAATGTCCCCTCAGCCAGTATCCAATTGATAAGGCAAGTTAAAGGAACTATTATTATGCCAATAATTTGTTTTATAATAAAATTTGCCATAGTAGTCTTCACAGTTTGAAGAATTTAATTCTGAGACAATTTTGCAGATTTTCTTAGGGATTATGACTTGCAATTTAAAGATGGGGTCTGTTATTTTCAGGAGTTATACTATTCTTTAGTAGATTTTTGTATGCAGTTTCTTTGTCCCCCGTGGTATTAATGATATTCATATGTTTGGCACTGTTTATAAAGTATTAATTAAGTACATTTGATTCTACTGGTACAGAACTCTCCCTCTTTGCCCTCACAATTTTTTCATTTATGATGGATCTTATATATATTTTCAAAGTTATTAATAAAATAATAATTAGCTTGTTCTTTTGCCAGTTGAATTTCCTTACAGTAGATTTTTAATGAGGGTATAATTTTCTTTGCGTTTGTTTTCCTTGTTTTGCTTTATTGTAATAGTTCATTATTAAGTTCCTGATAGTTGCAAGACGAGGAGTGTACCATTTCCCTTTGTGCTTCACTTTGATACTGCCTGATCTGTTTGTAGTTCTAGTAACTGTATAAAAATTTCAGTTGCTTCCAAGGCATTATTAGAGTTTAGATTAATGATTTCAAAATTGATGTGAATTAGTTTCTTAGATTTAAAATGTTATTTTCTCCCACCCCCCTGAAATGTTTAAATTGCCTATTGTCATGTTGCTTTTCCAATTCAGTTTTTAATTTTAGGCAGAAACTACTACGATCAGACAATATATTCTCTGTAACACCACATGTAAGGTCACTGTTTTGAACATTAGTAATTATGTTGTCCAAACAAGAATTTTTCCTCATGGGTTGATCATTGGTTAGATAGAAATCAACCGGCCGAGTTAGCCGTGCAGTTAGAGGCGCGCGGCTGTGAGCTTGCATCCGGGAGATAGTGGGTTCTAATCCACTGTCTGCAGCCCTGAAGATGGTTTTCCGTGGTTTCCCATTTTCACACCAGGCAAATGCTGGGGCTGTACCTTAATTAAGGCCACGGCCGCTTCCTTCCAACTCCTAGGCCTTTCCTATCCCATCATCGCCATAAGACCTATCTGTGTCGGTGCAACGTAAAGCCTCTAGCAGAAAAAGAAACCATGAGACCTGAGAATATCACAAAATTGATTTTTGATGGATGATTCAACTAAGATATTTATATCACCCATGCAATAGACTTTGTAATTCTGATGCCTCGCCAAATACTCTGCAAAGTGATCCTGCGTGTTCAGAAAGGCATGACTATCAGAATCTGGTGTTCGGTACAGGGAAATTGTATCAATATTAGTAATTATAATGTTATTGTTTTACGTCGCACTAACTACTTTCTTGCGGTTTTTGTAGACGCCGAGGAATTTAGTCCCGCTGGAGTTCTTTTATGTGCCAGTAAATCTATCGACACGAGGCTGATGTATTTGAGCACTTTCAAATACCACCGGACTGAGCCATGATCGTACCGGCCAAGTTGGTGTCAGAAGGCCAGCGCATCAGCCGTCTGAGCTACTCAGCCCTGCAAAATAATTATCAATTTAGTATTTGTAAATATCACACCAGCCACTTCAAATAGCTTTTCTATACAGTACCCCTCTAAATCTAAAACAGTGTATTTCATATCAGAGTATATGTATGTGTGTATAGTAGCTGTCAGAATAGTTCTAAACCAAACCAATAACAATTACCATCCCAAAAAGTAACTGGAAGGGTAAGACACCCCTGACAATTTTACAGGAGGAAATAAAATACAGGTATATTTGAAAATAACCAATATCAGCCTCGAATCGATAGTTTCTGTGGTTGTTGAAATGTATTGCGACACTCTGGATGCGTGTAGCAGTTCACGTGTATGGGCATGATGAGAAGTGACGATGAAGAAAATGGCCAAACAGACCGAGATTAGTTTAATAAATTAGAAACAAACAATCCATAACTAAAACTTTAAAAAATTGAACATTACAATAACCCTGAAACTACAAAACAGTTCTCGCAATATCCGTCAACGTCATAATAATGAAATCTGCAAACGTTATCTTCAACAATTAACAACAACAAAATAACAAAAGTAAACCAGAAATGAAATGCCCGGGCAGCGCCGGGTAATACAGATAGTAGAAAATATACGACGATTGTAATATTATCAAGTTCTCAGAGTGAAAATGTTGTAAGTTATATGCCTACTGTCTTTTCAAGTTTTGGAGCAAACATCGCATTACAAGACCGCGTGCTGTATAGGCGATGATTTGAGACTTATGTTGGAAACCTTCCCACAAGTATTGCAAGCATCAAGCCAATGTTTCATTTGAAACAAAATTTAACCTGTCAAGTTACCGAATGGCTCAGTTATAATTTGTTCCCATACACACTACATGAGGATGACAGTTCTCTGCCACAGGCACTAAGAATCCTCCAGAATGGGTTAACTCATGAATATCAAAATGAGCTTAATGCATAAACGAATACTTGCATACCATCCCAGTATAATGATTTCAACTGGTTTTTGAGACAAAATCTCGAAGTAAAAGCACTACTACACAGAACAGAATGACACGGCCATTCGCCATAATTAAGATTGTGAAGGTTGGAGCGGTCTTTTTAAGGAATGACTCAAGATATGGGTGTCGGCATAGCACTTGCGAGTAAACGTACGACTGCACACTCCACACACATACGGTCCTTTTTGGGAGTGAGTTAAGATGTGGCGTCGCAAATCACCTCGTCGGACAAACGTCTTATTGCACTCAGCGCATTGATGTAGTCTTTCTGCTGAATGAGTCAACATGTGGACTCGAAGTCCTTCTCGCCGGGCAAACGCAGTACTGCATACACTGCATTGGTGCGGTCTCACACGGGAATGAGTTACTTGGTGGGCCCGTAGATAACATTGACGAAGAAAAGTAGCTTGACATACGTTACATTGGAATGGTCTCTCTTCAGAGTGACGTAACATGTGTGTGAGAAGGTCACCTCGACGAGCAAATGTGTTATTGCATATTTTGCAGATATGTGGTCGTTCGTTAGAGTGAATTATCATATGTTGAAGAAGGCCGCTACGACGGACAAAAGTTGAATTACATATATTACATTGATGCGGCCTATCTCCAGAATGTGTTAGCACATGCCGTCGAAGATCGCCCTGTCTCCCGTATGACGCACTGCAAATATGACAGAGGTATGCTTTTTCTCCAGTATGAGTTAACATGTGACTTTTTAGATGACTTCGTTGGATAAACCTTGCACTGCATGTACCGCAGGAGAACGGCCTTTCAGCGGAATGAACTGACATGTGTAGTTCAAGAGCCTCCGTCTGAGAAACTGTACTACCGCACACGGTACACCGGTATGCCTCTTCTCGTATGCGACTTATCATTTGGTTTTCGAGCTTACTATTACGACTGAATGTCTTACGGCTAGTGTCGAATGAATACAGCAGTCCATTTGTGAATTCTTGGACTTTGTCCACACTGAAATAGAAAAATTATTATTTTCAATTTGTGGAAAACAACGGACAGTCAATATAGGTCACTTATAACAAACAATGTAACTGTATTTATTGCTAAACACTCAAGTATTGGGTTTGTTCCCAC
This sequence comes from Anabrus simplex, assembly GCF_040414725.1. Lineage (NCBI taxonomy): Eukaryota > Metazoa > Arthropoda > Insecta > Orthoptera > Tettigoniidae > Anabrus > Anabrus simplex. Next base: position 432,369,966 of record NC_090269.1, on the reverse strand, counting down.
TTCAAAGATAATTTCCCTACAAGATAGTAGCTTATTAATGATGAGCTCTGATTTCTTCCAGGCATTTTCATGTTAATTAGGCAGAGTCCGGTGAAAACTTTACGTATTGAAGGAAAATATATTATTAAATGTTTTTAACTCAGAGCATTTACGTGCATTATATTCCGTAAGGATAAAGTGAGGAAAGGACCCCTGTTAAATCCACAAAATTGTATAAGGATAATTGTATCATGAAGGACTCTAAAATAGAAATGTATATTAATTGAAATTTTAAAATTACATTTGTTTGTAACAAACTGGATATCCACTAGTAAAAGTCATAATGCAGTATTTGTAGGTGGCAATGAAGTAAGTGTATGGTAAGAGTAGACAATAAGGGGGTAACCACACTGTGGAGATTATGGGTTATCAGGGAGTGAACATTCATGGTAATTGTTGGCTAAAAATAAGAATATCACACTATCATTTGACTACCATAAAAAGGCATATTTTTGAGCTCAGTGATAATCTGATAGGTTCTACAAAAGTCATACTCCATACATCCACTGGATATAATCTAACAAAAGTAAATATACACGTTGTCACTCCCAGAATAAATAGTAGTCAGGAGAGTGCATATATGAGACAAGGTAATGGTGTGCAAAAATTACACACATCAAGATCAATAAAATATTAATGTTTGGTCCATATGAAAGCTTATGAACACCAATGCACACAAAAAGAGGAGGCACAACCCTATAATTATGAGAAGTTCCTGAAAGGCAAGATATCTGGAATGAAGGTAAATTATGGGGGATAGTGAAATTCAAATTCCTACGAAAATTACCTTCAGTCATTATTTCAGTCATTCTAAATAATAAATAGGAACATGATATCCCAGAGAAACAATATAGATAAATAGCAATATGGATAAAACATATAATAAGAGTAGAACCAGTAGGCAGGAATTAGAAGACCAACAAGATTCAATAATAAAAAGAGCTAATTAACAAACGAATTATAAAGCTAGAGACAAGAGACAGGATTTTCACAACCAGCAAGGTTCAATATTATATAAAGTTCTACTTAACAAATAAATTCAAAATATGTATTTTGATTAGAAACAAGCAAGATATAAATGCAAAACATTGATGAGTTAACCCGTATTAAAGAGTTGCCGTGTTAACGGGGCTAGAATTAAAAGATGAGCTGGTTGATCTCACAATGGACCAAAGAGCAGTTATGAGACTTGACTTTTAATGTAGAAGCACCAGTAATAGTAAACAAGGGAATCAGTAAGACAAAAGTCAGGATATGACTTGTTTAATATGTTTGAAAGCAAAAACCAAGGATAACAAGAAGAAAGTATACTACAAGAAATGAATGGTAACAAAATTCTGAACCAGAACCAACTGATGTGAAAGATTACTCAGTTATTCTGTACCAAAATATACTTCTAAAATAGTAACATACCTGCGACAAGGTCAACTAAAATCACCAAGTATGACCCTCGTAAGTAATTTAAATTTTACAAATTGGTAGATACTATTCTTGGTAAAAGAGCAAATGATTACCCATAATCAACCCAAAAGGGAGAACGACCCAAGAAGGAAAATAGCCCCATTTCAATTGAGGTCCAGAGATATGGCTAATAGCTAATGATTGTTTATGTATGGCACTGATCAGAGTGTAATGCAAGTCTTCAACGACTACATCTGTTCAAATTTCAGCCTAATTTAGGTAGGAAACTTTAAATAAATACAACCTTTGACAATAAAGTTTGGTGAATGGTCCTGTACTATCAACAAAGATGAACAATGCACGCCAGTGACCTTACTGTCCTTCAAAATAGTCCCCTCCCATGACTATGCACTGCTGATATCGGCGATACATGTCCTGGAAACTTCGCAAGGTTTCATTGGGATGGTGTTCAAACGCATCGTCACATTTCGTTGGATGTCAGGAATATCGTCAAATCTCTTTCCTTTCAAAGAGAGTTTGATGCGTGACTTTGCGGCTCTTACCTTTCACCGATGAGCGGATCCCGGAGGACGCAATTCCATGCTTTCACATTTTGTTTCAGGATCGTATGTGAGACACCAGCTTTCATCCTCAGAGACGATACAGATAAAGAAATTTGGTGTCGCATCTGCCGTTTCGACAAAATCCTCTGAAGCCTCTAAGCGTGTTTGCTTCTGATCGTCAGTCAAGTGATATGGCATAAAACGAGAACATGTTATGCTCTTCCCTAACTTCTGGGTAACGATTTGTCGCACGGATTCACGGTTAATCTGCAGTTCATCCGCTATCATGCACACAGCTATTCGCCGATCGTTCGTGTTTAATGCTTCCACCTTCTCAATGTTTTCATCACTGACGGCGGTTGCTGGTCTTCCGCTACGGGGGTTGTCAAACACTTTCCATGCCTCCTCGAAAACGGGAAAACCACTCGTACACCCTGCAGGGACAGAGCTTGATCTTCATAAACACGTACCCACATCGCATGCGTTTCTTTTGGTGCCTTGCCAAGCTTGGAACAAACTGTACATTGATCTTTTGGTCGATCATGTTTCTGTTCGCAGTTCAGAACCAACGCACTAAACACGCACTGTGTCGAAGAGGTCTTACACGGCACACATACGATGCTCAACTGAACAACGTTGGGAGTAGGTGGTCAAAACCTGCTGCTACGCAGGTGCAGCGTTGTGTCGCCAGTGTTGCCGCATCGACAATTCTGACTTCATTCAGCGAACTTTGTTGTCACAGGTTGTATGTCCCCAGGGTGTAAAGACAGACAGTATTGACACTGATAATATGTGAGATGAATTATGAAATATAAGAGAATATTTAAAGAGTCATAATTCAGGTCAGCGCTACATATCAACTGTCAACATCTGAAGGATATATGGACAACATGAAGCCATCACTCAATATCAGAACGGAATTATATGATGTAAATATTTTTCTAAAGTTAGAAAACATCTGGTAGGGATTAGTACATTTGGAGTAATTCAAGAGGATTTTGACAATGACGACTGAATTCACTACATCAAGATAACACTATAAATATCTTATCACACTGATGTATAATGAATACATATCTACTATTTTATTGCCACTGTATCCTGAGATGAGTCAAGAGTAACACCTACTAACTCACTAGTGGCGTTTCTTTCGTGGACACAAGTAAATGATAGCAATCCCATTGCTAGGTTGGTGACGAGGCTTGGAGAAAAAGCAGTATCCAGTAATTTAACTGCAACAAATTGCGCTTATGCAATAATATAGACTAATAGAATACCTGTGTGTGGTACAGCAATTTGATACAAGCTTATAGGTTTTTATGAGGTAATAGGGGAGTATTCCCTCGAAGACATTACTATGTAGTGTATGTGGAACGGGGCATGTTTGTGATTTAATCTCTTCAGTTACGGAGTGTTAGCAAGGGAAGAGAAATAGTGTCTTGAATATGAATTCTATAAGTTACAACATGAGAAAGTATGGAACATTCACCAATATCAAGCAGCACAGAACGCCTGATCCAGGAGGATGAAACCAGAACGCAGTGCAGAACAACACCTGATCCATACTGGATTTACTGTGGAGTTAAGGGATCTATTTAATTAGTCAGCAAAATTGCGAGGTATTCTTATATTGCAATTTCATACAGGCAGGCACAGTCAACAATAATTTCTTGGTGCACGCATTGCTAAGGATAAGATTTCATCTTCAGATTCCCTACAATTTATGACACAATTATGGTACGATACAGTTATTGAGTTGGTTATTTTCTTATGATTTGCGTATGGTCAGATATAGCATAGGATTGTCGTAAATGAAATGATAGTGAAATGATTGGAGAGCTGGAAATAATAAAATAAGATACGGATATTGGATAGCATCTACGTGCATAATCAGTGTATGCATTTATAAAGGAATAACATTTGAATCTTCGACATGTGTAGTGTGCATGGTGATGGATGTGTGTGAGTGAGTAAGGTTCTACAGTATCAAGTGATAAGAATGTGCCATACGGCAGTGAGAGTATAAAAAATTGTTCAAGTGTTACACTTGTATTTACGAATCAATATACAAGCAATATTTGTCTGCATTTACCTGTTATTTCTTACAAATTCATATTTTAACCTTTACACTGCTACGCCAGAAATATCTTGGGTGTGGTAATGCATCCCGCCCATGCTGGGCCCGAAATATCTCATCGGTAACTTTAGCTAAATTTCTGAAAAGGGAATATATACCTTTGGAGTTTCCTTTTTTTTTCAAACTTGAGAGGCAACAGGCTACAACTTTTAGCAGCATAATGGGCCATCAGTCAAAACGGAGACTGCATTTTAACACTATCTGCGTTCATCTGAAATAATGCACTCAGCTCAGCGCGCAACCTAGCCTGGCAGTCCCGCAAAGCACCTGTATTCAGGGTTTGTAAAAATGGCTTCAAGTAGTGGACGACGCGTTCTTTCAGAGTTCGAACTTACAGAAGCTGTGAATCGGGAGATGAGTACTCAGATATCAGTGATTTGGGTAGTGATTTCAGTCCTAGTGACAGTGATAGTGCTGAGCCTCAAGTACCAGCTCCACAAACCAGGAAAGGAATTCGTTCTGAACCTGATTTATTTCAATGGCGCATGGATAACATGTTTTGTCCTGTAATACACAGTTTTGATGACACTTCGTCTGGTATATAATTTGCTGTGATTCATGATGAACCTGCGGTTTTAGACGTATTTCAGTGCTTCCTTTCATGAGAAATCATGGAGCATATACCACTTGAAATAAACAATTACTTTGTATTTGTTACACAAACATTGCCTCCATCTCCAAGTAGTTCAAGGCTACAGAAATGGAGGGAAACCACACCTGAAGAACTGTACGTCTTTTTCACCATGACAATGCTTATGGCAAGAATGAAGAAACTTACTATTCTTGAATACTGGTTAACTGATCCTCTAATATTGACTCCGCAGTACTTGGATTTCATGTCTAGAGACAGGTATCTCTTATTATGGCGGTTGTTACATTTCAAGACAATAACTGTCAGCCTGAAGGTGACCGGCTGTATAAAATAAAACCTGTAATTGACCATCTCAGAAGCAAATTCAGAGAAACGTTCACCCAATTTGAAAACATTTGCATTGATGAAAATTTGACGCTTTTCAAAGGCAGTCTTTCATTCATACAGTTTATCCCATCTAAGAGACACAGATTTGGAATAAAGGCATTTGTTATCTGCGAATGTAAGACCGGATATGTGATGGATTTTATTGTTTACACAGGGTCAACTAAAGAAATAATTCCTGAACATGAATTTGGGGTATCAGGTGCAGTTGTCTTGACGATAATTGAAAGGAACTTGCAGAAAAGACATACATTGTGGACAGATAACTGGTATTCAAGTCCACAACCGTACGATCACCTACACACACACAAAACCAACGCATGTGGTACCGTCAGGAAAAACAGTATGGGTATGCCAAAATTTACTACAAAATTGAAGAAAGGGCAAACTGAATCAAAAGCGACAGACATCATGATTGCCATCAGGTGGTTCGATCGTAGGGAAGTTTGTATGCTGAGCACGTGGCATACAGACAACATGATACCTACAGGGAAGATGGACAGTCAGACAAGACTGTCTGTAGAGAAACCCCATTGCGTTATTGACTATAATAAGTACATGGGTCCTGTTGACCGGTCAGACATGATATTCATTTCTATAGAGTGAGTGCGGAAATCAATGAAATGATACCGAAAGTTCTTTTTGCACCAGCTGGACATCACTGTTCTAAATTCTCATGCCCTCTTCAATGTCAAAACTGGACAGAACATATCTCTAGCAGATTTCTCGCTACAGCTTATAAGGGAACTCATCCAGAAGTACCACGTATCTAGACAAACCAGCGTGACTAGCCACTCAGACTGACGAAGAGACATTTCCCATCCCCTGTACAACCTATTCCAAAGAAGAAATCTCCTACAAGATGCTCCCGTGTCTGCTCCAACACAACAACTGGCGAAAAGAAGAGGCGAGAAACCCAGTACATGTGCGTCAAATGTGACGTGGCTCTCTGTGTTCACCCCTGCTTCAAAATATACCACACATTAGTGAAGTTTTGAAGATGGGTACATTGGAGTGTCTGTTGTAAATTAAGAAACAATTTGGTGTAAATTAGGTGAGTTGATATTTTAGAACTTGATGTTTTCAGTACATTTCTTATTTTGGCCAACCCCAAATTAAATTTCATTTTTATTACATTACAGTAAAAGTGAAATGTTCTTGGATTGCTTCTTATTAGGAAATAATTAGTCATAACCGATCTATTCAAGGCGATGACCAGTGAGTACTTTGACTACTATGGACAACCCTGATTTCAAAATAGTTAAAATGTCTCACATTCGTAATTGTTGAAAGAGCGTTGTGCAATTTGGTGAGATTTTTTTTCTGTTGTTAATTTTTGTGAAAAAATAAATCTGAAAGCTGTTCTGGAATTATTTGCCACTTCATGTGAAATATCTTGCACAATTTTCATATTTTTTATGTATTTTGAGGCATTATATTTTTTAAAAATAATTAAACACGGAGAGTTTGGATACTCACTCACAATATTAGCAGCGAAAAGTTTAAGGAAATGGATCGCCAAAAGAACGGATTTGAAGTCCGGGCACTACCAGTGCTACCATTGTAAACCGCCTTGAGAAGTGCTCGCTGGACGACATCAATAACTCGAACAGCTCCGTTGAAAAATTTGTGCAGGCCATATCAACCTGTATAACAGGAGTGGAGAGCTAGAAAAAAGTTTAAAATTTAATAAAATAGCTTAGTCAGTTAACTGAAAAACTTCACAGGGAGGCAAAAATTCGTAAAATGAAAGAAGATATGGACACCAAGTGCGATTCAACTGGAGCAATAATAATAATAAAATTATTTGCTGTACGTCCCACGAACTACTTTTACGGTTTTCAAAGACGCCGAGTTGCCGGAATTTAGTTCCGTAGTTCTTTCGCGTGCCAGTAAATCTACCGACACGAGACTGCCGTATTTGAGCACCTTCAAGTACCACAGGACGAAGCCAGGATCGAACCTGCTAAGGTGGGTTCAGAAGGCCAGAGCCTCAACCACCTGAGCCAAACTGGAGCAAAATAGCAGTAGAAATAATGTGAGAATTTCCAGCAGACCTGAAAGTGCAAAGAAAAACTGCAATGAACTAGTGCTCAATGTGTGCAGAGCAGCAGACGGAAATGTTAGACTTAATGGCATCGACAGGTGTCAAAGAGTACATCCTCGATCTCCAGAGGAAACACCACCTCTCCCAGAGAAATTTCAGTCTTATAGCTCACGGCAGGATGTCTTCACGAGGAAAAGAAAAATGATGAAACATCCACAACAATCCGTGAAGATCTTACAGCTATTAGAATGTCCATGTTGAGGAGAGCATTCCAGCGATTTGGAATTACAAACACTTGGACTGATTCAAGAGACACAGTAATTAGGAAGCATGACGGGGATAAAATAAGGAGTGTCATAGTTAAAGGAACTTCCTAATGCACTGCGACGTTGCAGGCCATCTAGCAACAATAATGTAAGAACTCGGCAAGTTTGAGTTCTCTAGCCCCTCTCACGCCAACTCCAAGCACGTAACGTACAAGAGGAGCCCTTGTTAAACCGAGCAACCCAGTGGAAGGTTGGGTATCCAACCCCAGCGGGAAACTGGGTCAGTGAGTATATCAGTGCACGAGGATCACCACTCTACCATTCATTAAGTTGTGCTGATTACTATGGCATATACGGCATGCTGTATTGCTTGTAGCTATAGGAGTGCAATCAGAGATAGTCGACATCTAGAAAGACGCTCCTAGGGGATACCATCTTATTCTCCAAACGTGGATAAGGTACAACTCCAACTACACCAGATTATGTCCATGAGGTCTAAAAACCTCAGCAGTGTTTGGATCTCGTATACTCTATGCCACTGGGTCAGCGTCCTGAAACTATCCAGGGTCGGGTGACTGTTGTTGTGCACCAGCATTCCCACATAAAAAGATTTCACACAGAGGCGTTGTTTGGAAAGCAACACCGTATGTTCAATATCAATGTCCTGCGGCAATCGGCAAGTTGTGATGGGGGCAGGATAGTGTAATCTGAAAGCTCGTAGTGATGAGTCGGCACATAGGCGACGAGTGTGTGATCGTAGTTTTGCTCAAGGACAGACTGTAGATCAACTCGTGTGCTACACCCATGACTGAGCAGTTCTATTTAGGATCCCCTCTGCTCATACTGAATGGTGAGGGGCTATAAAAGGTGTCCTAAACGTAGGCAGTCTAACTTCTCACCTGACTGGATAACCCCATTCAGTGGGTACATCAATTTGCAGTAGAAACAAAAGAAGGATTTGCAACATGAATATAGCTACCTGGAATATTCATACTCTGATGGACACTGATGAAGATAAACGACCAGAGTGACGTACAGCAATAGGAGTCGTGAGATGAAGAAACATAACATAGATATCGCTGCTCTTAGTGAAACTAGGCGTGCTGGAGAAGGTCAACTCAGGAGCACGGCGGTGGCCATACATTTTGCTGGAAAGATAAAGGTCAAGGCGAACTAAGAATTCATGGAGTAGGTTTTCAACAAAGAATGAGCTTATTCACAATCTTGATGAGTTCCCATTTGGAATTAATGAAAGACTAGTGACACTCCATCTGAATCTCAAGAACAACCAAAGGGCTACGATAATCAGTGCATATGTCCGAAGTCTGAAGATGATCAAAAGGAAGCATTCTATAACCAACTTGATGAACTGTCGAATTTCAGATAAACTTATTCTACTAGGTGACTTTAATGCTCGGGTTGGCAGAGAATCATCACTGTGGCCTGGAACTGTTGGTAAAGAGGGTATAGGCAAAGTCAACGCCAATGAAACCCTCCTACACAGAAAATCTTTTGAGTGCAAATTACAAGGAAATTCTAAGTTCCCATGGAGTGAATCAGATATTTTTCCACCAATAGAGCATGTCAAAAATCAGATGTAAGCCTTTTTTTTTTCAGGTGTATTGCTCTATCAACCAGCGTTTCATCTTAGGTCTGACACTATACTCATCAGAGTGGGATGTGTCAGACCCTACCCACTGATGCTGGGGTGTATGCAGGTGAACATCATCATCATCATGAAGTTATTTCATTCCGCCCAAATAAGGGGACGGCGGGCCACCTGCAGAACAAAGCAACTCTTCGGCCAAGGGATTTTGAAGGTTGTTGTAGAAGCAAAAATATATAGAGGTATGTATTGTACATACGTAAAGAGGATAGTTGTAGAATCTGGCGCAGAGGCAGCCGCAACCACACGAGGAGACCGACAGAGGATGCCCGCACCACACCCACCAAAGCAAACACCTGCTAATCTCCCTTTGCTGAGAATTATGAGAAACTGATTTGTATATCTCGGGCGCGCAACACAGAAAAGGATCTTCATTTCATAGAGTTACAGGTTGCAGTTCAGTTGGAAGGTTTAGTAAAGAGCATGAGGGTAATGTTGTAACATGAGGTAGTACAGGGTGGTTGTAAAGTTGGTAATGGAGGTAGCGAGAAGGCGAAGGTCTAGTATCAGGAGGGGCGGCAGAAAAGGTGGAGTTTGGGGAGCAGGTAGGTAAACCGCTTGCGGGGGTGGGGTGGGTGGCAGGTCTGGTCGGGGGCGACGGGAAGAATTGGTGCGAGAACTGAGGGGAGGGGACACACAGTACGGGGTGGGGAGCGAGAATGTTCCACGCAGTAGCTTATGGGTCAGTTGCCTGAGGCAAGGGTCAAATCCTCACGGTACTTTACTAATACGGGTGTTGATTATTGTGGTCCATTTTATATTAAACAAGGAGGACGAGGAAGTAAATTGAAGAACAAGAGTTACATAGTTTTAATCATGTGCTTGAGTGTGAAGGCCTTACACCTTTGAATTAGTGATCGATTTGTCAACTGAAACATTTATTGGAGCCTGAAGACACTGTGTTGCAAGAAGAAAACTATGTTCTAACATTTATAGTGATAATGGGACCAAGTTTGTTGAAGCACATAATGAAGTAACAGAGATATTAGGTTCATCAGAGTTCAAACTGAAATGAGCAGTTATGCTGCAGAGCAACATATAAATTTTCACTTTATTCCTCTGAATTCCCCTCATATGGGAGGCAGGTGTTAAGTTGGTCAAGTTTCACTTGCAACACACAATTAGCAATGCCAATTTGACCTTTGAAGAAATCATCACTGCAGTGTGTAAAACCGAAGCTATTCTAAATTCTATAGCACTTGTTTTCTTGTGCACCGATCCTGATAATATAGACATCCTGACACCTGGTTATTTTCTTATTGGATCATCTATGCTGTCTGTCCCAGACCATAACAAATTGATTCCAAACACAACTGCCCATCTCGCTGGCAGTATGTTCACCAGATGGTACAACACTTGCGGAGCTCCTGAGCATCGGACTCTCTCTGTCAACTGCAGCAGAAAAATAAATGGTCACAAATGGAACCAAATTTCATGGTGGGAACTGCAGTCATCATGAAAAAGATAATGCTCTGCCACTTGTGTGAAAGGGCTTGGTCACCGAGGTTCATCCAGGAAAAAATGGGCTTGTTTGAGTGGTTACTCTGAAGACTGCTAATAAACTATGCTTGTTGCCTGTTGCCAATGAGTGATGACATTTGATTAATTTTATGTCTTTCTTCATTTATCTGTTTTTTGTTTAGTGTCTCAGTTCAGGTGCACTGAAGTCATAACCAATAGAGCACTTTTTGGTGCATTAACATGCCTCAGTGATGGTGTTTAAACATTGAGTGTAATTTAATGTAATTAACTAATATTAACCTGTGCATTATTCTTCAGTTAAAATGCAAAACTCTTTTACAGATTAATTTGTTATTAAGGGCAAATTCGGGTGTGTTAGTCTTTCTGGTATCAATATACATACATTTCTCCAGCTTTTATATTGAATGCAATCAGCCATCTTCTGTATCAATTCCTTGCTACATGAAGCGAGCTCTCCCCGACATTCAAAGGTGCTGTTGACCAATGCAAGCAAATATTAGGAGAACATGTTTTTGCAATAAGTACACTGACAGCAGTTGTTAAGTCCTTAGAAATAAAGGCTGAAGTACACGATTGTTTCATTGTAATATTAGGTCCTAGACATAATAAGAGATGTATTCCTAAACCGCATTTAAAACAATTTAAGAAATTAAGAGATGTTTAGGTAATCCACGTGTGCAACTAGAAGAAGCTACAGAATTGGTTATGAATGGAGGATTATGAAGTGCTTAACTAATTCACAGAGGCAGAGAATGAAAGCTATAAGGCATAACAGTGTACGTATGAGATAATGATCCACCATTTAGCAACCACATTAACCTTATTATTCAGCTGGGTTCTGCAAATAGCATAGGTCTGTTAATCCAATGATAAAGCAAAGGAACGAATTTGTTAGGCTGTACCCAAGCATGCATTAATTATTTAACTAAATTTACTTATTTATTTTCCAAGAACAATCTAGGCCAAAGCTAGTTATGATGCAGTGCATGACTCTTGCTTAGATAGCAGGGGCAGTTTAACACAAGAAGAATCTACAGCACAAATTTTACCAAGTTGAAACTACAGCATAATATTGCTGTTTATTGCTGTCACTATGTAAATAATGTGCGATGGTGCAATTTATGTTAATACGGGCAAAGACTTTTGGAAAAGGTATGCTTTCTGCTGAAACCTCTATTTAAGGTTTAAAAAATCAGGTTCCTGCAAAAACACTATATAAGGGTTCTACTGTAATAGTGCTCAATTTAAAGTCTTGGAAAATACAGTATGGCAGTAGTCCATTTTATTGAATCTGGAGCAAGGTTGTGGTAGAGAAGTGAATGATCGAGCATACGTTGCTTATGTGTGCAACCAACAGCTTAGTAGAATTTAATAATCATTCAATAGGAGGTTCAATAAGCAATTATAAATAAAGAAGCTATTAATCCCTGATTTTGTGGAGGTAATTTCAGCATAGATTTGAAGTCATATTTCTTCTATTAATTCCCAATGTGATGATATTTGATTGATATATGACAGTATAAGAAAGTGATTTTCTACCCATTCAATTGCCTACCAGAATAGTTGATAACATTGAATTAGGATGGACATTAATGAAGGTCATCTATAACATTTAGACTAGGAAAATGAAACTCACTATGATAAAAATTAAGCAAGTAGATTTTTAATATAAAATGACATTCTAAATGAACGTGTATTGTGTGTGTGTGTGTGTGTGTGTGTGTGTGTGTGTGTGTGTAGTAGTAGTAGTAGTAGATTGAATTTACAGCTGTGGAACATAATCATGTATTATTTATTGCCATGTGTTATCCATTATGGTACATCTGGACTTCACATGGTCTGTGGTGGTGGAAGCATTAGATTCTGTTAAACTTAGGACATTTTCTGAAAGTGACTAGGTAATAATGTCTTCTATTCACCAACATAAATTTAAATATTAGTAATTAAATAATTCTGAAGTGATAATTCATTAAATGGAGATCAAATCATATTACCATATAATTAAAGAGAGGTTAAGCAATATAACAAAATAGATTGATACAACATCAAATTATCAGAGTCCAATGGAAAGAGTGAAATGTAAAGCCGAATCTAGAGTCAAATAAGTAATCAATTCAAAATGAAGCAGATAATGACATAATTAAATCATGCTAGGGGTATATAAGTTTCTGAAAGGGTTAAACATTATTAATAATAATATTGTTATTGCAGATTAAACTAATAATTACTCCATTAGAAGAAAAATCAGTGATAGGGTTATTAAACTGACATTAATAAGAAAATAATCCTGAATTAATGAATTTACAAGAACTGAGGTTTTCTTAATTAATTCAGGAGGATTAAAATGAAGTTCAACCTTAATAATTAAAAAGAACTGATAATAATTAAAGATAATTAATTCACTAATTAATTGAAGGGCTCCCCTGAAAAACACTGAATAATCCATTTCAGTAATTTTACAGGAGGCAAAAAAAAATAAATAATTCACCCAAAGTCACATGTTTGGATGATTTTTTAAAATAATTTACAATTAATGGTGAACAAAAACATTAGCAGTGTGCCACTCAATTAGTTTTCAAGTATTATGCAGCTACAGTGTGTGTCCGAAAAGGATAAAACTTTGGATATCTATAAATCAGAACTTTACTCACTTATTCACAGGGCAAATTGAAGTAGAAGACTCTGAACAAAGGTTCAAGGAATTCACACATGCTTAATAAGTACTTTTTTTCTTCTCTTTCCTAATCAATAAAGGCTACTGGTACACCGGCGTTAGGCTTGAAAATGGGACTGCAATAAATATTTGTTCACCTGGCTCTTCCTACGGTTCCGCTTAGTGAGACTGTAACAGTTCCACTGGTGAAGGATCGTATGACCAGCTCAAACTTGAAGCACGGTAGAACTTTCTGCACAAATCCGCATCCACATTGCGATCTTTCCTCAGGTTGCACACAAGTTGAGTCCCATCAAGAAAGTCACCTTGAGCCATCATTTTTACATCAAACAGTTTATTTTCGCATGCATTTTTTATTACTGCTTAACAATGGAATCGTACATGAACTGTGGATACTCTCTTCTTCTTTTCAACAAAGGCTAATGCCCTGTCACACGGCAAGAAGCTTTGCCCGCTACAAAGAAACTTTCGGCTCACCTGAGCGAATTACTTGATGCAACCAACCACTGCATCAAACTAATCATTGTCCAGTTGTTATTCTGAGCTACACAGTGATCAGATCACAGAATGAGCGTGCGCTGCTGATATTGCTAAAGAGGTTCGTAGTGCGTATGAACGTACACATCATGCAAACTCAGTTGCCTCTCTTTGAGCTATGGGTTCATGCCACACATGCATCTTTGTTGGTCGCACTTGATTAAAAATAACACTTAATGTAACGCCTTGTGTAATATAAATGCCTACATGCTGGCCTATTTTCCACATTTTGGCTGATGATGACGCAAAACAGCGTTGAAACTAGTTCCAAGTGCAAATACATGTTATAAAAAAACTATAACATTTTTGTATTGAAAAGGTTAGACAAAAAATATTAGGAAATGGAAATACTAAGTTCCCATGGGGGGAACTAGATTCTTTTCCACCAATAGAGCATATCAAAAATCAGATCAGATTAGACCGGGCGAGTTGGCCGTGTGGTTAGGGGCGTGCGGCTGTGAACTTGCATCCGGAAGATAGTGGGTTCTAATCCCACTGTCTGCAGCCCAGAAGATGGATTTCTGTGGTTTTCCATTAATTAAGGCCATGGCCGTTTCCTTCCAACTCCTAGGCCTTTCCTATCCCATTGTCACCATAAGATGTATCTGTGTCCGTGCGAAGTAAAGCCACTAACAAATATATATATATTAAAATAAGTCACAGTTGGACAAAACAATATTTGTTGAAGATCAACACATAATCAAATCACATTGCCTCTTTCACTAGCAGCAGCAATATCCTCCTTCATTGTTATATAAACCTTTTCTGGTTTCAGATGGTGACGTTTTTTCAAGAGTTATTTTGTTCCTTCCTACCTCTCATTCTGTTGCAACTAACTTCACAAACAGTTTATCACATGTAGCACAGCTGTCCGATCTTGGGAGCCCAAAGTGCATATTGTTAAATTCTGAATTGAAAATATCACTGTCGTTATGCAACAAGACCTTAGAATTTGGGTGGAATTTCTAGAATAGTCTGCACATTGTAGCAACATTCAGGTCTGAACTAAGGCATCTTTTAGTGTTGTCTTTCCTGCTATAGTGACTTTCTTGGAAGTGTAAACTGTGATAATGCACAGATTGTTTGTCTTCATCCGGAACATGGTTCGATCTGTTTTTATGACAAGCCCGGTCCTCCCTGAAGTCTGTTTCCCCATTTTTAATTTTGTGCTGTAAGATCTGCATTCTTTTTTGTGTAGTCTGAAATGTATCACAAAATTTCTTTGGCAGGCCTGAAGATGCTTCCCCTTCACTGAAATATAGTACCTGAATGAACACAATTTATGTGGAACAGCCCCTTCAACTCAACAATTTATTTTTAGGTTCAGTTATGTCCATACTTCAGGCTAGAAATTTAGACTGTCTATTGTAATTTAAAGCATAAAAATCAATGAATGCATCTTTATGTCCACGTAAGTTTTTTTACAATTGCTGTGAAGACACGTATAAACACAGTCCTAAACAGAAAGAGAAACACACAGTCACTTACTCTGTACACATCCAGTACCTCAGATACCCGACTCTCACATTACTGGCTCAGTCACATATATTATACTTTTATAACCTAAAAGTTTGGTTCACACAATACACATGAAATGCTACACTGAAAGCAACACACCTAAATAACCTACAATATATGTGATATCCAATGTTATTCTAAACATCTTACTTGGAGACATTTTCCAGGTTTTACCACACATTTCCTTGTTGTGTACTATTTACCACTATTCCTTTGAAATTTTCTCACATTATCCTTTCACTTGGTAATATTAAGCCCATTTTCTGCTCTTCATAACTCGTACTAACGGAGAAACAGATGGTAAACAGAATTCTTCCTCTGCTATGTTGAATGGATGTAAGATGTTTTCCCATGGAGCTTGTATTTCTATGTTGGTTACCATGCATTCTAACTGCAGTAGCAACTCACTTACTCCTTTATCTTATGAGGCTCTGGATATCCAACGTTATTCAACCTAAACCTCACTTTCGTTAAAATTAGTTTATCCAACGTTTTTCAGGGGTCCAGTTCAATTAATTAAAATTAATTATTGTCAGATTACCAGAAGCTTCATGAATGTAAATAGACTGATTAGTGTAAATAATGTACTAAAAATCCACAGCCTGTTCCCAGTCATTCGACCAGGTCAGGAATGGAATGAATGAAGCCCCCATCTGGCAGCGAGGATAGGAAATGTGCCGGCTGCGGAAGTCTGTTGCACTCCTCTGGGGCAATGATTAATGAATGATTAATGAAATGAAATTATATAGGAGAGTGTTGCTGGAATGAAAGATGACAGGAAAAACCAAAGTACCCGGAGAAAAACCTGTCCTGCCTCCGCTTTGTCCAGCACAAATCTCACATGGAGTGACTGGGATTTGAGTCACGGTATCCAACGGTGAGAGGCTGCCGCACTGCTGCCTGAGCCCCAGAGGCTTCACTGTAAATAATGTACTAATTATGTAAAATAACATCAGGAGATAGGATAATGACTTCAATTCATGAAGATACTGTCAGAATAGATTATGAGTTATATAACGAACTATGAACCACATGGTCAACTAAGAATTATCGTGGAGAAAAAATTTAATAATTTTGGAGATATTAAACATTTTCAGACCATTGTGAAGAATTTTTAAAAATATTTAGGAAGATCGTAAAATACATTTTAGTCCAGTAGGTTTTTAAATCAAGTGACTTATTTAGTTGATTCTTGTGTCAAATTCGGGCAGATTCTATAACTGATTGCAAAATATTTCCACTGCTTAAATTAATGGAAGTTATTCCTCATTGAATTTCAGTTAATTTTCATGTCTTTGAAGAGGAAAACCTGTGAAGAACAAATGTAATATTTATTTCAACGACTGAATTATTATTGTAAAAAAAATTCACGAAGTGAGATTTTCAAACTTTTTGGTGAAAAAAGCATAACAGTTCTCAAGAAGAAAGATGTTTGTGTCATTTTTTCAAAAAAGTGAACAATTATTTTGTAATTGATTATTTAGCCACTAGCCTATCCAACCACATTTTAATTAGATGCCTCAATATAGTAGTCAGCCACACGAATGTTCCACACTGCGATACATAATGTTCACTGACTGCACGACCCTGAAAAGGGAGCACTACTGTGCGTAGGCCTCTTTATTCAATGCCATCTGGTTGCCTACTTTCGGTTTTACTCCAGGCCTACTGAATGCCAGAGTTACTCGATCCTATTTTGGGTGCCTATGGCTGACTTTCAATACATTGAAGACTGAGCAGGTGAAGTAAGATCTTGCAATGTGGACTGAGCATTTTAGTGTGTTTTCAGATTTTTATACAAAATAACTGATAACCTTACTTACAGTCGCAGACCTATTTTGGATTCAGCAGCATTTAAGGTACGCATGCATACCTTGTTTTTCAAAAGAAATTGGAGCAAAACCACTACATTTTACAAATAAATTTAAAAACATTTCATTTTTTTAAATTTTCACGATGCATATTAAGAACATGGAAAGGTACATATTCACACTTACCTTGATACATTTATGAAACACAACATATGTACTGATCATTGAGAAATAAAAAAAAAAATTGCATTAATTGTAGAAATATGCTCTAGTCATCAGCCGTGCGAGACCATGCGGCTATGAAGCTTCTTGGGTAGTAGCAACTTATTATAACAATAGAATTAGGTTCCAATGATGGTCTGCTACCTGGTATTTTTTAATGAACTACAAGCACTGCCGAATTAGTTCCAGCACTCTGCTAACGGTTGTAGTACGTCTAAGCAGAAATATAAGAACCAGAACTCAGTGCCATATGGTGTACATCGCTCATTCTTCAGGGAACATTACCATCGACATACAGCGCACGGCGCTCGTTTTCAAAGTGTTAATAAATTTTATTGTGGAAGCACAAATTGTGCCACCAGTTATCTTGTACATGCCACATTCTATGACAAGAAATATTGATGGCATCATCTTACCCACTGCCCATAAATCCTACTACCTCTGCTGGTTTTGAAACCCTGATCTTAGGATCCAGAGGCTGACACTCTACCCCTGCTCCAGAGAGAGCTAGAGTTAGGGGTGTACAAACTAAATTGTACTTACTTGTTTTCTTCCTTGATACATGCGACCAATTGATCGGTTGTATGTTCATCTACAATTACTTCCTTCTTAATGTCTGTGGCAGGCTGCAAATAACGGAAGTGAATTAAGAAAAGTAGAGCAAAGAGGTAACAACAATAAAATATATAAATAAACAAGAAACAGCTGACAACATGAATTACTACATAATTTTTTTATTTCATATAACCTACAGAGATATTTCTCCAATTACAGGTGTCTTAGTCACTACACATTAATTATTAAAAATGACCAATGTCAGCAAAAACTTAATATTTAAAAATAAAAATACACTACATTTTTAAGACGTAAAGCAGCAATTGGAAATTACAGTACATTAATAGTTTTTTTCAAGTTTGAAGTGGACTTATGACCTAAAATCCTTAATATATAAATATATTTAAAAATAAAAGTACAAATACAGAAACATCACAAAGAAACTAATGATTAGAATCTAAAAAAAAGCTATAACTCTGGTCTTAAACTGACACCAGATAAAGAAACTGACATATAAAAAGGAAATCATTGAAAGTAAGGCATGAAATACATATGTTTGAGAAAAGATGATTTGTAGCAATCAGTATGAACAGCACATTAACTCTTATGTCCAATTAAATGCTAGGGTGTTGAACGAGAATTGTTGTGTAAAGTAACTGTTATCTACCACCTTACTGATAACTTTATATTTTTGATCATTTATTAAACGTCTATTTAATAATGAAGCTAAGTTCAATTCTTTCCGGAGATCCTTATGGTGTTTTATGCCTCTAGGGGCAAACCTGTTATATGTTTTAAAGTAAAGATAACCTATGAAACGTTTCTGAACTTTCTCCACATAGTTTCGATAAAATTAATAAAGGGGAGACCAAATTACTGACATGTACACAAGTTTAGATCTCACTAGTATATTGAACAAAAGTTTGAGGGCTGAGATATTATTCAGATTTCTAGTGTGTTGGATTAAGGAGCCCAGTTTTTTGTTACATCATTAACTGTGTCATAAATATGTGGGTTAAACAAAAAATTGTTTGTGACACATACTCAAGATCATTAACTGAATTAATCTACGTCAGTAATTCATTTTTGACAGAGTACATGTTTCCTATAAGGGATTTACTACGTGTATTTTTTAAGAAGCAACATTTCTTTATATTGAAATACAAATTATTTTCTATACTCTATTAATTTAAATCACTTTGTAGTTTGTCTAAGTCTCCATCACATTAATTCTTTATAAAGCTTTACATCGTCCACATGTAAAAGGCAGTTTGAAAACTTAAGCCTCGATGAGAGGTTGTTGATATAATCCAACTATAATTAATTTATCTTCCCATTTCAAAATATAAGTAATGGAAAGGAAGTAAGAAGAGAGAAAGGAAGATGAAAAGAAACACATAATAGGATAGATATAATGATAGGAAAAGAGAGTATTAAGAGAAAGGACAAGGACAATCTCCATGTTCTGTCTTCTCTTACACTGTCCCTCATATGTTCCTATCTTTATATATATAACTTGACCTGTAACTTGTTTGTTCACTTCCATTAATCCAGCTCTCAAAAAGGTTTCTGAGCCAATGGTTCTCGTCCCAATAATGAAATGTCGTATGACTTTTAGTGCCGGGATATCCCAGGATGGGTTCGGCTTGCCAGGTGCAGGTCTTTCTATTTGACTCCCATAGGCGACCTGTGTGTCATGATGAGGATGAAATGATTATGAAGGCAACACATACACCCAGCCCCCGTGCCATTAGAATTAACCAATTAAGGTTAAAATCCCCGACCCGGCCAGGAATTGAACCCGGGACCCTCTGAACCGAAGGCCAGGATGCTGACCGTTCAGCCAACGAGTCGGCCCGTCCCAATGAGGCTCTGCCCCTCATGTCTATGTTCAGTCTACAAAGGATCAGTCATTCAAGTGCTCTTAAGACACTGCAGACTTTGAACTCTCAGGCGTATTTAATTATGAAATACTCATTTTTATTCTAATTTTAGATAACTGTGTTCAAGTACTCCAGTTAAAACTTAAAGCCTACAAATTTTATATTTTTCATTCAAGACACAATGATATGACTCTGTATGCAATGCTTACATTGATGATAACCCTTGGGTTTATGAAAGAGAAAAGCTGCAGGGAAACTGTATGATTCATTAGCTCAGAAGTGCCCTAATGATGGTGGAAGATTTCAGTGTAGTTAACAGTCTTTAAACATTTCATGAATAGAACAATAACCAGCTGAATTCATCAGTCTGAACCGTACTAACGAGAGCTAAAGGAAACACAATGTTGTGTGTCCAACATTTGTCCTGTTCCTTTATGGGGTCAGGTATGCAGGGAGCTAAATCTCTGTTGTGAGCCTTTATGATGGAGTGCCTTTCCCGATGTCAATATCATCAGAGAGAAATGAGTGACGTTACATAGTGTACTGCTGTTGAATAGCACTAAGGAGTCAGCTCAAGACTTCCCGTCCCATCCATCAGACGAATCACCATCAACACTGTCAGATGTTCTCTCTCCATACCAACACTGAGGATAAGTTCAGATTTGAATACTGCCTTTTGACATGTAATCTAGTGATTGCATATTGTACACCACAACCTCTCTTATCCTGACATCCAACACAGTGATGGTGAGAATTTTTCTACCAACAGAACTCACACCAGCTAAGCATGCTGTCACACCATTAAGATTTGATGACTAGGCATCATAGCCACCAGGCATGCAACATAATCTACGTTGTATATTGTAATTAAAATACTAAACAAAAGGTAAGAAAATACTAGGGGCTTATGTAGCAATTACTGAAGAAAAAACACTGTTTTAATGTACCTGGGCAAAACCTGAATAAGTCTTCACAGCCTGGTTGTTACTGTTGACAAACTCTGAGCTCAATTCTCTAACACGAGTCTCTTTACGATAGGCCACATCCATGGAAACATCGCCAAAAAGACTTAGCAGTGTACTGATTTGCATATACCTCTCTGAACTGGGCAGTAACCCCCATCAATTCTTCATGATTCAAAAAGCTGTTTATAATAATGTCATACTATCATTATAATAGTGTCCGCCTCTGCAGTGTAACAGTTAGTGTTATTAGAGCCGTCCTTGGGGGCCTGGGTTTGATTCCTGATACTACCAGAAATTTAGGAAAGGTAGGAGGGCTGGTATGTGGTTAAAATGGTACATGCAGCTCACCTCCAATGGGGGTGTGCCTGAAAGTAGCTGCACCACCTCGGGATGAGAAAACATTTTTTTAAATCATAACAGTATACCAACATACCCATGCTGGAAACTGGCAATTTTCCTGAATACCCCTTGCGCAAATGAAACCAGCTGGCACATGCTACATAGTGGAGAGCCTTAGAACTATATCAACCGCCACAGAGACCCTAACGGAACTGTGTGCAAAAATTGACAAATGAAGGAAAATTGGCAAATTAATATTTTTCCAAGGACCTTCAAAACTGTATAATTTAAAATGAAAGGTAACTTAACGAAATCCGTTCTACAGTTTTCTCACAAATCCAACTATCAGTTAGGCAATGGCACATCAGTTGGAAATTATATACATACATACATATATACATACATACGTACATACATACATACATACTGAAGCCCAAAAGTCGATCAGCTGTCATTTACATCAGCCACTCGGAGAGATGTATTAATAGATTCTTGTGGTCTCAGAGTGTTTCTGAGTCATGTGATGACATTATCTACAGTAAACATGAAAGGCCTAACTACTTTAAATTTAAGGCAAGAATAGCATTGTCTCAAATTTATTGCTCATGAAAAAAGTTATGAATGGCAAAAGAAAAGTTATAAAAAGAAATTTTGAATCAATACAATAATTAACTAACGATTTAATTAAACAACTGCCTGGCTTCCTCATCATATCTGTATTTACTACCTGAAGGGCTGCATGAATCACATAAACCATCATTTGAAAACCATAACAATGAAATGAAGATCTGAAAGTTCTACAATTCTGCTTCCATATTCAACCATGGGTTAGTCAACTTGATTCGTGAAAGTTTAATTTTTGTAGACCAAGATCCAGACTTTTGTCAAAATTAAGGCTTTCTTTCAGGAAGTACAATTATATTGTATTGTTGGTACTGTTTTTTGTGTATATAGGTACATCCAAAAATGTAATACCAGTGCAGGGTACCCTATAACTCACCAGCTGTACCTGTAATTGAATTGGAGTAACCTCCAGTTCTACCTGCACCAATCACTAAATATTTATGAAAATTTCAAAAACTGCTTATAATAACTCCATACTATTGTCAAAATGGCATGCCAACACAACTATCCTTGAAACTTGCTTGTGGCAAAACATAACACTCCAAGGTTCAAGTCAGATGACTGAAGATCTAAAATACTTTTCATCAAAATGGTTAACATTTCAAACTGTTAATGTTTTACAACACAGTCTGGTGCATTGGATTGAGTTTATTTAATGTATTCAATGATATGGTCTGAAAGAAAACTTGCACAAATAGCAAAATCTTACCATGTTAAAGTTCCATAATGTTAACAAAATCCCTACTTTTCTATGTCAGGAAAGTTCCAAAACTAAGGTCGTATAAAGTAGAAGTAGTCCCCTTGGCTATCTATACACAATTACCAGTGTTTCTGGAGGTCCTGCAAGCAAGCAGGGAAATGCTTGTAAGCTCATGTGTCACAGACCGTTGGATGTCTGCAATATATTGATGAAGCTTTCCTTTCAATCACAATTTCACTCGTAGAAACAAGAAAAAATCACAAGGAGAGAGATCGGGTGAATATTGTGGATGTGGGATGTCAGAGACAGAATGTCCGGCCTGATACTCAGTAACAGAAAAAAACAGTGTGAGGTCTTGCATTTTGGTGCAGTTAGAACCAGTCCTGCAACTGCCACAAATCAGGGTGGCGATGTCAAATTGCTTTTCGCAAACGATTCAAGACTTTGGTGTACTGAGTTTGGTTCACTGTTTACCTGATGGAACGTACTCATGGTGAACTAACTCTTTACTGTCAAAGAATCGGATCAACAATGTCTTTGTTCTCGAAGGTTCACGTTTGGCTTTTTTTTTTTAGGCCAGTATTCCACGACTCCGCCATTCTGCACTTTGATGCTTCCTGTGGGGATCATACTGGTAACACCAACTTCCAAACCCAGCAAGAATCTTTGTTGGAAATGTGGGATCATGTCTGGCTCTATTCAGTAGTTCCACAGATATTCTTTGTCTTTCCTCTTTCTGGTCGTCTGTTAGGGTATGCGGGACAAGTTTTGCATTCAGTTTCCAGTTCCTAAAATCGTCGCGTAAAATCTTACGTCACATGTCATGATTCAAATTAAGCTCTTCTAATATCGCACGCACAATTACACGACTGTCTTCCTGCAATAACTGCTTTACACGCTCCACGTTCGAAACAGAATGTGCTGTAGACAAGCAGCCAGTTCTAGGATCGTCTTGCACTGAATCTCTGCCTTTCTGAAACCTTTTGTGCCACATGAACTCATGACTTCTTGACAGTGCATCACCTCAATATGCTTGTGTAATCATTGTCTATGTTTTAACATAGGTTTTTCCGAACTTAACACAAAACTTTATGTTCATTCTTTGTTCATAATCAGTCAGCGTCCATTATGTCACAGTCACTAAACCAAACAGAGTGTTGTAAGCACAGCCCTGCCACGTAGTGCGTGTGCGTGGAAGGAAGGCTATCTCAGAACGTACACATTCCAGGTAACATAAAACCTACATTTGTTCGTTTGTTCGTTTTGCAACCTCAGAAATACTTGTCCCTGAAATTTTCTGACAAAATGTGTAAAAATATCAATCTTAATAATGTATTACTTTTCTTTAAGTAAATTCTTTCCACTGAAACAGTCAATCCACACTCACTAAATTGCAATATTAAATCTCAGGAATACACAATAATCCCACATTAACCTCAGGCACTAATATTTAAAATGTGTAACATACTCAAAGTATCCCTGGACTAGTGGTGAACTACTCAATGTTTCAAGGAGTTCCATGTGGTTACAACCGTTCTACATCAACTAGGTACCCAACATTAAATCTGAATAAGTATCCCAGCACCTACCATTACTGAAATGAAATCTACTAACATCATCCCATAACATAACTCAACCACTAATCTACAACATTATAGTTGAAAACCCTCTCCATAGTTATTTGTCCACAACAACTATCATTAATTATAACCAAGAAAATGAATCATCAATTTGTACATCAATCAGCTCCAGCCTGAATCCTGAAGGAAATATTGGTGTGAAATATGAACAACCATGGTGTTCAAATACATCTACTAAAACAATATATTACTATTACAAACAGTCACTATGGAAAATCTGACTAAACTTTACAAAGCACTATCACAAAATGAGGATCTAATGAACCTGGATGGTGATCATATTACAAATGGTCATTTATGAAGATCCAGTTAACCTCCAATAAACACGATCATAAAACCGAGGATCTACTCAACCTGCATAGTTATAGAAAAGGACTTTTCTACTGAAAATGGGTAATCAACATTGATCACGAAAATTATAAACTATGCTGTGTAGTTGTTATGATCACTTCCCTAGACATAACTTCCACTAGATTTAGTTATCTGAAATATCTACAACTCCTATCACTTCTAACAACTTACAACCTCACAATCGCTACAGGCATTTGCTTTGCAACCTCATAAATACAACACTTGTCTGTTGTGTATCACAATATTTGTTCATCAGAATGCAGCACCTTGCAAGCAGCACTTGCCTCCAGCAATGTGTTCCCGGGGGGCTGCGGGTGACTTCCGGTAGAGAGAGACTAATAAGACAACATGGTGTGATACACACGTGATGTTAAGATGCCTCACGAACATCAAGCTCCATAGCTATGTGGAGTCTCAGTTTTATCATGTAGTTCAAATGTTAAGTGTTTAAGTGTATATAATCAATGTTTATAAACCAATATGAATTATATTTCATGCATTATTAAGATCTGAGTGATTATTTGAGCCAGCTCAACTTCATGGAAACTGTTATACAGTCCACTCAGTCAGTAACTTGTATCAGACCACACAACACCTATATGAAATGCAAAACAAAATTTGAACACAAATTCCAAATTAGACCTCTTATGAATTCAAATTTAAATCCTTCGAAACCTAATGATAATTCAGTAACATTGACCATATAGCACTTTCTAAGGCCATCATATGGATAATTTTATAATAATAATACTTCAGAACTTTCTCACAAGAGAATAATATGACAAAATTTATACTTCATGACTTTTACTTGACACTCACAATGAAACAAACAATATTCCAAAAACCTCACACACGATATTAACACTTGCAATGATGACTTACTTCTACATGAAATAAAAAAAGGGAAATCTATCCCAAAGTTAGGAATGTTAACAAGGCAGGAGCACATTACATTATAAGGACAAAATTACAGATCTTTAATTTACAAGTTATCCTGCCCATTATTTTCAATCCAATAGTGGCCTCTGGAATATTTTACTCCATATTGGATATCATGGTTACATGCAGGTATACTTTTGATAAACACATTGTAGACTTGCCTTACATCTTATGATAAGAATCAGAAAGAGAGATTTTTACAACGGATGGTATGCTGTCCTAAAATTGCATGTATAATTCATGAGATATGCATAATATTTGTACACATGAGACATTGAAGATAATCAAATATACAAGTATATGGTCACAAGCTATGTTTTTCTCTGAAGACAAAAGCTCATTTATCATGCACGATCACCCCCTTACTGCAGCAGCCCATACGTACCTGGTGAAATACAGCTTATTGCTTAGGTGTAACTGGGCCTCTCTCAACTACCTTTTATTGAACATATGCAACAATGTTCCAAAATGTGCTGCCATCCTCAATTGAATACTTAAATAATTTTAAGGACATTATTTCAGGCATTAATGCCCAAAGTGTATCCTGCTATAACTTGTGTCTCATCCCAACCAAAGCGTCTAAGAGACCTTTCACATTGTTAGGAGGTAACAGTGATACCAGAATGGGAAAATGACTACTTCTTCTATTTAAATTGGATTTTTAAATATACAAGAGCTTAATTATTCAGGAAAAGAGTTCTCCAAAGTAGAGGTGTTACAAACATAATAGCTTGCTACAGACCAGGAGCTTGTAGTTCTGGAATTTGTCACTCATTCTGAGAGCTCAATATGTTCACTAAATGTACATGCCATGAAGATTGGCCAAATATTGACTCCAGCCCACAGGTTACATAATGTAAACAAAATGTCAAAAATATTTTAGAGCCTAGAGATATTGGCTGAAGATGGTTTTCCGTGGTTTCCCATTTTCACACCAGGCAAATGCTGGGGCTGTATCTTAATTAAGGCCACGGCTACTTCCTTCCAACTCCTAGGCCTATCCCTTGGTCGCCATAAGACCTATCTGTGTCGGTGCGACGTAAAGCCCCTAGCAAAAGAGATATTGGATTCATTATACACATACATTCATCTTCATTATAGAATATTACGTCTTACAAGCCTTTCAGCGTTCAGTCCGTAACCCTCTATTTGTAAGTAATCTAGCCTAGTTTTGCTTCATGACTGCTAAATTTAAATAAACAAAAACCGAGTCTAACCACCATCATCTTGATCTTTACCTACCTTTCTTAACCTCCATGACCAAGACCATCATTCTCTTAGGTAGTCTATATCCCCATTCACTTCACATGATGCCATCAACAAAGCCAGAAAAAGTTAAAAAACAAGGATGATGTTGTTTGAAGACATAAAGAATCATAAACTGGAATTCTGCTGTCAGTTCAGATTCAAGAGCTACTTGCAAACTTATGCTCAAGGGTATGCTAACAGATCTACACAGGGAAACAAAGTACTTGACAATTAGGCCTACTTCTCCTTGAACATATTAAGCAGTAAATGGCCTCAATACCATATGTATTTTTATAATAAGGGATGATTGTTTCATAGATATATTTTTTATCTTTCCTGACTTCTTTAGGCCAACACTGATGGGACTCAAACCAGATAGTTGGACCTACTACATCATTCGTGCAAGGGAGTAAGTGTACAAGTAAAATATAGCTGCACTCCAAACATAAGTTAGAAATCTTACAAACAGAGATGGTATTAATTGTAGATGATTACACAAACATATTCCAGAAATTGTATTTTAATTTTTCTTGACCATTTTCTTCTGCTAACTGTTGAAAATTAAATCGGTGACTTGTAATATTGATATGTGATATAACACGACTTATGCTCTCAGTCACTGGCATGAAATAGTCATTCCTGGTTTCTGGTTTGAAGGCGACGGTACTAATCCCACAGATGCTAGAATACCTAACAAACTACAGAATTTTCAAAGGTGTTATATACACTTTTCTGTAGCTTCTGGTAGAAATGGACCAGATTTTGTGATATCTGTAGTTACAAGATATTAGAATCATTCCGTATTGATGGTTTTCACTTTACAAAGGTGAAAAATGAGAGTATCCTCCTAATTCAATACAATAAATATTCTGTCATTAGACAGAGTAAACAAATTCAAACATGTTTCAGCTCGTTTGAGCCATCTTCAGTGAAAAATGAGGGAGATTTGACATAATTTACATAATATAAGTTGAAAAAATGCTAAAAAACATAATGAAGGAGCAAATGAAAAAACAAACAAAAGACAGCCTAGACGGAAACAAAATTAGCACAAATATACAATATTTACATCAATATGCGGAGCAAAAAACAACTCACTGTGACAAAATTCAGTGAAAAGGTGTTAATTTAAAATAATAATTGAAACTAAAAACGGTGTTAACCTAAGAAAACAAAGGAATGAAAAACAAATGATGCAGGCAGAAGTGAACAATAGTAGCACATGGTGAGGTTGTGGACCTCATAGTTCACAAAATATTGTTTAGTAATAATAACAAACAGGTTGAAATCACTGTCGAAAATCATCCTTGTAGAAACCCATCACATTAAATTGGTCAGGAGGGGAGCAGGAGCAAACATTCTTGAGAAACCAAGCCTGATATGACGTGCAGGCGAAAAGCCTGTGACTAGGAAAAAAACACCAGTGAAATTTAAAGCTTTAGAAACAACAGCATTCTCAAAATCTTCTCAATCTAGCGGTCCCTTTCTTGATTATTGTTTCATAATGTTGGCTGGTATCTTGCCTTATTATAAAGGGTTGGAAGGGCCGCAATATAAAATTGAGAAGCTGTGTTAGGCAGAAGACAGATGCATAGTAAACTGTAAGTGATCTAGCGGAAACCGTCAATGACGCTCTAATCTGTAATGGAAAAATGAGGTTGTGTGAGAAACGTGGGGTGATAAGTAAAAAGTGTAGAATGGGTGTGAAGAAAGCTTAAACTTACGGTGTTTAGCAGGTGGTTGTCCTCTCAAATGGCCTGGCCTCTCAAAGTAATTGTCTTGTTCGCGTGATCAAGTCTATTGTTGGTTCGACTGTGTTTGCTAGGATGGAAGGAGCGGAGGAGGAAAGTTTGAAAGTAGTTATACAGTACAGAGGTGTCCAGAAGAACGTAGACACTATTTGAAAGTCAATATTAATTAAACAAAATGATATACCGTTACAATTCTTGCCTGGGGGTTAGGTTATTTTATGTGTTCAAAGTGACCCCCATTAGCAGCCAAAGAACTTCTACGCTGCTGAACAGCCAACCGAAATATGGCTGTCAGTGTTACCGGTGTGATAGCCACACAGAACCCCTTGATGCTTGCTCGTAGCTCATTCAGTGTAGCTGGCTTCTGTCGATAAATTTCATTTTTTAAGGTCCCACACATGTAGAAGTCAAGAGGTGTAAGGTTTCGAGATCATGGTGGGTACGCAATAGGTCTTGTTTGACCTATTCATTGTCTAGGTAGATTTTCATCCAAGTAGGCTCTGACATCTCTGTGGTAGCGAGGTGGAGCACCATCTTATTGTAGGTAAAATCTTTCATTTCCATATACCTCTCGGATGGCAGGTAAAATTGATGTTTGCAGCATATGAAGATACACCTCACCAGTTATGGTACCTTCAAAGAAGAATGGGCAAATCAAACTGCACAATGACAGAACAGACCACATATTAACACCGGGTAGATTAACATGTTCATCCACGTGAACATCAGGATTGTCAGGAATCCAGTACAGGTAGTTGTGGCGGTTTACAGTACAGTTTAGTTTGAATTATGCCTCATCAGACCACATAACCAGACATGCAAAGCGCTCATCCTCATGAAGCATGCCTTCAAACCACTCGCACTACTCCATCCTTTGATCCAGGTCGTCCTCGTTTATAACGTGCAGTGAAATTGGACTGTACACTTTCCACTTTAGAGCCTTCAGAATTTTTGTACGGTTCATCGGCTTACCCCGCTTTCATGTTCATCCCAATTCACAGACTTTTCAGGTGGCCTAGTAAAATGTTGCAACACAGCAGCGCACGAAGCTGGAATTGTTGATGATTTTAGTTGCCCAGACCTTTTCTCATGCACATCCAGAACAGTACTACCGGAATCAAATTTATCCCGAATACGATAAATTGTTGTACGTGTTAGTGCCTGAGTTTTGTACACATTACGCAATTGCTATTGTACCTCCATCATATTTTCTTACATCCAGCACCACTTCAATATGACCTTATGTAGCTCAAATGACAATCTTACTACATTGTTGAGAAAACAATGGACTACATTACCATGCAAGAACTGCAACAATACATCATTTCGTTCTAAAGATATTAACTATCAAAGGGTGTCTACATTTTTCTGCACCCCTCCCAAAATGGACAAGATCCCGAGATGGGTACATGAGCCTCAATCTAATTCTGACATCATCTAGAATGGTTACTGGACTGGAACCTGCCTGGAATTACATAAGCAGCGGCTCTCCACTGAGAGTTTGATAGGACTTTATGATGACGGACCCATTCATTGGCTGGCATGTATTCTTCTCATGAACATGCCCTTTTTATACAGATTGTAAATAATTCTCCGTTCTCAGTATCTGATCCTGATCACCTTCAGAATCTCAAATAGCTTGGTCCAATCAACACTATCAAATACCTTTTCAAGATCTACGAATGTCATGTATGTGGGCTTGTGCTTCTTAATTCGATCCTCTAAGATCAGATGTAATGTCAGGATTGCTTCAGATGTTCCTAGATTTCTTCTGAAGCCAACCTTTTTTATATTGAGACATATGATGGTACAGTCTTCTCTGATAGCTTTGGCAGATTTATGAATGGAGTGTAACACTAATTTACTAAACACCTGGCAATTGAGTGAAACCTTAGACGAGTTACATACTGATCTTAAGTAACATTTCTCCTTTTGTTCAAGATTTTAAGGAACATTAATACAGCTGTTGCAGTATTTGCAGGCGGATAACAAGGTCATGCAATTCAAGTGCAGTAAAATAACAGCAGAAGCAATGGAGATCAACAATTTTGCCACTCACCTGTTTTCCAGGGACACAGTAACAATTCATTGAAATGGGACACTTACACATCAAGCAAGACAAATTCTCACATTAATACATAATATGAATGTGACTCCATCAAGACTAATATTTTTGAGAGATCTCATAATCAAAGGTATAAGAATCATTCCTTTTATTAGAGATTACTGACAGGCAAACCGTACCTCGATACGTTGCAAATGTAAATATTTCCTCAACAGAAAGAGAGTTCTTAAAATTTTATATTCCAACAAGATGAATAATAATGTTATTTGGTTTTACGTCCCACTAACTAATTCTCGGTTTTTGGAAACACTGAGGTGTAAAATAATGCACAAGCTGCCCTTATGATCCAAATCCCAGTGAGATATGCATGTGCCCTTTCATCTACTACATCTGTACCATACTTAGTCCCATTGTAGGAGTCAGTAGTATTAGGAAGGTTCTTGTTTTCTTTACTGACTTGGATCCTTGGGTGTAGATTGCTTTGCCGTTCTTGCCTTTTTAGTCCGTGTTCTTCCTTATTTAGTAGGATAGCCCCATACAAATTCATGAATAATGCTTTGATTGAGTGTCGAATTTCCTTCCTCACATGATGGGCTGTTTTTCACTCTCTCAGATGTAAAGAAGGTGTCAGTGCTCACTTTGTTATTTTTTGAGGTCTGGGGCCATGAGTTTCGTGACAACGTTTTCAGGCAGATTTCGGGATATTGGCATTTAATTATAATATAAGATTTCCAATATTTGTTACCATAAGGTCCTATGTAGTATTGGATGAATATTCTCGGTGTAATTTTAACCCTAATTTGAGCGTAATAATAAAAGTCACATAAGGTGGCCATCTTGGATTTATGACATCATAAAAATCAAAAGCACAATTTTAAGGTCAACACCTGGTAGTAGTAAACTCGTGTCCTCATCCCGAGGTGGTGCAGCTCTTTTCAGGCACACTCCCATTGGAGGTGAGCTGCATGTACCATTTCAACCACATACCAGCCCTCCTGCCATTCTTAAATTTCTGGCAGTACCGGGAATCGAACCCAGGCCCCCGAGGACGGCAGCTAATAACACTAACCGTTACGCTACGAAGGCGGACGGTAAACACCCGGTACCACACCGTTATGTAGCATACGATAAAGAGATTCTTCATAGTCGCACCTTCCCTTTACAAAATATTCCATGGGATGCATTATGATCCTGGACTAATAGGGTTAAATTTGATTCACTATAAGTTGCTTCAAATGATACTTACAAATAAAGCATTTGCTGTTTCTTC
The DNA here is from genome assembly GCF_040414725.1 of Anabrus simplex. Taxonomy (NCBI): domain Eukaryota; kingdom Metazoa; phylum Arthropoda; class Insecta; order Orthoptera; family Tettigoniidae; genus Anabrus; species Anabrus simplex. The sequence continues at coordinate 432,338,297 of NC_090269.1, read as the reverse complement.
AATCCAGTCTGGCTCCTCTTTAGTCTTTATGTCCAAGTCCATTTCATATGGCAAATGAAGAACTGAGTATGTTCTGTGGTTGTAAATTACTTCCACTGTCTTTGCACTGTAACATGCACCAGAAAAATATACAAATGTTATTATCATTGTTTAGGTCATCACACCATAGACTAAGCAACAAAACAAGCTAGTAATTTTACAAGAATGTTGACGGTCACTCAACCACCAGTTTATCATGACTTTTGCATATTTGTTATAGGCACAGAACACACATGAACATTGACATCACCAATCAACCAATCTTCAAAGACCTGAATTTAGTGCTGTTGCTCAGCTGGCAGATTCCTTGTTTTCAAAGAACTTGCAAATTTATTGAGCATTCCCCTTGATAAATTATTCCAATATCTTAATCCTTGTCCTATAAATTAATAACCCATACATACATAAAAACAGTTTCTCAGGAAAGAGTACCAATAACTAAATTTTAGGACAACAGAAGATTAGAAAAATAATAATAAAAGGTGGAGATTATTCCTAATCCAGCATAACAAATATAAATAGGCGTAAGTGTACAAAGGAGAAGGAAATAAACAAGCAAAGAAATTCAAACAAGGAAGAAACAAGGTGAACTAATAATTATGCTACACAGACATAAATCAGTACTATCACCCAAATTAGAGAGAATATAATTTAGACTTCACACTTCTGTTTTTTAATTTTTTTGCTAGTTGCTTTAACGTCGCACTGACACAGACAGGTCTTATGGCGACAATGGGATGGGAAAGACCTAGGAATGGGAAGGAAGCGGCCGTGGCCTTAATTAAGGTACAGCCCCAGCATTTGCCTGGTGTAAAAATGGGAAACCTCAGAAAACCATTTTTAAGGGCTGCCGAACCCACTAACTCCCGGATGCTCGCTCCTAACCGCACGGTCAACTTGCCAGGTGCCATGTGCCTTGTGTCAAGCATGTGTGATAAGAAGTGCTGACAGCTGAGGCAGCAGGACGTTTATCTCTGTTGTTCAGTTTGCTAGTAATGATGGAACTTTTAACTGTGTGTTGTTAGGTTATTACCGTGATGGACAGGTACATTACGACAAAGAGAATATTTTTGATAGTGTGTTATTTGCACAAGAAGAAGAAACCAGTTAAAAAATTCTGTGAACAGTTCCCCAGTTCTACAGTATCATCAAAACATTACGTGCATCAACTCGTTCACAAGTGATGTAGTACTCATCCTGTAACTAATAAAAAAACAGTGAAGGAGAACAATTCCCACACAAGTGGCATTTGAAGATATACGGACAAGACTACAAATGATTCCACACAAGTCACTACAAAGAGTAACACAGGAAAAGGATATTTCACATTCATCAGCACGTAATGCAACAAAATTACATTTACAATCTTACTGGACTCATTCAGTCCATAACATACAGACTACATATTTCATTGCAAGAATTTGATTTTGCAATTGGCCAGTGATAGTGTCCACGATGATATCATGGATCTGAACTTTCTTTTTATGAGTAATGAAGCATGGTTTCATTTGAGTAGATATGTCATTTCACAGAACAATATGAACTGGGATAAAGATAACCTGCACATTTTACAGCCAAGACCTCTGCATGACGTGAAAGTGGGTGTACAGTATGCTCTTAGAGCCCAACAAATTATTGGTCTGATATTTCTTCAGGACACAATTACTTCCAACCATTATATTCATGACATTCTTGAACCATTTTTTGACAAACTGACTGAAGGAGAAAAATTTTCATCTATTTCCAGCAGAAAGGTGGAACAGCTCATATGGCACGTAGCTCTTTGCGATGGTTCCAGGAAGTATCTGATGATGATCAGATCATAAGTAAAGGCTTATGGCCCTCTTCTTTGCCTAACTTAAGCACCTGTGACTTTCATCTAAGGGGAAATCTCAAAGGTAAAGTTTACATGAATAATCCTCGAACTGCAGAAGAATTAAAAATTAAAATTAGGAACAATGTGCATTCCATCAAGGTCCATAAAATGCAAAGTACGTTTCAAAATCTCATTAGATGTGAAGCTCAAGCAGTTCACCTTCAACACTTTCTGTAAGTGTTGGTGAATTCAGTTTCATTTACTAGCGTATTTGTTTTATTTTTTATTTTATTTTATTATTCTTAGCATGTATATAGCTGGTAAGCTCAGCTTCATTTAATTTCTATGGGCATAATCATGCCACTTCTTTGAGACGACTATGTCTGCTCACCTTTGTGAGCAGTGCATTACCTGTCCCCACTTCTCTGCTCTCCTGTGTCTCGGTACTCCACGATGAACTCATAAAATATACTCCTTGCAAATATGCATAAGAAACTTTGGTGCAACTCACACAAAATAATAATCATTGAGAACCACTGAGAAAATAATTGAAATTAATATATAGATTACTTGATTGAGTGCTTCAGCATTGCCTGAATGCCATATTTCTGTACTTCAATATGGTTTAGAAGATTTTGAACATCATAAAATTTCCATACTCAAGAATTTTAAAATGCCACCGTGAATCATGTAAAAGTTTAATAAACGTTCTAGCTAATTGGTCCCGAAGACAGCAACTGATGTTGAATGAGACTGGGCATGTTACTTCTTGGACGAGTTGTAAACATGACATAATTTCATAGAACATCAATATTGGTTAAGAATATTTTAAGGCACCAACTAATCCTGAGAATAGTAAAAAAAAACTACTTCTATCTTGGCTCAAAATTGACTCTCAGTCCTGCTCTTCTCTCCATAAGGGAACTTCCCATTCTGCTCAGTAATATAATATCTTGCTCTCAAGATGAGCTAGTACCAACTGAAGGTCGGTTAATTATTAAAAGTCCACGCTACTATGCAATCACATGACAGTGTGAATTGAGACTCGGTAGTTCTATGAACAGGAAGGAAATAGCCCAAAAATTCAGATACAGATAATGTGTGAATTAACACAGCAGTAACAAAACAATTAATAGTAACTGACCCAGATTTCAAACAATGCTTACAGCACCCACATACCTGATATACCACAGAAGTACCGAAGTAAAATAGTATTGGTACATGTGTTTAACATTGCATTAAAACATCTAAGGTTTTCAGCGACAGAAGGATGCAAAAGGGCTAGCAAGTAAAAGCTAGTGAATAAAAAATCATGCCCAAATGACAACAGAGACTTTTCATGTCTTCTGTGTACTGTTTATAGACAATGAGGCTTCATTACATGTACTTCGGCTATTATTTGATGACAATAAATGTTTCATTTACTTCTTATGTTTCATGCACATACTTGCATTTGAATTTACAGGCTTCGTCAGCCGGTACATTTCCTATCCTCGCCGCTAGATGGGGCTTCATTCATTCCATTCCTGAGCTGGTCAGATGACTGGAAACAGGCTGTGGATTTTCATTCATTTTTTCATTTCATTTCCATTTGAATTTATTTCTAGTAAAATCTTCACATGTAAATAAAAATTTACACTGATTATTCAAAACATTCATAATACATCAATAATCAATGATACTGATCAAGAGATTATAAACTATGCTTCAAGGATTATATGGTTTAAAAGAAGATCCTTTAGTTTCTTTGTAAAATTTACCAATTTTCTTAATGCTATCATGTCAATGATTATATAGCAAAATTCATATAAATATATGCTGTTCTGAAGCTCGGTGGTATTATATTTTTCATGGTGAATAACTTAAAATATTTATATTTGCAGAGTATGAATGAATTTAACTGAGAGTTTTAAATGTCTTCAAGTTGATTTTCATAATTACCAAAGTTTCATTTATGAACTGAACATGCACGGAAATGGCTATACTTGAAGACTCTGAAATAAATGTCCACATTACTGTCTTGGATGTGCACTGAAAATAATTCTGATAACTCTTTTCTGCAGAACAGATGCTTTCTTGTAACAAGGTAAACTTTTCCGAAATAAAATACCATATTTCAATCAATTATGAAAGTTCTTGTAATAAGCAGGTAATAAATTGCATGCCATGGTTTGCTTCCAGATTAAGTAACATATTGAACTAAGTTTGGAGTGTACATTCTGAATGTGATCATTCCGTTTCAAGCTTTCATGTATACAGGAATCAGAAGCATCAACTACTCATTCAGTGAAAGAAATTTATTAAAGATCCAGTGCTGATTACTCCACATATTAACAGGAGCTCAACTCTTGTCTTGTTCCTGTCAGCATTGCGAACATATCATTCACTCATATCACAATGGCATCATGTTGTTATTATTATTTATTATGGGATACATCGTATTTTCTATATTACTCTGCCTATTTCCACGTATAATTTTCAAAACTAATTTCAGAAACAATGACAACTAGACATCCAAGCAATACTGAAATGAAGCATGCAGAATGGTAGGCCTATTCCAACATTTGGAGATTAATGTAATACTTAACTACTTGGGGTGAATGTTTAGGAATGAGAAAACCATGCATAAATGATGTGAAGTGATAGCTGAAGTAGCAGGGAGGAGAGAACATCCTTTCATGGTTACCACGTATAGGTACCTACCAACCAAACCCCAGATATATTCTTACTAATACAGAAAAATAGAAATGGAGACTGTTTCAATTTGGGGAAAGCAACCATTTTCTGTGTTCCTGTTATATGGAGCAGTTTGCTACTGTATCCTATATAGCTCACATCATGTGCAGCTACAGAGCTGGCGTATACTGTGAAAATACTGAGTCTTTGAGGTTTGACAGTGTCATGGCGTGTATCATATGTATCCATGACATGAATATATTACAACTTTTATTATAATTTGGATCCACCTTATTCAGTACATAAAAACTGTTGCTTAGATGAAATTACAACATATATTTCAATCAGATTTAGTTTCGACGCCACTCTGCATCATCATCAGCTGATATAGGTTCTTGGAAAATTTGGCAATCACATACGTTTATCTACGTCAAATTGAACACAATTTAAAACCATATTAACAACTCAGAATTATGTTATGATTATACTGTCTCTAAGTCCATATTTTCTACAAGTCCGAGACTTGCGAGTCTTAAACCATAAATTGATAAAAACATATGCAAACCGGTTTGCTCACTTATAAAATAATGTGGATTTAAAAGAACAACAACTTTAAAATAAAATAGTCTTGAAGAAACATTAGCTTAATTTATCACACTTCTTAAAACATGACGTAGAATCGTAGTAAAATACTTCAATAAAATCTTTAATGGTCCCATTAATGGTGCAATCCCAGTGAGGTGGAAACGAGCAATCGGTCCTTTAAGATGTTAACAAGTACAACGTACCCAGTTCAATGCAAACCTGTAATAATAGGAATATAATAAACTATCACTTAACTGAAGAGGCAATATATAAAATTACGTCTTATAACGTAAAAGTTTTTACGTGACTCCCCTCAAAATATCCCTGTCCATGCGAAGCACAATGAAGCTTAGTGAGCAGTGTTGTGATAGTAATCAAGTGTCCAAGGTTGGTCGGGATCGAAGGGGGGAAATAGGGGAAAGTGGGAGGAGCAACTGAGGAACGGCAACTTGTTGGAGCTCCGGAGGGCGTAGTCGTGACAAGCAACTAGTAAAGCTATTGTGCATAATATGAAACACCATCCTATTGACCGGGATATGTACATTAAAAAAAAAATGCAATAAGAAAATCAAATAGAATACTCGAAATTTCAGAAATTTCATTCAAATTTAGGTTTGGATTAAAATACTGTTCCAGGTGTATATAGCAACCCTCCATAACATCCAGCAAACTTCCTTTTCCTAAGTTCTCCAAAATCTCAATGTCCTATTCTATAGATGTGAATTTATGCTTTAGATCAGGTACATGCTGGCCTATCACGGAAAACCTGTTATATTTTATGGCATTAGTATGTTCCGCGTATCTAATTTTAAAACTTCATCCTGTTTGACCCAGATATGTGCAATTGTGTTCAATTTGACGTAGATAAACTTATGTGATTGACAATTTTTCCAAGAACCTATATCAGCTGATGATGCAGTGTGGCGTCAAAACTAGTTCTGATTCAAATATATGATGTAATTTCATCTAAGCAACAGTTTTTATGTATTGAATAAGGTGGATCCAAATTATAATAAAAGTTGTAATCTTGGATCAATATGGACAAACAATGAAGTTTATTAATTTAAATAAATATATTAAGTACAAAATTAGAAAAATTCACAGATTTCTTAGCTGATGGTCTAACAAATCCAGAAAAATGGCCTTGTAACTAGCGAATAGTGTCATACAGGATAATGAAGGCATGTCACCTACTTGACAGCTTAAGCCTGTGGAATTACACCTCCAGACCTCCTTTGTTTGCCATCAGAGCAGTGGTCTTGTCATGGTAAAAATAAACCCTGTACACTGCTACTTTTATAACATTATAAGGAAGTAGAAATTATGCACAGCTTATGTGGAATTCCTTTCAGGGAAGAGATGTTCTCATTGTGATGTCCAGAAACACACCAACCCACTCCCAGATGTTCATTTACATTGATAACCTAATAAAGAACAGCACACGGCATTGCTGAAGCAGCTACTGGCATTGCTATTGGCCAACGTAAAATGGGATGTGATGTCATTCCCAGCAATGATGAATATTGCATTCCATTACTAATCCCTGCTGAATGAAAGCCCAAGTACAAAGAGCATGTAAAGGAGCATACTGTCAGCACAGCAATAAGAAATGGTCATATAGTGCTAATCCTAGTTCCTAAGTAGATCGACAGCCTTGTGCACTACTCAATACCGTCGTCCTTGAGAAGGAAACAAACAACAGTCATTCCGCACATAGATTTAAGTGTTACAAGTGGTAACCCCTGGCATTAATGTTAAAGTGCACGTGGAAATATGCTACTTTTAATCTTGTCACTAACCAATGGTCCAATCAATTCAGACCAATGTCTTGTCACTACACAATAATCTAACCAAGAAAGGCCAATGGCCTTGGCACTAGCCGCACCTAATTGGAAACCTTGTTGGCATGTTATGATGTCTTGTAAGCCACACTGATGGACTCCTAACCTCCCCATTGCGCCCCAATTAGTCAAATTTTACCCGGATTATGAACCCCCCCCCCCCAACCATGCATTACTTCAGAATAATTCACTACATCGTGAACATATACCATATCCAATGCAGTGAAACTCAATTATACATAAGGAGGAAAATACCTGCCATCACCTGTAAGCCAGTATTACCTTGTACAAGGTATATAACTAGTGTTTGACAGCCTGAAAAGCTTTAATGTTGTATTCAGGAATATTTGGAAAAGATAGACTGATTCCAAACAACCAAGTGTGCATTATCTGATTACATATATGTCTCTGGTAAGGCCCCAACTAGAGTATGGTTCCAGTGTATGGGACCCATACCAGGATTACTTGATTCAAGAACTGGAAAAAGTGCAAAGAAAAGCAGTTTGATTTGTTGTGGATGTTTTCCGACAAAAGAGTAGCGTTACAAAAATGTTGCAAAGTTTGGGCTGGGAAGACTTGATAGAAAGGAGACGAGCTGCTCGACTAAGTGGTATGTTCCGAGCTGTCAGTAGAGAGATGGCGTGGGAGGACATCAGTAGATGAATAAGTTTGAGTGGTGTCTTTAAAAGTAGGAAAAATCACAATATGAAGATAAAGTTGGAATTCAAGAGGACAAATTGGGGCAAGTATTCGTTTATAGGAAGGGGAGTTAGGGATTGGAATAACTTTCCAAGGGAGATGTTCAATATTTTTTCCAATTTATTTGCGATCATTTAAGAAAAGGCTAGGAAAACAACAGATAGGGAATTTGCCACCTGGGCGACTGCCGTAAATGCAGATCAGTAGTGACTGATTGATACTGTTTTACAAATATACATTACCATTAACAACAATCGTTGGGTAATATTTGATGTAGATATGCTTTACCCGTTTTTGACCAATGTGTGCTGAAAAATAAACTTCCCATACTTTTATTTCTTACGAAGAACCGTAGGATGTTCTTGATAGAGATCTAGAAGATTGTCACCGGTAAATGATATCGACAATATGATTAAGGATTCGAACACAGCGTAAAATGAAATAAAATTGCAATTTCGTAATAAAAACTAAGACAACACAACTATACAGGTTTTCACGATATATGACAAGTACCACACAGAACAGTAGAAAATCAACACTGTACACGACAACAACGAAATGACCAGTTCGACACCAAACCTCAACAGCGAAATTAAAATAAAAGTTTGTTTTAACTAGTATGGTATTCTTCATCTGTAAAAATATACCACCAGTATAATTCACTCATCACCGGCTAACTTTTTATTCTTCTGAGAGACAGTCTAAAAGAAATAATTTAAGAAATGCAAGCAAACTCCTTTTAACGCATTTCTAAAACCTTCGGTAGCGATGTTTATCTTTCTATCTATCTATCTATATATATATATATATATATATATATATATATATATATATATAGTAAGAGTTTTGTCTGTACATTGCTCAGAATTTAAAAAGAATGGTATATCTGTATCGGTCGTGTCCATAGTAACAAATAAATGCACTTTTTAATTTTCCGTAATGTCTGTCTATCTGTCTATCTGTATGTATGTACACGCATCACGAGAAAACGGCTGAAGAGAATTTAATGAAAATCAGTATGTAAAGTCCGGTAGTAAGTCGCTACAATCTAGGCCATAAATAATCGTATTCACGCCGAGAGAAATGGTAGTTTAGGGGAAGGCCTAAAACTTAATTCTCAAATATTTATGTAATTAGTGACCCTATCTTAATGAAAATCGGTATGCCAAGTCGGGGAATAAGTTGCTATAATGTAGGTTATAAATAATCTTTTTAAGGGTGAGAGAAATGATAGTTTAGGAGAAGGCCTAAAATTTAATTCTCAAATATTTTTGTTATTGGTGGTTCTATCGACAAATACTACATAACTAAAGTTATATGGTATTAATTTTCTGATACATTTTTACCGTACCGGCTATGATGACAGAGATATTAATGAATTTTGATTTTTGTTGCTAAGTTCATATCAGCGCCGAGTCACGAGAAAATGGCTGAACAGAATTTAATGAAAATCGGTATGCAAAGTCGGAGAGTAAGGAAGTACAGGCTACGCTAAAATAATTTTGTAAGACGCCCTAATATCACAGAGTCGAAAGAATGTGAAGACCTACAATACAGAAAGCTCACAACATTGATCAACATTAACATCACACTGACCATTGTTTGTTGGGATGTGCTTTGTGTCCCTGTTGCAACTCATCTCCAATAGATGGGATTAGTGCTGTATACTCCGTTTTTTTAAATTTGCTTTACGTCGCACCGACACAGATAGGTCTTATGGCGACGATGAGACAGGAAAAGGTCTAGTAGTGGAAAGGACGTGGCCCTAATTGCGGTACCGTACAGCCCCAGCATTTGCCTGGTGTGAAAATTGGAGTTCACGGAAAACCATCTTCAGGGCTATCGACAGTGGGGTCCGAACCCACTACCTCCCGGATGCAAGCTCACAGATGTGCGCCCCTAACCGCACGGCCAACTGGCCTAGTCGTGCCGAGTATAACAGCCTGTCTTAATATTGGGGGGAAGTAGGTGAGGAGTTGGACAACTTTTTTCTTTAGCATGCCATTCCCCTGGTTCATAAATTTTCTGATATTACTGGTACGAAACACGCTGGTTCATCATAGCATTTGAGATATTCAATTCCTACTCTGAGGCACTGATTGGAATGAGAGCTGTGCATATTTAGCGGAATAATTGCAGAGGAGTGTCCATGGCTGTCTGCGACCTGGTCATTCCATCACTGGAACTTTGGACTGTTAGATCGGCACCGTAGTACTGTTCGTTAAAGCGAGAAAATGTGCGGTTTTTCATTTGATCGAGTATTTTGTACGATAACATTTCTTTTCTTTACTACATTCCTACCGACGTTTTTGTAATAGCCTATGTTGACTTCAGTTAGTGAAGCACGAGTACATCAGCTAGTCAATCTATTATACAACTAGCAGTTACCCGTGGCTTCGCTCGCGTGGATTTTGTCTTGTGATAAAAGTAACCGTTCCTCGGTACTATACTATAACATTAACTGAAAAATCCCTAAAGTATAAAAACTCACCGAAGAACTGAGTTTCATTTACCACAGGAAGTCTTTGTACACCGCGTTTGTTCTATTACCTTTAGGGGCTAAGATGTGGCTTAGAACTGTAGGTGTGAGAAATAGTCTTCTCTCAAGCCAAAAACGAGAGTGTTTATTTTTGAAGAAGATTCCAAATACCAATTTTCACGTCTGCAAAATCTTCAATTTTTGAGATATCAGCATCCTCATAAAACGAATTCCACTCCCTTTTCAGTCCTTTTTACCCCGCCCCCCCCTCTCTCTCTCTCTCTCTCTCTCTTAAGTGGTTTTTCCGGAAACAAAAATATGTGGTTCTTTATTTTTAAAAGAGACTAAAAATACCAATTTTCACGTCTGTAACATGTTATGTTTTTGAGATGTGGTGTCGATACGCTCATTTTAAAAATTCGTCCCCTATTTCAGTTCTCCTTAAGCGGATTTTCCGAAAACAAATTACCTGTGTTTCTTTACTTTCACTGGACATTCCAAATACCAGTTTACACGTGTGTAAAATGTTGTCTTTAAGAGAAATACTGTATATATATAGTCTTTTAAAAAACTCACCCCCTTTGTCAATGCCGTTCACCACTATTTAACTGGAATTTCCAAAAAAAAAAAAGTTGTTCATTTTTAAAGACGATTCCAAATACCAATTTTCACGTCTGTAACGTCTTCAGTTTTTAAGATATAAGTATCCTCGTTGAAAGTATTCAACCTCTTTTAAACCTCTTTTCAACGCACCCCCCTTAAAAGGAATTTCCGGAAACAAAAATATACGTATTTCCTTATTTTTAAAGGAGATTCCAAATACTAATGTTCACGTCTTTAAATTGTTAAGTTTTTTTTTTTGTTTTGTTGTTAGGGGCTTTACGTCGCACCAACACAGATAGGTCTTATGGCGACGATTTGTTAAGTTTTGAGATATAGATACTCATTTTAAAAATTCGCACCCCTGTTCACCCCGTTAGCGGAGGAATATCCTAAAATCCTCCCTTAGTATGCACCTACATCGTAATATAAATTTAACATCCAACATTTCATTTCTTTATGTCCAGTAGTTTTGGCTCGGCGATGATGAATCCGTCGGTCAGTCAGTCAGTCATGACAGTCATTTTATATACTGTACGATCCCGTCCGTATGTGTGTCTTACCCTACAGTTTTCTTTCCCAAACAGTAAATCATAATATGTTTACCATACCGATTGGGAACGAACTTTGACTTAAACGGCATTCAGAGTGACACAGTTCATCTCAGCTACCCCAAAGACTATGAATTCGTCACTAATATCGTAATTTTCGGATTTTTAAGTTTCACCCTCTTCCTTTAGGGGTGCTAGATGTTTCTTGCCCCTACAGTAATTTTTTCAGATAGTAAGTTATATGAGTATCAAATTTGGTTGAGAACTACTCGTATATTGGAACATACACACATTCACCCGTAATCTCTGTAATTTGCGACATTTTCTCAGCTTCTCACCCCCTGTACCATGGGGACACAACTTGGACTTTTCATCTTTATATAATGGTACAGAAGATAAAAGCAGAAATAAGTTTTAAGAAACACATCATAATTTCACATACTGTTGCGTAGGCAACCCACTGATCCAAAAATTCATTTCTTTATGTCCAGTAATTTTGGCTCGGCGATGATGAATCAGTCAGTCAGTCATGACAGTCATTTTATATACTGTACGCAGGCAACCAAGAATGAGTTAGCTGGAAAATTTATAATGTCCAATAACGGACCATTATATTGGTATTATAAATTTACTCATTCACGACAAATATTTTAGGTTCCCTATGGGAATCAACATCTACATCATATACTGGAACATACACACATTCACCCGTAATCTCTGTAATTTGCGACATTTTCTCACCTTCTCACCCCCTGTGCCATGGGGATAGAGCTTGGACTTTCATTCTTATATAATTATATGGAAGATAAAAGCAGAAATAAGTTTTAAGAAACACATCACAATCTTCACACTCTGTTAGATAGGTAACCCGCTGATCAGACTTGTCTTGCGGTTTGCTTATCTTCCCCTACTTTCCTTTTCACCCCTTCTCATCACCCTACCGAACTACCAATCAGATTTCGTTCAAACCACTTCATAATCCCTCTCAGGTGTAATAAGAACAAACTGTTCGAATTTCAGCGAAATCGGTCCAGTAGTTTTTGAGTCTATTAATGTCAAATGTAATGTCCCCTTCTCCGGGGTCGCTCAGTCGGCGGAGCGAGAGTCCCAAAAGGTGGACTGTTCGCAGGGCCAACTTGCTTTTACTGGACCGACCGACAGAACACTTATTTTTACAGGGCCATTGGTGACTGGATAGGAGACATAATGTTGAATGAAGATCAGGACAAAATAACAACAATGTTTATTAAAATATAATGAAAACTCAGACTGGACAAATGCAAAATAAATAAAAACATAATACAATATTTCACCAAAATAATTCAATTCATTATTGCTTGTGAACAAATAAAATGACTGTGAGTCCTTGCATGCTTCTCGGTTTCATTCGATTCCATTACTTCTTCAATGAAACTCCCTCCAACATTTTACTCTGCAACATTGAATTAATCATGTGATTAGCAATGCTATCATTTTCAATTGCAACACATGTTTAGAAAATTCTCAGGTAAATTACTTTAATACCTCTTTGAGAAACTTCACTATCGAAATTGCACTTACTTATTAAAAAGAATTGTTAAAGATTTACTTTACCACACTTGTGGAAAATGCTTTCTAAATCAATTATCACCATCATGAAATTCTTTAGCCTATTCTTAATAAGTTCTGTACAAATCACTTTTGGAAAACTCCTTATATAATGTTTGAGATCGTCGTTATAATTTTGGAAAACTCCTTACAATGTTTGAGATCTTCGTTATAATTTTGGAAAACTCTTTACCACTTCGAGAAACTTCTTTACAATGTTTGAAAATTTTGAAAAATTCTTTGGCGAACTTCCCCTCTCTCGTAGACCCCGCTCGACTGTATTCCTTTAGAATTCTTGATAACGTTTCCTAACTAACTAGTATTTTACGGATGGATAGAGTATCACGCAACACTATGTGTAATCAACAACAACAACAATATCAATGCATCATCAATCACATCACATGTCCGACTCGTTGGCTGAACGGTCAGCGTACTGGCCTTCGGTTCAGAGGGTCCCGGGTTCGATTCCCGGCCGGGTCGGGGATTTTAATCGTCTCAGATTAATTCTTCTAGCCCGGGGACTGGGTGTTTGTGTTTGTCCCAACACTTTCCTCTTCATATTCACACAACACACTACACTACCAACCACCACAGAAACACGCAATAGTGATTACATCCCTTCATATAGGGTTGGCGTCAGGAAGGGCATCCGGCCGTAAAACAGGGCCAAATCCACATGTGCGACACAGTTCGCACCCGCGACCCCACAGGTGTGGGATAAGCGGTAGAAAAAAAATCCATCACATCACATACACAAAATATAAGCATTCATGGAATGATGTGGGTAAATGTCACGAAATAACATAATTCTAACAACTGTTTATAAGTAGATTTATCACACAATAGAACTATATTTTTTTATTATTATTATTATTATTATTATTATTATTATTATTATTATTATTATTATTATTATTATAACCTTCTCTTCCTTTTGAATTCGGTTGAAGATCCTTACAATATTTCCTGACCATAATGAGAACTCCTCATGACTGTAGTTATAAAATGAAATAGGATGACAAAATTTTTATCTCGATTAATAATCATCACCATCATTAGAAATATGCGTTTAAGAGCCTCGAGAAAATCAAATAATGATTAAGACGTGCATTATTCATATCAGTTGTTGAACGAAGAACAATAACTATTATTAGTCCCTAAATCTTTTCATACCATCATAAATCACTATCACTTCCGTCACTCAATATAATCACTGTGATTCATTATCATCATTATGACTGATATGCACCCTAGTGGTCCCATATCGTCAATTAATAAAAATTTACTATCACAATGATCGCTCAATTTTCTCAACAACTCGTTAAAGTTTCCCGACCTTCATTATTATTATTAAAATTATTTTTATTTCCTACAATGGCTCCTAGAACGTTCTCTCGATGAACTGTTCCTATTACTCGTCGATTACCTTCCCTTCTAGTATCAATCATCATACATGCCTAACAGCTTTTTATGATTACGATTTAATCATTGTTTTCTCCTATTTTAATCACATCCTCTTCGTCATGATTATTATAACCTTATATTATTTTTATTATTATTACTATTCTCATTATTAATAGGTCTTAATCCTTTATAATTGCTTTTGAAGATCGTAATTACTTATGACCTTGTCAACTCACTGGCAACAGGGATTACTCATCACCGAATCCGGAAAAAAGAAAAAACATTATTCCAAGAAAATGCCAAGATCGAACAATATTGAAATCACAAATCAACAAAGGAATGAATACTCTACCATCACCATTAAGTACAACATTACTAAAGAAACTATATTCCTCTAAACAAGAATACAATCTACTAGGCATCTACTAAAAGAGAATAAATTTTACAGCGGTACTTATAGTTCCGATGAGAATTCGTGGCGTCGGGATGCTGCTATGGGCGTCGGCGTCCTCTTCTTCAGCTATGATGGTTTACAGGTGTACAAGGTCATCGTGTTGGCGTGCACACTGGAGTTTAATCCATCATGACTATGGCTACGTCCAGCATCGTCGTATTACTCCAGCAAAGTTCCGGAAAATTCCAAGCTTTTCCTCGTATTCGTTGGATATTGCTGCTAGGTTTCACGGAGATAGCTGAAACTGAAATTCTGCATTAACAATAGGATCCACACTAGTTGTAACTCACTAAATTATTCACAACACTTAACTGGTGCAACGATGTATTTTCAGGTCCAGGTTTACTACCAGCTTCGACTTCCAAACACATTCACCTAGTTACGATACGTCTTAAAGCTGACGAATAATATTACTGGTTACTACGATGCTTAAAGGCCAGATTACTTCTCGAATATTCCCTTACGATCGTGCCTTTCCTTTATAATGTCCAATGGAACATTCCATGAGTTTCTATTATAAGACTCGGTTTCAATAAATACACGAACTGTCTGCGGTTCAGTACGTTCCATACGGGAAAATGTGCGGCTGTAATACTCGCTGGATACTGCATTGATCTAACGACAAGTTGCACTGGCACTCAAATAAAGCAATGATTGTGCTATACGAGAATTATACAGGTATTAACGTCGTCGGCAAATACTCTACCTTTCCGTAGAGAGTGCACTGTTCAACTGCTCCGTAAGAATACGACTGTACGACGTTCTTCAAAACAGTTATATTCGTCGTTTCGTAAGGTACTCTTCTCGACTGTATTGTTCGGTGTTTCATAAGAGACTCTTCCTCGACTTTGTTCTAGAAAAATCCTAAGATTTTCTAGCACCTTCCTCTATTTCCATTGGCTGTTGGCCATCATGCGCCGTGATTCGTCCTTCACAGCTGCGAGTGGATTTTTCGAGAATACTACTCCCCTCTCGTCTGCCAGTGTGTCAGGTGACGTAACTGCGTGCGCTGGCGGCCTTCAACAGCTGTTGACCTAATTTCGGCTGGCTCCCATCGGCACGACACGGTAACAGCTGATACACGCGCTCTCGTAAACCAATATTCCGTAATAAAAATTTTCCATCTTTCCCAAATTAACTAAGGCACCATTTAGACGGGTACAATACCAACATCCAATTGTATATATAAGATAAGAGTTTCCTCTGTACAGTGCTCAGAACTTAAAAAGGATGGTATTTCTGTATCCGAAATTTCTATCTGTCTATGTACACGCATCACGAGAAAACGGCTGAAGAAAAATTAATGAAAGTCGGTATGCAAAGTCGGGGAATAGGTCGCTATAATCTAGGCCATAAATTATTGTAATAACGCTGAGTGAAATGGTAGTTTAAGCGAATGCCTAAAATTTAATTAACCGAGCTCGATAGCTGTAGTCGCTCAAGTGCGGCCAGTATCCAGTGTCCGGGAGATTAAGGATTCGAATCCCACCGTCGGCAGCCCTGAAGATGGTATTCCATGTTTTCCCATTTTCGCACCCGGTAAATGCTGGAGCTGTACCTTAATTAAGACCACGGCCGCTTCCTTTCCACTCCTAGCACTTTCCTCTCCCGTTGTCGCCGTAAGAACTCTGTGCCAGTGCGACGTAGAGATGGGTGGTATTTAACATAACAGTTAAGATAACACTGTTCCAGCCTGGTAACATGTTACCAGAATAACATGTTACTCAACTAACCCTGTTATATTTGTAACAGGTAGCTGTTCTTCTCAACCCTTCATTATTTCATAAGTCATTTCGTCATTCTACATTACTTGATAATTACTGAAGTTTAGTTTAATACAACTTAGCACGGTACTTGATTGAATCGCGTGAACTTGGAACACTGCTCCACCGTAACGAATTTTCTGCTGAAGTAACAACCGAACCGCACGTCGTAATACGTTTCGTTGTTATTCTACGGAACATTGTTCCATCGCAACGAGAGTTCTGTTGATGTAACAGTCTGAGCTCAGTGAATCACTGTCCCATCGCAATGAATGTTCTGTCGAGACAAGACGAATAGAAATGCATAGTCTGACGACTTCTGCTGGTTGATACGTTGCTACACCATGCAGCGCTGGTGTAGATAAAAGGTGATCAGCTGTCTCCGAACATGTGATTCTAAATGAGATCGGATGCGACTTAATTCGGAATTTGTTGTTCAAATATATGCTTTAAAACCGTGTGTACATTATTGTGATGTTTCAGGACTCTACATTCTGTTTACTGACCGATGACTATGATTACGTGCGACCTGTGTTTCGTTCAAATTAAGATATAGTGTTCCTAGTTTTGAAAGCAATATGTGAAAAATACCTAGGGAATATTTTACATTTAGTAATGATTTAATGACATTACTTCCGAAATTAGTTCGTCAGTATCTTAACGAATATCTTAATTCTGTATGTGTCTATAGAGCTATGTGATCTTTCATTAATTCACCACGAAATCAAATTAAATTGCAATTATCAACTATTACCTTAAAAACACATGTCTGCCTCTGTGGTGTAGTGGTTAGTGTGATTAGCTGCCACCCACGGAGGCCCGGGTTCGATTCCCAGCTCTGCCACGAAATTTGAAAAGTGGTACGAGGGGTGAAACGGGATCCACTCAGCCTCGGGAGGTTCAGTTCTCACCTCAGCCATCCTGAAAGTGGTTTTCTGTGGTTTCACACTTCTCCTCCAGGCAAATGCCAGGATGGTACCTAACTTAAGGCCACGGCCGCTTCCTTCCCTCTTCCTTGTCTTCCCATCCCCCCGTAAGGTCCCTGTTCAGCATAGCCGCCTGGGCGAGGTACTGGTCATCCTCCCCAGTTTTATCCCCCGATCCAAAGTCTGAAGCTCTCTGACTCTCTGAGTCCGAGTCCGAGGGAAAAACCGACCCCGGAGGGTAAACAGATAACGAAGTAGAAGATAAGAAGAAGAAAGACGCATATTCATCTGTTATTGTACATGCTACGTAATATAAACTCTGCAGGCACCCTCCCCCCAAACATGCTCAGCTTAATGTACCTTACCAGCACGTCAGTTAACTGGACACCTTGGACGTTTTACGGGTATGTTTTTGCGGTCGTACGAGCTTGCATTTCTTCCCTTACTTCTTTTATTCGGAAATAAAATCGGCATAGTATGTAATGGGAAATTCATTTTTGCACCAAGTCCTGAGCATATTCAGTACAGCACACAATTCCATGAAAAACAGTAATTGGAGGCAAACTATCCAGGCATTCTTGAAATATTTCACCTCATAATGATTTCTCACAACAACTTCCTCTGAATGAAAAAACATAAATAATAATTCATTCGATGGGTAAATGAGATAGTCGGATGAGTTACATTATTCTTGTAGAGGGGCCGATGACCTTCGATGTTAGGCCCCTTTAAACAACAAGCATCGTCATCATCATCACTATTCTTGTAGACTTGTTAGGGTTGAATACGGACTGCCTTTTGCCTCCTCTGTATTGTTCTGCAGAGAACTAATACCTGCGGTACAGTCTGTCACTTTGCTTGCATATTTAACAATATACCCACAGAAGTGATGAATAACATACATTTTTGAACTGGTGAAAGGAGCTATTTGTTCATCTTCACAACTTGATAATGGTGGCTGATCAAAGGTAAGCTTGCTGTAATATTTTTTCTGAGCTGTACTTATGATTTTGGCATTCTCTTTGACAACAGCTTTTACCATGGCTCTAATCTGACTGAAAAATGATGTTAAGAGTATTATCACTTTTTTTTGCGAGGGGCTTTACGTCGCACCGACATAGATAGGTCTTATGGCGACGATGGCATAGGAAAGGTCTAGGAGTTGGAAGGAAGCGGAAGTGGTCTTAATTAAGGTGCAGCCCAAGAATTTGCCTGGTGTGAAAATGGGCAACCACGGAAAACCATCTTCGGGACTGCCGACAGTGGGATTCGAACCCACTATCTCCCGGATGCAAGCTCACAGCCGCGCGTCTCTAACCGCATGGCCAACTCGCCCGGTGGTACTATCGCTTAAACGCAGATCTCGAGTGGGATGCCTTCGACCACTTTGAGAACAGAGTGGGATCTTTTGGGGGGTAAAAAAATTGCTGGTTTTCATTCGAATGTTTATCATAACCCGACTTGCAACACGGGACATAGCAAGTTGTAAGCATAATCACATGCGGTAGTAAATTGAAGCATATGGCAGAGTATACGTCCTATTTCTCAAATGCTTAATCGTTTTCACTTCTCAGTCCACCAGAAGTTAACACCAGAGATTTTGAACGTATAGAACTGCCGAAAAAGACCGCAGACTGTTTACACACTTCCACATTAAGCCGACAAGAAAGCGCGCGTACTTGGACCTTTTATCGACAGCAGCGCTGATGGTGGCTGAGAACATGTACAGCGTGTCTTTTATCATGTGCTTCAGAGGGAGTCGTCACACTATTCATTTCTATTCGTCCTGGTTGAGATAACAGCCCAAGGTCTATGGAACACTGTTCCATTGCAATGCATGTTCTCTCGAGGTTACAGCCTATACCTCTAAAACGAAAGTTGTTGTCTGACATTATTCTTAGAGGGAGGTCCGTTTTCTGCCTACCATGGCGTGATAAAGGGAGTGGGGGTATGGTTGCTATGGAACCGAGTGTGGGGCGACTGCGGTTGCCATGGAGATAAATCTTCTGGCCAGCTCGTCTTGCTGGGTGTTGCCAAACCTCTCAGTTCACTTCTGAGTTAGATCTTGTCGCAAGCATTTAAGTATGAGTGGCATTCTATTTGCGACCACTGTAAAATTATCAGCAGCCTGTCAGGGTTTTCCAACGTCAATGCAGCAAGAGGACTGCTAATTAGGGCGTACTCCACACAATGTGTGATAAGGATTCTCCCAACCCGAACCCTCTCTCTTGAACCTCTTTTTAAAGTAATATTAGTGCATTCGTAGACCTTTTAACATACTGTAATTATTCCAGCTGTAGTCCGACTCGTTGGCTGAATGGTCAGCGTACTGCCCTTCGGTTCAGAGGGTCCCGAGTTCGATTCTCGGCCGGGTCGGGGATTTTAATCTTAATTGGTTAATTCCAATGGCACGGGGGCTGGTTGTCTTCATCATCATTTCATCTTCATCATGACGCGCAGGTCGCCTGCGGGAGTCAAATAGAAAGACGGGCACCTGGCGAGCCGAACCCGTCCTGGGATATCCCGGCACTAAAAACCATACGACATTTCATTCCAGCTGTAGACATCCATCGTTGACGTAGCGTTTGTTGTTATGATATCTGTGTGCTTACTTACGACATGCACTTCAAGAAAGGCAAGTGTTATGCTTTATAAAATGGACACTCTTACAGAAATTTACGGAAAAGTTCGGGATGTTTGGTGACATGAGTCTCTTTTTTCGCTGGATTTACATCTCAGCGACACAGATAGGTCTTACGCGACAATGGGATAGGAAAGGTCCTAGAGTGGGAAGGAAACGGCCGTGGCCTTAATTAAGGTACAGACCCAAAATTTGTTTGTTGTGAAAATAGGAAACTACGGAAAACCATCTTCAGGGCTACCGACAATGGGATTCGAACCAACTATTTTCCGAATGCAATGTAATCTTTTCGCGCTACCATTATAGAATTATCATTTTTCGACTTATTTTAATCTAAACATTTTCTTAACACTAAGTTCTTGAATCTTGTACATCTAATCCGAGCGTACAGACAGAAATTATAATTTTATTTATGCAGATAAAAGTAGGCTGAGTGGCCGCACATTTTAACGCGCTACGGCTATGGAGCCAAGCTCTGTTTTCGGGATACGCGTGGGTTCGAATCCTACCGTCTACTGTTCTCAGAATAGTTTTCTGTGGTTTAATATTTTCACTTCCATCGGTACAGTTCCTATCCATAGGCCAGAGCTGAGTCCTCGCATACCTAACCAAATTTCATTCACCTTAACACACTTCGTCTTCATTAGCTCCTCATCTGAGGTTGGTGCCAGGAAGGGCATCCTGTCGTAGAAACATGCTGTATAAATTAATCTCATCTCATCCCGACCCGGTATCAAGAAACGAGACTGAGTGTTAGACATACAGTACATACAGACAGAGCAAAGTAGGCTAATAATATTTTGAGCAGCTTTTTACTTAACGTCTCAGTATGAATACTTGAACAGTTTGAGCATTATATAAGCATTAATTTAATATCAATATTGTCCCCTATTGTATAAGAAAGTGTTAATTGCTGAGTATGAGATGAGCTACGGTTGCTTCTAAAAGGGTAGTACTGTCGAAGAAGTTAAGTGTTACAGCAAAATCCTTTGTTTTGAAATCGGAAAGTGTAAAATTCAACGGTTTATTACGCCCATCTTTTGTCCTACTTCTTAAAAATCATTTAACTTCCTTTACACTCACAACCATCTGGTAACTCTAAATAAAAGGTTTATCTGAGTCCTGTTTATTCTCTGTCACTCCCGATATAAACGCATCAGTCTTAAGTGGTAAATATAAGTAATTTAATGAGTTTCAGCATACGATTCGTAAGACCCCGGTTTCGCCAGTTACTTGAGGGATGTCTTCCTGTACCAGTCCTTCAGTAACGAATTCCCTCACAGCAACCTGACTGTTTGTATGTCACTCATAAGAGTGATCGCAAATGGGACGACACCGCCTGGCCAGGTAGTCTACAACAGATCACAGTGGTCAGAATGAACGAGGGAACAAGTGAGCCGGAAGCGAGGGCTAAGAAAAAGGAATGCTGGAATTTGGCAACAACGTGAAATGGCACGTGCGATGCTCCTCCCTCCAACCCCATGTGTCAGACACCAACTTTAGTTATTAAAGGTGTAGTGACTGGACGAAAGTTACAGAGACCCCCCCCCCTCAAGAAGTGGAAGAGGAACAAGAAGAAGAATATTGAAGAAGAAGAAGAAGAAGAAGAAGAAGAAGAAGAAGAAGAGAAAGCCTTGCAGTTGATGACCTCATGAAATTCCTGTGTATAGTCAAATACAGTAGAGACAATACGCGACACTGAGCGAGATATCGAGGGACAGCTATTGGAGCTCTCTCTAGCGAGTAGACCTGAAACCTACTGATTCTGTGATAAGAGTACGTGTATTTTTGTGTGAAGTTTCTGGTGTTATTTATGCGTTTTCAGTGAGTTGACATAATTAAGTAGCAGCGTGTGTCATTCCTTGATATCTCCTCTCAACACGAGGGGAAAGGTATGTGCTGTGTTTGGCTGCAGTAACTATGAAGTAGAGAAGAATGCACGGTCGTTCTTCAGGTTCCCTCGTGACAAGAAAATGTAAGTAATATTGTGTTTGCATATATATTCTTTCAGTGACAGAGATCTTCATAGTACTTCATAATCTTCTGTCCTGCTCGACCCATATTTTAACTGGCTTAAAATGTAATACGCGTATTTTATTGTATAGTGCAGCAATTAACCTTCAATACCGATGTGTTGTTGTAGGTGTGATCTGTGGGTTTTGAAATGTCACATAAGTGATTTGGATAAGGTGTACAAGAAAGAAGGGACGTTACGCTTATATAAGAATTATAGGATCTGTTCAGATCATTTCCAGGCCAGCGACTTTAAAAATCCTCGTCTATACAACCAAGGGTATGTTACATTTTTACTCTAATTGTACGTAAATATTCCTCAAAGCATCACTATCGACAACATTTTCATACTTTTCTTTCTTTTATCCCTCTTCTCAGATTAAAGCCGGTATTTTGTAGATTTTCTTTCTGTTAGTAGGCTTCATGTTAAAAGGAAAATTGTCCAGCTATTCAATGTTAATTCATTGCATCATATGTGTACGGAATGCGCCGATATTTTTATTGACAAGTGTATTAATGTGATGATATAATGTTTTTAAATGAGAAGAAAGACAAATCCAACCGTGAGAGTTCAGGCAAGAATGCTAAAGCTAAGAAAGTAATGCATAAATGAAAAATCAAGCCATTTCACAGCAATCCATTTCACATCTAGTTTATATGTCTAATTTCAGTATTTGAATAACCTTTTAAATACTTCTTCATTCATTTATCCAGAATTGCTTTAGCAACTTCGAAGTTAATAACACTTTATTTCTAGACGTAATTTTTTTATCCATTTCCGTATATACATTTCCAATGATATTTGAATTTAGCGCAATTTTTTCAGGTCAAGTCACTAGGAGCGCCACCGTCGAATTGTCTCCCATGTTAGCAAGGCTAAATCCGTAAGTGTGGCGTATTGTCTCTACTGTATTTGGTATAGTCACAGACAACTGAATCCCTCGTGAGCTGCCTAGAGCGACGCATAAGTCGGTCGTGGTATAGTTACATTCCTCTATGTCTATTTGTGTCTCATATGCTTTAAGGTCTCCTCCATACTTTGGTGTTAATTTATAGGACTAATGACTGGATAAACCGCTATTAGCGAAGCCCTTTAAATGGCATGAATTATTATTTTCGACGTCGTATTACATTATACGTTTGCGTCTCAGTCGCAATGAGAAGAAGAAGAAGAAGAAAAAGATGAGAAAGAAGAAGAAGAGGAGCCCAGTAACCCTTCGAAGAAGAATGTACGTAGAAGACATCGGTACCCAGTGACTGGACGTAGTGCGCTGCGCAGAGTCCAAGAACAAACAAAAAAGAAGAAGAAGACATCGGTAGTTAGGTACGGCTGAAAATTAATACACGTGCGGTAACTATAGTGTAATAAATGTTCGAACTAAGTTAGCAGTGTGATGTATGATCAGTCGTGTTCGAGCTCTCATTGAGTGCGGTTGTTCCCAGCGAATACGAGTGTTATTCCTCTTAGCGTGTGCAAGTTGCTGCCTTCGTAGCAGAGTGACTTAGTATTAAATATCGTGTGCTATATTCTGAGTGCTATTGTGTTTTTTCATGTAATTTACTCACCATGGCATTTGCCAGTGGGGGAGGAGGAACTAATCGTAGTCCGAACCTTCTAGAGGGTGATAATTTATTGGTAGATGGTCCAGTTGATATGACTGACTCAATTATTCTCAATTCAGACAATGGGGACGATGCCTCCATGGATTCTCTTGAGGATAGAACGCCTAACCCAACACAAGCTAGTACCGCCATTCAACAATCTGATAACCCTCCAATTGGGGATGAACAGAAAACTAATTCACATCCAATACCCACAAGTAAAATTCCACCAGCGACCCGATACCCTGCCAATCATATGGGCCCCTATCTTGTGTTTGTTGAAGCAAATGATAACAAAAATGTGGGCAACTTACACCCAATGGCATTGGGTAGGCTCTTTTATGAGCGTAAAATTCCGGGTATCAAAGCTATTCATAGAAAAGGAAAAAATCGGATCCAATTAACTTGTTTCACAGCTGACGATGCTAATCATTTTATGCAACACCCCATTCTCAGTGAGAAAAACCTGAAAGCTTATATACCTTCCTCCAATGTCTACAGGGTCGGTTTAGTAAGGGGAGTAGATTTGACTTTAACTGAAGATGAACTTAAGAAATTTATTGATTCACCTGTGCCGGTTATAGGTGTCCAACGCCTTAAAAGAAGGAAATCTAACGCTGATTCATTTGAGTATGTTCCGACAGGAACTGTGAAGGTCACTTTTGAAACTCGTTCTCCCTCGGCAGATTTCTATTTTTAGCGTCATTTTGGACGTTCAGGTCTTCATCTTTAATCCTATTATTTGCAAACATTGCCAACGTTACGGACATACAGCCCTCAATTGTCGGGCGAAAACTCCTCGTTGTGGCCGATGCAGCAATAACCATGTCACGAAGGACTGCCAACAAACGCTTGTCAAATGCCTCCATTGTGATCAGAATCATCAAGTCGGATCCTCGCGATGTGCTGTGCACCAACAACAGACAGCCATTAAGAAGCATATGTGTACAGAAAACGTTTCCTTTGAAGAAGCCAAAAATAGGCTGCAACCCGTTAACTATAATCCTACCTTACTACCACATCATTTTCCATCCTTGGCTGAAACTCTGGGAAGCAGACCTGATAATTTCAACCCGCGTAAACGTAAAATCACTACCTATGTACACCGGGAACCTCGTCCACCACCACGCCCGGGTTATGATCGAGAGACCTATCTCAATCTAATACGAACCCCACCAACGGAAAAATCACTAGCTCACCAACCTCCGACCACCCATACTAGTACACCGGCGGTTTCTACTAATCCTGCTAGCGAAAACGAGCAGGGAATGACCCCTTCCACATCAAAAGTAGCCCCTGTTAAAGATATACGCAAAGAGATCCAGGACGATTTTGTTAATCTGATGGAACTAATGGGACCAAATGTCCAATGGCGACATTTATTAAAGTTGATACTTGATAAAATCCTCCCCATTTTAGATACTAAATATGCAGATACTGCAATGGAATTGTAGGAGTGTGGTAAACAAGCGACATGAGTTAATCCTACTCATTAACGAATTCCAACCAGATATTATCTTCTTACAAGAAACATGGTTTTCAAATTACATTAACTTTCGCATTAATGGATATACTATTGAACGATTAGATGGTGCAGGATATGGTGGAATTGCAATTGTAATTAAGAATTGCATACCCTATCATCTTCTCCCATCGGAACAAGCTATTGCAGGCACTTACTTTCAGCGCATTCAAATAAAAGATTTTATCTTTTCTAACTTTTACTGCCCTCCCGATATACATGGTTCCTACCATAATTGGTCCAATTTTTTTAACCAATTTACCGGTGCGAAGCAAAATATTATATTTGGTGACTTCAATGCTCATCACGTAACTTGGGGAAGCAAGAGCAATAGCTCCAAAGGAACTCATATCTTAACCTCTTCTCTTCAAGTCAATCTCACCATAATTAATGATGGGTCACCTACCCGGCTATCAGCACCTACAAATGCTCCGAGCGCGGTAGATCTTACTATATGTCCCACGGACATAGCGCATAAAGTATCTTGGCAAACTATTAAGGACCTTCATGGTAGTGATCACTTCCCCATTCTCGTTACATGGTCTAACCACAGGTCTTTTTCAACTTACACGCTTCCTCGGATACCTATACGCAATCTGAATAATATGGATTACGATCTCTTTTCGCAATTTATTCAGGATCAGTTCAGTCATACCTATAAAGCGCCATCCGCGGAATATGATTCGCTTTTACACTGTATAAAATCGTATCTCGACATATATCATCCAATCATTTACAAAACCTCAACCAATCATAATCCAACGCTCAAAATCCGTTGGTGGGATCAAGAATGTGAGGTCTGGATTAGACGACGGCGAAACCTGCTGCAAAATTTACGAAAACATTTTACTTTTACTAATTACATGCAATATAAACGAATCTGTGCAAAAATTAGATGTTTATTTAACAATAAACGTCGAATCGCATGGAAAACCTTCGTAGAGAGTATTAACAGTACTACATCCAGCAAGATCATCTGGGCAAAACTTCGCTCTCTTAGTAACTCTCGGCACACACCCCAACCTACAGCTTTATCTCCGCCCCAATTATATCAATTCTACTGTAATTTAACACCCGATTTTGTTCAGCCTGCTTATCTCTTAAGTTGTTCATACTCTTCTCATAAATATCAATCTTTGATGAATCCTATTACATATCAGGAATTAGAAATCGCCCTACATAAAAAAACTACATCCCCAGGGCCTGATTTTATAACTTACAAGATGCTCAGCTCTCTACCAACTAAGGCTAAATCCATTATTCTTAACCGGTTTAATAAAATTTTCACAGATACTGTAATACCTTCAGGCTGGAATAATTTTGACATTATTCCAATACACAAACCAGGTACTGATCCCTTACAACCTCAAAATTATAGAGGTATAATATTAGGGTCCTGTCTACGTAAAACCTTTCAACGCATCCTTCTCCGCAGATTAATATGGCAATTAGAGTATCATAATGATTTACCAAAATGTCAATTCGCTTTCATAAAAGGACGAAGTACCACAGATGCCTTAAATATTTTTTTAACGGACCTCTTATTAGCACGGTGCCGAAAACAAGCTACTATAGCGGTTTTTCTCGATGTCAAAGGAGCTTACGATAATGTTGATCTTCACATTTTGTTTCAAAAATTACATAAGTTACACTTCCCACTACCCCTTATTCATATATTTAAAAACCTTTTGCTAAATCGAACATTAAATTTGAAAAATTATAGACTTAATACTTGTGCACGACAGGCCAATGTCGGGATTCCGCAAGGGGATATATTAAGTGGAATACTTTTTACTCTCTATACAGGTGATTTGGAACGAGTAGTAACTCCTCATGCACGTATATTGCAATTTGCAGACGACATACTGATCTATACCACACAAAATACCGTAGACCAATGTCGTCACTCCATCTCCCAAACCCTCTCTCATATACATGAGTGGATGGAACACCACGGTTTAGAAATCACACACTCCAAAAGTGCAGCTGTTATATTTACCCAAAAACGAACATATGACAAATCTGCACTACCATATGCTAGCCACCATATTGCTATTCAACCCTATACCAAATATTTAGGAATTTTCATAGACAATAAGTTAAATTGGAAGACACATTTTGACCGACTGAAGTCCAACATTGAAAATACAATCCAAATTCTTAAGTCCTTAACTCGTAGAAACTGGGGATCGGATCCGGCCACACTACTACTTTTATATAAGAATTCAATCCGGGCAAGGATAGATTATGGCTGCCATTTCTTCGATACGGCGTCAAAGACCAACCTAAAAAAACTGGACACGTTACAATTCAACGCTTTACGAATCATATTAGGTGCATTACGGACAACACCCACCAATGCCTTACTGGTTGAAGCAGCAGAACTACCCTTGGCTATACGAAGAGAATATCTAGCGTCTAAATATTTACTTAAAAAGATAGCTCTGAATCGTCATCCCATATTACCTAAATTGCAGCTTTTAAATGAGTACCAAATATGTAGAAAATTGAAAGTCAACAACATACCGGCACTTCTATTGGCATATGAAGTCATTTTTCCCTTAAGAAATAATGTTGTACAGACAAGATCATTACCGGCATACTCTAACGAATACAACTTATCTACATACCACCCTTCCATCATAACTACTACTTTCGAACACCTTCCGGGTAATCTGAAGAATAATCCCACTTTAGTTAATAAAACTTTCCAAGCATTTCTCAATCCGCATAAACAATACACAAATTGCTTTACAGACGGATCTAAGACTTCAGAGGGAACTGGAGCTGCCTATTACATCCCCCAGCTTAACTTTCAGCAACAATTTACGTTACCACCCAACGCTTCCATATACACTGCTGAAACATTTGCTATTCGCCAAACTCTTTTATGTTTACGGCAATATAATATTCCCAATGCCATCATCTGTACCGATTCATTAAGTGTACTTCAAAGTATCAAAACCCCGCAGGAATCTTCTAGTTGGTATATATGGAACATCCGTAAATTGTTATACAACCTTTCCGTAACTCAGCATGATATAATATTAATTTGGATACCAAGTCATTGCAGCATACCAGGTAATGTTCAGGTTGATCGTTTAGCTAAAGCTGCAGCTGAAGGACAAGGACTTCCCTATTACCTCGCCATTCCACACACGGATTATTCCCCTACTATCAAACAGACCGTACTTCAAAAATGGTCTTCTCTATGGAAAAATTCCGCAAAAACGAAGGGTAAAGCTTATTATCAACTACAACCGGAACTGCAAAGAACCCCCTGGTTCACTATGGGCACTTACTCTAGAAGACATATAACTACACTAATCCGTTTACGATTCAATCATGCGCTTACACCCGAATATAAGTATAAATTTCATATCAGTGACACAGATATTTGCACCTGTCAGCAAGCAAGTGGTACGATTCATCACATAATATTCCAATGTTGTAACTATTCTAACCAAAGAAAAAAGTTTTTTCAAGCACTAATAAATCATAACGTTCCTCTACCAACTAGTGTCGCTTGTCTTATTCATGCTCCTACGGAACCATTAGTAAATATGCTCACTAATTTCCTTGATGAATGTAAAATCGCCATATAAGTCACCCTTAGTAGCCTACACTTGTCACTAACGTTCTCACACTTACATTACATAACCTGACTATTCCTTTAAACTACACATGTTAACAACAGTACAAATCAGCTCACCGATAATAGAAGAAATTCCATATCTATCATGGATATCACATATCGGCGAATATTATCTTTTCATTACAATCTAACATAGGGTCCAATTAATAATTTAATCATTCTTTACCAGCACAAGCCTACTCCTCTGATTCTTCCTCAACCACGCAAAACAACTTCCAAACCTTGCATTACCCAGGATTACCAACCTAGAACTTACTGATATTCTTTCAACACAAATAAGTGCATTAACAAACGGTGTGGTTATTGGGTACAGAGTTAAAACTAAGCCCAACAACATACAAGAAGGAGAAGAAGAAGAAGTGTGATGTATGTTCGAAGACGGTCAGCATTGCGATGATTAGAGGCATAATTACTATCAGAACGTCAGGCGTTTCATGCCAAATTAGCTGTAGCGTACATTACTCCAGTGAAACAGCATATGCATTACTTCCAGTCTGTGTATCACTAATCTGTGTTTAATTGCTTAGAATACGGTATTTAATGTAAAAATTTGTTTCCATTTATTACCCGGTCATTATCATTGTTCCTATTTAGATTTACACAGTTAAAAATGTCCAACCCAAAAGAGGTTCAGTTTCAAGTGTTCGAGTTGTTGTTAAGCATTCATTGTGATTTAGAGGTTTGTAACATCTTGATCATCGGCTCCGTTTAATATTGATATGGATTTGATTTTTGGGACCTATTGCCACGCTTTGTGCAGTTTTTTAAAAAATGTGTTGTTTATCTTTGGTTTCCTTCATTGAGGAATTGTGGTTCCTTAACTTTTCCCTGCAAACATAATCTTTAATGTACCAAACTACCTCAGCTACCATGTGCAGGAATTTTAACCCTCCGTTAAACGCGCGCTCTGTTGTAACACCACTACACGCGCGCGGACTGTTTGTAAGCTTCCATTCCTTTCATTTCAAATATTTTCCAAGAATTCCTTATTTCTCTCTTTTGTCAATCTGTCTTACATCGTAATTACTTAATTTTGATTTTATTTATATTGATAAATTTATACATAATCTACATTTACAAGAATATTTCAGTCCTTTAGGATAAATTAGAAGTTATCAACTGCAAATCGCAGGACTTAACAAAACTAATTGTAAATTAACAGTAATTGGTTATTAATTTACTTCTTGGAATAAATTTGTAATCGTTACATTCTATTAGTTGATGTATATCGCACGGAAAAGTCACGACGTTGTGAAGTTCTTGCCGTGGAGTAAGTGCATTTCATTTCATCCACCTTATCAACGCCCGACTTCGTGTCTTTATAGAAGGTAATCGTTGAGGGTTTTGATCCATCTGAATCGTCATCAATAGAATGGTCCTCATGGAAAGTAGATAGAACCAATACAACTTTGTCTTTTCTTGACTTGTATGAACCAAAGGTATATATAGCAACTTGTGCATGTTACAATTTCTTGTAGCATTTCGTCGGTAAAGAACCATATTTCAGAGCTTCAACTGGTGTCTCAGTATTCATGGCAAAACCTACTACTCTAGGCAAGTGTTTTATAATATTATGTTCAGGTTTTCTGACCCTTCTATTACAGGCCAATGATTCCACTCCGACCCTTTCTTTCCAACATACATTTCATGCTGCTCACTTTCAGCCATGTCCTCTTCACATGTGGACTGTTTGCTCTCAGATTTATGATCACTATCATTTACCACATCCCAATCACTATCATCACTTGCACCAACTTCATCGTTGTCCAACCACTGCTCGAACTGATCCATAACTCCTGAATAAACCGCACCAACTCCTTGGAAAGAGGACACAAAATAATTATTCATAGCTCATTTTGTAATATCGTGTTTATCCCACTGTAAATAATCACAAGTAGAAAATATATCAAAATGAGCCCACTACTACATTGGTAGGTAATAAAAGTATATAATTTTATAATAAATGGTAATGGAAGAATGGATAACTTACTAAAAGAGTGAGTAAGATTATCAACTCACCAATACATGCCTGCAGACTTAGACTCCGCAAGTCTGTAGTTGACAATATAAACGTCTCTAATCAACAGCTCGGCAATTACTCAGACATTCTCACACCGTCACGGCCTTTGTATTGTTGCAGAAGGAAGCTACAAGAAGGCAGCCCGTTCTGCGTTGCATTTTCGGCATATGATACCAAAGAATAATCAAGTGCGGACTCTCACTCCGCGGCGCGTGTAACGGAGGGTTAATCTAACACACTTTAGGCTGCCTAAATATGGATATCGTACAACATGAGGAATACTGCCAGAAATGCAGAATAGCTGCTTTCAAAGTTATCTTCAAAGCTTTTGAAGTGTGGCTGGAGCAGACTGCCAGCACAGCCAATCTATCACCAGAGTCCCTTGTCTCACTCACCTCTGACTTCAATGAGTTTAAATGTGTCAGCTCATCCGAAGAGGAAGAACTAAAAGAAGAATTGGAAGTCTGAATTGATTGTTAAAGTGATCTGCTGGATGAAGGGAAATTTCATGTCTTTCATGTCTGTTACTTCTAACTTATGAAAAAAATATCCGGAGTCCACCCTATTTTGCTCCCATAAAGCAAAGCAACGACCAATATAAAGATAGTTTCATCTGGGAGATGACTTCCTTCTTAAAGAATACTGTTGATTGCAACTGCGAGCTGACTGCAATAGCTGTACTACACCTTGATTCAGTCTCACTATATTACCATCCTGGGAGAACACACAACCTAAATACTTGAAATTATCAACGTGTTCTAGCTTTATATCACCAATCTGACATTCAGTTCTGTTAAATTTCTTACCTACTGACATCAATTTAGTCTTTGAAAGGCTTATTTTCATACCATACTCATTGCACCTATTTTCAAGTTCCAAGGTATTAGACTGCAGGCTTTGGGCACAATCTGCCATCAAGACCAAGTAGTCAGCATAGGCCAGACTGCTAACTACTTTTCCACCTAACTGAATCCTTCCCTGCCATTTTATACCTTTCAAAAGATGATCCATGTAAACATACTTCTATTGCAAGTCTTGCACAAATCAGCCAACTATATGCCTTGGTACTTGTTTTGTACGGTACCATACTTTGGTGAACTTCAAGACTTCATAAATCTACACGTGTGTGAAGTATTACATTTCACTTTTATCGTGTGCAGGAACAGAAAACTTGTGCCACTCAACCGGTCATATCTGCAGTTTATTGCTCCATTTTGGTACTCGTTTTGATAAAGTTAGGACATTGTAACTCAAACTTTTAGTGATAATTTGTTTACATGTATAGTGAGTAAAAGTTACAGACTTAAAGGAGACATTCAATTGTTTCTACAGTATGGAAATATGCAAACCTTGTGCATTGTATATTAATTGGAAAGGTACCTATTTTGGAAAATATTTAGGTTTTTAGGTTCAGTAATATGCTTTTTCTGTGTTCATATCAAATTTATGTTGAATAGAAATAAAAACAAATAATAATTTGAAAACTTTAACATTTTATGAACTTGCTTCTTTACCCCGAAATTGTACCGTACCTCCAGGCTGCAGAAATTTCTTGGATCCATACGACTGCAAAGGGTTAAACAACAATCATCATCATCATCATCATCATCATCATGCTTGCTAGGTTAGTCTATGAACTTATGTCACTAACAATGACGATGATATATTTTCTGTTCTGTATTTCAGTAGAAAGTCACTGGTAGTATTTCACTACTCATGCTGATGTAAATACTTCAGTTTCTGTGTGAAATGGACCAGAAAGTGGAGATCAAGGAAGAACCGACCTGGCTTGAAGAAGAAGCAAGTACATCATTCGTAAGTATCCTTCCAGATTAATTTGTAGTGACTGGAATTTATTTTGTATTCAGCCGTATTAACTCCCCCAATTTAATCAGGAGACTCGCTGTTTTTGATCCTTTCTCCCTCTTTCCTGATTGCAGACTCCCAATTTTTAGAACAGATTTAGTATTCCTTTGTTTTTCCAAAATCCCAATTTTTTCCTTGTTCTTTATGCAGCTGGAGAGAGTTGATGTTCACAGTGGGCAACTGGCAAGACAGATGCAATCAGCAGGTGATGTTCTCTTATATGACAGAATCTTTAATGTAACGCTTTTTATTTTATCATTTCCACATAGCAATGCCAAATGTGAGACTATTTTTCAACATATTTACAAGGACAAAAACTCAGTTCAGATCAAATCTTCCCAAAAAGAATTCTGGGAAAAATTAATCCTTAAAACTCACTCAACAAGACCAGTGCTTTAACATAAATCAAGTTCAGAAATTGATGAAGAGGCCTGAGAGAGTTACATTGGAGAGTCATGTGTTTTAAAGCTCAGATATGTGCAGTATTTCTGCATTTATAAAATACATGCAATATATCAGTGTAAATAATAAGAGAAAGGACATAATTGAGCAGTAAAGTGTGTTAAATATTCTTCAAAGTTGTGTCATCAATGATGTATCATAACATGTCAAGACATGCCACAAAAAAGTCTCCTGATGTTTGACTTTTGAAAGTTGGCACGTCTGCTTGTTCAGCAACTCTGCATTAAAGAAATATATTGGAAGTGAACCCCTTTGATTTAATACTCTTTTAATTTGTGAACTTTTGGGGTTATTTTGAATTATCCATTGTAAGAAAAAAACTCTCCAACTTTTAAAAGGTACTTCTACTTGTGTTTCATTGGTTTCTCTTCCCATCGCTCAGTACATCTAAGTGGTAGTCTGGTTGATGTTTTGGACGTTCTTACCTGCCTCTGTGGATCTTTATTTATTTAATCATGTCAGAAACATACATTATTCTTACAGTTACACAGGACAATAACAAATCTGGTACTATAATCATTAATCATTTCTGATGATGGCAGGTAACAATGTAATTTAAGCTCTCCATAAATAGAAAATTAATTAAATGTGGTGTGACCAGTAAGCAGCTAATTTACATGCTTCCTTGGTAGCGTCCATCACATTCTTGAGAGAGCAAGTAGTTGGACACAAGTTACAAACAAGTAGATGGCTCATTTTCTGTTCTTCACCACATTCACATACAGTGGAGTCACAGACAAAACCCCACTTTCTCATGTTGGTCTTTGTTCTTCCACCATAATATTATTATTAACATTAATGGTAATGGCATGCTGGATGTCGTTCATTGTTATTGAAAATGGAGGTTTGTTTTAGATATTGGAATATTGTATTCATGTCATTTTTCCCAGGGATATTCTAAAGTTTGGTTACACAATATTTACTATCTTTACTGTCAATATAACTAAGCTGGCCCTTTGCTCTAAATATCTTCACCTTACCTACAGGGCCCTGGTTTGATTTCTTGCAAGAGGAAGCATTTTTTACCTGAAACTGGGGGCTGCTTTAAGATCAGTCCATTGCCAAGGGCAGAAATGCTGGCCTCCTCTCAATCCCAAGCTCTCATTCATATTGACTTATATCAATAGAGCACGTTTCAAACCTTGTTGCCAACTCCATCGTTTACATTCGTCCCATAGTTAGGCGGAGCATTAAATGTTATTAAACATGGCTCAGTATGAGCCCTACCCTGAACTGGCAAGTCTGTGACAGGTACACAGGCACAGTTCATTGGAATGAAGGGTAATATTTATTGTGAGGATCCATTTAAGATAAACACCATGGAAGAGTACTGCATGTCCCATTATTAGCTGAATGTAACATAATGTAAATTGAAAACAGATGTTAAAAATCCTTGATAGTTTAACTGACTCTGCCTATATTACTGGTAATCTGCTTTTCCCTCAGTGTAGTTTTATAGTGTCTCACTTATCACAACAGAGAGGGAGAATTTTATTGCAGCCCTGAGGGTAATTTAAACATTTCAAAAAATAAATAATTCATGATTTCAGAACTGAGTTTGTGACTTCTGTCTCTGCTTGTACCACATTTCTTCACATTTCCTATGGCAGAGCTTACAGTTGGTGGTAAAACATTATGATGAAAGCCGTACACTGATAATCTGGTCACTATATGATGTAGTTCATACAATTGCAGAGTCCAATCATGTGATATCATTGTGTCTCCAGCATAGAATTTGCTCCATACTTCTTCTCTAGATTGGAAATTATATGTTGGAATGCAGGCGAAGGCAGCAGAAGTAGCTGCAACCTCAGTTCTTCCACAAAGTAAGGCTGTCTCTCTAGCAGATACACTAGAAGGGACAGTGTATTTCGAGGGACACAAAACCCTATTATGTAAAGTTGATTTACTTCTTTCCAGGTCTGAGATGTGCCCTTATGATTTCCAAACAATATGTAATGGGTAGAGCAATTTTCAGATGAGAAAGATTTAAAGGTGACTCTATAGATGACTTTGCATATTTCTTGTATCACTCGTTTCATTCAGTGTTCTCCCCAGAAATGATCATCAGCCAGTTGGCAGAAATGAATAGCCAGGTGGGGAATACTGTGTAAAAAAGGAATATGATAAAATTTCAATATATATTCCCCTCAGGAAATTAACAATAATACTGAACGGGTAAACATTAAGTGCAAAATTGAACAGTTTCAGTGTTATCACAAACAAGGCGACATAACAGAGTATTTCAAACTTTTACTGTTGTACTGCTCAATCATTATCATGTAAGACCACAGCTTAGGCCATACAGGTTTGTGGTGTCATGCGGAATCAAGTGCTCACTTGCGATTCCATGCTAATCTAGGCAACGTTCGCATAGGACACTTCATGATTTTCAAGCTAAACGTTTAAACTTTGATGTAAATGATGCAATTATGCTGTTAATAATTAAGATGTATCATTTAAATAAACAGTTTTACAGTATAACATTTTAATTTGGAACACACAATGACTCAAATATGTATTACTGTTATCTAACTAGTACATATCTAGGTTATGTTATCCATGCTGTCTGGAAGAATGCCAGGATGGTGCACCCATTAAGAAGGTCCTGGAGAGAACACTGGCCTTTACTGTGGTGTTCACTTGGTTTTTTTATGTATTGCGAAGACATTCCCCAACATTTGTAGAATTATGCCCAGATACTTGAAGTTCATTACTGATGTAAGAGGTCGAAGTCTATAGTGTATGATTCCATATTTGCCCCCTCTTCTGAATATCAGTGTTAATGTTTTCTTTTCCTGTAATCGTAACTCATTCTCATTTGCCCAATTTACTGGTTTGTTGAATGCTAGTTGAAGTTCTTTGTGATTGGTTGGGACCAAAAACATGTCATCTGAGTATATTAACAATTTGACTTAATTAGCCAACCAAGGTTGTGAATTTCATTATTGGTTCCGTATTGAATTAAGAGTACATATAATTTAATTGACAAATTTTAATCCACCTACTCTATACTATACAATAATTGTAATGCCTATGTATACATTACAGTGTATTAGGGGACTAGTTTCTACCCTGTGTGGGTCATCATCAGCCTAAATAAGGTACACTTTTTATATGTTGATATCCAGGAACCATATTTTGTTGTAAATTGATAAAATTAATCAAATGAGCAAAATGTGTAATATTTTTTTTGCTAGGGGCTTTATGTCGCACCAACACAGATAGGTTTTACGGCGATGATGGGACAGGAAAGGCCTAGGAGTTGGAAGGAAGCGGCCGTGGCCTTAATTAAGTTTCAGCCCCAGCATTTGCCTGGTGTGAAAATGGGAAACAACGGAAAACCATCTTCAGGGCTGCCGATAGTGGGATTCGAAACTACTAACTCCCAGATGTAAGCTCACAGCCGCGCGCCTCTACGCGCATGGCCTACTCGCCCGGTAAATGTGTAATGTGATAACATGTATATAAAATGGTGAAATGCATGAAATGTTATGTAAGATAAAATGATATCGTGGTACTGATCAATAGATAGTGAAATGTTCAAGTTTACATGTTATCACATTACACATTTTGCTTATTTGATTAATTTTATAAATTTACAACAAAATATTGTTCCTGGATATCAACATATAAAAAGTGTACCTTATTTAGGCTGATGATGACCCTCACATGATCAAAACTATTCCCCTAATACACTGTAATGTATACATAGACATTAGAATTATTGTATAGTAATGAGTAGGTGGATTAAAACTTTGTCAATTAAATTATATGTTAATTAACCATTACCTCTATAATGTCTGCTGTCATCATATTCAATAGGATGGGACATAAAGAATGTCCCTTAAGTACTCCATTGGTTTGATCCATAGGACTGGACCTGGCAATATTGTCACAGATTTCCATATTGTTGAAGGGGAGAATGTTACTGATGAGTCTAACCAGATGATTTTATCTCCCCAAAGTTTTTTTTCTTCTTTCCTTACCAATTTGCTTCCATTGACAGTGTCGAATGCTCTTGAGTAATCTATGAAGATAGTTTCCAGGTTTTTTTCCAATCAGTTACTACTGATCTGCATTTAGGGCACTCCCCCAGGTGGCAGATTCCCTCTCTGTTTTTATCCTGGGCTTTTCTTAAATGATTTGAAAGAAATTGGAAATTTATTGAAAATCTCCCTTGGTAAGCTTTTCATATACCAAACTCCCCTTCTTATAAACAAATATTTGCCCCAATTTGTCCTCTGGAATTCCAACTTTATCTTCATATTGTGATCTTTCCTACTGTTAAAGACACCACTCGAATGTATTCATCTATTGATGTCATCCCACGCATTTCTCCACTGACAGCTCGGATATACCCCTTCTATTACATGTTATAAATCTCATTGTAAACCATATTGGATGTAGATTATAATAGTCGTAAATAAAAAGCAATAAGAGAAACCACCTTTCCAATACTGATCAATCCTTATATTTAGGATACAGTCATTACAATTGGTGTTGTAAGTTGGGACATGTTTCGCTCAACTGTCGTAAGCATCTTTAGCCATAATAAACATAACCTAAAGTTTGGTCAGGGCCCCGAACCTAGTGACTTATAATAGTTCCCTAAGAACCAATGTTCTCATTAGTGACAATCAATAACCATATAATTAGGGTATAAGCTTCTAACAATTTCACATAATTAAGATAATAACACCACACTCTTATTTGCGGAGGTTAAAATATGTCAACTTACATAAGCTTATAATAAAGTAAATAATCATATTAGATTTTACATTGCTATCAGTCAATCACTAAAAAACTGTTTAACAGTACTTCTAAATATCTTTTTTTTGTTATTGATTGAAGTATAAAGTAAAATTAATCACAAGTTAAATCTCATTCTATTGCAAAGAAAATGAGAGTCAGAAACAAAAATTCACTTAATAGTTAATTGACTAGTGGAATCGTTCACATCACAGAATTAATCACGCCTGAAACTGCATATGTGTATAGAGGCAAGTACCCAAATTTCCTTTAATAATAAGTTAAAGCCAAAATAGGTGTCCTCGAGTTTCTACTGGGAGTTCAACAAAGTCTTAGATGGAGATTAAAACGCAATGAGTGTGTGTCGAAGTACGTTATGTTGGATGAGGGCGACTAGTCACCTTAGTTTTATTTGTGTTTTCATAATTTAGGAAATGTTCACCAGTGGTCATGCCATGTATTCTTTTAATCTACCTCTGCGGGGAGTCAGTATGTCGCAAAGTTGGCATTACTCTCTCAGCTTTTGATACTTTATGACTTTGGCATGTGGACATATAGCTCGGTTAAAATTAAAGTTGCAAATCATAATTCCTAACAAGTGGGAAATAAAACATGTGATTTTTTTCCTGAATCACATTCTTGAAATTGCTTTCCAAATTTTTGTCAAATTTATTGTGCCATTTCACTGTCATAAAATGATCAATGTGGCAGTGACTGAGACAAGGAAAACATTCAGAATTGTTTGGAGATCACTATTGAAAAAAGGAAAATTGGAAGAGCAAGCTTGTGAAATAGTCTTGGTGATCTGGTGATACCTAACATACAATATTTCAAGACTTAAAAAGAAATTCATTTAAGGAAGAAGATCGGCAGAATATATATACTTATTGGAGAATGCATAATTTTGGAAACCATAAATAAATCTGCGACACAAGAAGAAAATTAGAAAGAAGTGCATACATTGGATTAACAAGATGGCAAGGGCTAACCATTGACATGATTACCAAGAAGAAAATCTTGAGGATGCAGAGGAATAGCTCAATTAATCCATAAAATAACAACTTTAATACAGATATCTGAGACAAGGGTAGTCTACAAACGCTATTGGGACTAGAGTTAAAACGACAGAATTCACATTGAAGTTAGAATGTTAGAAGGCTATGAGTTCCATATTATGACGCAGCTAACTTCATATATGTTTATTTCTATTATATTTGCACAAGACATGGCTCTCATGACGTTCTAAGAAGATGGCGAGATGTTCAGAGGAGGCTGGGCTGAGGTGACAGCAAAGGAACTTTACTTATCCCAGAGCATCCTGATGACCGGCGAGAAGATGTAATTGCCGAGCCCGAACCACAGATATCCTGGAGCATCTAATTCAATCCCAGTGCAGGTGACAGAAAAAAATAAGTCTTATTTCTTAGCGCAGTAAGTTAGATAAATCTTGCAAAATGTAATATTATTCATTAATATTTGATGGTGAATAGATGGTTAAATATTGTGATCTTCGAATTAGCTCAGATATGTTAGATTCTTGTGAATTAACATTATATTTGTGTCAGAATACAGGGATAATTGGTAGTCATCTGAATAACACTAACCAATCCTTGACAAGGAAATGTGAAGTGAACAATATGTATTTGCCATTGCAGTGATATTTAAGCATGTGTAGAGGTTATTATATATGAATTATGAGATCCATATCGGTAGAATAGTTAAGGTTATAAATGAGCGATGGTTAATATGCTGTAGTATGAAGATTAAACAGTGCCATATAAAATCAGAATGGAATTATATCGGGATATGAGAGTAATATAAAACGGTAATGAGATTAATTGAGAAGAAATGGATTAATCAAGTGAATGAATGATAGCCAGAGGATTCCAAGTCTCAAATTAAGGTATACATAAGAATTTTTTGGAAGAAGAAATATGATAATACACTGACTGACAGTGACAATGCAACACCAAGGAGGAGTGGTTCGAAAGGGATGAAAGTTGGGGAAAAAACAGAGACAGCACGGATGAATAATTGATGTTTATTTCAAACCGATATGCAGGTTACACAATGCGCACGGCATCGACTCAGTAGGATGTAGGACCACTGCGAGCGGCGATGCACGCAGAAACACGTCGAGGTACAGAGTCAATAAGAGTGCGGATGGTGTCCTGAGGGATGGTTCTCCATTCTCTGTCAACCCTTTGCCACAGTTGGTCGTCCGTACGAGGCTGGGGCAGAGTTTGCAAACGGCGTCCAATGAGATCCCACACGTGTTCGATTGGTGAGAGATCCGGAGAGTACGCTGGCCACGGAAGCATCTGTACACCTCGTAGAGCCTGTTGGGAGATGCGAGCAGTGTGTGGGCGGGCATTATCCTGCTGAAACAGAGCATTGGGCAGCCCCTGAAGGTACGGGAGTGCCACCGGCCGCAGCACATGCTGCACGTAGCGGTGGGCATTTAACGTGCCTTGAATACGCACTAGAGGTGACGTGGAATCATACGCAATAGCGTCCCAAACCATGATGCCGCGTTGTCTAGCGGTAGGGCGCTCCACAGTTACTGTCAGATTTGACCTTTCTCCACGCCGACGCCACACTGGTCTGCGGTGACTATCACTGACAGAACAGAAGCGTGACTCATCGGAGAACACGACGTTCCGCCATTCCCTCATCCAAGTCGCTCTAGCCCGGCACCATGCCAGGCGTGCACGTCTATGCTGTGGAGTCAATGGTAGTCTTCTGAGCGGACGCCGGGAGTGCAGGCCTCCTTCAACCAATCGACGGGAAATTGTTCTGGTCGATATTGGAACAGCCAGGGTGTCTTGCACATGCTGAAGAATGGCGGTTGACGTGGCGTGCAGGGCTGCCACCGCTTGGCGGCGGATGCGCCGATCCTCGCGTGCTGACATCACTCAGGCTGCGCCTGGACCCCTCGCACGTGCCACATGTCCCTGCGGCAACCATCTTCGCCACAGGCGCTGTACCGTGGACACATCCCAATGGGTATCGGCTGCGATTTGACGAAGCGACCAACCTGCCCTTCTCAGCCCGATCACCATACCCCTCGTAAAGTCTTCTGTCTGCTGGAAATGCCTCCGTTGACGGCGGCCTGGCATTCTTAGCTATACACGTGTCCTGTGTCACACGACAACACGTTCTACAATGACTGTCGGCTGAGAAATCACGGTACGAAGTGGTCCATTCGCCAACGCCGTGTCGCATTTATCATTCGCTACATGCGCAGCACAGCGGCGCATTTCACATCATGAGCATACCTCAGTGACGTCAGTCTACCCTGCAATTGGCATAAAGTTCTGACCACTCCTTCTTGGTGTTGCATTTGCTCTGTCAGTCAGTGTATGTGAAGAAAATGATGATGGAATATTAAATGAATATGAGGAAGGATAAATAAATGTGAGATGTATTGTTTTTTTTATTTTATTTTTTTATTTAAACATAGGAATTTCATTTTGTCTTTATTGAACTGAGAAAGGATGTTAGGAAAAACTTAAACAGTCCACCGTTTCAATACAAAAATGTTATATTTATTTATAACATGTATTTGCACTTGGAACTAGTTTCGACGCTGTGTTTGCGTCATCATCAGCCAAAATGTGGGAAATAGGCAAGATGTAGGCATTTATATTACACAAGGCGTTACATTAAACAATACACATCTTATAAGGAGATAAAAACAGGACGAATATAGAAACAAATGACTTGTTGAGAAAACAAAAGTTATACATATTAATAATAACCTTAACCACATATCTTGCAGTGTGAAAGTGTTCTTCTTGAATGATTCCTGAATATAAAAAAAGAAACACACGCGCACACATTTCTGGAGAGCCAGCAGGCAGGACAAAGTAAAGTGAAACTTTAAGAGTTCTTCTGAGAAGAGTTCCTCATTTTTTCTATGTTCCGACTAACTAATGAAGTCTCCCTTGAGTTCCTGATAAACATACATAACAGGAAATTCACCTTCACTCTCAACAATAGCTCTAAAGACCAACGGTAAAATTTTTATTTTAAATATTGTGCAGAGACGTGAAAGCATGATTTTGAACATGATATAACTCCTTCATATAACCCAGTTTTTTAATACAAGGTGTTGCATTAAATAATACACATCTTACGAGGAGATGAAAACAGGGACGAATGTAGAAACACATGCATCGTTGAGAAGGCAAGTTATACATATTAAAAATAAGCTTAACCACATAACTTGCAGTGCGAAAATATTTGCCTTGAATGATTCCTGAATACAAAACGCGTGCGCATACAACACGCGCGTGCAAATACATGTTATAAATAAATATAACATTTTTGTATTGAAAAGGTGGACTGTTTAAGTTTTTCCTAACATGTATTGTTTTGTCAATAAGGAAGGGAATGATTAATTGTGAAATATATATAATATCCATTTATTTTGGAAAGACCTCCTGTATTTACAGGATGCCGCTAAGAACAAGGTAAAACATATAAATTTTCTGTAAATATCTATTAATTAAAGAAAATTCATAATTAGATGTGTAGGTGGTGCCTCAGGATCTTGCTGGAGCCTTGGAGGACGTGGGTCACAATTTCGGGGATGAGCTTCATTGGGAGTTGGAAGCGCTTCCATGTGGCGACAAAGTGACGAGGTATGGTACCGCGAGCTCCGACCATTATCCCTATTATTTCAACTTTCCAAAAGAAAATATTCTCTTTTGTGAAGTGATAACCGTCAATACAGAATGAGATTTATAACTTGCAATCCAATTATTTCAATTTCCTGAAGGTGGTATTTAGATTTGTAGTATGGGATAGTGGGTTTGTATTTGTTAATCTTTCCTAGATTAACCTCCTCTGGCTGACCGCTATGGTGCTCAAACCTGACAGTCGGATCTAATATGAATCGTTGAGAGCTGTTGTCTTTAAAGGCCATGATGTCAATTCTCTGCCAACTACCATTTAAGGCCAGTCCGTGTACCTCCTCATGTACATTGAATCCCTCCTTTCTCAGTTCTTCGGCAATGAAGGATCTAATCTGGTGGTGTCGCGTGTTTCTTAGGAGCTCCCCGCGTGTGCAGAATCCCAGCACATGACCAAGAGTTTCTTTCCCTCCGTGGCAATGCCGACAGAGGTTGTTGTCCAGGGATCTGCCTGGCACCGAGCACACCGCAGAAACATTAGCAGTCATCTTTATAGCCTCTCTCCACTTGTTACAAGACAGTCCAGTGCGATCTCGCACCCAAGAGTTTG
The DNA here is from genome assembly GCF_040414725.1 of Anabrus simplex. Classification (NCBI taxonomy): domain Eukaryota; kingdom Metazoa; phylum Arthropoda; class Insecta; order Orthoptera; family Tettigoniidae; genus Anabrus; species Anabrus simplex. The sequence goes on along the minus strand of NC_090269.1, from coordinate 432,295,094 downwards.
CTGGTGTATACTCTTTGTAAAGTTGTATTCTGAGTCCTTTTTTTTGGTAATGAACACCAGGAAGTGAATTCATGTTCTCGTAGCTCTTGATGGATCTTCTTAGTATCGTACAGGCCGTTCTTGGTGGTTATTTTCTGGGTATCAGCGTTTGTTAGTTTTAGGCATTCTATACATTCCCGACTCTCCGCTTGAGAACCCCTCAAAGCTACACCAAGTGGATGTTTAGTCTTTAGCAAGATATCGCAGGCATTAATGCATTGTAGGTAAACTTCCCACAAGGTTTTAAACAGAGTGAGTTCTTTTTATTTCTTTTCGGTGTACATCATGCCATCTGGGGTATCTGTCGGCAACTGCAATATCTCCTTTGTTGCACTTTTAATCATTTTATCGCTATCGGATAAGAATTTCTGTGCAATTTTCTTGAAACTGCATGTCAGGAAAGGGTATATCAGGGTGGGACAGATTGAGGAATATAGTACTATGAGCTTTTGGTCTTCCTTAAACAGCGGCGACAATGTTAGAAGTTGGAGCTTATTGTGAAGGTCTTATATTACAGCAGTCTCGTCGAACACTAGAGTATCCCTGAAGGTAGTTCCAAGGTAACGAATTTGTTTGCCATCTCCGATTAAGTCAATGCTACAGTCTTCCTCCACGGATAGCGACCCTTGTTTCAACTCGCCTCGGATTACACATATCCCTGTACACTTCTGTGGATTGATATCAAGACCAATTTCTTCAATCCTCCTGTGGGCTATGTCATAGAAAGAAAGAGATCCACCTTATCAATACTAAATTTATTAATGTTTTTAAAACAGGACCGGTTTCGACTTTTCACAAGTCATCCTCAGCTGTCATATACATACACATTAGAATACATGTTTTAACAGTTGTATCTTACAAAGAAATATGTCATATTTGATAGACATTAGGTAGTATGTCTACAAGTGAAATTCTGCTTCTTACGTCTAAGTTTAGAGGATCAAGAATATATTAAAAAGATATCTATCTTTAACATATTAAAATAATTACAACACATGATAAAATTTGTTGTTTACACCTGACCTTGAATATAGCATTAACGTTCAAGTTTTACCAGTAAAAGTTCTTTAAAAAGACTTTCATATTGCATTGTTTTTAGTCAACTATATATGCTTAAATGTAGCTGCATGTGCTTATACAGTACACTTTTTACTAGGCTTAAACTTTGTCAAAATGAGTAATGTGAATCTGAATTTGAAATTAGGATGACAAAGTGAAATGCGTTTGAAATAACAGTAATCTAGGTAATTGAAACCTGTGTTGAATGACTCCTTCAATAATATGCTATTTAAAATACATTACATGCAAATAAGACAATAGCACACTTCAATATGTAAAAGTTAAAAGATATAAGACAATCATGTAGGTTTTGTGAAATTCATATGAAGTATTGTTCTTTCTTCATGCGTATGTGTCAAGTTCAAATGGGGTAGTATATTTTATATAAACTTTATCAAAATAAATAATGTGAATCTGAATTTGAGATTACGTTGACAAATGAAATGCCAGGTGATTAAAACCTGTATTGAATGACCTCTTCAAATATATACTGTGTAAAATACATTATATGCAACATAAGACAATGGTACATTTCAATATGCAAGTTAAAAGGTAAGAGGCAGTCCTGCAAATTATGTAAAACTTCATATGAAGTACTGTTCTTCAGACACTAATACCACAAGTTCACGATATAATACACGCCAAGCTGCCAAGCGATACACTTCCCAATCATCTCACGACAATAGTTAGCAAGTATCATAGATCGAAAAAGAACCACCTACTACAACAGCTTTTATAACCCCAGCAGCACATTCATATTCAATCTGTATATTTAACATGATAATATTTTATAGTGATTGGACTTTAGCAAATATCTTACAGTGGCCAATAGTGCCCCATTTGAACTTGGCATGTACACGTGAAGAATGACTAGATTACTGTTATTTCAAACGCATTTCACTTTGTCATCGTAATTTCAAATTCAGATGCACATTACTCATTTTGACAAAGTTTAAGCCTAATAAAATGTGTACTGTATAAGTACATGCAGCTACATTTAAGCATATTTAGTTGACTAAAAACAACGCAATATGAAAGTCTTTTTAAAGAACTTTTACTGGTAAAACTTGAACGTTAATGCTATATTCAAGGTCAGGTGTAAACAACAAATTTTATCATGTGTTGTAATTCTTTTAGTATGTTAAAGATAGATATCTTTTTAATATATTCTTGATCCTCTAAACTTAGACGTAAGAAGCAGAATTTCACTTGTAGACATACTACCTAATGTCTATCAAATATGACATATTTATTTGTAAGATACAACTGTTAAAACATGTATTCTAATGTGTATGTATATGACAGCTGAGGATGACTTGTGAAAAGTCGAAACCGGTCCTGTTTTAAAAACATTAATAAATTTAGTATTGATAAGGTGGATCTCTTTCTTTCTATGACATACTATAGATATAAATATGGAACATCATGAAATTTATTAATCAAGACTCCTGCAGGCTAGTCGAGTAAGATCTAAGGCAGCTTCTTTGTTCTTCCCGATGATGACGGTGTCATTGGCAAAGCCCATTACAATGGTAGTTCGGGTGACAGAGATGCCCTGTAATGCCGCGAGAGACTATCTTCACTTAGCTCATCTAAGATATGACCTACGGCTAGGTTATAGAAGGCTGGTGATAATGGAGATCCCTGCATCACACCTCTCTTTTTGAGGATAGGTTTTGTTCTACCCTTCTGCGTTTCAATTTGAGTGACATTCCTGGTCTGTAGGTTGGAAATTATGTCTCTGAGTTTTGAAGATATTCCTTCGGACTGTAGAGTTTTTAGAAGGTGGCCGTGACCAATATTGTCAAATGCCTTTCGAATGTCCAAAAAATTACCATGATGTCTTATTTCCTCTGTTTAGCAGATTTTAACAATGCGCCAAGAATGAAAGTATTTATAATGGTGCTTGGAGTTGAACAGAATCCTCGCTGGTGTTCATTATTATGGATGTATTCACGTAGACGACTGTCAAGTACTCTTTCTATTACCCTCCTAATGACTGAACAGATAGTGATGGGTCGCCAGTTCGACATGGCCTTCTGATCACCTTTCTAATTTAGCAAAATTGTTCGTGCTTTCCGCAAACATTCGGGAATTTCGCCAGTTTGTAGCATTCCGGTTGCTATTTTTGCGATGATTGCATGTACGTCGTCGTCTTTAAGGGCTCTCATCAAAACGCGATCTGGGCCCAGTACAGTATCCACTGCGATATGATGGACGGCAGCAGTAATTTCCTCCTTCGAAACGGAGGGCACGAATGTTTCATTACTTTCCACACGCTCCGCTTCAGTGATTTTTTAAGGGTAGGTTTCCTTTTCGTTTAAATTTTCATGGGAAAATGTATCAGAAAAGGAGCTATGGATGTTTCCAAGGTCAATTTTACACACCTCGGACTTGTTTTCCAACTGCCGCCTCACTGCCTTCCGTCTCTGATTGTAGAATTGGTATTGGGTTAGTTCGTAGTTATATTTGTTTCGCCTTTTTTCGCGGGCACGTTTGTCCGCATGCTGTGTATATGTCGAGTGACTGTGATGTTTTTCGTTATGAGCTAGACAGCGTTTCTTCCTAGCCTCATAAAATTTGATTGCTGGATATTTGGGGCCAGGCAGGAGGTTAATCGACGTGAAAAGGAATGTTGCAAAATCTTGAACCAATTTATTATAGCCATGATCTTCGTTGAATTGTTCAAATTTTGATTTCCAAAGGCAGATTTGTTGTTTGTACTTTAGAGATTTTTGCTAGGGACTGGACCGTATGTATCTGTTTGAGATACTTTGGCTGTGTGATTCTGAAGCAATCTTTCGTGATGTCGGTCGGGATGAGAGCGACTGATATGGATGGATATGCCCCTCTCACCATAAAAATACTGGCTACAGTATTGACATTTGACTTCCCGAAGCTCTTGTGAATTGTTTTTTTGTACGAATTTGCGTTCCCGGTTTCCTGGGTATCAAGGCGTTCGTTAGGTGTTAATATCGAATGATCTTCAGTTGCGTAAGACATGATGTGCGTGCTTGATGTCATGCTGTGATCAGGATGTGCGCACCTTAAATGTACAGAAATTTCACTCTTTTCCCCTTCATATGTGTTATTTATGTCTCCGCATTTATCTGGTTCTTGTAAATGGGGTGATGATAAAGATGAGTCGACATCTTCCAACCATACATTTGGGTCATGTGTAGGAGTCAAACAGGTCGTATTTACAACTGAATCACGATATTCTTCTGGATGGGCTTTGATAATATTAATTCTAAGTCCTTTGTACTGTTTACCACAATACTGACAAGGAATTTTCTGGTCTTTATAACTGTCACAAGTAATATCTGCCATATTGATGGTCATATATAATGGATAACTCAGGATGAAATTAAAGGTCTGGGAACTAATGATGTGTCAACGAGCGTTGTGGGTAATGAGAGGTTATGTGTTGCTTTATGGTTAGTGGTCATTTATATATCAAATATTTGTTCCTAAGCACATTGGAGATGATACGAAATGAAGGAATACCTAAAAAAATGTGTATCAAAATTCTGTACTGATCTTATGTTGAATGTTACTTCCGTTCTAGCAGCTATTGAAGAAAAATAATATAAAATATGTGTATAACTTCCGTGCCAGATAAATTCTGATTCTTCCATATCGATCTATACCTAGCTGAGCTTTATCATTCCATGAAAAAATTGGATACGCAAAAATATATACAGAATAACAAAAACTGTCGAATCGATAAATTTTCAATATAAAATTATGATGTAAATTTCTGTTTCACGGTAAGAAAAATGTAGAAAACACTCACGAACTTTCTTCAGATGACTGGCATGCCTTAAATAACAAAATATTGAAAAATAACCAACTTTAACCTTATATCATCTCAAATATAGGAAGCAACATCACCTTCCTTCTGGTCAGTTCCAAAGCCATCCACAACACCAAGAGAGAAGAGTATTGACGCAATCCAGGATCAGTAATATACTTAATACCATGATGTATAATAGTTGACGGGTATTTCATATCCAACATGAATGAAGACATATGGTGAATCTTATAATAAGTTATGGTACTATTATATCATTGAATTAATTTGTTGTAGGGAAAGTTGAGTAGGATATTGATTAAAATTAACCTACACCTCTACCATAAAGTTGAGTATTCATTGAAGAAGTACATGGCGGTCATTTAGTCCTATGCACAATTATTATAATTTCTTCATATATGATTTCAGAAGATAAAATAAATGATTGAGTCCTCATGAATAATATTCTACTCTTAGTTTAGTAAATGACACTAGATAATGTGTTGGAATTCAATTAGTTTTGTGACAACATGTCTCGTCAGACACATTTCCGTGGTTAAACTAATTTGTAAGAATAAGAAGATGAATGATATATTTGAGCTGACAAGTGATATTAGATATTAATGTAGATATTAGCGCATATTATGATTGACTTGGTACTTATCTTTTTCTTGATGCAACCTAAAGCATAATCCCAGAATAAAGAAAATCTAAAGCTCATCCTAAATAACTAAATAAATAAATAGACAAATGAATATAAGAAAAGTAAAAGACGATGCTGAGATATGATATTTCCTGAGACAATTTGTAAATAATTTGAGAAACCTTGATTGGAGTTTAGCAACATTTTCTTTTGTGTAGAAAATTAATGATGAGAAGATGATGTGTAATTTCATTTCAGTAATTTGAGTTTTACATTATTATTTTATTTTTCATGTTGTACATAATTATCATTACAATTCAATCAAGGATATTAATCACTACAATAAACTTAATTAATGAATTTCTTAAATTAGATGGTAATTTTCTTTTAACTATATTTCCTTTTTTCTCAATTTCTTCAGAATTTGAATAAATAGTCGTGATAAAGATATATTGGTATTTATATTATACTGTAGTGTAAGCATTATACGTGTAGATATTTATTTCGTAATTCAAAGTAGAATAGGAATTATCTCTCGATATAATTGATAATAGGTACGATGGAGACGTCCATTAGTGTTCGTGGCGGATGACTTATCTGTAAGATAGAAAGCTTTTAAAGATAAAAGTTTCATTGTTCTGTATTGAAAGTATTAACATTAAAAATTGAATAATTGAAAAAGAGGTTCAACCTATTCAATACATAAGAGAAAGAAATGTAGTGATTACATTCTTGTTTAATAGTAATTAGAAATGGGACCAGTTTCGACCCTAGTCCAGGTCATCGTCAGCCGTTCAAAACAAGAAAAACAATGCATACGAAAAAGAAAAAGATTAAGTGAACTTTGGATCGGTATAAGATGAAATATAAATTGATGATGGGGGTAGAAATTGTGAGTCACTTAAGAGAAAACAGTACGTAATATTATGAATGGCAGTACGGCACACGCAATGACCGTTCTCCACTATTCATAAACATTGTGAGACTACCTATCATTGCGTGTGCCGTACTACCATTCATAATATTATGTACTGTTTTCTTTTAAGTGACTCACAATTTCTACCCCCATCATCAATTTATATTTCATCTTATACCGATCCACAGTTCACTTAATCTTTTTCTTTTCTGTATGCATTGTTTTTCTTGTTTTGAACAGCTGACGATGACCTGGACTAGGGTTGAAACCGGTCCCATTTCTAATTACTATTAAATAAGAATGTAATCACTACATTTCTTTGTCTTATGTATTGAATAGGTTGAACCTCTTTTTCAATTATTCAATTTTTAAAGATAGAAAGCTTTTGCAACTTTCACTGATCCATGTTAAAAAGGAAACTATGAAAGGCAATCAACCCTGAGTCTGCTAGTCTGGATTTCTTCACAACCCACCCTGGACGCAGGAATGGCGCATTATGTTATTAGTTTCAACTTTCTCTTTAAGTTTTCTGATGTTATTTGGCATAATCCGCATTTCTTTCTCCTCGTTGTCAAATATCTTAGAAATCTTTTTTGCAACTTTACATTGTATCTCTTTCCTGTTTCTCTACCTCTAACTTGTCAATGACCCGTCCTCTTTTTGCTACCATATTCACTATTTCATTGTTGTTATTAACATTCTTTAGCCAATTTTGTTTATGTCCCTTCCCTAACATCCCAATTTCTCTCTCACTAAAAGCAGTGTTCATTAGATCCTTAACTGGAGGGTAGAAATTATGTTCACTCTTAATTTTTTGCCTGCCACCCTTCTTGTTTTTATATGTTTTGTTACTACATTTATTTATAAGGGAACATAAGTTTTCTGTCCAACCTATCCTGTTTGGTCCTAAGAATGTAGCACATTGACTGTTCTATATTATTTCTCATTATATCCCATTCAGGACTGGAAATTTGTTTAGGTATTTGAAGATGCAAGTTATATAAGTTCTGATTTAGCTGGGCTTTTTTGATCTGCAGAAATGTAATTTTGCTTTTTAACCAAATTTGGTTAACTCAATTCGTAGTCTTCCTTTTCTAATACCATGCCAACCCTTTTTTCTGTGATTTTAAATGTTTTGGAGTCATTTTATTAATTAAACAATTTTTAAGAAAACTCAGATCCTTAGAAATGTTGGCAATTTTGATTCTCAAGTTCTTAAATCTGTTTCTCAATGTTCCAGCCTGGCTGGCATATTCCGAGTTTATTATCATAAACATACCGAATGAGTTGGCCGTGTGGCTAGGTGTGCACAGCTGTGAGCTTGCATCCAGGAGATAGTGGGTTCGAACCCAAATGTCAGCAGCTCTGAAGATGGTTTTCTGTTGTTTCTCATTTTCATACCAAGGCTGTACCTTAATTAAGACCACGGTCGCTTCCTTCCCACACCTAGGCGTTTACTATACCATCATCACCATAAGATCTATCTGTGCCAGTGTGACGTAAAGCCAATTTAAAAATATAATTATTTGAGCCTTATTGTTTAAATATTTTTAATTGGTCTGTATTGACTACAGTCTCATTATCATGAAAATCACACATATATACACCATCAGCCTAGTCACTATTAAAATTATGTGTTGAATGTTTATTACCACATTGCATCCTGTACATGTTTCGAGAGCATCAATTCTCACTTCTTCAGTGCTTATACAAATTGTCCAAAAATCTTATACCTATTATCTATAACATTACAATACAGTATACACCGTCATATGGTTACAAATCTACTTATAAACAGTAAAGCAAATCATGCTAATATCTCCTAGTTAAACTACCATCTGTGTTAATAATCAAACAATACACTTTCTTCTAGTTACAATCCTGCCATATCAAAATAACTACTACTCTGTTTGCTAAAAAAAAGTGTCTATTTCACTACTCGTTACTACTCAGAATTTAGGTCTTCTACCAAATGCAGCTTCCTCCTCTGCTATCATCTGTTCTTAACCTAACACCTACTAGACATGTTTCTATCCTCTCACCATTAAACTATATTGAAATAAATAGTCTCTTTAGTCCCATCATTGATATTCCAAACTTCAAAAAGAATGTTCTGGTGCTTGGCGTGGCTGATTAGAATGTTTACAACAATTGTCCCTAGGAGAGCTCCCACAGTGAACTAAGCTATTTGGCAGTCTTCTCTTTCTGTCACAAGTAACTCCATGCAAACTTACAAACGCATTTTTGCAAACATCTTCTCCTGTTACCCGCACTTTGTAGGTGAATGTCGCGGCCCGAGGTTTCATAATGTCTTCATTGTCCATTTTTGGTTGACTGTTCACAATAAAATGCATGCCTATCAAACCACTGAGATCTTGGGTGTCTCTAGACATTTTATTAAAATCTTCAATGATCTTGCGCCGGGCTTCTTCCCCTGCTTTCTCAAAACAACACATCCTCAAACACCTAACCAAAAACAGACAGAAAAGAAACGATTATTTTTAGAGATAAACTGATTAAGTCCTGGATATTCCTTAGGTATGTCAGGTATAACACAATCGAAGAAATAATAGGAAGTAACAATAACAATTATGAAATTTTTTAGATTTCTACTATTTTTAGTTTTTGAAACATATTTTAATATATAATACTACGAACCTGCAGTCCTCTCCAGTCATGCGAGCTGGTACCAATTTTCTGACATGGTTGATGTGTTCTGCACCACGCACTTTGGCATCACAAATGGTATCCTCCTTTTTCGTCTTTCTGGCTCTCTTTCACAGCCGCTCTGGATGATCTGTGTCCATATTAACATAAAACCTTGGAGAACAGGAGTACAATCTCGAGGAATGCAGTCAGTTGTAAACGAAAGTGTAGCTTATCAGTGGTTTATCGGGAGTTTAGCAGAGCTATCTCATGGTACCTACCTGCAGCACCACTGACTAGTGGTGTTCTCGCTAGCAACAGTCCAGACTTGTGGAGATTTTGCCAAATCACCGTATGTTTAGAGGCTAACACAGTACGACCTGAGGTGTTTTTTATAGAATCAGTTGTGTAATCACGTGCGTAATGCTGAGCACTGCAAGATGGCGCCTATAACTCGTTTTTCTATTTTTTGAGTAGTGGGGTTCTTGCCAGCAATCCCTCATATCTATATCTCTGCTTGATGATCAACTTCATCAATGGGAGCACAATTAATGCCAAGGAACAAACAGTAGCAAGATTAGAATGCACAATAGGATAAAGACGACAAGATATTCTGGGAAGAGATGACATTGTGTGAGGATGTTGGGTTTCGCTTGCTCCCTATTCCTGTGCTGTCCTTTCATTATGTTTTACCTATTGTGTGTTTTTTTACAAGTGCCTATATCTTCATATAAGTAAATGTGTCCTCACCTAATGCAGCTCTTTTCAGGTACACTTCCAATTGAGGTAAGTTGCATGTACCATTTTCACTGCATATCAAACCTCCTGCTGTTCTTAAATCTTTGGCTGTACCAGGAATTGAACCCAGGCCCCCAAGAAGGGCAGTTAATAGCACTATTACACTACAATTATGGCATAGTATGACCCTTGTTTGTTCATTGCGAGTATTTTGTATTTTAGCATTGGGTGTTAAAACATTGAATTTTATTGTGCAACTTGTAATGTATTTTGTCAGCTGTTGAGGTATGGGTCAGTCAGTCAGTGATATTCATCTGTGTGTTATGTAGATGTAGACACTACAGGAGGTGCTCCATGTGGATACCATGCACCCTTACACCTGCTTTAAATCTTCTTGTCAGTGATTTATGGATTCTTGTGACTACACCTGACTGCGTTCAGATTTGGTCACATGAATTGTTCATACGCCCTTTTAACATGTGCACACTGTTGATGGGTTGTCTGCAAATGTCCCCATAGCCAGAATTTGAAAGGATTCATGGCAAGTGAATGGGGTAAACATGTTACTTGTGTCTACTCAACTAATCAGTTGACCATGAAATGTTTGGGTTGCATGCTATTGCACAAGGTCTAGAAATGTGCATAAACCACATCTGTTGTCTTTCTGCAGGGGTAAATTTATTCAGTAGAGCTGTTAAATCATTGCATGGAAATTCATGATACTCAGCACCTGTTAATCTTTGTAGCAAAGTGTGTGGCCTGTAACCCGTGATTCCTGCCCACACATTAATACCAAAGCAAATCTAATGCCATATCTTCACGATTGCTCAAACATTTTCATCTACCCACACCGGTGTGTTTTGGTATCTCTTGTCAATCTTGTGACTTTTGTAAATGAAGTATTGTCTCTGAATTCTGGATCTTCAAGAATCTGTCCTAGGAGCCAGTGGCAGAATTATTGTAATCTGGCAAGGTGGTCTGGTGGCCTAAGAGCTTGCACATGTTGGATTAAAAAAAAGGATTTAAAATAACTGATTGTGCAGAAGTGACCACAGAGTTGTGTGGTTGTTATCTTCAGCAGCTGCAGTTCTTGAGAAAATTGTTCAAGGATAATGTTTTTTATGTTGCAACACCTGCTCCTCCTCCATCATGCAAACTGTGTGACTCCTACTGGATCTGTTCTTGCTGTGAATGATCCAATGTCTGCAATTCACTGGAATATAACTTCATAAGGAATGTGGCATTGTGGATGATGGTCAGCATACATGACACAGGCCTGTAGCTAACCCATAGTAGAATTCCATGTCCGTCATTTGCTACAAGAAATAGTAGGACCCGAATTTGCTATTTATGTTATTCACTCTATGCAGAATCCCTAATGTTGTCCTTGTTACAAGAATTTTGTGAACCACAGAGGAATAAGAAGCTGCCGGGGTGAATGGCAGACAAGGAATGAACTAGAGCATAAGTTAACACAACAAAATTTGAAATTTTATTTCTTTACCTGTTTTTTTTTTACTTAAAATTTGATAGAAGATCTGAATGAAAAATAACAACTTATAATGAGCTTGTCAGCTCCAAGAACAATGAATCAAAGTCCAAAACATGAGGTAAGAGACTTAAGAGAATTATGAACATGATAATATACAAGATGATGAGCATTTTAACTCTGAACAGCTACACTATTTTACAGAGCTCCAAAAGTTAATACAGTCCAGCCTGTCAGAGGCATACATTTCTTACTGCACACAAGGTTATATCTGACAATCTTGAAATACAGTATTTACAGTAACGCAGCCCTGGTTTGGGCTTATCTTCTGATCAACAGTTGTTCACTTCCTTTTTCAGAAACATAAACAGGGACAATGAGTGCCCATACTAAATGGCCTTAATGTAAAAAGAGAAAGATTGAATATGATTGGTCATGAAGAAAAGGCTAGGAGGTGAAACACTTGCACTCCTAGACGTTGTTTTCTAAACTCTAAGTGGGCTTATGGCCCACAGATACAGAAAGCTATGCCTATTTTACGCCAGGGTGAATAAATGAGAAACAGTAAATACCAACAGAGTGTTATGAATTTTAGAGAATAAAGAACTTTAGGCACCCCATACCAAGTTGATTGGGAATCAACAGAGGGTAATCACTCTTTGTTCGCTTACATTACATATTTCCCAGCAGGGAATAAAACATAGTCCTTAGACTGGACGAAAATTCTATATTTAAACCTCCAGGTTTAGAAATTTACATAAAATAAAAGAGGTTTGAAACCTTCTCCTCAAGCTATCTGCCGGAGGTATCACATGTTAAGAAAATTCTGCCATTACCTTCAGTTGATGGGCCTTCCGAACGCCGCCCGCGGCCCCTGCCTCCGAAGAACACGCTGCACTCACTATACTTGAGCGTTGAAAATGACAGTGCAGCCCTAAGCTGTTATAATATTTGTATTTATCTTGAACATAACAGGCATTCAGCCCCAAATACGTGTTCACAATAATAAAAAATAATAACAATAAAAACCTTACAAAAGAGGAAAAAAGGAACAAAAAAAACAACAACCCGAGACTCTCAGGGCATGCTATGAGGTCCATCAGATAATCCGCAAACGTGACACTCCCTAGGGGGGATCACCACAGCAGTCATCCTCAGTCCCTTCATGCCACGTCCATTGACCCCGCTGGATAAAAAATAAATAAAATAAATAAACGACTGTTGTCCGGCCATGTCATCAACCCTGGTGAGAAAAAGACCGCTCTCCCATCATGACACGACCGGCCCTATCCGTGGGGCCCGTAAGACACCCCCAACCATCCCTACCAGATGACAGTGCAGCTTTCTCACCATTCCATTAGCGGTCAAGCTTGTGAGGCTGTAACCGCTCTCCTACTGCACCCCGCCTCTCTTCTTTTTGTTCCGCATATATATCTCTTATTTGTAATGGGTAAGCCCGGGTCTTACCCCTCCTCTTCCGGGAATGTCCTGCTCTCTCTTACCAACTACTACTTACTATCACTTCCTGTACATAAATCGTGAGAAAACTGCACCTATCCAAATCTAAAAGAATAATATAATAATAATAATAATAATAATAATAATAATAATAATAATAATAGCAATAATAATAATCTACCAATAATACTAAACTGAAGCTCTATATACTAACTGGCTACCTGAACGAGATACTCCTTAACTACCCTAACATACTAAATATATCTGATACAAGATCATTTTAGTGGCAGAAGTCACCAACTCCTCATTTCAGCACACTCATCACGTGTCCTTATGCACTCAGCAACTTGCGTCACATTCCTTGTTCCCTGACCTACTCCCGATCAATACCAAACCAACTATAGTCAGCAATTACATTCCATCCTGCCATATCACAAACAAAAATCCACTACCTTTGCAAAATAACACATCATTTACCCAACTCCACCAACTCAACTATGTACCCAACACCAGTACTCCCCTCACCATTAATTTTATCATACAATCTCCATCCAGTGCATATCAACAAGTTATTAAACAAGCTTCCCATAGACATACATCACTATTCCAAACACACAACCCCGTGTCCACCCTATTACTCTCGCCGGGCTGAATGGCTCAGACGGTTAAGGCGCTGGCCTTCTGACCCCAACTTGGCAGGTTCGATCCTGGCTCAGTCCGGTGGTATTTGAAGGTGCTCAAATACGTCAGCCTCGTGTCGGTAGATTTACTGGCACGCAAAAGAACTCCTGCAGGACAAAATTTCGGCACCTCGGCATCTCGAAAACCGTAAAAGTGTAGTTAGTGGGACGTAAAGCAAATGGCATTATTATTATTATTATTATTATTATTATTATTATTATTATTATTATTATCCTATTACCCTCACTCTTTCATTTTGCTCTCAAAGGACTTTTTTTACCACGTATAGATACCTGTTCAACTCGCCCCCGTCTTCCCACTGCTTGATAACCCACCTTAAAATAGACTGCTCATCCCCTATTCACAATAGTTTCCGATGCTCGGCACTCAGTAATCTATTTCTTATCTTACTTTTTTCTTCACAGTCACCTAATAAGTGAAAATCGTCATTCACTGCCCCACATAGCATACACACTGTCTTGTCCCTCCCTTGTAACCAACCCTTATTCTTATGCAAACCCATAATCCACCACACCAACCCACACCTATTTAACCTGTCAACGTATCTAATATTTATCCCCTTTACTTCCTCTACTTAAATAAAGACATTCAGCGAATTTCTCAATCTACTTTTCCCCAAAGCACCCTCCTCCCTCTGGCTTCTGTCTTCGTCCAAACCTCCCCCCACATATGCCCTAATCCTATAATCTCCAAATATATTTTTATTTTGACTAGCCAGCATCCCTTATACATACTCTTTAGTTGTTGTTCGTATGCAGCTTGTAGCACCCTCCCGCCATCTTATCTCTTCAAAATCATCCAATATTTCACTATTTCTTTCACACACTCAAATTCCAAGTCTTCCCCACATAGTAATTCCACCCCGGCATTAGCTGTGCACTGCGGGAGCCGCAAAACCGACTTACCGAAATTACTAATAATTCGTCTTAATTCTACTCTTTTCTCATCTAGTAATAGGGAGGTACATTCAGGGAAACGGGATGGCCTAGGGAGCGGTGATAAGGGAATAGGGAACTGGAAATCAAGTAGGGATGACATAAAATTGTTAGCGTTGAACTGTAGAAGTATTGTAAGGAAAGGGATAGAATTAAGTAATTTAATAGATATATATTTACCAGATATTGTAATAGGAGTTGAATCATGGCTGAGAAATGATATAATGGATGCAGAAATTTTCTCACGGCACTGTAGTGTGTATCGTAGAGATAGCATAGGAAGGGTGGGAGGGGGAGTGTTCATTCTGGTGAAAGAAGAATTTGTAAGCTATGAAAAAGTTAAAGATGAGACACATGAAATTCTAGGTGTAGGGCTCATTTCTAAAGATAATAGGCAACTTGATATATTTGCAGTGTACAGATCGGGAAAGGGTAGCACTGACGCGGATTCGGAATTATTTGATACGATAGTCAGCTATGTGGGAAACGACATGGAAAGAAATGTGATTGTAGCGGGAGATCTGAATTTGCCAGATGTCAATTGGGAAGGAAATGCGAACGACAGGAAGCATGACCAACAAATGGCAAATAAGTTAATATGGGAAGGACAGCTGATTCAGAAAGTGATGGAACCAACCAGAGGGAAAAATATCCTGGATGTGGTGCTGATAAAATCAGATGAGCTCTATAGGAAAACTGAAGTAATAGATGGTATTAGTGATCATGAAGCTGTTTTTGTGGTAGTTAAAAATAAATGTGATAGAAAGGGAGGTCTTAAAAGTAGGACTGTTAGGCAGTACCATATGGCTGATAAAGCAGGCATGAGGCAGTTTCTAAAAAGTAGCTATGATTGGTGGAAAACGGTAAATAAAAATGTAAACAGACTCTGGGATGGGTTTAAAGAAATTGTTGAGGAATGCGAAAACAGGTTTGTAGCATTAAGGGTGGTAAGGAATGGTAAAGACCCACCTTATTATAATAGAGAAATAAAGAGACTAAGAAGGAGGTGCAGACTGGAAAGAAATAGAGTTAGAAATGGCTGTGGAAGTAAGGAGAAATTGAAGGAACTTACTAGAAAATTGAATCTAGCAAAGAAGGCAGCTAAGGATAACATGATGGCTAGCATAATTGGCAGTCATACGAATTTTAGTGAAAAATGGAAGGGTATGTATAGGTATTTTAAGGCAGAAACAGGTTCCAAGAAGGACATTCCAGGAATAATTAATGAACAAGGGGAGTGTGTATGTGATGATCTTCAAAAGGCAGAAGTATTCAGCCAGCAGTATGTAAAGATTGTTGGTTACAAGGATGATGTCGAGATAGAGGAGGAGACTAAGGCCAAAGAAGTAATAAAATTTACATATGATAACAATGACATTTACAATAAGATACAAATGTTGAAAACTAGAAAAGCGGCTGGAATTGATCAGATTTTTGGGGATATACTAAAGACAATGGGTTGGGATATAGTACCATATCTGAAGTACTTATTTGATTATTGTTTGGTCGGAGGAGCTATACCAGATGAATGGAGAGTTGCTATTGTAGCCCTGGTGTATAAAGGAAAGGGTGATAGACATAGAGCTGAAAATTACAGGGCAGTAAGTTTGACATGCGTTGTATGTAAGCTTTGGGAAGGCATTGTTTCTGATTATATTAGACATGTTTGCGAAATTAATAACTGGTTCGATAGAAGGCAATTTGGTTTTAGGAAGGGTTATTCCACTGAATCTCAACTTGTAGGATTCCAGCAAGATATAGCAGATATCTTGGATTCTGGAGGTCAAATGGACTGTATCGCGATTGACCTGTCTAAAGCATTTGATAGGGTGGATCATGGGAGACTACTGGCAAAAATGAGTGCAATTGGACTAGACAAAAGAGTGACTGAATGGCTTGCTATATTTCTAGAAAATAGATCTCAGAGAATTAGAGTAGGCAAAGCTTTATCTGACCCTGTAATAATTAAGAGGGGAATTCCTCAAGGCAGTATTATTGGACCTTTATGTTTTCTTATATGTATAAATGATATCAGTAAAGGAGTGGAATTGGAGGTAAGGCTTTTTGCGGATGATGTTATTCTCTATAGAGTGATAAATAAGTTACAAGATTGTGAGCAACTGCAACGTGACCTCGAAAATGTTGTGAGATGGACAACAGCCAATGGTATGATGATAAACAGGGTTAAAAGTCAGGTTGTGAGTTTCACAAATAGGAAAAGTCCTCTCAGTTTTAATTACTGCGTTGATGGGGTGAAGGTTCCTTTTGGGGATCATTGTAAGTATCTAGGTGTTAATATAAGGGAAGGTCTTCATTGGGGTAATCACATAAATGAGATTGTGAATAAAGGGTACAGATCTCTGCACATGGTTATGAGGGTGTTTAGGGGTTGTAGTAAGGATGTAAAGCAGAGTGCATATAAGTCTCTGGTAAGACCCCAACTGGAGTATGGTTCCAGTGTATGGGACCCTCACCAGGATTACCTGATTCAAGAACTGGAAAAAATCCAAAGAAAAGCAGCTCGATTTGTTCTGGGTGATTTCCGACAAAAGAGTAGCGTTACAAAAATGTTGCAATATTTGTGTTGGGAAGAATTGAGAGAAGGAAGAAGAGCTGCTCGACTAAGTGGTATGTTCCGAGCTGTCAGCGGAGAGATGGCGTGGAATGACATTAGTAGACAAATAAGTTTGAATGGCGTTTATAAAAGTAGGAAAGATCACAATATGAAGATAAAGTTGGAATTCAAGAGGACAAACTGGGGCAAATATTCATTTATAGGAAGGGGAGTTAGGGATTGGAATAACTTACCAAGGGAGATGTTCAATAAATTTCCAATTTCTTTGAAATCATTTAGGAAAAGGCTAGGAAAACAACAGATAGAGAATCTGCCACCTGGGTGACTGCCCTAAATGCAGATCAGTATTGATTGATTGATACCCCCCAAATTTAAGCCCCATACATTACCATACCAAAAAACTACCGATCGTAAAACTAACCTCAAAGTTTTATAACTGATACCCGGAAATTTGTCCAGCAAGTTATTGACTTAGGCAAGGGCGGCCATCCCTTTGTTTCTCGCACGCCTTATTTGATCATCCCAAGTTCCTTTTCTGTTAATAATGACTCCTAAATATTCCATCTTACTTGTTCCACACTTTCTCCCTGCACAACCCATTTCCCCTCCTCCTTCCTTCCTTTGTGTACCTGGGCTACTAGCACTTTCGATTTATTCCCGTTAATTTTTAAGGCCCATTTCTTTGCGAAATCAGACACTGAATTTAAGCACGTCTGCATCCCTGTTGAAATTAGCGTCATCATTATCACATCATCCGCATAAATCAAACCCGGTATCTCCATCCCATTAATCACTGGTACGGCCCAATTGTCGCCCCCATGTCCATCCAAGATATCGTTAATAAATAAAATAAACAATAAAGGCTATAATTTACACCCTTGCTTTAAATCCACCCTGGACTCTAGTGGTCTGCTCAACCTATCATCCCCCAATTTTACACAACACCTAACCACTTTATATATTGCCTCCACTGCCCGTAGCATCTTTTCCTACACCCCCAACCTACCCAATTTCTCTAAAAGAGCCTCTCTATTGACTTTATCGAACGCCTTTTCAAAGTCGATTGCCGCTATATGCACCTTACCTCTTGACGAGCTCATATACTTCTCCAATACCGTCTTCACTATCATTATATTGTCCACTGTTCTTTTCTTTCTTCTAAATCCCCCTTGGAAATCTGACAGAATTTCGTTCCTTTCTGCCCATTCACTTATCCTGTTCGCTAATACCACTGTATAAATTTTAGTTAAGGAATCTAACAGAGAAATTCCCCTTTAACTATTCATACTGTCTTTACTACCCTTTCCCTTACATATTGGACATACCATTCCTGTCTCCCACTCCCTAGGATACTTCCCCCCATCAAAAATCTTATTGGATAGTTTAACTATGCCCTCTATCATTGTCCCATTTTTGCTAACTTCTTTCCAAAACTTATTATTGATACCATTACAACGCCCCGCCGCCCTGCCTCTAATTCTCCTTATCACTCCCAAAGTTTCTTCTCTTGTGATATCCTTGTCTAGTTCGTAAATTGCCAACCTTCTATTCCTCCAAATTGCTTCGTCCCTCGTCTCACTCGACCATAACTCTCCCCTCCCCCCGAGTAATTCCCTAAAGTAGCTAACCCACTGTACTTTCTCAATACTCGATTTCTCAAGACTCCTATCACCCTTAATTATTCTAATTATTCTTCCCCAAACTTTCTCAGTGTTGTTCAACTTACATTTTTTATTTATGGCTTCCGTCTGTTCCTCTAACCACGCCTTTTTTACCTCACAAATTTTCGTTTTGTAATCTTTCCTTAACTTAAATAAACCTCTCTTTCTAAGCTCCCTCCTATTTTCCTATACTCCCCTAACGCTCCCAGCACCCTCTTTTGCATACTTTCACACTCTATATTGAACCATTCCTCTCCCTCTTTCTTTTTTCTTCTTCCACCATTATCTATCTGAACTATCATCTTTATTGGATGTAGTAGCAATTCTAAGGCTTTATGAATATTATTCTCCTCTAACGCTCTTTCCCATCCATATTTCAGTAAGTGTACTTCTTCCTTCGCTACCCTGTCCCAGTCCCTTTTTCACTTTCTCTGTCCATTTGTAATTATTTACCCTCTCCCTAGTTCATCTTTCATCTTAACTTCTTTTCTTATATTCTTCTCCTTCCCCCTTTTTAACAGAACCCACACTGGAAAATGGTGTGATTTAATCCAGTCGCCTACCTCCATCCTTATAATATCCTCTAACACTCCCTCCGAGCTTAAAACTATATCACACTACCTCCCTGCTCTGAAACATAGGTCAATTTCCCCTTGGTGTCACCCTCCTTCCATCCATTCAGAATATATAAATATCCCTCTGCGCACAACTCTAAGAGCTTCTCCCCATAACTGTTTATAGTTTTATCCTCACTTCTTCTACTCCTCAACATGCACCTCCCATCTTACCTACTATATAGTGGGCTCTGTTCCCCTATTTTCGCGTTCCAATCTCCAAATAGCAGCATGTCCCCTTCTTCTGCAAACCTCTCCCTTATCATACTAATTTCCACCAATAGTTCTTCAAAAAGATGCTTATTTGTGTATACTGAACTACTAGGTTTGCAATATACGAACGCTAGAATTATCTCCTCATCCTTCCCTCTACCCATCCCATATTAAACCTCATCCATATAACTTCCTGCATATCGTCGCTGCCGGAATAAAACCTCCTATGTGGAATATTTTAGCTTAGAACTTTGGCCGATAAGGTTCTGTCATCTAAGGTGCAATATTGTATGAATATTGTCAAGGCATTCTCGTTCTTCGTAATGCATGTACTGCGGGTCAGTATATCTCCAAAAAGTATTATCACATAGGAGGTTTTGTCCCGGCAACGACGATATCTGTCTCAATATCTTGTACTAGTCCACTAATGTCTTCTTTAATTAATACTACCATTCCTCCTGGGACGCGTCCCTTATTCCTCTCCTTCCTTCTATATTTATACTTCATCACGAACCCCTTCCATGAAATCTCTTTCCCTTCTTCTAGCCACATCTCCAAGGGTGCCACGACATCGAAACTTTCCACCACTTCCCTAACCTTTTCATTTCCTATTTTGTTTCTTATCCCCTCTATATTCACACATCCTATTTTCCAATATAGTTATAACTTATCTTCCCTCCCTTCTAAATTGCCTCCCTTATTCTTACTCCTTGTAGCTCTCACCCACTCATTCCTTGTTTCGATACCTCCTTTTCTTAAAATTCTTTGCCGTTCCATGCCCTCCAAATCCTTCCCCTTGCACATTTTACCCCACAAATCTTTCAGGATCCTACTTCTTCCTTTGTTCATAACATCTTTACCTTTTTGCCGATCACTCTTCTCATGTTCTTTCTTGCTCTCAAAACCACTACACACTGCACTCGCCGGTTCTTGCGGCTCACCCTCACTCGCCCCCTCACTGTTCTGCTCTTCTGTGTCCACATTGCATTGTCCACTTCCACTTGGGTTGATCTCCACTCCTTTCTCCCCTTCACCCCTAGTTGTTTCTGCTTCCTGCCTTCCATCCTGCACTGCAATCACTCCCCTCTCAGAACTGACGTGTCCGTCCATCTCTTTCAGCTTCGCCACTGAGTGCTCCCTCACCCATCTCCCATTCGTCACCACTAGTCTTTGACCTCTTGTGTGGGCTTTTAGCCCTAGCTGCCTCACTTTCCAAATATGCCTGTTTGGAATCTTCATGTTTTCCATACCTTCTTTTCCCATGTCTCTCCTCACCCATACTTTCTGACCCTACAGGTTCCTGCCGTTTCTTAGCACAATTTCTGCCATTAAGGTAGGGAAAAGTACCACCTTAATTTGTCTTCTTCCTTTCCCTTTGTCCACTCTCTCCACATCGTCTATGTCCACTTCACTGAAATTTATCTTCATCCTATCTCATATGACCTCTACCACCTTATAAATTAAGTCAATCTTTCCTTCTTTCTCTCCTTCTTCCACTCCATATGTAAATATGGCTTTCTTCATTCTCTCCTGCCTGAAATCCTCTGCTTCCTTCTTCATCATCAAACCCTCCTCTTCTAGATGTTTCACTTTCCCTCTTAATGTTGCACACTTCATTGTTCGATTAGTTTCCAACCATTTCTTCATGTTCCCTGTCTCCTTTCTCTGCTCTTCCATCATGTCCTTTATTTCTTGCACCTTATCCCAGTGACATTGTTTTTTATCACTTCCTCTACTACCACCTTAAGTGCTGCCAAATTTTCCATGTTGAAAGTGCCACTGGTATTTGGGCCTGGGTTTAATTCCACCCCCCCCCCCCAATGACCAGAAGCACTGCTAACACTGCTGCTACCAGCACCACTTCTCCCCATTTCACCTCCTCTTTTCTTGTTGCTAATCCATTCTTGGCTTCCTTCCTCTGCTTCAGCTGCCATCTCCCAGTTGCGGCCCGGTACTGCTCGATACCAACCATGTTCCCGGCACGCACTGTACAACGCAACCTCATTCCTTGCTCACTCAAGCCAGACTGAGCTTTTATAATATCTCAAGGGGAACTTTCCAGAACTCTTTGCAGATAGGCTGGATTTCAGTTGACACCATCAATTTTAATTGGCTAGCGAAAATATTTACCAATTTCTGATTGTTTGATAGCTATTGAAGAAGGAACAGCAAAAATGTTGACAACCATGATACATGAATGAAACAATCTTTAAAAACTAAGGTTAGCCAATAGTAGAAATCAACTTCCCTTTAAGAATTAATTATCGTTGATCCCGCCAGAGGGATATTTTACATTACATCATTTCTAGGCAGATTACCTAGATGGCCTTATACAAGGTACACAGTTTAACTGTCCAGAGAAGGTGTACCTCCGGCACACTTCTGATACATTACTGCACTAGCAGCACAACCTCAACTGTCTCATTTAAGAGATTGCACTGCAAACACAACCATCAGTAATGAACAGGAGACAGTCTACACCACTGAATGTACACACATACTTGTTACAGGTAAGATGACCCATATCTGAACAGATATTGGTTTCTTGACATTGAATTATAGGAACCATGATTCTAGTGTTGACCAATACTACCTTCTGCAGGAATATGGGACACTTTATAAACGCCCTGCATCTTTTTATTCTTGGTACCACTTGACTCTATTTTTCTTAATTTACTTTACCTATTTCTCATCTACAGCTTTCTGCAGATGTAAAGGATGAACTAATCAAAGAAGAACTCACAGTGGGTCAACTGGCCCCATGTCTCAAAGAAGAGAACAAGTAAGTACAGTTATTGATTTACAAACGTCAGCCTCAAGATCCCAGGTTCAGACCTATCACAGGTAGTTGTTATACAATGTCAGCAAGTAAAAGATCTCTGGTGTTTACCCGAACATATTTATGACAGCACAGCTGTTGATCCTCGAGAGATGTGTTGTACTTTGATATCTCGTGCACCTTTGGGTGAGATAGACAAGCATTCAGCCAGATGTCCTGTGTACCTGCCTGTCACCTGGAGGCTCTGGGTTTCATTCCTGATCATGTCAGGGATTTTTACATGTATCCAAGAGCTGGTTCAAGGTCTACTTGGCCTTCCTGATCACATTTGAGGTATTAATAAATGAATAGGTAAATAAATAAATCCGCTATTCTTTGACACTGAGTGTCTAACCCTCTTGGAGTGAACATTTAAAATGACATATTTCAGGAGAGCAACTGGTTTAACAAAGAGTTACTATGTTAGGAATACTACTGCATGCCAACATGAACACCTTAATAAGGCAGTCAGGAAGAGGATGGTTAGCTGATATGGCAATGTTCTGTTGGTAGAATGGATGATAAAGATAAGGACAGTGATGATGGCACGGCAAAGGGGATAAAAAGGAAGGGAATGACCAAGGTTGCAGAGGGTGGCATATACTGAGTGTCTGGCAGTAAATTAGAGAGTAGAACATAAGAGATTTTCAGACTGACTCAGGTCAGAAAGGCATACGCCCAATGCAAAATTTTTTGGGCAGTCAGTGCCCTATTCCTCCTTGACCTAGCCACTTTGAAATGTGGAATTCTCTTGAAATCTCATCGTTGTACTGCAGATCCTCCCATCTATTCATACTTGTCACAAGAATGTGTTATACTAGGTATTCTGGTGAAATAGGTTGTTGTACTAAGATTCTTCTGGAAATGCCAAATAATAATAATCCATCCATCTTCAGTATAGGCAATTATGCCATTCATCACTCAGTCTGCAGGCCTAAGAGATTTTACTAAACTCTGCCACAATCCTCTTCTGTGGCCTCGTTCAGTTCTATAACTCTTTTCTTTCAATCGTTAGAAATTGAATCTACCCATCATTGTTTTGGCCTCCCTCTAATTCTCTTATTGTTCATGACCGAGTCCATTATTATTGTAGTTTACCTGTTGCCCATTTCTCTCACATGATGTCACCACCAAAACTGATTTATGCACACAGATTCATCAATCACTTTTATTCCTTCCTTAGCCTTTATCTCCTCATTCTACATACCTGTTGTTACCAGCGATCATTCTCGCTATTTTCATGTTTATTGCTTATGAATGAGATATCCTGAGTCCACTCAGTTTTTGCTCCCATACAACTGATTGGTCTGAAAACAAAACAGTGTAAAGATGTTTAGTTCAGGAGCTGAATTCTTTCCTAAAGAATACATTTGATCACAACTGTGTGCTCACTGCATTTGCCTTGCTGCACTTTGATTCAGTCTCTCCTGCTAAATACTATCCTGGAAGAATACACATCCTTAATGCCTGAAATCATCGACCTTTTCCAACTTTGTATTACCAACCTCACATTCACTTCTCTTAGATTTTATACCTACTGACCACTTTAGTCCCGGAAAGGCTAATTTCATTATCATACTCATTACACCTATTTTAAGTGGTTTCAGCACAATCTGCCATTAATAACAAGTCATCTGCATAGGCCAGACTGCCATGTTCTTCTGCAGATGATCCCCTGCAGTACAGAATTTTGTAATTTTTGTGTATTACTTTCGGTATTCAGTAATTAACAGCAGGTTTTAAATGTTGGGGTGTTGTAGGATAAAAATAAAGTACGAATAAGTAGTATTGTAGTGTAGTTGTATATTAATTACCTCATTGTCGTGTAATCTTCGAGTACTATCCTAGACAATATTTCTTTCCGTTCATTGTTTTTACACAAAACAAGTTAATTTATTTTTCCTTTTCTTTTCATTTTTTCTGTAAGGAATGGCTAAAGAGTGCAGGTGTAGGAACTGCGGGTGCGGCAAGGCAATGACGGGTATGAGGGAGGAGTTGGAGAGTTTGAGGGAGATAATTAGGATTCTCACAGAAGAAGGAAGGAAGATAGGACTCCCTCAAACAATGTACAGGTTACAGTAGGTGTACAAGAGGGAGGGGAAGGAAAGAGAGGAGTTGTAGAAGACAGGTGGTCTAATGTTCTAAGGGGAAGGAGATTGCAGGCCAAGGGCTTTATTCTGGATCAGAATTCAGGACAGTTGTCTGTGAGAAATTGGTACTAGCCACTCCAGGTAGAACAACAGAGGGAAGGTGAGAAACAGGGAACTGTTGCACAGATGTGTGGAAGTAGGAGGAAGGGTACAGGTAGGAAAGGGAAATGTAGAGTAGAGGATAGGAAAAGACAGGTGGAACAGGGTCATGGGAAGGAGAAAAGGGAGTAGGAAGTAGCTTCTGCAGCTATCAGGAAAAATAGGGCTGACCAGGAGGGGAGGGGATCAAAGGAGGTGGGTAGGGTTGAGGCTCTGGTCATGGGGGATTCCATCATTAGACATATGGGGAAAGTGTGTGGAGGAAAGGGAACCAGGGTAGAATGTTATCCAGGAATTAGGTTGAGGCAGATGCTGAGAAAAGTAGAAGAGAAGGAGGAGGGGAAGGAGAAGGTGGTAGTGTTTCACATTAGTACCACAACGTAAGGCAAGCTGGTATAAGTACCAGCATAATGGGGATGTGTGGGATCTGGTAAATGCAGCACGGGTGAAATTTAAGGAAGCGGAAATTGTTATCAGTGGAGTACTGAGTAGGAGGGATACTGACTGGAGGGCAATTGGAGATTTAAATGAGACTATGGAGTGGGTATTACATATAATAAATATCATTTTTGGTCCGTATTGATGATATTTGATTGAAATATGGTCTAATGGTCTAATGAATAACTTACTGTTATTATTTCAATATGGAGTGGGTATGTGGGAAACTGGGAGTGAATTTTCTAGACCCTAATTGGTGGGTAGGAGATAAGGATCTGTGCTCAGATATTAATAAAGCATGTGTACTTTTTGTTGATGAATTATAAAAATTGATGTTAGATACTTATTTCTTGCCCTCGTAGAAACTTCTGGCTCGGTAAGGAAAGCAATGGGAATCTACCTCATTTCCCTAGTATGCCTCTTCAGTTGTGCCTAGGCTATCTATGACAGCTTTTGGCAGAGCTATTGTTGATCAAACCAGCCTTCGGGCTGAATATCCAACATATATGTTCGGCCAAAGTTAATATACTCACCTCAAAGTACTCCCTTAAAGAAGATACTTCAGAATGTTTTGGTTGATATTGGCAAAATTGTTGATGCAGCTGTTAAAGATATTTTAGGAATACCTCATGATTGCCCTCATGGTACGCTTTATGCTTCACACTGAAACAGGAACGCCCGTACTTCAGTTTATCGGAGAGCATGAGAAACGGAAAGGCGTGTACGGCCCATGCTAAGAGAGTGAGAGAGAAGGGTAGTGAAAAAAAAATTATGATTAAGTGGATCCTTCAGTTTATTCAATAGATATGCAAAGAATTATGTCACCTTTTACAGCTGAATCGTGGGGTTGTCCTTGAAGGCGTGGAGGGGACGTCGTCCTGCGGCGTCTGCGTCGTCTTGCTGTCGGCGTCGGCGTTGTCTTCCGTCGTTGGTGTTTTCTCTGTATTAGTGTTGATGGCGACTCGAACCTGAGGCAGGAACAGGGAAATGTGGAGCTTCCGCATCGGACGTCATGGGACTCTGGTGTGACACCTCTCTAAGGTGAAGCACACCGAAATAGTTCCCACAGTCAATGATGTTCAACGCACTTTAGCAGCAAGGATAAAGTCAGAGTCACAGTTCCATGAGAATAAGATGGAAGGAATTATCGTATTTGGAATAATAAACAAACGAAAACAATCTAGGACCTTCCGAGGTGCAGTGATTAAGCACTTCACAAAGAAAATTAAATTCACCGGGTACAGTCTCTGCACTGTACACCATGAGCACAATATTCACACACTTGTTGAAATAAACGACAGTCCAAGTTCTGTTACGTCGTAATTTTCAGAAGATTATCACTGACACTTAAGATCATACGTGATTCAGAACAGGTTATGATGGGAATTGGCATGGTCCCTCGGAAAGAAATTACGATACCGTATTCCACAACTTAATACTGTCTTTAAGAGGGAATGTTGGCACAGTTTATTACGAACACAATTCAATGGATAGACACAGTCTTTAAATGAAATGAAGGCTGGCACAGTTTTATTACGAACACAGTTCAATGGATAGACACAGTCTTTAAATGAAATGAAGGTCGGCACAGTTTTATTATGAACACAGTTCCGAAAAATGGATAAACACAGTCTTTAAATGAAATGAAGGTCGGCACAGTTTTATTACGAACACAGTTCAATGGATAGACACAGTCTTTAAATGAAATGAAGGCTGGCAAAGTTTATGTTAGAAACGTTATCGCTGTTTTCACACAGTCTTTAAATGAAATCAAAGTTGGCACAGTTTATGCTAGAAACATTCATAGTCCACAAACAAAATATAATCGCCCAGTCGTACAGACTGATAAAAACGAAATTACGTTTTATTCATGCACAAAGTTCAAGCCCACGGAGAAAGCTTCCAACACTAACGTTTCCGAACTCAAGTACACAGCCGGACCGAGTGACGAATTATATCGCGACGTGCTTACTTGCACACACACTGAGCTCACGGCTGACTGCCGACTCCTCTCACTCTCTCTGCCTACGGCACACTGCAGCTGCACACTGCCCACACTGCACACTCTCTGCTTTACCCCAGGCTGGCGATTCGCTTATATTGCCGAAGGTCGGTGGGCGTGGCTACACCTGTGGGCCCCAAGAAAATTTTATATCTTGGCCATCTTTACACTGATTGACATGAAATTTCGACTAGCAGCGTTCAATATTCCTGCCTGCAAGGTGACGTTATTGAAATATTGATATCACATTTCATTCATGCTGCAATGCTATGGAACACGAAAGAACCTTCTGCGTGACGTCGCTTGACCTTGGCCAGTGTTCTGGAACAGCGTGAGCTTGCTTGCAGTTCCCACAATGCCTGTGTGTTCGGCGCAAGTTTTAAATGCTTACGGCCGGGTGTTAGAGAGTTCCTCTTAATAAATGAATGAAACGTGGATGCTCGTAGGGCGTTCCCGTTTCAACACGAAATTTCAGAGGTATGGGCATCGTGAAACATTCGTTTAAAATGTTGACATTTGTGGTCTATTACTCCTGTCTAGTAATCAACTTCTCTCCAGATGCCAAAACTTGAAATTAGAGAAGCAAGATGCTCTGAAACATGTAAGATTGCTGGTAAAAGAGGTATTTCTCTCAACCTCCACCCGGAAGTTGAGGAATGAGCTTTATCAGTGATCGTTTGAAGATTAGTGTCATCTTCCTGACAAGAGTAAATGTGTAGAGACCTTTAAAGTTGATCCTAAGGCCACACCATGGTTGAGTGATATGGGTGGTCATTCATCGTTTGAGTGGATTAATGCAGTAAACATATGCAGTATATGCACAGTGAGAATGGTACCAGGGAATACATAGACTACCATTAAATATTGCCACCCAGGATGTGAAGAACCTGGGCAATGGGTTGGGCTGCTGCTTCAAGGGAGATTTACAGAGGAACATATGCCATCACATGATCTGTTCTTTCATTGTCGCGGCCTTGCAGAAGCCAAAGTGCAAGATTCATGAAGAAGTGCACTGCTTTTCAGACAATGGGTCGACTAGGTGAGCAGATATTATCGCTTTCAGCCATAAGGGAAAGAAATGCCTCCTACTGGACTCCACAATACGTTTTAAAGTCATTTTGAAGCAGGCATTTGAATGAGGGAAAGAGCCATCTACTGCCCCTGTGCCCGTCACTTAAGTGAAAGTCGTAATACAATTGGTTACGCGTGGAATATCAGGGGGGAATTGCCTTCGAAGTCAGGGCAACTTCCTTTAATGATGCGAGTTCCTATCTCAAGAAGCTAGGTCATTCATTGATAGATGTACAGATATTTTGAAGGTTTCATTGACAGTATTATACCACGATTTGTATTCTTGTCATTAGATAATAATGACCAATTATACTGCATTTCTATTATATATTCATATCAAAAAAGTTTTGCATCACCTTGGTGCTAAGAGGTCCCGAACCTTTACAATCATATGGAAGAGAGATATACACAAGAACATTTTAGCTCTCTTTATTGCTAATGAAAACCATACATTGCGAGTTGTATAATCATACAGCTAGCCTTTCTGAAGTTGTCCAGATTGAAGCATACACCAGTACCTCTGATACCTACTAGCATGTCCTCTTGCATTTATGCATGCCTGTATTCGTCGTGAAATACTATTCACTAGTTCATCAGCGCACCGTTGGTCCAAACTGTCCTACTCCTCTACGACGATTTGGCATAGATCTCTCAGATTGGTTGGTGGGTCATCTCGTCCAAAAATAGCTGTTTTCAATGTAACCCAGGCATGTTTGATAGGGTTCATGACTGGAGAACATGCTGGCCACTCTAGTTGAGTGATGTAGTTATCAGGAAGGAACTCATTTGCAGGTTGTACAGGATGAGGGCGAGAATTGTCATCCAAGAAGACGAATGTATCTCCAAAATGCTGACGTTCTGGTTGCTCTATAGTTTTGAGGTTGGTGGCATCGTTTTCAGGGTTCCTCCAGGCTGAAATCCGTTAGTGGTGGTCATCCACTGCAGTCGTGGCCCTTGGGCGGCCTGAGCGAGGCATGTCATCAACAGTTCCTGTATCTCTATACATCCTCCATGTCCGAACAACATCGCTTTAGCTCCCTCGGAGACGTCTGGAAACTTCCCTTGATGAGAGCTCCTCCTGACACAACGTGACAATGCGGATATGATCAAAGTGCGGTGCTGAGCTAGGCATGACAGAACTAGAGACAGTTCGAGCAGTGTACTTGCTTGCTGGTGGAATGACTGGAAAGATCATCTATCGTACGCAAGCCATTTAATAGGCCTGCTCTTGCATGGTTATTTACTTCTTTATGCAGATTTAGTGACGTCTGGGAGCAGTCAAAGGTACTGTGTTCTTGATTCAGCGTCAGTGTTCCGGCGATCTTGGAACCGAGGTGATGCAACACTTGCCTGATGTGTGACATTTTAAAAGGTGTGTTCCGGATCCTTATGGTCACCTGCAATTGCGGATAGTTGTCCCTTGTGTTAAGAATAAATAAAGTAACATTGATTTTTACCCATTTACTTCATTTTGCAAGAAAGTAGTAAAAATATAGTTGTTCATTATAATAATTTTGATTTTACATTAACAGGCTAAAAATTGTTTTGTTATATGAAATGCATTACATTTCTAAATACAGTATGTGAACTTCACAGTAACCTACTGCTTCTGTTTATGTACCCTTTGCTTCCATTGCTACATGGAAGTACTCCACAAAGTTTTTAACTCTTTCTAAATACTAAAACAAGTATATGAAGCCTTTAATATAATTAATGCTCCATCAAATTCTTTGCACTTTGTTAATGATGTCCTGTAGTGTTTGGTATTCGTATTCTGTTATTTTCATGCTATTCTTTTTGCTTAAGTAACTGAGGAAGAACATAAAAAACACCCAAAGCTTGCAAATTAAGGGCAAAGAATAAATGTCAGAAATTTTTTAATTTATGTTGAAGAACTTGAATTGTTTGGTTATTTTATAACACTAGTATGCTCTAAACTTGTATCAGAGGAACATCTTACAATACAAACATTAAAATTTCCTGGGAGATTGCATGAATTTTTAACTTTTCCAGAAGTTTTCTTTAGAATGAGTAAATAGGTGTGTTTTTAGATGAGACATGCATACAATCTAAGGTGCTGGCCTTCTGTAAAGCCTGTTGAGGAGCCTCTTCATAGTAGATGCACTTGCCTGTAACATACAGTATATCCAATTTAGTTCATTGAAAATGTAAAATATGCTTAATGTTATTTTGAAAATGATAAGAAACTTACTGTATCTCACATTGGTTTTCACTTCAGTAAATGCTTACATTATTTTTCATGAGATTTGTAAATATATTTTGTATACATTTCAGTGCACAGAATTTTGCAATAATGACGAGGGGACTTATACATTCAAATGGTGGAAGGAATCAACTAAAGCACAGTTTGCCAACACCTGCAAGGAGAAGGCACAAGTCCTGTACAGAATGCAGTAAATATTTTTCAAGAAAGTGTGACCTCAAGAGACATATGAAACTTCATTCTGGAGACAGGCCATACTACTGTAATACATGCAGAAGTAATTTTTCTCACAAATCTGATCTGCAAAAACACCTGCTAACACATACTGGTGATGGGCGTTACCGTTGTTACGAGTGCGGTATTATATTTCAAAAACATTTTGCCCTTAAGACACACATGTTATCTCATTCTGGAGAAAGACCGTACAGCTGTAATGAATGCAGCAAAAGGTATACTAGCAAGTCACATTTAAAAATTCACCTCGTATCTCATTCCAATGTTAGGCCTTTTTGTTGTCAGGAATGCAGTAAGTCGTTTTGTCATAAATATCAGTTAACAACACACATGCGTACACACTCAGGTGACAGACCGTTTTGCTGTAAAATATGCAATGGTATGTTTACTACGAAGTCTGGCTTAACAAAACATCTTCTTCTTCACTCTGGCATAAGACCACATGTGTGTCGTGAATGCAATAGCACATTTACTCAAAAGATGCACCTGAAACGACACATGTTAACGCATTCCCGAAAGCGGCCATGAGTTTTCTTCAATTATATGGTATGTTTTATCTAAAGCCATCTCTCAAAACCCACCCATTAATTCTATGTTGCAAAATGTTAATTTACTGCAGTCGAATCGTAATGTGCATATGTTAACTAGCTTAAGAGAAAGATACCATAATGTGTACTGCTCAACAATTTGATGTCGACTCAAGCTCATTAAAGATTTTTTTGTACACCATTTTTTCACTATTTATGGAAATATTTTAGACTGAAATCAGTTCAAAAGAAATTATTTGTACATTACATGAACATCTTCACATTTTAATATTCCCGTTTGGGAAGAATAGTCCCACACACTACATATATTCAGTTATTTCACAATTCAGCCCAGTGATGGTGCAAAATAAGTGGCATCTGATCATTGCATGCTTAAAACATTAGCAGGGCGTGTTTTTCAGAATTGGCACCTCCCTTGTTTCTTTGCTGATATGAGCTGTTGTGCTCCACCAGTTCTCCATGAAAAACAAAGTGATCCTGAAGGCCAAATTCTGGATGATGGCAGAGTGCGTGTAAACATACAACTGACCAGAATTCTGGTGAAGGCAAGGTGGTGCAACATTGATCCTGGAGAGAGTGTTTTATGGACTTGTGTGGCAGTAATTATCAGCGTACTGATGTAGTTCATAAGTATAAGCTAATACTATTTGTCATTACCAATATACTGTATATTCCGGTGTGAAATGAACAAGCAAATCCACTCCTTCCATATACTTCTTATGTTCTATCAAAAGAGGGTGGATAACATGTTTAATGCCTAACTACAAAAGTTACTTTCTCCAATTTTTAAAATGAGTTATTGATATATTATTAGTTGTCAAATTGGAATGTTCCTAATTTTGAAATTTTAAACCATCAAAACTCACAGTATCCTATTCAGATGTAATGTTGAAAATCATATTTGGGCACAGAAGTAACATTCTCCACTAATTGCTCTAGTGCAGAACTTGCATTCTCCTCTCAGCTAAAGGGGACTTGTATTTTGGTCATGTGATGTGGTCAGCAAGAGATTGTTTGGGTAAGAGTGAAGGAAGGTTTAGTGTGGTGTCCTTAATTTTTATTAATAATTGGTGTTATAATGGATAGTGTTAAACTTAATGATGAAATATTGGAGATGTTCCAAGGAAGTGTGTAAAAGCACCACAGAATTGGAAGAGAGCTCTGGCCAAGAGAAACAGGTAGAGATCAAAACACCACTTTTACCCCTAGTTTTGACAAGCCTAAATTTAAATAGTTTTGTTACCATGCTATCTTGTAAATTTATAGACATAAGTTTCTATAATCCATTTCTGTTTGTTCCAGACTTGCAGTGAAGGGCTTCCCAGAATGCAAGCATCAGCAAACTGCACCAGAGTGCAAATCCTTAACTCCTCAAGATATTATGCAATTCCGTTCTCTATTATATTTTGAAGAAAAAAAAAAACCAAGAAAATGTCATGTTAAAATATTTGACTATGCAGCCATCAAAGAAATATATCCCAACGTTGGTACCAACACACAGAAAGGGCCTAGAGCTAAATACATTTGCAACCAAAATAAATAAATGATCCCTGTTTGATACAATAATTTTCTCAAAGCATTATATATTTCAAGATTCAGAGTGAATCACAATGCAGATAGATATTACAGTAATGGTGAAATGCCTAAAGGAAGAGCACAAAGAATTACAAACAGAAATAAATTGTTGAAATGAACGTAAGTATAATGCAGTTTCTTAATAAATTGAAATGTAGCAAAACCCCGTCCTCTGTCCAAAGGATTGGTCGGATGTACCTTACAGCAGAACTAAACATAATAAAACTTTGGTGAATGTATACCCCAGAAACTGAAAATGAATCTCTGAAAGTGAAGTAGCATTATGTTCAGTACAGATTTAGCAGATCATACAACTTAGGATTTGGGAGCACAATGATGAATTTGTTATCAACATGTTTGTTGCTTGAAGAAAGAATTAAACTGCAAAAGGAGGTCAGAAAACAAATCTGATAACAGTGAAGCAGTTATATACTGTAGGTTAAGATATATAAACGTCTTTACAAGCTTCTTACAGAGAACAAACATGACCTGCTAACATTTTCTTTTTTACTGTCAAAAGAACCATCCTCTCCTAAAATAGCTAGACCAATCCACCTATTACAGTGGACAAATTTACCTTCATCACTTGTGTGTGGTCCAAGTCCAAACTTATGAAAGGCAATGTCATTTCCTATGTGTGGACAGTAAATGAGTTTGGTAAAGGCTCAAACATAGCATCCTGCTACTCTGATAGTCTTAGTTCTACTGATATGACCCCTTGCTCTGTGTATCGCCCAATATAGTGATGGTTGTGGGAGTCAAAACAAGAACAGAATTTTACTCAGCATGCTGTACAGTTGGTTTAAGTTCAATTTATTAGGTAACAAGGGCAATTCAGATTGTGCTTCCAATGACTTTATAGATTCCTACCCTATATAGATTATTTGGCATCATTGAAGCATATTTCAGAGAGTCTGAGGTAATCCTAAGTCCAGAAGAACGTGATAACTAAATTAGCAGGAAAGGCTCAGTGATGATATAAAACAAGACTGGAAAACAGCAATGAAAAATTTATGAAAAATCCAGCTAATCTACATTTTGGTATTCAGGCTGCAAAGCAAACTTACTTTATCAGGAAAACTGTTACCAATGCAACTACGATTTTGGTTCAAGGGGAATGTATTTATACTTTGAAAAGTGATCTTCTGACAAGTGCCAAAAACATAACAAAGAGAGGTAAGCAGAAGAATTATTTAGTTCCATAGACTGTCACCAAAGGTCAATGTCCAAATGAAAGGGGATGTAATTCTCTCTTGGAAGGAACACTATAGGGAAAAATGGCAATCTAATGAGTATTTGACATTTTTCATCCTCGTTTTGCATGGACCTGAAGTAAAAACTACCAGGAGTATATGAGGAGGAGTGCCTCATTGATGTTGAATGGCTGACTTTTTCAGATCGGAGTTCCTATAATAAACTGAAATGTTTCATAACAGTGTAATTTGCAGGTGTTATTTTTACAATTGTGTGAATATTTTTTGTCTTCTCTTCAATATACGAAGTGTGTTGCAAAAATGTGTACTAGAATTTTTAATTTTTACACCTAAACAATCAAGATATTATCTTCAGTTACATTTTATTGCCTGAAAATTTCTAGAATGCTTGGTGCCAAATGTAAAATTCTCCTGACTACTAAAATACAGAACTCACATTCTCCTTCTGTAATTACCAGAAGTCGCCTTCTCCATATTATAAAGTATTTTTTCTCAGTTATGTGTTGTATATTATTTTAGACAACATTGAAGACCACTTTGTGTGACTATGGTACATTTAAAAAAATGCAAGATTATAAATCCTGTTGTACTGAAACTAAAAGTTTTTCATGTTTCTTGTAAAATTTGCTCAGGTGGAAATTGTTACTCTTTCAGTTATGCCTTTGCTTTTTCTGACTTTGGGTGTACCGTTTCACCCGCTGGGTAGATACACATTGTTCAAATTTGTTGCAACAACAACCATTTTATTTTATTTCCACTTTACTGTGAGGACATTTCCATCAGTTCTAAATTTTTATGTTCCTCGAATGCAATTGTCGATTGAGGTAATGTTCTGAACAGGGTAGTTCTTGATCTTCAGCTCGCGCACTTTTCCCATAACCCTGAATCCAACAAGATGTAATTGAGCCAAATCATGTGACAAAAATATCCTTAAACAAAATATGACCTGATAGATTGGGTATTCTGCTCAACATATATTTCACCACTTGCGTGCTCAAAGCAACATCAAATTTACTGATGTTTCTACTACAGTAGTGGCCAATGCTGGTATCCACGAACAGGACATAGCTTCCAAGGTTTAAATACGAATCTAATGGGTTTACCAGGCAGAAATACGAGGTTTGTCCGGAAAATACGTATAAATCCGCGGGGTGACGTATCACGTATGGAGCTCTCTCTGATTGAGGAACAGCGCATCAACATCAAGTCTGAGAGCTCGTGTGGCCCGAGTTCGACCGGATTTGGCACAAGGGGGCAGGTGGATCCTTCATCACGACAATGCGCCCGCTCACACGTCGCTCGTTGTGCGTGAGTTTTTGGCCCGAAGCTCAATCACCGTGACAGACCACCCGCCTTATTCACCAGATTTAGCCCCTTGTGACTTCTTCCTGTTCCCGAAATGCAAAGTGGTGCTTCGGGGGCGGCACTTGGGTGATGTGGAAGCTATCAAGGGAGAAACGACACGGCAACTGAACAGCATCACAACTGAAGACTTTCAACAATGTTATCAACAGTGGAAACGGCGTTGGCAGAAGTGCATCTTGTCTCAGGGAGAGTACTTTGAAGGAGACCATATTGTAATACCTGAATAATTGTCAAATAAAGTTATTATTCAACTTTTATACGTATTTTCCGGACAAACCTCGTACACTGAGTGGCCAGATGTCACGGGAAGCGGTGTCAAATGAGGAAATGTGCCGTGTATGCCCCCTGAGCTTTGCGGCTAGCTGCAGCGTAGCTGAGCAGTCTGTCACACGTCGCGAGTTAACCGACTTTCAACGTGGGATGATCATGGTGCACGGCACATGGGTCATAGCACTGCGGAGTTTATACGTGAAATCGGGTTACCGTGGTCATCATTGTCGAGAGTTGATCATGAATATTGCAGAGGGAATGTTAACACCCGGGATGACCACAGGTGTTTAACCAACCTACATCACGTCGCCTCCGCAGAACCATACTGGGCGCTCGACGATCTACTGTGGGTCAGATTACCGCCCAGTTGCAGGTTGGGAGGCAGCTGCGCCTTATAGGCTTCAACAGCCTACGACCAACTCTTGTCGCTTTTCTGACAACTTGACACAGAACTCAGCGACGTACATGGGCCCGCGAACATCGACATCGGACCATGGCTCAGTGGCGGCGTGTGGTATGGTCTGGGTGTATCGAGCTGATAGGCGCGTGAATCTGTGGGGTATGTCCCCTGGATGTCAACATGGCTGTGTCCAGGCAGGAGGTGGCTCAGTACAGGTCTGGGCGGCATTCTCATGGTCCGCATTAGGTCCGTTGTCCGGCTGCAGGGAGCGGTGACAGGTGCCCATTATGTGGACATTCAGACCATCTGTATCCATTTCAGGTCTTGGAGTACCCTGATGGAGATGCCGCTCTGCGGTGGCACGCAGGTGATCGAAGGGGCTCTCCAGTGAAGTTACGAGCATGGATTGGCCCTCCAGATGCCCCGATCTTACTCCATTCGAGCATTTATGGGATGCTGTCGAAGCTGGTGTACGCTCCATGAACCCTGCCGCAACTACTCAAGACCACTTTTGGGTTGGAATGCAAGGTGCGTGGCTCTAGATACCCCCAGAATGTTTCCAACACGTAGTAGAGTCGATGCCTCGCTGTATTGGTTCCGTTTTGAGGGCTCGCGGAGGAGCTACTCGTTATTAACATCACATTCAGTGTCTTCCCACGACTTTTGGCCACTTAGTGAATTTTACAACTATAGCATCCATAGTATGATACCATTTGCTCGTCCACTCTAAGTTATTTTTCAAAAAACCTGGGCTGTTTTAGATTCTTTCACTCCCTCAATGAAGTGTCTCACTTTTGCCTTCCTGTGACTGCTCTTCATTATTGGCAACGCGAATGTTTCTTTTTATTGCATGAAATTTGTTGTGTCTGACTTTCCTTGAAACAAGTGGCACAGAAACATCTGCTTTTCAATCAGTACAGCTCTTTTTGTTATAAGGAATGATACCCAGACATAAATGTTATTCCAAAAATTAGCACGTATTTTTCATTACAGTAAAAAATAGTGTCATTTCTCTGATTTTCGTGCCTAATTATCTCTTTTATAAGCATGTCCAAAACACGATTAGTGAAAAAGTAACGAAATAGGGAAAATGGTTCTACTCCTAAAAGGCGAGCATGACTGTTCCGAAATGCCAATGTCAGTTTCTTGTAGGTCGATTGTACTCAGACATTTTCCATTGCGGTATAGTTCTTTCTCTCTTGCACCTACCATTTGCCGTGTTAGTGAAAATGCGTGGATATTTTTCAGACCTAGTCCTCTTAGAAGGCAGGTTGATCTTGCTCATCTGTTAAGTACCCGTCTCCTCCTTCGGGTGGTATTATAAAATATCTGCGTCGTCCTGTAGATGATCATTTTTCAATTCTTCTAAAATCCCCCTAGTTTGACGAATGTCTTGAAAGACGTGTAATACAGGGGCATATTTTTATCTCCCGCCAAGCACTTTTGCCGTAATGTGCTTCTCGGTGACACAAGTTCTCCCTCCTTTGCAGTCTGCGGAGAGCTTTCTCAGCGTAACGTTCATTTCAGCACCCGTTTAGTGCACAGTGTGTTGTTCCAATGCCATTTTCATTACCTTAGCATATGTGTATATATATTAATACCTTCATAAAGTACAGGAAATCTTGTGCAAAAACAGTCTGACTCAGTACAGGGCGAGCGATGGCTGCATTACAGCAAACTGCTTGGCGGAACACGGGCTCGCAGCGCAGGTGACCGAGCGAGCAGCAATCTGAATGGATGAAAGAAATATCCCTGGAAAGGAAGAAATGAATATGTTTGAAAAACATGAAATGCAGGAGCGGTTATATCCACATGGTTCTATGTATGAAAAGATAACGGTAGTAATTATCGATCCACTGAAAAGGAACATTGTTAGCACATTTAACATTTCTCACTTTCTTTTCTTTTTCAGCCCTTCACATGAAAGTCCCATTTTTACACCAGGAAAATGCTGGGGCTGTACGATAACTGAGGCCATGGCCAATTATTTCCCACTTCTAGCCATTTCCATTACCATCGTCTCCGTAATATTTATCAGTGTCAGTGCGACGTGAATTTAAGACCCTGATACCCTCGAATTTGGAAATTATTTTCATGTTCCCTGTCAAGAGTTGTGAATTTACTGCAACAGCGTTCTCACCAGTTTAAATACAAACATGCATGGCGCAATAAAGCACTTGTATCTCCAGGGCAAAGCTTCACTTACTATAATGACTTTCGTCCGAGATGAACTATTGATTGTTCGATGGGTGATTCTCTTTAAAGGGAAAGTAACATCAAAAGTATTATATCTGAGACGACACAAAAAGGAACAACATTTCTATGTCAAGCGATGTTGTATTACCAAAACATGTCTCATGAGATGTACTATACAGAGTGATCCATGGTGTATGCACGGGAGCCGGCCAGTCCTTGTAACCTTAATGTGCTCATCGCCGAGGCATGCTGATCCGTATCGTCAGATATGTTGCAATGGACCAGACGGTCCGTATAATATCAAGCACAGCTCTGTATCGACCACGCAGGTCGTCAGTTCGAGAAGGTGCTGCGTTAAACGACGTGAATAACTGAAATCCCGTCATATATTTCCTATCCTCGATCCACCCAGGTCCTTACCAACGGCCCTTTTCAGGGCTAAATAAACAAATCAGTCTGTGAAAAACACCAGTATTAAATATACAACTTTGCCACATCCCAGGCAGCTGGCTTAAAAGAATACATCCATGGAACTTGAACCTTCTAACTCACGAGCACTGTTAATTATCACATATCATACCGCGCGCTAGCCATGTGAGCTACTGCGACATTTGACCTACGGTGCCCATTTCCCAGCCTATGCTGACCACAGACCATCATCTCCACATCCTCGTCCAATCCAGCACCCTACCCAATGCAACGTTACATAGGGTCTTTTACAGGGTCAAATAAACATATCAGTCCTTGGAAGCTATCAAGTATTTAACCTTACCATATCCCAGGCAACAGTGTGTTAAAATATTCTCTTGTAGGATTCGAACCTCTTACCTCGAGCACTGTCCACTATCACATATCTCCCCGCCAGCTTGCCACGTGAGCTACGGCACCCACTACACCGTCTACACAGTACCGTGCTCCCAGTCTGTGCGTCTTCTGCGTATCTGTACACGTTTTACAGGCTCATTCGAGGTACCCATAATGAATTAATAGTGGCGCTCACGATATCACGAGCCCATAAACACACATCTCATCGTTTAGCGAGAGGCACCGATGTCTTTCAGAATTGTCGCAAGGGGCTGGTGGACCATCTGTTATTGTTCGCAGGTGAATGGAATGTGCCTATAACTTATAGAAAGCTCACAGAACTTTAAATGCCAAATAGTTGCTGACGCATGTAAAATATGTATTCATCAGTACGCAAGTACTTGTATTAACTCAGCAATGAAATTGAACAAGTGTAGACATGATACTGTATAGGCTTTTGGGCTTATGCCGTGTCAAGAAAATAAGGTGACTCATATTTAAGAAGCCTTTCTCGTGGACAGTCGAGATTTTCTTCTGATGACGCAGAGCACAGTTCTCAGCGAAACGTAAAGAATTTCACCTTGTTTTCTTGACACGGCCTATACAGTATCATGTCTATAAGTACGGGCCGTGAAAGCATCAATGACAACAAGTGTAGGCATATTAATCTTGTGCGCCGAGCCATAAATGATTCACTTCAGTTTCAAGTCAACGTGAACAAGGATTCCTTGCTGATAAGGTGAAGCTGCCACAGCAATGAATGAGGTTGATATGCTTGCAGAATCTCTCATAAAAACATCCACATCGCTCGACGAAACAAAAACATAAGTCAGTAAAAAACCCACAGAAACAACTACCACAAGAAATAAGTCAGATAGAAACGGAAGAAGAAATCAAGGCATTGGAAAATAACTTTTCACCACTGCATTCAGCTCTCAGGCGCAAAAAGGAACATACAGAGCAATTAGAAGTTAAGTGTCGATGGCCTAGGGAACTAAGAAAATCCTTCCACAGAGATCATTTTCAACAAAGTAATATAATGGAAAATCCAACAGTAAAATGTGCAATCCTATTTTGGATGAAGTTAATGCTTTTGCTAAAAACTTTGTAGGCCTACTTCTGACGTAATGCTCAACACGGGAGGAAATGTTAATAAGACCATTTATGTTTTTCAATTATAATTGGTTGGTGTACATCTCCTTCTCATTGTACTGCTATCGTTATCGCACATAATCCGATACCGGACGAATACAGAGTTACACGTGAAATGTTCAAAATATTCTATGTGTACAATTTAAGTGCTTCAGGAGCTCAAGCAGGAATATTTTGCCCCTGCACGTTAGTCGCCCAGGTGGCAGATTCACTATCTCTTCTTTACCTAGCCTTTTCTTAAATAATTGCAAAGAATTTGGAAATTTATTGAACATCCCCCTTAGTAAATTATTCCAATCTCTAATTCCTCTAGTTGTAAACGAATATTTGCACCAATTCTTCCTCTAGATTTCCAAATTTATCTTCAAATTGTAATGATTCCTACTTTAAAAACACCAATCATACTTATTCATCTACAAATATCAATCGACGCCGTCACTCAACAGACTGCTCAGAACATGCCATTTAGTCGAGTAGCTCGTATCCTTTTTCCCAAATCTTCGCAGCCCACACTTCGCAACATTTTCGTAACGCTACCCATTTATCGTAAACCATACAGAATAAATCTAGCTGCTCCCCGTTGGATGTTTTCAGTTTTCTATTCAAGTAATCCTGGCGAGGGACCCATACTCTGGAATATACTCTAGTTCGGGTCGTAACAGAGACTTATATGCCCTCTCCTTTACATCCTTACTATAGGCCCTAAATGGCCTCACAACTATGAGCAGAGATCGTTACCATTTATTTTAAATACAGTTTATGTGATTACACCAACGATGGTCTTTCCTTATATAACACCCAGGTACCTACAGTGATCCTCATGGGGACGTTCCAACCCATTAACGCAGTAACTGTAACTGCGAGGACTCTTTCTAATAGTGTAACAACCTGAGTCCGTCCGTCCGTCCAATCCTCTCGAACACCAGTTATTATTTCTGATTCTAGTTCTTTATTCGTATCATACTTTTTCATATTCGAAAACATGTCTGAAATAATCATAAATAATGCTTTGCCAAAACTTACATGTAACACTTGTCAAACTGCCAGGCCTGCACATTCAGGAGGCCATGTGGACTGTGTCCCGATTTACCTACCAAAGGCAAATGATAGGGTAGATCATGGCGGATTACAGGAAAAATTTAATGCAATTGGACTAGACAAAAGAATGACTGAGTGGGTGGCTATATTTCCAGAGAACAGAACTCAATTAGATTAGCCTACCTGAGACATTATCTAATCCTGTAATCATTAAGGGAGGATTTAATAGAGGCGGTATTATTGGACCATTATGTTTTCTTATATACACTGACTGACAGAGCAAATGCTACACCAAGAAGGAGTGGTCAGAACGTTATGCCAATTGCAGGGTAGACTGACGTCACTGAGGTATGCTCATGATGTGAAATGCGCCGCTGTGCTGCGCACGTAGCGAACGATAAATGGGACACGGCGTTGGCGAATGGCCCACTTCGTACCGTGATTTCTCAGCCGACAGTCATTGTAGAACGTGTTGTCGTGTGCCACAGGACACGTGTATAGCTAAGAATGCCAGGCCGCCGTCAACGGAGGCATTTCCAGCAGACAGACGACTTTACGAGGGGTATGGTGATCGGGCTGAGAAGGGCAGGTTGGTCGCTTCGTCAAATCGCAGCCGATACCCATAGGGATGTGTCCACGGTGCAGCGCCTGCGGCGAAGATGGTTGGCGCAGGGACATGTGGCACGTGCGAGGGGTCCAGGCGCAGCCCGAGTGACGTCAGCACGCGAGGATCGGCGCATCCGCCGCCAAGCGGTGGCAGCCCCGCACGCCACGTCAACCGCCATTCTTCAGCATGTGCAAGACACCCTGGCTGTTCCAATATCGACCAGAACAATTTCCCGTCGATTGGTTGAAGGAG
Source organism: Anabrus simplex (assembly GCF_040414725.1). Taxonomy (NCBI): domain Eukaryota; kingdom Metazoa; phylum Arthropoda; class Insecta; order Orthoptera; family Tettigoniidae; genus Anabrus; species Anabrus simplex. Next base: position 432,253,156 of record NC_090269.1, on the reverse strand, counting down.
GCCTGCACTCCCGGCGTCCGCTCAGAAGACTACCATTGACTCCACAGCATAGACGTGCACGCCTGGCATGGTGCCGGGCTAGAGCGACTTGGATGAGGGAATGGCGGAACGTCGTGTTCTCCGATGAGTCACGCTTCTGTTCTGTCAGTGATAGTCACCGCAGACGAGTGTGGCGTCAGCGTGGAGAAAGGTCAAATCCGGCAGTAACTGTGGAGCGCCCTACCGCTAGACAACGCGGCATCATGGTTTGGGGCGCTATTGCGTATGATTCCACGTCACCTCTAGTGCGTATTCAAGGCACGTTAAATGCCCACCGCTACGTGCAGCATGTGCTGCGGCCGGTGGCACTCCCGTACCTTCAAGGGCTGCCCAATGCTCTGTTTCAGCAGAATAATGCCCGCCCACACACTGCTCGCATCTCCCATCAGGCTCTACGAGGTGTACAGATGCTTCCGTGGCCAGCGTACTCTCCGGATCTCTCACCAATCGAACACGTGTGGGATCTCATTGGACGCCGTTTGCAAACTCTGCCCCAGCCTCGTACGGACGACCAACTGTGGCAAATGGTTGACAGAGAATGGAGAACCATCCCTCAGGACACCATCCGCACTCTTATTGACTCTGTACCTCGACGTGTTTCTGCGTGGATCGCCGCTCGCGGTGGTCCTACATCCTACTGAGTCGATGCCGTGCGCATTGTGTAACCTGCATATCGGTTTGAAATAAACATCAATTATTCGTCCGTGCCGTCTCTTTTTTCCCCAACTTTCATCCCTTTCGAACCACTCCTCCTTGGTGTTGTATTGTCACTGTCAGTCAGTGTATATGGGTATATACAGTCCAATCAATCAATGAAATGAAATTATATTTCGTATGGCTTTTAGTGACGGGATATCCCAGGACGGGTTCATCTCGCCAGGTGCAGGTCTTTCTATTTGACACCCTTAGGCGGCCTGCGCGTCGTGATGAGGATGAAACGATGACGAAGACAACGCATACACCCAGCCCCGTGCCATTGGAATTAACCAATTAAGGTTAAAATCCCCAACCCGGCCGGGAATCGAACCCGGGACCCTCTGAACCGAAGGCCAGTACGCTTAGCGTTCAGCCAACGAGTCGGACAATCAATCAATGATATGGATTAATGCAGTCATTCAAGTGACAGATTCCCTATCTGTTGTTTACCTTGTTTTTGTGAAATAATTCCAAAGAATTTGGAATTTTATTGAACATCACCCTGGGTAAGTTATTCCGATGCCTAACTTCTCGTCCTACAACCGAATATTTGCCGGAATTTGTCCTCTTGAATTCCAACTTTTCTTCATTTTGTGATCTTTCCTCTGAAAGACACCACTCAATCTTATACGTCTACTAATGTTATTCTATGCCATCTCTCCAATGACAGCTCGGAACATACCACTTAGTAGAGCAGGTCGTCTCATTTCTCCTCAGTCTTTCCAGGCAAAACTTTGCAACATTTTTGTAACTCTACTCTTTTGTCGGAAATCACCCACAACAAATATACCTGCATTTCATTGGACTTTTTCGAGTTCTCGAATCAATCCCGGTGAAAGTTCCATAAACTTTATCCATACTCCAGTTTGGGTCTTACCACAGACATACATGCCCTCTCCTTTATATCTTTACTACAACCCCTAACTGTCCACATAACATGTGCAGAGATTTGTACCCTATATTATGAGGTTATCTCAATGAAGTTTTTTCCTTCCGTTACCGGGCGGGTTGGCCGTGCGGTTAGGGGCGCGCAGCCGTGAGCTCGCATCCGGGAGATAGTGGGTTTTAACTCCACTGTCGGCAGCCCTGAAGATGGTGTTCCGTGTTTTCCCGTCTTCGCACCGGGCAAATACTGGGGCTGTACCTTAATTAAGGCCACAGCCGCTTCCTTCCCATTCCTAGGCGTTTCCCTGTCCTACCATCGCCATAAGACCTATCTGTGTCAGTGCGACGTAAATCAAATAGCAAAGAAAAGAAGTACTTAGAGTGATCGCCATAACGAACATTCACCTCATCAACGGAGTAATTAAAACTGAGGGGTCTTTTTCTATCCGTGAAATTAATATTCTGACATTCGATCCTGTTTATCATCATACCATTGCCTATTGTCTATCATACAACATTGTTGAGGTTTTATTGCATTTGTTCACAATCCTCTAACATATTTCTTACTCTATACAGTACAACATCACCTGAAAAAGCGTTATCGCAGTGATTCCCTTTCCTTACTCTTATCGTTGATACCAAGAACACATAAAGGTCCAATAATGCCGCCTTTAGTACGGTATCAATCAATCAATCAGTCAATGAATACTGATCTGCATTTAGGGCAGTCGCCCAGGTGGCAGATTCCCTATCTGTTGCTTTCCTAGCCTTTTCCTAAATGATTTCAAAGAAATTGAAAATTTATTGAACGTCTCCCTTGGTAAGTTATTCCAATCTCTAACTCCTCTTCCTATAAATGAATATTTGCCCCAGTTTGTCCTCTTGATTTCCAACTTTATCTTCATATTGTGATCTTTCCTCCTTTAATAAACGCCATTCAAACTTATTCGTCTACTAATGTCATTCCACGCCAATTCTCCGCTGACAGCTCGGAACATACCACTTAGTCGAGCAGCTCTTCTCCTTTCTCTCAATTCTTCCCAACCCAAACATTGCAACATTTTTGTAACGCTACTCTTTTGTCGGAAATCACCCGGAACAAATCGAGCTGCTTTTCTTTGGATTTTTTCCAGTTCTTGAATCAGGTAATCCTGGTGAGGGTCCCATACACTGGAACCATACTCTAGTTGGGGTCTTACCAGAGACTTATATGCACTCTCCTTTACATCCTTACTACAACCCCTAAACACTCTCATAACCATGTGCAGAGATCTGTACCCTTTATTTACAATCCCATTTATGTGATTACCCCAATGAAGATCTTTCCTTATGTTAACACCTAGATACTTACAATGATCCCCATAAGGAACTTTCACCCCATCAACGCAGTAATTAAAACTGAGAGGACTTTTCCTATTTGTGAAACTCACAACCTGACTTTTAACCCCGTTTATCATTATACCATTGCCTGCTGTCCATCTCACAACATTTTCGAGGTCACGCTGCAGTTGCTCACAATCTTGTAACTTATTTATCACTCTGTAGAGAATAACATCATCCGCAAAAAGCCTTACCTGCGATTCCACTCCTTTACTCATATCATTTATATATATAAGACAACATAAAGGTCCGATAATACTGCCTTGAGGAATTCCCCTCTTAATTATTACAGGGTCAGATAAAGCTTCACCTACCCTAATTCTCTGAGATCTATTTTCTAGAAATATAGCAACCCATTCAGTCACTCTTTTGTCTAGTCCAATTGCACTCATTTTTGCCAGTAGTCTCCCATGATCCACCCTATCAAATGCTGTAGACAGGTCAATCGCGATACAGTCCATCTGACCTCCAGTATCCAAGATATCTGCTATATCTTGCTGGAATCCTACAAGTTGAGCTTCAGTGGAATAACCTTTCCTAAAACCGAATTGCCTTCTATCGAACCAGTTATTAATTTCGCAAACATGTCTAATATAATCAGAAAGAATGCCTTCCCAAAGCTTACAGACAATGCATGTCAAACATACTGGCCTGTAATTTTCAGCTTTATGTCTATCACCCTTTCCTTTATACACAGGGGCTACTATAGCAACTCTCCATTCATCTGGTATAGCTCCTCCGACCAAACAATAATCAAATAAGTACTTCAGATATGGTACTATATCCCAACTCATTGTCTTTAGTATATCCCCAGAAATCTGATCAATTCCAGCCGCTTTTCTAGTTTTCAACTTTTGTAACTTATTGTAAATGTCATTGTTATCATATGTAAATTTTATTACTTCTTTGGCCTTAGTCTCCTCCTCTATCTCGACATTTTCCTTGTAACCAACAATCTTTACATACTGCTGACTGAATACTTCTGCCTTTTGAAGATCCTCACATACACACTCCCCTTGTTCATTAATTATTCCTGGAATATCCTTCTTGGAACCTGTTTCTGCCTTAAAATACCTATACATACGCTTCCATCATTCACTAAAATTTGTATGACTGCCAATTATGCTTGCCATCATGTTATCCTTAGCTGCCTTCTTTGCTAGATTCAATTTTCTAGTAAGTTCCTTCAATTTCTCCTTACTTCCACAGCCATTTCTATCTCTATTTCTTTCCAGTCTGCACCTCCTTCTTAGTCTCTTTATTTCTCTATTATAATAAGGTGGGTCTTTACCATTCCTTACCACTCTTAATGGTACAAACCTGTTTTCGCATTCCTCAACAATTTCTTTAAACCCATCCCAGAGTCTGTTTACATTTTTATTTACCGTTTTCCACCAATCATAATTACTTTTTAGAAACTGCCTCATGCCTGCTTTATCAGCCATTTGGTACTGCCTAACAGTCCTACTTTTAAGACCTTCCTTTCTATCGCAATTATTTGTAACTACCACAAAAACAGCTTCATGGTCACTAATACCATCTATTACTTCAGTTTCCCTATAGAGATCATCTGGTTTTATCAGCACCACATCCAGGATATTTTTCCCTCTGGTTGGTTCCATCACTTTCTGAATCAGCTGTCCTTCCCATATTAACTTATTTGCCATTCGTTGGTCATGCTTCCTGTCGTTCGCATTTCCTTCCCAATTGACATCTGGCAAATTCAGATCTCCCGCTACAATCACATTTCTTTCCATGTCATTTCCCACATAGCTGACCGTCCTATCAAATAATTCCGAATCCGCGTCAGTGCTACCCTTTCCCGATCTGTACACTCCAAATATATCAAGTTGCCTATTATCTTTAGAAATGAGCCTTACACCTAGAATTTCATGTGTCCCATCTTTAACTTTTTCGTAGCTTACAAATTCTTCTTTCACCAGAATGAACACTCCCCCTCCCACCCTTCCTATCCTATCTCTACGATACACACTCCAGCGCCGTGAGGAAATTTCTGCATCCATTATATCATTTCTCAACCATGATTCAACTCCTATTACAATATCTGGTAAATATATATCTATTAAATTACTTAACTCTATTCCTTTCCTTACAATACTTCTACAGTTCAACACTAACAATTTTATGTCATCCCTACTTGATTTCCAGTTCCCTGTTCCCTTATCACCGCTCCCTAGGCCATCCCGTTTCCCTGAATGTACCTCCCTATTTCCCTTCCAAACAAATTTCCTAACTTATACGTACCACTGCGGTTTAAATGCAGGCCATCCGAGTGCAGATCCCTATCTCCTACCCACCCATTAGGATCTAGAAATTTCACTCCCAGTTTCCCACATACCCACTCCATAGTCTCATTTAAATCCCCAATCACCCTCCAGTCAGTATCCCTTCTACACAGTATTCCACTAATATCAATCTCCGCGTTCTTAAACTTCACTCGTGCTGCATTTACCACATCCCACACATCTCCAACTATGTTGGTACTTATATCAGCTTGCCTTACGTTGTTGGTACCAACGTGAAACACTACCACCTTCTCCTTCCCCTCCTCCCTCTCTTCTACTTTCCTCAACATCTGTCTCAACCTAATTCCTGGATAACACTCTACCCTGGTACCCTTTCCTCCACTCCCTTTCCCCACGTGTCTAACGATGGAATCCCCCATGACCAGAGCCTCAACCCTACCCACCTCATTTGATCCCCTCCCCTCCTGGTCAGCCCTATCTTTCCTGATAGCTGCAGAAGCAACTTCCTCCTCCCTTTTCTCCTTCCCATGACCCTGTTCCACCTGTCTTTTCCTATCCTCTACTCTACGTTTTCCTTTCCTACCTTTTCCCTTCCTCCTACTTCCACACATTTCGGCAACAGTTCCCTGTCCCTCATCTTCCCTCTGTTGTTCTACCTGGAGTGACTCGTACCCCTCTTAATGATTACAGTATTAGATAATGCTTCATCTAGACTACGGTACTCTAATTCTCTGAGTTCAGTTCTCTAGAAATATAGCCACACACTCAGTCATTCTTTTGTCTAGTCCAATCGCACACTTTCTTGCCAGTAATCTGCCAAGATCTATCCTATCATATGCCTTAGATAGGTCAGTCGCGACAAAGTCCACATGACCTCCCGAATCAGGATATCTGCTACATCTTGCTGGAATAGTATAAGTTGAGCTTCAGTGGAATAACCTTTCCTATACCCGGTAGTGGGTCTTTACCATTTCTTACCACCTTTAAAGTACATACCGGTACCTATTTTCACATTCCTGAGCAATTGCTCTAAACCCATCCCACAGTCCGTTTACCATTTTCCACCTATCTTAATTACTTTTTGAAAACTCCCTGATACCCGTCTTATTAGCCGTATGCTACTTCCTAATAGTCCTACATCTACGGCTTTCCTTTGTATTACATGTATTTTTAACTACGACAAAAACAGCTTCGTGTTCACTAATACCATTTATTACTTCCATTCCTCTATAGAGCTCGTTTGTTTTTCCAGCACCACATCCAGAATGTTCTTCTCCCTTGTTGGATCCATCGCTTTCTATTTTAGCTGTCCTTCTCAGATTAATTTATTTGCCACCTGTATGATCAAGCTTCCTGTCTTACGCATTACCTTCCCAAACTGATATTAAATATTGTATATACTGCACGTCAATCGCGTTACAGTCCATTTGACCTCCTGAATCTGTCTGCTATATCTTGCTCGAATTCTACAATTTGAGTTTTAGTGGAATATCCTTTGTTAAACCTAAACTGCCTCCTCTGGAACATCAGTTATTAATTTCGAAAACATGTCTAATGTAATCAGAAAGAATGTTTTTCCAAAGCTTATATGCAGCACATGTCAAACTGCGTGGCCAGTGTCTTGCCGGTATCCAACTGATAAGCCCATGCCGCACTCTGGGCGAAACACTGGTAATTTTTGACGATTGAGTGTCCTGAATTTTATATTTTCGGCTTTATATAATTCATTCTTGTTTTTACATCGAGGGGCTATAGAGCGTTCCAACCTTAAAATGCAGTACAGCAGTATTGGAATAATTCTGTTTCTTTCCTTCTCCCATGTTTTGCGGGTAGGGCTGTACTATTCTAGTACAGCGGGTTTGCCAAATATCCATAAATCAGAATGTTATCGGTTAAAATGGGTGAATATCGTGTCATGTATAGAATTTTTAGGCGCATTTGATGCCGTTAACAAAAAATGCAAAAGAATAATTAAGTATAAACATGGTAATATAATGGAAAGTTACGCCAAATGCAAAATTTTCATTGCATAGAACTTTTCATGTAATAACTCCTATTTTATATTCATTATTTTCCTCATTATTCACTGCTGGTAAAGAAACATTTCAGCTTGATGTAGATAAGTTTATTTTTAAATTTAAATGATAAAAAATGCAGTATATTCGTTTATTTTCAATCATATTCAGGGATTGTTTTGTACAGGCACGAAAAAATCAGTCGCTGGCCAGCGACTTTCCTACTGAATTTGCATGGGGGAACAAAGCAAGTCAAATAGTCTTCAGGTATGGAAGTTATTTTTAAAACAATCCCTAAGTTCTTACCTTGCTTAGTTCTTAATTTGTGACCGGAAGAATGTCTCCTTGATTTTTGGTTTCGTGCGTGACTCGGCTGACTGGCTGAAGTAGCGGTAGTGATCTCGCAAACATGCTCTTTTAACATTTCCAGGCAGTCGCATGCAGTGCAGTGCTCATTTTGTCAGTAGTATGTATACTAGTGATTAAATATATATCAGTGACATATGTACAATTCTTGAGGGCAAGTTTATTTTGTTTATGTGGTTCGTAAGTTCGTGCTCGTGTTTGGGGATCTTAGTTCGAAGAAAAAGTGCAGAAGGATGTACAATGGATCGTCAAATTAAAAAGGAACGTTCTGTAGTTCAAAGAACAAAGGCAAAAATGTGTACACGAAAAAGTCAGTCGCTGGCCACCGTCTTTGCTGTTGACTATGCATGGCATGGTTAAAGCGATGCAAACAGTCTTCGGATATGGAAGTTATTTTTAAATCATACCACAAGTCCTTATCTCGCTTATCTCTTAATTTATGACAGGGAGAATGCCTCGTTTGTTTCCGTTTCACGAGAGACTCGGCTGGCTAGCTGGCCAGTAGGGATCCCCCAAACAGGCAGTCGTGTGCAGTGGTATTCATTTAAACAGTATTATAAGATTGATTAAATAAAGATCAATGATAAATGTATAGTTCTTGAGGACAAGTGGGTTGTGTTTGTCTAGTCTATGTAGTTTTGAGTTCGTGTTCGTGCGCGTGCGCGCGCGGGGCTTCTTAGTTCGAAGAAAAAGTGCAGAAGGATGTACAACGGGTCGTCAAATTAAAAAGAAACGTTTCGTAGGTAAACTCAGGGGGAAAAGAACACAATATTATATGATTGTCCTGGATTATTTTTTAAGGACTATGAATGTGAGTAGCGCAGTCAATGAAACAGCTAAAGCTACAGGTTGATCCGAAAGAACAATCTTTGCTATATGGAAGGAACACACACATGGTCCTTTGCGAACACCCGCCAAAAAAAGCAAAAGAGGGGAAGGATGGCAGAAAATTGGAAGGAAAATTAAATATGATGAATTTGTGCAAAGTGGAGTTCGTCGGTAGGTTCACTCTCTTTTATTTGCTAACATACCACCGACATTGAACGTGATTTTGAGTCGGGTAAATGGAGAAGATTCTTTGCCACGATTTTCCAAAAGTACGTTGTATCGCTTCTTACATGATATGAGCTTCAGTTATTTAAGACGGGGTAATAAAGCAGCTTTCATTGAAATCGATAAAATTATTAATTGGAGGCACAGAATCAGGGGGATGAAACGTTTGAGGGCACCAAATAAAGGTGTAATTTACACAGATGAATCGTGGGTAAATAATGGGCAGACAGTGACAAAGAATGGAAGGATACGACAGGGAATAGTGCACGGTAGGTCGCCATTGAAGGGGTGAGTTCGGGACTTAGGACACCGAAAAGCCGAGGACCGCGATTCGCCTTAGTCCACACGGGTAATGAACATGGTTTTGTTCCAAATGCGGAACTAACATTTTCATGTCATAAAAACACGGTAGACGCCCACGATGAAATGATTGGTGAAATTTATGGGAAGTGGTTTCCGGAACAGCCAGCCCCGTGGTGTAGGGTAGCGATCCTGCCTTTTACCCGGAGGACCCGGGTTCGATTCCCGGCCAGGTCAGGAATTTTGACCTGGACCTGAGTGTTGGTTCGAGGTCCACTCAGCCTACGTGATTAGAATTGAGGAGCTATCTGACGGTGAACGTGCCGACCACACGACACCTGGTAATCTGCAGGCCTTCGTGCTGAGCAGCGGTCGCTTGGTAGGCCAAGGTCCTTCAAGGGCTGTAGTGCCATGGGTTTGGGGGGGGGCGTTCGGAACAACTGTTGCCGAACACTCCCGAAGGTGCCGTGATCGTGCTGGATAACGCCGCTTATCATTCCCGTAAGTTGGAACCTTTGCCGATGGCTGCTTTGCGAAAAGATGACATCGTACGGTGGTTACATAAAAAACAAGTATCTCTTGAGGACGGGATGCTCAAGCGAGAATTGTTGCACATTGCTTCTCAGCATAGGGTCCTGTATGATAAACAGAGGATAGATGAAATGGCAAAAGCGGCAGGTCCGCAGATTCTACGTCTCCCGCCTTATCACTGCGAGTTAAACCTTTTGAGATGGTGTGGTTCCAGGTGAGAAACTATATCCGGTACCGGTATCATAACGTGTCATTCAAGAAAAATGATATGGAAAATTTAATAACAGCTATGGTGGAGAATTGGGCAAATTACGTGAACGAATTAAAGAAAAATGAAAAAGATTTGCGGAAAGCAGACGAATTACAGGACGATTTCGACGGTGAACAGTTTTTAACCCGCGAGTGGTCGCTATACGAGATTTTCTCTCACATTATTTTTTATTGTGATATTACTTCACAGTGATGAAAGGGAGGTGACTGTTCCCTCTTCTATCTGATTTTATAACTGTCGTGAGTAGAGCGATTCACATTTGAAGGGTAAGCACCCCTTCCCTTAGTTAGAACAAAGGTTCCTATGTGCCCGTGCGCGTTGTGTGAGAGTTTCTCTCATCGCGCGACCAATGATGTTTGTGCTATGTTGAAGTGGAGCGGGGAAACTTACTCCTGTTGTACGCGTTAGTATTTGTATTATGAGCGCTTCTTGTTTTTGAAAATGTTATTGTGTTCAGAAACCTTGCTTTGTACGTAAATATTACTAGATATAACGCATGTGTGAGATTTTATTCTTTGCAACTTCAGGACGGAGGTTATTATGTGCATTGCATATGTTATTTTAAGTAGTAATTTGTGTCTTTAATAAACAGCTAACCATTTCATTTTTTATGGAAAATATGTCCGGCTCCATGGCTATGTGGTTAGGGTGTTGGCCTTTGGTCACAGGTGTCCCGGGTTCGATTCCCGGCAGGGTCGGGAATTTTAACCTCAATTATTTAATTTCGCTGGCGCGGGGGCTGGGTGTATGTGTCGTCTTCAACATCATTTCATCCTCATCACGACGCGCAGGTCACCTACGGGAGTCACATAGAAAAACCTGCATCTGGCGAGCCGAACTTGTGCTTGGACACTTCCGGCACTAAAAGTCATACGCCATATAAAGTAGAACTTACATTTCATTTCAGAAATAAATTTCAGCCTTACGCCCCACAAAACTGTGAATTAAGTCATATTTATTTTAATGTGAAAGTCTCACGCGCGAGCACTCCCGTTACATTTCGGCTAGCGACACTCGCGGGTTAATAAGACTTTTTTCATCGTTCGGATCATCCTCAAGTTCATCTACCGAACCCGGTTCATCCAAAGCGGGAACATCAGGTCTTGCAGAAGTGATAGAAGGTGAACGTCCAATGTCTGAGAGCAACGACAGTGATTAAGGTATGTTGTATTTATTGTACCATCGTACAAATATTAAAATTACAAAATTACAAACGAAAAATGTGGGACTGTGACGCCCTGTTTGAGTCACACTTGAGCGTGGTCATCACGAGTCGATTTCGCAACAGCGCGCTCCGTCTACGATGTACTGCAATTTAAGGTAGGAACGTTCTGTAGGTACTATAACAACAGGGATTGTTTTCTTTACATTTGCACGTTGTAGGCCTATTTGGTAAGCGTAATGCTGTGAAGTTGATTTGGCATTTCATTGTACCTTTGAGCTGGGAGTTTCATGCATTTTAACGATCAATAGGCCATATTATCACTTCCATTCCCCTCCTAGCTCTCGCCCATAAACTGCTTAACTACACGTGACGTTACTCACAGCTCTTACGGCTGACTTTCTCCTTCCGAAGCGCGTACGGGAAAAATGTTGAAGACGTTGAAGACTTGACTGCTATGTTTAGACGCAAGTTCGACCGACGTTAGTAGACGAACAAGCAGGAATGGACATTTTAAACATTATAAGGAGAAGACTTACCTTCGGATTGGAATAATTTCCAAGTCCTTTGAAATCGTTTAAAAAAGGGCGTGGTAAACAATTGAAAGAAATCTGCCACCTGGGCGACAGCTCTACATGCAGAACGATGATTTATTGATTTACTTATATGGTCAAGGAGTACTATAATGGTTATAAACACCGAGGTCGAAAGCTGCAGTCACTTAAGTGCGGCTAGTATCCAGTATTCGGGAGATAGTAGGTTCGAGCCCCACTGTCGGCAGTCCTGAAGATAGTTTTCCGTGGTTTCCCATTTTCACACCAGGCAAATGCTGGGACTGTACCTTAATTAAGGCTACGGCCGCTTCCCTCCCACTCCTAGCCATTTCCTATCCCATCGTCGCCGTAAGACCTATCTGTGTCGGTGCGACGTAAAACAAATGGCAAAAAAAATAAAAAAAATGGTTATAAACATCCGAGGAAAGTGTATTAATTAACAGTGCAGGTTTGGTTTCGAAGTGGCGGGTATGTTGTTCAATATTGATATGCATGTGATTTTTAGGATCCGTTTCTGATGTATCGCCATACTTCGCGCGCTTCTATTCTGGTATTTGAGTTATTTCTGTATGGTTCGCTTCATTCAGGAGTTGAGGTTTCTTTAACTTTTCACTGGGAACGTACCGTATCCTCTAACGTGCAAAACCACCTTTTGTTTAAGTTAGTGTTTCTTTCATCAACACTCGCTAATTGGGTTTCAACATACCCTTGTAGGTACTGGAAATCAACACTGGATCCTTTGTAAATGTCATTGAAGGAAGTAGAATTTACCGCCATTAGTTGTATGCATTCGAAGTATGGTATGTAAGTACTATTTTCTCTATTTAGCAGCTGCATTCAACAGTACTTGTCCTAAAAAATGAAGAAAGAAAAAAAAAATTCAAAAGCAAGTACTGTACAGTAACAATTGTTGTTGACTTAATGATCCACGTAAGATATAACCAGTTTACACCACAATGCTATAGGCATTGAAATGTGCATCAGTAAACTATACTGCACTTATCTTCAGTCAGACCAGCCAGCTTCCAATCACCCCGTTTGCAAATGCACTTCCTAAATATGTTTCATAATAGTTTTGGAATTAACATCCTGTTTCAATTAAAAATTATTATTCATAGGGTAGCTTACTTGCTCATTCTGGAAATTAATAGTTTATTACTATCAGCCATATTAAATCGTTTTTGCGTTGTGACTTCTTTAAGTCCAAAGCAAGGTAGGTTTTCAAGAGGTCTCTCCATCTGGGATGGTCCTGAGCGGTGTTTTGCCAATCGATCCCAGTAATCTTCTGGATGAATGAAGAGTTCTCTGAAGAGACATTTATAGTGAGTTTTTGAATCCATACTTTGCATTCTTAAAATGTTCGGCTCAATGACTAAATGGTTTGGTCCAGAAGGTCCCGGCTTCGATTCCTGGCTAGGTCGGGGATTTTAACCTTAATTGGCTAATTCCAATGGCTCGGGACCGGGTGTGTGCCCCATTTTCAGTATTAGAATTCGTCAAAAGTAGGGCTCCATCCTCACAGACGTGCAGATCGCCTATATGGCGTCAGCTTGAAAGAGGCCACATGGTAGTATTATTATATTCTTAAAGTTCATGTAGGCCTATACCTACTGAGACCTAAAACACTAGGCTAGAATTGAAACTACATTGAAGTAATACAGTGTAAAAGATCACGTTTCAATGGCATACAATTTCAAAAGAGCGTATAATCCATTGCACATCAAGACGGTAAGCCATCAGTGTAACGTGTGTAAATTTTGCTGCTAAATGGTATGAATTAAGTGATTTAGCTTTCCTAATTTATTTTGGTGCAAGAGGTAAAGATGGGTCATGGTGAATGGTTCTGTATTATTTCAGTATTACTTAATTAGTTTTCCAATTATTCACAAAAGTTATCGAAGTACTTGTCATCACATTACATAAGATCTTCCATTGGAAAATAGTGCCTTGCTTGCTGAACAATTATTAAAATGTCTCTTAATATGATTATGCACCTCATATCCCTTCTTGTAGATTTTCTCAAATGCATGTATGTCGATGTAGAGCCTCCATTCTCTATTTTTCTCATAGCATCATGTCTTTTCTTGCTAGGGGACATCACTTTCTTCCCAGCTGTTGTTGCAGCACATTGTAGTACTCCTGTGTGACATCTACTGACAGGATTACAAATTATAATTGTGATTATTGTTTTTGTTTATTTTTTATTATTATTCATTTTTTATTTATTATTTATAGTTTATTTATTATTTATTGTTTATTTATTATTTATTGTTTATTATTATTATGATTATTGTTTGGTTGAAAGAGCTATACCAAATGAATGGAGAGTTGCTATAGTAGCCCCCGTGTTTAAAGGAAAGTGTGATAGACATAAACCTGAAAATTACAGGCCGGTCAGTTTCACATCCATTGCATGTAAGCTTTGGGAAAGCATTCTTTCTGATTGTATTAGACATGTTTGGAAAACTAATAACTGGTTTGACAGAAGGCAGTTTGGGTTTAGAAAATGTTATTCCACTGAAGCTCAGCTTGTAGGATTTCAGCGAGATATAGCAGATATCCTGAATTAAGGAGGCCAAATGGACTGTATTGCGATTGACCTATCTAAAGCATTTGATAGGGTAGATCATGGAAGACTACATGCAAAAATGAGTGCAATTGGACTAGAAAAAAGAGTGACTGAATGGGTGGCTATATTTCTCGAAAATAGAACTCGGAGAATTAGAGTAGGCGAAGCTTTATCTGACCCTGTAATAATTAAGAGGGAATCCCTCAAGGCAGTATTATTGGACCTTTATGTTTTCTTATTTATATACATCAATGATATGTGTAAAGAAGTGGAATCAGAGATAAGGCTGTTTGCAGATGACGTTATTTTGTACTGAGTAATAAATAAGTTACAAGATTTTAAGCGGCTGCAGTGTGAGATGGACGGTGGGAAATGGAATGATGATAAACGGGGTTAAATGTCAGGTTGTGAGTTTCACAAATAGGAAAAGTCCTCTCAGTTTTAATTACTGTGTTGATGGGTTGAAAGTTCCTTTTGGGGATCATTGTTAAGTACCTAGGTGTTAATATAAGAAAAGACCTGCATTGAGATAATCACATAAATATGATTGTTAATAAAGGGTACAGATCTCTGCACATGGTTATGAGGGTATTTAGGGGTTGTAGTAAGGATGTAAAGGAGAGGGTATATAAGTCTCCGGTAAGACACCAACTAGAGTATGGTTCCAGTATATGGGACCCTCACCAGGATTACTTGATTCAAGAACTGGAAAAATGCAAAGGAAAGGAACTCGTTTTGTGTTGGGTGATTTCCGACAAAAGAGTAGCGTTACAAAAATGTTGCAATATTTGGGCTGGGAAGACATGGAAGAAAGGACACGAGCTGCTTGATTAAGTGATATGTTTTAAGATATTATCAAAATTTATTAGGATCAACCTATTCAATACAATTGAGTTTCCAAAGTTAGGATTTACATCTTATTACACTAAAATTTGAAGGGACATGTTTCGCCCTTTATCAGGGCATCATCAGCCCTTTTACACTCATAACTCAAAGATAAAAATCAGGATCCTGATTATCATGCTAAAAAATATAAATATGAGAATATAAGATTGGAAATGAGTATTATACAATGTGAGAAAATGTTGAATTCTAAAATAATTATTTATAATAGAAACTTCAATTAAAATGTTTGCGAAGAAAAAGGTTGAAGGTGGTATGATATTATACTAGTAATTTAAAATATTTTATAAAATAGACAAACCAGTCCTTATCCACATAATAACAAGAAGGTCTATGGCTAAAGTTGCCGTATCATAGTTCGAGTGAAATTCGGCTAAATGCAACTTGGAGAATGTTAAATGGATCTTAGTAGCTACTTAAGATGGCATTGAAACTTTCTTGTTGAAAACTTGTGATATTAAATTGTAGTATGGCTCTGTGTAGATAAGGTTGTTGGATGAAGTGGGTTTGCGGTCTCCATAATTTTCTTGAAGGAGTATTAAAAAGTTCTCAATTGAATTTTGCCGAATAGACCTTTGCTAGCTGAGGTGGTTATTAATTCTTGGATTGATAGTTAAATGGGAACATTTTTACTTGTTGTTGACTGTAGTTTTAAATATAGATTGACTATTGAAGGATATATGGTGAAGAATCAGTAATGAAAAGAGAATAAAAAGGTATGAAGTTTAGAGGAAAAACGGTTGAATTAGGCGAAATGATATGTATTCAATTACTTACGTTCTTGATTTTTGTGGTATGAACTGATTGTCTGTATGGTATCGGAACGAGTAAGATTTGAATGTCGTGTGTTGTATCTGTGTGGAACTGAGGGACGAGGGTGTGATGGAGGAAAGGAAATGGGCGGAGCGTTGAGCTTACGCGCTATTGACTGTTGAAGATGTGGAATTGAGGAAGAGGGGTGTAATGGAGAAGAGGAGGTGGGCGGAGGGTTGAGCTTACGCGCTGTTGGCTGTAGAAGATTAGCTGGGGCGGGGACGGAGGGAGTTGCCTTTAAGGGTAAGGTGGGATCTTTGTTGGAGGTTAGTTTAAGATTTTTAAGGATTTTGTTTAAATTTGGATTTAGAGATTGTAATAAATTGGGTAAAGTCTCGTATAAGGGATTTTTTTAGTTCGACGTGATAATTGAGATTTAGGTCTTTGTTGTAATGTTGATCCAGATATATGTAAATGTTTTCTAATTCGTTCATTAATTTTCCCTTGCCTACTATTTTGATGATTGTAAGGTCCTGTTCGATACTTGTGAAATGATGACCTGTATCTTTCATATGAGAACTCATGGATGAAATCCTGTTAAGTTTATTGGCATTATAATGCTCCTGATATCTAGTAAGGAAGCTCCGGCCTGTTTGCCCAATATATGACTTTTCACATTGCGTGCATTTGAGCCTGTATATGCTTGAGTTTGAGTAAATACTATTGTTTATGTTGAGTGGATTGTGATTAAAAACAGGCTACGGTTGATGTTTGTTTTCTTAAAGGCAATGTAAATGTTCTGTTTTTTCAGAGGTTTGTTGCTTGGTAGATGCCTGGATTATTGTAAGTAAAAGTGGCGAATTTAGATTTTTTGGGTTTATCAGGGACGAGGTTTGTTGCTAGTTTAAATTTGAATTTATTAATTATTCGGTTGATTATTTCTATTTTGAAACCGTTGAATGTTGCTAAATTTTTAATATAATGAATTTCTGTTTTTAGATTCTTAGGTGATAGTGGGATTTTTAAGGCTCTGTAAATTAAACTGTAAAAAGTAGCTTGTTTATGGGAATTGGGGTGTATTGATGAATTTTTGATTGTTATTGGGGTGTGGGTGGGTTTTCTGAAAATTTGGAAATCAAATGTGTTCTTGTCGCGTGTTATAGTTAAGTCTAAAAAGTTAAGGGAACCGTTGACCTCGTCCTCCTTAGTGATTTTGATATTTTGATCAAGGGAGATTAAAAAATCTAAAATTTCATTGCTGTTGTTGAGATTACTGTCGATTATTGCAAACGTGTCGTCTACGTATCTGAGCCACAGACTGAGTCCTTTTATTTTCGAAGTTATTTTGTGGTGTTCTAACGAGTCCATGTATATGTCTGCCAAGATGCCTGATAAAGGATCTCCCATTATGTTAAATGGTGATAAATTTTGCGATTGAAAGTGAAATAGTTGTTCTTTAGTACGAAGTTTACAATGTTGATGAATTCATCTATTTCAGGGGTGCTAAGTTTGCTATGTTTGGATAGGTTGTCCTTGATAATGTTTACTGTTTCTTTTGTTGGCACGTTAGAATACATATTCGTAATATCATAGGAGCACATGATGTGGTTGTGTAGTAAGTTAAATTTCTTTAAAATATCGCATAAGTCAACCGAGTTCTTTAAAGGGGAGTTGTTGTTAAAAGTATAGTATCTTTTAAGGAAGTAGTGGATATATTTTGAGGTCTTGTAAGTCGGGCTTTTTCTGCAATTAATTATGGGACGCATAGGTGTGTCTTTCTTGTGTAGTTTGGGTAAAGCTCTGGCCGTGGGAATATTAGGATTCATGGTGAATAGTTTCTGTTGCTCGTGTTCATTGAGTAAGAAATTTGAATTCTTTATTAGTGTTTTTAAATTTCGTTGGATTCTGATGGTGGGATCTTTATTAACTATTGAAAAGTCCCATCTGCAAAACAGTTTTCTGTTTTTTTAATGTATTCGTTCTTATCTAATAATACGGTAGTCCCCCCTTTGTCCGCTTTAGTTACTATGGTATTGTTGTCGGTGATCTTAGTTTTTAGACTTTTTATTACATTTGTGTGATTGGAGTGGGAAGTTTTAATTAATTCTTTGATGACTGTTGGTAATTTCTTTTTTATTTCGTATCTGGTATCGTTCTGCAAATCTGAAGGGAGTTTTGTAATATTGGACTCAATCTCTGCTACAGTGTTGATCATGACATTTTCTTTTCGTGTGCTTGGCCAATTATGTTTTAGACCTTTGCTTAACAGGTCGAATTCCTGTTCTGAAAAGTTTGTCTTTGTCGTGTTAAGTATGGCTGGTGAGTTGTTGAAAGGTGAATTGCTTTTTATTATTTCTACGTTCTTATTGGTTAATTTTAATGAGTTTCTTTTAAATATGTAAACTTCTTGTCCAAAGTTTTTTGTTTTCTACTTAGGATATCGTTTAATTTATAAGCTACATATAGCTGAAATGAACTCCATTCTATTGGGGATACGTATTGAGATATAGCTAAGTGTGTCTTGTATAACTGTAAATTTAAAAGTATTTTCTTTCTGTAGGATGTTTTGATTTCGTCCCTAAGACAAATTTAATTGGTTCTATTTTCAGTTTTGGTTAAATTAGATGTGGATATGCCTTTTCTCTGAACATGTCTCAAACATCTTGGAACCAACTTTAGTCTTAGACATTCTTTTAAATAAGCTATGTTTTTCCCTATTTTACAGATTTTTACCTTTGGGTTGAGGTTTTTGTTTACGTTATAATAAGTCTGGTTGGCTTTAACACTAGATGTTACAAATTTTCATGTTTGGTCCGTATTGAAATGTACATCAGTTTAAGATATCAAAATTTATTAGGATAAACCCTTTCAATACAACTGATTTTCCAAAGTTAGGATTTACATCTTATTACACTAAAATTTGAAGGGACATGTTTCCCCCTTTATAAGGGCATCATCGGCCTTTTTACGCTCATACCTCAAAGATAAAAATCAGGATCCTGATTGCCATGGTAAAAACATAAAAATGAGAATATAAGATTGGAAATGAGTATTATACAATGTGAGAAATTGTTATGAGTTCTTAAATAATAATTTATAATTGAAACTTCATTTTAAATGTTTGCGACGAAAAGGTTGAAGAAAATTATGGAGACCGCGAACCCACTTCCTAAATAACGAAATGAATGGACCCAACAAATTTATCATCAACACAGCGCCATACTACAATTTAATATCACAAGTTTTCAACAAGAAATTTTCAATGTCATCTTAAGTAGCTACTAAGGTCCATTTAACCTTCTCTTCAACATGTAAATCAAGTTGCTTTTAGCCGAATTTCACTCGAATTTGATACGGCAACTTTCGCCATAGATCTTGTTATTATGTGGATAAGGACTAGTTTGTCTATTTTATAAAATATCTTAAATTACTAGTATAATATCATACCAACATCAACCTTTTACTTGGAAAATCAGTTGTATTGAAAGGGTTGATCCTAATAAATTTTGATAGTATCTTAACCTGATGTACATCTCAATACGGACCAAACATGAAATTTGTAACATGTAATGTTAAAGCCAACCAGGCTTATTACAACTTAAACAAATATCTCAACCTAAAGGTAAAAATTTGTAAAATAGGGAAAACATAGCTTATTTAAAAGAATGTATACGACTAAAGTTTGTTCCAAGATTTTTGAGACATGTTCAGAAAAGGCATATCCACATCTAATTTAATCAAAACTCTAAATAGAGCCAATGAAATTTGTCTTAGGGACGAAATCAAAACATCCTACAGAAGGAAAATGCTTTTAAATTTACAGTTATACAAGACACACTTAGCTATATCTCAATACGTATCCCCAATAGAATGGAGTTCATTTCAGCTAGATGTAGATTATAAATTAAACGATATCCTAAGTAGAAAACAAAAAACTTTGGACAAGAAGCTTGCATATTGAAAAGGAACTCATTTAAAATCACCCAATAAGAACGTAAAAATAATAAAAAGCAATTCACCTTTCAACAACTCACCAGCCATACTTAACACGACAAAGACAAACTTTTCAGAACAGGAATTCGACCTGTTAAGCAAAGGTCTAAAACATAATTGGCCAAGCACACGAAAAGAAAATGACATGATCAGCACTGTAGCAGAGATTGAGTCCAATATTACAAAACTCCCTTCAGATTTGCAGAACGATACCAGATACGAAATAAAAAAAGAAATTACCAACAGTCATCAAAGAATTAATTAAAACTTCCCACTCCAATCATACAAATGTAATAAAAAGTCTAAAAACTAAGATCACCGACAACAATACCATAGTAACTAAAGCGGACAAAGGGGGGACTACCGTATTATTAGATAAGAACGAATACATTACAAAAACAGAAAACTGTTTTGCAGATGGGACTTTTCAATAGTTAATAAAGATCCCACCATCAGAATCCAACGAAATTTAAAAACACTAATAAAGAATTCAAATTTCTTACTCAATGAACACGAGCAACAGAAACTATTCACCATGAATCCTAATATTCCCACGGCCAGAGCTTTACCCAAACTACACAAGAAAGACACACCCATGCGTCCCATAACTAATTTGCAGAAAAAGCCCGACTTACAAGACCTCAAAATACATCCACCACTTCCTTAAAAGATACTATACTTTTAACAACAAATGCCCTTTAAAGAACTCGGTTGACTTATGCGATATTTTAAAGAAATTTAACTTACTACCCAACCACATCATGTGCTCCTATGATATTATGAATATGTATTCTAACGTGCCAACAAAAGAAACAGTAAACATTATCAAGGACAACCTATCCAAACATAGCTAACTTAGCACCCCTGAAATAGATGAATTCATCAACATTGTAAACTTCGTACTAAAGAAGAACTATTTCACTTTCAATCGCAAAATTTATCACCATTTAACATAATGGGAGATCCTTTATCAGGCATCTTGACAGACATATACATGGACTCGTTAGAACACCACAAAATAACTTCGAAAATAAAAGGACTCAGTCTGTGGCTCAGATACGTAGACGACACGTTTGCAATAATCGACAGTAATCTCAACAATAGCAGTGAAATTTTAAATTTTTTAAACTCCCTGGATCAAAATATCAAGTTCACTAAGGAGGACGAGGTCAACGGTTCCCTTAACTTTTTAGACTTAACTATAACACGCGACAAGAACACATTTGATTTCCAAATTTTCAGAAAACCCACCCACACCCCAATAACAATACAAAATTCATCAATACACCCCAACTCCCATAAACAAGCTACTTTTTACAGTTTAATTTACAGAGCCTTAAAAATCCCGCTATCACCTAAGAATCTAAAAACAGAAATTCATTATATTAAAAATTTAGCAACATTCAACCGTTTCAAAATAGAAATAATCAACCGAATAATTAATAAATTCAAATTTAAACTAGCAACAAACCTCGTCCCTGATAAACACAAAAAATCTAAATTCGCCACTTTTGCTTACAATAATCCAGGCATCCACCAAGCAACAAAACCTCTGAAATACAAAACATTTACATTGCCTTTAAGACAACAAACACCAACCGTAGCCTGTTTTTAATCACAATCCACTCAACACAAACAATAGTATTTACTCAAACTCAAGCATATACAGGCTCAAATGCACGCAATGTGAAAAGTCATATATTGGGCAAACAGGCCGGAGCTTCCTTACTAGATATCAGGAGC
Organism: Anabrus simplex; assembly: GCF_040414725.1. Classification (NCBI taxonomy): domain Eukaryota; kingdom Metazoa; phylum Arthropoda; class Insecta; order Orthoptera; family Tettigoniidae; genus Anabrus; species Anabrus simplex. The sequence continues at coordinate 432,231,676 of NC_090269.1, read as the reverse complement.
ATTATAATGCCAATAAACTTAACAGGATTTCATCCATGAGTTCTCATATGAAAGATACAGGTCATCATTTCACAAGTATCGAACAGGACCTTACAATCATCAAAATAGTAGGCAAGGGAAAATTAATGAACGAATTAGAAAACATTTACATATATCTGGATCAACATTACAACAAAGACCTAAATCTCAATTATCACGTCGAAATAAAAAATCCCTTATACGAGACTTTGCCCAATTTATTACAATCTTTAAATCCAAATTTAAACAAAATCCTTAAAAATCTTAAACTAACTTCCAACAAAGATCCCACCTTACCCTTAAAGGTAACACCCTCCGTCCCCGCCTCTGCTAATCTTCTACAGCCAACAGCACGTAAGCTCAACCCTCCGCCCATTTCCTTTCCTCATTCACACCCCCTTCCCTCAGTTCCACACAGATACAACACACGACATTCAAATCTTACTCGTTCCGATACCATACAGACAACCAGTTCATACCACAAAAATCAAGAACGTAAGTAATTGAATACATATCATTTCGCCTAATTCAACTGTTTTTCCTCTAAACTTCATATCTTTTTATTCTCTTTTCATTACAGATTCTTCATCATATATCCTTCAACAGTCAATCTATATTTAAAACTACAGCCAACAACAAGTAGGAATGTTCCCATTTAACTATCAATCCAAGAATTGATAACCACCCCCAGCTAGCAAAGATCTATTCGGCAATATTCAACTGTGAACTTTTTAATACTCCTTCCAGAAATTTATGGAGACCGCGAACCCACTTCGTAAATAACGAAATTAATGGATTAATGGATCCAACAACTTTATCATCTACACAGCTCCATACTACAATTTAATATCACAAGTTTTCAACAAGAAAGTGTCAATGTTATCTTAAGTAGCTACTGAGGTCCATTTAACATTCTCTTCAACATGTAAATCAAGTTGCTTTTAGCCGAATTTCACTCGAACTATGATACGGCAACTTTAGCCATAGACCTTCTTGTTATTATGTGGATAAGGACTAGTTTGTCTATAAAATATTTTAAATTACTAGTATAATATCATACCAACTTCAACCTTTTTTTTGCAACCATTTTAAATGAATTTTCTCTTATAAATTATTATTTTAGAAGTCATAACAATTTCTCACATTGTATAATACTCATTTCCAATCTTATATTCTCATTTTTATATTTTCTACCATGACAATCAGGATCCTGATTTTTATCTTTGAGGTATGAGTGTAAAAAGGCTTATGATGCCCTTATAAAGGGCGAAACATGTCCCTTCAAATTTTAGTGTAATAAGATGTAAATCCTAACTTTGGAAACTCAGTTGTATTGAATAGGTTGAGCCCAATAAATTTTGATAATATCTTAAACTGATGTACATTTCAATACGGACCAAACATGAAATTCGTGACATGTAAGTGGTATGTTCCGAACTGTCAGTGGAGAAATGGCGTGGGAGGACATCAGTAGACGAATAAGTTTGAGTGGTGTCGTTAAATGTAAGAAGGATCACAATATGAAGATAAAGTTGGAATGTAAGAGGACAAATTGGGGCAAATATTCGTTTATAGGAAGGGGAGTTGGGGATTGGAATAACTTACCAAGGGAAATGTTCAATAATTTTCCAATTTCTTTGCGATCATTTAAGAGAAGGCTAGGAAAACAACAGATAGGGAACTCTCCACCTGAGTGACTGCCTTAAATGCAGATCAGTAGTGATTGTGTGACTAATGTTTCCACAAGTTTCAGTGACTCTGTTCTATTGTTTCTGTGGTACCGATATGCGTACTTCATGATATACCGTCACCCTCTTAGCTACTTTGTCCAACTTGAGTATTAAGAGCCCTAAAGATTGATGTCAAAATAAACACATCAGCCATCTTAGGACACTGATCATGAGTAGCACTTGGAACTGTTACCTACTGTTGAAGAGTTTGACTGTAATAATTACAATAGTAGTAGCAGAAAATGAGTTCTCACCTCAAATACAGATACTTATATTATAAAAACCTTTATGAACACATTTGTATGGAGAAAGCACTTTATGTGAGGCATAGATGATAACTAACATAAAAGGAAAGAGAATAGTAACTTTTGAAATGTGGTGTTTCCGAAATATGTCAAAAGTCATGTAGATAGTTCAGGTCACAAGTAAAGAGAGTGAATAAGGTTGATAATAGGAGAAAGGTTTGTCAAAATTGGACCATAGAAGATGTTAATTGGATGCACATTAAAAAACTCAGAACTCATTCAGGTGTATTCAAAAGGTAGAATATGCGGAAGAAATTTGGTAGAGGGATTGGTCAGATAATAATAGTTATGTGGAAATGAGGTTAGTACAGGATAATATGACATGGAAACATGTATCAAACCAGTCTACAGACCTGGAGGGTAACACAGGGTACTCTGACATGGAGATCTTTATCAGACTAGTCTACAGACTAGAAGGGGCCACTGATAATGTAGTGGCATGTCAGTGGCTTCTCATCAAGGTGGCCATGCTTCAGTCCCAGCTATTTCATGTGGGATGTTTGAAATGGAAACCATGTCCTTGTGATTTGGATTCCATGTAAGATTAGAGGTTGTGTGGCTATTAAGAAATTGAGAATCACGGAAAGCTGCATGGCTAATTGATTGCTTGGTTAGTCTAAGAACAACAATGAAATATACTTTCTGTTTGTTATTTCAGTGCAAATTCAGTGGAAGTAATTTACTACTCCGGCTCGTGTATAAGTACTTCATACACTGTGTAAAATGGACCAGAAAGTGGAGTTGAAACAGGAACCGATCTGGACAGAAGGAACAGCTAGTACATCATTTGTAAGTATTATTCTAGATTACGTTGTGATCAGAATTGAAGGGTGTTCGGGAAAAACAAGGAATGTCCAATGAATGCATGTTTGAGAAATAATTAATTTAAGATTCACATGTCTGCCGTTTCTATTCTGTGTGGATTAGGTGCAGACTACAATATTTTCCCAAAAGCAATATTAGTATTCGATGAAAATTACTAGGGTGTTTTACATAAAGGTGATACTGTTTAAAAAACTGACATAACATACAAATATGTTGGTTGTAAACAAGGAATGTCCAAAGTCAATTATAACGAAGGATCACTGACATCACACGTTTAATGTTAGTTAATGTAATACTGCATAGAACTATTCCTTTGGAAGATTCCGTCTGGATATTCCACTCTTTCCAGCAGCAGTCTTGTTGGATGGAGCATGAGGTAGGTCAAGGTAGAACAACTTATTGGCTTCAACCAAGCAAAACTTGGACAAGAATTTAACATCTTTGTACTTTTCATCACTGATCGGGAGCAATTCAAAGTAAGATTGAAGAGGCAGTTCAAATTCATGGCGAATATGTAAAAAGTGTGAATTTCCTTCCTCAGATGTGCTTTTTGCTTGTGTGAATGTTCGGATGGGGTCTTTATACATTTCCTCGTTGAGTTACTTCAATGTAGAGTAAGTCATGGGTGATCATCACTGCTCATAATTCCCTTCATTTTTTGCTTCGGAAACGGGCAAGCTCTTACATACTTACGTCTGAGAATTCTGTCCATTGCTTCACATGTTGCTGTTGTACAGACATTACAGTAAATGGTTGAGGCTTACAGTGAGCAGAGTTAATGTTTTCTTCCCAGTCCTTGGGAACTTCCATTCGCTTTCTTGTGTCGATAAGTCCCATGTCTTTGTCACATTCTAAGGAGTGCCTGCGCACTGGAAAAGTTACCTGCACTGATTTCAAAATTCTGACTACATTAACCATGTAATGTATGAAATGTACAAGTGTATACTGTAATTCTTGTTCCGGCTACTCGCCCTGTCACAAAAAATATGTAAGTGCTGTACATTTCTTGGGAGAAAATGAACAATAAAGTCAAACAGAAAAGAACAAAACTTCATCAGAGCCCTTCTTAGCGATATACTCTGGATAAGTGTAAAAGTAGGAATTACCATTTGACAACACGTGAATGTTAAATGTGTACATTGACAACTGCCTACGATAGTAGACATCATTAGTTGTAATGTTAGGTAGGGACATGTTTTTCCCATAGTCTAAGGTAATGGCTTCAAAATCCGTGGATGTTCGGGCTTTCTTACGTTCGCTTGTCTTCTGTAAAAAAATTTCAGCCTTACGCAGGTGAAGTTCCTTGTCTCTGTTAAGAACTGTAATTTCAGCTTCATTGGCTTCATGTTCAGCAACTTTCAGCTTTGCTGTAAATTCATCACACTGGCTGCAAGTATCACTACGGGGATATCCAAAACTGATGTTGAAATCTCTTCGGAATATATCCTTGTATGTCTGGTAAGACACTTTCTCGCTTGGGTACTTCTCCAGAAACGTATTGAACATTCTCTTAATGTTTAGTTCTCTGGAAAGGTACACTCTACTGTGGTTATCTTTCCTGCTGTAGTGACTCTGTCTGGCTTTAAAAGAGTTAATGTTGTTATGAATGAATAATGTCACTGGTAGTCAGGCTTAATGTCCTATAGTTAACCCCACCACACTTGTCTTTTGGTAAATGTCCGGTTTCCTTCAACAAATTTTGCAAATATTCCAATTTACCTCTACTTATACCGTGTACCGCAATAAAGAACTTGCAGCAAACGGAGACTCCTTTCACATGTTCATTCCCTTTCACTTTTACTCGGTAACTGTAAGCACAGTCATGAAACTTTGCTTCTGCTTCTGGACTCCTAGACCGACGTGTCTGAGCCACCTGAACAGATATTAGGCTGCACAGGTATGAATTTTGTTCATTATGTGACGTCATACTATTAAATGTTGTTAAAATATCTCTCCCACTATATCCATACATTTAAGTCTCTTACAGTAATAAGATGTGCCATGTTTGTGCGATCGCAAACGAGTTTTCTTCATTACCTCGTACATTCTTCCTTGCTTCTTTCGTCCTTTCATCCACAGATGATGATGTTGAAGACATAATGCATTACACGTTAAACCTTTTAAACCTCTGAAATAGATATTGCTTGACACAGAACTAATCAAAATAAGAGACTGTAACTCACGAACACACATAACCTGTTGTAACATTCACAGCATCTTAATGTTTACACTGCGTGTTCAGTGCCAACACAGATGTGTCAAGGACATTCCCTGTTTTCTTGGAATCTGCCACAGACAGTCTTTGTTTTCTCCTAACGTGCTGATTTTAAAACCTCAATAAGTGGATGACCTCTCTCATTTTCTCCCTAAACTAATTGACCACTCTGAAGTACACAACTATCACCACCAGATGGCATCATAACCTTCAAAACGTCAATTTTGTGACATTCCTTGTTTTCTCCCAACATCCTTCAATTTAACTCATGTTCAGCAACTCAGAGTTTGAAATTTCTCATAATATTATTGCTGTTAACTTGTATAAATATGAAAATTTAAAAAAAAATTAGTGCTAAAATTGGAAGAGAAATCTTGTATTACATTATCTTTCAGATCACAAATATCCAGAGTTATTCTAAATGATCCACCGCATTTAAAGTAACATCTAATGGAATAATAATTGATACATTAAAAGAAAGGATATGCAGTCAACATTTTCCAAAAATTCCTCTGTTCTCTTCTTTCTCTCTGTGTGTGTGTGTGTAAGTAATTTAATTGTGTGTATGAAGTAATGCTCCTTGTCCATGTTGCTTCCAATATTTTTAACATGCTGAAAGGTCTCTTCTCAATAAATTGTCACAGGGAGTGCTAGTGCCAAACTTTTACTTTCTTATTTTCTAAACATCTCTCTTCCTAAATAGTTTTTCTCTATAAGTGCTCCTGCTTTCAGATTATTAAGTTCATAAAATAATTTTTATTCTTATGAAATTGACAAAATTTGTGCAGGTTGTAGTATTAACAAAACATGAACAGAATTTTCAGTGGAATAGCATGACTGTAAACTTGATAATATGGAATCACAGTAAGAATGAAGTGAAGTAACTTGAAAATAGTTCTTTGGGTGTGTAATATAAGCATTGGCCCTGTATAATCTTCTTGTGGTAATTTTTTGGATCATTGCATCATCTCCAAGTTCTGCATGAAAAATATTTTTGAAAACCCTGTCAACTGCTAATGCATTTACTGCTTTAATCATTGTTTTGATAAGCTTTTCCTTTGCTAACGTATCTAACTTTTCACTCTATAGAGTTTTAGATAATTGCTCCAGTACATGAGAAAATTTTAAATTATCAAGAATACACAAAATTAAACGTCACTTCATGAGTGTGATTTGTAAGGACAATGCTTGCTGCTAAGTTGAAATGTGTGCTGTAACTTAACTGGAAATGACCTCAAGTTCATTGCTGTTATGTATAAAACGTTCATTAAATTACTGAATGTTTTTATATTTTCTGTCCATCTAGTTTCACAGAACTGTGTGATATTATTCATCCACTGAGTTTAGAACTTAATCACCGTTATTATGGTAGCTGTACAGTTGTGAACTGATTGCAATTTATCGAGATAATTTTTCATTAAATTTAGTCTTTGAGCGATACAATGCCATAGGATATTGTTTATTTTTACTCAAAACTACTGAGTATGTCAGCGGTTGTTTTACAGCCCTCATCTTCCTGTTCTGCTACTTAAGCGTTTCAAATCCATATTGATAGAGAGCATTTAGTATAGATTTTGTAACAGTTTCAACAAGCAATTCATAAAGGGGAATGAAACCAAACCTAGAAAATATTCTTTGTTATTTGCTTTATTTTACCAACAAAACGAACATCTTTTACACTAATTGGCATGTGTCCTATTAAACTAATATGACATATTTTGGATGCAAAAATGGAGGATTCCCTGACTTGATCACCTCTAATGCTGCTGTATTTCCCCCAGAAGGTACCAGGTGAGGGCAAATATGGCTCCTCTACACTTCATCCTGTCTCTCCACCAATCCTCACCCAATACTGTGTACCTGTTGTCCAATGCTGTTCATCATACAGGCCATCCATCATAACCTTGGTCTTCCTCATCCTTTCTTCCCTGTCTTTCCAGTACTAGTCTCGTCTTTCATGTCCATCTATTCTATTCTGTTCCAGTTTATCATTTCGATATTGCACATTTAGCTCTTTTAATATGTGTTCATTTCTAGCTATATTACTCCTTATCTTCTGTACCACATTCCTCAGGAATTTCATTTCAGCTACCTGTACCCTACTCTCATCTCTTTGAGTCATTGTCCAGCTTTCTGCTACATATGTCATTATAGGTAAATAATATTCCTTGTATATTAGAGTACTTCCTTACCCTTCTTTAGTACATCATTATTCCATATTAATCTCTGTATCTACTGGTAGAAAGTACTTCACAAGTATTTGCAGTCTACTATTTTCAGTTCCTTGTGTCCTATTTTCATAGCACCTTTTCCTTTTTTTAATTGTCTACTTATCACCAATATCTTGCTCTTCTCCACATTGATCCTCAATCCCCACTGTTCAATCTTTCTGTTCAGTACACTGAGCTGTTGTTGACCCTCGTCTCTGGATCACATCGTCTTCTGCAAACATCATTACATTTACTCCTTTTTGCTCTATAATCTTCTGTTTTAGACTTTATGATGTCGTCCATCACCATTATGAACAATAAGGGTGAAAGCACATTCCCTTCTTGTAGCCTATTGTCAATTCCAAACCATATCCCTTGTATATTACGGTACTTCCTTACCCTCCTTTAGTACATCTTTATTCCATATTAATCTCTGTATCTACTGGTGCAAAGCACTTTCCAGTTGTATGCTTCCAATGTTGTCTTTACACAGCTGCAACAGTTATCATGCATTGATATTAGCTCCTTGGCAATGGGTTTGATCTTACACTTCTGAATCCAAATTTTCCCTCTTGAAGCTGACTTTCCACCATTTCATAATTCTTCTTTCCAATATCATTTCAATTATCTTGGCAGTGTAGGAGGTGATGGTGATACCTCAGTAGTTACTGTACATCTTATCTCCTTTCTTGAATGTTGATTTTATAACCCACTTTTCCCATTGCTCGGGCATTATTTCTGTCTCCATACACACTTGAGTATTCTATTAGTCCACTGGAGTCTTGCTGGTCCTGCAATGCTGATCATTTCTATGGCTGCTTCATCTATTCCCACAGTTTTTCAACACTTCATATACCTAACTGCTCATTCTACATCTGTTATTGTAATGTCTGATTTCTTCTCTGTTACTTCTTTTATTCCTGCTGCTTGGGTACCTTCTGTACATGTCTGGTTTCTCAGGTTCAGCAGTTTACTGAAATATTCATTCCATCTGTTTCTGTTTTTATCAGTATTACTCCTTATTTATTCTGCACAAATCCTGTGTTCACTGTTTCATTCCTTTAGTTCCTTATAATTCCAAACACTATTTTTTTCCCTCAGTTCAAATCTTCTCTTATTTCCTGGTTGAACGATTTCCAACTTTTTTTTCAGCTAGTACTTGTTTGCAAACTGTTTTTGCTTCCATGTGCCTGGCTGTACTCTCTTCAGCCTTTTTCATTGTTTTTCATTCCTTCCAAGTTTTCTTCTTTTCCTTTACTTTATCTTTCACTCTATCATTCCACCATATCTCTTTCTTTCTTTCTTACCTTTCCTGATGTTTTGCCTCATGTTTTCTCTGCACGTGTTATAAACAAACTCTTAAAATTATTCCATTCCTGTTCAACATGTCTAATGTCTGTCCTTGGTATCAGTTTTTGTAATTGTTTCCTATACTCTTCTCAAACCTCCTTTTCCTTCAATCTCCAGACCCAATTTTTTTTCTTCTTTCTTGTAGTTTTGTCACTTTGCCTACTTTGAACATTGCTATCACTGCTCTGTGGTCACTTCATAGGCTTCATCTGGTGTAGCTGTAACATCCATAACATATTTCTGATGTTTTTTTTTTTTTTGCCAGTAATATGTAATCACAAAAAGTTTTTGTTCTTATTTCTTGCCATCCATGCCTGGTAATCCTCTGACTATTTTTCTTCCTGAACCATGTGTTTCCTCTGGCAGAAGTCCATTAACACATCCCCTTCTTGATTCTTTTGTCATATCCATATGACCCCAGAATCTTGTCTCTTCCTTGTCTCTCTCATCCCACTTGTTCATTCATGCCTCCCAGTATAATTACTTTCTAACCTTGTATATAACTGTTCTGTATTCTGTTTTTTATTTCCACTTTGTTGAGAATATACTTGGAACATATCTCGTGTTCCTGCCTCAAACAGTATCCTTGCTATAAAAATTCTGTCATTGACCTTCATAACCTCTTCCACATATTCCACGATATCCTTTCTAATGATCATTCCTACTAAAATGACTACATCCAGTCCTCCATTGTAAAACAGGCTGTATATTTCCTTCATTTTTTCATGAAGTCTGTCAGCTCTTCAGTCATATCTGTCAGGATTAGGATGTTGACTTTCCTGATTTGGAAATATTGTGATACTGGTCATCCACCTCTCAGAGCTCACCCAGTACCAGAAGAACAGCACATCGCCTGCAGGGGACACCATAACATTTTCTGTGGCCGCACCATATTTGCACATATTTTAGGCTGTTGTTACGATTGGTTCACCACTCCCAAAAAATATTTTAGAGCTGCTGCCAGCAGGTGATGAGGCCACTCCTAACATGGAGTACAGATGCTTTTGCAGATGCTTCTAAATGATTTGAGAATCTTACAGTTCTAAGTCAAACTCAATATTTCAAAGTTCTAACTTGAGTGAAAAGAATTATGTTGTGTTAGTATTGTTCTAGTCATGATTTCAAGATTTTGAAACTGTGATTATTTTAAGTTTTCTTCAGAATCTTTTAGGGGCATCATAAGTCCCATATTAAGAGTGTTTATATGTGCATTGATATAATGATTATATGTTTATTTATGATTGCCTGTTCTCATATTTGGCTGAAGATGACGCTCACCAGCACCAAAACTAGTTGCAAGTAAATGTTATAACTTATGATTTATTTTAGTATTAGTATTGAAAAGGTGGATTTTTAATTTTATTTATCTATTTTTCTCGGTTGAATATGAACTTAAAAATGGAATTCTTAAATTTAAATATTCAAGCCATGGTGCATACAGTTTGAACCAATCTTACAACAATCAGCACCTTTTATTAGAGGTATTTGTTTACAAGTAATTTTGTTCATTTGGTTGTCATGTTTCAGTTAAAAGGTTACATTTTGAATCCTCACTTAAATGAGTATTGCTGGACTGATTGGCTCAGAGGGTTGTGGCACTGGCCTTCTGGCCCTAACTCGGCAGGATCGATCCTGGCTCAGTCCGGTGGTATTTGAAGGTGCTCAAATATGCCATCCTCGTGTTGGTACATTTACTGGCATGTAAAAGACCTGCTGCAGGACTAAATTCTGGCACCTCGGTGTCTCCCTAAACCGTAAAAGCAGTTAGTGGGACGTAAAAACAATTAACATTCATTATTAAATTATTACTTCCTCTTGCATATGGGTAGTACTGAAACCAGGCATAACACGAAGAAAACAGTGTGGAAGAGAAAACATGAACAAAACAGGAGCAGTAAATTGTGACCAGTGTAGCCAATAAAAGGGAAAAACCATCAATAGAGGCAGGAAAAGTTGCCAAAAAATCATTAAATCTTATTTTGTAAGGAGGATGCCCAAAGTACCACATTCTAGGTGTTAACATAATTACGAGTACCATGTTATTAAACTGAAAACATATTTGTAGCCAAGTTTCTCATAGTTCCATATCTATATAATATATATAAAATAACATGTCCTGACTGACTGACTGACTCACTGACGGACTGATTATTCATAGAGTCAAAATTGCTGGACATAGAGAAATGAAATTTTGGGGATACATTGATGTTACAGTATAGGTGCTCACTAAGGAAGGATTTTTCGATATTCCATTTCTAAGGGGGTAGATTTAAAAATGAGTATATCTATATCTCGAAAATGTAACAGTTTACAGATGTAAAAATTGGTATTTGGAATCTCATTGAAAAATAAAGAAACATATATTTTTATGTTTTTGGAAAGTCCCCTTAAGGAAGTGAAAAAGAGTCTGAATACATGTTATGAGGATACTTATATCTCAAATGTGAAGACGTTCAAGACATGAAAATTGGTATTTGGAATCTCCTTTAAAAATAAACATTTTTGTTTTGAAAATCCAATTAAGGAGTCTGAACAGGAGACACAAAGAGGGTTAATGTTTAAAATTATTATATCTACAGTATATCTCAAGAACTTAACATGTTACAGACATGAAATTTGTTATTTTTAATGTTTTAAAAATAAAGACACACTTACTTTTTGGAGAAAACACTTAACGGTAGGGGGTGGGGCAGGTGAAAAAGGCCACAAAATGGGATTGATTTCTTTTTATTACGAAATTGATATCTCAAAAACTAAAGATGTTACAGATGTGAAAATTGGTATTTGGAATCTCCTTTACATATATAAAAACAAAGAACAATACAACCGTAACTGGGTTTGAGTGCTGGGGGTTTAGTTCACGATATAAATATTCATTTTTCTCAAAACCATTCACATATGACCTCGAAATTTCACATGATGGTTGTCCTATATGTCTTAGATTTTAAATAACATGTGGTCTTCAAATAATACACTCCTGAGAGATGTTTTAACCTGGAGGGTATGGCCTGGAAATATTAATAATATTCATATCTCTGAAACTGTTTGACTTACAAGGTTGAAATTCCACATGATGGTTGCTTGTGTATGTAATACATTTTAAATAAAATGTGGTTTTAAAACAGTTAACCCTTAAGGTGTTTTGACTGAGGGTGGGTATGTGGCAGAAATATCAATTTCTCTGAAATCACTTGACATCCAACGTTGAATTTTCACATGGTGGTTATTCCTTGATGTCTTGGATTTTAAATAAGAAGTGGTCTTCAAAATAAAATGCACCCCCGTGGGGTTTTGACTGGGAGGGGTAGTGTTCGAAAACAAACATTCATTTCTCTGAAATCGTTTGATCGAGGTCGATAGCTGCAGTCGCTTAAGTGCGGCCAGTATCCAGTATTTGGGAGATAGTGGCTTCAAACCCCACTGTCGGCAGCCCTGAAGATGGTTTTCCATGGTTTCCCATTTTCACAGCAGGCAAATGCTGGGGCTGTACCTTAATTAAGGCCACGGCCGCTTCCTTCCCATTCCTAGGCCTTTCCTGTCCCATCGTCGCCATAAGACCTATCTGTGTTGGTGCAACGTTAAGCAACTAGCAAAAAAATCCTTTTTCGTACAAGGTTGAAACTTCACATGGTGATTGCTCCTTCATGCCTTACATTTTAGTTAAGAAGTGGTCTCAGAACGACACACCCTAAAAGGGTTTAACTGGGGGTTAGTTCTGATGACATAAATGATCATGTCTCTGAAACTGTTTGGCATGCAAGATTAAAATTTCACATGATGGTTGCTCCTATATATTTTAGATTTTATATATTACGTCAGAAAACAATACACCCCTAAGGGATTTTGGCTGGTGGGTGAAGACTTAAGACAAAATTATTCATCCCTGCAAACCATTTGACACATGGCTTTGCAATTTTACAAGAACTTCACATGTCGTAGGTGTCAAATATGGTATCATTCACAACATTTCATATACATAAGGATTGGGGCCATGTGGAAGTTGTTGAAATTCTAAAATTTAGTCTTCACAACAGCCAAGTGTACCTTTCCTCCCTTTTTTCTATAAAATATCAAAGAGGGAGACCATGGAGATGTGCAGTGGAAGCCTCAGAATCGTTTATCCCAAAATAAAAATAAAAACATGTTACCCAATTGATCCAATCAAATCAGACAGAAATAGCCTAGAGGTGAACATGAGCATTGTAAATCAAAGAGAAAAAGCAAATGAAGCAATTATGTCAATAACATCAACAAGAATTTAAATAAAATGTTTGTTTTATTCAAATCATAGAAACAAATATGTTTATGTCCCCTCATAAAAAATTAAGGACAATAATAATATTGAAGGATATTACTCACACCAACTTCTCCTAACAGTTCTATGTAACCAAAACTGAACAACCATTCTGGTCTAATAGTTCTATGTAGTATATTACATGATATTTTAAGCTCATGATATTCTGTTGATGAGGGAGTATTTGACAGGTTTGAACGAATTAAACTTGGAACTTTTTCTTTTCTACTGACTTAACTTGTCATCAAAAGATAAACATCTCCTTTTTACCGTACACCACAAACACAGTAGAATGTTTTTTTTTTGTTTAAGCAATCCCCAAGGAAATCTCAAGAAACACACAAAGAAGAGAAAATAAAGCCACTGACGAAAGACAGGGGCAGAGGATCGTAAGCAAAAAAGAGAAACACCCAGAGCACAATTTACCAGGAAGTGGAACATTGGGAAATTCACTTGCTGCCATACCTAACTTTGAAATAAATAAATAAGGGACAAAATGGGAAATATCCATGGAAATTGACCATTCAAATGGTGAAATATGCCAAATATAATAAAGCAAAAGTTATACAAACCAATCAAAGGGAATCAGATAGTGATATACATCCTATTAAAATTCTTTCCCATACCCATGTATCCACGGACCCAAAATATCAAATTTATTGACCGAAACAAGAATATCGTGACAAAGTATATCTTATTGGTCACCACTATGAGCAAAATCAAGCAAATGCTCGTAATATTCAGTCAAACTCTGAATCATAATGCAAGGCACACAATAACATGTCTTTTACCAACCAAAATCATTCCATAACCAGAGACTTACGGATCCATCATGAGAACACATTAAAATCAGACTTCTAGGCATGAGTAAATTTCGTCACCCTACAGATATATAAAATATGGTTCCAGGATGCAGAAAGCTCCTATAATCCCTATAATCACAAGGTAAATAAAATGACTCATCGAAAAATGAACAAGGCAAAAATCTGGCTAGAACCAGCCAACAAGAGATACACAAATAAGTCGTGAAGCACAAGGTAGCTATGACAAACGTATCAATAATAAAAGATATTCTGAAGTGAAAACAACAGGGAATAATAACGTTAAGATAACATTACCTTGAGACGTGACAGGAGATAAATAATATGTAATGCCAGAAATAGGCAATTGCTCAAATAGAACATATTTGAATGATGAAAGTGTTATCGGTAAGTTAAGGAAATGGGGCAAGTATGGTACACATAGCCTCCATTTTGAGTCAAGTGAAGGAAAACAAATGGTGAAAACAAGGCAAGAAATACTAATCAAGTGTCCAAGATTGGACGGGACTGAAGAGGGGAAGTAGGGGGAAAGTGGGAGGAGAAGTGAGGAACAGCAATTTCTTGGAGCTCTGGAGGGCGTGGTCATAAGAAGCAACTAGCAAAGCTATTACGCATAATATGAAACACAGACTTATTGACCGGGATATGTACTTTTAAAAACGCAATAAGGAAATCAAATAGAATATTTGATTTTTCGGAAATCTCATTTAAATTAAGGTTTGAATTAAGGTACTGTTCTAGGTGTATATAGCAACCCTCCATAACATCCAGCAAACTTCCTTTTCCTAAGTTCTCCAAGACCTCAAAATTTACAATGTCCAACAACGGACCATTTATATTGGTATTATAAATTTACTCATTTGGAACAAACATCTATATCCGCATTTAACTGGGATAACATCTCAAAGGACTTATTGCTCATTTCCACCTCACTAGGATTGCTTCATTAAAAGGACACTGCATTATTGAATTATTTCTACTACAATTCTACGTCTAGTTTTAAGAAGTGTGATAAATTAAGCACATGGTACTTCAAGACTGTTTTATTTTTCAGTTGTTGTTCTTTTAAATCCACGTTATTTCAATAGTGAACAAACCGGTTTGCATATGTTTTTATCAGTTTATGGCATAAGACTTGCAAGTCTTGGGCTTGTAAAAAATATGGACTTGGAGACAGTATAATTTTAACACAGTTTCATGTTGTTAATAGGTTTTAAATTGCGATCAATTCAAGGTTGATAAACTTATATGAGTGTCAATTTTTCCACAAACTTATATCAGCTGATGATGACGCAGAGGGGCGTCGAAACTAGTTCTTATTGCAATATATGTTGTAAGTACATCTAAGCAACAATTTTTAAGTATTAAATAAGGTGGACACAAATTATAATAAAAGTTGTAAACTTGGTTCAGTACGGACAAACAATGATGTTTATTATATGCATAAAGCAGGACTTCATTACGATATTCCATATTTCAAGTTCCTATGTATTTAAACAGAAATAAACAGGAATATAATACATTTATAAATATTTGAGTGTGATTTGATAGAATCTAATGACACATTTTTAGGAAGGAGACAAGTCATTCTATTTTAATTTATATCTTTTTCAAGAATAATGTTGCTACCATATGTTTTCTTTTTTCAGATAGTTTAAAATTTATTAATCAAAATTGGTCTGAAGAACATAACATGTTAAAAATAATTATTTTTTTTCTGGAGTACTTCATCATTTTTAACATTGTCTATCCACAAGATTTTTAACATTCACCGGAATATCCACAACTTGAAAGCTTGCATTCCCTTTTTTGCAATGTCTAGGCCTTTACTTTATTTGGCAGGTAGAGGGTACATAATATTTCACTGTTCACTAGACTTATATCACTGCAGCATAGCATTTTCCTCTCTCATTGAGGAGTACTTAGCTTTCTTTATCCAGCATTTTATTTTGACAAGATGTACCATACTATTTACCCCCCCCCCAATCTGTTGTTTGTTCTCCATAATGATTTTGGGTGGTACCGGTTTCTCTTTTTATGACCATGTACATTGTTTTCTTGGTGTTGAACTAAAGCCATAATCCTTGCTTACCTGATATAGTCTAATGGAAGTTCTAAGTTCCCATGGAGGGAATTAGATATTTTTACCCAATAGAGCATGTCAAAAAACAGATCAGAATGCTTTTCAGGCATTTGCTCTATCAACCAGTGTTTCGTCTTAGGTCTGATACTAGTGTCTGTTTTTTTGATAGAGTCTAGTCGCTAGTCACTAAAATCCCTGAATGCAGTCTGCAGGCATCACCAAGTTATCACATGCCACAGTTTGTTGAAGCCTTTCAGACCCTAATGTGAATATCTGCTCCGAGTAGATATTTTAATGTTATTTGCTTTACGTCCCACTAACTACTTTTTAAGGTCTTCGGAGATGCCGAGGTGCCGGAATTTAGTCCCGCAGGAGTTCTTTTACGTGCCAGTAAATCTACCGACATGGGGCTGTCGTATTTGAGCACCTTCAAATACCACCGGACAGAGCCAGGATCGAACCTGCCAATTTGGGGTTAGAAGGCCAGCGCCTTAACCGTCTGAGCCACTCAGCCCGGCCGAGTAGATATTTAAGAGGAGAGGGCATAACATACAACTCTGTCTCACTCCTTACATTATTTCTATGGGTGTTTACATTTTGTCATCTACATTCATAGCTTGATTATCCTTAACCCTTAGCCCTCTTTTTCTTCTGAACACTGCTGCCTCTCCAGCTCCATTTAAGAAACTGCTTGCAGAGGGATAACAGAGAGCACAATCATATTGACAGCATATTTATAAAAATCAGCTAAAGCAAACACAAAATAAATATAATACAAGTAAAATACAGTATTCAAATGCAATTTTCAGCATTTTCAAACCTAATATTATCTCAGATATTCACTTTTTGCCTGTAATAGTGCATTGTGTGAAACTTCCCAAAATACTCGCCGGGATGTAATCCACGCTTTTTTCTGCAGGTATTGATGAAAAAACCCCACTCTCTCATCGTAATTTAGGCTTACTATTCATTGCCATATTTAGGATTATGCCTAGAATGCTTTGAATTCAGGAAAAGTAACATCTATTCACGAACCCCTAATAGACTCACGTGTGAGGGGCGTAACCTTTTGAATGTTTACACTAGCATACTAGTTAGTCTCGCGCACAATTTCCGACAATAACTCGTCAGTCAAAGGTAATAATTGGAAAAATTCAAGTTAATTCAACCATGCGGTTGTTTATAACCTGACGTACCTGTGAATGAGCTTTTGAAATCCAAGTCAGTGTCGCTGTATTTCCTCCATCCATCAGAAGAGGTACCAGCATTGCCATTCAGCATAATTTTCTCATTATCGAGATTTTTATCACTCAACTCACCAACACAATCTCATTCCGCAATATCTTTCTCAACATTTAATTGAAAATCACTCCCACTATCGCTGAAATCAACGTCACTTTCACCTAATAGTCTGGCGATTTCTTTCTCACGCTGCTCGAACGACGCCATGTTGCTAAGCAATGTTTGTTTACAAACTCACATGGTCTGCAAAGAATCTGCACAAAGACTGATTTCAAAGAGATTATAGCTATACATAGCTTCAAATTTTCGTCGAAGGTTTGCAGTACCTTACTGTACCTGTAATTCATGCGCACATAGCCCGACAAAGGAGTTATATAGGGAAGAATGTCATGACGGGCATTGCCCGACATAGGACCTATGCGGGATATTCTCGTTGTCGGGCATGGCCTGCCGCGTGAGTGCTAAGGGTTAAGTCATCGCATTGCTGTCCTGGTATTATTTGTGTGATTCATGGGGGCAGACACCAGCCAGTTTTGGGGTAGTATACTCTTATTGTCCATAAATGTAAGTATTGAAATACCATTTTCAACCATAATTTTCATAGTTTCTGCTGGTATTTCATCAGGACTTGTACTTTTCTTTGCCAGCATAATTACATGTTTGAACTCCTCCGCTGTGATCTGTTGTCCTCAACTGCCTGCATTTCTGGTTGTCGGGGGGAGTTAATTGTCCTTGAAAATTTCTTGAATGTATTTCTATATTACCTTCACTTTGTCTTTACTTTACAAGAATGACTGACTTTCATAATTGATTATGGCTTGGAATATTTTCTGTTTTTATCCATGTGAGACCCCTATTCTTTTTATTTGCATTGAAAACATCACGTCCTAACTACGTCTCAACTTATTTCTGATATAACAGGAGAATCGCCAGTCATAAACGTGGGTGTTTTAGCATGAAATTACTCTAAGGTGTTGCTTGAAGCCGTGCCATTGTGAAGTAACTGTATAAAGTTTAACATAAAAATCATTACAATGTAACATCTGCTAGAGAGTGCACCCATAGATTCAACTGATTCTGAAGAGTCCCATCTGAGAGAAACCCTGAAGATGGTTTTCAGTGGTTTCCCATTTTCACACCAGGCAAATGCTGGGGTTGTACCTTAATTAAGGCCATGGCTGTTTCCTTCCCACTCCTAGGTCTTTCTATCCATCTTCATCATAAGACCTATCTGTGTCGGTGTGACTTAAAGCCAATTATGAAAAAAAAAAAGAACACATCTCTGTTTGACCAGTTGAGATTCGTATCTGAAAAAGCAAAATGTAGATTTTCTCTCTTTCATGAGCCAAGAGGTACTACAATTTTGAACATTGCATACAAAGTCAAGTTTATGTCTGGTGAATGAAAATTATAAATTAACTCAAGGCAGTTATGGTCTTGTCTTAGAAAACATTTAAGGTAGTTTTAAACCACCCAAACTGAATTCTTTAATAAATAAAGCAAACACGCTGGTGCTACAGCCCTAATGGTTATTGGCCTACCAAGCAACTGCTGCTCAGCCTGAAGCTTGCAATCAATCGACCACTACTGATCTGCATTCAGGGCAGTTGCCCAGGTGGCAGATTCCCTATCTGTGGTTTTCCTAGCCTTTTCTTAAATGATTCCAAAGAAATTGGAAATTTATTGAACAACTCCCTTGGTAAGTTATTCCAATCCCTAACTCCCCTTTCTATAAACAACTATTTGCCCCAGTTTGTCGTCTTGAATTCCAGCTTTATCTTCATATTGTGATCTATCCTACTTTCAAAGACACCACTCAAACTTATATGTCTACTGATGTCATTCCATGCCATCTCTCTACTGACAGCTTGGAACACCACTTATTGCAAGTTGCAAGCTTTTTAACTAGATACGCTGAGTATTTCAATGCTCAAAAATATAAGTTCTTGGGTATGAGTAATCGTATTAAAGATTCAGGCCATAGCTTCAATCAATTAATCACTGCTGATCTGCATTTAGGGCAGTCGCCCAGGTGACAGATTCTCTGTCTGTTGTTTTCCTAGCCTTTTCTAAAATGATCGCAAAGAAATCGGAAAATTATTGAACATTTCCCTTGGTAAGTTATTCCAATCCCTAACTCCCCTTCCTATAAACGAATATTTGCCCCAATTTGTCCTCTTAAATTCCAACTTTATCTTCATATTGTGATCTTTCCTATTTTTAAAGACACCACTCAAACATATTCGTCTACTTATATCCTCCCACGCCATCTCTCTACTGACAGCTCAGAACATACCACTTAATCGAGCAGCTCGTCTCCTTTCTCCCAAGTTTTCCCAGCCCATACTTTGCAACATTTTTGTAACGCTACTCATTTGTGTTGGAAATCACCCAGAACAAATCGAGCTGCTTTTCTTTGGATTTTTTCCAGTTCATGAATCAAGTAATCCTGGTGAGTAATTAAAACTGAGAGGACTTTTCCTATTTGTGAAACTCACAACCTGAACTTTACTACAATTGAACGTGATCTCCAGATTTTAAAAAGAACGGATAAAGTCAGACTCATGACCGAATTCGAAAATCTTTTTAAATTTTTTAAATCAGAAATATAATGTAATTCGAAACTTAAATGATCCAATAGATATTAAAAGTCCTTTTAATGAACAGTTACCAATCCTGTTCCATCAGTTAAATCTTAAAAATAATATTTTATGTAAGGTTTTTAAAACAAAAACAATAAACCCTCCCATCAAGCCAATAAAGACGTCATGTCCCACCAGGCGCAAGAAACTCCCCCTCATGTGCAACATGCAAAACAATAGCCTCGCCTTTGCAAGACCACTTCCCTCCACCAAGACGAGACACATACAACAATGGAAATTCTAAGTTCCCAAGGAGGGAATTAGATATTTTTCCACCAATAGAGCATGTCAAAGAAACAGATCAGATGTAAGGCTTTTCAGGCCTTTGCTCTATTAACCAGCGTTTCGTCTTAGTTCTGACACTAGACTCATCAGAGTGGGATGTGTCAGACCCTTCCCACTGACGCTGGGGTGTATGCAGGTGAACTTATCAGAAGCCCTATATAAGAGGCACAGTCTGATAACTGCATACGGGAGATAAAACTCCACAATGGAATTATTACCTGCCTAGCAATTCCAAATGGAAATTCTAAGTTCCCAAGGAGGGAATTAGATATTTTTCCACCAATAGAGCATGTCAAAAAACATCAGCTGTAAGGCATAGCAGAACATCGGCGACCACCAGTAGTCATGCATCAAAGTAACATTCAAGTGGGCAAAAGCAGCAATGCTTATAATTTTTCCAGTTACTCTCTCCCATTTTATTTCTTACATTTTTTAATCTGGTTCATTCTAACTTCTTCCTTTACAGAGCTTATATACATCTGACATTGTGACATCACAACTGTCCCACAGCCTGTTCTCTTTCTTGTTCAAACAAGCTAACATTAGAATGCTACAACATCGATGCAACACGCCAACACGAAAATATTAGTGTATACATAAAAATATAGTTAATGACACTACTACAATTATAATGCACCACCAAATATAGCACTCAATAATAAGCCTTCAATCAAGAATGCAACAATAACATAACTTCTTCCTTCGAAAGTTACAATACTGAATTTTATCAATATTTGAATGATAACTAATCGCTAGATCTGAGCATATAGTTAAATAATATGTCAAAACTTTATATGTTGGAAAGTTTTTCCTTTTTAGGTCTTGTTTACAAAAATGTTTTAACTCATTTCAATTTTACCAACGTCTATTGTACCATATGTGTTAATCATTTTTTTACTTTTGACCAAGGCTTTTAGCATGTTAATTATTCTCATGTATAATCAAGTTCCTTAAATAATGACTATATATTATGTTAATGTTTTTAATTTATAAGAATTTTTAGATTATATCATAGCTAAACAGGTACTAAATTGGGCGAAACATGTCCCACGTTCATAGTCTAATGATGAAAGAACATTAATCTTATGATTGATTGTATTGATTAGGTGGAAAATAACACACAATAAAATGTTACACATTTAAAAGAACATACCACTTAGTTGAGCAGCTCGTGTCCTTTCTCCCAAGTCTTCCCAGCCCAAACTTTGCCACATTTTTGTAATGCTACTCTTTTGTCGGAAATCACCCAGAACAAATGGAACTACTTTTCTTTAGATTTTTCCAGTTCTTGAATCATGTAATCCTGGTGCGGGTTCCATACTAGAACCATACTCTAGTTGGGGTCTTACCAAGGACTTATATGCCCACCCTTTACATCCTTACTACAAGCCCTAAATACTCTCGTAACCATGTGCAGAGCTCTGTACCATTTATTTACAATCATATTTATATGATTACCCCAATGAAGATCTTTCCTTATATTTACACCTAGGTACTTACAATGATCCCCAAAAGGAACTTAAACCCCATCAACGCAGTAATTAAAACTGAGATGACTTTTCCTATTTGTGAAACTCACAACCTGACTTTCAACCCCGTTTATCTTCAGTTTAGGAGGTGATGTGTGGCCATCATGACAGATCCTCTTGGCCATTAATCTCTGCTTTCTTAGACCAGAAATGCTGTCTCACTGTCAGGCAGCTCCTCAATTTTTTTCATGTAGACTAATTGGACAGAAACTCACCCTCAAGTCCTGTAAGTTATTCTACCTGGGGCTTCTGCATATGTGGTGGAGTTGCTACTTCCAGACCACAGGGACAGTGCAGAGTCCGTTAGAATTTGAATAAAAATGTTTAATTCATTATTGATAAGATTCTGTAGTGTCAAAATAATGCCCAACAACTGATCATTTGTAGACTGAATTTGGACTTGGTAGCAACAAGACATCGACCTTCTCCAGGATGAAACGCAAAGTATGTCTGCCTGATGATCAGTCATCTGTGATATGATGAACACAATGAGAGGACGTGAGAAGAGAAGACAAGAGATATGGAGATTTTTCTTTCAATTTCTCTTCTTCTATTGCTTCCTCTTCCAGTTCTGTCCTCTTATTTTGTTTATCGATTTTGTGTTTCTTTTCTTGTTCCTGTCTCCTTATACCAGTCAGCTTGCCAGCGCCGTACTTTCTACTTATAAATGTCCCGCATGGACAAATGATGAATGGAATGCCTACTAACTAATTTTCACAGGGTCACTACTGCCAGCAGGCATGTTACATCGGAATATGAAGAGATAGCAACTGGACGGTCACTCACAGTATGTTCTTTAGCACTAACTGACTAATGCAACCCCTCGTTTACGACTGCATAGTACTGGGCTGGTGTATGGTACAGCAGCACTGTATTTGCTGTCTGCATATCAGCAATGGCTAGTGTGTTCAGCAATGATGAATACACAGACATCATCTTAATCTGTGGATAATGCAGCCAAATCTCCAAACAGATGTCTTGCCTTTTACTCATGTATTTTGCCGAACAGTATTAGTTTTTGTTTCACACAAGCAACTCTAAGTAAAATTCTTACAAAAATATAATTTTCTATGTCCACCTATTCAATACAATTATATTCTGCAGTGATTAAATCCTACATGAATTACAATCACTAATTAGGAACTTGTTTCACCCTAGTTTTTGGGCATCTTCAGCCTAATAATAATCTTAAGGTGAAGTCTTAAACCCATTAAACAGTGGAACTTAAAACTAAATACAATGGTCTTATGCTTAAAAAATTATTTATAAAAAGTTGTGCTTTAGGTGGTATTTACATAGATTTACAATGTGTACATTAATTAAAACCTAGAATTTGTGACTAGGAAACAAAACAATGACTAGGTATTATCCAAATCGTAAATTGGAACTTCTCGAACTGTATGGATGAAAGTTTATACAAATGTGTTCACATTGAGTAGAAATTGGCCACAGCGTAAATTGGAATTTTTCAACTGTGTGGATGATTCATAGTTTATCAATTATGTTAATTCAAAGGTGGTTATGATCACCTATGTCATAAGTATACAGCTACAAAACCGGAACCGTGGTATAATGTTGATCTTGTTGGGCTTGGATATCTCTTTAGAGAGAAGCATGGTTGGATGGTAATATTTAGAGATTAGGAATGTGTATGTTAATATCATTCATTAGTCAGGTGCTCATCTGATAAAATGTTTCTTGGAATTTTATGCCATTCCTGGCAGAATAATGTTCCCGTTGGTACATTGTTCAACCTTTGCGAGGATTTATGAGTATTGTCTGTAACTGATTAAGAGAGAAGAATTTAGAATGATGAATGTAGAGCCCACATAATAATTGTAAAGATGAATGTGTTATACCCCATAATTGTGGACGGACTTACTTGTCCAGTCAGATGCTAGCTGGATCCACTTGTTCCGGTTGTGTCTGAACGACTTCTAGTGACGTATTGATGCAGTAACTGAGGGGTGGAGCATAGAGGGAAAAGGGGAGTGAGATTTAACTTGTGCGCTTGTGTTACAAGCAACTCTTTTATAGAGTGGAATGTCTACACATGTATACATTAATAAGTTATTAAATTTTCTGTACTGCACCTTTGGTGTATTTTCACATTCACCCTGTTATGGAATGTGTGCAATAAAATGACTACTATTTATTTCACATCATCCACAATACAGCACGGTAGCACTCCTTCAAAAAGAAGTGATTAGGCAACCCATGCATCACTAGTGCATGCGGGACAATTGTAAGTAGGAAGTGCGGTGCTCGCGAGCCACCTGGTATAATTATGACATGTCACTTGTTGGTTCATTTCCATTTTTCCTATTTTAGGTTGGGAGAATTATGATAGTTTGATTGTACAGGTATGCAATTTATTCTGACATCTGTGTTTTGTTTACTAATATATTAATATTATAGTTACCTCTTTGCTCTTCATATCATTTACTTACAGCCTTTTGCAGATGTTAAGGATGAAACATTCATAGAACAACATACAGTTAGTGAACTGGTCCCATGTTTCAAAGAAGAAGACATGTAAGTACAGTTTAGATTAATAGGAATACGCAATTAGCTTTTTACGTCTCCACTTGCTCCCTCTATAGACAAATTAGTGTATGTCAGCTTCTGGGTCCCAATATCATGGCTTCAAACCTGGCGCAGGTTCATCCATGTCATTCTTGAGTTCTATCACTTACACGTGACTCATGGGCCCGTGTTATTTTGCTTGCTCCTGACATGTAAGGAAATTCTGTTGGTATAGGCATTTTCACCGTGCAGAATGAAAATAGCTTAGTCTAAGTATCTAGTGATCACTATATGGCACACTTAGTAGCCGAGTCATTAGGATTATTATTATTATTATTATTATTATTATTATTATTATTATTATTATTATTATTATTATTATTTATAATTCAGCAGACTCGATGTTGAACGGCTAGCTTGTGCAGTCCAGTAGTATTTGAAGGTGATTACATACGTTAGCATCACATATTTGCATAAAAGAACTAATTCCTGCACTTCAATACCTGTAACCCATAGCTCTTTGAACTCAAAGTACCTATTATTTGAAAACATTAGCATTGTAGTTTTCCATAAAGCAACTCCTGCAGGACAAAATTCTGGCATCTCGACCTCGTAAAGTTTTGGCTTTACAAGCTAAAGTTAACTGGTTTGATCCTGGCTCTATTGAAGGAGCTCAAATACTGTAGCCAGTACACAGTTCCAATGGCATGTACAAGCCTCTGTTGCGCACATAGGCATGACATATTGGAACAATCCAAAACTATTCATAGAACGTCTGTAACTGCTAAATAAAGAGGTGGCCAAATTATTGTGGTAAAGCTGTAAAAAATAATTCTTTATTGCAAATTAGGACAAATGTATTCCAGTGGAACTTTACAATTCTCTTAATATTTAGTTTGCATTCCTTTAGCCTTAATTAACAGTTTTATTTTATTAGGCATGCTTTCTACTAGTTTCTGACAACTGTTTTGAATATCTGGATCATGTGACCACGTTTGGCTCAGTAATTCGATTAAACCTTCCTTTGTTAAGATCTCCATTCTTATTTTCTTTTTAACTATTGCCCAGGGATTTTCTATAGGATTCATATCTGGGCTATTCCCAGGCCATGGGAGCACAGAAACACCATTTTCCTCCAAAAACTTTCCCACACTCTTGGCCTCATGGCATGGTGCTCCATCATGTATGAAGAAACAATCATCACCATTAAGCCACTCTCTCATTTGAGGCAGAAGTCTCTCTTGCAGTACCTTTATATACTATCTTTGGTTCATCGAACCTTCAACAATGCACAGACTTCGTGTACCTTTCCATGAAAAAACACTCCAGACCATAACGGATGTCGGATGCTTCACAGTTTGACGTACGCAGTCTTGATGAAACTCCTCCGATTCCCTCCTCCTCACATACTGGCTGCTTTCCTCTGTGACGCAGAACATTGATTCCTAGCTGAAACACACCTGGAAGAAAATACAAAGCCTTTCACCACTACCACACTCAACATTGCAAACATTTCTAATGATATTCACAAAAACATTTTGGCAGCCTTGTGTACAAAACTCACAAATTTTCCAAACCATACTTTTGAAATGAGTTTATTTTATGGAAATGTGTACTACTGTGTCAGTTTGAGTGAATACCTTTTTCCAGCCATCAACAGTCCAGTTCTGCAAGGATTTTGCCCAACGTAAACGCTTCATAGCCATCACAGGGGTGATCTTGGGCTTGGGTCGGGGTCGACGTGCTGGCAGGCCTGCGAAGCACAGCTTTCTCCTTACAGTTCTGGGTGACACCTTCACACCATAATCCTCCAGCTGTACAGAGAGCTGCTTACTGGTAGCTTTCCAATTGGAAACAACAATATTTCTTAATTTTTTCTGGACTCTAGGGCTTAATTTCCGTTTTCTCCCACATTTACCAGTGCGTTGCTGTTGATAAACAACTTTTTTCAACTCAGATTTTTTAATGTTACTCACTGCCTGTTGTGAGATCCTGACTCAGGTAGCAATTTATTGCTGTGTGTAGTGCCCTTCTTCCAGAAGTGTCTTCACAATGGCAACTGTCTGGGGTGAAATATCTTTTTTCTTACCCATAACCTAAAAATGTTGTTCTATGAATGTGTGGGTTGAAACCACTCACTTGGTAGCTAATCTGTTATATGAAATTACCTCCAAATACTTCAGTGAAGGTCTTAATCACCCTTTTGACAACTGAGGATGACTAATAAGCACACAAATCAACACAGCACTAAAGAAATTCTAATTTAGGTAACTTACGTAAAACCATAGAAGCACAACTGATTGTCAACTGTCATATTCTTGCAGTCATTGTAGCCAATCCAAACAATTTAACATTCTTTGACACTGATCAAACTTACCTTCAGACACTGCACATTCCACTCAGAACAATTTTATGTTCTTGAAACAAAGAATTTCAAAAGTGGTTTTACCATAATAATTTGGCCACCTCTTGTATCTCGCAATACATAAGTCACAAATTGTATGAAATGGAATAGAATTACATCATGCAAGTATTAATGAATAATAAAGCATGACTTCATCTTCCTTCTCTTCCCATAGATGTAGTAACATGCACATATGCAGCCTTATCCTCCTCCTCAAGGTGATGATCACATTGAGCCAAGTGATCACATTGAGAGTTCAATTCAAGTTCTTTTTATCCGTGAAATTAAAAAATGTGTGTATACTCTCATCATATATGACTATCTTAGGCTCGAACTATGCACTCTCTTTATGGCTGTAAGCATTCAAAAACACTGCCTGTCATTTGCTCATACCACCGTCTTTGTTACCGAGCAAGTGGCCACGCGGCTTGGGTTATGTGGCTATCAGGGAGATAGTGGGTTTGAACCCTACTCTCTGCAGCCCTGAAGATGGTTTTCCATGGTTTCGTATTTTCACACCAGACAATTGCTGGGGCTGTACCTTAATTAAGTCCACGGTCACTTCCTACCCACTTGCAAGTCTTTCTTATCCCATCATCACCATAAGACCAATCTGTGTCGGTGCAACACAATAAAATTGTCGGCCCTCTTTGTTATGGCCTCACACAATCAGCAATCTAAAAAACTCCTTGTTCCCTTTTCTGAAGCATAAGTTCATACCACCATCCTTAACTTAAATGCACTCTGTCAGCTAACTAAAGAACTCTCTTATCACCATGACATTCAAAATACGCGTTTCCTGTTTCAAGCATACTGTCATCTTTAACACGTATGCACTCTATCAGTGAACAATCTTTCTCAACTCTCATGATTTTAAATGTGTACATGGCAGTCTCCAGAACTCTTACCACAGATGCTGCTGTACTCTAATAGCAAACTAATGAACCTCTTCTACCATCTTAAGATGTATGTGCTGCCATCTGTCATCAAACTAAATGAACTCCACCTTCCCATTCCTCTATGTTGGATTTCTAGTGCACTCTATACTTCCTCCACTTTCCTATTCCCCCACTCCCTCCTTGGCACTAACATGTAAAAGACAGTATCGCATGCAACAACACTCCACTCTGTCCACAATGGACTGAGAGGCAAACTGCTGATCTCCTGTGGTCTACCACCACCCCTGGCATGAAGCATGAGGAGGACTGCTAAAGAGAACAGCAGGTTTTCAGTGGGCCCAGGACAGTCCAAGGAAGATACCCTCTCCTACAGTTTTTGGTGGACCGGCGAATGGTCCAGGAGGGGTCCCTTTCCTTATAAAGCAGTCACTAACCTGACTGATGGGCTACTCCATGGAACCCTTGATGTTAAGATAGGACTGCTAGGTTATGACATCATGGCCTTGTGATGTCTTGATGACATCAGAAGTTATTGACCTTGCTGACGTGTGAACCATTCAAAAATATTGATTCAGCAAAATTCAAATCACCTGCTCTGTGTTTGAACTGCATTTCCAGATATTGCTAGCCAAGGCATTGGATGTAAGTTATCAGTGTCTCACTGAGTAATGATGTGCAGCGACTTACAAAAAATTCAATGTGGGTTGATGAGACTTAGGGATCTTAATAACAATTAACATATATACAGTAAAAGAAGGGTAAATGCCACAAATTTCCAATGAATTGCCA
This sequence comes from Anabrus simplex, assembly GCF_040414725.1. NCBI lineage: Eukaryota > Metazoa > Arthropoda > Insecta > Orthoptera > Tettigoniidae > Anabrus > Anabrus simplex. The sequence goes on along the minus strand of NC_090269.1, from coordinate 432,203,509 downwards.
CTAAGTGCTCAAAGATGTGATAACTCGGATATTATTGCCATAGCCTCTCCACCTTAAATTTTATACTAGGTGTAACTTGTTTTTTGTAGTATCATGATATTCTTCAAGATATTCAAATTTTAGGAATCCCCTACATGTTTCAGATTTTCCAACACATGGTATGCAGGAATGTTGACACTGGTTACCTCAAAGATTTAGAACTGATGCGGGGCTAATGACTACCTTAAGGCACTATAAGGCACCTGTGGGGTGCTGTGATGCATCTTTTTGTTCTATAAGGCTTCATTTGGGTGCTATAGGGCTTCATTCGTAAGCTATAGGACATTTTTTCTTGGTTTTAGATGACTTTCCTTGGTGCTATAAAGCTTCTTTTGAGTGATTGTGGGGTAGGGTGGTTGTACGTAGTAAGAGTTGCTGATTTTTATATTTTTGCTCACAGTATGGTGGAGTTGTAGCAGCTATGGTCTCTTATGGGTCCTTTGTAGCTTTTTTTAATCACTACAAGGCTGTCATGGGTACTATAGGATCTCTTTAGTGTGCTATGGGGCTTTGTTTTGGTGCTGTAGGTTTTATTTTGGATGCTATAGAGACTCTATTGAGCACTATGGAGCTTCATTATTTTTGTGCTTTGAGGGCTCTTATGAGTTGTATGGGACTGCGTTCAGGTGCTTTGCATTCAAATCAAGCACCCAACATCTGACCCAGCTGAGAATCAAACCCAGTAGAGGTGGCGGATATAATAAAACAATGTTATTTTTTTTACATCCCACTGGCTACTTTTATGGTTTTCAGAGACGCTGAGATGCTGGAATTTAGTCCTGCAGGAGTTAACGTACATGCCAGTAAATCTGTTCATATGAGGCTGACATATTTGAGCACCTTTAAATACCACCAGACTGAACCAGGATCAAACCTGCTAAGTTGGGGTCAGAAGGCGAGCACCTCAGTCGTCTGAACCACTCAGCCTGGCTAGTGGTGGAGGAGGAGGCTAAGGTGGATTAGGAGGTGGAGGGACAGGCAGAAGTGGGGGAGGAGGGAGAGATGGAGTTGCAGTTTGAAGATGAATTGTGGTAGAGGTAGAGTAGGAGGAAAGGGCTATAATAGACTGAAGGTCGCTAATGTGCTAAAGGGAGATAAGAAACTAAACAACTCTTAAGGGTAAATTGTTCTAATGGGCTAATGAGCACTAAAGGACTAATGTGCTTTAATGTGCTAAAAGACTTATATTGACTAAAGGGCACTCCTGTGTTAAAAGGAACTAAAGGGCTCAACAGCTCGAATTGGGCTAAAGGGTGTACATAGGTTAAGTTGTGCCAAATTGCTAAAGGGCTCATATTCTCTAAAGAACTAAAGGTACCCCACTGTCGGCAGCCCTGAAAAAAGTTTTCCGTGGTTTCTCATTTTCACACCAGGCAAATGCTGGGGCTGTACCTTAATTAAGGCCATGGCCGCTTCCTTCCAACTCCTAGACCTTTCCTATCCCATCGTCGCCATAAGACCTATCTGTGTCGGTGCGACGTAAAGCAACTAGCAAAAAATAAAAAAGAACTAATGGTTTTTGTATGGGTCACAGGGTACAATAAAGCAAACATTGTTACTCTTACAAGATCGATCACACCAAAAATATACCAAGAACAAGGTTGACTTCTTAGTGTTGGAAGGTTAGGGTTGGAAGAGAAGTACAGTTGCTCAATAGAGGTATCAATCAATCAATCAATCAATCAATCAGTCAGTCAATACTGATCTGCATTTAGGGCAGTCGCCCAGGTGGCAGATTCCCTATCTGTTGCTTTCCTAGCCATTTCCGAAATGATTTCAAAGAAATTGGAAATTTATTGAACATCTCCCTTGGTAAGTTATTCCAATCCCTAATTCCCCTTCCTATAAATGAATATTTGCCCCAGTTTGTCCTCTTGAATTCCAACTTTATCTTCATATTGTGATCTTTCCTACTTTTATAAATGCCATTCAAACTTATTCGTCTACTAATATCATTCCACGCCATCTCTCCGCTGACAGCACGGAACATACCACTTATGTCTCAAGTATTATTACAATATAAGTCCACCTGTTCAATACAAAACAATATGATCCACTATTTCATATGGTCAAATATTTTTTATACATAATACATAAAAGTCAAAGGTACATGTTTCACCCTCCTTACGGGCATCATCAGCCTATATCAATCTTAAAATAATACATATACTTATAAGTTATAGGTTAAAATGTTGAAAAATGGTTTCGTAAAACATTATACAATAACATCTAAAACAACGATAATGCACCAAAGTATGTTAAAAGACAGTGAAATTAACAGTTTTGAAGATTAAAACGTGATTAAACATGAAATTTTGAGAGTCTAAAACTAAAATGGATCCATATTTTTATAATATTATTAAGACTGTGATGGCCTTGAGTATAAACACAATCATCAAAGGGGGATGTTTCTTCAATTCCCAAGTTAAATCCAATGTGGTAAAATCACAGTCAGTTATTTAAAACGGAAGTGTGAATGTTTTAAATAACTGACTGTGATTTTACCACATTGGATTTAACTTGGGAATTGAAGAAACATCCCCCTTTGATGATTGTGTTTATACTCAAGGCCATCACAGTCTTAATGATATTATAAAAATATGGATCCATTTTAGTTTTAGACTCTCAAAATTTCATGTTTAATCACGTTTTAATCTTCAAAACTGTTAATTTCACTGTCTTTTAACATACTTTGGTGCATTATCGTTGTTTTAGATGTTAATGTATAATGTTTTACGAAACCATTTTTCAACATTTTAACCTATAACTTATAAGTATATGTATTATTTTAAGATTGATATAGGCTGATGATGCCCGTAAGGAGGGTGAAACATGTACCTTTGACTTTTATGTATTATGTATAAAAAATATTTGATCATATGAAATAGTGGATCATATTGTTTTGTATTGAACAGGTGGACTTATATTGTAATAATACTTGAGACATACGTCAACTTCAATACGGAACCAAAATGAGAATAGTTACTTGATACATACCACTTAGTCGAGCAGCTCTTCTTCTTTCTCTCAATTCTTCCCAACCCAAACATTGCAACATTTTTGTAACGCTACTCTTTTGTCGGAAATCACTCAGAACAAATCGAGCTGCTGTTCTTTGGATTTTTTCCAGTTCTTGAATCAGGTAATCCTGGTGAGGGTCCCATACACTTGAACCATACTCTAGTTGGGGTCTTACCAGAGACTTATATGCACTCTCCTTTACATCCTTACTACAACCCCTAAACACCCTCATAACCATGTGCAGAGATCGGTACCCTTTATTTACAATCCCATTTATGTGATTACCCCAATGAAGATCTTTCCTTATATTAACACCTAGTTACTTACAATGATCCCCAAAAGGAACTTTCACCCCATCAACGCAGTAATTAAAACTGAGAGGACATTTCCTATTTGTGAAACTCACAACCTGACTTTTAACCCCGTTTATCAACATACCATTGCCTGCTGTCCATCTCACAACATTTTCGAGGTCACGTTGCAGTTGCTCACAATCTTGTAACTTATTTATCACTCTATAGAGAATAACATCATCTGCAAATAGCCTTACCTCCGATTCCACTCCTTTACTCATATCATTTATATATATAAGAAAACATAAAGGTCCAATAACACTGCCCTGAGGAACTCCCCTCTCAACTATTACAGGGTCAGACAAAGCTTCACCTACCCTAACTCTCTGAGATCTATTTTCTAGAAATATAGCAACCCATTTAGTCACTCTTTTGTCTAGTCCAATTGCACTCATTTTTGCCAGTAGTCTCCCATGATCCACCCTATCAAATGCTTTAGACAGGTCAATCGCGATACAGTCCATTTGACCTCCAGAATCCAAGATATCTGCTATATCTTGCTGGAATCCTACAAGTTGAGCTTCAGTGGAATAACCTTTCCTAAAACCGAATTGCCTTCTATCGAACCAGTTATTAATTTCACAAACATGTCTAATATAATCAGAAAGAATGCCTTCCCAAAGCTTACATACAATGCATGTCAAACTTACTGGCCTGTAATTTTCAGCTTTATGTCTATCACCCTTTCCTTTATACACTGGGGCTACTATAGCGACTCTCCATTCATCTGGTATAGCTCCTCCGACCAAACAATAATCAAATAAGTACTTCAGATATGGTACTATATCCCACCCCATTGTCTTTAGTATATCCCCAGAAATCTGATCAATTCCAGCTGCTTTTCTAGTTTTCAACTTTTGTATCTTATTGTAAATGTCATTGTTATCATATGTAAATTTTATTACTTCTTTGGCCTTAGTCTCCTCCTCTATCTCAACATTGTCCTTGTAACCAACAATCTTTACATACTGCTGACTGAATACTTCTGCCTTTTGAAGATCCTCACATACACACTCCCCTTGTTCATTAATTATTCCTGGAATGTCCTTCTTGGAACCTGTTTCTGCCTTAAAATACCTATACATACCCTTCCATTTTTCACTAAAATTTGTATGACTGCCAATTATGCTTGCCATCATGTTATCCTTAGCTGCCTTCTTTGCTTTATTCAATTTTCTAGTAAGTTCCTTCAATTTCTCCTTACTTCCACAGCCATTTCTAACTCTATTTCTTTCCAGTCTGCACCTCCTTGTTATTCTCTTTATTTCTCTATTATAATAAGGTGGGTCTTTACCATTCCTTACCACCCTTAAAGGTGCAAACCTGCTTTCGCATTCCTCAACAATTTCTTTAAACCCATCCCAGAGTCTGTTTACATTTTTATTTACCATTTTCCACCAATCATAGTTACTTTTTAGAAACTGCCTCATGCCTGCTTTATCAGCCATATGGTACTGCCTAACAGTCCTACTTTTAAGACCTTCCTTTCTATCACATTTATTTTTAACTACCACAAAAACAGCTTCATGATCACTAATACCATCTATTGCTTCAGTTTTCCTATAGAGCTCATCTGGTTTTATCAGCACGACATCCAGGATATATTGGTATTACCAATTTGCAGCCTAAGACCTACATAATCAAAACAATTCACCTGGACCTCATGCATAATAGCAAGTTTCTACTCAACTCTACACAAATGTAAAAGGTGAAAAGGGGTAAAGAGACATGATGGAAAAACAAGGGAAGTGGAGTGCAAGAGGGGAAACACACAACTATAGTATGAAAAGGAGGAGGAACCAATTATGATAGAAAGTTCATGAGCCATACGATCTTCAAAACGACTGGTACTGGCCTTGAAATATCCACATAGTGTTCTTTCATTAAGCATACGATGGATAGTCCTTGAGACAAGAGTACGTTGAGTAACAGCTGGCCAAACCGAGTGTCATTTTGAGATTAAGGCAATGGGCTGAAAAAAGTAAGGGTTCGTAAAAAAAGTCTTTCTTCTCTCTTACTCATCTCATATTGTTCGATTCTGATATCAGAGGACAACCAGCTCACTCAAGTTGCTGAGTGCTGAAGCCAGCAGAACTGCTGGTGGAAGATGGGTGTACTACTTATATCAGCTGATATAAGGTTCAAGAAGAATCCAGATAGCAAGTAAACCACTTGATTGGCAGAATGTCATCTTGATGTCATAAGAAGAATAAAATGGTGAGTAGAGAGGGGTAGTTGACAAGCCATTTGTACAATGTTCCAGAGGAAATGTGCACATTTTAACTGTACTATCCCAGTGGAGATGGTGAAATATGTAATGTAGGATACAATTCACATCTAGATATTACAGTAGGATAAAGTTTACTTATCTGATGTTAGAATTATCCTGATAACAGATGAAATTTTGACAGAACGTTCAACAGGACAGTCTTGATAGTGCAGAAGAGAAGATGCAATTCTTTAATCTATTTCTTCATACTTGGTAATAACAATGAGATGGAAGGGGGATTCCATCAAGTCATGGTGACGCATCCACACAGTGCCAACCAAGGATGACAGTATCGGGATGAAGGAAATTATACTGAGAAAAGAAGAAACCAGACTAAAAAACTGGACAGCAATATTAGCTCATGATTGCAGTTCTTCTAATTTTAAAGATAAAAAGAAGAAGAAGAAGAAAAGGAAGGGGAGAAAGAGTAATGTATATGGAAGCACTCCAAAGAGGGAGGAAGAAAGCACACACACATTCATTATCCTAAAAGTTGGCGGAAAATAATCTTAAAAGTCAATATGTGTTGGATGAGTTCCCGAGGTTGGAAACTGCCACAACATGAGAGAGAGAGAGAGAGAGCTAAGCAATAAAGGGTCGTATGTACATTAACCCTAGAATTGACAATGTTAGATCTTGTGGTTGCAGCCATATTTGGCAGCTTTTACTTGTCTAAGTATCTGCAAGGTATGAAATAAATCTGCGAAGTTTTATATATAAAGTTAATACAATGAGGATCGTCGTGGTGACACAAAATGACATAAATATTTTGACTAGAAGAATGTACAGTCTGTTCAATAAGTGTAATTCATAAATTCAAAGTAATAATAATAGAACTTTCGATCATATGTACACAAAACTAGAACTTTTTACGAACTAACTGAGATATACAGATTGTCGAAAAAGTATCTGTAATGCACTAGCAAAAGTTTCATCGCTCTGAAGGTATATTTTTGGTAATATTACTGGAAATGTTTTGGCATGCAATCATTTGGAGTCGTGACCGTAGATTAGATTGTTATGATAGGGTGCTTAATGGAAAATCGACATCACTTTCACTTTCCGATATTGATGTGAAGAGAAAGCTGATAAACATTCCAAACATCTGTCACTTTCATCTTCCAACAAATTTGGCACCACTGTACTTCATTACTAATTTTCTGTTATGAAGTGAAGATGCCATATTTAGACACACACTATATTAAAAATGTACATAAACAATCAAATAACAATATATATAAAGAAGTAAAAAACATGCACCATAGGGAAAGCTATAAAATAGAATAGCAAAGCATAGTGTGTGAAGGTTTGTTTACATACACTACAGAAATTGCGCTCAAACAGATAGTCGGAAAACTGCACTCATTTATTTCTGTGAAATTTTTGTGAAGAGGTTGTAATTAAGAATGAAACTGAAGTCACGGGTGCTATGGACATTGAGGATGATATGAAGTAGACTGTCGCGACATATGTTGAAGGAATGAGTACATTACGAGAAGAAATAGGAACATGTCGAATATTTGACTGTACCATTATAGTAGGGACCAAAGTGTCGAATATTGGGCAGTTGCCAGTTCTGCTACTGCATAAACTCAGGAACTGGTTGTAACGGTAGTTTCCAGTTGTTTTCACCTGAGTAAAAGGATCAACACAGGTAAGCAGTTTTAATTATTATTACAAAGCCATATGAGTCAATCAAGAATATTTTGCAGCAGGACGTTAATGGAAGGGAAATGTCAGAATGTGATTTGGTCCTCTCCGTCATAAGAAAACTTTAGCTGATTGATTATTTATGGCAGATCTTTGTGGATGGTTTAATAATAATAGAACTGAATCATGAGGTTTGAATTTTGAAGATACATGTTGGGACTTACACTTGTTATGGTATGATTGCTGTGCTTTTGTACAGATTTTTCTAGGCGAAGTCCCAGAGCAAGTGAGCTGATCATGTAATAATGCTGGAAGCTTCCAATTTAAAAAAAAGATAAGAGTGAATTTTGACACCTCAAGATCCAAATGGGGAACTATTTTACCTCTGGAATATTGTACCCAGGAGGAAGCCATCATCAGTTCATCATTCATACAGAATGTGCTGCATGTACTCAGGAGCTGGTTATGACAGTAGTTTCCAGTTGCTCTCACCTGAGTAAAAGGATCAACAGAGCTAAGCAGTTTTAATTGTTATTACAAGACCATATCAGTCAATCATCCTGAATGCCACACTTGCAACTTTGAAATGGCTGCTACCCCACTATCGATGGACCATTTGTTAGTCTGGTGTCTCTACAGAAACCCATTTGATATGGTTGCACCTGCGGCTCGACTATCTGCTTCACTGGGATGCACACATGTCTCCACTGTGGCAAGGTTACATTGTTCATGGTGGGAGGGGTGGGAGTGTTACTGGTGGAAGTAAAAATCAATTTAAAAACATGTGAAACTATGGATCATACAAAATAAAATCACGGTTTAAATATACAGTTCAAAAAATAGGGGAACATGGTTCGTAGCGTCTTGTATGTGAACGTTAATGTGGTAGATGGGGTTCCAATGGTCTTACAGCATACCTTGAGACCTGAGCTACTCAGGGTATATCAAATGGAAGTTATACTCCATCTGTAGGCGTAGCCATGCATTAAACTGCCATGTGACCCCTCAAAACAAAGTGAATAGCAGTGCGTCCGTGTGTCGTTGTGAGGTACACAGACTGCTGTGGTCATTTGAGCACATTGTACGTAAACCTCCACATTCCATGAGACATCCTAATGAGGTTCAAGTCGCAAGGGCCATCACTTTGATCCAAGAAGGATGGACTTTTTGTCCTATTGCTGTGGATCTCAGTGTCTCCGTCAGTCACTCAGCGCTTGTGGAATCACTACATTGAGACAGGTCAGTTCACAAGTAGGTTTTGAGAAAGTCGTTGATGCATGAAAACCCCACCAGATGACCAATATCTGACCATTTGTGTGTTGCAGCGTTATTCAGTAACTGACAGAGAACTGCAACAGGACGTCAGGAGGGTCACTGATATCACGGTGTCTGACCAGACATTAAGGAGCAAGTTAAGAAATGTGTCCTTATGACCCAGACATCCTGTTTGAGTGCCCCGTTTAAAGCAACAACATCACGCAGCTCGCCTTCTGTTTGCCCGTACCCATGTTTGCTAATGGAGACCTGTGTTATTCACAGACGAGTCCAGATTTCCCCTAACACAGCCTGATGGACGTCAACGTTTTTGGAGACATTGTGGTGAGCAGGAAGGCGACCGATTCGGACAAGGTTCTGTGATGATGTGGGGTGGCATCAGTGTTGATGGCAGTACGGATCTTGTTGTCATCCGTGGTAATCTTACCGCTGTGGGGTACATCGAGCAGATACTGCTACAGCATCTGTTGGTTGCTGCATATGGTGTTGACCTTGAATTCATACTCGTGCACAACAATGCCAGGGCTCATATATTGCACATCAACAGAGCTGTCTTGTGAGAACTGGACATTCAAGACCGTAATCTCATTGAGCTTGTGTAGGACAGGCTTGACAGGAATGTTCATGGGTATCCTGTTCCACCACAGACTCTCCAAGACCTCGAACAGGCTTTCGTTTAAGAATGAGACCTGATACCGCAGTATGACCTTCGTTGACTTATATGGAGCATGCTACGTAGGTGCCAAGCTGTGATAAATGCTTGTGGTGGACATACACCATACTGAAGCTCTTCAACTGTGATAAAAATCCACCCTAGACTGGAGGACTTTTATCCCTTTGTTTTTGTCCCTATTTGGACATTTCCATTTGTGTTCTGAACATGAATGCGAATCCATCGATGTTCTTTTGTATACATCAAAGGTAGATAATAAAGGTTTAGTTGGTAGTATACCTGGGTGTGAGGTGTTATTTTATGGAGCATGGCATACGTTCAAAAACATGTCCCCCTAATTTTTTGACCTGTGTATTAACCTATGAATAGAGAATTTATAATATATATTTTTCTATCTTGAATGATAAATTTCAGGGATCCATTTAAACCATTAATAAAATCTCATAACACAGCTCAAAATGACCATATGTGAAATATTTATCTTAATAAAGTTATAAATAGGTTTTTTCTTGCTAGTTGCTTTACGTCGCACCGACACAGATAGGTCTTATGGTGACAATGGGACAGGGAAGGGCTAGGAGTGGAAAGGAAGCAGCCGTGGCCTTAATTAAGGTACAGCCCCAGCATTTGCCTGGTGTGAAAATAGGAAACTACGGAAAACCATTTTCAGGGCTGCTGACAGTGGGGTTCAAACCTACCATCGCCTGAATACTGGATACTGGCCGCACTTAAGCGACTGCAGCTATCGAGCTTGCTGTTATAAATAGGAAGGATTTAATAACTTCACCGGCAGATAGGCAGGTGTAAATCAAAATATTATTATTATTATTATTATTATTATTATTATTATTATTATTATTATTATTATTATTATTATTATTATTATTATTATTATTATTATTTTTCTGGTCTGTGGCCATGATGAAATTCAATTGCTGAGGTTGACTCTATACCCTTGATAGTTCTCTTTCAGCCCTAAACTTGCAGCAGTGACTGAATCTTTACTTCCAAGTTTGACCATTTGATCAACTGTGGTTCTCTTTTAACCTTCACTTTGCAATGCTGTCTATCTTATGCTTTCTAGTCTGACCTGTGTTGATCAACTGTTGTTTTCAGCCTACTGTAATCTTTTGTCTCATAATCCTGTGGAGTAATGCAGGGAATATACTGGATTCTAAGGGTGTCCTGACATTCTCCTTATGAAATGAGCACTATTTCTTCTTGGTGCAGTTGTTGGCTGCCAAGATGAGCCATCATGACTGAAAACCAAGCATTGCATACTGATACCAGAACATTTCTAAAGTTAACAATATTAATGTTCTCATTTATAACTCCTTAAATTAGTGAGTAATGATGGGCTCCAGTCTTACTTACAATCTCCTTAAAAACACACCAGTGTGGCATGTTATTCACTGTTGAATATAGCACAGCTTACTGAATATTCATTCATCTGTTACTGTTTCTGCTATCTTTAAAAATCTCTTAGTATGTAGCCTATATTAAATGTATATTTAGGAATTATAACATTTATATTGACAATATGTCCTTTTACCTGCATCTTGCTTGAATCTACAGTTTTTGTTGTAGCTCTTATGTTTTTGTCATTGAGAATGAATAAAAGGCAATGTTGGGATATCTTACTACATCCAGCAGCACAACAAATCCTCTCACCCTTACACTGTCTAGGGCCATCCATGTTTCTAATAATTTTTGGAAACCAAGCTTTCAGCTTAATTGATAAGCTTCAATCTGCACTGGTGAGCCAACCAGTAGTTATTTAGAGTAGCCATAAACAGAGCAGCATGCACACTGTCTATTGTCCACACTTTGTTCTCACAGCACAGACAAGAGTGTCCATCCGTCGATCGAGTCAATAAGCCCTCCTGAGGTTGTTACTGTTTCTCACTCCACTTTAGTTGTAGAGTGGTTTTCATGTTTTTATATCTGTTTGGCAGAAGATCGTCCTTGATGAAATCTCCCCTGATATTAACCAGTGGTTTGATTGCACTGGCTCTGTACAGTATATTTGTCCCCTTTTTCTACCATTAAGATAATCTGCCCCAGACTCCCTAGTGTACTCCATCCAAACAACTCAATCTGCGAAAATAACTTAAAATTACACCCTAAATTTGATGGGGAACATATATCTAATATGGACAAGACAGGTTCAACTAATAGCTATAAGTGATGCAAGTCAAGGAATGATGTCAGTTTTTTAGGAAAACATTGCTTTAAAAATAAACAAGAAAAATTTAAATAGACCACTCAAATGAAAGTGTGATGAAAATATACTTAATTAAAAGGTTGACTCAATCTTTCGTAGAGTTCATCTTGAGGTGATATACTTTTACAAATAAGCAGTCATAAGTCAACACATGTACTTAACATTTACACAAGGGACAGGTTGTAAACTTTAATACTTCTTAAGAGGCAATTAGGATAGTGTGCCTGCACCCTGTACCTGGCTGTTTTGTTAATTATTTCCACTTCATATGAGTATACCTTTATTTGCGCACTTAACATCGCAGTGCATGTCCCTAACCTCATACATGTTGTAATGCACTTAGGAGAAAAAATAATGTACCCTAGCTGTACACAGATGTAGACGCTGAGTGGTAACACATCCTACCAATTTACAACTTGAGAACAATCAACAGGCAAGATATCCAACTCATCTGTGGATCAGGCCACACACCATAAATTTGCAATAAAAGCAATAAATATACACTGATCAACAAGCATATTTTCCATCCCCGTACCAAAATCAGATCTCACTCATACAATCTTGATGGAAAAGTATCAGAATAATGAATTTAAACCAGTTCACCACCTATGCAACGTTGGTTCCTGAAATAAAATGCATGACACAAATAGTACCATAGTGGACTTTAGAGTTCAAACATAATTCAACGAAGGTTCCTGGAATAAATTACATGACACTAAATAAAGAATAAAGAGAGTGGACTTTCACTTGAACTAAAATTCTTTGTCAGTCTCTAGAACAAAGAAATATCTGACACACATATCCTGTGATAACATACCGGACTACTTAAATGTGTACACATTGCGATATCAAACCTGTGTGCAGCAAAATACCATGATGACATGAAACGAAGATCATAATAAATGATAGGCCGCCTCACGTTCCTCGGTAGATAAACACAATCATCCTCGCCTATCATACGGCAGAATAACACAAAAATAGGGACTCAGGCTCCCAGAAAGAATAACGAAGCAGCAAAATCCAAAAACGGGATCGAACCCTTCATCACCTGTGGCTCACAAGTCTACCCAAGGCATGTTACGCAAAAATGATAAGATGCAGGCCTTAAATGCGTCCCCATGATCAACATGCCACAATAAACTTGTGTCCAAAATTTAGCTATATGAGGTGTCAAATAGATGATGCCGTGCACCACTGGTTATAAACACAAACGCACCCGCGCTCGTTAAATTAAACTTTAAACAAACTGCCCAACTCTGCTGTGATACACGGGTACAAGATTGAAATATTTCCAAACTTGACATGCTTTGTTCAAGAAAACCACAAAGTTACTCGAATAACTTACACTTCCAACTCGAGGAAAATGCCATAATAGTAATACTGAAATTTTAAAGACACCCGAACTCCTACAAACACACTTCACACCACAAAATTAATTTAAATATTTACACACAAACATAAAGGTGACACTAAATAGGGGCACGGATCACAATGCACCGGCAATCACATACACTAATACTTTATGCAAATTACCTGGAATATGTGACGGCATGTTGGCACACCCTTTGAAGTCCCATCATCTAACTAAACCTATCCTTTCATCAATTTTAATTTTTAATCCTTTTTAAAGTTACAGTTAACCCAAGATGTTCCTTCCGTCTCTACCTGAAGAACGGAAAGTATGAAACAATGATTAAACAGAAAAATTATCATAAATAATGCTAAGCACTCATCTATGATATTATTAAAAATAGCAAGCTATGATGTCTTGCATTAGTCAAACATGCACTTTACTATATATTTCGATGTCAAATCTATCCTACATATTACTGAATCTTAGGACATATTCCGGTTGAACAAATACACTAAGCCTAATAAATTCACATAGTAAAACCTAACCTATCACCTGCACTACATTAAAACATGTGCTCACACTCATGATTTCATGGAAAAGCTGTTACTCATCTTATTTCGAAGGTTCTGCTGCTAAATGCCAGTCCAGCCATCTCCCATTCTTTTAGTGACGACCCATTGTCACCATGATGTCTTCAGAAAGGAATGTGAACACTCCGTCCATCTCCATTCTTGCTAAAGAATACCCCGTTTTACCATTGCACTATTCTTAAGGTAAGATTCTGGTTAAATCAGAATAAACGCGATTGCCTGGGCGAGGTTAAGTAAAAAGAATGGATCCACAATATGTCATAGAAGTCTACATTGACCCGATATCAGGATAGAGATAATCATCATGGCAGTGAAAAGACAAAGAAATGGAACTTGTATTGTTCAGCTAAGCCAACACTGAGAACAAAATGAATACAATTTTAGCAGATAGATGTACTACAAGCAAGAGTTGGAATTAAACAAGTAAACATTCAAGAAAAGAAGATAATGGTATATGAGAAGAGTTTATCAGCAAGATTAATATATCGAAATCTCGTGATGTAGAGAAAGAAATATCAAATACGCAAATAACATCATCGAATTACTTAAAACAATCTGACTTTAATCAAGTATTGAAGCCAAAACTAGCATTATAAAGAATTGAGGGCGAATGTAAAGATCAACTTAATAAGCTTGAAAAGAAAAGACAAATTTAAATTTTAGTCGGCCTTAAGTACATCATTATGCATCAAGTAATGTCACATGTATTTTCTATTCCTGTGATCATGCTTGGAATTATCCACATCATGCCATAAGCAGCCGAGAACAGAGGTGATGGCAGAACCAGTCGCCAGGCACAAGGGTGAAGAAAAGTGGCGCTCCAAGGTGAAGCTTGAAAAAAAGACAACAAGGGTCGAGAAGAATATAAAAAGAAAAATTGACACTCCAACGGAAGACAAGAAGAAAAGGATAGAAAGAGATGAAGAGAAAATTGATGCGGCTTGAAGAAAAGAAAGAGCCAAGAGAATATACATATCCAACATGAAGCAGAAAGAAAAGAAAGAAAGAAAGAGCCCAAAGAAAATATGATACTCAACGCGTGAGTGGAGAGAAGGGAAAGATTATTTATGAGGGCAGTGGACAATAATTCGAAAACTTAAATGAGTATGATAGAATAGAATATAAATATTACTAGCCTGTAAGATAGAAGTTAAAAAGATGCATTAGAAATGTTAATTCTCCAGTTAATGATCACATTGAAATGAGCTAATATAGTTAGGATCCAAATTGTTTCATGATCGGGATTGGTCTACTGCAAATTGACTAGGATTTTTCTAGGTAGTCCGCCAAATTGCATAAATTTGTGAATAAAATAAAGTGTTAAATATTAAGGTACAGATATAAATTTAGAGCAGGAAACTAGGGGAGACCTAGGAAACTTTAGAATCTTGAAGAATATTAGAGAATATACTAAAACTTAAAAATGGCAAATCTAAATCAGATGCATGCTCAATTCAAAGAGTGCCAGAAAGAGCAAGAAGAAAAACTGCAGAAGAGGGATGAAGTAATAAAGAATAATCAGCAAGAGATACAGAAGGCAAAGAAAGAGCAAAGAGGAATATTGGAAATCCTGAAAGAAATTATGAGAAAACAAGAAGAAGAACAAGGTAAAATGATGGAAGAAATGAGAAAGTAAAGGCGAAACTAAACCCGGTACCCAAGAAATTAATGAGATGGTCAGGGAGAAAATGGGTAAGCAGTCCAAGAGAAGATTGAAGAGGATGACAAATAAAAGGTACCATCCACCGTTAAGAGAAAACGATCTTGTACTGATCAGAAAATCGCCAACTTCAAAAGTATCAGCCAAGGTATTTGCTAAATTCATGCATTTATACGACGGACCGTATATGGTAAAAATAGCATTTGGAAATAACACTGACGAGGTTGAAAATATAAGTTGCACATACAAAAGCATTCAGAACACAGCAAATCTGAAGTTGTATTTCAAGGAAGAAGTACCGAACAACATGCTATAAATTGCAGATAAAAGAATTTATTCTGATATGGAGTGTCAAACAGATGGCTGCAATGAATAAGGACAAGCGAAGGAAAGCAGGCCATATGGCAGCTTAAGCCTTACGACATGAGCTTAACAAGAACGAGTACATTTTAAGAGTAAAGAAACTACTGCACAGTCAAGCTTCATGATACAACAGAGCTGAGATATTAATTTGAAATAGTGCAAAAATATGTTGGAATAGAATTAAAATGTGATAAGTAAATATATAGCAAGTAATATATGTAATCGAAGTGGGAGAAAAACTTTACCATTGCACTATTCTTTAGGTAAGATTGTGGTTAAATCAGAGTAAACACGATTGCCCAGGGTGAGGGTAAGTAGAAGGAATGCATCCACAGTATGTCAGAAATCTACATTGACCCGATATCAGGATAGAGATAGTCATCATGGCAGTGAAATGACAAAGAAATGGGACTTACATTGTTGAGCCAAGCCAACAATGAGAACAAAATGAGTGCAATTTTAGCAGATAGATGTACTACAAGCAAGAGTTGGAATTAAACAAGCAAAATTTCAAGAAAAGAAGAGAATTATATGAGAAGAGTTTATCAGCAAGAGTAATATATCGAGATCTTGCAATGTAGAGAAATAAATAACCGAGCGAAATATTTCGTCAAATACGAGGCAATATACTACCAACCAATTTGCCAAAAGACACCTATACCATTAAGAAGAACAAAGCAGAACAAGGCTACATTATGCAAATAACATCGTCGAGTTACTTAAAACAAACCGACTAATCAAATAAAGAAGCCAAAACTACCATTATAAGGAACTGAGAGAGAATATAAAGGTCAACTTAATCAATCTTGAAAAGAAAAGACAATTTATAATTTAGTAGGCCTGAAGAACGTCATTATGCATCAAGTAATGTCATGTATTTTCTATTCCTGTGATCATGCAAGAGAAGATGGCATCAAATTAGATGGGCAAGGCACGGCCTGGAAGTATACACGTCATGCCATAAGCAGCTGAGACTAGACGTGATGGCAGAACCAACTACCAGTCACGAGGGTCCCACGCACCAGCAGCAGAGGAGAATGGATCACATCTAGACCATCCTACAGGCGGATGTCGCGAGATAAGTTTCTTGTTTTAGAAATCTTGACACGTTTTGATAGAAAATAATGTTGTGAGTTCATTAGCAGTCTATATATATTCTTAGTGTCATTTTAATCTGTGAAAATTAACCATTAATGTTAGATTCTTACATATAACCTCAATATGCATTTATTTATAGGGAGTAGATAGTTTTCTATGAATATGTAAGCAAAGAATCTCAATCCAAAAAGAAGTGGGGATAACGATCCAAGTAGTGTTATGCAACTATTGAAAACGATGTTTCTTTTAAAAAAGTGAATGTTCTTAGAGTAATGAATATTCCATGTCATAAATTGATATTAATGCAGATGACATATCCAGAGAACACATGTAGGTGATATGTTATTGGAATGCTAAGAAGTATTGAAATGTCATATGATATGAAGAAAGTTATGGCAAGATGACATACTATGGATCTGATATAGTAATATAGGAATATGTGAAGAGTGTGCATTGAGGGTGGCCATTATTAAGAAGTGGTAATGAAAATAAGAAGGGATTTGAATTAAAATGTATAGTCATGAAGTTATAGAGTTCATATGAGAATGATGTATGAAGTAAATGAGAGTAGATTTTGCATCATGAATTGAGAAGAGATGCAATATTTCATGTTATGTTGGTGCAAGAAAGGATAGCATATATTAGTAGTTAATAGGAGGGTATCTCATCAAATAAATACATAGTAAAGTAATGGCAATGTATCTAAACTATGTGAGGCAGATGATGCAGAGTCACGACCATCTAATGACATCCCTACCACAAATAAATATTATTACACTTGGAAATAATAAATTTAAGTTTATTATAGATAGCTACACCCTTCTAATTGAATCAAGGCATGATTATATTAGTATAATGGATCAATGAATGTATATAAGATCATATGAATGAATGTAGGTTGTTCTATGTGTTCAAAGGGAAGTAATCCCTATACTTATTTATACCTACGAAATTTCACAGTCATATTTCAATCAATTAAAGTTATGTAGGACATATTTTGAGGTTGTGAATAACTTATTTAAAAAAGTATTTCACTTTAGGACATACCATGAATGATAGAATAAATGTAGGATATTAACAACAGATTTTGCTTAAGGTAAACAAGAAACTTATTGAACCGTCTGAAGCTTATTATGAAACAAAAGATCCCATGAAACAATTCGGAAGGATTGTCAAGTTAACAATTTAGCAGTGTTATTAAGCAAGTAACTTAGGTGTCAATTGAATCAAAGAGAAGGATTGTAATTTGAAGGTAAAAGAGAATATAATTATATTCAGATGAGAATTTCACATGAATTTCAAATATCAATTTATCTTTTTATTCTCGACAATGTTATAATTTTCTCTTCCTACATTCCTTTCATCAGTTATTTTAATAAATACTTAAGTTGATAAAAGTCACTGGAGGTTATATTTATAGATTTTTATGCTAGAATAAGCTGTAATGGAGCTAAGGATAATGCATTTTTGAATTACTCTGTCGATATACTGATTCGTCAGATGGAGAAGTCCATCATGTGAACTGAGAAGTTAGGTAACACCGTATTGGGCGTATCGAGCCTTCTTTGATCCCACGTTATATGATTGAAAAAAAATACCCTGAGAAGCTTGCTGGGATTCTATGCCCGACAGAAGGGTGGACCGTGCTGAAGTCTTCCGCTTCTCTCTTGCATTTAACGTTAAGAATTTCATACTTAGGTTCCGTATTGAAACAAGATTTACATCAAAGAAAGGACAATAAGTTCCACCTTTTCAATACTATATATTGTGTGAAAGTTTTACATAACAGTTAAAACATCACAACTTTTGTTCATTCGGTACTGGTTTCGACAGATTCCCTGTCATCATTAGCCGAGAATAATTAAACAAAGACAAGTATAGATCATGACTCTTATGGTGTGATTACAATGGTGGATTAAAATATACATTATATGATTAAAATAGTATATACATACACAAATTGAGGGTCAGTAAAATGGGAATAGTCGTATTTCTATAAGGTGTACACCTTAATATTTCTAATTAAAAGGTTAACTTGTTGAAATTTTGTTCTTGTAATATATAGTGAAATTTGATTGTAAGCTTAAATCTGTAATATTTTAACTTTTTGACCAGTCGATTCATTGAAGTCATGTAGCCATGTTTGACACATTAAAAAGGTAAACAAACATTTAGTCAAATGGTGTTCCACATAAAATATGTACAATAAAATTCGATTGGAGCTTCAACATGGACTTAAGAAAGGAAGAATTATATTAAAATGTTCAATGCAAGCAGAAATAGATGAGTTAATTTTTCACTACGTATTGATGTTGAGACAATATTAAATTATGTGAGCCTCCCCCTTATAAACATTTTGAACTGGCCTGTGAGCCCTAGAATATCTGTGTCAATGGACTGCTCGACATACCGTTTTAAACTAATGTAGGCCGCGCGCAGTATCTCCTAGCTCTGTTTGGCCGCGCATGCGCAGGCCTAACTACCAGGCAAAACTGGCCTCCTCCTCGCTTGCTTGCCGACGCGAGAGGCAGTTCGCTGGAGTCAGCCATGATAGCGTGCTCGTGTGGTTTTGTGTCCGGCGTCATGGAGTCGTGGAGTAGCTGGAAACCACCGTAATCTCCCCGATAACGGGGATTTGCCCCAGATGAACTAATTGGAGACCTCCTGCCATTCCTTCTGATTTTGTTTTGGTTTTATTGTTTCGTCTGGATACTTCACAACGAGGTCTGGATGCCAGCGGTGACTGTATTTTCTTCGTCAACAATGTCAGGTTAAAACTCCTCTCATTTCTTCATCACCAAAGGTATGTACCAGTGTTTGAAATCATTCTAAACGTCGTCCTGAAGAGGATTTTGATATTTTCGAAGATTTCTGGAAAAATAATAATAATAATAATAATAATAATAATAATAATAAATATTTGGACTTCGCCGTTAAATTTATTCCTATTTGCGTGTGTGGTATCGAAGATCTGGAAAACTGTTTCGGCAACTAATCACAGTAATGTGGAAGGTTCACCATGAACTAAATTGGAATTATTAATTTAAAATTTTACTGATCTACTTTGGCATTTTAAATTGTAACTTTCCTTGTAAACCAAGGTACAGTCTCCAAGGTACCGAACCTTACCTCTTTCGGCTTTCTGTTTGCTTTCCTGTGTTTTGTTTTCTAATTCGTTCGGTATGTTTTCTTCTCCCCCCCCCCTTCTGGGGTTTGGGTGAATTTAATTATTTTCTCTGGCCTGTTTTTCCTCCGTGTTTTAGGAGGCCTTGCTTGTTTCGTGTGGTTACCTTGGCGTCGGTTCGTGTGTGCATTGTTGTCGGGTGAATTGTTGTCTGGCGTGTTGTGCCTGTGTGGATCTTGGATTTTATTCTTCGGGGCCGAGTGTATCGGTTACTGTTTAACCTAATTTGTTTATTTTCTCCTCCTTTTAATGTTGTGTTACCTTTTCCTTGCCCCGCGTGAGGAGGTTTTTTAAACGTAAAATGCTGTTTGTCTTGGAAACTGTCCTTGGTGGTAACTGAACGATTTCAAATTTGGTAATTATGAGAAAAGACCGCGTTGAAGATCCATTTTTTGAATAATTGTTAACTTAATATTTTTAAATTTATTTAACTATCCGTGATCGATCACATTTAATTTAAAGGTAACATTTATGTAAGAAAGTCTTTTGTTTCCCGTTGTTTTCTGATTACATTTTATTTGGTACGGAGGTCACCCCTTTCCTTCTTTGTTGTTTTCATAAAGCTCCCCATTTATTATCTGTTAAAGAGTATTTATTTTTCATTAATTGTTATTTAGTAATGAATTAATTTTCTTTAAAACCCCACCTGGGTATATTCTAATTTATTTTACTTATTGTTAATTTCCTTTTCCATTTTTCAACCTTATGTTGATTTTATTTACATTTTGCCATTACGTTTTAAAAATAAACTTAGGCTTTATCATCTTAATAACTTGGTTTGTTACCTACCTTTTGCCCTTCCATTAAATTTTTTTTTACTTCATGTAAATGCTGGTTTTCATTCGCCACGTTCGGTGGAGCACTGCCACCGTTTTTCTTGTGCTTTAATTTCCACGGCCTTTAGTTGTCTTCCTTGCTGCTTCCGGTAAGTTATTTCTATGGTTTCTTGTTTTTAATTCTGTGACTGTACTTGTTGTTTTTCTTCTTGTGCCCTTCTTCTTCCTCGTGTTCGCTATTACTCCCATTTTGGGGCGGACACGCTAACAACCTTCTCACCAGGGTCTCTGTCTCTCTCTCCCTCTCTCTCTCTCTCTCTCTCTCTCTCTCTCTCCCCGTCCTTTTTTTTCTCTCTCTCTTTTTCTCTCTCCCTGGTGGATAAGGTTTTTTCACCTCATCACCCCTAGGTGGTAACGGGGACCTAGAGGCTGGTGAGTGGTGAGAGTGGTAGCAGAGCGTGGTTGTTTGTTGTTCCACTGTTGTTGCTCTGCTGCCTAATCTCTGTTGTTTCTGCCTTCTGCAGCCTAACCTTCCTCCCCTCCTACCCTTGCTCGGTGCAGTGCTGTGGCGAATGTTGGCGGATGGAAACCAAAAATTAAGAAGCTAAAAGTGTTATTGTCAATAACTATTGTAAAAGGGAGTGCAAGGATCTTGTGTAATTTTTTGATTATTTTGTTCCATGTTTGCTACCATGGCGCGTGCCGTTACGAACCCCTCCTTCCTGCGTCGTGCCGAATTGGAGTACGAGTTATCCATTCGTGGCCTTGAACCTGCCCGTACTGTTGCTGAGTGCGCTGCCTTGCTATCAGCCAACTCCCAGGTCCCCATTAATGTATTTTCTATTGACAGGAGTCGAGTGGGTGAGTACCTTAACCTGATCTGTGACAATCTTAACGAAATTAATATTATTCGCGAAGAGTTTATTGAATTGCCTCCGTCCAAAGCCCAAGTAAACCGGCTGAGGGCCAGAGCTGACCACTACTCGGGTCGAATTCAGGATTTATTATCTATTAAGCCTGATTCTGTTTTTGTGTCAGAATGTGCTAGATTGTTAACGGTGGTTTCTGGCATCACCTCTGATCTAGATTTGCTGTTGATTAACAGAGATATGGAGAATTGTTCTATTTCTACTGGACTTAACCCCACTGTACCCACCCCGAGTGTCTCTTCCCACCAAATTGCGTCCTCGACCCATGCCCAAGGTCCGTGTTGTGTGACTGCTCCTTTACTGGAAACCTTAGTCTCTAAGCTAAATTCGGCGTCATCGCCTAACTGTTTAAAGGAAGTCTTTCGGGGAGTGAAGTCCTTTTCTGTAAATTCTATCGATGAGTGTATTCGATTCCTTCGGTTTCTGGTGGAGTTAACCGAGACTGGTAATGTGTACTCAGTTGACGATTTGGGGATTTTCCGCGCCCTCTTCCCTCATTGTGAAGGGATTCTAAAGAGAGAAATTTCTGAAGCTATCTCTAAAAATTTATCGATTAGTACCTTTCATGAACTTGTCCTTTCCAAATTTATTCCCTCTCTTGCTCTCCAAAGTCTTGTGCCCCAACACTGTTTTCGGACCCAGTTCCTGCATGAGAACTTGCTAACTTATGTGCTGGATCTGCGATTCTTTTGCAAGGTTTTTAGAATTTCTGTGCCAGAATGTGAAATGGTCTCTAGAATTTTAAAAGGAATATCTCCTGCGTACCGCTCCTATCTTTCCTTAACCCGTTGCCCTACTACCTTTCAAGAATTGGAAGAGGCCTGTTCCTTTGCTGAAGATGTCAAACATGGGGATGCCTCCAGACCTGTGAATTTCCCTCCCCCTACTACTACCAATTGTCCCGTCCTTCCGTCAACACCTAAGGTAGTGAATGCCCGTAAATGTTACAACTGTGGGTCCCGAAATCATCTAAGAAATTCCTGCCCTGACGTTAGACGTGGTCCAGGCGCTTGCTATTCCTGTGGCTCTAGACAGCATGTTAAAAGAAATTGCCCCTTGGTAGACAGAAATGGTACTCAATGACTAGAAAGGGAAAGGGCAAAGTCTGCCAATTCTAAGTTTGTAAACCCTGAATCTCGTAAGAAACCGGTGTGTCCCCCTAGGTGCAATAGTATTTCTGCTCATGCCCCCTCCTCTGGCACGTGCACATTTGTCGAAGTCAACAATGAACCCGTAGATGCCCTTCTTGATACTGGAAGCGCAGTATGCTTGATGAATTATGCCTGGTATTGTCAAAAGAAATCCTCGTGTAAACTTCCGGAAATAAAACCCACTAACTTAAGATGCGTTTCGGCTAATTGTCAGTTCTTAAATATTTTGGGGACTGTGAAGGTCAAGTTGAGGATTGGGAATTTCACTTGGAAGATCAAGTGTTTGGTGACATCCAATTTATCATGTAACATTATTCTGGGTACCAATTTTCTATCTTGGGCTGGTGTCGTTTTGGATCCTCAGTGTCGAAATTTCTTTTTTAAATTTTCTCCTGACCTGAAATTTGAATTGATTAACGTTCCCTTGAAATTGCCTAAAGTTTTGTGTGTGGGTTACCCTGAGTCAGATGAGTCTAGTGACATCGATCGGCTTGACCTGAATCATTTAGGAGATGCCGAAGCACAGCAAGTTCGTGATCTTTGCAGGGAATTTCCCGATGTGTTCACTAGCAAGTTAGGCTTGACCAACGTACTAGAGTATGACATTGAGTTGTCGGACCTGCAGCCTGTTCGATCCCCTCCTTATCGCCTTTCCCCACCCCGTATGTTGGAATTAAAGAAAATCATTGAGCAAATGGAAAGAGACGGAGTGATCAGACCTTCGACTTCCCCGTATGCGTCCCCTGTGTTCTTGGTACCCAAACCTTCTGGTGGTTATCGTGCTGTGATTGATTATAGGGCTCTAAATAATAAGATTGTACTCCAATCTATTCCCCTACCCGACCTTCATACTTGTTTTGGATGGTTCTCAGGTGCGAAATTTTTCACTGTCCTGGATTTGAACCAGGCTTATTACCAAGTGCCATTATCGAAGAGATCAATTCCCCTCACTGCCTTCATCACCGACTGGAACTTGTATGAGTTCCTCAGACTCCCGTTCGGGCTAAGCTGTGGAGCAGCTGTGTTGTCGAGGTTGTTAAATTCCATTCTCTCTGACATTAAGTTCAGCTATGTCTTTAATTATCTGGACGATTTATTAATTTATTCAAAGACCTTCGAGGAACATATGGTGCACGTTAGGGAAGTATTGCTACGGTTAAGGAAAGCCGGCCTTACAGTGAAGTTATCAAAGGTAGCTTTCGCCAGACCCAGCATGTCTTTCTTGGGACATGTAGTTTCTTCTGAAGGCGTTTCCATAGATCATTCCAGAACTCAAGCCATTAGGGATTTTCCACCCCCCAAAGATGTCAAAGGCGTTGCTCGATTCATTGGTATGGTCAATTTCTTTAGAAAATTCATCCCTAACTTTGCTGAAGTGGCTGCCCCGTTGAACGACCTTAGGAAAAAGAATGTAAAATTTACTTGGGGTAAAGCCCAGGAGGAAGCTTTTAATTCATTGAAGGTCGCACTGATTAATGCACCTTTGTTAGCTATTCCCGATTTCGAGAAACGTTTCATTGTCCAAACTGATGCCTCCGGGCGTGCTATCGCTGGCGTTCTGTTACAAGAACATGAAGATGGGCGTAGGCCCGTGGCCTACGTATCCAGGGTCCTCAATGATCTGGAGTCTAAGTACTCCATTTATGAACTAGAGTGTCTAGCCGTGCTGTTTGCTCTGGAAAAATTTCGATCGTTCATTGAACACGTCAACTTTGATCTGGAAACCGACAATCAGGCTCTTTCTTGGGTGTTGAACCGACCCAAAAGGACCGGTAGGATAACTAGATGGGCATTACGGATCTCATCCTTTAATTTCAATGTTCGCCACATTCGTGGGTCTGAGAACGTCATCGCCGATGGCTTGAGCAGGATGTTTGAAGGTCACCCTTGTGCGGAAGCCAACCCATGTGTCGATGAGCTTGCTGTCAATACGGTGGGAGTTAGTGCCATCCTCACCGATTCCCCATTGCTATATCAAGAAATTGGAGATCATCAAAAAACTGATCCGGATCTGAAAAGGATCATTGATACAATCAGTAGCGGGATCGAAGTAAAACCTTACTCCTTATCTAAGGGTGTTCTCTGTTGTAAGGGTCGCAAGGACCATAATTCCAAAATTGTCGTTCCTAAGGTTTTGGTACCGGTCATTTTCAAGTATTACCACTGTTCACCCCTTGGCGGTCATCTAAGAAATTTCAAAACTCGTTTGAAAATCAGGCAATTCTTTGTTTGGAAGAAAATGGATAGTGATATCAGGAACATGGTCAAATCTTGTAAATCTTGCGCCATCAGCAAACCTAATTTGAATAACCGGGTAGGATTATTGTCTTCATCACAAGCTTCGCGCCCCATGGAACGACTGTTCATAGATTTCGTAGGACCCCTCCCCCGATCTTCCTTGGGAAACACCCACATTTTTGTCTGTATTGATGCCTTCTCCCGGTTCTGTTGGATCTTTCCCACCAGGTCCACTAATTCACGTACCTCTATCTCCTGTCTAAATTCCATCTTTGCATCATTTGGCCCACCTAAGTTCTTAGTGTCTGACAACGCTAGTTCTTTCACCAGTAACTCCTTCAAAAGGTATCTGTTTGAGTTGGGCATTTCACATGTCACCACTATTCCATACTATCCAAATCCTTCTTATGCAGAGAGGTTGAATCGGAACTTAAAATCTGCGTTGATAGCGTATCATCATGACAACCAGTCCAAATGGGACTCCTGTCTGCATTGGTTGGCCCATGCTTTCAATTCCGCTACTCATGAGTCCCATGGTAAGACGCCGATGTCTTTAATGTTTGGCTATACTCCGTACTCCCCTATGTCTAACCTGCTATGTATTGAGGATCTTCTCCCAGACCTATCTAGACCTAATGATGTTCAAAAGATCTGGAACGAAGCAAAAAGGAATCTAGCTGTGTCATACGAAAAGGTCAAAAAGCAGTACGATAAAGGTAGGAAACCGTCAAAATTCAATGTTGGTGATCTCGTGTATGTTAAGTGCTACCCAATGAGTAAGGCTGTGAATAAGTTTTCGGCAAAACTTGCCCCTAGGTACCAAGGCCCGTGCACTGTGTTGGAGTTCTTGTCTCCCGTTTCAATTTTGGTAAGTGACCCTGTAGCCAAGCGTATTAGGCGCGTTCATGTTTCTCAAATTAAACCCGGTTGATCTGGCAAATTGTACCGCATCTTCCGCTGGATGGATGCACCTTTGGTAACTGACCTGTATCGTTAGTGAATTTAGCACACATACTGTGGGATGGCGAGCGAGTCAATCTGGTCCTTTCTGTGCCTCGTGTTGGTGACTCTAATTTAGTACTTCTCGTATATTACTGTTTCTAGGTGTGGATCCTTGTAGTTAGAAATTGTCTTTCCGTAATTGTCTTGTGATGGTGGTATTAATACCTTGGAATTGATATACTCGTTATCTAACCTTATGCTTATGTGGTGCGCTAACGAAGTTCCTTTGGGGAAATCTGATGACATCTAACTTAAATTGTGCTTTGTTGTCCCTCTGTTTTCTCTAGGCTTATGTAATTTCAAAGTTTTGATTCTTCTGTGGCTCCGCATCGGATTCCTTCCGCTGAACCCTTCGATCATCTTGTGACTTGATCATTGCTGAGCTATGGTGTGCCTGGGATGGAATGTAAGGGAGTGTGTCTGGTGCCTGAGTGTTTACCATTTTGTCATCCTTTCATTGTGTGCGTGTGTCTGAAGATGTGTGGTGCTTAGTCATGATTGGGTTACTATTTGTGCCATTTTAGTATTGTACGATTTCTGATTGTGGTGTGTTTCGATCTATTGGTGTCGGAAAGGTTCCCTGCTTGCCTTCTGCATGGACCGCGTGTCTTAAAGGTGTTCCTTTTCCGGATACTGATGTTTGTATTCATCCATGATTGAGGGATCTGACACTCCTACTCTTGGGCACTCTTCGCGGCTGTTCTAAAGGTGGTTTTCTATGCGTGAACCCTCTATATTATTTTTCCTGTAATGGGTTTTTGGGCTGAATTTATCTTCCTAACCTTTTGGTTTTGGGGTTATGTAGAAAATCTGTCTCCGATTTTTCCTGTGGGCGTTCGGTTGGTGCACTCCTGCCAGCATTATGGTTGTATCTCCTGTGTTGTAACTTGGTAATGTTGTTGTGAGTTGTTTGGATCCTTTTGAAATGTGGACCGTTAGTAACGTTGTGTAATTTTCCTTATCTACCGGTTGGCGTGTGGAGTTTTCAGTGGTACTGTCGGACTTCCTTCCTGAGGATATTTCTCCTTTTGTGCTTCTGTGGGATGGACCTAGTCCTTAATCTGTACCTGGTTTGCTGTTGTAATTTCTGCTTGGTATTGTGCTGTTAGGTTGTAGTCTGTGAGCACGCGTTGAGGATAGTTATCCTTTACCTCTCTATTAATAACCCGTGCTGCTAGCTTGTCATTATTTAGGTAATCGTGTTTTGGATTACGTTGTTTAGCTGTCAAGACACCTTGGTTGGGATGTGATTTGTCCTTTAATTTACCTCTGTGTCGCGGTAGATTTGGCTGTTGGTTTGGTATCCACTACTCCGAGGAAGTACACCTTCGGTGGGCGATTCTTAGTTATCTCTTGGCTCTGGGATTTTCGACTTGTTCTTCCTCACGCAGAATTAGGTTCGTGGTTACTATTCTGTACCACGTTGCCCGGTGCATTTATTTTGGGTAGTTGTATCTTGATGTGGCCATTGTGGTTGACTGACTGATCGCGATTTTTCCATCTGGTAACCTATAGGAGTCTCCCGATTGCCCATCGATGCTACTCTTGCCTGTCTTACCTCTCGGTAACTCGAGTGGTTTCTGCGTCCCTTCTCTCTGATGGTTTTCCGTTGGTCTGTTCAAAAATTAGTTTTCTATGCTTGAGTCCTTACCTGTGTTTTGTTGGTGATCCTGGATAAGTTGCCGATCCCAGTGTGGTTTGTATTTTGCTCAACCCCTCGTTCTTGACCCTTGGACTGATTGACGAGTTCGCCACTCTGTGGTTGTGTGTGTGTCACTCCGATATCTAAAAGTGTAATTTGATAGGTCTTTCATGTGTCCTCTTAGTTTAACGTCTGGTATTCTAAACCATATGTTCCAAGGACGTCTATTCTTTGGAGTGGACCTGTACCTTTACTTATATATTTTTCTTGTGGGTGATTTGTGCTTGAGTAATATTACTGATTTCCCTTCCGTTATGTTCTTGATCCTTAGGGATATCTGTCTTTGTCCTAGTTGGTATTATGTGTTGGATTGTACCCTATGTTTCTATGTGTTCTTGTTCATTGTTTCTCTACGTGTCATGGCTAAGTGTCCTTCGTGGCAGTGTAACATGGTGTATTTTATGTAGTTTCCCTTTGATTTCTTAATTGTCGTTGTATGGACCCTTCGTTTCCTTTGGTACTATATTGGACCAAGTGGAGAGCTCTGGGCTTCAGCTAGTTTGTTGGTAACTAGCCTATGTAAAGTTAATTGGCGGATCTGTGGATCCTGTAACTGAAAACTCACCTACTTTAATTTCCTGATTTGTTTTTTGTTCCTCCCTCTTCTTGTGGTTTTGCCCCCATTCGGGTTTTCCGGTGCGTTTCATTTCCCCGGTTGTAACCTTTTTGCAACACAAGATCATGCGTTTCCTTAATTTCAAAGGAGACTTGTAAAGGTATTCATGCATTAAAAATTAATTTACCACCGTGCTTGAGAAAATAACCTGAATGCGTGGACTTATAAACATGTGGTTTTGGATTAATTTTGGTCAGTATATCTGTGATTAGTGTGAGAGTTGCCAAACCTCAAGGTGAACTGCGTCATGTGTCATAAACTGTATCATTGTGTGATGCATAGAAAACATGTGTATTAGGTGAACCTGAAACTTTGGTGAACTCTGGTCATTGTGCTCTCTATTTGATGACAAACATTACTCTGGTGATTTTCCGAGTGCTCGGTTAACATTTCTGGACACTGATGTTGATCGCACCCGCCAATTATTTCTAAAAACTATGTGATATGGAACTGTGTCTTGGACTATTAACCTGGTCATGTGAACTACTAACTAATATTAGTTAATCTTGGTGGTCGTTTTCTGTTGGACTACTCCGCCCAAATTTAGTGTATGTGTGACCACCTCATCATTGATGGCATGTGCATGAGGTTTTGTCGTCGATTCGGGGCGGGAGGGCTGAGACAATATTAAATTATGTGAGCCTCCCCCTTATAAACATTTTGAACTGGCCTGTGAGCCCTAGAATATCTGTGTCAATGGACTGCTCGACATACCGTTTTAAACTAATGTAGGCCGCGCGCAGTATCTCCTAGCTCTGTTTGGCCGCGCATGCGCAGGCCTAACTACCAGGCAAAACTGGCCTCCTCCTCGCTTGCTTGCCGACGCGAGAGGCAGTTCGCTGGAGTCAGCCATGATAGCGTGCTCGTGTGGTTTTGTGTCCGGCGTCATGGAGTCGTGGAGTAGCTGGAAACCACCGTAATCTCCCCGATAACGGGGATTTGCCCCAGATGAACTAATTGGAGACCTCCTGCCATTCCTTCTGATTTTGTTTTGGTTTTATTGTTTCGTCTGGATACTTCACAACGAGGTCTGGATGCCAGCGGTGACTGTATTTTCTTCGTCAACAATGTCAGGTTAAAACTCCTCTCATTTCTTCATCACCAAAGGTATGTACCAGTGTTTGAAATCATTCTAAACGTCGTCCTGAAGAGGATTTTGATATTTTCGAAGATTTCTGGAAAAATAATAATAATAATAATAATAATAATAATAATAATAAATATTTGGACTTCGCCGTTAAATTTATTCCTATTTGCGTGTGTGGTATCGAAGATCTGGAAAACTGTTTCGGCAACTAATCACAGTAATGTGGAAGGTTCACCATGAACTAAATTGGAATTATTAATTTAAAATTTTACTGATCTACTTTGGCATTTTAAATTGTAACTTTCCTTGTAAACCAAGGTACAGTCTCCAAGGTACCGAACCTTACCTCTTTCGGCTTTCTGTTTGCTTTCCTGTGTTTTGTTTTCTAATTCGTTCGGTATGTTTTCTTCTCCCCCCCCCCTTCTGGGGTTTGGGTGAATTTAATTATTTTCTCTGGCCTGTTTTTCCTCCGTGTTTTAGGAGGCCTTGCTTGTTTCGTGTGGTTACCTTGGCGTCGGTTCGTGTGTGCATTGTTGTCGGGTGAATTGTTGTCTGGCGTGTTGTGCCTGTGTGGATCTTGGATTTTATTCTTCGGGGCCGAGTGTATCGGTTACTGTTTAACCTAATTTGTTTATTTTCTCCTCCTTTTAATGTTGTGTTACCTTTTCCTTGCCCCGCGTGAGGAGGTTTTTTAAACGTAAAATGCTGTTTGTCTTGGAAACTGTCCTTGGTGGTAACTGAACGATTTCAAATTTGGTAATTATGAGAAAAGACCGCGTTGAAGATCCATTTTTTGAATAATTGTTAACTTAATATTTTTAAATTTATTTAACTATCCGTGATCGATCACATTTAATTTAAAGGTAACATTTATGTAAGAAAGTCTTTTGTTTCCCGTTGTTTTCTGATTACATTTTATTTGGTACGGAGGTCACCCCTTTCCTTCTTTGTTGTTTTCATAAAGCTCCCCATTTATTATCTGTTAAAGAGTATTTATTTTTCATTAATTGTTATTTAGTAATGAATTAATTTTCTTTAAAACCCCACCTGGGTATATTCTAATTTATTTTACTTATTGTTAATTTCCTTTTCCATTTTTCAACCTTATGTTGATTTTATTTACATTTTGCCATTACGTTTTAAAAATAAACTTAGGCTTTATCATCTTAATAACTTGGTTTGTTACCTACCTTTTGCCCTTCCATTAAATTTTTTTTTACTTCATGTAAATGCTGGTTTTCATTCGCCACGTTCGGTGGAGCACTGCCACCGTTTTTCTTGTGCTTTAATTTCCACGGCCTTTAGTTGTCTTCCTTGCTGCTTCCGGTAAGTTATTTCTATGGTTTCTTGTTTTTAATTCTGTGACTGTACTTGTTGTTTTTCTTCTTGTGCCCTTCTTCTTCCTCGTGTTCGCTATTACTCCCATTTTGGGGCGGACACGCTAACAACCTTCTCACCAGGGTCTCTGTCTCTCTCTCCCTCTCTCTCTCTCTCTCTCTCTCTCTCTCTCTCTCCCCGTCCTTTTTTTTCTCTCTCTCTTTTTCTCTCTCCCTGGTGGATAAGGTTTTTTCACCTCATCACCCCTAGGTGGTAACGGGGACCTAGAGGCTGGTGAGTGGTGAGAATGTTGATAGTTAGAATGTCCATTGAACAGTTCAATATGTCAACTTATATTCTGAAATGTTGGTTTACATCTCTTGCATGCAGAATGTCGCTATGACACCCCGTCCGTTCGCTGATTAGAACTGGGTCAGGGAATTCTTCAATTTACTACTCCTGCTTGTTGTTACCTATGACCGAGAAACCTGTTTTATCCGTCGGTGTGACACACCTCAATGCTTATCTGATATTGGAAACTGTTTATTTCCTTCCCCTCTCACTCTGTGCTATCTCAGTGTTACCTGGCAACTCTACAGACAACTGTTAGTCTTACAACTGGACAGGAAATTGTCCTGCTTTGCAATGTTCGTGTCCCTTGAAAGTAAAGTGGTCTCGCCGATCTGTGAGATTATAATAGGCAGGCCGAATGTACAAGCAAATGTTATCCATAATGTAGTCCATCCCACGTAAGTTTATGCTGTGTCTAATTCTTAAAATTTGCTACAAGTTCATCTCTGCCCAAAACCATTAGTGCCCATGGAACAATCTACATGTGCTGATGTCCTTATAGGCCCCATCCCTATGAGAATTTTTACAGAGCTCATTTACACTCGATTATTTAACTATTTAAGTCTGAGTACTTTAATTGAATCTAAAGTTGTCCTAACACACAACATGATTTTCAAATACCATATTTTTTCTCTCTGCGGTAAACGGATAAATTTTTCTCTCTTCGTCCTTTCCGTGGAATAAACAGCTTCACTCCTCAAAGACTCCCCCAAAGATCAAAGTGCGCTGGTCATTTTTATTAATTCGTCCCCACAGCCGTAGTTATGCTCATTCAGGTCACATCTCTCATGTTAGTCAATGTCTTGCTAATCTTGAAATGATGCTAACTTTCCATTAATTCAAATCATTGCATCACTTACACTTACTTTAAACTTATGTCATATGACATTCTAGCCTCTTGTCGGGCTTCCAATGTGTAGCCCGGTGGCCTACTCCATTGTCTTCCGCCTCTCCCTTGTTCTGAAGCGTGTACGTGAAGGTCGTGTGCGCGTCAGGTAGCAACCCTTCTTCCTCACTTTTGCTTGCAGACAATAGATAACCGGCGCCAAACTTCCTGTCCAATTGTGAAATATATGCCATATTCACTGCAAGTAATGAAGACTTAAAATGAATGTTCACTATACTCTCAAGAAATGATAGTACAGCAATAAAATGAGCACTTTAATAAGGGCTCACATTGTCCAGTAGAATCCTGGAGAGTACTTCATAGGCTATTGGCAACAGCAATGTGCCCTAGTAGTTGTTGACATCACTTCGGTCGCCTTTTTGTGTAATGAGTGCATAAGAGAATTTTCTCATCATCAAGGATCCTGCTGGTCTCTCTGCAGTCGACCAGGATCAGGTATTTGGTCCCGATTATTGCATCTCCACCATTTTGAGTCCTTGCGTTACGATACCATTCTTCACCTGCTGCCTTGTAGTTCTTGAGGTGCTTGGCAGCAATAATGACTTTTTAGTAGAATCGGTTGTTCAGCTCTGATGGATCTTCTATGAGTAGCCTTTCCTCTGGCTCTTCGCAGTTGAGCGATTTTTCAAAGTAATTTGCCAGACGTTCGATGTGCCCATGAAAACAGTCGTCCAGCTTCCCTTCTGGGTTCTTGATATCAAGGCATGGTGGGTTACTCTATACCTAGAGAGTTTTTCTTGAAAGCTCAGCAATGGTCCAGGTGTTGTATAATTGGAATTCTTCATCCAGTTTTTCTGGTCTTTACCAATCCTATGATTTCTTCACGTTTATAATCTTGCTTGACTCTCTTTGCACACTTATGAAATTCTCCTTGTTTTCCTGTCACTTACTTGAATTCTATTTCGCCTAAGATGTGGTACGTTCTTTGACTGCATGGACACATTCAATGTCTTACAACTGGTCATGGTTCAGTTTTATTAGATGCTTTCCGTTCGTGCACGTAAGTTCTGTGCAGGAATCTGTTTTGTCTTGATATATTAATTCATTCGCTAGGTGGGCGTTGGAATCGTCTACTACGATTTCGTTGTGGGGATGCGGAATCTTTCCGTTCTGATACTCAGGTTAATGCCAAATTTTTTTTAGCTAACAGGAAGATAAATATTCTCTGAAGTAGAGACATCTGTGTCATTCTTTACCATCGAATGGGAGCAAGTAAAGGGATTTACTAAGTGTAAATGCTGAGACAATTCAAGTTTGGTTTCTCTGATCCTGATGCATATGTGTTGGTGATCAATGTTTACAGAGCAGTTGTGTTTGAAATGCAGTTCTGTGAGGTTATCTCTCAACGTCTCTTACTTACTGTGGAGAAAGGTGTAGCGATGTACAGTAACTGAACATTTCTTTGTGTGACAAGATCATCATAATGCTCATCTGCCTCATCACTGTTTGTAATGGCTGTTGATATGTTTCATTTGTGGCAAAGTTACTCTGTTATAATATGAGACACATTTTAGTTCCTATATAGTGAATTCTATATTTGATATTGTTCTGTTCCTTGGATAGAGTAATATGTTTTGTGCATTTCAGTGTGGGTAGCATAGCAGTAAATGGAACACCTCCCTTGGGCGCATGTGTTCGTTGCTGTAAGATAGTCAGAATGGGACATGTACAACCAACTGATGCTAGAGAAGTGCTGTACCACTGCAATTGCAGTGAAGACCTGTTGCCTCATTCTGCAGATGGTCCAATCAATGATAAAGAGTACAGCAGCACATTTGCTGCTGAGTTAAACATTGAGAGACAAAAAATATCACATGCAGTGGCGCCCTCCTGCCTTCAAGGACATATGAATCCACATTATGCTGAATGTGGAAATCTCCATAAGGAACATAGAAGTAACTTATCCCGCAAGTCGAACATTAGGCAACCTGTTAGAGATGAGTCGGGGAAACGAAAATATTCTTGTAATGACTGTGGTTTCCAGTTCGTGCAGAAATCTACATTTAAAAGACATTTATTTATTCATTCCGGTATCAGGGCGTACCTATGTGAGCAATGTGGTAAGAGTTTTTCCCATAAGTATCGGCTTCAGGAGCACATGCTTAGTCACTCGGGGAGAGGGCATTTTCAATGTAAGGTATGTGGCATGTTCGTGAAGGCTAAGCTCAAGAGACATATGTTAACACATACCGGAGAACGGTCATTCTCCTGCACTGATTGTGGTAAAAAGTTTTCTCGAAAACCTACACTTACAAGGCACATGCTATCACACACTGGAGAAAGGCCTTATGTTTGTAATATCTGCGGTTTTTCTGTCTCTGTAAAGTGTACTCTCAAGAAACATATGGTAACACACTCTGGCGAGAAACCATACACGTGTACCGAATGTCTGAAGGTATTCGCACTCAAGGGATCATTGGATAGCCACATGGTTACGCATACCGCAGACCGACCCTTCAAATGCGATGACTGTGGGGCTTCATTTTCGGGGAAGAGCAATCTGAAAACGCATATGAGAGTACACATTAAGGATCGTCCGCTCCGCTGTAATGAATGTGCCCGGTCATTCCCATCTAAATCGTGTCTTAGCCGTCATACGCTTATTCATACTGGAGAACGCTCACATGTTTGTAATGAATGTAGCCGGTCATTCCAATCTAAATCGTGTCTTAGCCGTCATATGCGTATCCACGCTGGAGAACGCCCATATTTTTGTAATGAATGTGGTAGTTGTTTTTCTAGGAAGGATAATTTGAAAGAACACATTCTCACTCATTCTGGGAAGCGGTCAAATAGGTGTAATAAGCGTGGTCGTTAGTTCCCTTTGGTAAACTTATTCTTAGGGGGCACATTCAAACTCCTTATGGAGAACGGTAACACCACTGCAGTGAGTGAGTAAAACGAATACCCGGTATTACTAATGTTAACACACACCTGGTTATTCGGCTTGAGTAGGAGGACACGGGTGCAATGAATACGTTTCCTCGGAAGTTACATTTTGTATTGTTTGAGTCATCATTCTGTACCACCCTATCCTGTGCTATCCTTTTAATTTCTATGTAACTGCGGCATTCTACATCTGCTCCAATCTGCTTCTCATACTCATACCCTGGACTACCCCTACGGCTCTATGCATCTACTCGTCCCTCCAAAAACGACTGTACAAGTCATGGATGTTGTAAGATGCATCCTGTCACTTTATCTCTTCTTCTGGTAAATTTAGACAAATCGATCTCCTCGCATCTCTTCAATTTAGTATCTCTTCTTCCGTAATTTGATCAGTCCATCTCACCTTCAGCACTCTTTTGTAACAACATGTTTTGAAAGCTTCTCTTCCCTTTCTTTCTGAGCTAGTTATCATCCTTGATTCACTCAATACAATGCTATGGTGTAGAAGAGAGTCTTCAAAATCATCTTTCTAATTCCTTTATCAATGTTGTAATTGAGAAGATTTCTTTTCTTAAGAAAGGACTTTCTTGCCTGTGCTAGTCTGCAATTTGTGTCCTGCTTACTTTTGTCATTATGAGTTATTTTACTACCCAATAACAATATACATATACTTCCTTCAAGACATTTTCTAATCTAATATTACCTACATCACGTGGCTTTATTCCCTTGCACTCCATTACTCTTTTTTGGGGGCTCATTATTTTCACCTTGTACTCCTTACCCAAAACTGTCCAGACGAATCAGCAACTCCTCTATATCTTCTGCAGTCTGAGATAAAATAACAATATCATTAGGAAATCTCAGGGTTTTGATATTCTCTCTTTTGATAGTGAATCCCTTCACAAGTTTCTCTTTCATCTCCTTTACTGCCTGTTCTATGTAAACATTAAAAAGATGGGGTGAACAAACTGCAACCTTGCCTCACTCAGTTCTGGATTGCTGATTATTTTTCAAAGCCCATGATTCATATCACTGCAGTCTGATTTTTATGCAGATGGTAGATAATTCCTTGTTCTCAGTATCTGATCCCAACCACCTTCAGAATCTCAAATAGCTTTGTTGTATCAATATTTTCAAATGCCTTTTCAACCTCTATGAATGCAATGCATGTGAGCTCGTCCTTCACAATTTGATCCTCGAAGATCAAACATAAAGTCAGGACGGCTTTGTGCGTTCCTACATTTCTTCTGAAGCCAAATTGATCTTCTCCCAACTCAGTTTCAACTTGCCTTTCCATCTTCTGTAAATAATATGTGTTAACATTTTGTAGGAGGGAGATACTAAACTAATGGTGCGGTAGCTTTCACACTTGTCAGCACCGCCTTTCTTGGGAATAGGTATGACTAATTCTGTCGAAAATCAGATGGGTATGTCATACATTTTACACACACATTTGCCATACTTGTTTCTTTTAAGACAGTAATTCAGGGGGAATGTCATCTGTTTCAGGTGCCTTGTTTCTATTTTGGTCTCTCAAATCTCTGTCAACTTCTGACCTCAAAACTAGGTGTCCCATTTAATCAGAATCAACAGCCTCTTCTTTTTCCAGAGCCATATCATCCTTGTCTTTACCTTGAATTAACTGTTGGATATGCTCCTGCCATATTTCTGCCTTGTCTTCCTGCCCTAGATGTGGTTTTCCACCTGAGCTGTTAATATTCGTACACCTAGATTTCCTTTCTCAAAAGGTTTCCTTGATTTTCCTGTACACAGTATGTTTCCTAGTGCATTACAATCTTCACCATCCTTGCAGTTCTTCTTCAGCCATACTTCCTTAGCTGTTCTGAACATTCTAGTCACATCATTCTTTAATTGCCTATATCCCTTTCTGCTCTCTTCATTTTTGTTTTCTTGTACTTTCATCCTTCATCATTCATGTCTAGTATCTCCTGAGTTATCCATTGATTCTTAGTTGATCTTTCCTTTCTTCCTAACACTTCTTCAGTAGCCCCAGAGACCACATTCTTTGTGACTGTCTGTTCTTCCTCTATTGTGTTTCATTCAGACATTCCATTCAGTCCTTGTGCAACATGTTACTTGAACCTATCCCTCACACTCTTTTCTTTCAACTTTTATAGATCCCATCTCCTTGCATTCCTTCCCTTCTTCAATTTCTTCAACTTCAGATGGCATTTCATGATGAACAGGTTGTTGTCGGAATCCATGTCTGCCCGTGGAAAAAGTTTTACCATCCGATACCTGGTTTCTGAATCTCTACCCAATCAGAATGAAGTCTGTTTGGTACGTTCCAGTGTCTCCAGGTCTCGCCCACATTTACAGCCATTGTTTGAACCAAGTATTTGCAAGGAATAAGTTACGATCCATACAGAATTCAACCGCCCACCTCCTCTTTCATTCCTTTGCCCCAATCTGAATTCTCTTACTGTGTTACTTTCTCTTCTTTGGCCTATCACTGCATTCCAGTCTCCCATCACAAATAGATTCTCGTCACCTTATGCATATTGTATTTAGTCTTCTATCTCCTCACACATTCATTCAATTTCTTCATCATCTGCTGAATTAGTCGGCATATAGACTTGCACTATTTTGGTGGACATTGGATTGGTGTCTATCGTGACTATAATCCTTTCACTTTGCTTGTCGTAATAGTTTCCCCACTGCACTATTTTCTTATTCATTACTAAACCAAGTCCTGCATTTTCCCTGTTCTATTTTGTGTATTAATTCTGTAGCTGCCTGACCATAAATGTACTCTTACTGCCAACGTTCTACACTTATACCAACTTAATTTTGCTTTAGTCTATTCATCTCCCTTTTCAGATTCTCTAACCTACCACAATGATTCAAACATCTAAAATTGCATGCCTGACTCGCTGAATGTCCGTATCAATTTTTATGAAGATTTCCCCCTCTCTTGTAGTCTGCACGTGGAGATCCGAATGGGAGACTATTCAACCTCCGTAATATTTTACCTGGGAGGAAATCATCATTATTACATCATTCGTACAGAGAGAGCTGCATGTCCTGGGGAGTTAGTTACGCTGTAGTTTCTGGTTGCATTCTACTATGTAGCAGTATCAACACAGTTCAGCCATGTGGAATATTATTACAAAGCCATATCGGTCAATCATACAGATTGTCGCCCTTGCAACTTCCAAAAGGCTGCTGCCCCTCTTTCAATGAACTATTCATCAGTCTGGTATCTCGTCAGATACCCATCTGATATGACTGCACCAGCAGCTTGGCTCTCTGCTTCATTGGGACACGCAAGCCTACCCACCACGGCCAGGTCATATGGTTCGTAACCTATATCATGTTACACACCTATAATATCTCTCTCCGGGCAAGTGCCATTCCAAAGCGATGTATGCAATGGCGTATTTTCTCAGAGGTGAAATCTTCAGTGGCAGCTGTCTGCTCACTCACATGATCAATCGAGTTTATGTCATGTTTTCTAAATCGACTTGTCCTAAACCAGACCTCTCAACTTGTTTCTTAGATGGGCTATAATATTTTCCACTTTCAGTTTCTTACAGTATGTTTGTCCAACTGGGTCACCTTAATGCTTTCCATGCTGCTCCCTATTTACTGAGGATCTTTTTTATGTTTGATTTATTTGAATATCTTGAGAAGTGCTACACGCCTCAAAAATTGTGATTATACAAGTTTGGATATAGGTTCTTTTCTGTCTTGAATTTGAATATCATAATTTCAGTACCATTAAACAGCCTACAGATTTACAGCTCCTTAATTTACATAAACACAAAGTAATCTTATAACTTTATATCGGTGGTGAAAGCTATCACTACTTATTACAAAATTGTCTTAAATCTGTTCAATAAGTGGGCACCTTTGGTCTCAATATTATTGTTGCATGATATTCTGAAGTGCAACACAAGGTACTATTATCTGAATCATTATTTGATAATCCATAAAAGGAGTGAGAAAATAGTGGAGCCAAAGACCTTTGATGTTAGGCCCCTTTAAACAAGCATCATCATCAAGAAAATAGCATGCTTCAGTAAATGAGAATTTGAAATATTGATGATTGTAATTTATGTGGAGAATAGGAACACAAAGATAAGGGCAACCTCAGGTAGATAAACAATAGAAATTGGATATGAGGATATAACAGTATGATGATGTCGGAGTAATGGAAAGTGAAGTAAAGTGGAATTCAATATAAAATTTCAATCAAATTATGGAGGTCATGGTTGTCTTCTATGAAACTGAAAGAAGACAGATAACTGAAAGAAGGGGGAAAAGTTGTGGAATTATTATCTCCCGAAAATGCATATTTATTTCTGGTATGGGCCTCACCACTTGTGAAACTCCATATATTAAATGGCTATATGCTCTATAGCCCACGAACTTATGTTTGTCCTCATCCTCTTCATATTTGCCAAGAATTTGCAATCCTGCATTGTACGACTATGTTCCATAATGTGCTGTCACCTGGCACATTTGATTGAAGTATATGATGCTGCATGGAGCTGGGGCTCGTGTTTGAAATGGGCGCTTTTGTCTGTTATCTCGGCGTCAGTTACAAATACGAGATTGTTACTGAACAGTCTGGAGTAAGCTTTACATGCTTGCTCATGATGCCTTCGATGATAAAGACTGCCTGATGTTGGGCAATTGCTGTAGATATGGGCTAGTTCCTGTAATGAATTTACTACCCTAAATTTTATGACTAAGGTGCAACATTTTTACTAGTTTTCATTGTTTTTTGTATCATTTAACTGAAGAAATGGCCGACGATGGAACATAAGTGATTGATTGTGCCTACTTCTGGATATTTATATGAGTATTTGATTACCACCTACATTTTATGAACTTCAAGAATATTTAGTGTGATCACGATCCATCCTCACTTTCAGGTGAAGTTAAACTACCTCGGTAGATGTATTCTCATATCGACTGGAAAATTTACAAACGGGTGCAACATAAAACGTGTGCTTCATCTGATACATTGTGTTTTGAAATGTCATGCTTCAGCTATAGCTTCAAAATAAGTAACTTGAATATCTGAATGTATGTTTTGTGTGGTGTCTACAGTTCAACAATGTGGCTGGTAAATCATCTCTAAGATTATTATGTGTTACTTAAATTCCCATGTTAACTTCAAGGATGTGCATGTTTGTAGTTCCTTCCCTCAATATACTGTAATTGCGTCCATGACTATTTTATACACATAACACCATTTTTCTTTTGCTCATTGAGCTGATCACTCATATTTTGTTATATATCAAGTGAAATTCTGATGTTCTATTATTGTTATTATATCTACTAAATATTTAATTATACATTTTTTTCTTGAAACATATTTTAATTATATTCAGTATGGGCTGTAACGTTCAAAATTTAAGTCAATGGCGAACCCCAATTTTTTTTTTGCTTACTTGACATTATTACAAAACTTGGGTTCTTATCGCTTCTATTCTGTAATTTGGTTGGCCGGCCCTGTGTTGTCTTACCAAATAAGTTATTTTTATTGATTGCGTCTGTTTAAGTTAGAGATGTGAATTGATCTGATGGAGCCTATTCTGATTTATTAAGTGTGATGTGATTTTTACTGAAGTAATATATAATCTGCTCATAAGTTTTTGTGATTTACATTATGTGTGGCGGATGTACCTCCAGTGAATTTTTAATTCTATTACTATGGTGATTTGATGTTTATTTTGGGTGATGCATTTGTCGGGCTTTTGCACAACTTTGCTTCACGACAACTTGGCTACAACTAAATTAATTTTGCCCAGTTCAAATTTATTCTCTTTTAAGGCTGTGTTAACTAATTTCAACCTTATTGGATATTATGGGATCCCCAGTTTATGAACTGCATTTCTGTTTGAAAAATGATATGAACTTTTAAATTTTTATTATTATTTAGTCCTAATATTTTAATATAAAGTTTCCCTGCTTGTTCGTCAAGTTTGACACTTTTATAATTTGGTGTTGGTCCTTTTTATCTTTCCTTTATATTTTTACTTGAAACTGAATTATATTTATCAAGTTAATTTGGGTTATTATTTATGTGCATTTATATTTCTATTGTTATCATGGAAGTGTGTTCCTTGTCCTCCCCTCTTTCTTTATAATCTTTTATCGTGGCATATACCATGGGCATACAGTAAGTTTCGTGTTTTGTTTGGTGATTTGTTATATGATTTCTCTATGATTTCCTGTTTGATTTTCTTGTGTTCGCTTCTCTGCCCACTCATTTTTTCACCGCTGCCCCAGCAGCATCCTAGCAGTGGCGTAGACCCGATGCTGATAATTATTATCGCTGTGGGTAAGGGGCGGGTGCAAAGATATCTGAAGCTACCAATTACAGTGGAAGGACATATTAAAATACAGCTTAAGACATGAGGCTGTCGTGTCCTCCCAGGGACTTGAACCCAGGACTGCTATTCCCTCCGAGGATCGAACCCAGGGAACGTAGGAGGAATAGCTGTACCTGACGTATTGGGATCAGCCTGTAATAGAGGCTAGGAGTCAGGTATAGGCATGCCTAATAGGCGTACCTGATAATAATTAAAAATATGTAAAATAATTATATTCATGGAACTGAATAGTCAGCTAAGAGTGGAAATCATGTTTCTTGCATGTAGGAAATCTTGAGTAACAGAGAAGTTTGTCATACAGGATGTGACTCATGTTGACAGGGCATGGTTCAGCAGCATAGACGCAGTAAGAATATACTAGAAGGGTCTCTTGGATACAGGCTCTGATTGGCCAGAATCACGGAAAGTTAGGCGGTCAAGTACGCAGGTTACCACAAGCTTCGAGAACATGGGGTGTGGCCCCACGAGGCTATATAAGGGCAAGGAAGTCATTATTCGGGGCTTCTACTATTCACTTCACGGACCAGTTGTCAGTAGAATCCCTGCCGGTCGGTAGGACGATTACGCAATCAGTAATAATAATAATAAGTATTATATACTTCAACGGACAACTAGTAGACAGACTTCTCGCTCAAGACTTGCCAACATAAGCCTTTATTTTATATTGTACATAGTGTACATATTGTAGTCAACCTTCAGTATCAGAATATATTAACTTCGTGGGAATCCACTTCGTCTTCCTCCTGATCTGCACCTTAGTTGAAACTTCCCAACCTATACGTTCCAACCGCTAGGGAACGATCCAAACAACCTTCCAACCAATCTGACTTTTCCTAAGAGCTCACCTATAAGCTCTAATCCTGTCTGTCACGACAGAAGACAAAAAATTTTTGGTGTACAGCTGTGGTGTGGGAAGCAGACAACCTCAGCAGAGAAGGAGACGATTTATTTGAAAGCCCCGCAGAAGAGGCTTAGCTCAAGAAAGAAGTAACGGCCCTGCAGAGTGCACCCGTCCACCTCCCGAGTCCCAGACTAGCATTTATCTCAGGGGTGTTGGTTCATTATTTAAGTCATCAAATATAAATATAGCGGCATAAATGAACACGGGAATGAACGGAGCAATTTAAAATTAAAATGGGGAAGGCTCGATTGTAAACTTGAATTTAAGGACTCCATGATAGGACTAGGAAGTGACTGTTAACTTTAAAAGGGGCATCATCTAACTACAATAAAAAGATTATGAGAATGGTTTCCTTTGAAATAATTTGCCAGAAAAAGCAGTTTATTACGCCATCCGACGTACGAAACTTTGATACATTTGGCAACGATATTTAAATTTTCCACACATGTTACATAAACAAATCACTTGCTATACCGCAAGTGGTATCAATATCGTGCTGGGTTGCATCTGAAATAAAATGACATTTTGAGGTATAATTTACGGATCGATTCCATTTGAATCGAACCGTTGTTCAAGGATATAGCTTCCTTCTATCGGGAGCCCGAGCATAACCCATGTTACGGTCGGCTTCTCGATTTAACTAAGATGATGTACTCCGGCTATATACATTTTTCCGAGACCGGTACCCGGACTGGGTAATGTTTCTCGTGAATTACGAAAAATGGATTACACGGACAGTTTCTATCTTACGACGTCCAGCTGATGCCATACCACTGAATTAGCATTTACATTTTATTTACACATGATTTGAAATGTTACAAAATAGCCTCAGTAGACTACTGCCACAGATGAGATAACGAGAAGCGGTTGGAAATACCGTGCGGAAACCGTACGATAACGAGGTCACAAATGACTAATATTTATCACTCTTATTATTCAAACATAAGAATCGGGGGATGTTGTCACCAATTAATTAATTATCGTCAGAAATATTCATTTATCCATGAAATCATCCTCGAAATAATAATAATAATTATTATTATTATTGTTGTTGTTATTATTATTATTATACTCAACGGTTCCTGGCACTGACACGTTTGATTAATATC
This sequence comes from Anabrus simplex, assembly GCF_040414725.1. NCBI lineage: Eukaryota > Metazoa > Arthropoda > Insecta > Orthoptera > Tettigoniidae > Anabrus > Anabrus simplex. Next base: position 432,160,413 of record NC_090269.1, on the reverse strand, counting down.
GTCATTATTATGCGGGATGCAAACACAAATGGTTATTAATGTTATTATTATTATATCCCTCTTGTGGTTATTATTATTATTGAATAGGTGACTCCAGATTTTATTATTATTATTCACGTCACTCAAGAGGTTATTATTATTAATGAACCGGTCACTTCCGCCAAATATATTAAGATATCGGTCGCAATTATAATTATTTCACTGATCAACCAACGGCATCATTACTGTTATTATTATCGACAATTATTATTAATCTGACCGCGATGATTTAACATCGTCCTTACATTATTATTATTATTATCGGTTGCATATTATCATTTAGATTCCCGTTTAACATCTTTATCAACGCTCATTTACTTAAAGCGGTCCAATCCTTTATCTGCAATATTTATTATTATTATTATCACGACATCATGATTGTCATTACTCGTCATTACAATGATTACAATATACGATCATTTATGTGGACTCTGAACTCCCATTATCCTTAGATCCGTAGTATCTCGACGAATAGCAGTGCAGTCTATTTATTTCGTACATGCTGTCACGGGTCCGAATTCTACCCGCTACGTAACTCAGTATTTCTCTGTGACACTGCCCGTACATTTTACACTCATTTCAATATCCTAAGTGTCTCTCGTACGGAATTTATTTCCCTTTCTATCTCAATATTCCTTGATTCATTTATTTCTCACAGATTTATCAACTGACTTATTTCTTCACTTTTGACATCGTACGACCTTTTATTATCTGACTGCAGATTCTTTAACATTTTTCTATCTCATTTTGATCTACGCCTTAGTTCGTTCTCCACAAATAATCGTAATATCTTGAAATTATATTTACCAAAATTTGACAATCATGGTTTCGTAATATTAGTCCTACGTGTTCCGGCTAATGAATTGCAACTTTAAGACACGACATTTATTCGTAAAAAAATATTGGACCGTAATTTAAACCACACGTTCATTAACATGTACGGATTATTAGCACCGATCTTAAATTTCAATATTATTAATTGATCAAGTTAAATTACCACACACTTTAATTCCGAATTAAAAACGACATCCCGTCATTAAATGATTCCCGACAAACTCAACACCTGATCACTTAAATTTATTATTACGCATGGCTCACTAAAAATTTCCAATATCTCATGAATTATTATTATATCCAAATTAAATTTTAAAAAAATTCTTCTTAAAAAAAGTATTTTTAATTTTATTTATTATTATTATTAATTTAAAAAAAATAATTTTCGCCCGTTACACGGTAGTCCACTCTTAATATGTTTAACGCATAACCCCTTTTACAGTTTCGATTCATTCTGGCACTAACCAATCCAGATATGATTTACTTGGAATATTATTATTATAATCGCTTCTCACAAATTTGAACAACTTCACTTTGAAAATATGAACATACTAATCACAACAAAACACAACTGGTATGGCGAAGCTGGATTTTCCTTCAGTGTCCTTACATAGCTCGTTAAAATGACAAAACAGAAAAACACATATCGGGTCTTATTTAACTATCATAACCAAAATCAAATAAAAGAAAAATTATTCTACAAAGAAATATGAATGCATGCATGACTTAACGTACTACACTATATATACAAATTTACATCTCCAACAAACTGAATACATAAAAGACCCGATTATTTACATTGTTATATTTACTAATGTCCGTGCTACAAATTTAGGATGGGGTCGTTAAGCGACTCATCTTGTTACAGAAGGTAACCAAGTCTAATCAAATTATTCCCATTTTTCCCATCACGATAACATTTCCCAAATATTATTTACAGTTTAGTACTCATCTTAGTTATCGGTATTCCATTACAGCTTTGCAGATGAGAGGCTCCTTTCGGCCCCTCTCTGCATTTTACTCCTCCATTCTTGATGGCGTAGTTCCACAAAAGATTTCCTGGCACATTACCATTTTACACTAATACCTTAATTATCACAAAACTTTCACCATTGACAACGTTAACACTGAATACTTTAACTTTTATACAACAAATTAATATCCTAGATCCAAAAATTTAATATTTACACTATTTTAATCTTCGTCCAATTACCGCACAATGGACCTGGACACGTACGACGAGGTGTCAACTTTTACGCCCGTCGCGATTTATGTCGTCTGACGCGATACGCCCGTTTCATACGGCACTCTTGAAGTGTTCATGATATCGGTTCAATATTGCAAAGTACAGGCTACTATTCCCTTAAAGTACTGTTCGTCACACAGTAGGTTATTTACGTACTTATTGTGGTACAATTTATATTACTCTCTTATAGTGCAATTAATTTACTTCACTGATAGTTATAACTGACAAACACTGTCCTACGTTAACTATTTCCAGTTCATGTTGCCTGAGCGCGATCACATTTTACAAACACTGGCGGATGCTCGCGCCATTAAATGTTGAGTTACTGTACGCCCGTAGAATTCGAAGTTAGCTGCGACAGACAGTTCAGCTCCAGAGATTCAGTTCAAGTGTGTTAGCGATGATCCCATGTCCCGTATATATGGATGAAGCTTTCTCCCGCGGATTCATTGACGTCATACCCCTGAGGGAGGGGGTGGATTTTTAATATCGGCATTTGCACTCCGAATTGGACGTTAAAATTTACATCAAATTAATCCACTCCGCTAGCATATCTGCTGGATTAAATATGAACTCCTGGTGATCACAGATTTTGGAGATACGGGTGGATTTAGCTCCTCACATTTCGCGCCTTCGGAAGCGTCCCTTACAACGTGGTCTTTGTCCAGCCAATTACATTCAAGCTGTCTGGTTTCCAAGAAATCCAGCCTCCAATTTATTTAATTTGCCAATAATTATTGATTATTTTTCCATGCGTGACATCTAATAAATTCATTACATCGATCCGTGTACTCACAATAATTTATTACTGATTAATTTTGAAGTTACGAGAATATCTCATCCATCATTCCTTAAGATGGTATCCCTGAGTCTTCCATCAAATTTTTACGATTGGCCGGCAAGCGGTCACGTGATTTAAATCTCCACCTGCCCGAACCTAGGCTAGCGAATGTACTGGCAGCCGCTGTAGCTTTCCATGACGTCACGGAATTTCCGTCCTGCCAAAAATATCCCAGTGCATTACTCATGTAGCGAGCTTCCTTTGTATCACCTATCCCTTTCTCCTTCTGACCAAGACTTATTTGTGGACTCTGTATTTTCTTGTTCGCCAACTAATGAGATCCCCTGCTGTGAAGTAGCTAAATTTTGTTGTGTCGAGCTACTCCGTCAGGCTCCAGTCTGTCGTCCTTCCTTCGCTCCTATTTCGACATTACCTATATGAAATGTTTTCAACTACACTTCTGTATTTCAATAAATGTACGATATATTATTTTATCAATCAAATCATGACTGACTATGGGCCTAAGTCACTCGGGTTCATCGTACATATTGTAGTCAACCTTCAGTATCAGAATATATTAACTTCGTGGGAATCCACTTCGTCTTCCTCCTGATCTGCACCTTAGTTGAAACTTCCCAACCTATACGTTCCAACCGCTCGGGAACGATCCAAACAACCTTCCAACCAATCTGACTTTTCCTAAGAGCTCACCTATAAGCTCTAATCCTGTCTGTCACGACAGAAGACAAAAAAATTTTGGTGTACAGCTGTGGTGTGGGAAGCAGACAACCTCAGCAGAGAAGGAGACGATTTATTTGAAAGCCCCGCAGAAGAGGCTTAGCTCAAGAAAGAAGTAACGGCCCTGCAGAGTTCCCGTTCCAGTGAGAGGTGCCAGCAGCACGATAGCAGCCTACTGAGCCAGCCCAGCGCGTGGTAGCAGACAGCGTCCAGAGACCGAGGATCCAGCCCATCTTCAGCACCGATCAACCTTAAGGGTGAGTGCTTATAATTTTCTCTTCTATAATGGCAGAGTCAAATGTAATGGGTAACCTGGTAGATAATGTCAGTGATGCAGGTTCGGATACGGGTAGTGTGCATGCAGAGGAACGATTGTTTATATCGACATCAGAAGGCCATAAGTTAATCGGCCATGAATTTGACGGCAGTAAGCCGGAACGCCTCCGCGAATTTATTGCAAATGTAGAAGCCGCACATTGCATGGTAAAACCTAATGAGAAAGGATTATTCTTTAAATACATCCTAACGAAAATAACGGGTCCAGCTCGCGAGAAGTTACTATCACGGGAGGATATCATAAATTGGAGGAACGCAAAAAACGCGTTATGGGAATACTATGGCAAACAAGGTACGTTTGAACTATATTTATGCAAACTATTTCAGTCCAAGCAAGGGACCAGGGTTTCCGTGGCGGAATGGGCTCACGAGGTCGAAGAAATAGTAGTCATGTTCAGAAACGCGATCTTAGAGGAAGAACCGATAGAAGGCCGCGAATATCAGCGCCGAATTATAGTTAAAATAGCAATAGCCGGTTTCACTCAAGGGCTCCGAAATAGGAGGATCCAGCACAAGGTGCAAGACAGAGATCCTAGAACGTTCGAAGAGGCTGTAAGCACAGCCAGGCAGGAAGAGGCATTACTGCTCTCTCAGGAAGAGCGTGAAGCCCTATACAAGCCACAACCGGTTAGAACCCCTCGTAAGGAAAGTTGGCAGGTAGTACCTACAAAGGGCAGCTTTAAGGGAAATTTAGGGCGACGTCAGGCAACGGGAAATAGGCAAGGCAAATCCCGAAACGTATTGGTAACTTGCTTCGACTGTAAGCAAGAGGGCCATATCGCAAAAGAGTGCGAACGGCCAAGAACCAAGTCTGACACACCGGCTCCTAAGTGCACGTACTGCAAAAAGCTAGGCCACAAGGAGCGAGAATGTAGAAGGAAATTAAAAGACCAAGAGAAACCTACTACCGGGAAAGTAAGGATAGTCAGGTCTACGAAAGTACCAATCAAGGTACAATCCCAGCATGCGCAGGGAACAGGAAATCGTAAGGGGCCATCTAAGCCCGTCATACGATGCTATGAGTGCAATGAAGTGGGCCATAAGAGGCCCGAGTGCCCACGACGAAATAAGGACCGTGGACGCACTCGTAAGCGGTGTTATGCCTGTGGGAGGCAAGGCCATTTGCGGTGGCAATGCACCGCCAAGCTAAGCCGAACGGCTCAAGTTAGTCCTCAAGGAAAGGGCAAGCAAAGCCAAGAGGCACAAGTTAGCCCTCAAGGAAAGGGTCGGAAGGTAGTAACTCAGGCTGGTGTAACACAAAACAGCCAAGACAAGCCGAATAGTCCTAATAAGACACGGTGTAAAATATGTAAGCGATGGTCTCATGATAGCAAAGACTGTTGGTTCAATACCCGGGACACGTTAAACTAATAAGGGGTCACGAGCAAGGGACTGCTGTGACAACCCCGAAGGTATCAAGTCCCGCCGCAACAGAATTACCTAAGACAGAAGGCTCAGTCTTAATAGATTTAGCCGGTCAGAAGATCCCTACTAGATTTTTAATAGATACAGGTAGTGATGTATCTCTCATTAAGGAAAAGTGTGCACCTAAGGACGTTTTCGTGAATCGAAAGGAGATCCTCCAACTGAAAGGCATCAGTGGAGACGTAGTATTCACGAAGGGGGAAGTTCGAATCCCGATAGGAGGAAAATCCTAGAATTCCACCTGGTAGGCAATGATTTCAATCTGAAGCAAGATGGGATCATTGGGAAGGATATCCTGCATAATAGCATATTAAATTACCAGGATGGGTATGCGCTAATAGCAGGAAAGAAATATCCGTTTGGTGCACGAGAAGCCGTATGGGTCACTTTGGAACCACGAACCGAAAAGATAGTGGCTATCGAAGTAGATAAGAATAATGCCGAAGGCCTTGTTGAAAACAAGAAGTAAGACCGGGCGTTTACTTAGCAGAGTGCTTGACCAAGTCGGAAGATTACACGGCTATTGTCAGTATGTTGAACACTACTGATAAGGCTTGGAGATTATTGAGTCCAGTGGTAGAACTTCATGCTGTAGGGAAAGAGACAGCTGAATCACCTACTGTAGTAAATAAGGTCGAGCGAGCCGCCTTATCTAGAACAAGCAGCGGAACGCAAGAGCACTCAAGGAATGGCAGTAGTAATAATAATAATAATAATAATAATGTCAGTGGTGAACAAGTGGAGATCAGGTCTCCCGTCACCAAATCTAGGGCTCAAAGATTGCGAGAACAGTTGCGTTTAGACCACTTAGCGCCTAAAGATCGCGAAGAGATATGTGCGATCTGTATCGCCTACCAAGATGTGTTTTACTTGGAAGGTGATAAGTTGACGCACACGGATGTGCTGCAACATGCCATTCCGACACCCGCGGATCAACCTCCCATACATTTACGGCAATATAGATTGCCCGAAGCCCAGAAAGAGGAGATAGGTAGACAAATCGATAAAATGCTAAATGATCAAATTATAGCTCCTTCTACTTCTCCGTGGTCCTCGCCCATACTTTTGATCCCCAAGAAAATGGACGCCTCTGGGAAGCAAAAGTACCGTCTGGTAGTTGATTTTCGTGAGCTCAACCGGATTACAATCGGTACAGCGTACCCACTTCCGTTAATTACGGAAATATTAGATGCCCTGGGAAAGGCCCGATACTTTTCCACCATGGATTTGGCGCATGGCTATCATCAGGTCATGTTGAAGCCAGAAGACAGAGAAAAGACCGCATTCTCTGCACTAGGGAGGCATTACGAGTACTTAAGAATGCCCATGGGGCTCAGGGACAGTCCCGCGACGTTCACGCGGTTAATGAAAACCGTATTAACAGGCCTAGAAGGCATAAAATGCCTCTGTTATTTAGATGACGTCATCGTGTATGGTAGCTCGATAGATGACCATAACCAGAAGCTACGAGACGTATTGGAACGGCTAAGAGAAGCCAACTTAAAATTAGGACCGGACAAGTGCGAGTTCTTACGAACCGAAGTCACATTCCTAGGTCACGTCATTACGAAGGACGGAGTCCAACCCGATGAGAGGAAAACCCAAGCAGTGAGGGATTTTCCACAACCCACTACTACGAAACAGTTGAAAGGATTTTTAGGGTTGTCAGGTTATTACCGTAGGTTCATACCTAATTATAGTAAGATAGCGAAGCCACTGTATGAGCTCCTAAAGAAGGACGTACCGTATGTGTGGACAGAACAGCAGGAACATGCGTTCCAGGTACTGAAGCAGAAACTTATTGAAAAACCAGTCTTGCAGTACCCAGACTTTGAGAAGCCATTCATTTTAACCACAGACGCAAGTGGGGAAGCGCTAGGTGCTATACTGTCTCAGGGTCCGCTAGGCAAGGATTTACCGGTGGCGTATGCCAGTAGGACACTAAATAAAGCAGAAAGGAACTACAGCACCACGGAAAGAGAAGCATTGGCCATTGTATTCGGTGTGAAATATTTTCGTCCTTATTTGTTTGGACGTCATTTCACAGTTGCGACCGACCATAAACCGTTAAAGTGGGTTTTCAGTGTACGAGACCCATCTTCTAGGCTACTGAAATTTAGGCTTAAGTTAGCCGAATACGATTTTGATATCGTGTATAAGGAGGGCAAGCGTAATTGCAACGCAGATGCTCTGAGTAGAATTCCTGCTACCTCTGAACAGGAAGTGAGAATAGTTAGCTCTGAAGGCCAAGAGCCAGACATGGCAGGCAATGGGGAACGAAGTAATGAAAGGACGTCGACTCCCAGCATGAGGTCGAACGGGGAAAGTGAGCAGACAGGCACACTCAGCTCTGAATCCGAGGACGCTTCGGTAGAGGTGACAGAGCCTGAGAATGAGGTAGGAACGCCTGCTACAAGCAAATCGAAGTCTGAGCTAACAGAGCAGGAAAAACGGGACATAATTGAAGAAGCGCATGCTTCGCTGGTCGGAGGTCACCAAGGCATTACCAGGACGTATGCTAGGGTGAAAGACCACATCCAGTGGGATGGGATGCACAAGGACATAGAAAACTATATTCGTTCATGTCCTTCTTGCCAAAAGAATAAGATTACCGGGCCAGAAGTGAGAGCCCCAATGGTCATAACAGACACTCCAGCGACAGTGTTTGATAAGGTCTCATTAGATATCGTAGGCCCTCTAGACCCAACAGAGGCCGGAAATCGATATATACTCACCTGTCAGGACCAGTTATCGAAGTACCTGGTCGTGAGTGCAATGCCAGATCAGACCACAGAAACAGTAGCCAGAACACTGATAAATAGTGTAATCAGTATCTTTGGAATACCAGGAACGATCTTAACAGACCAAGGTGCGAATTTCATGGCGGACATGTTTAAGAAACTGTGTCGAACCTTACGAATTAAGAAGGTACACACAGCAGCTTTCCGTCCACAATCAAACGGAAGTCTAGAAAGGTCACATAGAGTGCTAGGTGAATTTCTGAGATATTATGTGTGTAGCTCTCAGAATGACTGGGATAAGTATCTCCCAATAGCTATGTTTGTGTATAATACTACCAAACATACTAGCACTGGTTATACACCATTTGAATTGATATTCGGAAGAAAGGCCAATATTCCAGGCGTACTACAGAGAAAACCTGAGCCAACTTACAATGAATATCAGAATGTGGTAGAAGAATTAACACGACGACTCCAGGAGAGTCACGAAATAGCCAAGAAAACTCTAAGAGTAAAGAGCAAGAGAAGTGTAGGTACGATGAATCACAGAACGAAGTTTCCTTTAAAGAAGGAGATCTAGTATTGCTCCGTAATGATGCTCTAAGACGAGGGCGTAGCAAATCAAAATTATCGCCACCATATCAAGGCCCCTATAAGGTCATAAGGGTAAATGGTGTGAATTGCACACTTGAGCTGAATAAGCGAGGAAAACGGACCACTATAGATTGAAGCTATATATTGATTAGAAACGGGCATAAATAGTTGTATTTGGTTCTGATTTCGGCCGCGGTAAACACACTCCCTTTACCTCAACGGCATTGTGAACTTTCGATGACTGCTGATAAGGTTAGTATGAAATACCCTGTCAAGTCACGTGCCAAATTAGGGATACCGATGTTAGAAATTTAACCTAGAAATTTCAGAGCCAAGGATTATTGGTACGGGATGTCAAACAGTGCACGATCCTCAGTACCCGTCAGAAAGACCACAGTGGCGAGGCTGTGAGTCTAGATGTCAACCCTCGCCAAACTTGACCCACGAGGTCTTGAGCTGAGCACAAGGCTCACTCATGTAGTGAAAGCAGAAGGCTAAAGTTAGTTCAGAGTTAATAGGAACATTGCTAATACACAACATAATATCTCATTGAACGGGCATGATAGAGAGATAGCTGCAAAGGAAATTACCAGTATGAAAGGTAGGAAATTGTGAATAGGTACAGTCACAGAGTCACAATTCGGTGTTAAGAAATTAAACAATACGGTCAAATACATAGTGTTTCTCTCACGAAGGAAGGAATAGAATGAGTCCTGTAGTAAGGCACACGGAAAAACCCCGTGTGGTGCCGGGGATCAACATAAGTAATCCTGTATACCAGAATAGCACCACAGCCGATCCAGCTTGTCGTAGGAGGCGACAAATGGATCCTCATAGGGAGCGGCCTTGCATTTAGTCTTAGCACAAGTGTGGGCGCCCTATCGGAGGTGTGAATCCCTTGGGACGGATTCCACCTGGGGTATGTCACCACTGAGCCGGTGGCTACTCAAGGAGGTGTGATATCTGCAAGCGCAGAAATCCACCCAAAGAGGTTGTGAACCACAACCAGGTCTTGTTGTTGTTGTTAAAAAGAAAAGTCATACTGTGGTCATGAATTGTAATGTATCCATACCAAAACATCAAATGTCACTCTGCAAGCTCCATACACGGTTACTCTGTGCCACTCTGCGCACAGTGAATAACTGGGGAATGTATGTCCCATAAGACGTTACCCTCAAGGTAAAATTCTGACCTTCAAATTACATAGCCGTTACCCTGAGCCGGCAACGCTATGTCTCCTATCAGAGGATGTTGAAGGCAGAAGGTGAGCTACCCTTTGGCCGGGAGTCACCCCTTGAGAAGACCCCGTAAGGCGGGTAGTTACCTGAGTGCTTATGGATAAGCTAGGTAAGAAGAACCATAATCTGCATCCAATAGCATATTGGAAAAGGTTCTTGCGAACTTAGGACTCATGATACCGAAGATTACCGTGAGATGAAAAATGAGTTGAAGGCCATACTCATGAGATGGAATCGAACCCGCGACCCACGGCTCCGCAAGCGAGCGTGTGGTCAGTATAAACAATAAGCCCCGTAGAGTTACTCAAATGTCATTTGGAAAGGAATAGTGATGACCTATTGTATTAACACCTTAGTGTTGAGATTATCTAACTTAAACGTAAGACAAGCGTAAGACAATGTTATGTCAGCATTGCCAGAAGATAAGATGTATTGACTTGCGGGCCAGCACGGCCAAGCATGCATGTTGTCCAGTAAGCGGTCAGAGACAGCGACTTTGATGTTTATAAGGCAGCACCGTTAGACTTAGAGATAACCCATACAGCAAGCCAGCAGGCGTGTACTTCGGAAAGAAGAGAGAAACAGAACTGTGCGCGACAGTGATTAGTAAAATTGTATATCGTAGCCATGAGGACCTAAATCGGACACAATTTTGTGCACTATATCAAAGAAGAAATTGACATGTAATAGATGGATTCGTGTAGATGTGTTGAGTATTCAGCCCGAAGGCTGATTGGATCCTCGAAGGGTCCACCGTAATTACTGTAGACGGCCTAAATGCCATTGAAGAGGCGCGCTAGAGCAAGAAGCATGAGATAGCTTCCGTTGCTTTCCTCATTTGGGATAAGGGATACAATAGGATTTTTCAAAGGGATAGACAGACATGAAAGGCAGGCGAGATAAACGTGAATTAATCCACGTAGTAGATACCATAACTAGGACACTATTTGACATGTTAGTGTTATTAACACACGGAATGATATTACCGTGAATGAGATAAATTCAGTGGAAATTGTGAGCAACTAAGCAAATTTCAGAGGCTTTCCGACATTCGGAACTGCAATTATTGTTAAATAAACACCTGATTGAATTGCAAGGTGTGTTACTTCAGCTGCATGAACACTATCAGATAATTTTAGATAGTATTATAAATGCTCGGTTAGGACTAGTACAAGTACAAATACTTAGTCCAGATGATATCTTAAAAGCTTACAAGAATGTACAAGGGGAATTTTCCAAAGAGATAAGAGAAAGTTATGGGTATCTCACATACCAAATTTCAACAGTGAGCGTGTACCTAACAAAAGACTCTTTGGTATATATTTTAAAGCTTCCATTGACAAACGGAATTAAATATTCCCTGTATAAATGTGTTCCCTTCCCAACCAAAATAAAGAACAACCCCAACCATCTTGTATACCTACAGGAAGAAAAGGAGTATGTAATCTTAGACAAAGAGAAGCAAACTTACGCACAACTAGGTAAGGAACAAGTGCAAGAGTGCAAATTAATAGAAGACAATCAAAGGTTGTGTAAATATAATTTTCCTCTAAGAAATGTAATTACCAAGAGACCTTGTATAATCAGTTTGTTAACAGGTGTGAATCACCTTCCCGAAGACTGTGAAAAGAGGGTATTGCCAATTTTCGAGCTCACTTGGATTCCTGTGAATGATAATAAATATATTTACATATCCCCTAATGAAACCCAAGTGACATGCATTTGTAAAGAGTCTACTAGTGATGTAAAATTACATGGCCTAGGTATAATAAGTTTCATGGATTTGTGTACTGTATATTCTGTAGATAGTAAGATACAAAGTTCTGGGAGTATAAACTCCACCATGAAAAAGGACATTATACCAGAAATTGTGTTGGAATATGATTGTTGTGAATCAAGTTATAGTAATATAAAACTCAGTGAGATTCCTGAGTTAAACAAAGTGACTGTAGGTAACTTATTAAATCATGTAAACGATCTGAAATGGACAAGCCAGAAAGTAAGCGAGGTCGAATGCTTAGTGCAACAGCAAGAGACTGAACTCAAGCATAATATAGCGTTAAAATATGTAAGTGTGTACCAAATTGTAACTTGGAGTGTTTTAACCATAATGATAGTAATATTGTGTTGTTGTGGCTGTTGTAAAAGTTGTAAGTATAAACCCAAGTGTATTGAGGACTACAAAGAACGCTGCCCCAATCTCTGTATCTATCAAAATGTGATTACTGCCAACAGTAAGGCAAGGGTATCGGACGAAGACATTACCGTCCAATTTAAGCAACACAGGGCTACTGGAAGGGCCCCCAGTAAGCCTGATTTGCAATCAGAGTTAGAATTAATAGAAACACCGGAATTAAGGGTGTTACCGGAAGAGATATTGGCACAGCATAGTCCCACTAGTAGGAGAGTAAGCTCCAAAAGGTTGTAATTCATAAGTATCATAAGCTGTAAAGATTACAGTTTGAGAGTAGCGAAATGAATGCAAGAGATGTTTGCATTCATTTCTCCCTAGGGGAGGGAGGTGTCGTGTCCTCCCAGGGACTTGAACCCAGGACTGCTATTCCCTCCGAGGATCGAACCCAGGGAACGTAGGAGGAATAGCTGTACCTGACGTACTGGGATCAGCCTGTAATAGAGGCTAGGAGTCAGGTATAGGCATGCCTAATAGGCGTACCTGATAATAATTAAAAATATGTAAAATAATTATATTCATGGAACTGAATAGTCAGCTAAGAGTGGAAATCATGTTTCCTTTGACAGGGCATGGTTCAGCAGCATAGACGCAGTAAGAATATACTAGAAGGGTCTTTTGGATACAGGCTCTGATTGGCCAGAATCACAGAAAGTTAGGCGGTCAAGTACGCAGGTTACCACAAGCTTCGAGAACATGGGGTGTGGCCCCACGAGGCTATATAAGGGCAAGGAAGTCATTATTCGGGGCTTCTACTATTCACTTCGCGGACCAGTTGTCAGTAGAATCCCTGCCGGTCGGTAGGACGATTACGCAATCAGTAATAATAATAATAAGTATTATATACTTCAACGGACAACTAGTAGACAGACTTCTCGCTCAAGACTTGCCAACATAAGTCTTTATTTTATATTGTACATAGTGTACATATTGTAGTCAACCTTCAGTATCGGAATATATTAACTTCGTGGGAATCCACTTCGTCTTCCTCCTGATCTGCACCTTAGTTGAAACTTCCCAACCTATACGTTCCAACCGCTCGGGAACGATCCAAACAACCTTCCAACCAATCTGACTTTTCCTAAGAGCTCACCTATAAGCTCTAATCCTGTCTGTCACGACAAGGCCAAAATAGCCTGTTTTTTTTTTGTTTTTGTTTTGTTTTTTTGAGATACAAATTATGTGTCTATTTTAATACTTACTTAGTTAACTTCATGCCATTTAAAATTTATATAATTTGTTCTTGGTACTTAGTGGTTACTCAGCATATCAGCAAATGTATCCTCATTTTATATACATAATAGCATTTTTTTCTTTTGCTCATTTTTCTCTAGCAGCCCAAGATTGTCTTCAAGTTTGGACTTGTTTTCCACAGTATTTACATTCAGCATATTTGGCACAATGAGTATAGGCTCTTTCCTACCCTTCTACCAGTTTGAATACAGTTAAACTTCCATAATGCAAAGATCAATAACTCATATTTTGATACTGTATCAACACAAAATCTAAAAGAGGAAATGCAGGAGTTGCTTTAATAATGAATAAGAAAATAGGGCAGCGGATAACCTACTTTGACCAACACAATGAAAGAATTATTGTCTTCAAGATAGACACCAAACCAATGCCCACCACAATAATGCAGATCTATATGCCAACTAGCTCAGCGGATGATGAGGAAATCGAAAGAATATATGAAGAGATACAAGATTCAATACAATATGTGAAAGATGACGACAATCTAGTTGTGATGGGAGACTGGAATGCAGTGGTAGGCCAAGGAAGAGAAGGTAATACAGTAGGAGAATTGGGATTGGGACAAAGGAACGAAAGAGGAACTCAGCTGGTTGAATTCTGCACTGATCATAATTTAGTCCCTGCCAATACTTGGTTCAAACACCACAAACGACGGCTTTGTACATGGACGAGACCTGGAGACACTGGAAGGTATCAAAAAGACTTCATTATGATTAGGCAGAGATTTAGAAACCAGGTGTTGGATTGCAAAACTTTCCCAGGAGCAGACGTGGACTCTGACCACAACTTGTTGGTCATGAAATGCCATCTGAAGGTGAAGGAATTGAAGAAAGGAAAGAATGCAAAAAGATGGGATATAAACAAGTTGAAAGAAAAGAGTGTGAGGGATTGTTTCTTTTTTTTTTTTTTTTTTTGCTACTTGCTTTACGTCGCGCCGACACAGATAGGTCTTATGGCGACGATGTGACAGGAGAGGGCTAGGAGTGGGGAGGAAGCGGCCGTGGCCTTAATTAAGGTACAGCCCCAGCATTTGCCTGGTGTGAAAATGGGAAACCACGGAAAACCATTTTCAGGGCTGCCGACAGTGGGGTTCGAACCTACTATCTCCCGAATACTGGATACTGGCCGCACTTAAGCGACTGCAGCTATCGAGCTCGGTAGGGATTGTTTCAAGGAACATGTTGCAAAAGGACTAAATGAAAATGCTGAAGGAAACACAATAGAGGAAAAGTGGATAGTCATGAAAAATGAAGTCAGCAGGGCTGCTGAAAAAATGTTAGGAAGGAAGAAAAGATCAACTGAGAATCAGTGGATAACTCAGGAGATACTGGACCTGATTGATGAAAGACAAAAATACAACAATGCTAGAAATGAAGAGGGCAGAAAAGAATACAGGCGATTAATGAATCAAGTGGATAGAAAGTGCAAGGTAGCTAAGAAAGACTGGCTGAAGAAGATGTGCAAGGATGTCGAAGGTTGTATGGTCCTAAGAAAGGTAGATGCTGCATACAGGAAAATCAAGTAAACCTTTGGAGAATGGAAATCAAGGTGTATGAATATTAAGAGCTCAGAAGGAAAGACACTTCTAGGGAAAGAAGACAAAGCAGAAAGATGAGAGGAACATATCCAACAGTTGTATCAAAGTGAAGATGTAGATAATCTGGTTCTGGAACAAGAAGCGGCTGTTGATGCTGATGAAATGGGAGACCCAATTTTGACGTCAGAGTTTGACAGAGCTATGAGCGACCTAAATTTGAACAAGGCACCTGGAATTGATGACATTCCCTCTGAATTACTGACTGCCTTAGGAGAAATCAGCATGGCAAGGTTATTCCATTTAGTGTGTAAGATGTATTAGACAGGAGAAGTCCCATCCGATTCTCAGCAGAACGTTGTTATACATATTCCCAAGAAATGCCGATGCTGACAGGTGTGAAAACTATTGCACCATTAGTTTTAGTATCTCATGCCTGCAAAATTTTAACACGTATTGTTTACAGAAGAATGGAAAAACAAGTTGAAGCTGAGGTTATGTTAATCTTCCTAGCTAATGCCATGCTTTTAATTTGCAACAGGTATGTCACTTACATTTCGTGGAGAATGACATATTGTGGGAATCCAGAGCTGTAGATTCAAAGACTGAGAAAATATTAACTGTGCTGTTAAGTAAAACACAGTTAACTAAAAGAGCTGTACCATATAAACTTCCAAACTGTCCATCATATTTAAACAAGACATCCGCATTCCATCGAGATGCACCATCAGAAGAGAAAGAAAAGCAAGAAGCAAGAGCATTACAGACAGCTGTTGCCAACAGTTTAAACACATTAAGTGAATTCAGGGCAAAATATTCTTTTCAGAAATTGGATGACTTAACTGAGAGATTAAGTTATTTAGCCTAAGTTTTGGCGAGAAATGATCAGGTGTAAATAGGAATCAGAGTGTTATTTTTCTGTACATAGATTCTTCCAAAGTGCCCCATGATACTGTATATATTATTATTGATGAAAACCTAAATGTTAGTGTATTATTAGGTGATTATAAAATTACCGTAACTGTAAAGATATTCCTAGAGTAGTCTTTTCTATTCCAGAAATAGAAATTATCATGAAAACCTGTCAGAGTTTCATGTTAGAAAGAACTAATAATCTCATTTTAAAACTCATGGACAATTTAAATTGTGGAGAAAAAGTGAAAAACTATTAAATTCTTAAAATCCCAACTTGAGATAAGTGTTACACAACCTGAAAGACATAGGTTTTACTCAAATGTATTGAATTCACATCTTTAGTGTTTTTCATATCTACCCATGCATACAATTTCTAAGGAAGTTGTGGATTTGTTATTGTACCTCACCCAAACACCAAAAGAAAATTATGTGGATATGTGAATGTTGATCCTAGCAATGAAAACTTTCTGTTTTACATGAAAGATAAGGTACCACAACTAGAGGACTACGAGAATGTAGTAACACACATGTTACGTGAAATACACCTGAAACAATACTTAGATTATAAGGGTGGTAATGTTGTTGGTATGGCAAATGATACCGCCATGCTTGCTACAACAGCACATGTGTTTATGCTTCAGGGTGTCTTTTCCTCTCTCCAGGATGCGGTTAATATTTTGCCTGTGAAGAAAGTGACTGCAGATAAATTGTTAGATGTAACAAAAATGTTGTGGTTTGCTTGGAGAAATTAGGTTTTAAGGTATTTAGTATAATTATTGATAATAACTCTATAAACAGGATAACTATTTGTAATTTTGCAAACCCACCTCAAATGAGTACTGCGTACCCCCACCCAGCTGAAGCTACAAGGCCATTATTCTTTTTAATTTATGCTGTCCATATATTTAAGTGCATAAGAAATAATTGGATACATTTGAAGAATGATGGCTGTACATTTGTCTATCCTGATCTCATCGAAAGGGACAACACTAACTATGCTTCACTTTCTGCTCTTCAAGGTCTATCTGACTCAAAAAGTCATAAGTTGTTAAAATCTGGGTATGGTTTGATCATCAAGGCTGTATGGTCATCAAATTTAGAGAGGCAAAATGTCAAGCTTGTAATGCAAGTATTTAGTGATCACATTGCAAACAGTCTCTTAGAGCTAGGACCTATGAACAATCTCCAGAACTACAAAGGTACTGCCAAGTTTATAATAAACAAATGGTGGAGTATTGTAAATGTAAAGACACTATTCAAAGGATTACGATCAAGGGAGGTGATGCAGAAACTTTCAACAACCTATCATATGAACAAAGAAACTTTTTGAAACAGTTTCTTCTTTGGCTTGATGATTGAGAAAATATGAATTTACCAGGTGGTATATTAACAAATGAGACTCCCTCTGCTCTTAAATTAACCATGTATGGTTTAATTGAATTGGCTGAATATTGTCTGTCTGAGCTCAAAATGTCATAATTCCTACCAGGTAGGTTGCAACTGATGCATTGGAAGCAAGGTTTGGATTATATAGATGGTTGTCTGGTTCTCAGTATGATGTCTCTGTTAGACAGTTATTTCAAACTGAAAAAAATAAGACTTTCAAGTTCATTGCAGCTATCTTTAAAACATGTCCACCTCTGTAGCGCTGCAGTCCTTGAGGGCCCAGGTTCGATTCCTGGTGCTGCAAGAAATTTAAAAATGGCAGGCGAGCTGGTATGTGATTAAAATGGTTCATGCAGCTCACTTCCATTGGGGGTGTGCCTGTGAAACTTCCACTACCTCGGTATGAGGACACGAGCTTACAGTTTACAACTTTAAAGCATGGCACCTCGAATAAGCTAACCATAAGCAAACTAAATGTTGATGAAGAAGATTATCCACTCCATAATGTTTGTTCAGAAACTGAACATTTTAAGCACATAAATGTAACTGAAACTGATTTGAAAATATCTGATTCAGACTTGGCAGTGCTGACGTATGTTGCTGGTTATTTCTGTTATTCCATTTTCAGGATGCTCAAGTTTCAAAATTGTTCTGTATTTTTAGTACTGGATAAGACATTGGCATGTGGCAAAGAGCATGAGTTAATCACAGAGTTAGATAGGGGAGGAATAAAATATCCTCAGGAATTCTCAGTAATGATTGTTATGTATATACATGTGTTCACGCAGGAGCTGTTACATGAGGAGAATATTGTAACCCTTTTTAAATGAAAAAAATCAAAGGTCAACAGCTTCGAAACTGATATCTGAATTAATCTGGTCCATTGATAAATTATTTATATATCAATTTTTTTATACAGCAGGGATGTAAGGAAGTTTGGGGAAAAATTATTTGGATTTGTATTAATATCTTGATGAAAAATAACTGCAAGGTGGTGAACAATGACAAATCTATCCACACAAAAAATACTGGTAAAAGAAAATTGAGTACTCTTACCAACAAAACAAGCCCTTGTGTTATCTAAAGAAACTAATTTAATTTCCAGAGTATTGCTAAAAAGCTCCTGCACTTAATCATTATAAATAAAATGTTCTTATTAACTTATTAGATTTGGGGAAATAATTTTAGGCCTGTGGCCTTATTATATTTTCTTCAGTGGTAAAGTATTATTTTGTGGTATCTTTTATAAGCATAGAGCTATTAGCTTGTACTTACTTCATTAGAGAATTTTTTTTATGAAAACACTTGATTTGCTTATATCTTAGGTCTGTTAAAATTATTATAATTGTCTTTTGTAGTCTAATTACTGTGAAGAATAATACTGAAGGTAATATTTTCATGAAAATGTATTGCATTTAGTTCATTACTAAGGTGTAAATATTCAAAACACTGCTAATGATACTAAGATGTGAAACTAGTGAACCAAAGTACTGTTTTCTTCTTTTCCATTATGGATTTTACTGAAATTTGATATAATGTAGGCTAATAATATATGGAATGACTTTATACAGAGTAAAGGCGGTAAAGGCGTGCTCGGTTCGCCCGGAAGGACGTGGGTTCAAATCCCCATCGGGAAGTCTTAAAATTTAAGAAATGAGATTTCCACTTCCTGAGGTGCATATGGCCCTGAGGTTCACTCAGCCTACACCAGAAATGAGTACCAGGTTAATTCCTGGTGGCAAAGGCGGCCGGGCGTAGAGCTAACCACTCTACCCCATCACGTGCCGATGTTAACAATGGTGGAAGCCCATACCTTTCACTCCTCCAAGGACGTTCATGGCCTGTACGGAGGTGATTTCGCTTTTATTACAAGCATATTCCTAGATAAGCTTTTTTGAGTTAGGTATTGTTTGTTTTAAAATCAGCAAAACTGCTAAAATATCAGGTTTAAAGATATCTTGACATAGGCTATTTAAGACAGTGATTTGTAACTCCACATGCACCAAGTTATTTATATAATAGCTCTTACTTGGTAATTGAATTTGACTGTGCTATACATAGTAGATATTATGTATCAGCACACTATAATCATATTTATAAATTATGTGGAAGTCTCTGCAGCTGTAAAACAGTAGGTCCTTCCAGTAGTAGTTTTCACATCAACTTTTCTAACAGATTTCTGAATATTATGATGAATGTCTGGTGTTGGGGGACACATATAAGATGAAGCTACCCCATTAGGATGCTTAGAGTACATACAATCAATCATTTATTATCATAACACGAGCGAACTGAGTGAGTTTGTTATGTGGGTCACGTAGTTGTCACCTTTCATTCAGAACGTAGGGTTTCAAACCCCACTGTTTGCAGGCTTCAGTATTCATTCTCATATCAGGCATAAGCTGTGGCTGTTTTTTAATTAAGACAACAGTTGCATGCTTGATGCCATGAGCCCTGTCAGTCGGTATGATTTAAGATGTACAGTAAAACAAAAACAACCGACAAATGCTGAAATATCTTAAAACTTTACCTCTTCCTGTTGCAGTGTTACGTTTTCTTCCTTGAATTTATTAGAATTTGAGTATCATTTTGTTGCCAATCTGTGTGAACTGATGGGATTGAAGATATATGATCTTTTCGCGACCGTGTGTCGTGACGTGCCCCTTTCATATCTCAGTGCCGAGCGAACGGACTCGAGAGAGCCTCAAATCTGCGACCTCCGAGAATGAAAAGATGGGGAGTATTGGTCTAGAACCTAAGTGAATGTATAACAGTGGCAAGAAGTTACAGTGCTTCGAATACTTAAGTGAGTGATAATTTAATTTGAGTGGAAATTCGAAATATTTAGGGCATAAAATTTATTACAAGTCTAACATAAAGCGAAGTTTAGTGGAAGCAAAATCAGCATGTGTGCAATATTGTGAAATATCCGACAGCACGGTGCCAGTGTAGAAACAGAAGCACAATAGGAACCCTAGGGGTAGATCGAGAAACAAGTGGAAAGAAGTATTGCGTAGGCCAACGCAGCGATTTTGATGCATCAGAAAAATACCTTGTTCTAGAGTGTTCCATGACACTCCTCATTAGTTCAGTGGGAGGAACACGTCACCCAGTCAGACTGAGACACAACAGAACTCTTGGGGGAGTAGGGGATGATTGTCGAGAAAGCACGAACCAAGCATATAGACAGAAGTTTTGGGAGACTCGACGAGAGAATCGATCCAGCTACTGTGTAAGTCGTGCATGTCAGTGAGCCACAGAGAGAGAATCTATCCAGCTACTGTGTACGTCTGGTGTGACAGAGAACCACAGGGAGAGAATTGGTCCAGCTACTGTGAAAGTCATGTGTGGCAGTGAGCCACAGGGAGAGAATCTATCCAGCTACTGTGTAAAACGTGTGTGGCTGTGAACCACAGCGAGACTCTATCCAGGTACTTTGTACGTCGGGTGTGGCAGTGAGCTGCAGAGTGAGAATTGGTCCAGCTACCGTGCAAGTCATGTGTGGCAGTGAGCCGCAGAGTGAGAATTGGTCCAGCTACCGTGCAAGTCATGTGTGGCAGTGAGCCGCAGAGTGAGAATTGCTCAAGCTACCATGCAAGTCATGTGTGGCAGTGAACCACAGGGAGAGAATCGGTCCAGCTACCGTGCAAGTCATGTGTGGCAGTGAGCCGCAGAGTGAGAATTGGTCCAGCTACCATGCAAGTCATGTGTGGCAGTGAGCCACAGAGAGAGAATCTATCCAGCTACTGTGTAAAACGTGTGTGGCTGTGAACCACAGCGAGACTCTATCCAGGTACTTTGTACGTCGGGTGTGTTAGTGAACCACAGGGAGAGAATAGGTCGAGCTACTGTGTAAGACATGCGTGTCAGTGAGCTTTAAAGACTGAAAGATAATACCGACCCAACTGCTGGAAAGTCTCAAGTAATGGTAAGGAATGGTAAAGATTCACTATATTATAACAGAGAGGTAAAGAGACTAAGAAGGAGGTGCAGGTTGGAAAGAAATAGAGTTAGAAATGGCTGTGGAAGTAAGGAGTAATTGAAGGAACTTACTAGGAAATTGAATCTAGCAAAGAAGTCAGCTAAGGGTAACAAGATGGCAAGCTTAATTGGTGGTCATACAAATTTTAGTGAAAAATGGAAGAGTACCAGTATGTATATGTACTTCAAGGCAGAAACAGGTTCCAAGAAGGGTATTTCAGGAATCATTAATGAACAAGGGGAGTGTGTATGCGAGGATCTTCAAAAGGCAGAAATATTCAGTCAGCAGTATGTAAGGATTGTTGGTTACAAGGATAATGTCCAGATAGAGGAGGTGACTAATACTAAATTTATTAAAATTTGTTAAATTTATTAAAATTTACCTATTATAACAATGACATTTACAGTAAGATACAAAAATTGAAAACTAGAAAAGCAGTTGGAATTGATAAGGTTTTGGGGGGATATACTAAAGACAATGGGTTGGGATATAGTACCATATCTGAAATACTTATTTGATTATTGTTTGCATGAAAGAGCTATACCAAATGAATGGAGAGTTGATATAGTAGCCCCTGTGTATATAGGAAAGGGCGATAGACACAAAGCTGAAAATTACAGGCCAGTTACTTTGACATGCATTGCATGTAAGCTTTTGGTATGCATTCTTCGTGATTATATTAGGTATGATTGCAAAATTAATAATTGGTTTGATAGAAGGCAGTTTGTGTTTAGGAAAGATTACTTCACCGAAGCTCAACTTGTAGGATTCCAGCCAGATATAGCAGATATCCTGGATTCAGGAGGTCAATTGGACCGTATCGCAATTGACCTATCCAAGGCAATTAATAGGGTGGATCATGGGATACTACTGGCAAAGATGAGTGTAATTGGACTTGACAAAAGTGTGACTAAATGGGTGGCTAAGTTTCTAGAAAGTAGAACTAAGAGAATTGGAGTAGGCAAAGCTTTATCTGTTCCTGTAATAATTAAGAGGGGTATTCCTCAAGGCAGTATTATTGGACCTTTATATTTTATTATACCTATATATCAATGATATGTGTAAAGAAGTGGAATCAGAGATGAGGCTTTTTGCAGATGTTATTCTGTACAGAGTAATAAATAAGTTACAAGATTGTGAGCAACTGCAAAATGACCTCGATAATGTTGTGAGATGGACAGTATGAGGATAAACAGGGTTAAAAGTCAGGTTGTGAGTTTCACAAATAGGAAAAGTCCTCTCAGTTTTAATTACTGCGTTGATGGGGTGAAAGTTGTTTTTGGGGATCATTGTAAGTATAGTATCTATGTCTCAATATCAGGAAAGGTCTTCATTGGGGTAATCACATAAATATGAATTTAACAAAGGGTACAGATCTCTGCACATGGTTATGATGGTATTTAGGGGTTGTAGCAAGGATATAAAGGAAAGGGAATATAAGTCTCTGGTAAGACTCCAACTAGAGTATGGTTCCAGTGTATGGGACCGTCACTAGGATTACTTTATTCAAGAACTGGAAAAAATCCAAAGACAAGCAGCTCGATTAATTCTGAGTGATTTCCGACAAAAGAGTAGCATTACAAAACTGTTGCAAAGTTTGGGCTGGGAAGACTTGGGAGAAAACAGACAAGCTTCTCGACTAAGTGTTGTTACAAAACATTATTCTCGTCATAGTTCTGTATTGACGGGATTGTATTGAGAAGGTGGTGTAATAAAATACTCCTTGTGTAAACTTAATGATATAAGTGGTATGTTCCGAGCTGTCAGTGGATTGACATCTGTAGAAGAATAAGTTTGAGTTGTGTATTTAAAAGTAGGCAAGATCACAGTACGAAGATGAATTTGGAATTCAAGAGGACAAATTGGGGCAAATATTCGCTTATAGGAACGGGAGTTTGGGATTGGAATAACTTACCAAGAGAGATGTTCAATAAATTTCCAATGTCTTTGCAATCGTATAAGAAAAGGCTACAAAAACAACTGATAGGGAATCTGCTACCTGAGTGACTGCCCTAAATGCATATCAGGATTGATTGATTGATTGATTGATTGATTGATTGATTGATTGATTGATTGATTGATTGATTGATTGATTGATTGATTGATTGATTGATTGATTGATTGATTGATTGATTGATTGATTGATTGATTGATTGATTGATTGATTGATTGATTGATTGATTGATTGATTGATTGATTGATTGATTGATTGATTGATTGATTGATTGATTGATTGATTGATTGATTGATTGATTGATTGATTGATTGATTGATTGATTGATTGATTGATTGATTGATTGATTGATTGATTGATTGATTGATTGATTGATTGATTGATTGATTGATTGATTGATTGATTGATTGATTGATTGATTGATTGATTGATTGATTGATTGATTGATTGATTGATTGATTGATTGATTGATTGATTTGTCAACTTTGAATTCTTTCCATACATTATTATTGCATTTTATTCATTATGAAGAATAATACAGGTGGTGGTGACCCTTCCCAAAATGAAACTAGTTTTGGCTATTGGTCTTCTCGGTTGTCAGGTAGGCAGCGTTGGCCTACAAGCAGCGACATGATGGTTGAGCTGGAAAGCTTTGTCATCTAGGCGGTGTTGGCTTGATGCCCAACGGCGGTAGCCTACTGGAGACCAGCAGTGGTCACTCGACGCTATCTGGGCGGAGTGATATGTTGTAGTGGTAGGGGGAGCTGTAACACACGTGCTAGTACAAATCTGGTATATAATATAAGTGGTTGAAGAGCGCCCTCTTTCAGTAGTGGACATGGACTATCTCCAGCTTCAGACATTAAGCCTGAGGCGAACAGAGGATTATTGGGTGAGAACAGGTACATTCTCGCACACCAAGCAGTTTGCAATTCTTGTAGGGGAGAGGTTAGTTCCCTTCCCAAACAGTGAAGCATAACGGGTTGCTGACGTGACCAATGGTTCCATAGAATATCTAGTCTCATGGAGGAACCGAAGCCCCATTGAAGAACTGAAGATCTTCATGGGGAAGATCATGTTTTTTTACTTGACAGGTGAATACAGAGCACGTGCTGGAGAATGAATGGCAGACTGAGAGTGCCACTTCGGTTTTGAGAGCATCACTCGTCTGCAGATGGCGGGGAGGGAAGTTGGATGGGGGTATATAGACTGTCACTATTATTCAATGGTATGTTCTGAACGGGAGCGCAAGTGTTTTGAATGGTGATGGTCAGTTAGCTGACAGAGTGGACTTCATGCCAACGATGGCAGTGTGTTTTGAATGATGTCAGCTGGCATATGGACAAGGGAACACGCGTTTTGAATTTCACAAATAAACATAGAGTATGTGCTGGAGATTGATTGACGTATTTTTGACAGGTTGAGATTGTAGACATGACAATTTATTTGATTGCTGACAGTTCACACACTGAATCTAACATGGTTGTCAGGACAGCGCGTTTCTTAATTTGACAGATATACAAGGCACATGCTTGAGTGACAGGTCGATAAACGTGTGTCTCGGCAAGATCGCGGGAGGCAGAGCATGTGGCGCACACAAACACACACATCACGTGGAGCACAGTGCTCACCTAGAGCTTGCTAGCCACCTGAGTTTGTTATAGAGGGCAGCATGCATCGTAAGATGGAGGTATGTTTATCGACGAGAGCATGTAACTCGACTATCGACGAATGTCAAATGCGGAAGACAGTTCTTTAGTTGGCTGGTAGAGTGTATTACGAAATGAAGATGGAGGTATCAGCACGTGTTTTATAGCAAGGGAGGTGTTTTCAATGTCGCCAACTGAGAGAGTTCCTTAGATTATTGTTGTTATGGTGTGATGGTGGTACACAGGCTCTATTTGTTTGTAGAATGGCTCAGTTACCGTACAATTATGAAAAGTTTCTCGGGGTCGTGGAAATAATGATGATAATAATAATATGTACTCCAGAGATTAGACGGATTAATCATTCACTACCGATCTGCATTTAGGGCAGTCACTCAGGTGGCAGATTCCCTATCTGTTGTTTTCCTAGCCTTTTCTTAAATGATTGCAAAGAAATTGGAAATTTATTGAACATCTCCCTTGGTAAATTCTTACAATCCCTAAATCCCCTTCCCGTAAACGAATATTTGCCAGAATTTGTCCTCTTGAATTCCAACCTTAACTTCATATTGCGATCTTCCCTACTTTTAAAGACACCACTCAAACTTATTCGTCTACTGATGTCCTCTCACGCCATATCTCCACTGACAGAACGGAACATACCACTTAGTCGAGCAACTCGTCTCCTTTCTCCCAAGTCCTCCCAGCCCAAATTTTGCAACTTTTTTGTAACGCTACTCTATTGTCGGGAATCGCCCACAACAAATCGAGCTGCTTTTCTTTGGATTCTTTCCAGTTCCTCAATCAAGTAATCCAGGTGAGTGTCCCATACACTGGAACCATACTCTAGTTGGGGGTCTCACCAGGAACAAATATGCTCTCACCTTTTCATCCTTACTACAACCCCTAAATACCCTCATAACCATATGTAGAGACCTATACCCTTTATTTACAATCATAATTATGTGATTACCCCAATGAAGATCGTTCGTTATATTTATACCTAGTATTTATAATGATCCCCAAACGGAACATTCTCCCCATCAACGCAGAAATTAAAACAGAGGACTTTTCCTATTTGTGAAACTCACAACCTGACTTTTATCCCCGTTTATCATCAGACCATTGCCTACTGTCCATCTCACAACATTATCGAGGTCATTTTGCAGTTGCTCACAATCTTGTAACTTATTTATTGCTCTGTACAGATTAACATCATCTGCGAAAAGCCTTATCTCTGATTCCACTTCTTTACACATATCATTGATATACTATATATAAGAAAACATGAAGGTCCAATAATACTGCCTTGAGGAATTCCCCTGTTAATTACACTGAAGAAAATGGAAATTGCATCACCCGAAAGGAGTGGTGCTACATTGCTGCAATTGAACATGCAGGACGAGTCTTCAGTTGTGATTCGATTATTACACTTTCAGGTCCCTCTGACCGCACGTTTGGAGAACAATCAACACAGGATATGCCAACCACGAGGTGCAATACATTGATGAATTCGTCGAGGCATGGAGTCAATAAGGCCCTGGGTCGCTTCCTGAGGAATTGTGGCCCATGCTTGCTGCAATGCACGGGTCAGTTGTTCCAGAGTTGTGGGTGGCTGAGGACGGTTGGCCAGTTGTCGACCCATTATGTCCCACACATTCTTAATAAGACTGAGGTCCGGGGATGTGGCGGGCCATTCTAAGGTTCTGATGTCGTGGAGAGCTTCTCTGGAGATGCGTGCAGTGTGAACCGGGGCATTGCCCTGCTGAAACATCCCACAAGCAATGTTCGCCATCATAGGGACAACCATTGGAGCAATCATAGTGCCCTCAACAAACACTAATTGTGATTTCACATTAAAGCCAATAGCTCCCCAGACCATAATGCTTGGTGTTGGCCCTGAGTGCCTCTCGACAATAAGATCTCGGCGGTCCCTCTCCCCAGTACGTCGGCGCACACGATTTCGGCGATCACTGCGGGCAAGACAGAAGCGCGGTTCTTCACTAAAGACGACCCTATGCCATTCGTCGACCCACGTCGATCTTTCTCGACACCAGGCCAGCCTTACACGTTGCTGTTGTGAGGTCAATGGAACACCTTCTGCAGGGACACGGGCTCGTAAGCCAGCTGCACGCAGGCGATTACCAACTGTTTGTTGTGTAACGTGGGGTGCCACAGCTGCTCGAATTTGCGCTGCTGTTGCATGGGATTCCATTCGGGAAATCCGAATGATGTGGCGATCCTCTCTCACAGTTGTCTGTCGCGCTTGGCCTGTGCCAGGTCTACGAGTGTGGGTACCTTCATTTGACCACTGCTGCCATACACGTTGTACCGTAGATGCCTGTCGGCCAACACGTGCAGCGACAGTCCTTAGCGATAATCCAGCCTCACACAGCCCAATAATCCGAGCCCTCTCAAACGGCGACAGTTGTTGATAGCGTGCTCTTCTCTGTCGTCGAGGCATGTTTGACGGGGAACACATCACTGCACAGACTGCAAGTCAACTACGCTACACCAGAATCCGTATACTGGAGTTGATTCCTTCGCGACCAATCACGTGGGGAGACCTGTAGCAAGAATCCAATGGGTCTGAAACTTTGATCGTTTACATACCTACATGGCATCGTTCCATATCTTGAAAATCAACACAAACGACCTATGCCTTCATGGTGTTGCAATTTCCATTTTCTTAAGTGTATTACAGGAACAGATAAAACTTCACCTACTCTAATTCTCTGAGTTCTATTTTCTAGAAACAGAGCCACCCATTCAGTCACTCTTTTGTCAAGTCCAATTGCACTCATTTTTGCCAGGAGTCTCCCATGATCATGTCTTAGACAGGTCAATCGTGATACAGTCCAATTGACCTCCTGAATCCAGAATATCTGCTATACCTTGCTGGAATTCTACAAGTTGGGCCTCAGTGGAATAACCTTTCCTAAACCCGAACTGCCTTCTATCAAACTAGTTATTAATTTTGCAAACATATCTTATATAATCAGAAAGAATGCTTTCCCAAAGCTTACATGCAATGCATGTCAAACTGACAGGCCTGTAATTTCCAGCTTTATGTCTATCACCCTTTCCTTTATAAACAGGGGCTACTGTAGCAACTCTCCATTCATTTGCTAAAGTTCTTTCATGCAAACAATAATCAAACAAGTACTTCAGATACGGTACTATATCCCAACCCATTGTCTTTAGTATATCCCCCAAAACCTTATCAATTCCAATTGCTTTACTATTTTTCAAATTTTGTATCTGTAAATTTTGTAAATGTCATTGCTGTCATAGGTAAATTTTAATACTTATTTAGTATTAGTCACCTCCTCTATCTGGACATTTTCCTTGTAACCAACAATTTTTACATACTGCTGACTGAATCCTTCTGCCTTTTGAAGATCCTCGCATACACACTCCCCTTGATCATTAACGATTCCTGGAATGTCCTTCTTGGAACCTGTTTTTGCCTTAAGTACCTATACATACCCTTCCATTTTTCACTAAAATTTGTATGGCTACCAATTATGCTTGCCACGATGTTATCCCTAGCTGACTTCTTTGCTAGATTCAATTTCATAGTAAGTTCCTTCAATTTCTCCTTACTTCCACCGCCGTTTCTAACTCTATTTCTTTCCAACCTGCACCTCCTTCTTTGTTGCTTTATTCCCTGTTATAATATAGTGAATCTTTACCATTCCTTACCACCTTTAATGGTACAAACCTATTTACACATTCCCCAACAATTGCATTAAACCTACCCCAGTGTCTGTTTACATTTTTATTTACTGTTTTCCATCGATCATAGTTACTTACTATAAACCCCCTCATGCCTGTCGTATCAGCCATATGGTACTGCCTAATAGTCCTAATTTTAGTATCTTCCTTTCTTTCACTTTTATTTTTAAATACCACAAAATCAGCTTCGTGATCGCTAAGAACATCTATTACTTCGGTTTCTCTATAGAGCCCATCTGGTTTTACCAGCACCACATCCAGAATATTCTTCCCTCTAGTTGGTTCCATCACTTTCTGAAACATGTGCCCTTCCCATATTAACTTATTTGCCATTTGTTGGTCATGATTCCTGTCATTCGTATTGCCTTCCCAATTGACATTTGGTAAATTGAGATCACCCGCTACAATCATGTTCCTTTCCTTATAATTTCCCACATAGCTGATTATCTTATCAAATAATTC
Organism: Anabrus simplex; assembly: GCF_040414725.1. Taxonomy (NCBI): domain Eukaryota; kingdom Metazoa; phylum Arthropoda; class Insecta; order Orthoptera; family Tettigoniidae; genus Anabrus; species Anabrus simplex. The sequence goes on along the minus strand of NC_090269.1, from coordinate 432,131,379 downwards.
TGAATCAGCGTCCGCGCTATACTTTCCTGGTTTGTACACTCCAAAGACACCAAGTTGCCTATTATCTTTAGAGAAGAGCCCCTCCCCTTAGAATTGTGTGTTTGTCGTCTTTAATATTTTTGCAGCTTACACATTCTTCTTTCACCAGAATGAATACTTCCCCTCCTACCATTCCTATCCTATCTCTACGATACACCCTCCAGTTCCGTCAGAAAATTTCTACATGCATTATATCATTTATCAGCCATGATTCAACTCCTATTACAATATCTGGTAAGTATACATCTATTAAAGTACTTAATTCTATTCCTTTCTTTAGAATACTTCTACAGGTGAGCACTAACAGTTTTATGTCATCTCTACTTGATTTCCAGTTCCCTGTTCCCTTAACACCGCTCCCTAGGCCACTCTGTTTCCCTGAATGTACCTCCATAATACCCTTCCAAACAAATTTTCTAACTTATATATACCACTGCGGTTTAAATGAAGGCCATCTGAGCGCAGATCCCTATCTTCTACCCACCCATTCGGATCTAGAAGAGCAGAGCAGTGGAAGCAATGAGTGAGAACAGCAAAATTAAAATATTAAAGTATATCAGATCAAAAGTGGAAAATAACGGGTTAGGTTTCAAGAGTAAAATAAGCCAAGGCAAGAGAAAACGACAGTGGAAAGTTTGATGACAAATCTATTTAAAGAGCACAAAACCAAATCTTACAATTAAACACGCGGAAAATGACATTAATAGAAAGCTGCATCTACAGACATTCAGTCGGTATGTAAGATCATATTAGAAATGTTCACTGGCCTTGCGGAAGTTGCAGTTATCCGACAAGGCTGTTCATGTACAGTCCCTTTCAACCTCGAATGATGCAACATAGATCAGAACCACAGTTCATGCATAACCTTGAAGAGAACTCGAAAAGCAGTAAGAATCGAACACGCACACTTCAAAATATTTGAAACTAAGTTCATAGTTTGCTATCTTCCGTAGAGCGATGAAAAAGGATAAGGTCTTTGATTGGAAATGGCATGCCCCCCATCAGTATGCTGAAGTTCCAGACTTAATAAGGACAATAAAAATGTTTGTCATACCTCATTTCTAAGTTCATGACACTGGAGCAGGAAGGAAAGCTAAAATGCATGGCTCCATAATAACGAATATAACACTCCACGTTCCACGCTCTACCCAGGCTGAAGTCCATCTCAATTGAATCTGAAGAAAACCGGGATTATATAGGAAAGTGTAGAGGGGAATAAATGAGGAGAGTAAGGTCCAGCATTTTGTGGAAGAATTATAGATGTTGCGAGAGCATGCGCCAGTAGACACAACAGTACAGCGTGACGTCATAAGGAGTATTAGCTGACTAGAAAGCAGTTAGTTGACAAGACGCAGCGAATGTGAATAGCAGATATAATGGAGTTATGTACGTGCGGGGGTATTTGCATTTCTAGTAGATATAGGCGATAAGGTGACTCTCATACAGTCGCTGAGAGAAATACGACGTATTTCCAATTGCCGTAAATGCCGGTGATGAGGTGAGTCCATTACATTGTCAAAGATGGTGGTATATGTTCGAGTAGGAGCGTTAACATGTGCTAGAGTGACACCTCAGATTATTTTTCTTCACTTTTTCCATTACTATGAGAGTTAGGTCGGCGGATGCAGAGCGGGTCTCGACGCACAAGTGGCCACAGCTAGTCCGTGGTCCGACAGCTCTGCACTCCGACCGGCCAACAGAGCAGAGGAAGGGTGGCCATAGCTCTACCGTGTTTCTACGCCTCTCTATTTGGGATGGCCTGGTCCCCAACATCGGCTGTCTGAGAATTGTTGTCCGTGGTGTTCCATTTTCCTGCACTGAGGCGAATGCCGGGACAGTTCCTGGTATAGGCGATGGCTGTCAAACCTGTCACGTTCTCCGCACTTCTCTTTCTACGATATAAATCTCTTGGTTTGAGAGACGGCGTCACCGTCTAGGACACCCGCTTCCTCCCTCAGGGGAGGAATGAAAAATGTAGAGAAGTGGAGGAGAGTTAAAGTGTTAATTCCTTGATTCATTCATCAGAAATCCGCCTGTTAGATGAAGCAGTAACACGCTCGTGGTTAAATACAATAAAATAGGATAGAGGTGAAACTCAATAATAAATAAATTTCGGTGGCGATCAACATGGTTGACTAGGAGTTACCTGAATCCGAGTTCAGATAGTTCTGACGTTGTGGTCAACATCCGATCACACTCCCCCGTATACATTACTATCTTCGCCCACCCTCGCTATCATAGTCTTTTCTATTTTCATTCCCTGTACATGGTAGTTCATATATTTGTATTTCAAAGTTGTTATTACGTTATTCACAGTTAAGGCATTGATAGGAAGCACACGTTATGTGAAAATATGTTCTATGAAAAGCCTGCCTGCAGAATTTCACATATAAAATAAAGGATACCCAAGTATCAGCTTACATAACACATGAAAGTAAAAATACCGAAATTACAAGGCACTGTGTTAGATAAAGCAGAACAGTACACAGATTAAATCATAGCATTTTCAACTCCTCAAGTGAACAGGAAATGTAGGCTGGCAGGAAAGCTGGTAAATACAAGGGAAAAGTAATAATGCAAATATTTCATTGGGCAGCAATTCACCAAACACGATAAATTCTCTACAGCATACAACTTCAACGCTCACAAGCATTCAAAACAAACGGTGGATAAGCACATGTGCTGAGAGGACATCTTGGGAAATATTTCAGTTTGAAATTGACTGTAGGAAGCTGTTGGTATCCGATTCAGTAAGTCCTTTTATATTCTCAAACTTTGCTTTTGGAGGCCTAATTATAGATTTTTGGGGATTAAAATTGGACATGCTACTAGTTAATATGGAATATATGGTAAAATAGGCTCTCATCAACATCCTGGTCATATTGCTTAGATTTGTGAAGCTGTATGTGAAATCTGTGAACATTGCTAAGTCTACCAGCGCAATCTAACAAGGGATTCAAGTACTACTTGAAGCTACCCACAGACCGGTAACAAAAGCCCAATAAGAATTTCATTCCCGTGGTCTTGCCTTATCCCGAAGTGGTGTTTCCAACTTAGAGCGTAATTTCCGTTCAATTTAGTGGGAACTCTAGGATATTTATGTTTTGCGAAAGTATCCTTGGTTGCACTAGAGCAATACTAGAGGGCGGTGAAAATCAGGACATTGCCATAAAGGAGAAAAAAGGGAATAACTGAAGCAGTAATTACGAAGATTGACTTTCATGGTCAAAATTATCAACCATTGAATGAAAGAACGCAAAAAACATGATGGAATTTTAGAATGAGGTGGCATCATGTAAAGATGTCTCAGATTTTTCCATGTCGCTGTTGTTGATCTAATGCTGAAGTCGACAGTGCTTTTAGTATGCTAAACGCAGAGAACAGACTGAAAACTGAAGTAGCGACCTCGATTTGGACTGTGCGTTATCGGGCTCAGCGAAGGGACGTACGTTTCTCCACTACACGGAATAGCATAGAATCCTGGATTTGTATTTTGGCTTAGAAGACGAGAGAGCGAGTGCAGGTTCCCCACTTAGTAGCCTTTTACGAAATGCAATATATAATTTCACTCCAGCTACAGGGGAGATATGGGGAACACTGTAAGTGATGTTCATTTGGGTAATCGTAAGAACGAGTTTGTTTCACATGGTTATGAGAGTATGTAGTAAGCATGTAAAGGAGCGGGCGTAAGACCACAGTTAGAGTGTATGGGACCCACACCAGGACTACTTGATACGAGAACTCGAAAAAATGAAAGGAGAGCAACACGATTTGTTCTGGGTGAAATAGGCAGACTTGGGAGTAAGGAGTCGAGCTGCTCGACTATGTGATATGTTCCGAGCTGTCAGTGGAGAGATGGCGTGGAATGACATAAGTAGACGGATAAACTTGAGCGGAGTTTTTTAAAGTAGCAATCATAATATGAAGATAAATTTGGAATTGAACACGACAAATTCGGGCAAATATTCATCTATAGGACGAGAAGTAAGGAACTGGAATAAATAATGAAGGGAATAGTTCGATAAACCTCCAAGATCTTTGAAAATATTCAAGAAAAAGCCGGGTAAATAATTGATAGGGAATCTGCCACCGGGGCGACAGCCCTGGACGGATGGATGGATGGATGGATGGATGGATGGATGGATGGATGGATGGATGGATGGATGGATGGATGGATGGATGGATGGATGGATGGATGGATGGATGGATGGACGGACGGACGGACGGACGGACGGACTGTGCGGCAATCTGATCTTATTAGAACAAAGGTATCCTTGACATGTTCTAAACACATGTTATGTCGAGTGCAGTGTTCGATTCTAGTCTTGTTATTACTTATTTGGTGATCTAATCATATCAAACAATGTTCTAAACGCACGCTGAAGTTAACGACATCGAGTACAGTGTTCGATTCTAGTTTTGTTTTGTTTCATTCACTTCTTTTGTTATCTGGAAATCTAAACGTGCACAACTATGATGACGTCATCGCTGCAGCACATGCACACTCTTGCTTTCATGATGCATACTTAATGCATTCCTTTGCCTTCTTACTCTTGAGAAAAACGATCAAATCTAAACATGTACAATAGCGTCATCAGTCCAGCAGGTGCTCACTCAAGCCTTCGCGATGCATGTTTAAACTTGTACCTTAACAGAGGAGAAGGTCATAACAGCAGCCAGCATCTTATGTAGTAACCACTAAGTGCTAATTAGCGTCGGGAAGGGTATCTTGTCGTAAACTAAGGATAGTCTCCTTCAAGATGGTAGATGAAAGGTTAGGTTCACGTATGCACTAAAGTTAATGATAGCGAACGGATTTTTTCACAAATTACCCGCTACCACATTTGAAAGGTATGTAGCCCAAGATAGCAGCACGGTGCTCTGTTGATTAAAGGTGATAGCTTGTCAAAAAGAACGTAGCTTTGAAGAGCACGTGGAATTTCAAATTGCCCTCTACCACATGCATTACAGCAGCCGCCATCTTGCGCACTAGCCTCTAGCTAGCTTTCTTCATAAGAACCGCCGTCATCTTGTGCGAGCACCCCTAGGCCGTCTCATAAGGAGCTGTGTATAGCCGCCATCTTGTCGCTGCCATCTTGCGCAAGCATCCCTAGGGAGTCTCATAAGAGCAGCAGTCATCTTATGCAAGCACCCTTAAGCAGTTTCATAAGAAGCTATGTATAGCCGTCATCTTGTAGAATTAGATAGCTGTCAATGCCAAAGGGCCTAAGTAGGAACCGAATCGTTGATCTCATCATTAGACTACTTTTTCTTATGCTATCATGTTCCTGATACTGCGAACCTGGGTATTAGGCTGATATATTTTGTCCGTTTTGCTCTACGACGCACCGTTTTCGCAATACTTAACATATTGCAATTAAGCCTCAAATTTAATGAATCGTACCAGCACAGCATGTTATAATCTCTACCATAGTAAGACATAATCAGGTTACGAAAACTAGCTTCAATACAAGCTAAAACTGACTAAATGCCAAAGGGCTTAAGTAGGAACCGAATCATTGATCTCATAATTAGACTACTTTTTCTTATGCTATCATGTTCCTTGTACTGCGAACCTAAGAATTGGGCAGAGAAATTTTGTCCGTTTTGCTCTACGACGCACCGTTTTCGAGATATTTAACATTTTGCATTTAAGCCCCAAATTTAGTGAATCGTACCAGCACGGCACGTTAGCCTCTAAGCTAGCTTTCTTGATGAGAGCAGCAGCTATCTTGCGCAAGCAGCCTGAAGCCGTCTCATAAGAGCAACCGCCATCTTGCGCAAGCGCCCTTAAGGTGTCTCATAAGGAACCATTTATAGCCGCCATCTTGTAGCTGCCATCTTGCGCAAGCATCCCAAGGAAGTCTCAAAAGAGCCTATGTATAGCAGCCATCTTGCAGCCACCATATTGCGCAATCACCCTTAAGGCGTCTCATAAGGTGTCATGTATAGCCGCCTTCTTGTGCAATTGGCGTCGAGAAGGGCATCCGGCCGTAAAACTGAGGTTAGGTCCTTCTATAAGGTTAGGCTTGCTGTCTTGTGTGTCAAAAGTTCCGAAGCACCCTTAAGGCGTCTCATAAGGAGTCATGTATAGCCGTCATCTTGGGCAGTTGACGTCGGGAAGGGCAACCGGCCATAAAACTGAGGTTAATCTCCCTCCATGAGTTTAGGCTAGCTCTCTTACGCATAAAAAAGTTAGGTAAGCCCCTCCAATATAGCGCATGTGAGGTTAGGGTCGCGCTCTTAAGCGTCAGGTAGGGCATCCGGCTGAAAAACTGAGGTTAAGCCCTTCCGTGAGGTTAGACTAGCTCTCTTACGCATAAAAAATTAGGTTAAGCCCGCGCTCTTAGGCGTCAGGAAGGGCAGCATCCGGCCGTAAAACTGAGGCTAGGCCCTTCCATGAGGTTAGGCTAGCTCTTTTACGCATAAAAAGTTGCAAAAGGCCTCTCCAAGATGGCGGATGTGGAGTTAGGGTCGCGCTCTTAGCCAGCGGAGTCATTGCGGCGGAGGCCTCTGCGGTGGGCCTGCGGTTGTGGCGGCCGCCGAACTCTCCACTTATACTACTGTGCATGTTTCACAGCACTGAATGATACCAGTCTAGGAGAAGTGCTCTAATGCATAGCTTTCAACATGCCTTGGGGCCTGCTCCAGCAACACATTAACATTCCCCTCCTATAATGCCACCTGGTACACCTAAAATAATCTTTACATTATACGTAATATGTTTTGTGTACTCGGTTTTCACAGCAGTGCACATTAAAATTTCACCCGATTTAAATAAACATTTTATAAACAAAACGAACTTTTCACTGAAAAGTCTGCGTCTAGCATCACACAATGATTTGTATTTGGAAGCAGTTGCTCTATCTATCTATCTCTGATTTCATAAATAGGAAATGTTGTTTGAGTCATCAGTTCATAGACTGGTTTGATGCAGCTCTCCATGCCACCCTATCCTGTGCTAACCTTTTCATTTCTACGTAACTATTGCATCCTACATCTGCTCTAATCTGCTTGCCATATTCATACCTTGGTCTACCCCTACCGTTCTTACCACCTACACTTCCTTCAAAAACCAACTGAACAAGTCCTGGGTGTCTTAAGATGTGTCCTATCATTCTATCTCTTTTTCTCGTCAAATTTAGCCAAATCGATCTCCTCTCACCAATTCGATTCAGTATCTCTTAATTCGTGATTCGATCTATCCATCTCACCCTCAGCATTCTTCTGTAACACCACATTTCAAAAGCTTCTATTCTCTTTCTTTTTGAGCTAGTTATCGTCCATGTTTCACTTCCATACAATGCCACGCTCCACACGAAAGTCTTCAAAAACATCTTTCTAATTCCGATATCAATGTTTGAAGTGAGCAAATTTATTTTCTTAAGAAAGCTCTTCCTTGCTTGTGCTAGTCTGCATTTTATGTCCTCCTTACTTCTGCCATCGTTAGTTATTTTACTACCCAAGTAACAATATTCATCTACTTCCTTTAAGACTTCATTTCCTAATCTAATATTTCCTGCATCACCTGCCTTCGTTCGACTGCACTCCATTACTTTTGTTTTGGACTTATTTATTTTCATCTTGTACTCCTTACCCAAGACTTCATCCATACCATTCAGCAACTTCTCGAGATCTTCTGCAGTCTCAGATAAAATAACAATATCATCGGCAAATCTCAAGGTTTTGATTTCCTCTCCTTGGACTGTGATTCCCTTTCCAAATTTCTCTTTGATTTCCCTTACTGCCTGTTCTATGTAAACATTGAAAAGGAGAGGGGACAAACTGCAGCCTTGCCTCACTCCTTTCTGGATTGCTGCTTCTTTTTCAAAGCCCTCGATTCTTATCACTGCAGACTGATTCTTATACAGATTGTAGATAATTCTTCGTTCTCGGTATCTGATCCCTATCATCTTCAGAATCATAAATAGCTTGGTCCAATCAACATTATCGAATGCCTTTTCTAGATCTACGAATGCCATGTATGTTGGCGTGTCCTTCATGATTCGATCCTCTAAGATCAGACGTAAAGTCAGGATTGCTTCACGTGTTCCTACGTTTCTCCTGAAGCCAAATTGATCTTCTCCCAACTCAGCTTCAACTTGTTTTTCCATTCTTCTGTAAATAATACGTGTTAAAATTTTGCAGGCATGAGATACTAAACTAATGGTGCGATAGTTTTCACACCTGTAAGCACCGGCTTTCTTGGCAATAGGTATAACAACATTCTTCCGAAAATCGGATGGGACTTCTCCTGTCTCATACATCTTGCACACTAAATGAAATAACCTTGTCATGCTGGTTTCTCCTAAGGCAGTCAGTAATTCAGAGGGAATGTCATCAATTCCAGGTGCCTTCTTCCTATTGACGTCACTCACAGCTCTGTCAAACTCTGACCTCAAAATTAGGTCACCCATTTCATCAGCATTAACAGCCTCTTCATGTTCCAGAACCAAATTATCTACAACTTTACCTTCATACAACTGTTGGATATGCTCCTGCCACCTTTCTGCTTTGTCTTCTTTCCCTAGAAGTAGCTTTCCATCTGAGCTCTTAATATTCATACACCTAGATTTCCTTTCTCCAAAGGTTTCCTTGATTTTCCTGTATGCAGCATCTACCTTTCCCAGGTCCATACAGCCTTCGACATCCTTGCACTTCTCCTTCAGCCATTCTTCCTTAGCTACCTTGCACTTTCTATCCACTTCATTCTTTAATCGCCTGTGTTCTTTTCTGCCCTCTTCATTTCTAGCATTCTTGTATTTTCGTCGTTCATCAATCAGGTCTAGTATCTCCTGAGTTATCCACTGATTCTTAGTTGATCTTTTCTTCCTTCCTAACATTTCTTCAGCAGCCCTACTGACTTCATTTTTCATGACTCTCCACTCTTCCTCTATAGTGTTTCCTTCAGCCTTTTCATTTAGTCCTTATGCAACATGTTCCTTGAAACAATCCCTCACACTCTTTTCTTTCAACTTGTCTAGATCCCATCTTTTTGCATTATTTCCTTTCTTCAGTTTCTTCAAATTCAGATGGCATTTCATGACCAACAAGTTGTGGTCAGAGTCCACGTCTGCTCCTGGGAAAGTTTTGCAATCCAACACCTGGTTTCTGAATCTCTGTCTAATCATAATGAAGTCAATTTGATACCTTCCAGTGTCTCCAGGTCTCATCCGCGTATACAGCCGTCGTTTGTGGTGTTTAAACCAAGTATTGGCAAGGACTAACTTATGATCAGTGCAGAATTCAACCAGCCGACTTCCTCTTTCGTTCCTTTGTCCCAATCCAAATTCTCCTACTGTACTACCTTCTCTTCCTTGGCCTACCACTGCATTCCAGTCTCCCATCACAATTAGATTTTCGTCACCTTTTACATATTGTATTAAATCTTCTATCTCCTCATATATTCTTTCGATTTCTTCATCATCCGCTGAACTAGTAGGCATATAGACCTGCACTATTGTGGTGTGCATTGGTTTGGTGTCTATCTTGACGACAATAATTCTTTCACTATGCTGGTCGTAGTAGCTTACCCGCTGCCCTATTTTCTTATTCATTATTAAACCAACTGCTGCATTTCCCCTGTTTGATTTTGTGTTGATAATTCGGTAGTCGCCTGACCAAAAATCTTATTCTTCCTGCCAACGTACTTCACTTATACCAACTACATCTAACTTTAGCCTATCCATCTCCCTTTTCAGATTCTCTAACCTACCACAACGATTGAAACTTCTAACATTCCACGCTCCGACTCGCAGAATGTCAGTATCCATCTTCCTGATGATCGCCCCCTCTCGTGTAGTCCCCACCCGGAGATCCGAATGGGGGACCAGTTTACCTCCGGAATATTTTACCCGGGAGGAAGCCATCATCAGTACATCATTCATACAGAGAGAGCTGCATATTCTCGGGAGTTAGTTACGGCTGTAGTTTCCCGTTGCTTTCAGCCGTGTAGCAGTATCAACACAGCTAAGCCATGTTGAGTATTATTACAAGGCCGTATCAGTCAGTCATCTAGACTGCCACCCTTGCAACTATCGAAAGGCTGCTAGCCCCCTTTCGATGAACCATTCGTTAGTCTGGTCTCTCAGCAGATACCCATCCGATATGGTTGCACCTGCGGCTCGGCTATCTGCATCATTGGGACACGCAAGCCTCCCCACCGCGGCAAGGTCACATGGTTCGCAGAGGAGGAAATAATAGGAATAATAGGAAATAATCCATCAAATGCACATTATTTGTGTTAGAGATCTTCACCCTATGGCTGACTGTAAAATCTTCAAAGGATCCAGCACTCGGAAACTCAAGATATTCACATTCCTTTGTAGATTGACGATGCTGTATCTGCAGTTTTATATAAGCCACCAACCTAGAAAAAAATACATAAATCTAAGTCTATAAGCAAGGGGATCAAGTGCGTATTTAAATCTCTATTTATGATATAATTCTTGTGGAGATATATATTTATCAATGTACAATATGCAAGTAATTGTAATCTTTAGTAGAAGGCATGCTGACTTCTGTTCATTATTTGAATAATACAGCGTGTTAGAATTTTGTAATTACCGCAGTATTAATTCTACCTTCCGCTAGTTTTAGCTCCTCTGGTCCGTAGTTCGTTTTGAAGCTGTTTAACGCTTAAACGCTCGCTGAAAATTGTCCATAATATACTAGGGAATAAACATATACAATAACTTAATATAGTCTTGGAGTAAAATTGCAGTAGATATCATTTATTTTAGCTTACATTCCTCGCAGCTGACTGGGAGAAACATAAGACGATCGCCTTGCGCTTATGCGGTACTACACGAGCGCTATCTGGCGCGAACTTTCTCCACCTATACTCCTATTAGATTAGCACGACGTTCAATTTCATTTCATTAACCTCACTCTGTAGTTCTATATTTTGCTTCGCTTTTTCATCCAAGTCTTTCTTCAGTTTCACTAATAAATTCCTTATAATTACGACACCATCACGGTGAGAGCATAATCCACACCCTCTTATGCAAAATATGTACACACATACATAGAAGATGGCGGACGAAGTGAATGAATAATTAGCGAGTGGTCTTGATAATATAGTGAATTCAGCGGAAATGAGTGGAAATATGAAGAAGGAACTGAAGAGCACGATATTTGAACGTGTAAGTACTCTAATTATTAATCACCGCCGTGTGAGGTCGGAATCGTTCAATGACGACAGAAAACGAGAAACAAGGACGTTGTATTAGGATAAGGATAACACAAGTACTGTTTAATAGAACAAAAGTACTTATCATATTTTATTGATTTATTTAAGCCTCATTGAGAGTTCATTCTTCTAAACAGGCGAAAATTATTCTTCAACGAACTATACCTATACAATACTTCTGATCATCACCAAGAAAAACCGCTGCACAATATTGTTCAGGAGGGCAGTCACTATTATCCTTACATGGACCTGAAATATGTAACATATTCCAAAATTTAAGAAAATAATAAACATATTTCATATTAAGTCACTGTGTTAAATATTTGCCTACTCCTGCTGGGTATCAATAATCAGCTAAAGGGTGACTCCATTTATTACTAGACTCTAAATTAGTTTTTATAATCTTCTAATTATTCTTAACAACAGTCGAGAGCAAAGATGATCTTTATATATTAACATTGATGTTGCCATGAATAAGCCTTATCGAGAGTCATCTCTTTAAAGTAGTGTGTTAATGAATATTTCTCCTTTTATATATTAAATTATGTGTGGTAAACTTGTCAATTTAAAACGTACGCTGACCATTCTGCAGGGGCGGGAATTAAGGGGAAGCACTATCAAGGTTAAAGTACCGTACTTTGATTAGAGTTTATTTTTTCAAAGACAAGGTCCCTTTCTCCTTAATTTTTATTTTGTTCAATATCTGAAATGTTTTTCAATGCCTGGCTGAGTGGCTCACACGGTTGAGACGCTGGCCTTCTGACCCCAACTTGGCAGGTTCAATCCTGGCTCAGTCCGGTGGTATTTAGAGGCGCTCAATCTCGTGTCGGTATATTTACTGCCACGTAAAAGAATTCGTGTACCGGGCGAGTTGGCCGTGCGCGTAGAGGCGCTCGGCTGTGAGCTTGCATCCGGGAGATAGTAGGTTCGAATCCCACTATCGACAGCCCTGAAGATGGTTTTCCGTGGTTTCCCATTTTCACACCAGGCAAATGCTGGGGCTGTACCTTAATTAAGGCCACGGCCGCTTCCTTCCAACTCCTAAGCCGTTCCTATCCCACCGTCGCCATAAGACCTATCTGTGTCGGTGCGACGTAAACCCCTAGCAAAAAAAAAAAAAAAAAAAGAATTCGTGTGGGACTAAATTCCGACATTTTGGCGTCTTCAAAACCGACATGTTAGTTAGTGAAAGCAATCATATTTTGTTTCGAACTTGAGTACGGCGCGCGCTACACAGCACGAGTAAACGAGTTCCGCAATTCACCTGCCATATCAACAAGTACACCATAATCTGGGGTGTGCCAGTGTATCAATTTAATTGTTAGTTTGAACAATAGTGAAGTACTATGACGCTGAAGGCCGTGATTCGACGTCTGGCGGAGTTAGGAAAGCGGATGCTTGATTTTCAATTTCGCTTGGCTGCTGGTGCAGCAAGTGCTGCCAACCACAGCGACATTCTAACCGGCCTTGCGTCAGACTTCTAGGCCCTCCGAGATATTATATCTTCGGAATTAAGTAACATGAAGAATGAGGTTGGCCACATGCAAGGGCATCTAGATCGGCAGGCTAATCAAGTTGAAGAGGCAGAACAATACAGCAGAAGGAACTGCCTCCTCCTTCACGGCGTGAGACCCCAAGCGAGGATACTTATGCTGTAAGCTGAAAGTAGAATTGTCAATGGACAGCAGAGATCGGTTTCACAGACTGTGCCGTATGAACAGAATGGCGGCTGCGGTGGTGTCTGCGGGAAATAAGCCTGTTATTATTAAATTCCTCAGGTACCATGAACGCGTGCCAAGTGAGCTGCTCACCATGGAATCCCTGACGTCCACACGGAAGGAGGTACTAATAAATCACGGGACTTCTCGGGCGTGCAATCCTTCCTGTTCCCTTGCTTATAGATAGGTGCAATTACTGCTTTTGTCCAATCTGAAGGTACCTTACCAATACTCCATGTTAATCTTACTACTCTACGAAGCCATTTCATCCCTGCCTTCCCACTATACTTCACCATTTCAGGTCTAATTTCATCTATTCTTGCTGCTTTACAACAATTGAGTTTACATACTATCCTTTCCACTTTCTCAAGCGTAATTTCACCAACATCATTTTTCTCCTCCCCATGAGCTTGGCTGTTCGCAACACCACCAGGAAGATTGCCTTTTATGTTGAGAAGATATTCAAAATATTCCCTCCACCTCTCCATTGATTTCCTGGGATCTATTATGAGTTCACTTGAATTACTCAAAACACTGTTCATTTCCTTCCCTCCCCCCTTCCTAATATTATTTATTACTGTCCAGAAAGGTCTCCCCGCTGTTTGACCTAGCCTTTCCAGGCTATTACCAAAATCTTCCCACGACTTCTTTTTGGATTCTACAACTGTTTGTTTCGCTCTGTTTCTTTCATCTACATACAAATCCCGGCCTGACTCGGCCCATGTTAGGAGCCATTTCTGATAAGCCTTCTTTTTACGTTTAAAAGCTGCTCTCACTTCATTATTCCACCAAGATGTTCGCTTTTTCCCATCTTTACACACAGTTGTCCCTAAGCATTCCCTTGCTGTTTCTACTACATCATCCCTGTATGCCACCCATTCACTTTCTATATCCTGAACCTGCTTACTTTCTACTGTTCGAAACATATCACTAATCATATCCTCGTCCTGGACATTTTTTGACCTTTATTCGTTTGCAGACAGATTTCACTTTCTGTGCCCTAGGCCTAGAGATAGTTCACTACAGATCAGATAGTGGTCTCTATCATTGAAAAATACCCGGAAAACTCGTACATTTCTAAGAGATTTACTGAATTCGAAGTCGGTTAAGATATAGTCTGTTATGGATGTGGTACCCTTAGCCTCCCATGTGTAGCGGTGAATAGCCTCACGCTTTAAGAATGTATTCGTAACTGCTTAACCCATACTAGCACAGAAGTCCAGCAAACGCTTCCCATTCCCACTAGCTTCCATATTGAACCATTCTGTTCATGGTCAATGAATGTTGATATTATAATAATTATGGGAATTGTATGGGACCACAAAGAAAGGGCCTTGGGTGGCATCTTATTGTGTAATAGTATCTGAGAGTGCACACTTTTCGAGAAGAACTTAGCGTTAGAAGCGAGGTGAAGTTTCTAGATGCTCATTAAAATTTATTAGCCCAGCGAACCTCTTCACTTGCAGCGTGGGACGCATGCAACTCCGTGAGAAATCGCGGGGAAGTTTATGTTGTAGGGAAAAGAATTTATTCAATATCTTCGACTAAAAGAGAAATGCAGAGGATTGGATGCAAGAATTGCAATCAGGATATTTTTGTGAAAATTTGATATGCTGCATGGCACTAGTTGTAATCACAATAAAGGTATGAGCAATTAATAGGCATACCGCGGGAGAAATTTTCCACTCCGCGGGCGCGCGCATGAAGCCCACACACGTAGAGTTTCGTAGCGTGGATGCAAGATCGCTAATATATACGACTGCCGAGGGCGCGAGAGTCATTTCACTGTGTGTACCGCTGTCATGTAGGTGTCTGTCACGCCGCTACTCAGCGAAGAGAAGACCACCTTTATCTACAAGCAACGCAGTGAGAGTTCACCTTATACTTGGGACGTGTAAGTAAGAACCATTTGTAATAGAGATCAGAACTTTTGTACTGCAAGTGTTGACCTGTTTCCTGTGAGAATATTCCGCTGTTGGTAATGGTGTTCACGCATAGTCACATCGCATGATCTGAGGCTAATATTGTCCTAAACGAATGGTACATACTAGTGTAGGCTCAGAAGATTGATACTAATTCAATTCGGTCAGTAGAAAGAATGGTCAAGAGTAAAGTAAAGTGCAGTTGAGAATTGAGTTACTGTCTTACAAGGAGAACGATCAGAATGTGACCTGATATTACGGGATTATAAATACAGGTTAGAGGGGAGATATAGGCATCGAACTGAGGACACATTGTAATCTGAATTTCCTTACAGTTTCTCCTACATCACGCGCGGACTAGACACTGCTCATCCATCACGTTGAAGCGGTAATTGGGACCGAAGCTGCCGAGCATTCTTCACGGCATCGAGGTGCGAACGTGGACCATCAGCGACATCGAGGAGGCGATAATCAAGTCACCTGAACGAGTTGCAGCCGACCAGGATGTCACCAGTCTTCGAACGTCAACATGATGGCGTAAACAGGGGGACTGTTCAGTTATATCATCAGACATAGGTCAGATAATTCCATCGTTTAAGCATGCAGCAGTATGATAATGGTTAGGTCAATTGTAGATAAATTTGGCCTTCCTCCAATATGTAAATAGGTTGGGATATGAATGCCCGTGTAAATAGAATTTTATGCCCAGGACTCAAGCTTAGTTAGATAGTTAACATTTGCATGTTGTTATTCTCATTTGTTTTCTTAGTGTCATTATTGCAGATATATTATGTTCAAGGTAGGGAATTTTAGCTCGTGTATTTTCATTTCACCGGGACCTATGCGGTCTTATATGAGTGTAACCAAGACAGGCAGTTTATGGACTAGCATAGTGCATGAGCAGGGTAGCCTGTAATGTTATTTGTCAAATGAAGAAAGCCTAAGATCTTCCATATTTCTTGAATGCACTCCGATTGGCGTAGTAAGCTGAGCAAGTCATGTCGTAGGAAGCCCATAAGAAATGAGTAATAATGTTATTATGCCCAGAGTATTGATTTGAGGCCCTAAATAGCATTAGAAATAATGGTTACGTAGTAATTTGTGAATGTGAGTGCCGATAAGAAGGCCAGGGAATGTATACGAATGCGCCGCTGAGAACACCAATGATAAATAATTAACGGGCCAGTTGAATTTGAGTTTTATCTGCGCTTGAGTGTTGAATTTGAACTCTAAGGAATAAAATGGCCTGTAGTAATTATATTATAATGAGGGCAATACGTATGGTAGATTCATGGGCCGGAAAGAGGGGAGAGTCACCCCTTGTCTCTGTTTACTTGCTGTCAGCTGAGGGAGATATTTACTGCAGAGAAGCCTGGCTGCTCAGTTTATACAAAAAGCCGAGGTGTTGAAGGGCCAATGTGGGTCGTTTCTGACGTCGTGACACGAAAGTCTGAAGGTAGAAACAGTGCGTTTGTCTGTCAAGAAGACGGGAGAGCAGTGACCTTTTTATATTAGGGTCCGGTCGGTGAAATTTTATACACGATTGTCGATGTCATTCAAAGAGGCACATAACTATTAATATGTATCTGCATAATGTAAATAGGTTCTTCTCATTTTATTTGATGTCGTATGGTTGTTGTACTTGGGAAAGTCTCGCGATCGATTCCCAGACAGTAGAGTGTTTATTGTATGCTTGTTTAGAGCTTGTAGGGTAATTATGAGCACTGAGGCATAGATTCGCGTTAGAAATAGATTATGTTCTTTGTAGATATGAGTTGCCTAGAGCAGATTTATGATTCAATTCATTTTATTTGACGTAACCATTATGCGGCCTGTTGCAGTATTAGATGTTTCCGTGATGCAAGACATCTCCACAAGATCTATAACGTCAATCCAAATACCCGTTTATGTCAAGAAATTATTTAGATTTGTTTATGACAACTATGTCAGTTATGTAAATTTCATTGGATATTTGTCCATTATCTGAATTTTTAATTTATTGTAATAGACCAGTTTGTTAAAATCGAAGATGCCGCTCAATCGTTGTTTATTTTGGTTAGATTTGTTCATAACCTGCTCAATTTTATTCCTCTTCATTTAATTTATTTATTACGTAGACCCTTTTCTTACCCGATACCCCCTGAAGATTGCTGTTATGCCGGAGCGGATGAAGAGGATTATTGAGCAAGGTAAGCTATGTGCCAAAGTGATTCACCTGGCGGTGAGTGCATTGGTAACTATAATGTACTTGGTCAGATTTCAGCATTGGCTTGACGTTGAAGAAGGTATTATAGGGCACAATATCCTTCCCACCTGCAGTTCTATTTCCAACTCTAGCATTGAAATCGTCCATTAGCACTATTCTATCCTTGCTGTCGACCCTGACCACGATGTCACGCAATGCTTCATAAAACTTCTCCATTTCATCCTCATCTGCACCCTCTCATGGTGAATACACTGAGGCAATTCTCGTTCTAATTCCTCCAAGTACCAAATCTACCCACATCATTCGCTCATTTACGTGCCTAACAGAAACTGTGTTGCGTACAATGGTATTCCTAATAAACAGCCCTACCCCACACTCTGCCCTTCTCTTTCTAACACCCGCCAAATACACTTTATAATCTCCTATCTCTTTCTCGTTATCTCCCCTTACCCGAATATCACTTACTCCTAGCACGTCCAGGTGCATCCTCTTTGCTGACTCAGCCAGTTCTACTTTCTTTCTTCCATAAGCCCCATTAATATTGATAGCTCCCCATCGAATTCCATTTTGTTCGCCTAGTTGTTTCCAAGGAGTACCTCGCCTGTCAAATGGGAAAGGGACTCCATTACTCCCATAGGTCCGAGGCTTGCTTAAAATGTTCTGAGCTCGGTAAATTCATGAAGCAGGATGCTGCCCTACTTGCACATAGTCCAACTGAGGATGTCTCCTCTAACGGGTTATGGATCACCGGTGGATTGTATAGTTCTGGCCGCCTGAGCACAAGGAGGGCCATGACTCAGAATTTGTCCGAATTGGCCACTCCCATTCCATAGCAACTGGTATCGCGACTCTCAGGACCACTTACGAGGCCACTCAGCCGTTGCCCATGGTTCACGAACTAGGACGTGACTACAGTAACCCACACCATGTACCATCCCCATAAAAATGATTCACCCCTTTTCCAGTCCTTTTCTCTGCCCTCAATCACACCACACTAAAGTGGATTTTCGAAAAAAAGATTTTGTGTTCCTTTATTATTAAAGTAGATTCCAGATACCTTTCTTTACGTGTGTACTACGTTAAGCTTTTGAAGTATACTGATTTTTAAAATTCACACCTTTTCTCAATTTTTTCACCCCTTTTAAGTGGATTTTCTGAAAACAAAAATGTATTTCTTTATTTTTAAAGCAGATTCCACCTACCAACTTTCACGTCTGTAACATATTCAATTTCTGGGGTATAAAAGGAATTCGAATCCTTTTTTCACTTCTTTCACCCGCTGAAGTGGAATTTTCGAAAACCAATAAACAAGTCATTTAATTTTAAAGGAGATTCCAAATACCATATTTTGAGATATAGATATACTCATTTAACCAGTTCGCCCCAGCCCCTTGCTTTCACCCCCTTAGCGAGGGAATATCCTCCCTTAGTGAGCACCTGCACAGTAATATAACTGTATCCCCAAAATGTCATTCCTTTATGTCCAGTAGTTTTGGCTCAGCGATGTTGAAGCCGTCAGTCAGCCAGCAAGGACATGTTATTTTATAAAAAAAAACAGTTAAAAACGAAATGAGATGCAATGAACAAGGATAATATAAAAAAACACGCGCGTATTCGGATGCAACCTTCTTTCAAAATTTCAGAGCAATCGGTGAAAACTTTACGAGATTTTAGATGCTGTACAAAGAATATATTTATTTGTATAGATGAAGGGGCGTTTCACATAAATAGTATACAGGTTTTACATATAATCAATAGTGTAAGAGAAAATTGAAAAAAAATCTTTTCCTGTTCTTCCTATAGACACCCATTCTATTCAGCGATTTTTAAATGATATGCATATCGAAATCTGCTCCTGGATGAGTAGACTCTAAATATGAGATATAAACAATAGCGTAAGAAAATTGAAAAAACTCTTTTTGTCTTCTTATAAACCCCAGTCTGTTCAGTGATTTTAAATTATTTGCATATCGAAACCTCCTTCTGCATGAGTAGACCCTAAATATAAAGTTTGGTCGAGATATAATCGATAGTGTAAGGGAAACTTGGGAAGAACTCGTCTGGTCTTCCTATGAACCACCAGTCTATTCAGTCCTTTTTTTAATTATATGCATACCAAAACCTGCTCCTGGATGAGTGGACTCTTAATACGAAGTTTCATCGAGATATATTCAGCCCTTGGTGATAGAACAAATGGAAAACAAACAGACAAACAAACACACAAAGAGACACGAAAGCTGGAAACTACTGAGACGATCTTGGGTTGACCTAAAACTTCATTAATAGATTACATGAAAATTGATATTTTCACGTGGTTACTATTTCATGTCTGCTTGTGAAGGTGCGTTGGAACCCCACGTATAACAGAACAATACTTCGACGTAACTATTACAAAGACGAGCTGTTATTTAACCTGAATAACCTCCTGTAAAACAATAATTCGCCTTAAACGTAAATATGGTTAGTAATGAGCACAATCAAACAGTTTATAGATAGTCACTATATTGAAGTCATTTGTCCCTAGGACAAAGGAAATAGAAATTGCACTTTCTTCATTCGCTGAACTTAATTCAACGTAAATAAAAATATTGTGAATGTGAATGTTATGTGACGTCATGAGAGGAAGGTTACACAGAACGACGGTACTTACGCATAGCCCTAGGACCAAGTATGGGGAATTTTCGAAGACGTAGACCCAATGAGGTTGCAGCGAATCCGACGAGAAGCAGGAGGAGGAGCGTTCTAGTCTTCAGCATCTGTTAAAAAGAGACTTTCGGAGTGAATTATCTTAGTATGGCTGATTGAACTACCCAAATAGTGATAAACTGATCTGTGCTACCGCGTCAGGAAAACAAGGTCCCATAATTTTAAGGGTAAATTCTTCCTGAAAAACATATGGATCCTAAACTATACCATGCCAGGGTAAGTTTTGCGGACCTCTAAGATTCTTAGGGCCGCTATTATAATAGAGGTTTCAGTTTAAACTTCGGTTTATCTGTTAGTCGCGTATTATAAAACTTAATCTTAAGTTTAACTAGAGTTTAAGTTTACTGTCACTCATCTACCGTTTAAACTGAAGTGTAAGAGTACATAAGCTTACAACATGGCAGAACGAATGGATCTCGAAGATACTTTTGAGGTGTTTGAAGAAATACTAAGCGATGATGAAGAAGTGATTCAAATTATTGAACGACCACGGGCACTACGAGTTTTTCGAGCAAGGGGTCGTCACTTTCATATAAGGAATGAAAAATAATTTTAAATAGGTTTAGGCTTACAAAAGGGACTTTCATAACACTATTTCAGCAAATTGGTGCTAGAATAAAACATGCAACGAAAAGGTAAGAATATTTTGAACTGTTTGAATACCTATCAAAAGTGTAAATTTTAGAAAAATAAAGTAACTTCCTTCAATTTCATAAATCATGTTGTAGAACCCCTCAGTCAGCTACTAATAGCATTGCGGTTTTATGCCTTCAGTAGTATGTTTATTAAAATGGGAGATTTCGGAGGAATTCATAAGGTCACTGTTTCACGGACTATATAAATATTTATGTAGGCTACTAATTGCACAAGCAATTCTATTTCCTTACAAGTAAAATTCGGACAAAGTCTATTGCTTTTATCCGCCATTTTACCTGCAAGAAGTAAATAAAACATTATCGACAGTCATTTTTTCTCGCAAGTCACTGGTAGCAAGATCGTATATTTCCTTCTTCACCTTAGTTTAACTTCGGTCGGTCATTATAAGACTCAACATCGATTTAAACTCAAGTTACAGTTTAACTCAATCTTCAGTTTAAACCCTCATTATAATACCGGCCCTTAAAAATGGTATAACTTAATGACAATTACGATTGGAAGTATCATTAATCATTGACACGCTTGACAATTGACTCTTGAGTCTTTGGCTTGATAAATTTTAAACAACTAGCTTTCCAAAATACACGGTTATCATCGGGTTCATGTCTGCCTCCGTAGCGCCAAATATAGCACTATCAGCTGCAGTCCTTTTAGGCCCGTGTTCGAATACTAGTATTGCAAGAGATTTAAGAATGGCAGGACTGATGCGCCACTTCGATGTGAGGACACGATTTTTTGTTTATTGGGTTTATAATGTTCAAATACATTACAGTTAAACAAATTGACGCAAATTCGTTTCCGAGGTGTGTTATCGTGGTTATTGCAAATCAAATTGTTCCTATAGTACTCCCTAAATTTATTAAACTACTGTCTGCAGTTCACTTGCGTTTGAGGTTCCCTCTCAAAACGGTGATCGTGATGCGCACTGGAACACTCAGCAAGACTCACTAGGGTTTGCCATCAAAATGAGCTCCACCATTGTATGAGAACACTGAAAATATCAGCACCACAATGAACAAGATGATATTCACGTTTTACGGACGCTTGGAAAGGACGAATAACAATCCAGTAACATTTAATCCTTAGCATCTCCTGCGTTTAAATTACAGGCATTCAGTAGTACTACTTACCTTGTCGTACTGATGTCGATGAGAGGACACGTATGCATGTCTCTTCCCTGTCCTATTTATACACACATGCTCCTGAGATAAATATTTTAACGATGCAATACTTTAATTTTATTGTTAATAGAAACAGTCTTAAATAAGCCGTGTAATATCCTACAAAATGCATACCGGTATGTAATGTTTATTTGCTTTGTGTAATTGTCATCATTTATAATCCCAAAATCATTAGTATTATGGTTATTTGTTAATAAAAAAAAGCTTTTGCTTCAGCTCGCCTTCACGACTTAACCGTTTTCTTTAACACGACGGTGAAGAAATCGAGAATAGTTCAAACTAAACCAACCACCACGTGTTGGGCCATGTGACTCCAAGCTCGCAGGCTCGATCCTGTCTCAGTTCGGTGCTCAAATACGCCAGCCTTGTCACTGCATTTACTCGCAACTAAGAGGATTCCTGCGGGACAAAATTCCGGTTCCTTGGCATCTCCAAAAAACGCAAAATGAATTAGTGGGGCGTACAGCAAACAACATTACTATTACAAAGCTTAACATCCCTAATAATCGTCGGCCTTCCGTGTAACCGCCGCCCTAGTAAGCAGGTTTCGTGTAGTCAACGTAATGAATTCTCTCCGTCGTTATCCTTGGTTTCTAAAGCCTCACAGTAACAGTCGAGGTCTCCCATCGCAGATCATGAGGATCCCTGGAAATACAAATACAACCCGTCAGATCACTCTCGTAGTTCAATTCTTTATATAATTCTGAAATTACCTTCTAGTTCGTTCTTTATTACGATTTCATTGGGTCCTTGCGATTATTATTATTATTATTATTATTATTATTATTATTATTATTATTATTATTATTTATTTTCCACTGATTGTAGGTACAATTTAGGGATGCTGAATGGAGAAAAGGCATAGCCCCACATACACGGAAGTGCCTCCATCACCACTTAAAATTACAATATTCAAATATACAATTACATTGTAGACTACATAGTGTGCTTATATATAGTTACCGTATTTAAATAGGCATATTTACATAATACACACAAGACCGGTTCATCATTCAAGTACTTCGGCACACACACACTCACTCACTCTCTCTCTAGAATCCCCACATACACTTTATCTAGGCCGACTCACTCATACCCACATTCAGTCTCACTCACTCGAGTTCCCATTAACTTTCACACGTCCTCCCACTCATACTTGTGATGTTACTCTATATCAGGGAAGCTGCCTTTTTGACAATGTAACTGCAAAATGTTCTCTTCATCCCATGTTCATCAGATAGAGTGGTTGTTCCAAGTTAGTAAAGATCTCTAATTCAGTTATTGCTACATGAAAGGGCTCTTTCAACCATTAGCACCTCCAAACTTCCTCACCTACACTTCCACCTCAATGACATTTCTTAGAAATTCGTTATATTTCTCCACTACATTGTAAAATAATTAATATTTCGAAACTGCCCCCATATTTCCCCCATATTGCCGTCATATAGCTAGAATGTGTATTTCTATTCTAGTTTACACGACACCCAACCTCATAATACAACACAGTGACAAAGCATGGATATCCTGATACCGGTACCGGAAATGTTAATCGTTTTACTTTTCATTAACTGTCTGATTATTCCCGCTGTACGTACTTTTGTTAAATCACCGCACGTCAAAGAACAGAGCTTGTTAATGAACAGGGGATGATTAAGCGCTACGCAGTATTGCATGAGCTGGTGCTGAGATCTAGGATGTAAACTTCCTATATGAATAAAGGGCTGACGACCGTTACATTTAAGACGAATCTGCTCAGGAGGCGGACTCCGCATCAGTTCTTTACCTAGCATTTTCTTAAATAGTTCCAAATAAGTCGATGATTTATCAGCATTTCCTTTGGTAAATTATTGTGTTATGAAATACATCACCACAGTCGATGATGAACGGAATTAAAGTCTGCAAAAGTAACCTTCATATATTTGATGGCAAGACACCCCAAAAAGTTTGATGGGATGCACGGAAATTAGACCTCGTCTGCAAATTTTCGTGACGTTCTCTTTTCAGCTAAAACAATTATCTGAAGCGATACCGAGGATTCTTACACTTCCTTTAATGCGAATGGTGTTTCATCGCAGAGGATCGGTCTTACTTCGAGCCTCTTCACTACAATGTTGGGTGTCCCAGAAATAAAAATAAATTTCATGTAATTTATTTTAACTTTGTATGTGAAAGTAGAAATACATCAAACCATGTTATCTCGTGTTCATTGTAGTTATGTTATTTGTAGATTGGTGTGTGACTTCACCACTTGTAGAGAAATGAGTTTTGTTAAATCTTATTAAATTCTAATGAATTCCTACCGGGCGAGTTGTCCGTGTGGTTAAGGGCGCGCAGCTGTGAGCTTGCATCTGGAAGATGGTGGGTTCGAGCCCCACCGCCGGCAGCCCTGAAGATTGTTCTTCGTGGTTTCACGTTTTCACACCAGGCAAATGCTGGGACTACGTTAATTAACGCCAAGGTTGCTCCCTTCCCACACCTAGGCCTTTCCTACCCCGTCGTCGCTATAAGACCTGTCTGTGTCGGTGTGACGGAAAACAAATTCTACAAAAATAATAAAACTTTTCTGAGAATTGCTTTGAAATTTACAATGTTACATTTGTAAGATATGTAGGCCTACAATGTTTTTATATGAACGTTTATTTCTTATTATTCTTACTTTATTTTGATAATTATTGTATAATATTTCTTCACATAATAATTTCCTTAAAAGTTACTATATATATAATATATATAATATACATAATAGCACCTACATTGAAACTAGCGCCAACAGATATTACCATTGGAATTGCTCCCAGCAGAAACGTATCAGTACATAACATTAATAATAATAATAATAATAATAATAATAATAATAATAATAATAATAATAATAATAATAATAATAATAATAATAATAATAATAATAATAATAATCTTTCCTTCTCTCTTAATTTGTTTACCCCACAGTCGGTTTCTCCATTGGACTCAGCGAAGGATCCCACCTGTACCGTCTCAAGGGCAATGTCCTGGAGCGTGAGACTTTGGGTCGCGGGATACAACTGGGGAGGAGGGCCAGTACCTCACCCAGGTAGCCTCACATGCTATGCTGAACAGGGGTTTGTCAGGGGAATGAGAAGATTGCAATGGATAGACAAGAAAGAGGGACGGAAGCGGCCGTGGCATTAAGTTAGGTACATCACGGCATTTACCTGGAGGAGAAGTCGGAAACCATGAACAACCACTTCGAGGATGGATGAGGTGAGAATCGAACCCCTCTACTCAGCTGACCTCCAGAGGATGAGTGGACCCATTTAGATCCCACGTAGCACTCTTTAAATTTCGTGGTAGAACCGCGATTCGAGCCCGCGCCTCAGGAGGTAGCAGCTAATCACGCTAACCTCTACACCACAGAGGCGGAAAACACATATATACATCAGCATTATAGATCGTTATGCCTTTCAACGTTCAGTCTGCAAGCCTCTGTGAATTTACTAAATGTCGCTTCAATCCTCTAGTTGCAACTAGTACTGTGGCCCCATTTAGTTCTATACCTCTTATCTTTAAATCGTTACAAACTAAGTCTAACCATCGACGTCATGGTCTCCCTCGACTTTTCTTACTATCCATAACAGAATCCATTATTCTCCTAGGTAACCTATCCTCCTCCACTCGCCCCACATGAAACACCACCACCGAAGCCGGTTTATGCGTACAGCTTCATCCATCGAGTTCGTTCCTAACTTAGGCTTTATCTTCTCATTCCCAGAACCCTCATGCCTTTGTACCCACCTGTTGTACCAGCAATCATTTTCGCTACTTTCATGTCTGTTACTTCTAACTTATGAAGAAGATAACCGGAGTCCACCCAGATTTCACTCCCGTAAATCAAAGTTGGTCTGAAAACAGACCAATGTGAAGATAGTTTCGTCTGGAAGCTGTTTTCCTTCTTACAGAATACTGTTGATCGCAAATGCGAGCTCACTGCATTAGCTTTGCTGCACCTTGATTCAATCTCACGTACTGTTTTACCATCCTGGGAGAACACATATCCTAAATACTTGAAATTATCTACCTGTTCCAGCTTTGTATCACAAATCTGACAGTTCATTCTGTTAAATTTCTTACCTACCGACATCAATTTAGTCTTCGAAAAGCCAATTTTCATACCACATTCATAGCACCTATTTTCAAGATCCAAGATATTAGACTGCAGGTTTCCGCCATAATCTGCCATTAAGGCCAAGTCGTCAGCATAGGCCAGACTGCTTATTACATTTTCACCTAACTGAATTCCTCCCTGCCACTTTATACCTTTCAGCAGATGATCTACGTAAACTACGAACAACAAAGGTTAAAGATTACAGCCTTGTATAACCCCTGCAATTACACTGAACCAAGAACTCGTTCTGTCATCAATTGTCACCTCAGTTCGATTGTTAATATAAACGCCTTTGATTGTTTTTAATAATCTACTCCTGATCCCACAGTCCCCCGATATGGTGAACATCTTTCCCCCTATAAACTGTCATAAGCTTTTTCTAGATCTGCGAAACATAAACACAATTGTCTAATAGTGTCGTAGCATTTCCAATTACCTGGCGCATACTGAAAATCTGATAGCGGTCTGAAACCACACTGGTTTTCATCCAACATTCTCTCAACCACTGATCGCACCCTCCCTTCCAAAATGCGAGTGAATACATTGCCTGGTATACTAAACAATGAGATAACTCGTAGTTGTTGCAATCCTTCCTGTACCCTTGCTTATAGATAGGTGCAATTACTGTTTTTTTCCAATCTGATGGTACCTTACCAATACTCCATGCTAATCTTATTATTATATGAAGCCTTTCCACTTCGTCCAGCGTAATTTCACCAACATCACCATTCTCCTTCCCATGAGATAGGTTGTCCGCGACACCACCTTGAAGATGTCCTTTTATGTTGAGAGGATTTTCTAAATGTTACCTCCGCCTGTCCAGTGATTCCATGGAATCAATTATGAGTTCACCTGAATGACCAAACACACTGCTCATTTCATTTTTCACTCCCTTCCTAAGATTCTTTATTACTGTCCAGAAAGGTTTTCCTGCTGCTTGACATAGCCTTTCCTGGTTATTACCAAAATCTTCCCACGACTTCTTTTTGGATTCAGCAACCATTTGTTTCGCTCTGTTTTTTTCATCTATGTACAATTCCCTGCCAGCATCAGCCCTTGGTTGGAGGCATTTCTGATAAGTCTTCTTTTTATTTTTACAAGCTGCTCTCACTTCATCGTTCCGCCAAAATGTTCGCTTCTTCCCATCTTTACACACAGTTGATCCTAGGCATTCCCTTCCTGTTGCTACTACAGCTTCCCTGGATGCCACCCATTCACTTTCTATATCCTGAACCTGCTTACGGTCCACTGTTCGGAACTTCTCACTAATTACATCCATGCACTTCTGTCTAATTTCCTCGTCCTGGACATTTTTGACACTTATTCATTTGCAGACAGACTTCACTTTTTCTCTCCCAGGCCTACAGATGCATAGTTCACTACAGATCAGATAGTGGTTTGTATTATCTAAAAATCCCCGGAAAACTCGTACATTCCTAACAGATTTCCTGAATTCGAAGGCGGTTAAGATATAGTCGGTTATGGATCTGGCACCCCTAGCCTCCCATATATAGCGGTAAATAGCCTTATGCTTGATTAATGTATTCGTAACTGATAAACCCTTACTAGCACAGAAGTCCAGCAGATGCTTCTAATTCCCATTAGCTTCCATATCTTCCCCACATTTACCAGTCACCCTTTCGTATCCTTCAGTTCTATTCCCAACTCTCGCATTGAAATCGCCCATTAAGACTTTCTTATGCTTGCTGTTGACCCTGACCATGATGTCACACAATGCTTCATAAAACTTGTCAACTTCATTCTCATCTGCACCCTCACGTGGTGAATACGCTGAGACAATTCTCGTCCTAATTCCTCCAACTGCCAAATCTATCCACATCATTCGCACATTTACGTGCCTAACGGAAAGTATGTTGCGTGCAGTTGTATTCCTGATAAACAGCCCTAACACATACTCTCTCCTTCCCTTTCTAACACCCGCCAAGTACACTTTATAATCTCCTATCTCTTCCTCCTTATCTTCCCTTACCCGAATATCACTTACTCGTAGCACATCCAGATGTATCCTCTTTGCTGACTTAGCCAGTTCTACTTTCTGTCTTTCATAAGCCCTATTAATATTGATAGCTCCCCATCGAATTCCATTCAAGTTGTTTCCAAGGAGTCCCTCGCAGGTCAAATGGGAGTGTGACTCCGTTACTCCCATAGGCCTGAGGCTTTCTTAAAATGTTCTGCGCTCGGTAAATTCGTGAAGCAGCATGCTACGCTACTTACACGTAGTCCAAGTGCGGACCTCTCCTCTAACGGCTTTGGGACCACCGGTGGATTGTATAGCCCCAGCCGCCTGAGCACAAGAAGGGCCACGACTCAGAACATGTCCGAGATGCCCACTCACATTCCATAGCAACTGGTATCCCGACTCTCAGGACCTCTTACTAGACCACTCAGCCGTTGCCCATGGTTCACGAACTAGGACGTGACTACAATAACCCACACCATGAAATAAAGGACATCATCGCTGGTCTCAAGAACAACAAGGCTTCAGGTGAAGACGGCATAGTTGCCGAGATGTGGAAACATGCAGATGACCAGTCTTTGCAGAGCATCCATCAAATCATAAAGGACATATGGACAACAGAGTCCCTACCCGAAGGATGGACGTCTGCCGTGATTCACCCCCTCCACAAGAAGGGAAGTAAGACAGATCTCAACAATTATAGAGGTATTTCCTTGTTACAAATTACCTACAAGATCCTCTCTGTAGCCCTGCTTAATAGAGTCACTACACAGCTAGACTCACAGTTAGGTGAATACCAAGCTGGTTTCCGTAAGACTAGATCTTGTCCAGAACAGATACACAATCTTAAGACAGTTCTCAGTTACAAAAGCCGAGGTGGACATCCCTGGGTGGTGGTCCTAGTAGATTTTCAGAAAGCTTATGACTCTGTGGACAGAGACACCCTTTTCTCCATACTATGGGAACTTGGTCTGGATGGGAAAACCCTACGATTGATTCAAGCCACTCTGAGGAACACGACGTCCAAGGTCAGGTTCAGAGGTGAACTATCTGAAAGCTTTCCAATCAGAACAGGAGTTAGACAGGGTGATGGTCTCTCCTGCATTCTCTTCAACTGTGTCCTGGGAAAGATCATTAGAGAATGGAGAACTATACTACCACCGGGAGCTGGACTGAAGCTTGGGTACAAGAGAGACAACCTCATTGTCCCGTGCCTAGCCTTTGCCGATGACCTCATTCTACTGGCAAACAATATAGAGGAGGCTACCTACAACTTACAGAGTCTTTATTGTGTAGCGGTTAAGACTGGTCTGAAAATCAGCATCCAGAAGACTGAATTTATGACCAATATCAAGGAGGCCCCTTCTACAATTCCTCTCATAGACGCTACCATACGAAAAGTACCTGCGGTTAAGTACTTGGGAGAATGGATCTCTGCGAATCAGAGCGAGAACCCAGCCATAGATGCCAGATGTACTAAGTTTGAAAGGGCTTATCACTCGTGTCGTAGTATCTATTCATCTAAGTGCCTCTCCAAGAACCTCAAGCTCAGACACTACAACTCGGTAGTCAAACCATCTGTTCTGTATGCTTCTGAGTGCCTTGCAATGGCTAGGAAGGGCCCACTCAGAAAGCTGGAGTTAAAAGAGAGGAAGATCCTGAGGAGGATATTAGGACCCATCAGAGAGGAAGGAGGCACTTACAGAATCCGCCATAATGCTGAACTGTATGAACACCAGGAGGACATCGTCACTTCTATAAGGAAAAGGCGCCTGACCTTTTATGGACACTTGGCCCGTCTGGATTCCGAAAGACTCACCAACAGGATATTCACAGTAACAGGAAGAGGCAAGGCTTCTAAGAACAAATGGATCACGTCAGTTAAGTCAGATATGGAACAACTAGATATCCCACCGGGACAAACTCATGACCGACTACTGTTCCGTCAAGCTATCCGAAACGGAGTTTTCCCAACGTCCCTTACAAGTAAGAAGACTACAGGAACTAAGTGGACCGAGGAGAGAAAGCTGGCTCATAGTCAGCAAATGAAGGAGTATTGGAAGAAGAAGAAAGCAACAACTTTACCCAAGAGTAGATACGAGCCCCGTGGTCCTCAGTAGGCCTAAACGACAAAGAATAATAATAATAATAATAATAATAAGAAGAAGAAGAAGAAGAAGAAGAAGAAGAAGGCGGGATTTGAGATTTAAGAGGAAGTACAACTTGGTAGAAATCCCCTAAAGGCACTAACCAGACGGGTCCAGCACTTCCAGAAAGATGTCTTTGGCAAAAGGAAGCTAATAGTGTTGGTGTCAGACAGGAACAAGAGTTGACGGAGGGAAGGCGGACAGGATAGATGGAAACTGCGCTCAGATCGCTGTTATTAAAAATTAATTACAATTGAACGTCACATGAGGTAAACGCGGCGATTTGGTTATGACGGCTGGCCTCAATACCTCATTCACTACGAGGCGATAATGTAATGAAATGTATGTTGTCAAGTTCCCGCGTGAATGCTTGTTACCTGTTGGACGCGCTCCGATCGCAGACGTATTCTTCTTAGCATTATTAAGCGACAGCTTTTCAGATTCGGGATCTACTCCTTCGGTCACAAAACGTACGACATTTGGTGAGCGGAAGGGCGCGACCGAGTGGTCTGGTGTTGTCTAGTCACTACGTTCCTTTCCTGGATTCATTAATCCGCACTGCCGGATGAGCAGGTCTCCTTAATTCTGAAAATTGTGAGTCGTTCTTTGTAACGTAATGTTTCCTTAACTTTTCTTTCGGGTAAATTTACATGTTTATACGCCCTAATCTAACCTGGTGAAATTTATAAATCACTGTTCGTCCTTGAAGTTCTGAGCAGATAAATACCGTTTGTTGCATCTAAATCGGGCAATGCTTATAATCATAGCACTTTCTCGTATACGACACATGAAAATATACTCCAGATATTTGCTCTCCCCCTTAGCCCTGCATGTCTGCTTAACAACCCGGCACTGAAATGAAATGTCGTATGGCTTTTAGTGCCGGGATATCCCTGAACGGATTCGGCTCGCCAGGTGCAGGTCTTTCTATTTGACTCCCGTAGGCGACCTGCGCGTCGTGATGAGGATGAAATGATGATGAAAACAGCACATACACCCAGCCCCGGTGCCATTGGAATTAACTAATTAAGGTTAAAATCTCCGACTGAGCCGGGAAGCGAACCCGAGACTCTCTGAACCGAAGGCCAGTACGCTGACCGTTCAGCCAACGAGTCGGCACTGCTAGTCGTGAAGTGTAGGCTATGTCCTACCACGATGATTTCTAACAGGTAGAAATCCATTAGAATCTTAGTATCGTACGAATGTTTCAATCTCAAACCAAGATTCCAAGCTCCACAGTTTCTAGTCAAGAGTCCCAACCCTTCAAATACCATGACGCAACAGCACCGAAGAGCCATGGCCTACTGCTGTTCAGTCCGAAGACCTGCAGAAAACGAGGTGTTGTGTGGTCCGCAAGACGAATCCTATCGGCCGTTATTCTTAGCTTCCTAGGCTAGGGCCACCATTTCACCGCCAGATGGCTCCTCAATTGTTGTCACGTAGGTTGAATAGACCTGGAAACAGCCCCCAGATCCAGGTAATCATCCCTGAATTGTCCGGGATAGAACCTTGGTCCTGCGAATAAGAAGAAAACACGCTACTCCTACACCGCGGCTCGAAACATCGGGCATTAATATAAATCGATATAACTTCAAATATCCATTGACCGGAACAGTGGAAAATTTAGAAGGGAGTATGATCAACAAATTCAAGGAAAATTAATTTTCTACATTGCCGGTTTCATCTTTGCACTTAAGGTGGTATTTGAACACCGAAGTGATGTATCTGTTAAACGGAGATGCGATGAATTAATCTAACTCAGGGGTTCTCAAACTTTTTTCGTTTGCGGCACACTGTTTCGCTATGCTGAATATAGCCGCACACCCCAACGTACAACGTAACTATGCCTGCTTTAGAGGAATTTCGAACGCTACAGAGCAGTCACGAAAGAATGTGAACCCTCGCGGAGGGTACACGAATCACTGGAACGTTAGTAGAAAAATATGTTGATCACTCCGGAACCCTAATGTAGCATATATAAACCAATCAACGCTCACCTGCAGTTAGTTCAGTACTTCAGTTGGAAACGGAGATATGTTTTAATGTAGTACACAATTTAGTGAAATTGATTGTTTAATGAGTCGCAATGGTTGGTGTTATTATAAAACTGAAGTAAATGTAGAGATATTGTGTTGTAATATGGAGAAGTTTTTAATTAAACGCCGAAGATTAAACAGCACTGAAGGACATCAGAGTTAAAGCAGAACAAGTGAATCACCCGGATCAGGTGTCAATGAGAACCTACTTTCGCAGCAGTGCACTTCATCGTCCGGAGTTGTGCGCAGGTATCAGGATTCTTATTTAACCTTCGGATTTACATTTACTGAATCTGAAAATCGTGAATTTCCTGAGTGTGTTGTATGTGGCGAAAAATTAAGCAATGAATGAATGGTTACAAGCAAACTAAGGAGACACTTGGAAACGAAACACAATCACCTGGAAAATAAAGATAAAGCTACTTAAAGAAGGCAAGACAATGAATAAAATAATTACAACTTCAGAAAAAGCGCTAGTAGGTAGCTATGAAGTAACAGTAATAATTGCCAGGAATATGCAATCACATACAGCAGCAGAAACTTTGATTTTACCTGCTTGTGAAGAAATAGTTAAATCCATGTTAGGAGAGGCAGATATCCAAAGTACCTTTGTCAAACGATACAATGGCTGATGTCAGCTGATATTAAAAACAACTAGTGGAAAAATTACATCAGGTAAAAAAAATTGCACTTCAACTGTACAAATCAACAGATTTAAAAAACAATTAATGAGCTACATAAGAATTTTAAACGAAGAATCACTTACTGAACAGTTCCTATCCTGCAGAGAATTATCTGTGACGTCGGCAGAATCAGACATATGTAATTCTACGTCAGCGACATTGGAAGGAAATGGACCAAGTTGAAACAGTTGAATTTCAGTCTGCACTGACGGAGCCCGAGCAATGACTGGTTGAATGAGAGGTTTTACTTCAAGGTTGAAGCAAGATTTTCCGCACATTGGATCCACGCATTGTTTTTACATCGGGAAGCTTTTGTGTCAAAAACCATACCTTCACATCTGAGGAACGTAATGAGCTCAGTTATTGAAATGGTTAATTACATTAAAAGTAGAGTTCTAAATACTTCTCAAAGTCAAGTGACAGGAAGCAGGCGCTGTTCATGAATCTCTGGTCTTTCACACCACAATTCGCTAGTTGACCACAGGAAGAGTACTTTCCAGATTTTATGAACTTGCAAATGAGTTATTGCAAATATTTGCCACAGAAAAACTTTAGTTTACTGACTTCATTAGCGACGAAATTTGGTGTTCGAAAGTTGCGTACCTAGCTGACATTTTTGGACATTTGAATAATCTCAGTACCATTATGCAGGGGAAGAAGGAGGATATTCTTAAATCAACTGACAAGCTGAATGCGTTCTTAAGAAGAATTTAACTGTGGAAGTCAAAAGTTGAGAAAAGTGATCTTGAAATGTTTCCAGTCTGATTTTAGGCCATCTCTGTGTATTGGGGAATAAACTGCTAGAATATTTTCCTTCCCTCAACGTGAACGAATGCGATTGGGCTCGCAATCCCTTTACCGTTACTGCTGAGGACACAAAACATATATCATTAGACGAGGCAGAAGAACTAGCTGATCTTCAAGCCGATCGAACTTTGAAGCTGAAATTTAGAGAAGAAACACTACTTCAGTTCTGGATTTCAGTGTAAAGAGAGTTCTCAGTGTTACCAAAGCATGCCATATCAGTAGTATAAGTGGAGAGTTCGGCGGCCACCGCCACCACACGCTCTCAGGAGAGGTCTCCACCACATTGACTGCGCTTCGGCGGCCGCCACCGCCACAGGCCCTCCGCAGAGGCCTCCGCCGCATTGACCTCTGGCAAGGTCATTGCTATGCTGGCTGAGACTGCATGCTTAACCTCACAGCCGCCATCTTGGAGGAGCTTAACCTAACTTTTACGCGTAAGACAGCAAGCCTAACCTCAAGGAGGGCCTAACCTCAGTTGTATGGCCGAATGCCCTTCCTGACGCCTAAGAGAGAGAGCTTAACCTCACATCCGCTATCTTGAATGGGCTGAACCTAACGTTTTACGCGCAAGACGGCAAGCCTAACCTCATGGAACGGCCTAACCTCAGTTTTTACGACGAGATGCCCTTCCTGACGCCTAAGAAAGAGCGAGCTTAACCTCACATCCGCTATCTTGGAGGGGCTTAACCTTACTTTTTACACGCAAGACAGCAAGCCTAACTTCATGGAGGAGCCTAACCTCAGTTTTACGGCTGGATGTCCTTCCCGACGCTATCTTGAGTAGTAGAGCAATGAGTATTCTCGATACGTTATTTTGAGTAGTCGGGCAATGGAGATTAGCATAAGAGAGTACATCTAACCGCATGGAGGAGCATAACCTCAGTTTAACGGCCGAATGCCCTTACCGACGTCAACTGCACAATATGGCGGCTATACACGGCTCCTTATGAAACTCCTTAAGGGCGCTTGCGCAAGATGGCTGCTGCTCTTAGGAGACGCCCTAGGAGCGCTTGCGCAAGGTGGCGGCCGCGAGATGGCGGCTGTGCATAATATTGTGTTCGTTTCCAAATAGTTCAGGTGAGTTTCAGAAAGAACATACATACATACATACATACATACATACATACATACATACATACATACATACATACATACATACATACATACATACATACATCATTATAGACTGTAAGCTGCCTCTGTGGATCAGCGGTAGAGTGTCGGCCTCCGGATCCCAAGATAGCGGGTTCAAACCCGGCATAGGTAGTCGGATTTTTGAAGGGCGGAAAAAAAGTCCATTCGACACTCCATGTCGTACGATGTCGGCATGTAAAAGATCTCTGGTGACACATTTGGTGTTTACCCGACAAAATTCATTAAATCTCAGCCATGGACGCCCAAGAGAGTTTCGGTTTACTCGGTCTGCCATCTAGTGGGGGCCTAGAGTAAAACGGAACGTCGAAATTGACGAGCAGACAGCCAGATGGCGTCAAATTGAAATGTCTGCACACGGTAGCTGAGGCCATACGATTATTATTATTATTATTATTATTAAAGACTGTTATGCCTTTCAGCGTTCAGTCTGCAAGCCTCTGTGAATTTACTAAACGTCGCCACAATATTTTTTTTTTCTGAAAGAAGTAACGCATATTACAAAGGCATTTACACGAGAAACATTTAAGAAACTTAACAAATCTTTATAACATGGAAACTGTGTGGCAGCTTGTAACACAACATTGTTTCCAGAAACAAAGACCCTGGCCATTTGTGCACAAAAATGGATTCCGGTGTGTTTGACATTTGAAGGAGCTTTTCAGTATTGCGTATGATATTGCAGAGAACAATAATGCGCCATTAAGAGATGTTCCTCGATCATAGAACCGAGTCGAAAATTCTGAGCAGAACTAAGTGAGGGGTACGCCAATAGAACTAGTTACAAGAAATTTATTGGTCAAGAAGCCAAGGTGCCAAGAAGTGACTTAATTAGCTGAAAGATGCAAATTGTGTTTGATTACAGCTGAGTGGATCAGCGGACAGTGGATCTGTGGAAGAATTAATTTGCTATATTTCTTAAGGAACTAGAAGTGGAAATGCAGCTGGGTACATGCAAACATTTGAAAAGGGAACTTAAAAATGGCATTGGAATTGATGGTGCTGCTTCTCTTCTTGGTGCACACAATGAATTAATTCAAAACTTTAGACAAAAGGTCAAACATACTGTTGTTATGTACTGTATAGCACGTAGGCTTCAATTAAGTGTAATGAGTTCTGTAAAAAACTGTGGACTATGTTGATGGACTTGATTCATTACTGAAATAGCTGTACAAATCCTATCAGCAGTGTCCCAAGAGGCTACAAGAAGTGAGCCTAGAGTTAGGCACAGTGTAGGATGACAGGCCTCAAAGTGTGGTGGGTGTTGTATCAGCTCCACTGATTGATTGGAATTGTTTAATTGTGCACTTGAAAAATGTAATTGCAAGTAAGGATAAAGTAGCTTCAGAGGAAAAATATCTTCTGAAAGTCACTGATTTTAAATTTGTTAATATCCTGCACTTATTTCTGTTTATTTAGAAATCCTGAATACTTTGTCTCTCCTCTTTCACAGGCAGCAGCTATTTCTCAGTGCTATTGTACTATGTGTAAAATGTACAATAGAATCACTTACTAAATTACTTAAACCAACCCCTGGTCCAAATTAAGATAACTTTCTAACGAAGAGTTCGACTAGTGACATTTTGTCACATTCAACTAAATATAGTTGGACCAGTTCCTAGATCTGCCGTCGATTCGCAGGAAGAAAAACTTGTTAGCCATAGGGTCAGATAATTGAAGGAAAGATTTTTGGTTCATGGAACTGAAGACAAATGCATAAACTTATCTGATACCTTTGCATGGTCCACTCGAACTGATCTTGAAAATTGTGGTGTAGATGACATTTTATTGTTGGTAGAACATTCCAGGGAACAACTTACAAAATGTGAAAACTGTTGGAACTACATATAATGCATACAAAATGAATGGTATTAATTCAAAGTTCTTGGGAGAAGAAAAAATTTATTCGAAATGTTGGGGTTTGCAGACAGTGACAGATTTCGAAATCTGGACAGCTACTCTCCATTGCGTGTGTTCTTGCCGTCTGTACAGCATCGTGTGAGCGAGAATTTAATCTGAACAATATAAAAGACAGATTCAGATCGTCATTAGAATTAACCTTTCTGTGTGATTTGATGACATGTGATATGAATTTACCTGCAATAGATGAAACTGATGTTGCAAGGGCTGATAACTAGTGGAATATTAGTAACAAGGCCACAAGGCACATCCATGGCTGCAAACGACTACATAAGTATTAGGTCATTACTCTGTAAAATTGTAAGTCTATGTAATGAATGTATGAATTTTGTAAAACACAACTGACACAACCATCTACAGCTAATTGTCCTACTAAAACTCTTTAATGTAATATTTCTGGACGATTTACATTTTAAGATTAGAGAATTAATACCGAGGTGAACGCTAAGTAGCGCAATTCGATTATTTATTTATGGATATCAGGTTGGTGGGACTTTTGCTGGTGCCTCAACGTTTTTACTGGCCCCTCAATTCATGGAAAATGTCTGCACTCCTGTTCTAACTAAGGTTTTCAAATTATATTACATCTTCCATGTTATTCTTCTCAATAATTTTCTAAAGAGAAAATGTGAAATCATAAAGATTGTTGAATCATGAAATTAAATTCTAGATTGCTGATAAAAGGAGATTGCTAATAATAATAAAGCTGAACATAACCCGTTCCAGGCGTATAAAATTTTAGTGAATAAATAATTATGCATGTGATTGATTGCTTTATTTATTGGAATATCATTTATTGATGGTTATGACTTAGAATTGAATCTTCGAGAACACATGAAATCTCATGGTCTGATCCAGCATAAGTTCATCCTTAATTATTCCCAATTGAAACTGAACCGGAAGATACACCCGCCCGGTCTATTTAAATGAAGCTCCTTGGAGAATGCCATCTTAAATCTGAATCTTGCAACAACTAGCGCAAGAAGTTTGAACTTTTGTCAACAGATGCCTCTACTACAACCTGTTATGCCCTCTGGAATGAAGACGGACTATTAAAATTGTTAAGTAATGTTGTATTCCTAGGTTTCCTAAACCGAGTTGATTATTCTTCGCTTTTGGTATCTTAAAGTTTACAACACTTCTATCTCTTCCCGCCAACTTAAGTTGTTGGCCAGTAGGAAATTTTGTATATGAGGTGCCTAGTATCAAATATGGACAAAAGCCATTTTGTTAATTTTTCAGTAGAGCCACATTTTTGTTTCTCTATGTTAAATCCCCGTTACATGTGTGAAAATGTTTGTGTGTCATATTTCCAGCCCTATGAACAAGAAAATCATGGTCGACACTTAGAAATTTCACTCTAAGTCAATGTAAAACACGTTCAAATATGACGATGTCCATTTCTGAAACCGAGATTGGCTTTTGTCCATTTTTGATACAAACATCCATGTACTTGTCCACTTTTAAAACGAACTATCCCAATATTTGAAAAAAAAAGTTGCAGGATGACACGGAAGTAAACTTCCATTTTAAAAGAAATATAATTAAAATATGAAAGAAATAAGGCTATTCTTATACTTTGTTAACATTTTTAACATATATTTCAGTTCTTGTTTCACTGTATTTCTGGGCAAATAACCTCTGGTTCATCACAAGGGTCTTCAAAACAATCACATTATTATTTATATCACTAACAGCTTGTTCATTTTCGCTACAAATATTCTTATTGATGACTTCGACATACCACTTAAGAGAGGCATTAATTTCCAATCTTTTCCGAAGTGCTTTCCTAGTAATTTGTCAACATCTTTAAGTTTCTCTGGGTTTACATTCATGCCAATATCAGTAGGTAAAGCATTCATTAACATTAGACTTACCTGTCATGCTTTCGTGATCTTATGCTCAATACCTGTTTCCAAATACCAAGCTCGATAGCTGTAGTCGCTTAAGTGCGGCCAGTATCCAGTATTCGGGAGATAGCGGATTCGAACCCCACTGTCAGCAGCACTGAAGATGGTTTTCAGTGGTTTCCCATTTTCACACCAGGCAAATGCTAGGGCTGTACCTTAATTAAGGCCACGGCCGCTTCCTCCCCACTCCCACTCCTAGCCCTTTCCTGTCCCGTCGTCGCTATAAAAATGTTTCCAAATAGTAGTTGACTAGCAGATTTAATTTGTCAACAGAGGATGGTGCATACGTTGTAAGCCACTTTGCACACATCGTCAACATATTAATGTTTTTATTTTGGTCGGCGCAGCCATCAGCAATCAACTTGACCGAAGTGAAGCCTTGTAAATCATTAGATCGTAACTCATTGACAACCGCTTATGCTATTTCGTTTCATGATTTCTTTCCCTCATTCTCCAGCCACGTGTAAACAGACACATTGTCAGGGTGCAGTTTGCTTTGAGATGTGCCTATTACAGCAGACAGATTCAACAGTAGAGTTGTCTGGAATAATAAGCCGACTGATCACTTAATTTTGGCAAAACGAGGTTCTTTTGGCAATCATAGGACATTAAAAAAACAGTCCTCCACTTTTTTTCCTTAAGATGTCGATAAAATTTTCTGGTCGCCATGACAGTTTAATGTCACTTGTAGCAATATGATTGGCTGAAACGGTCATGTCCGTTTTTGATATAAACTACATTTGTAGGTGTCCGATTATGAAAGAAACTGCATATTTCTATGTTAAAAATTACGTACAAATATTCGTTTGTGAAAGACACGGACCACTAATTCAGATAGAGCATTAAAAATGCTATAAGGATCAATCCTTAACTCAATTTTGATGTAGGTGGCGCATGTCCATGTTTGATATTAGGCACCTCATATGTATTTTGCCACCAACAACCTATAACTTTCGGGTGTGTCGATCCAGGTTGTCTTATTCATCGCTCCAGTCTAGTGTGTGTATCTGTGAAGGGAGGCGCGGGTCCATCAGCTCAAGGTAATGGCAGTCTTGGTTTAACTAAGTGATAGTCTTTGACAGCTAGCTCGAGGGGAATATTTCTGATCGTTAATAATATAACTTGAATTTTCTCACATGTAAATTTCAAACTTGTAATGCAAATTTTCAAGCAGCCAAAGGAACTTAGCTGTAGTCGGGGAATAGAAAGTGATTAACCCTCTCGCGTTCTCTCTCAACTTGATTGTGAGGTTACTGTGATTTTGTAACCTTTTCCAGTTTGTAAGCTTCGTAACTTAAATATCTTCTCCATCTAGTCACCTCACTAAAATAGGACTAGAGTAGTATAATTGGATGGTTCGGGCGCCACCTCCACCTCAGGCTCCCAGTGGCCACCTCCACCTCCACCTCAGCCAGAGGCCTCCCAGTGGCCTCCTCCACCTCAGCCAGAGGCCTCTTCCAGTGCTGCCAACTTAACCTAACTAGCGCGAAATTTGAATTTGTAAACAAAGCCACGTGCTTTTTGACAGACAACAACGCACCGCTAACCTCAGTACTGCCATCTTGACGGGCCTAAACCTCAGTAGTGCCAACTTAACCTCACAAGCGCGAGGTAAACAAAGCCACGTGCTTTTTGACAGATTTGTAAACAAAGCCACGTGCTTTTTGACAGCTGTCATCGACAACAACGCATCGCAAACCTCAGTACTACCATCTTGACGGGCCTAAACCCCAGTAGTGCCAACTTAACCTAACTAGCATGAGGTAAACAAAGCCACGTGTTTTTTGACAGCCACGTGCTTTTTGACAGATTTGTAAACAAAGCCACGTGCTTTTTGACAGACAACAACGCATCGCTAACCTCAGTACTGCCATCTTGACGGGAATAAACCTCGGTGGTACCAACTTAACCTAACTAGCTCGAGATAAACAAAGCCACGTGCTTTTTGACAGCCACGTGCTTTTTGACAGCCACGTGCTTTTTGACAGCTGTCATCCGCCATCTTTAAACTACAGAGCGCTGTGCTGCCCTCTTTCGTCACCTGTCATCGGCAGTGCTGCCATCTTGGCGGGCCTAAACCTTAGTGCTACCAACTTAACCTCACTAGCTCGAGATAAACAAATCCACGTGCTTTTTGACAGCCACGTGCTTTTTTGACAGCTGTCATCCGCCATCTTTAATCCATAGAGCACAGTGCTGCCCTCTTTAGCTACTTACCTTTGAAATGTGGTGGCGGATAATTTGAAAAAATGCTTTTTTGACAGCAGCCATCTTTGAGCGCCGTGCTACACTCTTTAGCTAGTTACCTGTGGTGGCAGGCAATTCCACATGACAGCAGTCATCTTTAATCAAGAGAGCACCGTGCTGCCCTCTATGTGGTGGCGGCAAATTGAAAAATTCTACATGCTCTTGTTTGGAAACAAACTCACGCGCTTTTTTGACAGCCGTCATCCACCATCTTTAATCAACAGAGCACAGTGCTGTACTCTTTAGCTAGATACCTTTGAAATG
Organism: Anabrus simplex; assembly: GCF_040414725.1. Taxonomy (NCBI): domain Eukaryota; kingdom Metazoa; phylum Arthropoda; class Insecta; order Orthoptera; family Tettigoniidae; genus Anabrus; species Anabrus simplex. Next base: position 432,090,474 of record NC_090269.1, on the reverse strand, counting down.
TGGTGGCGGCAATTTGAAAAATTCTATGTGCTCTTGTTGGGAAACAAAGCCACGTGCTTTTTTGACAGCTGTCATCCGCCATCTTTAATCAATAGAGCACTGTGCTGCTATCATGCGGGCAATTTCGTCAGCTGTCATCCGCCATCTTTAATCTAGAGAGAACAGTGCTGCACTCTATGTGGTGGCGGCAAATTCCACGTGCTTTACAAACCTATGCGCTTTTCTGTCATCCGCCATCTTTAATCTAGAGAGAACAGTGCTGCACTCTATGTGGTGGCGGCAAATTCCACGTGCTTTACAAACCTATGCGCTTTTCTGTCATCCACCATCTTTAATCTAGAGAGAACAGTGCTGCACTCTATGCGGTGGCGGCAAATTCCACGTGCTTTACAAACCTATGCGCTTTTCTGTCATCCACCATCTTTAATCTAGAGAGAACAGTGCTGCACTCTATGTGGTGGCGGCAAATTCTACGTGCTCTTATTTGGAAACAAATTCTACTCGCTCTTCAGCTGTCATCTACCATCTTTAATCAAGAGAGCACCGTGCTGCCCTCTTTGTGGTGGCGGATAATTTGAAAAAAATTCAGCAGCCATCTTTAATCCAGAGAGAACAGTGCTGCCCTCTTTAGCTACTTACCTTTGAGGCGGTTAATTTGAAAAATTCTTTTCGACAAGCTGCCATCTTTAATCCAGAGAGAACAGTGCTGCCCTCTTTAGCTACTTACCTTTGAGGCGGTTAATTTGAAATATTCTATTTAACAAGCTGCCATCTTTAATGAAAAGAGCATCGTGGTGCTATCTTGCGGGTAATATTTTACGTCAAAGCTGTCATCCACCATCTTGCATTGCTAACCTTAGTGCTGCCCTCTTTAGCTACTTACCTTTGAAACAAAAAATCTATTTGACAAGCTGTCATCCGCCATCTTTAATCCAGAGAGAACAGTGCTGCACTCTATGTGGTGGCGGATAACTTGAAAAAATCTTTTTGACAAGCAGCCATCTTTAATCAACAGAGCACCGTGCTGACATCTTTAGCTACCGCCATCTTACATCGCTTACCTCGCTGCTGCACTCTATGTGGTGGCGGTAAATTCGAACAAGTTTAATCACGCATCGGGAAAGCTAGAGTAAGCACGTGCTGCAGTGATGACGTCATCATGCATGTTTAAACCCGTTCGTTGACTAAAAGCTTTAGTCTTCGGGAAACAGTGATAGAGTGTGGAGTGCAAACATGACGAAAACATTAATAGTTGATGTGCAAGGCTTTAAAGTAAACGGAAACAAGTTTGTGTTTAAAGAGGTGGCTGTGTTAGATTGCTGTGTGTTGTGGGCACCAAAACTTGTTAGTTTAGTATTTAGTCCACCGTTCCCTTACTGTTTGCAAACAGATGAAGATAAAAAGCAGACTCAGTGGATTGAAAACAATTTAGGTTTGAAGTGGGAAGAAAAAGGAATACCTTATCGTTTTCTACCTTTAATGATGAATGCACATTTGTCAAGAGCAGATCTTGTTCTTTTAAAGGGTTGTGAAAAGAAAGAATGGTTGCGTGATTTTCTACCATCATCATGTGAAGTTATCGACATGCATGAATTGGGGTGCCCATCATTTAAAACTCTTCCGAAAGAGCATAGTAGAGAAACAACTAAACAGTCTTTACAACATGTATGCATGCTCTTTGATTGGTTGTGTCGCAGTGCATGCCGGGAAGTGAACAACATATGTAAACTGCAGTGTCGAAATAACCTTAGTGTAAAAGAAACATTTGTAGAGTAAAGACATCATGTCATTTCTAACAGATACTAAGTGTAACGCAGTTGAAAAGGCGATCGTAAAGTTTTATGCATGCAAAAAGAAACTAAACACTTTTACTGAAGAAGAGTTAAATGCATTACCAAAGGCATTTTTGGTCAATGTAGCTGCGAATGCTGTAAAGAAGATTTGGGATAAGGTGCCTCGTGAGTGGACTCAAGATCCTGTTTTGTCAGAGCTTCAAACGTGTAGTTTACATCATGAACACGTGAGTTTAGCTAGAAGACCTTCTGTGAGACAGTGCCGTACATGTCAACTAATTAAACTGTATCACGGACCTAAAACTAACGAGTTGTCTTCGCTTATAAACACTTATCATGGCTGTGGAGAGAGTAAACAAGGAAAAGGTGAAGAAACGTGCTGGGAGAAAGATGAGGAAGCATGTTGGGCGTGGACTCATCAATAGAGTGATTGATCTTCTTTTCTTCGTGCTTCATCTCCCCTGCGGCCCTAGAACACGTTCGCCTGACATGTAGTTACATGCTGCCTGCATAGAGTATGTCGTGTAGCTGTTAAAATCTGCTTCGTAAAGTTATGCTGTGTGTGTATGTGTTATTACCTAGTGCTTTAGCTGCTCAGAAGAATATAGCAGCACTTGTCGTTGTTGGTGTAATAAAACGAAAACTGAGTGTCAAAGACTGTAACATGAACAAAGGATAAAAATGTATGTATATAGTCTAAAATAAATATGAATTGTCAAAACATATTGCAGGTGTTGTTTAATCCTACAGCATGTCCTAGTGAATTAGAAGAAAGGAAACGTAGAGGATTAAAAGAAAACACACATAAGATTTAAAGTACATCCTCTTTATTAATCCATGAATTAAAGCTGTTATTAAAACCAAGCCATTTAACATACAGTTTATTACCACGACGTCGAATAACACGTTCAACTAAATAGTGATCAGGATATTTTGTTTTCTGCAGTTCTTCGATGTAGAATCCTCCTTCAATAGGCTGTCCTCTGAGATCGCGAAGTAAATACGTAACTGGATTAGTAAGCTTAACACTTCTGATTTGAAAAATTTCAGTGCTCCAGTTAGGTGTGTATCCTTTTGCAAAGATAGACTTGTGTTTGCTGATGCGAACGAAATCACCTTCTTTAAAGCGATAGCGACGTGGATCAGCTGTTTTGATTACAAGATGAATAGCATCTAGACGAGGTGTATTCTTTGTAACAAGACGTGGCTTTGTTCCGATAGTGCGATGAGGTGTATCGTTGTAGGTAGATAAAAGTCTAGGTAGCAGATCAATCCAACGATATGAACCTTGCGCTGTAAATTCTCGCCACATCATTGTTTTGAGTGTACGATTAAAGCGTTCTACAACACTTGCCTTGAGATTACTGAACGTAGAGTAGTGTTGAATGCCAAGTAACTTGAGGTAAGAAGAAAAATCCTTGTTGTAAAACTCTTTACCTTGATCAGTTTGAAGAAGCCTTGGGCAGCGTTTCGATTCTTCAACAATATGTTTAAATGCTTCTTTAACTTGAGCTGCTGTTTTAGAACGCACGGGTTGTGCAAAAGCAAACTTTGAGTACACATCGATAACAGTAAGTAGATACTTATAGCCCTTATTACTAGAAGCATATGGAATCATTTCTACTAAGTCTGCTTGCCAGAGATCATCTTTTCCTCGTGTAATAACGCGTCTGCGACAGTAGGTGCGACGTGCTGGTTTATGTAACTCATGTGCGATGTTTACCTTTACAGGTGAGATCTTCTCTTGACGAGCCATTACAAAATAATACCGGCATAACGTAGTTCTCTTTCTATTTCTAGAATTTCTGATCCGTGACTAGTGTGACCAGCCTCTTGCGATGCTCTTAAAAGTTGTAATCGTTCAACGAGTAAGTTTGGGTCATTCCAGTACCTTACATCCACATACGGCAACAAAGGCTTGTAGATAACGTCTAGACTACGTGCAGTCGGAAACAGCTTAGAAATAAACTCACGATACTTGTAACTCTCATTCGCATTTACAGCTTCTGTTCTCTTGTAATTACGTCGTGTTGCATCGGTAGCAAAAAGTATTGCTTTATACTTTTTAAGATCATCTTGTAAAATTATATCCTTGTCAGGTATTCGTGAGAAAAGAAGTTCTAAGAGTCCTTTCGTAGGTTTATAGGTAACACCTTTTACAATGAGTTTGTTGCTATTAATCTTAACATTTGAATTTCCTATCCGGAAACAGTCATCTTCGTAGCGAATACCATAGGTAGTGTCAGTTTGTCCTGTAAAAAGTTTTTCTATATAAGGTGCAAAGAGAGATCCATAGGTATCTTGAATAAAAGTTCTAAACTGATTGCGATACTCTGGTGTAATCATAACCTCAGACAAAGATGGTAGATTTTGCGTCGATGTAGTAGGTGTTTCTGCAATAACATCTGTAGTTAAAAACTCAACACGCTTAGATGGTGATGCATCATTAAGTTCTTCTTCTTCTTCCTTATCTTCCTCTTCTTGATCTACATCCTGCTTCTTCTCTTCCGTATCTTCTTCATGCTTTTCTTCTTCATGCTTCTCTTTATGATATGATGTTTGCTTAGAAGCAAAACTTGAAGTAGACTGCGGTAATGAAGTAGAATTAAAAATTTCTTTGAGTGGTGTACTTAGTTGTGTTTTTAAAAATAAATCCGTGTCTGCTTGAATACGTTTAAGCTCTTTAAATTTCCGTCGAATATTGTTTCGAGCTTGGATGATATGTTTTGTGATCTCCTTGCTAGATGTTAACATGATGGTGGTTTTTAATCAAGTAGTTACTGTAATTCTGTGTTAATGCATATAAAATGATCGAAACCCATGCGATATCGTCCATGCTGCACATCACTTTCTTTATCAATAACTAAAAAGCTGTAACGGTGTAATGACCAACATTTAGCACACATACGTTTAAAGTCATCGAATGTCATATCAGTGTTAACATGATCGTCATACACATGTCGCATGTTGCGCTCATCTTGCCGAAAAAGCACAATAACATTTGCGTTGTCGCGTATCAACTGCTTGGGCACACGAGAATAGGTTTGGCACAAATAGATGCAATCAACATATTTATGTCGACCCATACTAAAGAATGCACGAATAACGTTTTGCTGTTCTGTTGCGACATCATCAAAGATCATTAGAGAATTAGGAAGCACATCGTCTGGTGATGGTACTTGCTCATGTGAATTAAATTTAAAATATCTTATTCTATCTTTAACTAGATCGTGCATTACAGTTTGTAGAATAGTATATAGCGGCTGATAGAGTGACTTTGCGAAAACGTAAATATTCTCGAAGCGTACACCATTTACAGAAGTAATAAGTGTGAGTAAAAGATTTGTTTTACCGCATCCCGACGGACCTGATATAATACATCGAACAGTAAAAGGAAACAACGTTCCATGACGTTTTCTTGTAGTTGTACTAGAACTAGGTAAGAGATGTGGTACAATGTCGGTAACAGGTAGCGTGTCTTGCTGCTTTATAATCTTCATGATAACTGAATCATAAAGTACGTAATAGTAATATATATATTAAACGAAACAAGAGGCAACGGTTAGTTTATGATTTGCTCTTGACTAGTAAAGTCGTGTCCAGCATGGTGAAACAACGATATCCAAACGACATGAAGAAGAAGAAGAAAGTAAAAACTGTTGGATGGAAAGATGTTATAAAGGCTGCGCAAAAAGCTATTCGAGGGGAATACAATCCTCGTGTAGCTATTACTAAGGCGTTACGCGCAGCAAGAGCGAGAATTTCTCCAAAGTGCAGAGCAATATTTAGTAAACGTGCGCGAATTATTCCTGTACCAAAACGAGGAGGATTTCTTCCTGCGCTGTTTGCTGGCTTAGCAGCTTTAGGGTCATTGCTAGGTGGTGCTAGTGCTGTAGCGAGAACTGTCAAAGCTGTAGAAGAAGCGAAACAACAGTTAAAAGAGAGTGAACGCCATAACAAGACGATGGAGGCAATTGCGTTACGAGGCAAAGGTGTGAACATGAAGCTAGCGCCATACAAGAAAGGGCTTGGTATCTACATTTCTCCAAAAAACGTCTACTGAATGCACTGCCATATCGAGCTCTAACGCATGATGAAGTTTTTACGTTTGCTAAACAACTAGGAATTCATTATTTTCGAGGAGTGTATATGCGCGATCAACTACCAGCACGTCCACGTGAACGTGAAAGTGCCGTAATTAACTTGGACGACAGTCGTGGACCTGGAACTCATTACGTTGCTTATGTAAAACGTAAATCTAAAGTATGGTATTTTGATAGCTATGGAGATTTACCTCCTCCTTTTGAGCTCATACGTTATTTCGGAAGCAGTGCAGACATTGTTTACAATAAAAACCGTGTGCAAAACTTTAATACACGCATGTGCGGACGATTATGTCTTATGTTCTTATATCAAACCCAGACAGTAGAGAAAGTGTATTAGTATCTACGTGATGACGAACAGTGAAAGAACGTTTGCTGTACGTGGAGAAGGACCTGAAACAACCATCTATTTTAATCCACCAATCGAACTTGGTTATCAGCCGCATAGTCTTGGACTAGTATCGTTTGAAAGCTACAATAAAATCTATAATGTGCGTGATGGTTTAAACAAGTTCTATTACGATGAGTATGTGCTAACACTACCCTCAGGTAGTTATACAGTAGATGATATTCACGACTATATTGAAAGTACGTTAATTGATCAGTTTGGGGAAGATAGTTTTAGTAATCATAATTACAAGTTCTCAATCACTATAAGCAACATTACGCATAAATGTGTTATTGAATCATCATTTAAGATTGACTTCAAATCACAACCTGATTCGATTGGATCACTGCTTGGATTTTCATCGAGGGAGCTCCTACCGAACGTACGTTACGAGTCTGATCAACCTATAAAACTCTTCGATGATTATAATGTGAACATTACTTGTAATATTATTACAGACTTGAATAGTAATCTACAACCTTCGCACGTCCTGCACGACTTTATTGTTACAGAGGAACGTGGATATACTATTTGTGAGAAACCAGCAGTAGTTCTTTATCATCCTGTGTCTGTAAAACACATTAGCAACATTACTCTTAGACTTGTAAATAAACATAATCAGCTTATTCATTTAGATCAGCACGCGTACGTAGCTTACAAACTACATCTTAAACCAGTATAAAAACAATCTATAAAACACGGTGTACATTCCGAAGACATACTACATGTGTGCAGAGACTCATCGAGTTAACAGATACCCATAAGCAGATACTCCAAGATTTAGGATATACGCTACTACAACAGAATGGAAGAAATGCTAGACATTACGAATACAGTAGAAAGTCGTGAAGGTGTAGTACGAAGTGAGCTTCATTCCTATCAACCTTTTACGTTTGGATTAAATAACAATGATGAAATTCATTTTATTATTAATCAACAAGATGTTTACACCTTACCGCACGAAAGCTACCTCTATATTGAAGGACGATTAGAAAAGTCTGATGGAAGTGGACCAAGCACTTCACAACTAAACAACCATGCTCTAGCTTTTCTCTTTTCTGAAGCGCGATATGAAGTAAATAATGTTGAAATAGATCGAACGAAGAATGTTGGTATTACAAGCGCAATGAAACTCTACCCTTCTTTCTGTGATGAAGAAAGTAATCTTTTGCGGATGGCTGGATGGTGTCCAAAAGCTACTAACAACTGGATGATTAATGAGGATGGAACTTTTACGGGTATGTTATCACTGAAACATATTTTTGGATTCGCAGAAGACTTTACACGTATTATAATCAACGTAAAACAAGAGCTTATTCTAATCCGTGATCGAAGTGATTACAATTCTCTTAAAGCAGTAGAAACACCTGTAGAATCGAAAATAACACTGCATCGTATACTGTGGCGGATCCCACATGTAACCTTATCTGATCGTGAAAAACTTCGATTGCTCAAGATTGTAGAAAATGATACACCATTACCTATACGTTTTAGAAGTTGGGAGCTGCATGAATATCCTGTGTTACCACCTACAAACAAGCATAGCTGGGCTGTTAAAACATCACGTTTTACTGAGAAGCCCTTGTACATTATTTTTGGATTTCAAACTAATCGTAAATTCAATTACGAAAAAGATAGCTCACTGTTTGATCACTGCAAATTAAGACACGTTAGACTATATCTCAATGGAATTACGTATCCCTACGAAAACATCGACATTAACTTTGAGAAAAATAAGTTTGGGATGCTCTATGACATGTTTTGTAAATTTCAATCATCGTATTATCAGAAAGAAGATCGTCCGCTATTTACACCTCAAGAATTTAAAAATAAAGCACCGATTGTAGTTATAGACTGCTCTTATCACGAAGAATCTATAAAAGAATCTCCAGTTGATATTCGTTTAGAATTTGAAACATCTGAAAACATTCCTGCTAACACAGCAGCCTATTGTCTTATTATTCATATGAGTGATGTTACTTACCATCCGCTAACGAATATTGTTACGAGACTATAAATAAGAATAGATCTTTATCATTTTCATTAGTGTGTGCTTCGACATCGTACGCTATGGAACAAAACTGTAAATGTGCATGCTCATACGCAACATCTTATTTATGTTTCACGAGTGAGTGAGGCTATTAAGATGTTCTATAAACGTAGATCGTCGATGCCGAAACATCTTATTCAATACTTACCACCAGGATTTTTATATACGTACGCTGCCTCTTACGTACATAATTTTTGGGACATCCTTCCTCTACACAGTAAGATGTCAATCGAAGTAGCTTTATGCAGAACTTGTGAACGACATTACAAGCATCGAGGAGAAAATGGTGATGATGATTGGGATGGACCAAATCCGAGGATTGAACACTGTACACAGTGTATGAATGAACTTTCTCTAGTACCTCATGATGATGATGATGATGATTCCGAAAAGGAATAACAGCAAGGTAAGAAGTATATGATCTTCTCTGTAAAGCATAACATACTTAGTATAATATATTTCTAAATGCTTTGTTTAATTTGAATGTTGCAGGAGGCATTTCAGAAGCATACGTTGTTAAGAAGCACACCAACCTTGTCAGCAGCAAAAACGAACACTGTTGTAGTACATTTGTAAATAAATATTTGATCGCATTCAAAAAATGTTGTACTTATTGCATTGCTTTACACCGACTTACTCTTAAGAAAAACGATCAGGTCTAAACATGCACAATGACGTCATCACAACAGCACTTGCTTACTCTAGCTTTCCCGATGCATGTTTAAACTTGTTCGAATTTACCGCTACCACATTCCTTTACACCGACTTACTCTTAAGAAAACGGACAAGTCTAAACATGCATGATGACGTCATCACTGCAGCACGTGCTTACTCTAGCTTTCCCGATGCGTGATTAAACTTGTTCGAATTTACCGCCACCACATAGAGTGCAGCAGCGAGGTAAGCGATGTAAGATGGCGGTAGCTAAAGATGTCAGCACGGTGCTCTGTTGATTAAAGATGGCTGCTTGTCAAAAAGATTTTTTCAAGTTATCCGCCACCACATAGAGTGCAGCACTGTTCTCTCTGGATTAAAGATGGCGGATGACAGCTTGTCAAAGGTAAGTAGCTAAAGAGGGCAGCACTAAGGTTAGCTATGCAAGATGGTGGATGACAGCTGTGACGTAAAATATTACCCGCAAGATAGCACCACGATGCTCTTTTCATTAAAGATGGCAGCTAGAATTTTTCAAATTAACCGCCTCAAAGGTAAGTAGCTAAAGAGGGCAGCACTGTTCTCTCTGGATTAAAGATGGCTGCTTGTCGAAAAGAATTTTTCAAATTAACCGCCTCAAAGGTAAGTAGCTAAAGAGGGCAGCACTGTTCTCTCTGGATTAAAGATGGCTGCTGAATTTTTTCAAATTATCCGCCACCACAAAGAGGGCAGCACGGTGCTCTCTTGATTAAAGATGGTGGATGACAGCTGAAGAGCGAGTAGAATTTGTTTCCAAATAAGAGCACGTAGAATTTGCCGCCACCACATAGAGTGCAGCACTGTTCTCTCTAGATTAAAGATGGTGGATGACAGAAAAGCGCATAGGTTTGTAAAGCACGTGGAATTTGCCGCCACCGCATAGAGTGCAGCACTGTTCTCTCTAGATTAAAGATGGCGGATGACAGAAAAGCGCATAGGTTTGTAAAGCACGTGGAATTTGCCGCCACCACATAGAGTGCAGCACTGTTCTCTCTAGATTAAAGATGGCGGATGACAGCTGACGAAATTGCCCGCATGATAGCAGCACAGTGCTCTATTGATTAAAGATGGCGGATGACAGCTGTCAAAAAAGCACGTGGCTTTGTTTCCCAACAAGAGCACATAGAATTTTTCAAATTGCCGCCACCACATTTCAAAGGTATCTAGCTAAAGAGTACAGCACTGTGCTCTGTTGATTAAAGATGGCGAATGACGGCTGTCAAAAAAGCGCGTGAGTTTGTTTCCAAACAAGAGCATGTAGAATTTTTCAATTTGCCGCCACCACATAGAGGGCAGCACGGTGCTCTCTTGATTAAAGATGACTGCTGTCATGTGGAATTGCCTGCCACCACAGGTAACTAGCTAAAGAGTGTAGCACGGCGCTCAAAGATGGCTGCTGTCAAAAAAGCATTTTTTCAAATTATCCGCCACCACATTTCAAAGGTAAGTAGCTAAAGAGGGCAGCACTGTGCTCTATGGATTAAAGATGGCGGATGACAGCTGTCAAAAAAGCACGTGGCTGTCAAAAAGCACGTGGATTTGTTTATCTCGAGCTAGTGAGGTTAAGTTGGTAGCACTAAGGTTTAGGCCCGCCAAGATGGCAGCACTGCCGATGACAGGTGACGAAAGAGGGCAGCACAGCGCTCTGTAGTTTAAAGATGGCGGATGACAGCTGTCAAAAAGCACGTGGCTGTCAAAAAGCACGTGGCTTTGTTTATCTCGAGCTAGTTAGGTTAAGTTGGTACCACCGAGGTTTATTCCAGTCAAGATGGCAGTACTGAGGTTAGCGATGCGTTGTTGTCTGTCAAAAAGCACGTGGCTTTGTTTACAAATCTGTCAAAAAGCACGTGGCTGTCAAAAAACACGTGGCTTTGTTTACCTCATGCTAGTTAGGTTAAGTTGGCACTACTGGGGTTTAGGCCCGTCAAGATGGTAGTACTGAGGTTTGCGATGCGTTGTTGTCGATGACAGCTGTCAAAAAGTACGTGGCTTTGTTTACAAATCTGTCAAAAAGCACGTGGCTGTCAAAAAGCACGTGGCTTTGTTTACCTCGCGCTTGTGAGGTTAAGTTGGCACTACTGAGGTTTAGGCCCGTCAAGATGGCAGTACTGAGGTTAGCGGTGCGTTGTTGTCTGTCAAAAAGCACGTGGCTTTGTTTACAAATTCAAATTTCGCGCTAGTTAGGTTAAGTTGGCAGCACTGGAAGAGGCCTCTGGCTGAGGTGGAGGAGGCCACTGGGAGGCCTCTGGCTGAGGTGGAGGTGGAGGTGGCCACTGGGAGCCTGAGGTGGAGGTGGCGCCCGAACCATCCAATTATACTACTGACTAGCCTCTGTAAATTAGGGCCATAAGACCAAATAAGGGTTTTAAGTTCCTCATTGCAAATATTAAGGAGCACAAGTGCCCTCCTCCGCACAAATTTGATTTTTGGGCAAGTAAGTTAACCTTTTGTTTTTACCAAAGGCCTTGTAGAATGTGTCATTTCCTTTTCATATTAAAGATACCAGACTATTGAACAATTATGAGTGTGAAACTTTGTAAAATGTAGGTCGTGCCTCTGATAGGCCTGAAAATTGTTGGAAATAGGTTCCTAAGTGTAAATTTATAGACCAACGACGCTCTTTCTATTAATGTAAAGTTGAATGGTGCCTTCGGAGGGCTGTAGCGTTATAATGTTCGGGGAGTAGTCTCCTAGACAATTTTGTGGAGCAAAGATGCTCTTTTAGGAATATGGATAATAATAATAATAATAATAATAATAATAATAATAATAATAATAGTAATAATAATAATAATAATAATAATAATAATAATAATAATAATAATAATAATACAAGTAATGATTTTGAACTAAAATGTAATCCAAAGGTACGGAATACCGTATATATTTTCTAGGATATATATTGCACTTCAAGTAGAATTGCGCGATTAGTTCTAAAACTCTCTAAGAGATACGAAATGCACATTGTGCAAGCGTATGCGCCCACATCAAGCCACTCAGACGAGGAGTTAGAATTCTTTTATGAGAGTCTACATGAAACCTGTGAGAAGGAGAGTGACTGTCACTTTCAAATAGTAATGGGTGACTTCAATGCGAAGGTTGGAACCTGTAAGACTGGTTAAACTGTTATTGGAAACTATGGGATAGACGAGAGAAATGAGAGAGGGGAGAGATGGGTCCAGTTTGCCGAGTACACCAACATGCGTATAATGAACACATTCTTTAAGAAACACCCAGGGCTTAAATGGACATGGAGAAGTCCCAATTTTTAATTCACCAATGAGATCGATTTTGTTCTCTGTAACATCCCTCAAATTATTAAAGATGTAACAGATTCAATACTGGTGGTAACCACCGACTAGTAAGGGCTAGAGCCGAGTTAAACATTAGGGAACATCGACTTAAACTAGTGCGGGAGAAAAAGAAACAAATAAATCTTAAACATCTAGAAGAAAATAAACAGAAATTCCATCAAGCCCTTCAACAAAGCCTACATGACACAACTGGTGAAAATCTGGCAAAAATGCTAATGGATACGGCTGAAGTAATTGGAGGGTTGAGAAAGAATAACACTCGTGATAAGAAACTCAGTGACGATACCAGGAACCTGCTAAAGGGGAGGAGAGAAATGAAAATTCAGTCTGACTGTGACAAAATACAGTACTCTGAGCTGTGCAAAACCATAAGAAAGAGAATTAAAGCCGACTTAAAGAAATTCAACGAAAATACTCTGAGAACTTGCTTATCTGAAAAAAACAAGTTTGAAGTCTGCTAAAAGGAAGTTACAGATCGGGAAGAAGCAATTAATTGCATTAGATGGGGACAACGGACGAATTACTGATAGGGAAGAACTTCTTGAGTTCATCAGGAACTTTTATAGCAAGTTGTACGAGAAGGCTGATGATAACCTGTCCTTGCCTGACTTATCCAACATTTCCCAAGTCCCGGAAGTTCTCCCATCTGAGATCAGACATGCTATAAACAGTATGAAAAAAGAATCAGTCGCAGGTAGCGATAACCTTTCAGTTAGCGTTCTCAAACTTGCTGGTGATGAAACTTTAAGCCACTTGGCAAAAATATTCACGTCTTGCCTACACAATGCATTCATCCCTCCATCTTGGAACAGAGCAATGATAATTCTCCTGCACAAAAAAGGGAACATACATGACATCAGAAACTATCGTCCTATTAGCTTGCTTTCTGTCCTTTACAAGGTTTTCACCAAGGTACTGACAAATAGAATCAGTTCAACGCTTGATTTTGCCCAACCAATTGAACAAGCAGGTTTCCGCCGAGGTTTTGGAACAATCGACCATATACTCACCCTTCGTGAAGTTATCAGCAGAAGTAATGAATATCAAACGCCGCTCTGTCTAGCCTTTGTGGACTTTGAAAAGGCTTTTGACTCGGTGAGCCACGCTGCTGTTATGCAAGCCTTAGCTGAACACGGCGTCGATGCTGCCTACATAAGAGTTCTCCAGCATATCTACGAAACCTCTTCAGCCTTCGTGAACATCAATGTGCCAACCACGGATTTTCCCATTCAAAGAGGTGTTAAGCAAAGCGACCCCATATCTCCCAAGCTGTTCTCAGCCGTATTAGAAATGGCCATGTCAAAAATCAACTGGCAAAGCACAGGAATCAAAATCAATGGGAAAAGGCTGAACAATTTAAGGTTTGCAGACGACATTACACTTTTGGCCAACGACATCGATGAACTACAAACTCTAATACAAGATCTTGTCTCAGCCTGTCAAAAAGTGGGACTATCCATGAACCTTTCTAAAACCAAAGTAATGCTTAACAAATGGGCCCCAGCAGGAAAGCTGCATGTGGGAAACACCACATTACAACAGGTCAATGAATTTGTCTATATTGGGCAACTTGTAAACATGAAAGGGGACTTAAGACCGGAAATCTTCCGACGTATCAAACTAGGATGGCAAGCCTACGGGAGAAATTCTTCAGTCTTCAAATCCAACATGCCACCCAACCTAAAGAAGATAGTCTTTGACCAGAGTGTTCTCCCCGTACTGACTTACGGTTGTGAAATCTGGACATTGAGCGAGTTTGTTAAGCAAAAACTCAGAACAACCCAAAGAGCTATGGAACGGTTCATGCTAGGCTTGACGAAGAAAGACAGGAAGAGAGCAGATTACATCAGGTCAGTCACAAAGGTCAGTGACATTTTAGAAAGAGTATTTACCCTAAAATGGCAGTGGGCAGGCCATGTTTCTCGGAGAACTGATGGTAGGTGGACAAAGCTTGTGCTTGAGTGGTGTCCGAAAGATCATCTCAGACCATGAGGAAGACCACCGGACAGATGGGATAAAGACATCCGGAAGATTACTGGGATCAATTGGCAGAACATCGCTCAAGACCGTCCCAGATGGAGAGACCTCATGAAAACCTACCTTGCTTCGGACTTAAAGAGGCCACATCGTAAAAACGATTGAATATGGCTGATAGTGATAGTGATATTGCATGAATTTGTAGACATAGTTATTTGGTGTGGACGTAGATAGTTATTTTTGCTATTTGCTATTGCTTTACGTCGCACCGACACAGATAGGTCTTATGGCGAAGATGGGAGAGGAAAGACATAGGAATAGGAAGGAAGCGGCCATGGGCTTAATTAAGGTACAGCCCCAGCATTTGCCTGGTGTAAAAATGGGAAACCATGGAAAACCATCTTCAGAGCTGCCGACAGTGGGGTTTGAACCCACTATCTCCCGGATGCGAGCTCACAGCTGCGCGCCCCTAACCGCACGGCTAATTCACCCGGTAACGTAATTAGTTAAGGTAATGTTTATGCTGTCATATTTTGGCACAAGCCTAGATGAGGCAGTCCACTTGTTGCACATGGAGACTCCTCGGACGGTGATTCTCTTTTCCATGCCGAGCGGTCAGTATGCTCCTCTAAAGAAACCAAACCAAACCCCATGGCACTTTACGCCCTTGAAAGGGCCTTGGCCTGCCCAGTGACCACTGCTCAGCCCGAAGGCCTGCAGATTACGAGGGGTCGTGTGGTCAGCACGACGCATCCTTTCGGCCATTCATCTGGGCTTTCGAGACCGGGACCGCCATCTCACCGTCAGATAGATCCTCAATTCTAATCACGTAGGCTGAGTGGACCTCGAACCAGCCTTCAGGTCGAGAGAAAAATCGCTGACCTGGCCGGGAATCGAACTCGGGTTCTCCGGGCGAGAGCCAGGCACGCTACCCCTACACCACGGGGCCAGCAGCATGCGCCCCTGCGCTTGGAAAATGCCTCTTGAAGAGAGCGTGGTAGCGGATGGGTCACTGTTCTCACGACTGAGATTGGCCTGGTTAAGCAAAGATTGGTTACCTCCAGTGACAGAGAATTTTCTTATGTTTTCATGCTATGCGCGTTGGGAACGGGAGCTGCGAGTTATGAATTCTGGGAATGACGTCGTGTCACGCTAGTGGCTGAAATTTTGCATTATTTTATAAAAGTAAATATAGCTCTTTTTCGGCGAGACTACTGTAATCTGTTAACAGTTCCAACTCGGTAATTTTGGAGTTCATTATTGATGTGACAGTACCTTGTAATTCGACGTCTTAACTTTATTCCTTAAACATTCACTCTACCGTTTACATCTTCTCTCGCGTCCGTTCTTCGGTGTACATTTAACTAACTGTTCATCCCTTTAGCTTGTAATTTGTCCCGCTCTCGGTCTTTCAATGTTTTGAATTTCATTCGTTTCGCTTCTTGTGTACTGTGATGTCCTTAACTACGTCATTTCGACGTCATATATTTTCATTGCTCTTCTGTTAGTTAACTCTTGTTAACATTTTGTAAGCCACTGTAATCGCATCACGTCTTTTATATTTATGAACTGCTTTCAACTCATAGCTGTTTCTTTAATTCGTATATTTTGAGTTGCCTTTCTAGCTCCACCCATTTTCCAATGTATAAAATAGGCACGCTATTTGCTTCTGGACATGACGACTTGGCAGTCACAGCGAGAGGACGTACGTGCATCTCGCTGAGTCACTCTCCTCCCTGGGCTATCTGTACTTTCCAAGTACTAGTCAGGCACATGCACAGTACTTGTTAGTGCATTTCCGAAGGAGCTTTGTACTTTTCAGTACACACTACAAGCATTGTTAGGAAGCACTTCTCGGTGCTAGCTCCTTTCCAGGATTCTATCCAAGGAGGACAAGGATGGATTCGCTTCTGATCCCAGCGAGACCGGCCGACTATGAATTCGTGGCTGCGGTGGAAGACTTCCGCATGACGCTGTGCTTGGAGCCCGTCCCAGACTTTCTCCCCTCGGCGCTGATGGTGTATAACCGGTGGGGTACTACACCTACAGAGAGACGATTACTATAATCAGTCTCCTTACAACGATCCCCGAGCTCGTCCACTAGGCCCTTGGCTGGGCAGTCATCATCCACACTAGGTACCCCAGCTGCATCCACGCATACGAGTATCTGGTGTCTCAACACTTCCAGATTGTCTGGCTACCAGGCCTCAGAGAAAAGCTGAACGACACAGACAGCCACCCAGACGTCACAAGCGACGTCTACTGTCGAGACGCAGACTGGTAGGAGGCAGAGCCACAAACAGGTGGGCACGACCGACGCTCCTTGACTCCCCCGGAGCCGAAAACCGACGAAGACGGCGCACCCGAGCGTAGTGATGGCGCGACCCAAGTAGTAGTAGTAGACTAGCGTATTCCTCTGACTATAATACCCTACTTTCAATATATTTAGATTATGTGTCCACTTCTATTTATCGGAACAGAACCATTGACCTGTATGCTCATGAGCGTAGCCGTTGTGCCGGTTGAAAGCAGGCAGGACGGGACTTCGATGACGGGGTTTGATCTCCGAAGCTCCTCAACCAGAAAATTTTCATCCAACATGATATTTATGAAATTCAATTAAATATTCAGCACTCTATCGGGCCCAGGACAGGTGCATTAAATTATTAAAATCAATCAAAGGCATTTACGTTGACAATTTGGCTGCAGTGAGAATTGGCAATAGAATGAGTTCTAGGACCAAGGTGATTACCGGGATCAGACAAGGCTGCAATCATTCTGTTTATTGTTCATAGTCTACATGGGTCATCGGCTGGCAGGGAGGGATTCAATTTGGTGAAAATGTAGTAAGTTGACGACCTGGTCTTAAGGGCAGATTGTGCCAAAAGCCTTGAAAGCCTTGGAACATGAAAATAGTTGTAATTAATATGGTATAAATGAGCTTTTTAAAGTCTAAATGGATGTCGGTAGGTAAGAAATCCAAGAGAATTGAATGTCAGATTGGGAATACAAAGCTGAAACAGGTAGATGTGTTCAAGTATTTAAGACGTGTGTTCTCCGAGGATGGTAGTACAGTAAGCGAGATTGATTTAAGGTTTGGTAAAGCTAATGCAGTGAGCTCGCAGCTGCGAAGAACGGTATTCTATAAGAAGGAATTCAGCTCCCGGACGAAACTATCTTCACAATAGTTTGCTTTCATAACAACTTTGCTTTATGGGAGTGAAAGCTGGGAGGACTAAAGATATCTGATTTATAACATACATGAAAGTAGCGAGAATGAATGCTTGCACAAAATAGGTGGGAACAATGGCTGGATGGTATTTGGAATGAGGAAATAAAGGCTAATTTAGGAATGAGCTCAATGGAGGAAGCTGTTCGCATAAATCGAATTCGGTGGTGGGGTCATGTGAGGTGAATGGAGTATGATAAATTACCTAGTAAAATAATGGACTCTGTCATGGAGGGTAAGAGAAGTAGAGAGAGAGACAATGACGACGATGGTTAGAATCAGTTTCCGATTATTTAGAGACATATAACTAAAAGAGGCCACAAAACTGGTTACAAATAGAGGATTGTGGCGGCGATTATTAAATTCACAGAGGCTTGCAGGCTGAACGCTGAAATTCATAACATGAAGATGTATATAAGTCTATCACTCTTCCTTTTATGCATAGGGGTTACTATAGCAAATCTCCATTCACTTGGTATAGCTCCTTCATGCAAACAATAGTCAAATAGGTATTTCAGATATGGTACTATATCAACCAGCCAGAAATCCCATCTGATTGTAAATGTCATTGTTGTCATAGGTTAATATCAATATTTCGTTACTATTAGTCACCGCTATCTGTTCTTGACAGCTTAATATCTGATACGTTGCGCATCGCACAACCAGAATATTAAACTTATTTTTGGAAATCGACGGAATGCTAGGGGCTTGCTCCACCTCTGTCACGGGTTGGTCCGACATTGCAGTATGGGATTGTAAATAAAGGGTACAGATCTCTGCACATGATAATGTGGGTGTTAAGGGGTTGTAGTAAGGATGTAAAAGAGAGGGCATATAAGTCACTAGTAAGACCCTAACTAGAGTATGTTCCAGTGTATAGGACCCTCACCAGGATTACTTGATTGAAGAACTGGAAAAATCCAAAGAAAAGCGGCTCGATTTGTTCTGGCTGATTTCCGAAAAAAGGAATAGCGTTACAAAAAAGTTGCAAAATTCTGGCTCGGAAGACTTGGGAGAAAAAAGACGAGTGCTCGAATAAGTGGTATGTTCCGAGCTGTCAACGGAGAGATGGCGTGGAATGACATTAGTAGATGAATAAGTTTGAGCGGTGTCTAAAAGTACGAAAGTTCACAATAAGAAGATAAAGTTGAGATTAAAGAGTACAAATTGTGGCAATTATTCGTGTATAGGAAGGGGAGTTAGTGATCGGAATAACTTACCAAGGAGGATGTTCAATAAAATTCCCATTTCTTTAAAATCATTTAAGAAAAGGATAGGAAAATAACAGATGGGGATCTGCCGCCTTGGCGACTGTCCTAAATGCAGATCAGTATTGATTGCTAGTTGATAGTAGTGATACTTTATATTCTGCTAAATGAATAATTCTGCCTTCGGAAGTTTCTCACATACACACTCCGCTTGTTCATTAATGATCCCTAGAATGTCCTTGGAACCTGCTTTCCCTTTATAGTACCTATATATCCCATTCTATTTTCACTAAAATTTGTAGGACTGCTTATTATGCTTGCCATCATGTTATCCTCAGCTGCCTTCTTTGCTAGATTCAATTTCCTAGTAAGTTCCTTCAATTTCTCCTTACATGTACAGCCCTTTCTAACTCTATTTCTTTTCAACCTGCACCTCCTTCTTAGCCTCTTTATATCACTGTTATAATACAGTGGTTGCTTACCATCCCTTACCATCATTAAAGGTACATATCTCTTTTCACATTCCTGAACAATTGCTTTAAACCCATCCCACAGACTGTTTATATTTTTTTATTTTCCCTCTTCCAACGATCATAATTACTTCTTAAAAACTTGCTCATGCCTGTTTTATGAATCATATGGAACTGCCTGATTGTCCCAGTTTTACACCCTTCCTTTCTATCACATGTACTTTTAACTAGGACCAAAACTGCTTCGTGATCGCTAATATCATCTATTACTTCGGTTTCCCTACAGAGCTCATATGGTTTTACTAGCACCACGTCCAGAATATTCACCCTCTAGTTGGCTCCGTCACTTTCTGATTCACTTGTTCTTCCCAAATTAACTTATTTGCCATTTATTGGCCATGTCTCCTGTCGTTGGCATTACTTTCCCAATTGACATTTGGTAAATTGGTATCACCCGCTACAATCACGTTGCTTTCAATATCGTTTCCCACATAGCTCATTATCTTACCAAATAATTCTGAATCAGCATCTGCGCCACCATTGCTGGTATTTAAACTCCAAATGCATCAAGTTGCCCATTATCTTTAGAAAAGAGCCTCATACTTGGAATTTCCCGTTTGTTATCTTCAGCTTATTCTTAGCTTACAAATTCTTCTTTCGCTAGAATGAATGCCGCCCTCCTACCATTCATATCCTATCTCTACGATAAATACTTCAGGTTCGTGAGAAAATGTCTGAAACCATTACATAATTTCTGAGCCATGTTCAACTCCTAATACAACGTATGGTATCTATATGTCTATTTAATTCCATTCCTTCCTTCACAATACTTCTGCAGTTCGACACTAACATTTTTATGTCATCCCATTCCAGATCCCTGTACCCATATCACCGCACACTGGACCACCCCGTTTCCCTCAATGTACCTCCCTATAACCCTTCTAAACAAATTGCCTAATTTATACGTACACGTGAGGTTTAACTGCAGGCTACCTGGGCGCAGATCTCTCTCTCCTACCGATCCAGTAGGATCTAGAAATCTTCCTCCAAGCTTCCGACATACCCACTCTATAGCCTCCTTTAAATCCCCTATCACCTTCTAGTCAATATCCCTACTAGACAGTATTCCACTGATAACACTCTCCGCTTCCTTAAACTGCACCCTCCTTGCTTTACGTTGTTGGTAGCTATGTGGAACACTACCTTTTCAAACCTGCGCGCTAGTCGACGAAGTGTGGTGCTAGTAGCGTTACGATGGCCTTACAAACTCGGTTTGCTTTAAATAGGCGATGTACACTTACTGGGCATTGGACAACGTTTTGAGGTAGGTGTGGGACAAACATGCCTTTAAGGAGAGGAAGATGGCAGCATCAGCTTGAACGAGACTGTGTAATAGGGCTATGAGGTGGATGTTCTTTTGGCGATATTGCATAAGGACTTGGCAGTGCGTCGGCGTTGTGAACAATGGTCACGGGAAGGCGCTGTCTCCAGAAGACCAGAGTTCGGTCACACACGGGTCCTACGGAGAGGGAAGGCTACTTTGGTCGATCGAACTGCAGCCATTAGAGCACCAGAGTGACACAACGAACTCAGGAACAGTTCGAAGCCAGACGTCCTTAGCGATCATGTCATTAACTCCGAATCACTGCCACCTGCGACTTCAGTGGTGTCCAGTTGGAACTCATTGGACAGCGGACTGGAGATCGGTTTTGTTCTCAGGAGAGAGCCCATTCTGTCTTGGTGCCAGTGGTAAGGAGGGAGCCAGGTGAGCGCTTGGAACCACGCTGCATGTGGTGTCGACGAACTGGACCTACACCACGAGTTATAGCCTGGAGAGCAATGTCCTTTGACAGCTTGAGCCCTCCCATCGTTATCCCAAGTATGTTGACAGTTTATTTGTTCGTCAGACTGGTGACAAACTGTTGTCCGGCCCTTCATTCGCAGTGTTCAAGCGGGTGTTTCCAACAGAGTAACGCTCGTCCCCATACCGCCGTTGTCACACAACATGATCTACAGAGTGTCTACCAGTTGCCTTGGCCTCTATGGTCACCAGACCTTTCGCCCATTGAGCACGTACGGAACATTATGGGTCGACAAATCCACTGTCACCCAATACCAGCATTAACCGTTGCTAATTTGTCTGATCAACTGCTAGAGGCGTGGTATTCCATCGCAGAAAGACATACGGCACCTGTACGACACTACGCATGTGTGTCCACATGTTTGAATTCAAAATAGTGACACCTACAGTGGTCATTATTGTCATTATTGTATCAACATGTCACATGACGCCTTGCGCATGCTTGAACATATGACTCGGAAACTTTCAATCAATCAATCAATCAATCAATCAATCAATCAATCAATCAATCAATCAATCAATCAATCAATCAATCAATCAATCAATCAATCAATCAATCAATCAATCAATCAATCAATCGATCAATCAATCAATCAATCAATCAGTAAAACAAACACCTCTGATCCACATTTAGGGCAGTCGCCCAGGTAGCATATTCCCTGTCTGTTGTATACCTGGACTTTTCTTAAATAATTTCAAAGAATTTGTAAATTTATTAAAGACCTCCCTTGATATATTATTTCAATCCTTAACTCATCTTACTATAAACAAAAATTTGCCTCAATTCATCTTGGTCATCTTCATAATGTGATCTCCCCTAATTTTAAAAACCACTCAAAATTCCTCTTCTAGTAATGCCTTTCCACCCCATCTCCCTACTAACGGCTGGGAACATTCCTCTTAGTCAAACAGCTCGTCTTCTTTCTCCCAAGTCATTCCAGCTCAAACTTCGCAACATTTTCCTAACGCTAACCTTTTGTCGGAAATAACCCGGAACAAATCCAGTTGCTTTCCTTCCAGTTAACGAATCAAGTAATTCTGGTGAGGTTCCCATACACTGGAATCATACTCTAGCTGGGGTCCTAAGGGAGACTTACATGCTCTCTCCTTTACATCATTGCTAGAACCCTTAAATGCCCTCATAACTATGTGAAGTGATCTGTACCATGTTCATGAGATTACCCCAATGAAGATCTTCCATTTTATTAATACCTAGGTACTTACAGTGGTCCCCATTAGGAACTCTCACACCATCGAGCTGATTGTTGGATGCGCTAGCGAGTGGTTGACTGTTCCACGAGCTCTGTGTTTCTCAGTGATAAAGTAGTTAATAATTGTGGAAATTTACCAATTTTTGTGTGCGTGTGATACATTTAGCTCCACAAATAATTGTGTTTAGTGTGTATTTGTAGTAATCTGCGATTGGTGGCATTTATTTACAGTTTTCACACTGAGTAGCTCCGTAGGCGTTCGCTAGATTACAACCGGTAATTTAGGTCTGCGTGAAAGAAGAAATATATCTTTCTTTTTAATAGTATTATTAAAATGTCAATAGGCTGTTGATAGAATACGGTACTTACAAAGACGGGATATTAAGAAGAGTCGTAACTTCGGCAGCAGTTCTATCTATTGGTGCAGGCATTTGACAGGGTATTTGAAATAGCAGTTCAATGGTCCCACCTATGGCGAAGGTAATAACTGCTTTTAATAACGTGATACTGTTGTAAAGTTTGTTTAAAGAAAGGATTTAAACAGAATAGACAGTATTTCACTGGCGAAATAGTTAACAGTCGTAATTGTTATTGATTATTGTCGCCCTTCTTATTCAAATATTGGCATTGTTGGCTACAGTTGTGAACAAAGGGTGTAGTGTATCAAGAAACTATAAATAAAAATCAGCTGATTCTTGTGTTCCGATCATTTAGTACTGAGTAGGCAGTTAAAGTATCCGTAATTCATATTTCACAACCTCGACATTTCAGTATTTATGAGCGGTTAGCTAATAATCAAGTTCCTACATTCCAATAATTGCAATTCAGGTCCCTGGCGTAGTTTAGACGGAAATACATTTGAGAAATTATTTTAAACAACCTCATATTTTTCAACATTTAAGGACGCCTTTATTCTCAGTCCCGCGGAGTAGAGAAAATAATAGTAGTCCACCATCTGTAAAGATCACATAACCGCATTTCAGTTGAGAATTGTAGTGTAGATACAGTATATTAGATAGTTAGTATCTTGCCTGTTATATTCGCGTGTATTTTTGTGCAAACGGCAGGTTTTATTTCTATTACAGCATAGTAGGACAAAGTAGTACTAATATTAATCTGTATACGTGTTTAACTTTGTTGGTAATCTTTGAGTACCGGTACCTATCGGTAGTTCTTGCGGATATCTAAATTTAGGCCTAATTGGATATTTCATTTCTATTTGTGCTCAGTAAGAAGCTAGGATTCGTCTGAACGTAGTTTTAACATTATTGTAGTGTAGTATAGTAACTTATTAGAAATTTGAGTGCTTATTCTATAATTTTGAGTAGTTTTGCGAATTTCGAACTTTAATGGTAATTTTCTTTTCTGTTTTTGCTTGGTAATAACCTGTTGTAATTATAATACGTCTGAACGTAGTTCAAAATTATTGTAGTGTATTGTAGTATCTGTACTTAAGTCTGAACGTAGTTTAAAATAATTGTAGTGTATTATAGCATCTTATTAGAAAGTAGTGTGTTTATTCTATTACTGTGTAATATTTGTATAGTATAGTACTGTTTCTGTGGTATCTGTAGTGACTCTCTAACAAAAATACTGTTGTTGGCATTAGCGTAGACTTAACTTCAGTTAAGAATTGTGTAATTCTTGTGTATTATTCTGTTTCCAGTAATTAACAGCATTTTTATCGTGTTAGCGTGTTGTAGGAATAAAAATAGTTAAGTAGTATCGTAGTGTAGTAGTAGCCTATATTAAATAACTTGCTGTCGTGTGATCTTTGTGATCTAACCTAGACAATATTTCTTTCCTTTCATTTTTATTTTACACAGAATAAGTTATCTTATTTGTCCTTTTCTTTTCATTATTTAGTAAAAAATGGCTAAGCAGTGCGAGTATAGGAACTGTGGGTGTGGCCAGACATTAAGGAGTATGAGGGAGGAGTTGGAGAGCTTGAGGGAGATAATTAGGATTCTCTCCGAGGACAGGAAGGAAAGTAGGCCTCCAAACAATGTACGGGATACAGTAGGTGTAATAGAGGGATTGGAAGGAAAGGGGGGGGAACTGTGGAAGACAGGTGGTCTAATGTTTTAAGGGGAAGGAGACTGCAGGCTAAGGGTTCCATTCAGGATCAAAATTCAGGACAGGTGTCGGTGTGAAAACGGTACGAGTCACTGCAGGTAGAACAACCGAGGGAAGATAAGGAACAGGGAACTGTTGCCGAGAAGTTTGGAAGTAGGAGAAAGAGAAGAAGTAGGAAAGGGAAATGTGGAGTAATAGGTAGGAAAAGACAGGTGAAACAGGGTCATGGGATGGAGAAAAGGGAGGAGGAAGTAGCTTCTGCAGCTGTCAGAAAAGATAGGACTGACCAGGAGGGGAGAGGATCAAATGAGGTGGGTAGGGTTGAGGTTGAGGCTCTGGTCATGGGGGATTCCATCGTTAGACATATCGGGAAAGTGTGTGGGGGAAAGGGTACCATGGTAAAGTGTTATCCAGGAATTAGGTTAAGGCAGATGTTGAGGAAACTAGAAAGAAGGAGGAGGGAAAGGAGAAGGTGGTAGTGTTCCACGTTGGTACTAACAACGTACGACAAGCAGATATAAGTACCAACATAGTTGGGGATGTGTGGGATCTGGTAAATGCAGCACGGGTGAAGTTTAAGGAAGCGCAGATTGTTATCAGTGGAATACTGTGTAGGAGGGATACTGACTGGAAGGTGATAGGGGATTTAAATGAGTCTATGGAGTGGGTATGTGGTAAACTGGGAGTGCAATTTCTAGATCCTAATCGGTGGGTAGGAGATAGGGATCTGCGCTCAGATGGCCTTCATTTAAACCGCAGTGGTACATATAAGTTAGGAAATTTGTTTAGAAGGGTTACAGGGAGGTACATTCAGGGAAACAGGGTGGCTTACGGAGCGGTGTTAAAGAAACTGCGAACTGGAAATCAAGTTGGGATGACATAAAACTGTTAGTGCTCAAATGTAGAAGTATTGTAAAGAAAGGAATAGAATTAAGTAATTTGATAGATCTATACTTACCACATAATGTAATACGAGTTGAATCATGGCTGAGAAATGATATAATGGATGCAGAAATTTTCTCACGTAACTGGAGGGTGTATCGTAGAGGTAGGATTAGGAATGGTAGGAGGGGGAGTATTCATTCTGGTGAAAGAAGAATTTGTAAGCTACGAAAAAGTTAAAGTTGACAAGCACGAAATTCTAGGGGTAAGGCTCATTTCTAAAGATAATAGGCAACTTGCTGTCTTTGGAGTGTACAGACCAGGAAAGGGTAGCGCAGATGCTGATTCAGAATTATTTGATAAGATAATCAGCTATGTGGGAAACGATAAGGAAAGGAATGTGATCGTAGCGGGTGATCTCAATTTACAAAATGTCAATTGGGAAGGTAACGCGAACGACAGGAAGCATGACCAACAAATGGCAAATAAGTTAATATGGGAAGGGCACCTGTTTCAGAAAGTGATGGAACCAACTAGAGGGAAGAATATTCTGGATGTGGTGCTAGTAAAACCAGATGAGCTCTATCGAGAAACCGAAGTAATAGATGGTATTAGTGATCATGAAGCTGTTTTTGTGGTAATTAAAAATAAATGTGAAAGAAAGGAAGAGATTAAAATTAGGACTGTTAGGCAGTACCATATGGCTGATAAAACAGGCATGAGGGAGTTTTTAATAAGTAACTATGATACGTGGAAAACGGTAAATAAAAATGTAAACAGACTCTGGGATGGGTTTAAATCAATTGTAGAGGAATGTGAAAATAGG
Source organism: Anabrus simplex (assembly GCF_040414725.1). Lineage (NCBI taxonomy): Eukaryota > Metazoa > Arthropoda > Insecta > Orthoptera > Tettigoniidae > Anabrus > Anabrus simplex. The sequence continues at coordinate 432,064,393 of NC_090269.1, read as the reverse complement.
TTTGTAGCTTTAACAGTGGTAAGGAATAGTAAAGATCCACTATATTATAACAGGGAAGTAAAGAGACTAAGAAGGATGTGCAGGTTGGAAAGAAATAGAGTTAGAAGTGGCTGTGGAAGTAAGGAGAAATTGAAGGAACTTACTAGGAAATTGAATCTAGCAAAGAAGTCAGCTAAGGATAACATGATGGCAAGCATAATTGGTGGCCATACGAATTTTAGTGAAAAATGGAAGAGTATGTATGGGTACTTTAAGGCAGAAGCAGGTTCCAAGAAGGACATTCCAGGAATCATTAATAAACAAGGGGAATGTGTATGCTAGGATCTTCAAAAGGCAGAAGTATTCAGTCAGCAGTATGTAAAGATTGTTGGTTACAAGGATAATGTCCAGATAGAGGAGGTGACTAATACTAAATAAGTATTAAAATTTACCTATGACAGGAATGACATTTGCAGTATGATACAAAAATTTTAAAACTAGAAAAGCAGCTGGAATTGATAAGGTTTCGGGGGATATACTAAAGACAATGGGTTGGGATATAGTACCATATCTGAAGTTCTTGTTTGATTATTGTTTGCATGAAGGAACTTTACCAAATGAATGGAGAGTTGCTATAGTAGCCCCTGTATATAAAGGAAAGGGTGATAGACATAAAGCTGAAAATTACAGGCCAGTCAGTTTGACATGCATTGTATGTAAGCTTTGGGAAAGTATTCTTTCTGATTATATAAGACATGTTTGTAAAATTAGTAACTGGTTTGATAGAAGGCAGTTCGGGTTTAGGAAAGGTTATTCCACTGAAGCCCAACTTACAGGATTCCAGCAAGATATATCAGATATCCTGGATTCAGAGGTCAATTGAACTGTATCGCGATTGACCTGTCTAAGGCATTTGATATGGTAGATCATGGGAGACTACAGGCAAAAATGAGTGCAATTGGACTCAACAAAGGAGTGACTGAGTGGGTGGCTCTGTTTCTAAAAGCTAGAACTCAGAGAATTAGAGTAGGTGAAGCTTTATCTGTCCCTGTAAAAATTAAGAGGGCAATTCCTCAAGGCGGTATTATTGGACCTTTATGTTTTCTTATATGTATCAATGATATGTGTAAAGAAGTGGAATCAGAGATAAGGCTTTTCGCAGATGATGTTATTCTGTACAGAGTAATAAGATAGAAGATTGTGAGCAACTGCAAAATGACCTCGATAATGTTGTGAAATGGACAGTAGGCAATGGTATGTTGATAAGCGGTCAGGTTGTGAGTTTCACAAATAGGAAAAGTCCTCTCAGTTTTAATTACTGCGTTGATGGGGGTGAAAGTTCCCTTTGGGGATCATTGTAAATAGCTAGGTATTAATATAAGGAAAGATCTTCATTGGGGTAATCATATAAATATGATTGTAAATAAAGGGTACAGATCTCCGCACATGGTTATAAGAGTATTTAGGAGTTGTAGTAAGGATGTAAAGGAGAGAGCTTATTTTTCTCTTGTGAGACCCCAACTAGAGTATGGTTCCAGAGCCACCCACTCAGTCACTCTTTTGTCGAGTCCAACTGCACTCATTTTTGCCTGTAGTCTCCCATGATCTACCGTATCAAATGCCTTAGACAGGTCAATCACGATACAGTTCAATTGACCTCTGAATCCAGGATATCTTACCAGGATTATTTGATTCAGGAACTGGAAAAATCCAAAGAAAAGCAGCTCGATTTGTTCAGGGAGATTTCCGACAAATGAGTAGCGTTACAAAAATGTTGCAAAGTTAGGGCTCGGAAGACATGTGAGTAAGGAGACGAGCTGCTCGACTAAGTAGTATGTTCCGAGCTGTCAGTGGAGAGATGGCGTGGGAGGACTTCAGTAGACGAATAAGTTTGTATGGTATCTTTAAAAGTAGGAAAGATCACAATATGAAGATAAAGTTGGAATTCAAGAGGACAAATTGGGACAAATATTCGTTTATAGGAAGGGGAATTAGGGATTGGAATAACTTACCAAGGGTGATGTTCAATAAATTTCCATTTTCTTTGCAATCATTTAAGAAAAGGCTTGGAAAACAACATTAGGGAATCTGCCACCTGGGCGACTGCCCTAAATGCAGATCAGTATTGATTGATTGATTGATTGATTGATTGATCAACACAGTAACGCAGAGAACATTTCCTGTTGTGCAAATCACAACACTGACGAGGTCTTTCTCCAGTCGCTTTCTATCTTATTACTCTATACAGTTTAACATCGTCCACAAAAAGCCTGATCACTGATTCTAGTGTTTTATTCCTACCTCTTATATATATGAAAATATTCAATTATACTGATTTGAGGAATTCCTGTTACATATATTTACTGAACAAATCAACGACTTCCCGTAATTACGGGTCGCCACAATGGACGAAATAAAGTGTATGAGGATACAGAATGTTTTATCAGATAGGAGCATAGTGGTAATATGGATTGTTTAAATTATGGAGCTCCGGACAAATGAGATCTCAGGGTGTATGCACGTATGGTGGTGGCTATTATTCTTTCAATGCTGTTCTTAGGCAGCTTGAACTTCTTCCAAAATTCTATGAACAAGGCAGGTATTGTGCCACGAGTACTAACCATTAATCTCTAATTCATTCGGCTGGTATTTGTTTTTGTAGAACGGCATGGTGAACTTCAGTAGGTTGGCTCGAATGGTCGGAAGCCTTTCCTGTCATTATCGTTAAAGGCAATTATGTCAGTTCGTGTTGTACTACCTGTCATAAACAAACCGTTGACTTCTTCATGTACATGGAAGTTTTTACTGCGTAGTTCTGCTATCAGTGATCTTATCTTGTGGTGACCTGAGCTTCACAATACTTCTCCGCAGGAGTAAGAACACACAACGTGAGCCAGTGTTTCTTTCTCTCTAATGCATCCGCCACAGAGTTTTCAGTCCTGAGTTCTGCCCGCAATAGTTCGTACTGCAGAAACATTTGATACCAACTTAATTGTCTCTCGCCATTCGCTACATGACAGTCCTTCCTGATATCTAATCAAATTGTTGGCCGGAGTGTACACTTTAAACAGCTCTACACCGATCCCCTTCTGAGGCAAGGAGCAACAAATTGCCATTTCACGACTTCTTAGTTCTTGGCGGATTTTGCTTGGATTTGGAAAGCCTTTATTGGAGAATCTGTTAATATCTCTGATATTAGGGGCCTGTAAACCATGCGTTTCTTCATCGAAGAGCGTTGCATGCGCTTATTTGTTGCAGATGTACATCCCAGGTTCCTTTAATAAGTCCGAGGCCTTTGAATCTTTTATCAGAATACAGAGCACTATCGGGAGTATAACTGGGTAACTGGAAAATTTCCTTAAGGGAGCTCTTTAACATTTTGTCAGCAGTTTTCAGGAAGCTAAACGGTACTTGTCTTATTTCAGCAGTCTGAAAAGCATACACAAGAGTAGGGCTGACTGCATTGTTCAAAAGAATGAAATTCTGATCTGCCTTTAACAAAGGTGAAGCTGTAAGCGCATCTAACTCCTTGTGTAAGATTTTAAAAAAAGAGATTGCATCAAAGGCGAGTGTTTCATTAAAAGTGACATCAAAATATCGATATTTTCTTTCTTTTATAGTACTAATTTTAAATATTTGTGAATATCGAGGATTCCATCCACGAGCTTCCCTTTCTCAATACATATATCCATACATTTGTTGGCATTTATCTGCAAACCGATTTCCTGGAACAACGTGATAGCAATGCGTGTCAACCCAAGTGTTGCTTCACCTACACTAATACTCTGAGCTCTATTTTCTAGAAATATGGCACCCATTCAGTCACTCTGTTGTCTAGTCCAGTTGCACTCATTTTTGCCAGTAGTCTCCCATGATCTACCGTATCATATGACTTAAATAAGTCAATCGCGACACAGTCCATTTCAACTCCAGAATGTAAGATATCCGCTATATTGCTGGACTCATAGAAGTTGAGATTCGGTGGAATAAGCATCCCTAAACCCGAACTGTCTTCTATCGAACCAGTTATTAATTTCGCAAACATATCTAATGTAATAAGAAATAATGCTTTCCCAAATATATGTTGTTGGAGTGATCAGTCCATAGACTGGTTTGATGCATGGAGATGCCACCCTATCCTGTGCTAATCTTTTGATTTCTACGTAACTACTGCATCCTACATCTGCTCTAATCTGCTTGTCATATTCATACTTTGGTCTACCCCTACCGTTCTTACCACCTACACTTCCTTCAAAAACCAACTGAACTAGTCCTTGGTGTCTTAAGATGTGTCCTATCATTCTATCTCCTCTTCTCGTCAAATTTAACCAATTCGATTCAGTACCTCTTCATTTGTGATTCGATCTATCCATCTCACCTTCAGCATTCTTCTGTAACACCACATTTCAAAAGCTTGTATTCTCTTTCTTTATGAGCTACTTATCGTCGATGTTTCACTTCCATACAATGCCACGCTCCACACGAAAGTCTTCAAAAACACCTTTCTAATTCCTATATCAATGTTTGAGGTGAGCAAATTTCTTTTCTGAAGAAAGCTCTTACTTGCATGAGCTAATCCGCATTTTATGTCTTCCTTACTTCTGCCATAATTAGTTATTTTACTACCCAAGTAACAATATTCATCTACTTCCTTTAAGATTTCATTTCCTAATTTAATATTTCCTGCATCACCTGCCTTCGTTCGACTGCTTATTTATTTTCATGGTTTCGATTTCCTCTCCTTGGATTGTGATTCCGTTTCCAAATTCCTCTTTGATTTCCTTTACTGCCTGTAACACTTGTCAAACTGACTGGCTTGTAATTTTCGGCTTTTTGTTTATCACCCTTTCCTTTATACATAGGGGTTTCTATATCAACTATCCGTTCATTTGGTATAGCTCCTCCGTGCAATGAAGTAAATACTTCAGATGAGGAACTGTATCTCAAACCAGAAATATTATCAATTCCAACTACTTTTCTAGTTTAAAGTTTTTGTAACTTATTGTAAAAGTCTTTATTATCGGCGGTAAATTTCAAAACTGCATTAGTATCAGTCACCTCCTCTATCTGGACATTATACTTGTATCCCTCAATCCTTACATACTGCCGACTGAATACATCTAACTTTGGGCCAATGACCTAGATATTACGCTACATTTAAACGAGCATCATCATCATCATCATCATCAAAATCTGCCTTCTGTATATGCTCACAAATACACTCCTCTTCTTCATTAATGATTCCTGGAATGTTGTTATTGCAACCTGTGTTTCTGTCTGAAAAGTATCTATCGCTGCTATTCTATTTTACACTAAAATTAATATGACTGAAAAATAATGCTTGCCATTATGGTATACCTAGCTAACGTCTTAGGTATATTCAATTTCCTGATAAGTCCCTCCAGTTTCTCGTTACTTCCACAACCATTTCTTTCTCTATTTCTTTCCACCGCGCACACCCTTCTCTGTTTTAATATAAATGGTCCTTACCATTCCTTACCGTCTTCAAAGGCACAAACCTGTATTCAGATTCCGCAGCAATTGCTTTGTTATTTGTATTGTGGAGGTACGTGCTAGAATAGGACCTAATTTACTATTTACAAATCAACAATGACTAAACACTACGGTAATTCGTTTCTAAAGAGATATAAAGGAAAGCACTTGTGGACAACGACAATATCAAGCCTTCACTTTGTGCAGGTATTTTATGCAATGTTAACAAAGTAAGTATATAACTGAAATTGCATCAGTTACTGTTGGACAGGAAAAACTTTAACAACTGCTACTACCAATAGATTGAAAACAAGACTTGAAACCGCAGCACACAAGGAAAAGAATTGCTTTCTAGACATGAAATAATAATTACAGTCGTATTTCTGTGCGTTAAAACAGATCACACTCTAACTTCAAAGTGAAAGTATGTAACATATATTCTAACACGGGTACAAGAAGAAACAAGCGAGTGTCCATTTTATCCATTCCCACAAAATGTCTCAATTTCTGTCCGTCTAAATCAGACTACACTTCCAGTAGCTGTCAGCGTGAATGTTAAAGGTGGCACTGAAGCTTAACACCAACTCCTATATGCGAGACATTTTGAAGCCTACGGTCTGCCAGATCATCAAATCTCTTCTCTCAAGCTTGCAGGATTAAAATTTATCAGTCTTACTAATAAAAAGGCCTTATACAGTTGTTTAACACGTGTTTAGTAATACAGTGAATAAACCCTGTATAAGCGTTTTAAATTTTTCTTACTAATAAATGTGGTATACACTCGTTCTAAGTCGTAGGAATCTCTTCCTGAAGTTCACTGTCGTGTTTCGCACGTTCACCGCCTTTATGATCCCTTCTGCTGGTTATCTACGAGCAAAATTTTCCTGAAAATCGCGCAGTAGCACGGCGTATCGAAAAGGCTGTGGCAACACAAATAGAGAGCGGGATATTGTATTGGCTTATGTTGATATCAACATCAACATTTCTCCAGCTTGCGTGTGAAATGAACGGCACGAATGAAATGGAAAAGCTTAAGAAAATGTCAAGAGCTCCTAACTGGGATAGTACGGAAAAGGTAAGCAATTTTAATTGAATCGGCGAGTTGAAAAGTGTACACACCCCAAAATCCTTACTTTTCCGGAGAAAGAAAAGCTGTTTTGTAGCTAAAAGAAAAGTTTGATCAAAAAAGTTTCTATTAGGCATTTATAGATCATATATCTGCGTATTCAACTACAAAGTATGGAAATCATATTATGTACGTTTTCAAGTTATACCATTTTTTATGCCAAGAAGTATGTCCCTTTTTATACTCAAATTTGAGAAAGATCTTTGTAGAGGCAGGTAATGTATAATAAACTCACCGTTTCAAAAGTCTATTAAGCAGCAATACATTATCACAAAAAAATACTCCGAACCATCATTTCTTCTGTAGTTATTCATTGTCCTGGTCATCAGCTCCTGCTGTTAGCCATGTGTGGCTCTCCTCATAGAAATGTACAGTATATACTGGTCTGGGATATACTTGACAAGCTTTAAAAGATCACTTATTTTGCTGGCCTTAATAGGTACCTGAAAGGAATACACAAAAGCCAAAAACAAAAGGTGCTTGAAGGTTAGTTGGACTACACCATCGATGAACTCAAATGTGCCCTGTTCATTCTTTGGTTTACCACTGTATTTCTCTCTTCCTCTGAAAACTGTGCTATACATATTTTTCTGTAACTGCAATGAGGGCCAGTTTTCTTGGCTTCAGCCAATAAGCATTTTGAGGTTACAACTCCTCACCTCTACACGTGGGATTTTTTTTCCATTTCTCCAGCATGTTGGTCTTTATTTACCTTACCATTCTTTCCTCGTGGTTCTGCATATTCACAATCTGACTAAGACATCACCAGCCACTCATTACAACGGATTTTTAAGTACCGTATGGAGATGCAAAATGCTGTGTACGGCTCATAATACTCTTAATAGTTTATTAACATTATTGTCAACAATAACGCACTATTGTTTCGTATCACAGAACTGACCTGCGCTGACAGCTGGAGCAGCGTTGAGTTGGAAAGGGGACTTATTCCAGGAATGTGTCCCTTCTTCCACTCAATGAAGATTCTCATTCACTGAAAACACTGTCTACTGCATTGGAATGTTACTCTTTTCAACGCTTAACTGGAGAGTAACTATTACAGTAAAAGTCAGGAGAAAGGAAAAACTGTTTTGTTGCTAAAAGAAAAGTTTGATCAAAAAAGTTTCTATTAGACATTTATACATCATATCTGCGTAATCAACTACAAAGTATGCCCGTGAGTGATATGCGAAGAAAATCATGTGTTTTCTTTTCTTTTCTTTTCTTTTCTTTTCTTTGCAGCTACCCCCCCCCCGCCCCATTAAATTTTTGTGTTTATTTTAGGTAAAGTTTTATCATTTGGATCACTCAACTACTGTATTTTCATTGAACACGACAAACCTTTCAAGAGCTTGAAAGAGCAAATATTGACTACAGGAGACTACAAGCCGGTAATCTTAGATGTTCACTGCAGGAGCCGAAAAGTTTGCAGCGGGAAGTCAACCTGAGGTAGGATGAAACCTGGGCTGCTCGAGGGGTGCGCGGGGCTGCTAGAAGTGTGCTTTCGGGCTGCTAGAGGGGTGCGCGGGGAGAGGAAAAGATAGACGTGGCTTCTTATACATTGCTATGGAGGTTTATCAACCTGGCTCCTCCTACCACGGCCGACTGGATCCCTCACTGCGCTAAGGAGCTAGCTAGAGCGAAGCATCAAATCGGCCGTGCTCCTACGTAACCAACTACTAGCTAAGTCGCTAGAGACTGTTGCTGCTCAATGTGAGATTCTGTTATAGAACAACGACACCGGATGGAAGTTCATCTGCTGGATCACGGCCGGATGAATACCTCGCTGCGCTCCGTAAGGAGCTAGCTAGAGCTATTCGTCCTGCCTAGAGCGACGCATAAAGTCGGCCGTGGCTGGATATATAACTAATGGCTCTAAATTTCGAAATATATGTATGCTGGATAATCAACCCATAGGCTGGTTTGATCCTCTGCAGCTCCAAACACCACCATTTCTTTCAGTTTAGTCGTGAGCTTTGTTATGTGCGTACAAGCTAAGTAGCATATTGATTTGATTTAATTTATGATCATTCGGTGTTCGGCTGTTGTGCAGTACACACGTCTCTCTCCGGTCACTGGTGCAGCGGCTTTTTCACGTCTGTAGATAAGTAGAGTGTTTTGTGTTTGTGTTTGTATCCTAGTAATTCTTCTCTTGTAGTTGTATAGGTGCTAGTATAGTGTAATCACCTTTCGGAGTACTATGTCTATAGATAGTGGCGGTGGCCCTTTAGGACGACCTCCTGATATTAGCAATGATGCCACGAGTGAGGACTTACACATGGACGCTAGAATACTGATACCCAACGAGACAGTTCTCAAGATACAATACGTGACATGGATCAGCGCCAGCACGTTCCTGTATCTACATATTCTAACACTCATCTTGGCCCCTACATAGTTTATGTAGAATCGACCGAATCTCAAAATAAAATAGGACATATTCACCCTATGACTCTGGGTCGGATTTTCTATGAGAGACAAATTGGTGAAGTCAAGGCCATCCATAGGAAGGGAAGAAATAGAATCCAAATTACTTTCATGTCTAGTAAGGCTGCAAACGCTTTTCTTTCTCATTCCATTCTTAAGGAAAAGAAATTGAAAGCTTTTATTCCGTCCTCGAATATTCATCGAGTAGGGGTAGTACGGGGAGTAGATACTACTATTTCCGAATCCGACATTCTCACCTATTTAGAATCGCCGTAGTGAAAGTACAACGTCTAAATAGACGATCATCCAAAGAGGGAAAAACTGAATGTATTCCTACAGGTACCGTGAAGGTTGTATTTGAAAGTCAACAACTTCCGAAAAGTGTGTCCATTTTTAAGGTCATTTTAGAGGTTCAGGCCTTTATATTCTCTCCTTTATTACGCAAACGATGTCAGCGGTATGGACATACTGCTACTAATTGTCGTTCCAGGGAGCCGAGATGTGGAAAATGTTCCCTTAATCACACTACCGAAGACTGCACTCACCAACTAGTTAAACGCGCTAATTGTGCAGAAAATCACCCTGCGGGGGCTGAACGTTGTGAAACCCACAAACAACAGAAAGAAATCAAACGCATTATGAGTGTTGAAAACAAATCATATTTGGAAGTAAAAAACTATTTTGCCCCATTAGAGTCCATGATGCTACAACATTTCCCTCCTTTACCCAATAGACCTTCCAAATCGGAAGAAACTGTCCCTCGCAAGCGTAAATTTACTATGGTGGTTAGTAACCCTCCCCGCCCACCCGTTAAACCAGGTTATGACAGGGCATCATATCTGAATTTGATAAGTAATCCGAAGACGGTTCCAGAACATTCTGGCACTCCAGTAGTGCGTTTGATACCTGCTACTCCTAACGAGCCTGCATCTACATCACGGAAGTCAAGTCACCAAGGGCAACCTTCGGATCCCCACGCACAAATATCAGCATCTCCCTCTATCATGGCTTTACATTGTAATTCAAATGTTAATTCTAATGAAAAATGTCGAAACGTCTCTAAAACATTTGAAGATTTAATGGAACAATGGGACAAAACGTCCAATGGAAGCATCTGTTAAAGTCATTACATGATGAGGTTCTTCTTTTATTGGGACATTCCACTACTTCCAAGTAAAACATGAGGTTATGGCAATGGAATTGTAGGTGCATACTAAATAAGAAACATGAATTAGTGAGTTTGATAAATTCTCTTGATCCTGCGGTAATTTTATTGAGCGAAACTTGGTTGAAATCTCATTTTCATTTTCGTATGAAAGGTTTTACGGTCCTACGGTATGATGCACCCATCTCTGGAGGTACATGCATTTTACTCAAACAAGACATCTACTTTCAGGAAGCCCCATTAACCTATATTATACCGGGAACTCAAGCCCTTGCAGTAAAAATTCAAGATTGGTACGTGGTTTCAATATACTGCCCGCCGTGGATAAAAGGTAACTATGCCCAATGGGACAACTTTTTATCACAATTTTCACAAAAAAACACTCTCATAGGTGATGATTTTAATGCCCACAATCCTCTTCGGGGGAGCTTATCTAGTTGCCCCAAAGGGCGGAATATTGAAAAAATCACCGTAAAACAGGAACTGGTTAACCTCAACGACGGTTCTCCTGCTCGTCTAACAGCTCCTAACATTAATAAAAGTGCAGTAGATCTCACTATTTGCACAGTTGATTTGACACAAAACAAATTGGAATGTAATTTATGATACCCATCAAAGCGACCATTTCCCCATTCTAATAGATATAGGCCCACAGGTTCACAGGAATGTCTCTCACTTTACTGCATCCCGTAATCTCCGCTCGTTTGATTCTACGCTATTCACGACCTTTCTCGCAGATAAAATACGCTCCACAATTCCAGATCCACATATTCTTGACTATGAGCTACTATTATCCTTTATTCATTCTTATTTAGATACCTATCATCCCCTTCAACACAGGCAGCTTTTTAAAATGCAGAGCAATTCTATTCGTAGGTGGGATTCCGAATGTGCTTCTTTAGTTCGTCGAAGACAAGCTGCCTTAAAAGCTTATAGAACATATGGCACCTATGATCACTATATCCAATATAAAAAAATAGTTGCTTCTATGCAGACTATTTTTAATGGAAAACGACGAACAACGTGGAAGGTATTTGTCACATCTATCAATCGACAAACTCCTATCAAAGATAAATGGGTTGCCATCCAACATTTAAGTAATGCTCACAAAAATTTTGTTTCTCAATCGGACCCTAACGGAATTGCCCAATTTTACCACCAACTAACACCAGATTACGTGAAACATTCTTATGAATATAGTTTAATACCTGCCTCCGAAACATTTTTTAGTCTATTATAGAATATCTCCCTCCATGAACTAGATATGGCACTCGAACATCGAAAAGATACTAGTCCGGGCGGAGATTCTATAACTTATAAAATGTTGAAATATCCACCGACCCACGCTAAGCAAACGCTGCTAAATACATTCAACGCCATACTCGACAGCCATGCAATTCCTGCTTATTGGAACGATTTTCCAATTATACCACTATTAAAAAAGGTAAACATCCTCAAGACGCAAACGGGTATAGAGGGATCGCTTTGGGATCCTGCCTTCGTAAAACTTTCCAACGAATCCTCTTGCACCATCTTCTATGGTGTTTAGAATATTATAATATACTTCCAGTGTATCAGTTTGGGATTTTGAAAGACCGAAGTACGGCAGACGCTCTTAATATATTTTTACAGATTTATTACTCGCTCGAAGTCGAGGTGACGTTTTGACGGCTATATTTCTCGATATAAAAGGAGCATATGATAATGTGGACATCGGAGTACTTCTTGCCAAATTACATAAGTGGCAATTTCCTCTTCCGTTTATTAATATCATACGGCAATTATTCATCAATCGTCACATTTTTATAAAGAACAATGGCCTGAGTCTCGATTCTAGGTACACTTCTAAACGTCTCCCACAAGGTGATATTTTGAGCCCTATCTTATATCTGTTATATACCTTTGACTTAGAGCGGATGATTTCTCAACAGGCTAGAATCCTACAATATGCTGACGATATAGTTATTTATTCCATTAAAGAATCGGCAATTGAATCCCGTACTACCATTGAAGTACACTAACGATCCTCCATAGATGGCTCCTACATCATAATTTAGAAATAGAATCTCAAAAATCCTCTGCAATGATTTTTACGAGGAAACGAAATTATGATCATACGCCTATTACCTTTGGCTCACATGAGATTAGTATCAAAACTTAGATCAAATATTTAGGAATTAAAATTGATAACAAATGACTCTGGAAAGAACATATCGAATATATTCTTTCCAAATTAGAAACTAAATATCATATCATTAAATCTCTCAATAAACGCACCTGGGGATCGGATCCATATGTCCTTACGGTATATAAAAATATCATCCGGTCAGTATTCGAATATGGCTGTCAGTTTCTTGATATAGCATCTAATAGCCACCTACGCAAACTTGATACCTTTCAGTTTAAAATACTCCGCTTAATCATGGGGGTTATGTCTTCCTCCCCAACGAACGCACTTTTAGCTGAAGCACCGGAACCGCCATTAAAGTTTCGACGACGACGACTACTCGCCCGCAAATATCTTCTAAACAAATTAAATAAATATCGTCACCCAATCCTCCCGAAACTACAGCTGTTACACGAATATTATCAAAACCGTAATGTTAATGAAGAACATCAACCGGCTCTATTATGGGCATTTAACCAATTCGGCCACTTTCGTACTAGCATGGTACAAACATTAAATCACCCGAAATACTCTATACCTTTTCGAGCTAGTACATTTAAACCCGACATTCTTCACACTATCTTCGAAAATAGTCCTCCAATACTACGAACAAATAGTCATGTCACGAACAGTCTATTTTAATTTGCGTTACGTAGGCCTAACCACGAGCAATATATCACTTTTTACACTGATGGTTCAAAGAATCTATCCCCAACTGGTGTAGGTGCTGCATTTTACTCCCCCCAACTGGCTGTGAACAAAAAATACACTCTCCCACACCTAGCTTCTTCTTTCACGGCCGAAATTTTCGCAATACGCCAGGCTTTATTGTTCATAAAATATTCCTAAATATTAAAAGCTCTAATTTGTACTGGCTCCTTAAGCACTTTGATGGCTTTAGACAATTCCGAACATACCAATAATTGGTACATTCAAAATTTACGCAAATTAAGTTATGACTTGTCCCTCCGTAATGTTAATGTATTATTCGCGTGGATTCCGGGCCATTTTGGAATACAAGGTAACATCACAGCAGATATCCTAGCTAAAGAGGCAGCCCAGGATACCGGATTAGACTACTACATCGCAGTTCCACACACAGACTTATGGGAACACTGTCGTCACTTCATCCACGATCAGTAGAGTGCAGAATGGCGCCGAAGTTCCCAGTTGAAAGGGAAGTACTTATTCACGCTTATGTCTGATATTCCTAATAAACCGTGGTTCGCTTTTGGTAACTACACTCGGCGTCATATTACTACAATCATACGGCTCCGTCTAAATCATGTCTGTACGCCTGCACACCTCTATCGCCTTAATCTTATCGAAAGTAACTTATGTCCATGCGGATGGGCAGTAGGTACTGTAAATCACATCTTTTTTCAGTGTCAGACATTTGAACATCAAGGTCGCGAATTCATAGCTAAGCTTCTTAACGCGGGTTACCAACTGCCGTCAAATGTTTCGTGTTTAGTGTTCCAACCGACTTTTCGCGTTGTAGACTTAATACTCAATTTTTTAGTTACCTGTAACATCCAGTTGTAACCTTTTCCTTTCCTCTAGGTACGGACTTTCACATCCCAACCCCTATTTGTGGTCCGGTCTTGTTTGTTTGTAGTAAGACGTCGTGACAGACCACACAAACGTGAAGAATTAGAACCCTGTGTCCCAGTGTTTTTGTATTATGCCCTGATAGTTTAGCCTAAATAAAATTGGTATTTTCCTAAGTTTCATCATTACCTGCTGTAATTAGCTTCATTACATAGCTAACCCTACTTTCTCGTAGTGTACTAATTTCTTCTAATGTTGGCACCTCTCCCAGACAATAATTAACCCGCAAACCAGTGACTGGACGTAGCGTCTTACGACGACGACCAACAACTAACCAAGAAGAAGAAGAAGAAGAAGAAGAAGAAGAAGAAGCAGCTTATTGATTTGATTGTGTAAACATTCGGTCAGCATGTGCGTTTTTATCAGTTAGTGGTATTTTGCCAGATCATGAATTCGGTGCAGTCTTTAATGTCTAAGCCGTTTCCGCAACGGACTGCCGAGGAAAAATCCGAGGTGAAACGAATGGGAAGACCCACGCGACGTTTAATTTCGAAACCAGATACATTACAAGAGGATATTTTTTCAATACCGGAATTAGGCTACCTCAAAGTGTTTCATTTCAATATGGTAAAAGAGTTTTTAAATGAAAAAATGTTAATGCGTTGTAGTGATTGGAAAAATGCACTCATTCATCCTTTACACAAAAAAGGGGACCAAACTAACGTCAACAACTACAGAGGTATCTCTCTTCTTCCTATAGCATACAAAATTCTATCCAAAGCATTGCAGCGGAAGCTTGAAACACATCTAGATAAACAAATTGGTGAATACCAGGCAGGGTTCAGGAAAGGGCGTTCATGTGCTGAGCAGATTTATATTCTAAAATCACTTATAAAAATAAGATCTATGAGAAATCAGAAGAGGACAATCATAACCTTCGTTGATTTCAAAAAAGCATATGATTCCATAGATCGTGGAGTGCTCATGAACGTTCTGCAGGAGTTTGGAGTGGATGAGAAATCTCTGGCCATAATTCGGCAATCTCTTACCAACACTTTTTCTCAAGTCAAATTTATGGGCGAACTCTCAAATCCATTTGAGATAAAAACGGGTTTGAGGCAAGGAGACAGCCTTTCTCCACTACTCTTTAATTGCATTTTAGAAAAAGTTATTAGGGAATGGAGGCTGAGAATGACTGAAAATGGAATGAAGAATGGGGTAAAGATAGGTTGTGGAAAAAATGCGATGATGTTGGATTGCCTTGCCTTCGCAGACGATGTCGTTCTTATTACAGACAACCGTCAAACAGCCAAGAAACAAGTCGAAGAACTACAAAATGTTGCAGTCAAAACAGGGTTAAGAATCTCTTTCGAGAAAACAGCATTCATGGATTCTATAAAAAAAGGGGACACGGACAGACTTGTTACATTGTATGGGGATATCCAGCGTGTGCAAAAATTTAAATACCTGGGAGAAATACTCACCCCCAATGGAGATGAAAAGGAGGGATTAAAGGAGAGGGTGAGAAGGATGGAGCTGGCATTCAGACTATGTCATGACACCTATAAGTCCAAGTCTCTCTCAATTCAGGCCAAGTTAAAACATTACTGCACAGTGGTTAGAACAGAGTGCCTTTATGGAGCAGAAACCTTGACGAGGATGGCTGACCCAGTCCTTGAAAAAAGAGAAAGAAGATTCTTGCGAAAAATCTTAGGCCCTAGAAAGTCGACGAGTGACCCAAACACATTCCGGTTAAGATCGAATTTGGAGCTCTACAAGACAGTAGAAAGAATCACGACTGTGATGAGAAAAAGGAGACTGACGTTTTATGGACATATCAAAAGAATGAACCCTGAGAGATTGACCAACAGGATACTTCTTCTGCAGGGAAGGTGGAAAAAACAACCGGGATGGCTTACACACGTGCACAATGACTTGGCAGAAATAGGTATCAAGGAGGAGGATATAAAAGAAAGGACATCATTTACGAAGAAGGTTGCGGGATTGAGGGATGCGTCTGAAGAGCAACATGCGAAGCCACGGAACATCTCGGTGGAAGAACGAGCAAGAAGAAGTCAAAGACTCAAGAATCTTTGGCGAGAGTGTAAAGAGAAGGGTATCAGTCTGCGTGACAGAAGGAAGATTGTGTAAACGTGGCCCACAGGTGGCCGTATCGATTAATAATAAAAAAGTATTGTTGATGTATCTAGATTTGAAAATTAGCCTGTAATCATATTATATTATTGGTAAAAATTATGCACCAGTGAACTTTTAAACCACCATCCGCCACTGCTTTGCAGAATTTGTTGAACGATATTATTAAGGATTATGTGTCAATTATTGAATGTAAAAGGACAGATACAAGCACCAATAAATCCAAGATCGCTGCATGGAACACAGTTTATAAGAGGTGAGGATTAAAATATTTCTTTTAATATATGTGCAAAATGTCCCAGGAGGAAATGTCAGTATGAACTCTATTGTCGTAAGTATTTACCTTGTTATGTTACTGTTGTGTCTGAATCTTCGTCATTGTAATTGTTAACATTTTAATATCTGCTCCGCGTCGCCGTAAGACCTATCTGTGTCGGCGCGACGTAAAACCACTAGCAAAAAAAATATCTGCTCCGTTTTATTTGAAGATTTACGGAGCTCAATCAACGTGAAAGCTGTCTGCCCGAATTACAACAGCAGTGGCGATGCATAAAGCTGGAAGCAAAGAGAGTCCTGTCGGAACATCGCCAAGCTGTATTCCAAACAGGGGGTGGGCCGAAACCTCCAAGTCCGTGTAAAGACGCTACTGATGTGGTGGAAATGATACCTCTGGATTTTGAAGAGGATACCAATGATTTTGACAGCAATGGCACTTTTCCTGAGGTAGGCTACTTCCTTCCTTTCTTCTTTCTTTCATTCTCAATTTTCCGAACAGATCTCACTAATTTTACTTAATACTATTATAATTACTTTACAGGTCAAGGTAGTATTGGACTGGTAGGGAGTTTCTTCCCATGCTCCTGATCTCCCCAGGAACGAAGAGGCACTGGAGGCTGCTTGTGAGGACATAAGTAACGACAAGACAAGCAGCGTAGAGAAAAGCGCCCCATCAACCCCCTTCATTGGAAAAGACACGCCGCCGCCTGTGAAACGTGAGGGAAGATTCGAGAGAAAGAGGCAGCTACTAAATGTAAGTGTGCAGGAAAAAGAAAGCAAAAGCTTCTTAGCATTTCGAGCCTGGATTGAGAAATTAGCAGTACGGTAAGCAATGTCGTGGATTAGTTTTACTACCTTGTAGGCTATGTGGACCAATTTTAGTCTCCTACGCCGGTTGCTTTTTCTCTTTCCGTGTGTGATTACTTCATATTAAGTAGGTAAGACTTTGCATTATTTGGACAGGTTGGAAAATGCCAGGAGCACTCTGAGAAATGTTTGACTTTTGGGAGTTCGAGTGCAATTGTCATGGATGGGGACATTTTTTATAAATATGTAGAGACAAAAATAATATGCTCAGTTATATGCATTTCATAGTTTTTTGAAAGAAATAGCAGTAATCAATTTCCAGGATTATACACAGGTTATTCCTGTCTCGAAATTGACAGCAGACGGGCTTAAATATAGACGATTTTCCTTCAGTTTAAGGAAACAGGTATATCACAAAACATGTTCTAATATCTCATCAACGTTTTTCCAACGCTGATGACTAACAACACTTTCATGTATCTATTATAAAGGGTTCTTAATAGAATATAAAAGAGAAATGCACATGCTACTAAAAATAATAGATCTTAAACAACATACCTTCGTTAGATAGTTTCATATTTGAGGGGCACGGCTACTAATGGTCTATCTTCTTCCTCCCGTCACAATCACTGCCTTACTATCATCATTATCACTGTCGTCTTCGAAGTTAATTAAGTTATAATGGGTTCAAAAATTTCAAATTTCTTACCTGTTGGGAAATCTCCTTTACCGTAAAATTCAAGATTTGTGTATCGCACAACGTCTCTTTCGAATTCGCTTATGTAAAGATAAGTTCAATTGTCGGTGGTTTTCTTCAAGCAAGTATTTTTGGAAGAAACAAAAAAAAACCCATTCTAAAGCATCTTTCGAACTTGACTACTGTATACACTGGTGTCAGTACTGGGCGTGCTGTTCAGTACAGTTTCACTCGACTTGCTCGTTCACAAGTCAGACAGAAAGTGGACTAATATGCTTTACAGTTGACTCGTCTTGGTCCTCTGGGCTACAGGCACCTGTTTATAGTAGCTTATCGATATTGCAGCAGAATATCACGGTAATATCCCCTTCACCGAGCTCGATAGCTGCAGAATTGATTATTTTCACCATGTTGGTTAATCCTGTCCGTATTGACCTATTATGTTCCAATTTCTATAGACCACTTTCCCGCCTTGTCAATATTTTACATATTTTATTATACTTAACAAATCCAAACCAATGATTTTCTCAGTAGCCGGACCTAACGTATCAAGACCAATGTAATTAAGTATAATAAAATATGTACAGTATTGACAAGGCAGGAAAGTGTTCTATAGAAATTGGCTCGATAGCTGCAGTCGCTTAACTGCGGCCAGTGTCCAGCGTTCAGGAGATAGTGGGTTCGAACCCCACTGTCGGCAGTCCTGGTTTCCCATTTTCACACCAGGCAAATGCAAGGGATGTACCCTAATTAAGGCCACGGCCGCTTCCTTCCCACTCATAGCCCTTTCCTGCCCCATCATCGCCAAAAGACTTATCTGTATCGGTGCGACGTAAAGCCACTTGCAAATATATATTCCCGTTGAAGTAATGAGCCAACTGTGAGTGGATTAATTTCTGATTTTAAGACACTGATGGTAATGTTTATAACGTCTTATAAACTTTAATGTAATGACAGAATATAATTCATAACATCGCAATATATGTACCTAACCACTTTATTATATCGCTTTTCTCGGTATAACTTTACATAAGGCTCGCCAGGATAAATAACATAGTAATTATGGCTGACGGTGCGCGAATGGACTCTGCCATCGGTTGAAGATTACGCCAATAAAATGTTGTTCCCATAATTCAAGACAGAACATTTCTCTGTGATGTTTCATAGAGCAAGTCTTCAGCCAATGGCAGAATCCATTCATGCCACCATCAGCCACGATTCAACAGTCTTGGAATAGTGCGACTTATGATGTAATATGAATAACCAGGGGGCTTACGCCCCCAGCCCCCGTTTCCTTGGTCAGATACCAATGGATTTGTCACTAGCCGGACCTAATGAATCCAGACTAATGATTTTCTCACTAGCCAGACCTAACATATCGAGACCAATGGCTCTGTCACTAGAAAAATTTTCATACACACATAAAGAAGGATATAGAAAAAAGAAACATTTATACCGACATTGAACATACCTTAATTTGCTATGTCCACAAACACCGACGTCCATTTTCAACAGTAACTTGTTTATTACCGTAGCAACCAAGACATTGTTACGTCAGTATACAAATTAATCAGTGACAAATGGACATTAAACAGCTGTTCTGCGCTGGTGAGCGTTAGATAAAAAGATTTACCCTTTTCTCTTCCGCAGATGATCTTCAGTAGCAGCATGTACCGGTACTTGTTACTTCATTTAGGGAATTAGGACATCGTAGTCATCAGTCTCTCTCTCTCTGCGCACGTGTGTATGTTTGTGTGCAACATAACGGGGTGTCTATGCCGGGTGGGTAATCCCAATTAATTTATGTTAATATATGAGCTATGAGCTATGAAAACCACCCTAATCTTATAAACTAATAAATAAACCAGTTTGAACGTGTGACTTAATCCTTGTTTCCATGATGATCTGTCCATCTTAATCACCCTTCCCGGCATTTTCTATGTTGTACTTCAATTGAACCAAGAAATTACCGCTAATCATAACCTACTTTATATTCCAGGAAAGTGAAGATTTCAAGCTGTCCATTAAAAAGATAGCAGAGGAAGTATCTCATAAAGCTACAGGAAGAAGAGCACTTGTTGAAGAGCACCGAATGCAAATGAAGAATTTGGAGGAAGAAAGAGAGCAGAAACAAAAAGAACATTCTCTAAAAATGGAAATTCTCCTTTAAAAAAAACGTGCCTTCTTAAAAATTTGTAAAATTATTATGTTAAAAGAAATAATTAATAGGCCTGAATAAAACATTTGTAATAAAAACTATTGATTCTTTACAGTTTTTTTTCAAAACCACTCATTAATGAAAGCTGCTCTGACAGCATTACCTCGCACACTGGGAGCTCTGGCTACAATGCGTTCTTCAGGAATAAAGACAGGTTCGTCATCAAGGTCTTCACCCATGTCAATGGCAATGTTATGTAGCACAGCAAGTGCTACAACACAGATTTTTGTGTTTTTCAGGCTAGTGTTGAAACCCTTCAACAAACACCTGAATCGTCGTTTCCATACTCCGAAACACCTTTCAACTACATTTCTCGTACGGATATAGGCTTTGTTGAAATTTTCTTCTTTAGCAGTACTGGGATGTAACACTGGAGTAAATAAATAAGGTGTGCAGGCATAGCCAGAATCTCCCAAAAGACGTCCCTTAAATTCACGCCTGTCAAAACGTTGCTTAATGCGACTTTCGCGAAAAATTCTGCTGTCATGCGTACTTCCCCTCCAACTTGCTACAATATCCCTTATGCGCAACGATGCATCACACACTACCTGAACATTGAGAGAATAATATCCCTTCCTATTGATATAGTACTGTGATACTTCTCCCGGCACCTTTTTCACTCTAATATGAGTGCAGTCGATTGCACCTACAACATTCCTGAATCCACATATGTTTCTAAACTTCAGGATTTCTTCTTCCTGCTCAGCATTTGTCGACGGCATCTTAATAAATTCATTTGCTCTACTAGCGAGAGCAGTGGCTACCCTCCGCAAATGTTTGCTAGAGCCTGTTGACTCATGCCGTGGAGATCATCCGAATCATCTTGTACCTGTAGACAAGGAAAGAGTTATTACAATAGAATGTTCGAATAAAGAATAATAGAATAGTAATACACATATTGCAACGGTATATTATTCTCACCAGTAGTAATGACATCACTAATAGTACGGTAATTACTAACCTAATTCCGCGCCCATGTACGAAGAGCTGTGAGAACTTGAAGTTCGCACGATCTTTCGTTAAGTCATTTCTGACTGTGTCAATAACAATTTGAGAATATTCCTACGTAAATCGATATTTAATTTTGAAACTCTCATCATCCAGGAGAAATGGGTCATTCCGTCTCAAAGTGTTTTTTACGAGGATGTCTTGCCTCCATAACCTCTAAATGGTGTACGTCTTCTATGTTTAAAATATCGTGAAGATCATAAACGTTATCGTCCATTCTTTCAACGTGTGTTCAATTAAATGGATAAGTTGAATATTTCACTACGACTATTATCTCTGCAGACAGCAAATACCACACGAAAATATACTGATCACTCGTTACTTTTTCCGCTACTCGCTGCTGTTCGCTCGCTGGCTCGCTGCTATACAACGTTTATACAAGGGTCCTGGTCTGTATAAGCAATTCAATGAATAACTATAACAGATGTATACACAGGAGGCTTATACACGGTTCATTAGTAACGAATTTCACATAAACGCTGTATAAACCTTGTATAAAAGTTATACACCATTTATTAGTAACCCGGTTATGTATGAGTAGAGCTGCCAGCTGTAAGAATTTGACACTGAGATTGCAGGTTTGGTATCTCAATTTCGGGCTCCGGGTTCAATTATAATGTATGTGGGTAAAATATTTAATGGTGTTGAAAGGAAAATACAAACGTTTTTTCATATTCTCACATCATTTTAGGCCGTTATGGTGGGATGGCTTTGTCTATTTTTGTTACTACTGGGAATGCTATTCTTAAAACTCTTATTAACTCGCAGTAATAGATTGACCGTCAACAAGCTAATGCTAGATACAAGGTAGATACCATGTCCCTTATGCGAACAAATCAGGCAAACATTCCTATTAAATAAAAACAGCCGATCGATTATATCATACCCAACGTTCGGTTCCAGATTAAGTGCACCAGAATGAAATACGAAATACGCAGGCTCAACATAATCGGTGAAGAACGAGCCAAACAGTATGCTATCAATTTGAAGATCACTCATGTGGCGACACATGAGTTTGTATGATTGACCGCATGCCTTATCATTCCGAGGTTAGGTGTGCCTTGGGTGTTCCACGGCGAGTGAGGCGAAATCCGAACCACCCTACACAACAATTGCAAGTATAAGAAACGTCTCGATAGAGTATACCTACATTTCACTCTTAACGGTCTTGTTCAAACGAATCATCGACTTCATAGCTGTTTCACTGTAATCTTCTCCATTAACATTAGGTAAGTGAAACGCCCAACATGTAATTGAAGAATTTGTCTTTTGACCACATTGCTCACCACTTCAAAAATTTGTCATCCGCAATGCGTGTAATTTTTCCACTAATTTCCCAATATATTAATTCCTCTTCGGACATTCGCAAACCAGATGTCTTAGCTTGTGGCAAATTTCCATAATAGGTCATTGCCATACAAATTGTCTGAACTCAGACTTTGTATATCAAGGTACCTTTGTAATCTCAACTGAATCATCAGCATTTAATGAATAAATAACTGGTGAGACTTCACTGTAATGATCTGTGTAACACAAGTCAGCTTTGATTCAACTGCCTCATCTTGTGACTACAGGATGTGGTGTTAACTTACATCGTTGTATAAGGGTCCCATCAGTATGGATGTATCTGTTAATAAGCAACATCAAAATTGAAGCATCTTTAGTCATTCACTAGAGGAAAATAACGTCACTTAATGTATCTAGAAGTTTAATAAATATACTGTCCCTACATGGCAGCGACCCCAGAACTCGATATGAAGAGCTTTCAGTGTGCCGATTACATTTATCTGGCCGTGAACCAATAGCAAAGCGCGAGGGTAGAGAGGTAGACAAAGGACAGGGCGCCGAGCCTCACTGTTTGCCTGAGAAACGCGCAAACGAGATAGACATAGAAATTTAACTACTCAAGCTTATTGCCAATTGTGAGGGAAAAACAGAGAGATGGTTCCGCTCAGGAAACCCCAAACAGCGGATTACTATCTAGCACGCAGAGCCAATTTGGATTAAATAAGCAGGTACTGAGCCTTTATGGAAGTGCTCGTTTAATTAATCAGTCATTTATTCAAATATAAAAAGAATATTTCATTTTATGAATTACTAGTAATTGGTAGGAAACATATTCAGCGGCACATGTCGCAATTTCTGCAGGGAGCCTGGAGCTCGGGTTTGTCTGCTCGCCATCTAAGTTTGGAAGGTGGAATTTCGACATGACATACACAAAGCAGAACAGGAAAACAATAGAACTTCAACGGACAACATTTCGGATGCCCGGCGAGAGGCTAGGAACGCCTACGGGAGATGTTCGAAGTGAGCATCAGATACGCGATGTGTTGAGCCAATGAAACGATAGAGCCACCGTTGATATGGCTAGGCATTGGTCTATGGAAGAGATGGCCTCAATCGGGGATATGACGGCGTCTTCGAGGATGAGTTAATAAAAACGATGACCGCGTCAGTTACCCTATTATTCGGCAAGATTCTGTGCAGGTAACATCGTAAGAAGTTTTTATTTACGCGAGTGATCGTGTGGGGACTTGTAAAATTTTGTTGAACGACGCTCAGTCTGCATTTAATCTATTCAAGTTTTCTAATACAAGGAGAATGGCATTTAACTTACGATTACCAAAGGGAGAGAACAGTTCCATTTAATCATTTCAAAATGCATTGTAGCCTGCCTGTGTAAATAGTTTTCGGAGAGCATAAACTTTATAATTTCCAGTCCAGCCTTTTATAAATGGGAAAAAGTTGACCCGGTTACGGGAGTAGATAAGAGAAGCGGTTCCGCGACTGAATGGGAACTGGTTTCACGGTCAGTGGAAATTACCCCCAGCTGTAGTAGTTCAGTAACTGGGAGGTTGGTCTTGACCTAGTTTCTACATCTTGAATGAGGGGATGTTTTAGACGACATCCGGAAGCAGAAGCAGCAACAGAAAATACGACATCACCTTTCTACCCCTCGATGGAGAAAAAAGGACTGTCTGTCTGGCTAAAAACAAGATGGGGTCGGCTGTTTCCTGAAGACGAGCGGCGATAAGTCAACGAAACAAATGAGTACAGAGTTTTTAATGTCATTATGTGAGTGTGAATGTGTTTCATCTTGTAAAAGGGGATAGGTTAGTTTTTTATTTAGTAGATGTAGCTTTGTTTGGAAGGACTACGTCCTATTTCAAGTAAATGATAGGACGCTTGTTAATGTAAATATAATGGTAACGTAAACGTGTA
Source organism: Anabrus simplex (assembly GCF_040414725.1). NCBI lineage: Eukaryota > Metazoa > Arthropoda > Insecta > Orthoptera > Tettigoniidae > Anabrus > Anabrus simplex. The sequence goes on along the minus strand of NC_090269.1, from coordinate 432,040,106 downwards.
CCGTTTGCATGAGGTCGCAGCTTGCTTTCTTACATTTTATTCTGACTGATTTAGCTGAGTGGTTAGCGTCATTTATTTTATGAGTCTGTTTATTGTTTTAGCCTCATATATATATTTGTTTTTCTTTGAGATTTGAGATGCTGTGTACGTCTCGGGGCTTAATTGTAAATGTAAATAAGGATTCAAATTAAAGCCAGGAAGGACTAGATTAAAGTATTGTTAATGGAAGCTCGAAATGTACGGAAATATGCCGTCACGTTTTCTGGGATTTATTGCATGATGTGTGAATGAGAGTGTGTAAGACGGTGGAGTGTGGATTCACGAAGTGGTTAGTGTCATCTTCACGACTATTTTGTATATCTAGGTTGTAAATTAGTAATTGATTCACGAGTTCCACGAACGCTGTTTCGTATTTCGAGTTCGGAATATTAGAATAACATTTGTGTAAAATTTATTATTATTAATTTAAATTTATTATTATTAATAATACTAGTTTCTCGCGATGTTGGATTGAGATATTTCGGTAACTTTCCGATGTTCAGACATGATCGATTGTCAATGTGGCAATTTCTTAGTTTCAGTTTATTATATTTACTACTGAGTTGATCACTTTATTATTCATGTTTACTTTCAGCGCGAGTGCTTTGATTTGTGACCAGCGCGGTCTTGTTTCTTTTCATGCAAGTAAATGTTAGATGACGTCCCTCATATTTCTTCAATTTTATGCAACTTTAGGACATGAGATGTTATTTAGTGTGATTTTGAGTAAGAGGATGCGTTCCTAACCTGTAAGGCCTGCATTTTCTTGTTAATGTAACTTGCCTCGGGTAGTCTGTTGAGCGGCGTGTGTAAAGGGTTGGGCCCTGTGGTTTTGGTATTGCTGCTTTATTTTGGGAGACGTGGATCTCCACTTTGAGTCATTCCGCCGTGTGTTGGCGAGGGTGATATGTTGTCTACCGAGGAAAGTTCTATTTGAGCGGCCTAGACTTCGTGATTTTATTGTTTCTGTCCATTCCTCTACGGTTGTTTTAGATGACGAGAGTTTTATATCGTGACGTTTTGTTTCGGATTTTCTTTTATGATATAACCGCGCTGAGGAATATTATGTTTTTCCAGGGTACAACGTTGAATTAGCTGTTGAAAGACAAAGCCTACTCTGTCATTTTTTATGAATTTGTGTCACGTAATTTCATTTCAGGAATCCACATTGATTTGTGCGTGATGTTGTTAAGTCCACCAATTGATTGATTTTGTGTCATATAATTATTTTTCAGGATACTACGTTGAATAGGAAGTGTTGCTTAAAGTGTAATTATGTTTCCTTTTATTTCCGTTGAGGCTTTGAGTGGATGCGAGTTGCGTGAATGCCGCATGCTTTTCTTAGTGAGCCCTGGAATATATGACATGTTTTGTCTCTATGAATGTATATATTTTGCCATTTGTGTGTTTTGATTTGGTGTGGTTCCGATCCACATTGTTATGCTCATGAAATTGCTCATGGCTCTAGATGTATATGTTTTGTGCAAAGGATGTTTTACCACTCAGCGTGTTATATATATATATTGTAGAGTTAGGTTAGTTTTGTACTCACTTTTGTGCATTAGATCACGTTTTTTTAAAGGTTAGGGTCCCCACTGCAATGTCAAGTGTGCAGAAATGGGGAACGTACTCATCTACAGTTAAAAGTGTTTTCAAAAAGTAAAGCCAGGAACGTGGTGCGAGCACGCAAGCACATGTGCTAAAATAAATGAAACTTCAAGATTTGATTTGATACGTTAAGTATGTGTGTCGGCAGAAGTTGTAAATTTGTAATATATTCTGATTCTCAAGATGGACTTTATCAAGCTGAAAGAAACAACAATCTGAGTCATGTAAAATCTGGATTATTTGATACTTTTGCTATATTTAAACGATTTTACTAATAAAAAATCCTTATACAGTTGTTTAACACTTGTATAGTAATACAGTGAATAAACCCTGTATAAGCGTTTTATATTTTTCTTACTAATAAACGTGGTATACGCATTGTATTACTATACAGCACGTATACACTCGTTCCAAGGCGTAGGGATCTCTTCCTGGAGTTCACTGGCTTTTTTCGCACGTTCACCGCCTTTATGATCGCTTGTGCCGGCTATCTACAGGCAAAACTTTCCGGAAAGTCGCGCAGTAGCATGGCATATCGAAAAGGCATTGGCAACACAAAGTGAGTCAGCTAGAAATTGGCTTATACTGATATCAACATTTCTTCAGCTTGCTTGTGTAATGAACGCCAAAAAATAAATGGAAAAGCCTAAGAAAGATCAATAGCTCCTAACTGGGATAGTACGGAAAACGTAAGAATTGTAATTGAATCGGCGAGTTGAAAAGTGTACACATTCCAAAATCCCTACTTTTCAGGAGAAAGGAAAACCTGTTTTGTAGCTAAACGAAAGGTTTGATCAAAAAAGTTTCTGTTAGGCATTTTTACATCATATTTCTGCGCATTCATGTACAAAGTATGGAAATCATATTACGTAAGGTTTTCAAGTTAAACCATTTTTTATGTCGAGGAATATGTCCCTTTTTAGGGTACTCAAATTTGATAAAGATCTTTGTAGAGGCAGAAAATGTATAATAAATTCACAATTTCAAAAGTCTATTAAGGAGTAACACATTATTACCCGAAAAATACGCCCAACCATAATTTATTTTATCGTTATTCATTGTCATTCCGTGAGACAGCTGGAAATGAGCTTATATTAATATCAACATTTCTTTAGCTTGCTTGTGTAATGAACGCCAAAAAAGAAATGGAAAAGCTTAAGAAAAGATCAAAAGCTCCTATCTGGGACAGTACGGAAAACGTAAGCAATTGTAATTGAATCGGCGAGCTGAAAAATGTACACATTCCAAACTCCTTACTTTTCAGGAGAAAGGAAAAACAGTTTTGTATCTTAAAAGAAAGGTTTGATCAAAAAAGTTTCTATTAGGCATTTATACATCATATTTCTGCGTATTCAGGTACAAAGTATGGAAATCATGTTACGTACGGTTTTCAAGTTATACCATTTTTTATGTCAAGGAATATGTCCCTTTTTAGGGTACGGTACTCAAATTTGATAAAGATCTTTGTAGAGGCAGATAATGTATAATAAATTCACAATTTCAAAAGTCTATTAAGCAGTAACACATTATTACCCAAAAATACGCCCAACCATCATTTCTTTTATAATCATTCATTGTCATTCCGTCTCTTTAAAGTGTTTTACTTCAAGAAGATGTCTAGCCTCCATAACCTCTGAATGGTGTATGTCTTCTATGTTTAAAATACCGTGAAGATTATCAACGTTATCATCCATTCTTTCAATGTGTGTTCATGTTAAATGGATAAGTCGAATATTTCACGGCGATTATATTACTGTGGACAATAAATACCACGAAAATAAACTGCTCACTCGTTTCATTTTGCGCTACTCGCTGCTATACAGCGCTTATACAAGGGTCCTGGTCTGTATAAGCAATTCAATGAATAACTATAACAGATGTATACACAGAAGGCTTATACGCGGTTTATTAGTAACGAATTTCACATAAACAGTGTATAAACCTTGTATAAACGTTATACACCGTTTATTAGTAAGACGGAAAATATTTATCTTGTTTATTATTAATAGACAGATTTTCCTCCAAAACTGACGTCATGTTTCACCTTGTTTCATTAGTAGTTTTAATTGTCCTCACCATGTCCACATTTAATTACATGTTCCCCATCAAGATCCAGGGTGTATGTATTTTAGGACATTATTTTATCATAGTTTTGACTGAGCATGCCTGGGATCGGCTGACTAGTCTGGGGCAAATTACCTTGATGGTAGAATCGGGGGCAGTACAGTAGCCAAGATATAATTACAGTGGCTGTGAATGAAAGAGTTACAACTCAAAAAGTGCATTTTTGAGATTTTTCTGTCATTGCATAGATTATGTCAACCTCTACAAACTCCGAAAGTGTCACAACACAAGACCTAATATATTACGGTTTTCACTGATCTGACCTTCGTCGCTTTCTTAATTCGAAAGGGTTACATTATGAGTTTTAACTCCTATCCAGATTATAATAAGTATGTAAGAACTATGTACACTCCAATTTTAATAACAATCTATTACACATGCATTTTTGAGAGTCAATGATGTAAACTGCTAAAACTGTAAACTCTTCTCCTCAAAAATCATGGATTTCTAATTGTAACACTTTAGTTCTGGGCCATCGACTTATGCAGCCATGACCGATCATTGAGTACATTAATTCAGCATCCTGGTAGAAGCTGGCAAACTACAGAGGACCGTTAACAGAAAGTGGGTTGCCTACATAAACAAGTGTCTGTAAGCCGTGGATGCACGCCGCGTCATTGGAGGGTGCGATGCTTTCCTTGTCTTGTGTCCAATGGAGCTGCTAGAAGTGCGTGTCGCCTGTCGTGAAATCAAAGCCGCGAACGCAGGTCTTTGTGAATAGAACATTTTACTTTGAATTCTGAACGGTTAAAGACTAGAATCCCGTAATTAATATGGAGACACTTAAGAGGTAGAAGCAGTGCATTTGTTAACAAATTAAATAAAAATAGGAAGGGTTAACGTGGGAACTGAACTAGACCAGCTTATAAAATTGGTACTACGTAATATCTACTTACGAATGGACGGATTAAGTTCGTTAGGCGTTAACGTCTATTTACGAGAAGACGGACTAGTTCCATTCAGCGCTAATCAATTATCGGCCGAGAGTGGACGGACTAATTCCAGTCAGGCCAGTAAGCACACCAAACGTTTACCGGTATTCTTTCAGAGCAGAAGCCTATGAGTTCGAGTGTCGTGTGCGGCCCGCGGGATCGGAGAAGTGGTACGGGAGCAATTACTAACCAGCCCGTTGTTTGACGCAGCAGTGGCGCATTTTCAAACCCGCCAAGAATATCAGTAACGCCGGTTTTCTACATTACAAAGTTCAGTACCCTTCTCTGAAGTCAACATTACCGCCATGGACCAATTATCAACAATGGCGACCTTTACATGGCCGTTGTACGTCAAAAAATAGAGACCAGAATGCCCTAATCGTCATTATTATGTAGGAAAGTAGTAACCACACACGGTCATGTGCATAAATCTGTAAATATTAATCATGAACGCTTCATTGCGGCGACTTCATGTTTTCTAATTACCAGGGATATGCTCGAGTTAATGCATGTCCTCTTATAACTGACGGATTGCCTAAGGGAGTATTAGCTAAGCTCACCAGATAAGAAGTTAGACAATCCTGGAGAAATCATTACAAGCATCATTTACTTCCGCGTAACTCCGCCTCTGAACGTGATAATCGCCTGGATTAAGTTGGAAAGTGTGCGCATCCAGGTGAAGCCACTCGCGGAGGACCAAATTGAGGGATGCTGATGTCTGCGCTTTATCCACTGTTCCAACATGTCCCACAGATTTTCCATGGGGTTCAAATCAGGTGATTTTGTAGGCCAATGGAGATGTAATAGGGTGGGGAAGTGTTCATACAACCAGTGACATAATGCGTCCAGTTCGATGAACTTTGCTGTTTCTTCTTGAAAACTCGGAGTTCAATAGCATATTCATCATGCGGATGTTGACTGACTCAATGTTTAAATAAACATGCTGTGTCATGTTAGTGGTCAGCTCGGAGAGCAGATCCAATCCGTGATACGTAAATCACCCCCCAAAACATCACAGACGCACCTCCGGCTTGAACCTTATTTGGCCTCGATGCACTCGACGACGTACTACAACCTTCCAGTCGGTGGCACGACCACTCTACACTCAGGGTCTTGGACAGGTTCTTCTTATTAAGGACGGCTTCTCGTAATTTCAACGCCTCAGCTAGCTATGGTGCCCGAATGGTAATTAAAGATGTTAATTTGCACTCCTCAAATTGATCGATGACGAAACGTGACGATTATCAGAGATTGGGTTAGGAATTCTATTGCGCGATCAAAACCTTAGGTCGTAAATATGGTGTATCAAACCAGTTAAATGGAATGTGTACATTATCCGACTTCAGATCCATCGATGTATCATTACTATTTTACACAATCGCAGACAAATTGATATTTACCTTAAGATTGATTATATTAATGCGGTTGGCATTTTCTTATAAGTAAAAATGAATGAGCTTACTTATGTGGTGTAAATATTAGTAATCACGAGTCCTTAGATATCTGCTTAATGATCAGCCCACAAGAAATTACTTCGGTCTAAAAATATTATAATTAATATAGACCAAATTAATAATAATGTTATTTGTTTTATGTCCCACTAACTACTCTTTTACGGTTTTCGGAGACGCCAAGGTGCCGGAATTTAGTCCCGCAGGAGTTCTCTTACGTGCCAGTAAATATACTGACACGAGGCTGACGTATTTGAGCACCTTCAAATACCACCGGACTGAGTCAGGATCGAACCTGCCAAGTTGGGATCGGAAGGCCAGCGCCTTAACTGTCCGAGCCACTCAGCCCGGCATAGACCAAATTAACTCTTTATATATTGTTATAGACAATTCATTGACTGATCATAAAAGGCTGTGGCTTCAAGTATCATGAGAAAACTATCAGCAAGGTATCATTAATTAACATTCCATGATGATCAAGCAGAAAAATATAATCACAGTGGAAGGAGGAAGCTCAAAACATGCTAATATTTCAGGACTGAAATATTTAACCTGAGTTTAAGCTCTTCCCTAAATGAATACTGCCCAGAAAAAGTAAGATATTACAAAATAGTAAGCATACTATTAAATGCTACATTCCTCACCTTGCAAGTAATCAGAAAACAAAATGTTTTATTGCACAGCTAAGCAGGTATATCTGAAGACAAATGGTGGCAGAAATCTAGCAAAATATTGTATGGAGGAAAAATTTAAAAATAAGTGCCAACAATGATGTTATTCCAGATTCTGGGATTAATGTAACACACCTTGAGCAATAATAAATAAAGAAACTGGTAGGAAGGTAAATAAGGAGTCAATAGCCATTGCACCATGTATCCTGAATTTCTTCTTTGAAAATATTGTACAAATATCGACACTTGTATTGAATGAGCAGATTGTTAATTCCAATACAATTGGTCCATAATTAGTATTATAAATTTTTCAGCAAATGCATTCTTGGTTGCCAGTGTTTCGCCAAAGTGTGCCAATTTGGGGTCATCAGTTGGTAACCAGCTAACCTACAAAGACGCATGGTAGTGCAAATAGTGGATGCCACTGTACAGGCTACTTCAAGGCACAACAATTGATGCTTGCTAGGCCATCAGGTGATATAGATACATTATTCTATTAAATTACAAGAAGGCAAAGATCTACATCCACTATTGTATCCACACAAGTAAGTAGATAGAAGGGCATTAAGAGGAACTTGTTGGGCATATATACTTTCGGACACAGGAGAATTTTACTAGACTTCTCCACGGAGAGGTAACGTTCTGTTTAATAATTGAAGACTTGAAATAAAGAAGGCTCTAAGTGCTAAAATAATAGCCTTTAGGAAAATGAGTTTATATTACAGAAGGCACTGGCGTGGAGCATTGAGCATTCCACCTGTAAATAGGTATTGTTACTGTACCGGGCGGTACACCTCCACGCCGCGAATTCAAATATTGCGCCAGTTGAAACCTCTCTACAGGAGAAACTCTGAACTTTAAAATCTGTATTAAATCAAAGGTTTCTCGGAAGATGTCTCTACTGAAAATTTTGAAGTGTTCTCAACTAAGTCTATTTCCATTTGTATTTGTTTGCTCTGTAGCAAGAAGCGTGGACATTCTCTTCTAGATGTCACTACTCAAGAACTATAATTGTGCACCCTAGTGCGAAGTGAAGGAACTTCTTTTTTGAAGAAATTTGGTATTCATAAGTTGTTCTTTGTTAAATTTCTTTCAGTCATTTTTTGGGTTGGCAGTATAACCCTTCTCTTTCCGCTTGTTTTGAATTTAGCCAATCCCGAATTTCTCTAATTAATTTTTGACCAATAACGTATGTCTTCTCCGATATGGAGATGTTGCTTTAAGCTATCCCATAAAGTTGAGGGGTGTGTGGGTTCTCATTTTTGAAAGGTCTCGAATGTTCCACGAGGGTATTTAAACTGCTGCTATCGTGTCTGTCGAGCTGCAGACCTCGATGTGCGCCCCCCAGGACCGGGAATGCAGTCGAGTGTGAGCACCGACCGACGCTGCCGCCGCCAGCCAGGAGAAGGAAGAAGAAGGCGACGCAGCGGAACCGCCAGCTACCCCGGGGTCACCAGGCCGGGAGGGCCACCAGGACGAAGTCTCTTCCCCTGCCGAGAAGACACGCCCGGGAAGAAGAAGAAGAAGACGACGCCGGACCAGGAAGCAGAAGGCAACGCCGGCCCATCAGGAGATGGCCGCCCAGCCACAACCCAAGACTGCTCCCAGGACAGCAGTCAGCCGAGGAGCCAATCAGGAGAGGACCTCAGCAGATAGCGGCGGTCAGGTGAGAACAGAACGTCCCCCTCAACAGCTCTTGCAGTGTTTCCGCTGTCTGAGGTGGGGCCACCGTCAGGTCAGCTGTGGGCTCGAGGTGAGGTGCAACCGCTGTGGTGGTGATCACCACTACACGGCCTGCGCAGCACTTAGGGAGGCGCCGGTGTGCGCCAACTGCTCGGGGGGCCACCCGGCCTCCCATCGCAGTTGCCCTGCCTACCGGGCCATGGCGCGGGCAGAGAGGAAGGAGGCCCGGCGCCATGTCCCACAACCACCCAGCAGGTCCCCGCCTCGGCGGGCCTGGCCTCATTCTCCGGGATTGGAGACTGGGTACGAGGGACCTCAAGGGGGTCGGGCGGTGCGGCAGGCACTAGTGGCTATTGCCGCATGGCTCGGCAACCGGCATGGCCCGCGCCAGTCACAGCAGTGCCCAGAAGGACTGATCCCCTGAATAACTGGAATGGCGAGGAATAGGCTTATGACTGTGCATGATACCTATTCCCAACTAACACAATTACCTGGACCTCTCCAGAACCACATCCTTGCATGTACTATCTACAAAATGTCAGGTTTTACATGTAGGCACCTTTCTATTTCCGCCTATGTGGTTTTGTCCTGACCCTTACCACCTGATTACACCACTGTTGATACACACCACCACATCTGGCCTGGTAGCATGCTGAGCATGGGGACAGGCAGATACTCCTGTAGTATCACACTTCCACTCCTCCCTGCTCTCTCTTTCTTCTTAGAACTAATAGCATGTCAGAGGCCATGTAGAAAAAAAATGTCTCAGTGCCACTTCATCGACATCTTGCTTAGTGTGCGATTATGTAGCAGGGGGCGGGAAGCGCCTCTTTCTTCGGGCAGCAGTTCATCTACTAGGTAATGGCCGTTTAATAACTTTATTTCTTGCTAGCTCAGCAGTTTAACCCTCAGGGCAGGTTCGAAACCTTTCTCATGTAACCTATCTTTAAAATGTAATAGACACATGGTAAAATTTCGTCTCTTTAACTGTAAATTGAGATAGAGAGTGCCTAACCCTCTCGAGCTACTACTCATATTGTTTTGAGGTGACTACGTTTTCATAACCGTTTTTCTTCTCTTCGTTGTGTAATAAAGTTTTCTTATCATGTCACCTCCTTAGTATGTGATCAGCCCTTGCATAAGCGGCCTGGTGCCAAGTAGGTTTCAAAAGTGTATTAGGAGTGCAAGCTTCGCCTCCATTCCATTTTGTATTATGGGCCAGTAACTTAACCTGATGTTTTATTTTCCTCATGTAAAGGCCCTGTAGGTTGGGTAACAAATACCCCTGTTTCTTGGTGTGCCTTAAGGGCAGATAGAAATGAAGTTTGTTGTAGCCTTTGAGAGGCTTGTCAAATTGAGAGCGGGTCTGCTCTTTTTTCCTTAACGTTGTAATTAGGAGCAAGTACTTAGTGGTTTTCTGCCCTTTAGCTATTGTGGTGGTGAGCTGAGAGCTCAGAAGTTAATCTTGGGGCTCGAAGCCCAAGTCTTGTAACTATTGTAATTTCTTAAATTGTTTTCCTGCTACTGGGTACCTGGTATTCTATTGTTGTTACCTGTTGATTTTGAAAAGAAAATATAACCTTGGTTAAAGTTTTAAATTAACTTTAATTTCGTAAGTTGAGACCTATTCCACCCGGCACCTTCTTTCACCTCTGCAAATCCACAAAACATCGTAACAGTTACTATACCAACATACGTGGCAGTTCGAGCCCTTTATACATTCTTGTTTGTTTGTTTTACGTCGCACTGACACAGAGAGGATGAATCGCGACGATGGTATAAGAAAGGCCTAGGAGTGAGACTGAAGCAGCCCTGGCCTTGGTCAAAGTACAGACCCACCAGGCAAGCTGGCCGTGCAGTCAGGGGCACGCGGCTGTGACCTTGCATCCGGGAGATAGTGGGTTCGAAACCCACTGTCGGCTGCCCTTAAGATGGTTTTTCATGGATTCCCATTTTCAGACCAGGTAAATGCTGGGGCTGTACCTTCATTAAGGCTGTGGCCGCTTCCTTCCAACTCCTAAGCCTTTCCTATCCTATCTTTGCCATAAATCCTATGTGTCCGTGCGACATAAAGCACATAGCAGAGAGAGAAGTACAGCCCCGGCATTTGCCTGGTGTGAAAATGGGAAACCACAGAAGACCACTTTCAGGACTGTCGACAGTGGGGCTCGAACCCACTCTCTCGCGGATGCAAGCTCACAGCTGTGCGCCCCGAACCGCACGGGCAACTCGTCCAGTTTTATACATTGTTAGACTTGGCGTGTAGAATTTATTTCATACAATATCTCAAAACGCGCGGCTTTGGCGCTTAGAGCCTCATTCATTTCAGGTCTTCAATTATAATAATGATGTTAATGGTTTTACATCCCACTAACTACTTTTATGGTTTTCGGAAACGCTGAGGTACGGGAATTTAGCCCAGCAGGAGTTCTTTGCATGCCAGTAAATCTGCCGATATGAGGCTCACGTATTTCAGTATCTTCAAACACCACTTGACTGAGCCGGGATGGAACCTGCCATGTTGGGGTCAGAAAGCCTTCGCCTTCAACAACTAGAGTGGCCTTCAAACACATCAGCACAAGACATCCACAACAACTATAACTACAAGAACAAACATAGACGAGAGAAGTGTTACCACCGACTACTTCTAAATACATGCTCGAGACTTGCTGTTTACTGTATTGAAACTTGCCATAGTATATCACAAGTTGGGATATATAACATAACGAAATTTCATCATGACAAAGGCCCACATCAATAAGACATACACTAGTTTCAAAATGTCCTCGAAGATTACCCTACGCAACTAAAATCAACATTACTTAGAAGGATCTGCACAGAGGACAGAAGAATGGAATCCATATAACATAAATTGAAAATTTTAACAAGTGTCTACCTATACGTACAATTTTAATGTGTTGAAACTTTTTAAATGTTATATATTGTAACCTGTGTGTTTTTAATATGTTTTACATACTCATGTTCTATTTATAACTTTTTAACTTGACCACTGATATTTTAATTATATGCTATTATTCCATCCCCCATTAGACATCCGGATGCCTAATATAACAACTTGTGTATTGTCTAATGGCTATAACAAAACCATGTACTAGCTGATGATGGCCGTTAAAGAGCCGAAACTGGTATTAGCTTAATCTATTAAAATAAATTGTGTATTGAATGGTGGAAAAACACATTTCTTATCTATACTTTCAGCCATCTGAGCCACTCCGTCTGGCTGTTGTTTAAGAAAGTACCATTTAGAAAGGTATTGCACTGTGTGCATGAGAAGTGTGTGGTATGGCTAGGCCTTTGCCCAGAGCAAGTTAGCAGTAAAATAAGATGAGACATCAGACATATAGATACCTGAACATTCAGTAAAATGGCGTAGCTGTTCTGTAATATCCTTTATATTACATTGAAACATACTTTACAACAGCAAGCACGATACTGATGCTTAAGCAACTGTCCTTTGGTATATACTTAAAAAAAACTAACGACCAAGGACAAATTACATCAGTGTATTTGTTGACTAGAGTGGGTTACCAGGTCAGTCCGAAGATGATGGTTGTTGGAAAAAAACCGCTTTGTCATTTATTAAAATGCAGTGCTAGCGAATACGTTCTTCATATGAACCTTCTAAGAAAATGTATTACACCACTTATTACAGAGAAGTGGCTATTCATGAGACTGAAAGAGCAGCTGTATAATGAAATTAGCCTCCACAATACACCTACTACAACATTCATTAAAATAGTGTGAAAATTGGAGGTGTGCCCGAACTTGTTTCCAAATTCGTTAAAACAATTTCTCCGATTCAAAGTACAAGTCCGAATATGTAGTTCTAGAGCACGTTTGAGAAAAATGTATCATCACCTTGATATCAATAATGTAGCTGTGGAAGGACTGACCAGACTAGCCTCTCACAAGAGCTTTTGCCTCATTTTTTATGAATAGTGTAAACGTTTTTCGATGTAAGCGAGAAGGTGCATTCCAAATTATTCTCTCAAAAATAAATTATTCACACAGTCAATACCAAACTGCAGGCGAACTTCAATGTGAATTAGCAGGTGTCTTTGAAGATGAGATATCCGTGAAAACGTAATACAGTATTCATTAAAAGTGAGTGTGGACGTTCCTTCGGTACATGTGAACACGCTCTCCTACAAAAACGTTTAATAATAGAATTTAATGTAGCCAATGGGCAAGAAATAAATACAATATCGTACATTGCCCATTCAATACAAAAAGAGGTCAACGACATTGTTCTTTCCGTACTCTCGAAGATAGTCCCGATCGCATTATTTCTTGCACAATTTGCAAGTACAGTCATTAGTAGGGTCGTGATGTCTTGTCTTGTCGCATATTTTGTAATGGAATCCATGCACATGCAGTTCGTAACTTGGACGTTGCTAATCTTGAGTAATCATAGCATTCATGGTGTAAAACGTGCTCCATATTTCTTTCTTCTTGTCGTGTAGTTCTTTTAACGCAATCCGATACACAGGTGTAGAATGTAATGGCATCCATTCTCGAAGATCGTTTATAAAGAATCTTTCTCTCACCAGGTCATATACCTACCGTGAGGGGGGTAAATTTAGATACGCTGAGTACTGCTTTGAGATAAATTGCCTTGATCTTTTCCAAGTCCACAAGATTGTTCTTAGAAAGATGGTCCCATATTAGATATAATCCGTAACTCACAATAGGCGAGATCGTCACTCTGAATAGCTTTATCGCTGTATCCACTGAGAGGTTCCTTATGTGTAAGATGTCGTGCATTGTTATTATCGCAGTTGCGACCTTATCATTGATGTGAAGTGTGAATGTGGTCCTGTGGTCTGTAGCGTCATTTCGAGGTATTTAAAGGACGCGACTGTCGTAAATCTTTCGCTCTTATAATAAATTGTGTCACGCGATGCAATTCTACCCCTCGTCTGAATGTCATAACTACTGTCTTATTTGCGTTCAGCTGTAGGTCATTTCTGCCAGCCCATTCCACTAATATACTGAAGGCTGCTTGCAGATCTACATGAGATGATGATGCAATAACCATGTCATCCGCGTAAACATATATTTTTGAGTGAGAACGTGCCTACAAAGCCTAGTCCTATCACCAAACCTTACACCACAATCAGTTAAGAATATGAGCGACCTCAGGTATGAGTGAGCAGGTGTCTTCGCAGATAAGATTTCCGCGAATACGCCTTACCGCATCGTTCACAGGAATATGAAAGCACACGAGTATGAGTGATCAAGTGCATCCTAAGTTTGGTTTCAGTAGCAAACTTCTTGCCACAGTCCGTACAGCAATGAGAGCGCCCTCTGATATGACGGAGCAAGTGTCTTTCAAGATGAGATTTGCGGGAAAACTTTTTAGCACATTCATTACAGGAGTGTAAACGCTCGTTGGCGTGAGTCAGCACATGTTGAGTAAGCGCACTCTTTTTACGAAATCGTTTATCACAATCATTACACGAATATGGACGCACTCCAGTATGAATGATCATGTGATCCTTAACGTTGCTTTTGAGATAAAACCTTTTACCACATTCATTACAACAGTAAGGACGCTCTCGAGGATGAGTGCGTTGGTGTTTAATTAACTCGCTCTTACTAAAACACCTTATACTGCAATCATCACAGGAATATGGAGGGTTACCAGTATGAGAGAGATCCTGCCTACTAAGCCTGGTCCTATCACCAAAACATTTACCGAAATCAGTTAAAGAATGTGGGTTCCCTCGAGTACGAATGCGCAGGTGCCTTCGAAGATAAGATTTCTTTGGGAACGTTGTTCCGCATGCAACAAAACAGTTTTCCCGTTGTCTAATAGGATGCACTGACTTTTCTCCTGAATCAGACGACAGGCGTAGATTGCATACATCATGGAATGCTAAATTGCATATCGTCTCACTTCTATTTTTCAATACCTTGCATCTACGACCACATGTATCCACTGGACCTCTCCTCAATAATGCAACATTCCCAACACTAGAACATAGAAAACACAAAACTTAGGCCTATTACCTTTTTCCTTGTAAGAGAACAAAATCAAATATACAATCCAGAAGCAAACCCTACACATGTGCTGAAATTTTTCTCTTTATACTACAAATAACATTGCCAAAAGCAGATAACATGAACAGCTTTACCGCGGTGGGTAGATGACGACCATACAAAATAGGCTTGTCTTGCAAACATACTGTTGGATACGGTAGAAAGCGACGATATTTCCCCACAGTAAGGGAGATGTTTTGATGAATACAAAACCTAATGGAAAACTGACATAGCGTACTGTAACAAGTTTGCAGAATAGTAGGTATATAAATATTCAACTGGTAGCTTCTATCTACGATTTTTTATCTAGTCTCTTATTCTACACATTAACACACAGGCTTTCCGAGAGCACTCACTCTTATAAGAGGACACACACTGCTTATTCTCTCTGTATACTGTATTCAAATAGCACCGCACACTTCACACTTAGCGCGCATAAAATGACAGCCTTACATGACCACGCAAAATGGTCATTGTTTTTCAAGGTAGCACATCGCACAGCTGCACCGAAAGTTATTTTCACACTTCACAGTACTGCCCCACCTGCACTCACCCGTTGCGATCGCCAGTAATCACTCACTGAGTAAGAACTGAACTGGCTTGTGGTTGTCTGCTCTTTTATATAAGAAGAACAAACATTCCAGATTGGTTCGGTAGCTTGATACGTGAAGAAAACACTCAAGGCAGAAGACTCCAAATTCGGCGCTCTTGTAATTTCCCTGCTGATCTCGCACTGCCACTAAGTGGGAAATGGGGAGCTGCCTGGCCTTGCACTAGAGTGGTTCATGAATGGTGCAGTCGAAGAGGAAGCAGACGGGTCATACCAGATGACGTCAATACCACTACAACTCTGATGTATGTACCGGGCCTATGGCATGCACACCCTCATTAAGGAGACACTCACGAACACCACAACCAAGGTAAATTTCAGAAGAGTATTAACGAAGAGTTTCAAGATCATAACCGTGGTACGAAAATGAGATGGCCTCTCGCCCTTTTAGTCAAACCACGCACTCGAGTAACATCAAATGAGAAACCTAAGAATCAAACTGATCACCAGAGGTGGTGGGACTAGAAAGACCAAATAAGATGTCATGCCTTTGCAGATGACATCATGTTACTAACGAAAAACTTTGAAGAAGCTGTAATTGCTGTCAACATCCTGCATAAGAGACCGGTCAATATACCACTGTAGACATTGCATGACAAGACCAAGTAATTTGAAAACTTGCAGACCGGAAAAGACACTTTGACCTTTCAAACGACTAGGAGAGATGGCCTTTTCCAGTATCTCGGTGAATGGGTTCACACATCGCACTCTGGTCTGCACTACACGCCTTTCCACTCTTTCTGTGCTTTAAGCGGACACATGACGGTTACCATATTTCCCAGCAGGAGCACTATCAGGACGTAATTTCACTGCAGGGTAGGGTCCAAGGAACCTATCGCTTAACGCTGAGACAGTAGATTTAAGTTGTAATTAGCTGGTGTTTCATCCTGTGATAGTACATATTGCATGTTGTCTGGTGAAAAATACTGCTGTGGTAGTACTGCACAGAGTGGAATGTATGAGAATTAAGCATAATTCCGGATATAGTGAAAGTTAAGCCTATACATATGTAAATTATAATATTATAATGTTCATGTGCATGTACAACTGAATGCTTATTTTAAGTTTGCGACTTATTCACACAACTTTGGCTTTAAATGAATTAAGACTCAGCAAATAAACAGTCCACCTTGGAGAGTATTTTGTATTTAGTTAATATAATGTATGTATTGCCTACTTATAATATGAAAACTGGCAATTTTTATAACTGAAGTATATTTTTTTTCACTTGTAGGTAGCAGTATTGGCATACTATTTACACAATGGTTTATTGTTGTGTACTGTATCGCAAAAGCTAGAGCGTTTAAATTAAAGGGATTTAATTTCACGAATTACCATGTGATGTAGACATAAGACTGTGAAATGGCCGAAAAACGTGTTAGTGGAAACCAAATTTTGAATCCAAAGCATCCCTTTTTGAAGTCTGCATACTGATAAAGCAGATTGCCGTCCTGGACTAGAAATAAGGAAATTGAAATAAAATGTTGCTCCTTTCGTATTTAAAAATTATTCCAAGAATAAGATGCCAAGATCAAAATCAAAACTAGAAAGGTGGCCAATAAAGAAGTATGAACAAGGGCAAAATACTGGAAATAAAAGCAAGAGAGCCAACAATTCTGATAATGAATCAGCTGTTTACTTTAACAAATCTTATGATGGACAGCTGGCACATATTGCCAGTCAGTCTATGGGAGTACAGACAACCAATAAGTGTCGAAATGGATAAAAAATAATTGTTTGAGACTGGAACTGTGGCGTGCCAGTACGAAAATAAAGAAGCTGGAATTTATTTGGAAGTCAGGAAATTGAAGATGAATGAGTTCAACAATAAGTTTCATACCCACTTTAAACTAATAATGGGCACCAATGACTCCAATCCTGAAGACCTCATTCACACCAGACCAAATTTTAAACTACAAACTGTCAGCGCATTGATCAGAAAACTGCATGAAGCAGTGCATTATGTGGCTTTCTTTCAAAGTGTTACATTTACACACTAAATCACTTACTCCCTTAGGGGAGCACAGTGAGTCGTTACTCAGAAAACACATCATGCAAAACAGGAGCGACAGATCTCACCAAAGAGACTTCTCGTAGAAATTGAGAGAATTAATGAAGCCAAAAATGTGTGCTTCCTCACTACAGATGCTTTGTTATATCTGGCATATTACCCTCTTACAAACTTCCTGTTGAAAATTTCTTTTCAAAGAGGCTGTCTGGTGTTCAACTGTACAATCTGCCCCTGTCAGTCATCAAACAGGTTGAAACTACTGGCTTCACATTTTAACATCGATTACAGGGAACCTCAAGATAAATGTGAATATGATAAAATGACTATCAAATGGTAAAGTATTGAAGTCTCAGATTCCTCAGCCTACCAATTAAGATGACCTCTATTCCTAGCCTTCAATGGGTGTCACATTCTTAAATATGTCAGGACATCACTTTTGCAAGGAAACATGCATGCCAAGAACAACTTAGTTGCAGATATATCAAAATGTATAATACATGCAGCCGAAAGAAGTGATTAAACCAGTTCCTTTCTTAACCCTAGAAATAATAGGGAGAGGGATTATTTTGTGTCCTCACTTTGAGGAATGTTGGATAATTCTCACAAATATGCATGCTCCTTCTTGATATTCTACTTTATTGTCTGTGAATTATTGTAGTATGTTCTTACATTGTTGTTCCCTAAGTAATTATTGTGCTTTTGTGTATTCTAAAACTAGTGTACACAAAATGACCCTCCCTTAGTAGTGCTAACCAGCAAGATGTTTTCGGTGCTGCTTCTCATTTATTGCTCTTATTATGAATATTATCAGCTAAACTGAGTGATAGTGTGTTGTTGTATTGAATCAAACTTACTTGCTGCTAATACGTCGGGGAATGTGAGGGAGTGTGTGTTGTATTGTGTCAAACTTACTTGCCATCACGTCGAGGAATCTGAGCGATAGTGCTATCGAAGAAGAACTATTACAAGATGTTTTTCAGAACTGAGTGACAGTGATAAGGTGGAAGACTATGCGTGTATAGAAGCTCAGGGTGATGAAGGGAAAACAGAAAATGAGGTTATGTCAGAAAATCAGATAAGAAATGAGAGCAGTTCCAAGGAAGGAAATGGAAATACTGATATATGTTACAAAAACTGGAAAAGTGTATATTTCAGAACCACCTCACGCATATTGTAGGGGTATCTACAACACAGTTAAATCTCAACCAGGGTTAAAAGCATCAGGAAGAATATCCAATGAAAGTCCTCTGGAAACATTTTTGTAAGTTTTTCACTGACAGAATTATTATAAAATTGTGTCGCAAACCAATCAGGAAGCCTTGAGTAAAGGGATAATTAACTAAGATCATAAGGTTTGATGATAGGATGACAAGGCCTGCCCATAAAATTCAAGATAAAGATTCTCCCTTTGTCAAGTGTCATTGGAAGCTATCGAGTATGCAACCTTACCACCATCCAGGCAAGCATATGGATAAGTAACCCTTATTTTTCTGGATTGTGTTTCATAAATGCTTTGAATGGACATCTCCCTGTAAACAGGGAAAGCATTTCATCAATTACTGTGCGTGGGCTTGGGTTATAGAACTTCGAAAACTGTCCACTCACAAGGTCAAACACTTCTTATCTCGGATTCGAATCTCCTACCTCAAGCACTGTCCTCTATCACACATCTCCCCGTCTGCTTGCCATGTGAGCTACTGCGACACTTGACCAACGGCGCCCACATTCCAGCCTATACAGTACCGTGCTCCCAGTCTGTGCGTCCACTTCCTGTTTTAAAGTACGCATTTTGAGTATCTGTACTCGTTTTACGAGTTCATTCGAGGTACCCACAAGGAATTAATAATGGTGCTCATGATTCCTGCTGTCTTCTAGCCTGTAAACACACATCTCGTTATATTACTCCGGTATAGGGAGAGGGACCGATGTCTTTCAGAATTGTAGTAAATGTGAATGGATGCATAAAACTGGATCACAATGGGCTGGTGGACCATCCTGTATTTCTGTCAAATCGTAGTTTTAATTCTTTTGAATTCTTTTACAGTGTTTACTTCTGTTGTTACATTATGGAAAGCATTACACAATATACCACAGCCATATCCAAACTTCAATGTAATAAAAAATTTGATGGACATTTATTAGCCCCCCTTAGTATTCACGTCATAAAAAATCCTTAGTGCTTGTAGGGTTAACTAGAAAGCACAAGGCACCTACACATTTGAAAAACAGTGAGTGTGAAATAGGCCCAGGATATATTTTAATTGCAGATGATTAATGCTCTTCAGGAACAGACAAGAATTTCCACTTTCAAGGATTGGCTTTCCAAAGCAATGGTGCACCATTGCATTCCTAAAATGATAAAGGAATGGTATGAAATCTACAATGTGAGTGGCACTAATTTGTAGCGCTTAAAGCGACGAGAGATTGGAATGATTACAGAAAGATTTTCCGGAGTATCCTGAAAGGATTAGAGACATGGAATGATGCATGGAATGATATTATTAAGCAAAGAAACATTTGCAGCTATTCTTCTGACAATCTCTTCTACTGTCTTGTGTATTAAATATCTTCTCTCATCAGGAATCCATTTCGTCCTCGCAAGGTCATTTAACAGTGACCCAGTAGAGTATTTCTTCAGCAAGCTGAGAAGCATATATGGAAGTAATGTCATGTTGGATTGCAGAGCAGTGACATTCAGTATGAATAGGTTTTTGAGAACAGGGTAGTTTTTACGTGGATACAAGAGAACTCCGATCCGTAATTGCTCCTTACAAAAAGCTAAGGTTCAGGAGGTCAAATGTTCAGTTTCAGACAATGTCAGGTGTATTCTAAACAAGCTTCATCAATCTCACAAAATTTATTTCATTTCAATAGTTGAGGGTAAGCCTCTTGTTAAAGTTTCTGTTCATGTATTTCCATGTCAAGGATATATAACACTGGAACTCACAACGACATATATGGGAGGTTTTATTGTGATGCAAGTACAGAAGAAGGTCGACTGCAAGTTCTGCTGTAAGCTCGTCATAAAACAAAAATATAGCTCCCATTTAATGGACTTAATTTGTAAGAGGACATTCCTGATAAGCTGCACTATCCAACTGAACTAGTAGTGTGGTACATGAACATATGTTTAAAGTCTGTTGTTAAAGCTATGAAGTTCAAATTTGCTAGGACATGTGAAACTGTAACAGGGCATTCTTCCTGAACTTGAACTATGCCCTGCTCTAAAATTTCTTGTCTCTTCAGACAATATCCATGCAGAAATGTTGAGCTTACTGGAAAAAAATATGCTACACCCATCTTTCTGGAAAACATTGCTTCACAAGTAACTGAATGGTTTGATAATGTTTAAGTTCTAAACGCGAAGCCAGCAAGCAGGAAAATCCTCTGTCAGTAAACTTCCTGCCAGAGCGCTGACCAACCAATATGCTATTAGCTCCGAGTGGCGAGTAGTGGAGAAATTATACACTAGATCAGTGTACGTAGAGCGGAAAGGCATGTAGTGCATAGCAGAAGGCGATGCTTCACCCTGATGGTACAGATGGCACCTCACTTATAGAAGGATGTACGAAACAAAAAGCAGCCAATAAACTGCTGGGAAACCAATATATACTTGAAGAGCATTTCAAAGAATGTCAAGATCCATCACTAGAGAACCATTGTCAGACTGCAGGTTCTGTGGTCAGCAGATTCTGCTAATGAACAGGAAATGTACTATGGACGAAACAGAAAAGTTACAAGGTGCATTCTCTGGAAAATTCAAAGATCCAAAGAACTCTGCAAGGGAGTCTACCAATTAAAACCAAACTCTAAAATATATTGACAGTTGAAAACAACCAATGCTGGCATGCAAAGTAAGCTGTTGAATTACTAAGGAAACCTGTCATTAATGGACAACAATGCTTACCAGGATCTCACCGGAGCCTTTGGACCAATGAAGTGCAAAAAGACCTGGATTCCATTAGGATCCTTATGTTGACTTCCTAGATGGCATCAAATTCTGTGACATACTTAATTCCTGGTCCCTACCACCTGGAAACTACTCTCATAGGAGCAAGATGAAAAATAATCAGCTGGCCTCATTAGATATTGGGAACAAAAGTGAACTACTCATAAACACTCCCTGGTGGACTTAACTCACTGACAATAACAACTTGGTTTATTGCTTAGCACTCAAAGCCCAGCAATAGATAGGGGCAAAGCAAATACTACATGATTAATGGATAATCATATTACAGAAACAAAGGGATAGAAACAACAAAATCCAATTAGAATGAGTGTTGTAAATGTCCTCCCTGTAGATAAGCACATATAACTCTTAAGAATTTTACACTGGTTTTGAAGTAACCATATTTCTGATGATTCCACTTTACCCTAGACTGAACAAAATGAGCATTTCAGAGTTAAAATCATTCTGTAGCACCTACTGGTTGCCGTGGAGGCAAGGTGTACTTAAAGAGATACAGTTTTAAAGGGTGCAATTAGAGATAAAAAATTTTCACAATCTGGTACAGTCAATGAAATGAAGGATAAGCAACATTCCTAAACATGCAAATTGAACCACTGAGCACAGTTATTGCAGATCTGTTCACTGAGGTTGTTAGAAGTTCAAAAAGATTACTGAAGTCCCATCAAAATTCATGGTAATCACTCAGGCAATTATACTTTTTGATACAAGGAGGAACTTAACTCAAACAGATCAACAGCATCTAATAAATATAATCAATGGCTCCCTCTGGTGGGTTTTCAAATGTCTTCATCTTTGTAGCAGGGTCAATAATGTATCCATGAGGAGAATTTAACTTAGATGCAATATCAGCTCATTGACAGCTGCTAAAGTAAGAGATCCCATGCACATCTTTGACGATAATGAATCCTTTCTCCAACAATGCATTGACAATGGCTGTCTTTACACCAGTCCCTTTTGAGACTGGCTTCTTTGTATGGGAGTGAAAGCTGGCTGGAGTGAGGAAGTCACATTCATGTTAGAAGTTACACATCACATACTCGGTGCAACAATCAGGTGGGAACAACGGCAGGAACATATATGAAATTAGGAGATAAAGGCTATTTCAATGCAAGAGTTGAAAATCAAACTAAAGGATACAAAAGGGTGATTGGTAAATGATGATGGAAGGGTAACAGCAACGGGAAGCATTTGCTGGACTTCTGTACTAGTATGGGATTAGCAGTTACGAATACATTTTTCATGCATACGGCTATTTACTGCTACACATGGGAGTATAGAGGCACCAGTTTGATAAGAGACTATAATATAGCAGACTTTGAATTCAGAAAATCTGTTAGGAATGTCTGGTGTTCCAGGGAGATTTTGATTATATTGACCACTATCTGATCTGTAGTTCACTAAGTATCTCTAGGCGTGGACCGAGAAAGTAAAGGAAGAAGTCATGGGAATATTTTGGTAATAAATCACCACAAGATGGCCAAATATATATTGTAAAGTTCAATGACATCAAAGTACAATATAAAGGAGAACTTCACATTTGAATGCATTGGCTAGGTGTAAAGTTTTTGCTTCAAATGTGGCTTTCTCTTGTCAAATAAATGTTGACTTCATCATATGTTCCATCATATCATTTGCTTATACATAAAATTTTAAAAAGGTTTAGGATATTTCTTATAAAATGGAATAGTGGATCAATATTAAATTATTGTGTTGGAACGTGGTTGAATGAAGGTGGGGGAGGGGGATACTTGGCAGGTAGGAGATCTGAAATTGGTTATGGATTGGAAATTTTTGGTTTGAAGTTTTACAGGAAAAATAATTCTTGAAGGGTGTTGATTTTATCTGAGATTTCATTCATATTAAGTATTTTTGTTTTCTGTCAATATTAGTAAAAAAAGTCTTTGTAAATATTGAGTAATTTGCCTTTATTACTGTAGTAAAGAGTTTCCATATCTTGATCTATTGTAGAAAAGGAATGTCCATAATCAGTCATGTGTTTCCACATAGATTTATTATACTTAAAGGCAATGAAATGTTCTGAATGTCTTCTTGAAAAGATTCTGCTGTCTGGCCTATGTAACCTGGCATTAAAATCTTTACAGGTAACTTCATATATTTCTGAATATGAAAATGTATTTGAAGTGTTGATAGTATGGGCATAGAAAAAATTTGGGATCTTTATCTTTCGTTTTAAAAGCAATGATAATATTATGTTGTTTAAATAAATTAGTAATGATAAAATTATTATTATTAAACGTGAAGTCTGTGTAGTTTCTTTTCTCCTTTAGTTGTGTTTATAAGTATAGTTTTAGGTTTCGTTTTTTATTTTATTTATTATTTTATTAGCATAGTTTCTATTATATCCATTTTCTTGGGCTATAGTAAAGATTGTGTTTAATTCTTTGTTGTAGTTACTTTTGGAAAGAGGTATATTAAGAGTTTTATAGATCAAACTATAACAAGCTTGTTTTTTGTGGGATCCTGGGTGTATTGAATCTTGTCTGATTGTGTTGTTTTATGTGTTGGTTTGTGATATGTGGCATAAGAGAGCGAGTTTTAATATCTTTTGATAGATAAATCTAAGAATTCCTGGTGATGTCGCAAAGAAGCAAGCTCATGGGGAGGAGAACAATGATGATGGTGAAATTACACTCGAGGAAGGGGAGAGGATGGGGAGAAAAAGGTGACAAAACTTACTCACTCCACTTACTTGTTTACATCAAGAGAACACCATGCGCTACATTGTCCTCACGTGTCATTACAATGAACTTGTCTGTACTTATTATACATTGGTAAATGTCATCCTATCAACAGTGAGGCCACGTACTGCTACTCCCCCCCTCAGGAAAACAAATAGTGTTGGCCTGTCAACGCTATGCCACTACCAGAGCTATTTGGTAAAAGTGGCACAGGTTCTTATGGGAACTAAGCAGGAGATATGTGAAAAAGGCCCTGCTAAGGAGCAAAGTGCCTGGCTGGTGCCTAGACAGACCGTAAAACTGCTGGGCTTTGTTGTAGGTTGTTCACTGATGCATCTGCATGCCCCTCCACATCATAAGTTATGAATTTCGTTATGGTCTGTATTGACAATTGATCACTATCAAGGGGTAGAGGAGGGTCCGCCTATTCAATACCATTTGGCATGATGATATAAAAGAAAATAAAGCTTACCATTGTACTGAGGAAAACCAGTGAAAAGAATTATAAGATGAGGACCAACAATGCACTTTTAGGCAAGTTCTCAATTTGCAAGAGGTGTGCAAAATGACCTCCACTAGACTCATGTTTCGGCATAACAAAGCCATCCTGCTCGTACGTACAATGCGTTCAATTTTAAAGAGGCCCCGGTACAGAATATGACAACACCTCATTCATTATTTCTTGATCTCAGTGTTTCAAGTGGAATTGTTATCCCAAACTTAACATTTGCTAATATATAGAAAAGGAAGCCACTTGTCATCCCAGCATTGCTGGTCCGGTAGTGAGGGCCAAAGACCAATGTCTGAACACATTGTACCTGTCTGCAGGTCGGAGTGTACTGACCTCAACAAACATTCACCTAAAACACCCGCAGACTTGGAGGGAATGGTTACATGGGGAAATCAGCTTGTTTACAAGGAGTATCCAGTCTCCTCAAAAACAATGACTGAAGATTTGTTATTTAATTTTTTCTCCACTAATTAATAATAATAATGTTATTGTTTTACATGTCACTAATTACTTCTTGACGGTTTTCACAGAAGCAAAAATGCCAGAATTTTGTCTTACAGGAGTTTTATTACGTGTCAGTACATAAATGATTTATTTGAGCACCATCAAACACCACCAGACTGAATCTGCCAAGTTGGGGTTGGAGGGGCAGCCACTCAGCCCAGTACTAATTAAGACAGGATAAATATTTTTGAAGATGTTTGCATAGAACACCATCTTCCACCATCAGTTTAATGTACCTATTGTACTTCAATTACAACCTTTTTGATTTGGGTTTTAATGTTCAATTACTGAAGGAATTTATAAAATGATTTATGTTACTGACGAAGGAATTGAAACTAGCACACATGTATCTGGTTGCAACAAGTTGCAGAGTTAAATATTTGAGAATAACATTCCTGCAAAACCAGACGTTAGATTCCTTCACTTTCAACCAAAACAGCCAGATGAGAGGCAGAGTTACCAACATACTTCCCAGCTCCATCAGCACTCAGGAAGCTGAGGCCAACCTATAGCTCTGAACCATTCTCCCGTTTTGTTACACATTTACTCCCTTCACTTTGCCCTAAGAAGACACAATTCTGAAACAGGTCTCTTACCTGTTACTCATGACCATATTTCAGTATAATTGGTTTGGTGGTTCTTGCAATATTGTAATAAGCGAGTTATTGGTATTATGCCTTTATACGACAGATTGGACGTGATCAACACATGGTGCAGAAATCAGCTCTTACCTCCAGGACCAGATGTGAACAAGTATTGTGAAAGAGCAAGAGGACTCCAATTTAACTGTCAGAGACAATAAAGACTTGACATCCACAGAATTAAATGTATCCAGACTGTGCAGAGCAGTGTTTATCATGAAGTGATACAGGTGAGGAAGAAAAAATGAAACAAAGATGAGGAAATACAACACATCAGCCTCTGTGGATCAGTGCTGGAGGTTCAGCCACTGTATCACAAGATCATGGTTCAAACCCAACAGAGATAGACAGATTTACAAAGGTCAGAATAATTTTGAGTTTGGAAAGGAATTTGAGTACATCAGAACTTGGTCCACTAACTGCAATAAATCAGACCTTGGAGTATGGGATATAATCCAGGCGGGTCCCTATGTTATTCTTCCCTCTGAAACAACTTTAAAATGCATCTACCCAACAACACCAAGACAAAGATCTACTATGACATCATACAAGCCACTGTATTCTATGGCTTTGGAACATGACAAGCCTAGGAAAGTGACAGTAAAAATATGGATATCACAGAAAGGAGATATTTGCAAAGTATCGCTAATGATAGAAAATCTAGTGGAATAGAAGAATGCAGAGATGTAAAAGGAGACAGAATTATGTGCCTTAATTCGAGGCAGGTTGATTCACTGGACTGGTATAGTTGCAATCAATCAATCAATCAATCAATCAATCAATCAATCAATCAATCAATCAATCAATACTGATTTGCATTTAGGGCAGTCGCCCAGGTGGCAGATTCCCTATCTCTTGTTTACCTAGCCTTTTTCTAAATGATTTCAAAGAAACTGGAAATTTATTGAACATCCCCCTTGGTAAATTATTCCAATCCCTAACTCCCCGTCCTATAAATGAATATTTGCCCCAGCTTGTCCTCATGAATTCCAACTTTATCTTCATATTGTGATCTTTCCAACTTTTATAAAAGCCACTCAAACTTATTAGTCTACTAATGTCAATCCACGCCATCTCTCCGCTGACAGCTCGGAACATACCACTTATAATACATATATACTGGTCCATTATTGGACATTATAAATTTTTAATGTCCAATAAATTTAAAATGCCCAATAAAGGACCATTATATTGGTATTATAAACTCACTCATTCAGGACAAATATTTTAGGTTCCCTATGGGAATCAGCATCTACATCATTTGATGGCCAGGCAGGCATCAATTTCTGGAAATGCAACATAGCTCTCATAGTGCATTGGCACTGCTGGTGGCTTCAAGTAGCCTATGCAGTGGACTCCACGGTATGCACTAGCCTTGCATCTTGGGTGGTGTGCTAAGTCCCAACTGACGAGCCTAACTTAGCACACGAGGGCGAAACGCAGGCAACCGAGAATGAGTTAGGTGGAAAATTTATAATGTCCAATACAGGACCATTATATTGGTATTGAACATTTACTCATTCAGGACAAATATTTGAGGTTCCCTATGGGAATAAACATCTACAAACATACCACTTAGTCGAGCAGGTCTTCTTCTTTCTCTCAATTCTTCCCAAACCAAACTTTGCAACATTTTTGTAACGCTACTCTTGTGTCAGAAATCACCCAGAACAAATCGAGCTGCTTTTCTTTGGATTTTTTCTAGGTCTTGAATCACGTAATCCTGGCGAGGGTCTCATACACTGGAACCATACTCTAGTTGGGGTCTTACCAGAGACTTATATGCCCTCTTCTTTACATTCTTACTACAACCCCTAAACACCCTCATAACCTATACAGAGATCTGTACCCTTTATTTACAATCCCATTTATGTGATTACCCCAATGAAGATCTTTCCTTATATTAACACCTAGGTATTTACAATGATCCTCAAAAGGAACTTTCACCCCATCAACGCAGTAATTAAAATTGAGAGGACTTTTCCTATTGCAAAACTCACAACCTGACTTTTAACCCCGTTTATCAACATACCCCTGCCCGCTGTTCATCTCACAACATTTTCAAGGTCACGTTGCAGTTGCTCACAATAATGACCCCCAGGAACCTATTACAATATAGAGAATAGAACTGGGAAGGTAATACTAATAATGATCGTACTGGCTCAACTAACGTGTGGTGCCATCCAGACAGCCTGCTGATAACTAGAAAATATGGCTGAGTTATTTTAGTTTTTTGGGATGACACTGAGTGGGCTACCAGGATTTTCTAACAAGCCAGGATGGAACCAACAACATGGGACCGTGAGTGACGTGCAGATGACAGAATTCAAGAATGATCTGGATGGACCTCCACTGACTTTGATGCTGCAATGTTAGGATTCAGAGGACGACACTCAAAACACTTCTTGACAGAGGGAGCTAATGAACATATAGATAACAAATTTCATATTGTCGAGGGTCAGGGGTGCAAAATCTAATTAAGCTATGCTTTACTTACTTGTCTTCTTCTTTGAAACAAGGGACGAGCTGCCCAGCTGTGTGTTCATCTATGCATATTTCATCCTTAGCATTTGCAAAAGGCTGTGTGGAAATAATACGCAAAATAAATTAAGAAAAGTAGAGTTAACAAGTAACTGGTATAAAAATATATAAATTAACATGACATAGCTGACACAATAAAAATAATTTATTCTCCCAATGTAAAAAGGAAATGAACCAACAAATGTTAGTTCATAATTATGTGGAGAACAGGAACAAGAAAAGGAACTCATAATAGGATAAACAGGACAGCAATGGAAGAGGGAGCAATAGAAGAGAAAGTTGAAAGGACAAGGACAATCTACACATCTCATGTCTTCTCTTCCCGCAACGTCCTGTTACAGTGTTGTTTGAACCCTGTGTTTTCACAGATGACTCTGATCATCAGACTATGTATCTCAAGCTGACGGAGGTCAATTTATTGCCTACCATGTCCAAGTTCAGTAAACAAATAGTCAGTTGTTTTCACTGACTCCAGACAATCTAAAGGCTTTATTAACATAGACTTACAACATTTATCTTCAGATTATAAAGGACTGTATTCTAAGGGTAGCGAGCCCACTTCATACCCAAAAGACCTGGATTTGATTCTCGGACAAATTAGGGATTATTACCAGAATCTGAGGGCTAGTTCATGGTCCAGTCAGTCTACATGAGAACAACAAAGGAGTTAATTCACAAAGAGATAGCGTTCCTGGTATAAAAAGCCAAAATAATGGCTGAAAGGTTTTGTTGTACTGACCACACATCAACTCAAACTGCAGGCCTTCAGACTGAGCAGCGGTCGCTTGGCAGGCCAATGCTCAGCACCGTGTGTTTTGGTTTGGTCTCCAAGGGACTCTGTTCAGATACATATTTTAAAACTACCTAATATATTTCCTAGAACATGACCAGAACAGCAACCAATTATTAAAACTCATTATCAATGGACATAAAACTGACTTCATACACTATGTTTAGATTCAAGTTATCTCATGGGTTTTTGACAGAGAAATCCTTCTTCTTTGCTTTCCCAGAAGTGACCAGATATTGTAATAGGAGTTGAATCAAGGCTGAGAAATGATATAATGGATGCAGAAATTTTCTCAAGGCACTGGAGTGTGTATCGTAGAGATAGGATAGGAATGGTGGGAGGGGAAGTGTTCATTCTGGTGAAAGAAGAATTTGTAAGCTACGAAAAAGTTAAAGATGAGACACATGAAATTCTAGGTATAAGGCTCATTTCTAAAGATAATAGGCAACTTGATATATTTGGAGTGTACAGATTGAGAAAGGGTAGCACTGACGCGGAATCGGAATTATTTGATAGGATAGTCAGCTATGTGGGAAACGACATGGAAAGAAATATGATTATAGCGGGAGATCTGAATTTGCGAGATGTCAATTGGGGAGGAAATGCGAACGACAGGATGCATGACCAACAAATGGCAAATAAGTTAATATGGGAAGGACAGCTGATTCAGAAAGTGATGGAACTAATCAGAGGGAAAAATATCCTGGACATCATGCTGATAAAACCAGATGAGCTCTATAGGGAAACTGAAGTAATAGATGGTATTAGTGATCATGAAGCTGTTTTTGTCGTAGTTCAAAATAAATGTGATAGAAAGGAAGGTCTTAAAAGTAGGACAGTTAGGCAGTACCATATGACTGATACAGCAGGCATGCGGCAGTTTCTAAAAAGTAACTATGATCGGTGGAAAACGGTAAATAAAATTGTAAACAGACTCTGGGATGGGTTTAAATCAATTGTAGAGGAATGTGAAAATAGGTTTGTAGCTTTAACAGTGGTAAGGAATAGTAAATATCCACTATATTATAACAGGGAAGAAAAGAGACTAAGAAGGAGGTGCAGACTGGAAAGAAATAGAGTTAGAAATGGCTGTGGAAGTAAGGAGAAATTGAAGGAACTTACTAGAAAATTGAATCTAGCAAAGAAGGCAGCTAAGGATAACATGATGGCAAGCATATTTGTCAGTCATACCAATTTTAGTGAAAAATGGAAGGGTACGTATAGGTATTTTAAGGCAGAAACAGGTTCCAAGAAGGATATTCGAGGAATAATTAATTAACAAGGGGAGTGTGTATGTGAGGATCTTTGAAAGACAGAAGTATTCAGTCAGCAGTATGTAAAGATTGTTGGTTACAAGGATGATGTTGAGATAGAGGAGGAGACTAAGGCCAAAGAAGTAATAAAATGTACATATGATAACAATGACATTTACAATAAGATACAAAAGTTGAAAACCAGAAAAGCGGTTGGAATTGATCAGATTTCTGGGTATATACTAAAGACAATGGGTTGGGATATAGTACCATATCTGAAGTACTTATTTGATTATTGTTTGGTTGGAGGAGCTATACCAGATGAATGGAGAGTTGCTATAGTAGCCCCCGTGTATGAAGGAAAGGGTGATAGACATAAAGCTGAAAATTACAGGCCAGTAAGTTTGACATGCATTGTATGTAGGCTTTGGGAAGACATTCTTTCTGATTATATTAGACATGTTTGTGAAATTAATAACTGGTTCGATAGAAGGCAATTCGGTTTTAGGAAAGGTTATTCCACTGAAGCTCAACTTGTAGGATTCCAGCAGGATATAGCTGATATCTTGGATTCTGAGGTCAGATGGACTGTATCGCGATTGACCTGTCTAAAGCATTTGATAGGGTGGATAATGGGAGACTACTGGCAAAAATGAGTGCAATTGGACTAGACAAAAGAGTGACTGAATGGGTTGCTATATTTCTAGAAAACAGATCTCAGAGAATTAGAGTAGGTGAAGCTTTATCTGACCCTGTAATAATTAAGGGAATTCCTCAAGGCAGTATTATCGGACCTTTATGTTTTCTTACATATATAAATGATATGAGTAAAGGAGTGGAATCGGAGGTAAGGCTTTTTGCGGATGATGTTATTTTCTATAGAGTGTAAAATAAGTTATAAGATTGTGAGCAACTGCAACGTGACCTCGAAAATGTTGTGAGATGGACAGCAGGCAATGGTATGTTGACACACGGGGTTAAAAGTCAGGTTGTGAGTTTCACAAATAGGAAAAGTCCTCTCAGTTTTAATTACTGCATTGATGGGGTGAAAGTTCCTTTTGGGGATCATTGTAAATATCTAGGTGTTAATATAAGGGAAGATCTTCATTGGGGTAATCACATAAATGGGAATGTAAATAAAGGGTACAGATCTCTGTACATGGTTATGAGGGTGTTTAGGGGTTGTAGTAAGGATGTAAAGGAGAGGGCATATAAGTCTCTGGTAAGACCCCAACTAGAGTATGGTTCCAGTGTATGGGACGCTCACCAGCATTACCTGATTCAAGAACTGGAAAAAATCCAAAGAAAAGCAGCTCGATTTGTTCTGGGTGATTTCCGAAAAAAGAGTAGTGTTACAAAAATGTTGCAAATTTTGGGTTGGGAAGAATTGAGAGAAAGAAGAAAAGCTGCTCGACTAAGTGGTATGTTACAAGTAACTATTCGCATTTTGGTTCCGCATTGAAGTTGACGTATGTCTCAAATATTATTACAATATTATAAGTCCACCTGTTCAATACAATACAATATGATCCACTATTTCATATGGTTAAATATTTTTTATACATAATACATAAAAGTCAAAGGTACATGTTTCACCCTCCTTACGGGCATCATCAGCCTATATCAATCTTAAAAATAATACATATACTTATAAATTATAGGTTAAAATGTTGAAAAATGATTTCATAAAACATTATACAATAACATCTAAAACAACGATAATGCACCAACGTATGTTAAAAGAGAGTGAATTAACAGTTTTGAAGATTAAAACGTGATTAAACGTGAAATGTTGAGAGTTTAAAACTAAAATGGATCCATATTTTTATAATATCATTAAGACTGTGATGGTCTTGAGTATAAACACAATCATCAAAGGGGGATGTTTCTTCAATTCCCAAGTTGAATCCAAGGTGGTAAAATCACTGTCAGTTATTTAAAACGGAAGTTGAATGTAATAAACAAGTTAAAATGTATGTTTGGGATATCTGAAAGTCGAGAAGAAAATGGAACTTCTGTAGAGGCGTTGCTGATGATAAAACGTATGTCAAAGCTAGCGGAGTTCGGAAATTATGTGGTAGTCGAATGGATCTAAAAGGCAGTCAAGTCGATGTTATAATTCCGTTGAAACATTCATTGGAAGAAATGTTCAGGATTTTCTGAAACAAAATGTAGAAGAAAGTTGGTGAATAATACCGTTCTGTACAAGAGACTTCCCATACGGAGCGTATTAAGTACGTCAGGTTGTTACAGCAACGCTAGCTTGACTTGGTTTTTGACTTCTAGTATTATAACGGTGTGGCTGAGGCAGTGAAGGACATGGAGAGGGGGTAATGGTGGGTGGATCCTTGCGCGCATGTGTTGTTATTGGCGGGCTGTTAGGAACAAGATGGGCGGTGGGTGCTTTAGAACAAGAAGTTCTAAAAGTTGGCGGGATTGTATTATGTTTTGAATTCACCATGCCTAATAACTTTGGAGTTGGCTCATATAAAGGATTTTTTGCTTCCGTGATATCGTTAAGATTATGGTCTTTGTTATAGGCTTGGTCTAAAAAGATGTAAAGATTTTCTAATTCATTCATAAGTTTTCCTTTGCCTATGCATTTTAGAATAGTGAGATCTTTATCAATTGATGTAAACTGATGTCTTGTTTCACTCATGTGTGAGCTCATCGCTGAATATTTGTTGTGCTTTAAGGCATTATAATGCTCCATATATCTCGTATGAAAGCTGCGCCCAGTCTGTCCAACATAACTAAATCCACACTGAGCACAAGTGAGTCTGTAAATACTAGATCTCAAAAAACGGCTGTTTTTATAATTGACTTTATTATGATTAAAAAATATACTTTGATTTGTATTTACTGTTCTGAAAACAATATTAGTGTTGTATTTCTTCAGTGTGTTGGCAATCTGGTGGATGGCTGGGTTATTGTATGTAAACGTAGCGAAACTAGTTTTTTTAGGTTTATCCGGAATGAGATTCGTGGATAGTTTATATTTAACTTTATTGATTAACTGGTTAATCATTTCAACCTTGAACCCATTAAGCTTGGCCAAGTTCCTTATATAGTTTCATTCTATTTTTAAGTTGTTAGGGGATAGTGGAATTTTTAAGGCTCTGTGTATTAAATTATAGAATGACGCTTGTTTTTGAGATTTAGGATGTAAAGAGGAATTATTTATGGTTATAGGAGACTGTGTGGGTTTTCTGTAGATTTGAAAATCGAAAGTATTATTGGCGCGCGTGCTCGTTATATCTAAAAAATTTAAGGACTGTTTAACTTCGTCTTCTTTAGTGAATTTTACATTAGGATCAATTTTATTTAAAATCTCTAAAACTTCGTCGCTGTTAGTAACATTTTTGTCAATAAGTACAAAAGTGTCGTCCACAAATCTCAGCCATAAATATATACCTTTTATATGTTCTTTAATTTTCGTGTATTCTATTGAGTCCATGTAAATATCAGCCAAGATGCTGGACAAAGGGTCACCCATGGCTAAGCCAGTCTGTTGATAAATCTTACCATTAAAGGAGAAAAAGTTGTTATTCAATACAAAATTCAGGATCTTCATAAATTCATCAATTTCCAGCTTACTCAGGCTGCTATGTTTTGTAATATTGTCATAGATAATTTTGACTGTTTCTTTAGTAGGTATATTTGGGTACATGTTTATGACATCATAGGAACACATTATATGGTTAGGTTGTAAGTCAAATTTACTTAAAATATCGCAAAATTTGATTGAATTCTTTAAAGGAAGTTTATTATTAAACTTATAATGTTGTTTGAGAAAACTGTGGATATATTTGGAAACTTTATAGGTAGGGCTATTACGGCAGTTAATAATCAGATGTACGGGAATGTTGTTTTTATGGATTTTAGGTAGGGCTCTGGCTATTGGAATGCTGGGGTTCATGTTGATCAGTCTCTGTTGTTCCTGTTCATTGAGAAGGAATGTGGAGTTCTTAATTAGAGATTTTAAGTTACGTTGTATTCTTACGATAGGATCTTTGCTAACTATTGTATAAATCTTATCCTTAAAAAATTCTTCAGTTTTATTTATGTAATGGTCCTTATCCATTAACACCATAGACCCTCCCTTGTCAGCTATTGTGACTATGATGTTGTTGTCTTCT
This sequence comes from Anabrus simplex, assembly GCF_040414725.1. NCBI lineage: Eukaryota > Metazoa > Arthropoda > Insecta > Orthoptera > Tettigoniidae > Anabrus > Anabrus simplex. The sequence continues at coordinate 432,005,866 of NC_090269.1, read as the reverse complement.
ATTTTCTTTCTCAAATTACGTAGTAAAGATTTTTGATTAGAGTCGGATTTAGCATTAAGTTCTTTACCTAGTGTAGGTAATTTCTTTTTTATGTCAAATCTAATGTCATTTTGAACTTCAAAGGGGAGTTTAGAGATATTAGCTTCTACCTCAGCCACTGTGGTAATAATATCTAAGTCCTTTTCTTCACTAGGCCAGTTATACTTTGGACCTTTATTCAGGAGTTTATTAGGCATGGTGAATTCAAAACATAATACAATCCCGCCAACTTTTAGAACTTCTTGTTCTAAAGCTCCCACCACCTCGTCAAATGATAGGCCCACCCATCTTGTTCCTAACAGCCCGCCAATAACAACACATGCGCGCAAGGATCCACCCACCATTACCCCCTCTTCATGTCCTTCACTGCCTCAGCCACACCGTTATAATACTAGAAGTCAAAAACCCAGTCAAGCTAGCGTTGCTGTAACAACCTGACGTACTTAATACGCTCCGTACGGGAAGTCTCTTGTACAGTACGGTATTATTCACCAACTTTCTTCTACATTTTGTTTCAGAAAATCCTGAACATTTCTTCCAACGAATGTTTCAACGGAATTATAACATCAACTTGACTACCTTTTAGATCCATTCGACTACCACATAATTTCCGAACTCCGCTAGCTTTGACATACGTTTTATCATATGCAATGTCTCTACAGAAGTTCCATTTTCTTCTCGACTTTCAGATATCCCAAACATACATTTTAACTTGTTTATTACATTCAACTTCCGTTTTAAATAACTGACAGTGATTTTACCACCTTGGATTCAACTTGGGAATTGAAGAAACATCCCCCTTTGATGATTGTGTTTATACTCAAGGCCATCACAGTCTTAATGATATTATAAAAATATGGATCCATTTTAGTTTTAAACTCTCAACATTTCATGTTTAATCACGTTTTAATCTTCAAAACTGTTAATTCACTCTCTTTTAACATACGTTGGTGCATTATCGTTGTTTTAGATGTTATTGTATAATGTTTTACGAAATCATTTTTCAACATTTTAACCTATAATTTATAAGTATATGTATTATTTTTAAGATTGATATAGGCTGATGATGCCCGTAAGGAGGGTGAAACATGTACCTCCGACTTTTATGTATTATGTATAAAAAATATTTGACCATATGAAATAGTGGATCATATTGTATTGTATTGAACAGGTTGACTTATAATATTGTAATAATACTTGAGACATAAGTGGTATGTTCCGAGCTGTCAGCGGAGAGATGGCGTGGAATCACATTAGTGGACGAATAAGTTTGAATGGCGTTTATAAAAGTAGGAAAGATTACAATATGAAGATAAAGTTGGAATTCAAGAGGACAAACTGGGGCAAATATTCATTTATAGGAAGGGGAGTTAGGGATTGGAATAACTTACCAAGGGAGATGTTCAATAAATTTCCAATTTCTTTGAAATCATTTAGGAAAAGGCTAGGAAAGCAACAGATAGGGAATCTGCCACCTGGGCGACTGCCCTAAATGCAGATCAGTATTGATTGATTGATTGATTCTATCAAAGGTGAAAGGTTTCAATTTGGTTAACTGTCAAAGTATTTCATCAATAGAGCAATGGTCAATTGAATTCATCAACCTAATGAATGTGGAAGGAGCATAACTAATGTTGTATATTTTGAAGCCAACAATAAGCAGCAAAGGAGAAGAAATTTCCAATGACTTTTGTACAATATGCCATAAAAAGAAAACAAGGTTCCAACACATGTGGGTAAAACTGCCCTCGAAACTCTCAAGGCTCAGTTCTTATGAGATGAGCCATATGCAGAATTATATTGTCTTTTATGTTAAATTTTTTACAGGAAAGGCAACCCTGTTTGTTCCAAACAAGAAAGATTCAAGTAAAAACCTGTACACGAGAAAACACATGCTTGAAACTGGACATTCTCTTGATATATCAATAACATGGATCAGGAAGAAGGTTAAGAGTAGCAAAGGGAGCCAGAAAATGTGATGATGTTCTCAATGGACGGTACATATGGAGATTAAAGGAGACTACAGGTTAATGAAAACAGAAAAACTTTCTGAACCATAATCAATGATTGCCAATTAGCTATAGAAAATGAAGGCATACTGAAGGATGGGAGAAATATAACCTAGAACACTTTGAGGACAGCCAGCACCCTATACATCCAGAAATACAGGCAGTTGACACTAGAGGAGGTGAAACTTGAATTATCTTAGCAAAGAAGGATACAAGTCCAGATGAAATACAAACAGAAATGATTAAGCCATTGCCATACTTTGACAGAACCTTGCATCCTGCAATCGTATGGCAGTAACATACTTTGACATACACTTCCGTCCTGGTGCAGGGAATGCTTATAAGTTCATTATCGCGGTTAGCTGGTCAGAGAGATTTATTCAGTTTCTTTTGCCACCTACCCGATTGATGTCAGATAATACCTGAAGCTATTTTCTCTGCGTAAATAGTAACTCTGAGCTGAAATATGGAAAATAAAATGCACCTCAGTTTGCCCCTCGTAAACAATCATGGCAGCAACCAAGCGCGGCATGGATGAGGTTATTCATAACTGGCTTGAAAATAGAGATGTTGAAAGTGGAAAAGATTCTCTGGAGAGTGAAAATACTTCTTCTTCAACTGACAGTGATGAAAGTGATTCAGACTTCAGTTCCGAAATGATAGTGCCAATTGAAACTACGTGACAAAACCAGAATCCAACAAGAGCGAGTGAGAAGTCTAGTAAAATGATACTTGGAATTGTGATCTTGTTGACAATAGCCTGTTTCTGTAACATGCAAACCAGTTTCTGAAATTCACTCTACAGTGAGGAAGGGGTTGGGAAATAATCAAAAGAAATGTACGTAGTGAATGAATTTCTAACCCCACAGTTCTGGGATCACATTATTAAGGAAACTAATGCCTACGCCTCTACATTTCTTGCTAATTTATTTGCTTCCTTTGAAACCAGTAATACTTTCGAACAAAAATATTACATTCCTGTTACTATAGACGAGCTAAAAGCTCACCTTGCTCTGTGTATTCTTAAGTATGTTATTAGTAAAATTTATGTTAAGGTGACTAAAAAATAAATGGCATATAAAAGAATATTTCCTTTCACAAGTAATGGTAGGCCAAAGGGTTAGATATGGATCAAAATGGCATCAGAATACTAACAGTACTGAATAATATGATCAACAATAGAAGTACAGTATCTGGAGACTGGACGGTGTTTAACTTCACAACTCAACTCACAAAATGCCAAAGTAAAGGAATATGAAGGGTCAGGATAATCAGCCTCATAGACCATGTAATCCAGACATTCCTCAAAATCATCTACTGTGGAATCCATCAGAAATAAGAGAACCTTAGTGAAACATCCCTTGATTTCTCTAATGCTCTAGGAACATGTGAGGCATTATTTGGAATTCAAGTTCTTTTCCAATTAATCAGAGACGTCAGTCACAACGTGTATATTTACTTTGTGGACTAAGGAAAATCTTGGGATCATTGTCAGCATGGTAAAATATACAAAGCACTCAAAAAAACTGGAACAGGTAAGAAAGACTTCCAAATTATTACCAACAATGCAAACAGCAAGGCAGGGATGAATGCTATTACCTCTCCTCTTTAACATGTACTCAGCACAGATACATACTGAAGCACTTGATAGGGCTCCAAAAAGATATGAATTTTAATGGTGTACCTTCCAAGAACATATAGAACCAGTATGTGATCACATACAGCTGAATGCAGACTATATTCTGAGATATGAAGAACTAGTCACTACGTCTATGAAGTTGTAAACGAGATGCGTAGTGGGCCTGGTACTCCTCACTCAGTCAGTTGCCAGCAGCGATGTTTTGTCATCGTATGTGACAAAGCACTCAGCTGGTATTATTCTGACAGAACACCTTCAGAGCAAAGATACCAGCGGTGCAGGGAAAGTTAAAGGGCATAGTTCTTTATAGCCAAACCAGTGAAATGGTTGCTAAAGTCTAACAATTTATGAAAACAAGAAGCTGTGATTGGTACTCGATTGAAACCCAAATCCACACTGAAACAAGTGGAAAAATAAATGGTGTATAATTTCCTTCCATCCAACAAATCAAGAATGAACTTTAAAATGTCCAGTCAGGTTAATTCTAGTCATTTTGAACACCTTGCAAGGAAAGGCCTAGAAGATCTTTCAAGGCCACTTTAGACAATTTTAATAGATATGACGCTTGCCACGTGGTAAATAATTTCAACATTGCAGTTAAAAGGATGCCCACTTTAAAGAAAATTCATGCAAAATTACAGATTTTTATAAATTCTGAAGGAAGTATACACACACTGTGAAAAATTATTCTCATTCTAGGATTCAGGTGGAAGGAGTCTCGAATACCCAAAAAGTAATCCAGGAAGAAGGCAGTATCAGGGCCAAACAAATTGCTTACCTAAGAATTATACAAAAGTACAGGAATGAATGTCGTCCAATTGTCTATATGAACGAGACTTTCATTCACACTTCTCACAGTTGGAGGGCCTGTTTAAACCAGTTATGAAAGGATCCACACTGACAGGGGTGGGACAGTTTTGAATTAAATGACTACGTAACATCAAAAACAGGGCAGAAAACAGAGATTATCACAATGAAATGCACTTCTCAAATGATGAAAAGTGACAAAGGGAGAGATTAATACCTCACACTCTCCTCATTACTGATAATGCTCCTTACCATAACAAGTAGCGAAATCATCCTGCTACATCAAACTACACTAGGAGAGAAATTGTGTCCTGGTTAACAAAGACAGGAATTCCTTTCCACAAGGACATGCCAGTGACCCCAGTTATATTCATTAATAAAAATGAACAAGCCAGTCCAGTGAACTTATAAGAGACTGTATTTTAGCCAAACATGGTGATATCGAATTATGCCTTTCCCCTATCACCCAGAATTCAATCCCATTGAACCGATATGAGAATGGACACATTATTAAAACTTACAGATAAACAAACTGCTTCCATTAAGAAAGATGACTGGAAGAAAGGCCATGAGCACGTGAAGAAAATTGTAGACCAGCAGATTTCATGTGAAGGTTAATCAGACCAATGTGCCTCAAAAACGTGGAATGTGATCTGGTCATAGAGATGGTGATGAAGCAACACTGATACCACAAATGAAGGTTTTCTGGCAAAAGTAATTGCATGTGATATACGTTACATTTAGTGTCTATGCAAAAAATAATACCAGCTGTTTAGTATTATGTAAAGATTTGTCGCAAGTCCATGTCATGTATATCCCAATGGAGCTTCGTAGTTGTTAACAAGGTTTGGATTGGTTGTATGGAATGCAGTTATGGACATGTCTGAGAGAAAATATTGTATGTGCTCTGTTTTGGAGGGGAGTAGGTAATCATACAGGAACACTGGAAGAACAATTGATGATGATGATGATGCTTGTTGTTTAAAGGGGCCTAACATCTTAGGTTATCAGCCCAGGTAGAATAATTAGAACAGTTGCAGTTCATGCATGAGCAACGTCAGACAAGGTCAAAACACCAAGATCACGTTTCTCCATAGTCTGAGAGGAGAATCTGAGAACGTGTGTCACGACTTTGTCTACAAGTTACAACGTGCACTTTAAGTCGATTGAGTGAATATGTGAGTTAGTTTGAGTTGAAATGGCAAGTGGCAGTGATGTTCGGAGGCAACTCTTTCTGTTACATATATGTGGCCAGTATACAATTAATGGCCAGAAGCGAAATATTACGCCATTTTAAAAAAGCCTGTACTTGGCGTATTTTAAAATGAAGTTAGGTGATCAGGATAAGAATTTTGCACACCACATTGTCTGTAAAACATGTATAAAACCTGCGGCAATGGTACAATGGGTTGTTGCCATCAATGCCATTCGGAATCCCAATAGCCTGTATGTCATCCCAATAGCTTGGCGAGAACAAAGAAATCATCTTGACGACTGTTATTTTTGTGTATGTAAAATGTCCAGGTTCAATACAAAAAAACAAAGAGCGCATTGTGTATCCCTGCCTTCCATCCGCCATAAATCCCATACCACATGGACCCGATATTCCTCCCAAAACCACTAATACAGTTACCAGAGAGTTTGTCTCTGTCATCTTCAAGTGCGGAGGATGGTGAAGATGATACCTTTATACACCGGATGTTGAGGATAAATCCCCATGTCTTTATAATCAGTGTGACTTAAATTATTTGGTGTGTGACAGAGGCCTCACTAAAGAAAAGAGTGAACTTTTAAGGATCGAGATTAAAAGACTGAAATGTTTTACTTCCAGGGAAAAATTCATATTATTACAGAAATAGGAAGAAGAATTCCGGCGGTTTTTTGTTCACGAAGAAGAACTTGTGTTTTGCTGTGATATCCCTGGATTGATTTGTCATCTTGGAACTATTTACCAGGCAATGGACTGGTGTCTCATTATTGATACCATAAAAGAAGTCTCAAAAGTGTTGTTCTGCACAATGGAAATAAACTTGCTTAGGTGCCAGTCACCCATTCAACATCTCTTCATGAAAACTATCACAATTTACCTACAGTGTTGCAGAAACTGAACTACAATGAACACAGATGGTTACTGTGCCGTGATTTGAAAGTGTGCAGTATCATATTAGGGCAGCAAGGAGGATATACAAAGTTCCTGTTTTCTGTGTGAGTGGGACTCTTGGGAAAGGGATCGTCACTGGTTAGTGTCTGAGTGACCCAAGAGGAAACAGTTCATGTCTGGAGAAACAACATTGTAAATCATCCATTAATTGATCCTCAATGTGTGTTATTGAAGGTGTTTTCGATGGCCCCCAAATTCGGTAGCTTATAAAAGATCCGACATTCAGTACAACGATGAACGAAACACAGCTTTAGGCATGGGAATCATTCAAGGATGCTTGTAGCAAATTCCTGGGTAATGATAAAGATGTCAACTACCAACAGATTGTAGAAACCATGCTGTACAACTTCCAGAAATTGGGGTCGCCGTATGAGCTTAAAATTACATTTCCTGCACAGGAATCTGGATTATTATCTGCAAATTTAGGAGCATTCAGTGAGGAACATGGCGAATGGTTCCATCAGGATCTAAAAGAAATGGAACAAAGGTATTAGGGGCGATGAGACGTTTGTATGATGTTAGATTACTGTTGGTGTCTAGTGCAAGTTAACACTACTGAAGAACACAAACGCAAATCAACACAGCGTTCAATCACATCAAAGTGCAGCAAACAATAGTGTTCTTGTAGTGAGATTCATACATTTTAGCAATGAACATGTTACTTTTTTTGTATATTTGTTGCAATTTGAACATGTCTCATTAAAGTTACATATATTCTCTATTATGGTGTTTTCTATCAAATTTACAACAATATGCCAAATTTCAAATAGCAAAAAACAAAATGTACGTGATAGGCAAATCTGGTTTACATATTTGAAACCAGCACACCTAAATTAGGGTAAATCACCTCTTCAACCTTTCGCCGAAGAGAATTTTTTTCCGCAGGCCGGTGTAATTGACCGACACTGCCAACGGAAGTGAAACAGACATGGCTTCAGAAGATGACGAAACATGGAGGGGCATTTTCTAAGCATTCTATGTGTGGAAATAGTAACAGTGAATTATCCATTGTTTTTTGTCAAGCGATTAACATACCGAGTTATGTGTAATTTTTGGAAAGATCTGTGAAAGTCTTCTCAACAGGAGTGTTACACTTTACGATAAGATTGTATGTTTCATAATGCCTGGACTGTAAAATATCGTCACTTACACTCTCCTATCTACGCTAGTATTAAGGTCTGGTTGCCTTCCACTGCACCGCTCTTCCCCACCATGTTACTCCTCTCCTGCACATGAGTGTTCCTGGCCATCTGCACAAGCTGTACGCAGGGATTGCGGCTTTGACCTCAACACCACAAGAGCAATGTATGAAATGAGCCTTCCAGTGTACAACCTACAGATAGACAAGTAAAGAGTATGGTATATGTAGGGAGTAAATAGGACCCTTCTGTTGAAATCAAATGCTGAATAGAGAAAATAGCATGTGTGGCAACTCCCATCCTGAAGTGATCTAAAAATAAAGTTCTGAAAGAGAGTAACGAATTTTGTCTTCACCATCATACTGAATAGTGTAGAGCCCTATGCATTCCATTACCCAGAAAAAAAGAGTATCCAAACTTTGAAGATGCAGACATACCGGCAAAAGTTATTAATGATTTTGTAAGTTGCTTTACGACAGTGTTAGGTTTTGGGGCGACGATGGGATAGTAAAGGGATAGGAGTAGAAAGGATATGCCAATGGCCTTAATTAAGATACAGCCCCAGCATTTGCTTGGTGTAAAAATGGGAAACCACAGAAAACCATCTTGAGGGCTGCCGACAGTGGGGTTAAAGCCACTGATCTTGTGGTTGGAGCATAATAAAAGTAGGGAAGTACTCCACACAAAGAGCTGTTGACCTGAGCTTATCAAGGCAGTTAAAATGAGGAGGCTGGAATATATGGGTCACAATATGAAAAATCCTGAAAAGAACAGTCTGCTACATGTAATATTTCGGGGGAAAAGTTTAGGCAAACAAGGACATGGCAGAAGATAATAATCTTGGATTGACGTTTTGAAGAAATGGGTTGGAGCTCTTTGACACATGACAAAAGGAAGATAGCCATGCTCGTAACCAAAATATGGTTAGGATAAGCTAGATAGCAGCGATGAAACCAGCTCCCACATGCCATGCAGTGGAGGGGCTTACAATGATACTAGCTGCCATACAGTATTTACCATAAGAAGAAAATATGAAAATTATGTTTTAAAAGACTGGCCATCTCACTATAAATACCATCTTTCCAAGGACCTTGAAAATGTCTGCTATAAAATGAGGGATCACTCACTGAAATCTATTCAGCAGTTTTCTCATAATTTACATTACCAGAACAAGTCATTAAAATATCAGATTACCTCAAATGTGCTCTGTGTTTGTCCGGGCTCTGCGAACTTGGACTTGGTTTCTTCTTTCAAATGCATTTCCCGTGATATAAGTTCATAATTGTCCTGTGGAAAAATTAATACATTAGGTACATTCTTCTGACACATCTGACAATTTAGTCACATATAAATGAGATTAACAAAGCATAATTTCCTAGTAAATGAGTCAGTTTCAATTTCAAAACTTCATTATTGTTTTTCAGGAAGTTTCCATATGTCAAGGATCCTTAAGAACATGACAACAAAGAGTCCTTCAGGAGTGGAAAAGTTAAGCACACATCATAACTCCAAAGTTACAAAATATTTTATAAAACTGAGTGAGTGACGCTTTGGGCCATGTAGCTGCAAGCTTGCATTCAGGTGAACGTGGATTTGAACACCCATTCAGCAGCTCTGAGTGTGGATTTCCATGGTTTCCTCTTTTCAAACCAGATTGTACCATAATTAGAGCCACAGTTGCTTCCTTCCCACTCCTAGCACTTTCCTATCTCATCGTCGCCATCAGTCGCATCTCTGTCAGTGCAACGTAAATGAAGGCGAAAGAAAAAATCATCCTAAAAGTTAACATCCAAAAACGTAACCGGAGAGAACATAGAGAGCAATTTTATATTCAGACATGTTATTTGACCCAATCACAACAAACACTGCAGAGCAGCATATTTACTCTTTTTCTTTTGCTAGTTGCTTTACGTCGCATCGACACAGATAGGTCTTATGGCGGCGATGGAACAGGGAAGGGCTAGGAGTGGGAAGGAAGTGGCCATGGGCTTAATTAAGGTACAGCCTCAGCATTTGCCTGGTGTGAAAATGGGAAACCACGGAAAACCATTTTCAGGGCTGCCGACAGTAGGGTTCGAACCTACTATCTCCTGAATACTGGATGCTGGCCGCACTTAAGCGACTGCAGCTATCGAGCTCAGTCATATTTACTCTAGTAGCACTAAAATGTTGGAAAAATATAAAAAGTTATGAATGATGGTCTACATACTACACTAGAATATTTAGCTAGCTACAAATATTGAATTACAGTATGGAAGGAGTTAGTAAAGTTAAGGAAAAACTTTAAAAATAACATTAGCTAATATTAGACAATATAAGGAGTGAAATTAGAATTACAAAAGTAATGAAAATATTGAACTAAGAAAGAAGAAGAAACTTGTCTGGGAAAGCTTCTAGGCTATACTGCATGCTTAGAGAGTTTGACTCCTTAGCTGAATGGTGTAAAGGATTCCGGGTTCAATTTCTGGCAGGGTCAAGGGTGTTAATCCCGTCAGATTAATTCTTCTACCTCATGGACTGGATGAAAGCATGTAATGAAACATGTAATTCTGTTTTGAATTAAGTTTCTTCTAATTCTGTTAGGATATATTTTCTTTATCAGGTAGATTATAACTTTATTTATTCATATTACATTCAACAGACTGAAGAATGTCATACAAAATTGATCACATATAATGAGTAATTACATTGCATTTCTGTCAACTGCAGTTTTCCTTCCAGCTGTGTTCAGAAAAACATTAGTTACTGGTACACCCTTGTTTTCAGCTATACTCAAGGTACCGGTCTTAAACATAATTGTAAATTTTATTATTCTGTTGCTCGAGAAATTTTAGATTCAAAATATCTCAAAAATTATGAATTCAAAATTTTCAATGAAAACTCACTCCCTGTGGCCTGTGCCATCATGAACTCGCTGTTCAAAAGGGTAATTAATAACTTAAACAATATGCATATGAAAATAGGTTTGCTTTGTGAACCATGGAATAACTCTCAAAATCAGCTGATGCAATCCAACTTGACTGTTTACTCATGTATTGTATGTCATGTTCAAGGTAGGATCTTCTATCGAGGTTACGCCAAATGAAATGGGACAAACTGTGGGAATCTTTATGTTTTTAAAAAGTTTTGCCTGCTTTCTTTGGAGTGACCAATGACTTTTCAAATAATGGTGAAACCATTGTTGCCTGTTGAAGTGATACTCTTTTCCATCACCTGATGCACAAGAAGTTCACTTTGCTATTTTTGCTCCCTGTAAGATGTTTTAGGAATACATTCCAGTAGGTGAACAGACAATAGCAAGATCATCAGACTAATTTAGAGACAGGGGGAGGTGTATATAATAAATGAGAAGTATAATCAAGACAAATGAAAGAGATAAATGCAGAAAGCAAAGAATCGAGATGAACATAAAGAGAGACGTAATCCAAAACACAGATGGGTGGGGGTGAGACAAAAGGGAAAAAATAAAGTCAAAACACAGGTTGTAGAAGAAAGGAAAAGAAATAAGGTAAAGGGTTGACATACATAATGAATACACGAACTAAGTGAACAATGTGAACGTCAGAAACGTATGAATATGGAAAATGGAAACCAAAGAGGAACAGTGAAAGGACATGGAAGAAACATTTAATCAGACCAATATCTGACAACCAGATATTACTCAACTGACACCCAGAGTCAAAAAAGCATCAGTGTCTGCCTGTAACTCACAAATTCGCTTTTATAAAATAAGTCAATTAAAATTGAGATAGTGAATTTAAACAAGTAACTAAATGACTCTCCTTAACTCTTAGTTCCTATCACACATCTGTGGAAAAGAAGAAACCAAGAGGATACCTGCAAAGAAGATATATGTGCTAGACGTTTGGTACCGACCCACATTTTCATGGAGCTCAACATAGTTATTTTGTTCATTACTGACCCTTTTCTTGAACATAACGTAAGTCCCAGTCAAATATCCGACTACAATTCTTTGCATTTGATACATTTTAAAATAATAGGTCCCATCAACTACATCTACTTTAGAACTTGCCCCGGTCATCACAGAGCAGTCACATACAGAAATTCTATTAGTCTGTTATATAGCCGCTGATGATATGGAGGGCTTGTGATTACCGGGTTCCAGCCCAGCATATAAAACTACATTTACTATGCTTCTACCATGCAGCCAACTCGCTCTTCTTTACTTTGAGCCTGATATTTAGACAGACAACAGCTAAAATTTGGCATCCACGTCTATGAATTTCATTGTGACAGATACTATTACTGAAACTTAAATGATGTCTTGCTAAATATCTGCTGACCATTGTTTATGCAATAAAAAGTAGTGCAATATTTAGGCGTCGATTAGGTAGCCATCATCATGACTGACCATCTCCAGTTGCTTGGATGTGGTGTACAAGCCCCCTCAATCTTTGTCTGTCCATGAACCACTGTCCTCTCGTAATCTTCTCCCAATCTTATCCTCTCTCCATGACATCCTGCTTAACCAGATTGGTCCATTTTCCTCTGAGTCTGCCCACCGGTCTTTTTCATTTTACTTCTCTTTCATGTTGTCTTTTTGCACTCATCCCTCATACATGGCCGCAGGGAGTCTCGTACTCCCACCTTCTCTCGGAGTTTTTCATTCCTGAGCTTGCCCTTCCTGGTCTTCTGTATCATGGTGTGTAGGAACTTCTTTTCTGCAGCTTGGAGTTTTGAGTTGTCTTTTCTCATTACTGTGATAGTTTCCAAGCTATATGTGAAGATGGGTGTATAATACGATTTATATGTCATCTTAACATCCAATGGTACTTGATTATCCCACAGCGGGTGACTTACTTGGAGGTATATTGCATAAACAATGGTCAGCATTAGCAAGACATCATTTAAGTTTCAGTAATGGTTTGAAAATAGTAGTATCTGTCACAATGAAATTTGTAGGAAATTTCAACTGACCACCTCGTATTTTGCAAGACTGTCTGTTGATACTGTAGTACCCAAGTACTTAAACATTGGAACACTGTCCAGTTTGGTGTCATTAATTCGGATTGGTGGTTTGCCATCTCCCGTCTGTAACTTCATCACCACCATCTTAGCATTGTTGATATTTAAATCATATCTCTGAAACTCATAAATCCATTTCTGCAGCTTTCCCTCCAATCATTTGCGGTCTCCTTGATGATGATGCTAGTTGTTTAAAGTGGCCCAACATCTAGGTCATCGGCCCCTAATGGTGTGAAATCAGATGAAATGTAATGAATATTTATAAGTCCAAAATCATCCACTGACCAGAATTCAAAAAGTGATGATGAAGAATGAAGGGATGGAAATAAATTTGAAACAATGAGTGGATCAAACCTGCAATGCCACATCTTCCCAGTAACTGTCTTAAAACAATAGTATTACTGGCCAAGAGACTGTTTCTAAAGCACAATCGTTAATTGATGATGCTTCTCTAGAAGGGTCCAAATCCAGGTCAACGGCCTCTCATAATAATATTCATTGCTAACCAGAAAATGTACCCCTGCTTCACTATGCTATTCTACATTGTATACAGATATCAAAGTAAATTAATATACACGCAGTGAATAGGATTTTTTAAAATTGTATGTGTCTTAGCATTATGCAAAAAACAGCATGAGGAGGTCGCCAGATGTTTCCAATGTGAAGTGTGAGTTGCAGAATTGCGATGATGTAAAGCTCACTCGCCTACTGTCATTCACATTTGAGTTGGGAAGTTTTCATTATAATGGCAGGCCCCCTCACCTACTGTGCTGTCACAATCAATCTGCAGAGTTTTCATTACAATGGCAGGCCCCCTTTTCTAATTTCAGACACATTACAATGCAGGAGTTTTTATTATAATGGCAGGCATCTTCCGTGCTACCTGGCAGAAATGAGTCGTGCTGTTATCATTGTAAATGACAGGTCCATTTTTCTAAAGCCAGTCAGCTTACTGCCAGTCACAAATTTGCTCACTTCAAACATTGATATCGGAATTAGAAAGATGTTTTTGAAGACTTTCGTGTGGAGCGTGGCATTGTATGGAAGTGAAACATGGACGATAACTGGTTCAGAAAGAAAGAGAATAGAAGCTTTTGAAATGTGGTGTTACAGAAGAATGCTGAAGGTGAGATGGGTAGATCGAATCACGAATGAAGAGATACTGAATCGAATTGGTGAGAGGAGATCAATTTGGCTAAATTTGACGAGAAGGAGAGATAGAATGTTAGGACACATCTTAAGACACCCAGGACTTGTTCAGCTGGTTTTTGAAGGAAGTGTAGGTGGTAAGAACGGTAGGGGTAGACCAAGATATGAATATGACAAGCAGATTAGAGCAGATGTAGGATGCAATAGTTACGTAGAAATGAAAAGGTTAGCACAGGATAGGGTGGCATGGAGAGCTGCATCAAACCAGTCTATGGACTGATGACTCAAACAACAACAACTTTTTTAAATAGTGGGCACCCTCGTCTCCTACCAGACACAATAGGGTAGAGGAGTTTTGAACAAAATTGCATGCTCCCGTGCCTTCTGCCTCTCAAATCGAGAAGGGAATTATTTATGATAATGGTAGGCCCTCCTTCCTAATGCCAATCACACAGGAGTTGGAGAAGGACCCCATTCCTAGAGCCACTCAAAATCGATGTGGGGAGTATTGATTACAATAGCAGATGCCCTCCTACTGACAATCACTATAGATTTGTAATGTACTAATTGTACTGAGAAATTCTAGATCACCTACGCCCAAAGAAAAGAACGGAAGGACAAACAACTACCGTATTTAAACAATACCGTCTTATACTAAACAATTTTATAGATGTCACAGTGTAAATTTCAACAAGCGTAACAAGCCTTCCTAAGACGTGTTTTATGAGATATACATACACATAGTTCCACAAGCTCCATTACACGAGCAATGTGTTACTGACTAAATTTCTGTTCTTACTTGGACAACATTTGAGTAACAAGTGGTTTTAATAAATTGACAGACAATCACTAAAAGATTTCAAATGCAACTGTAAAATGACGTGTGATAATTTGAGCATTTGTATGTAAACAGATCAGTGAGATCAGATTATTATGCATTTGCTATGATTATATCACTTCAATTTTAACACACAGTAACAAAAAACTTTTAAAGACTTTCACACGTTCAGAGTGTAAAGAAATAGATTAGAAAACGTTGATGGTACAGCTAAAGCATGTTAAAATTTTAATCATTGTATTTATTTGGTGAAACATAGTGTGTGATGTTGTGTATCCCTACATGTCCAACACGGCAAATTTAATTAATATGTACTTACACAATTTGTGTGATTTGTGTGATTTAGGCTGATGATGATATTTGTATATGTCAAAACCGGTACCACTATTGAATAAATGTTGTAGATAACATGTTATACACTTGTAATTTGTATTGAAAAGGTTGAACCTTACTAAAACTTATCTCTGCGATCTCAGTTCAATACGGAAACAAAATGAAGTTTATATCTTTGAATTCAAGATGCTATCCGTGCTCATCTGATGGCCAGTGCAAGAGACATCCTAAACTATGCAGGGGCCCCACAAGACTACCACGTAGATGTGTGGTGTGATGAGATTACAACACAACGCACATCTGCAAAGGTATTTTTTGAGGAGAGGTTATGTTACTTGTTATGTATCAAACATTATTCCAGATGACATACTTGATTAATTATAGATTTTTAAATGTGATAAGACATATAGAATAACCCTGTATTTCGCAAGGCAAGAAAGTAGCATACTATGAGATAACACTTCCGATATTAGACCTAATTTCTGTAATACGGAGTTGTTAAACATGAATAAAATTCCAATTACTGTAAAGTACTCCCAATGATACTTACAAATGACGTACTTGCTGTCTCTTCTTCAAGCCAGACTGGTTCCTCCTTGATCTCTACTTTCTGCTCCATTTTGCACTGCAACTGAAGTATTTACATAAAATGGAGTAGTGACTTACTTACACCAACTTTCTACTGAAACAACAAACAGATAATATATAATAATTATGATTATCGTTGTGACATGAGTTAGGTCCCCCATCTGTTTAAACTATTGGTGCATCAACTATCTTAAATTGTAGAAGTTATAACCTTTTGGGACCAGATGTCCCTAACATCAGTTTTCTACTTCTATCTTGCGTTGAGAGACTACAACTATTATTGAGAAGATCTCTCCAGGAGACTGCTGGGCTGGGGGATGGCACGAAAAGGTAGCAAAGAACAAATATGGCAGAATTTTAACGATGTTAATTTTGCTGCATGTCAAGATAGGGAAGATTCTCACATTCCCCTTGGCATGTACTTGTTAGGTTGTCCAGCACTTCTTTAATTATTTTAATGTAGGGCTTTTGATTTCAACTTTAATTTAAGATTAGTTTTTGTAGGCAGACTTCAGACTTTAATATCAACCCTTTAGGGGATAATGTAAATGTAAGGACGCATCAGTGTTTACCCTCGTTACCCTTCCCTTCTTTTAAATTTCATGTTTAGGTGACTAAGTTTTCAATTTTTCAAAATGAATTATCTTATTTTTGACATTTAATAGTTTAATTCCTTAGTCACCTTGTAGAATGGCCTAGCCTCTGTGTCAGGGCCTTATGCCCAGTTAGGTGATTGGACATCAAGACAATGGTGAACACAACTGAGACAAACAATAACCATCTGAAGGCAACAATACCACGCAAAAAGAGTCTGCGAATTATTATCCATGCAATTTGCTCCATAGTGGAACAGAAACCAGTCGTCAAGCATGCACTCTTTACAACCTATCACCCTCATTTTTGTTCCGTATTGAAAACAGTGATCTCACATAGTTTACAAATGGAATATATTTATTACCCACGTATTCAATAAAATTAGTACCACGTTATGTGGTTAAATATGCATAGAAATTCTAAATTTTACGGGGACATGTTTCACCCTTCTTTCATTAGGCATCATCAGCCTTCTTAATTTAATCTTAAAACAAACATTGTTTAGAGGACATTGTCATTTATAATTTACAAATATTGAACTGTGATTTCTTATGTTATTAACACAAAAGAATAGTAATTATAAAATATGATATTGGGACATGACATATGCAACACATGTTAAAATCAATGTAAACAAATTTAAAATTTGTCTTTAAGACATTCCTTCAAAATATTAGTATCACTCACATCTTACTCTTATCTTTCACAGATAATCCTTACAATGTCACACAACTACAACAAAGGAAGAAGCCACTACTCTGGTTTAATGCAATACAACATTACTTATCAGGCAAAGGACATTATGACTCATCTTTTAATATTAAAAAACTGGATTTTATATATGGTAAGCTGCAATTTCTATACTTTCGTCCAAGCCTCAACTGAATCTACACTACATCAATATTTTGCGTTTTAGAGATGCAAAGTGTATCTTATCCTTCGTGTACATATGGTGACAAACATCTTTTAAATGATATATTGGTATTTTAAAGTATAACTCATATTACAATTTAGGCCATTGAGTTTTTAATATAATGCACAGTTGTGGACATCTAGACTTAATGATAGCAGTCAAAACAGTGCAAGCCATAAACTCAAACATTCACATGCATGAAAGTGTTTTACGCATATGTTGTTTTATTTTATGAATACATCTAAGTTTTTTTAGGAATATTCACTTCTCATTTTTGCTATTTGCTTTACACCACACGGACACGGGTAGGTTTTATGGCGTCGATGGTATAGGAAAGGCCTAGGAATCGGAATGAAGCGATCATGGCCATAATTAAGATATAGCCCCAGCATTTCACTGGTGTGAAAATGGGAAACCACAGAAAACTATCTTCAGGGCTGCCAACAGTGGGGCTCAAGCCCACTATCTCCCAATTACTGGATACTGACTGCACTTAAGCGACTGCAGCTATCGAGCTCGGTAGTAACATCTCATAGATGCACATTCACGCATGATAACATATACCTAACTTCCAATCTGACGAATGCCCTACTCATTAGTAAAACCTGACATGTTACCGTCATATGGTATACCTTTTTAGATATGGCATTGTTTGAAATTACATGATGTGTCGTACGTACATGTGTGTCCAGCTGAGGATGACCTGCTAAGATCAAAAATGGTCCTGTATTTTTAATAACAATAATAAACAAGTATTGATCAGGTGGAATTCTTCTCTTCTTTGCATTTGTGTGAATCATCAATACAGATATGAAGCTCATAAATTATGATTACTGACAGGGATTTGAACCCATGTTCTTCCGGGCAAACTGAGCACGCCTTCACCTTCTCGGCCAGGCAGTCCCTTACTTAAATATTTAACTGAATTTTAATTAACTTCCTATATTAATTATCTGTAAATTCAGAAAATCATTATCAATATATTCAGCTATACATTATAATATATAACCTGCGACAATAAAGTTCGGTGAATGAAGTCAGAATGGTTGATCCAGCAACACTGGCAACACACAACGATGCACCTGCGTAGCAGCAGGTTTTGACCACCTGCTCCCAACGTAGTTCAGTTGAGCATCGTGTGTGTGCCGTGTAAGACCTGTTTGACACAGTGCGTATTCAGTGCGTTGGTTCTGAACTGTGAACAGGAACATGAACAACCAATGGATCAATGTAGAGTTTTGTTTTAAGCTTGGCAACACACTGAAAGAAATGCATGCGATGCTGATACAGGTTTATGAAGATCAAGCACTGTCCTGGAAGTGTGTGTACGAGTGTTTCGCCCGTTTTTGAGGAGGCCGGGAAAGTGTTTCTGACAACCCCATAGCGGAAGACCAGCGACCGCCGTCAGTGACGAAAACATTCAGGTGAGGACATTAATCATGAACAATCGGCGATTAACTGTGCGCACGATAGCGGATGAAATGCATATTAACAGTGAATCCGTGTGACAAATCGTTACCCAGAAGTTAGGGAAGAGGAAAACATGTTCTCGTCTTGTGCCACATTACTTGACTGACAGTCAGAAGTAGGCATGTTTAGAGGCTTCACAGGATTTTGTCGAAAGGGCGGATGTGAAAACAAACTTCTTAAACTGCATTGTCACTGAGGATGAAAACTGGTGTCTCACGTACGACCCTGAAATGAAACTGCAAAGCATAGAAAGGCATTCTCCGGGATCCAATCATCAGGAAAAGGTCAGAGCCAAAAATTAACGCATCAAAAGAATGCTCATCACCTTTTTTGGTAGCCGCGACATCACCCACAAGGAATTCTTGCCTGAGGGAACGACGTTGAATGCTGCACGGTACACTGAAATTTTGACCCATTTTATGAAATGTCTATGCAGGATACGACTCCAGTATGCACAACACAGTTCATGGTTTTTGTTCGTGACAATGCTCGCCCACACACAGCCAAAATCGTCAAACAGTTCACGGCAAAAAAGGAGGGGGGGGGTGAAACTTGAACCTGCCAGATCTCAATCCTCAGGACTTTTTCCTGTTCTCACGACTCAAACTCGCTTTGAAAGGGAAGAGATTTGACGATATTCCCATAATCCAACGAAATGTGACGAGGCTTTTGAACACCAACCCAAAGGAAGCCTTCTTGCAAAGTTTCCAGGATGTATCGCCGATCTCAGCAGTGTATAGTTATGGGAGGGGACTATTTTGAAGGACAGTAAGGTCACTGGCATACACTGCTCATCTATATCGATAGTACAGGAACATTCACTGAACTTTATTTTCACAGGTTGTATTTATGAGTTTATACTAAAATTTTTTCTAATTCCAGTGTATGATTGGTCTGCAAGATGGCAATCACATAAAGATCCTACAACATTGGGAATGTTATGGGCAGCTGCTTCACCATTATATTGATTTATTAAAAATTTAATGGTTGATCTCCACAATTACTGGATTATTATAAACTATTAGTTTCATGTCCGTATTGATGGTTTAGTATACACAATTATAAAGATGGGAACCTTCCACTTAATCAATACTATATTGATATAGGGCTTCTAAAACATATCTCTATGACAATAGTATACAGGACCGGTTTCGACCCTTATTCAGGTCATCTTCAGCTGATCTTAGAACCTATTGTAAACATAATATACAATTCAAAGCATCAATGAATCTAATAATGAATATCACATAATTCAAATAATAATATTATAGTGTTAAAATATGTTGTGGTATTCTTACTCTTAGTCTAAAATACTCACCAATGTTCATATGACATGCAAAGTGTGACTATAAAACTTCACTTAATCTGTTCATAAATGACACATAATTCATTAAAATAATGCTGTGTAATGTTCTTATAATTTATGTTCTATAGCAATCTTATGACACACGTTAAGAACATCTTGATCTTTGTTGATAAAACTTTTCATGAATTACGCAGCTGAGTTCTAGTTGTGCAGATTGTTCTAGTATGATCATCGGTGTAAGCTATTAATCTTGACTGAGTACATATGTTCAGTATTTGTTATTATGTTACTTAATTTACACTAAAATATCATGATGTGTAGTCTTATGCTATTTTTTGGTGTCAGCCTCTGTGTTCGATTTAATAAGTGTGAATGCTCTCCTCTTCATATTTGTGTTCCATTGAACATGTCAATTAATACGTGTAAACAGTAAGATAAGAAAGTAATGTAGAATTAATTTTACTAGTTAAGAATGTCTATTGAATGTGTTGAAAGAGAGTGTGTATACTTACGTGTCATTCTTAGCTTGTCGATGTATGACATTCGGAAGCATGTCGTGCACTGCTCCATGTACATCTGGGGCTAGATATTGCAGCATAGGATAGGAGAGGTAGGGGGTGTGAGAAGCAGCTTGTGGGGGAGACGGGATAGAACAGGGCATGCCTTCCGTTGTTGTTGTTGTTGTTTGAGTCATCAGTCCATAGACTGGTTTGATGCAGCCCTCCATGCCACCCTATCCTGTGCTAACCTTTTCATTTCTACGTAACTATTGCATCCTACGTCTGCTCTAATCTGCTTGTCATATTCATACCTTGGCCTACCCCTACCGTTCTTACCCCCTACACTTCCTTCAAAAACCAACTGAACAAGTCCTGGGTGTCTTAAGATGTGTCCTATCATTCTAACTCTTCTTCTCGTCAAATTTAGCCAAATTGATCTCCTCTCACCAATTCGATTCAGTATCTCTTCATTCGTGATTCGATCTATCCATCTCACCTTCAGCATTCTTCTGTAACACCACATTTCAAAAGCTTCTATTCTCTTTCTTTCTGAGCTAGTTATTGTCCATGTTTCACTTCCATACAATGCCACGCTCCACACGAACGTCTTCAAAAACATCTTTCTAATTCCGATATCAATGTTTGAAGTGAGCAAATTTCTTTTCTTAAGAAAGCTCTTCCTTGCTTGTGCTAGTCTGCATTTTATGTCCTCCTTACTTCTGCCATCGTTAGTTATTTTACTACCCAAGTAACAATATTCATCTACTTCCTTTAAGACTTCATTTCCTAATCTAATATTTCCCGCATCACCTGGCTTCGTTCGACTGCACTCCATTACTTTTGTTTTGGACTTATTTATTTTCATCTTGTACTCCTTACCCAAGACTTCATCCATACCATTCAGCAACTTCTCGAGATCTTCTGCAGTCTCAGATAAAATAACAATATCATCGGCAAATCTCAAGGTTTTGATTTCCTCTCCTTGGACTGTGATTCCCTTTCCAAATTTCTCTTTGATTTCCCTTACTGCCTGTTCTATGTAAACATTGAAAAGGAGAGGGGACAAACTGCAGCCTTGCCTCACTCCTTCCTGGATTGCTGCTTCTTTTTCAAAGCCCTCGATTCTTATCACTGCAGACTGATTCTTATACAGATTGTAGATAATTCTTCGTTCTCGGTGTCTGATCCCTATCATCTTCAGAATCATAAATAGCTTGGTCCAATAAACATTATCGAATGCCTTTTCTAGATCTACGAATGCCATGTACGTGGGCTTGTCCTTCATGATTCGATCCTCTAAGATCAGACGTAAAGTCAGGATTGCTTCACGTGTTCCTACATTTCTTCTGAAGCCAAATTGATCTTCTTCCAACTCAGCTTCAACTTGTTTTTCCATTCTTCTGTAAATAATACGTGTTAAAATTTTGCAGGCATGAGATACTAAACTAATGGTGCGGTAGTTTTCACACCTGTCAGCACCGGCTTTCTTGGGAATAGGTATAACAACATTCTGCCGAGAATCGGATGGGACTTCTCCTGTCTCATACATCTTGCACACTAAATGAAATAACCTTGCCATGCTGGTTTCTCCTAAGGCAGTCAGTAATTCAGAGGGAATGTCATCACTTCCAGGTGCCTTGTTCCTATTTAGGTCACTCGCAGCTCTGTCAAACTCTGACCTCAAAATTGGGTCTCCCATTTCATCAGCATCAACAGCCTCTTCATGTTCCAGAACCAAATTATCTACATCTTTACCTTGATACAACTGTTGGATATGCTCCTGCCATCTTTCTGCTTTGTCTTCTTTCCCTAGAAGTGGTTTTCCATCTGAGCTCTTAATATTCATACACCTAGATTTCCTTTCTCCAAAGGTTGCCTTGATTTTCCTGTATGCAGCATCTACCTTTCCCAGGACCATACAGCCATCGACATCCTTGCACTTCTCCGTCAGCCATTCTTCCTTAGCTCTCTTGCACTTTCTATCCACTTGATTCTTTAATCGCCTGTCTTCTTTTCTGCCCTCTTCATTTCTAGCATTCTTGTATTTTCGTCATTCATCAATCAGGTCTAGTATCTCCTGAGTTATCCACTGAGTTATCCACTTATTCTTAGTTGATCTTTTCTTCCTTCCTAACATTTCTTCAGCAGCCCTACTGACTTCATTTTTCATGACTCTCCACTCTTCCTCTATAGTGTTTCCTTCAGCCTTTTCATTTAGTCCTTGTGCAACATGTTCCTTGAAACAATCCCTCACACTCTTTTCTTTCAACTTGTCTAGATCCCATCTTTTTGCATTCTTTCCTTTCTTCAATTTCTTCAACTTCAGATGGCATTTCATGACCAACACGTTGTGGTCAGAGTCCACGTCTGCTCCTGGGAAAGTTTTGCAATCCAACACCTGGTTTCTGAATCTCTGCCTAATCATAATGAAGTCTATTTGATACCTTCCAGTGTCTCCAGGTCTCGTCCACGTATACAGCCGTCGTTTGTGGTGTTTGAACCAAGTATTGGCAAGGACTAAATTATGATCAGTGCAGAATTCAACCAGCCGACTACCTCTTTTGTTCCTTTGCCCCAATCCAAATTCTCATACTGTACTACCTTCTCTTCCTTGGCCTACCACTGCATTCCAGTCTCCCATCACAATTAGATTCTCGTCACCTTTTACATATTGTATTAAATCTTCTATCTCCTCATATATTCCTTCGATTTCTTCATCATCCGCTGAACTAGTAGGCATATAGACCTGCACTATTGTGGTGGGCATTGGTTTGGTGTCTATCTTGACGACAATAATTCTTTCACTATGGTGGTCGTAGTAGCTTATCCGCTGCCCTATTTTCTTATTCATTATTAAACCAACTCCATGCCTTCTGAAGGTTCCTTAATATGTATTGGGTTTTGTTTATTAACTCTTTTTAAATAGGTGCTTCTTAAGAAAGGGATAACTATCTTGAAAAGGATGTTTACTTTATCTGTGATTTCATTCAGCTTGAAGTTTGGATTGGCATACTGGTCCATACTGATGTAAAATTCCTCCAATATAATGAGCAATGGGCTCTTGGGATTCATGCTTTAAATTTCCAAGTTGTTTTCAATACTGGTAAATTTATGTTTATAATACTCCTCATGTTTCCCTATGGATGAAAAATGGTTATGTTTTATGGCATTAATATGTTCATCGTAGTGGATGAAAAAGTTTCTTCCAGTATATCCGACATGAATGGCTTCACAATTATTAAATTTTATACGATATACTACTGAATAAATAAATTTACTTTTTTTTCATTGACGGATTTAGTGTTCTGCAGAATATTGGTGTTACTATGCGTGGTTTTGTAGGCTATTTTTAGTAGTGTATTTTGAAAAAGTTATGGGGTAGATATAGGTATTATTGAAAGTGAAGAGTACATAGTCTTTCTTGGATTCGTTGTCTTTGTTTAATTTTGATTTCGGCTGCTGTTTTATTTTTTGAATAATTTTATAGATCATATCTTTGTTGTATCCATTCTGCTTTGCTATTTCGTGGATCAGATTTTATTCCTTTTTTGTTCCTTCCGAGACAAAGGTATGTTAAAAACTCATATATATATATATCTTGCTATGGTAGGCTGCTTTTTTGTGGGCGTTGGGGTGAGTAGAATCTATTTTTTTATTGTACTGGATATTGGGGTAGGTTTCCTATATATTTTGTATGTTAAGTGATTTTCATGCTTAGTAACAGATACATCTAAGTAATTTAGAGTGTGGTCATTTCCTATTTCAATTATAAAATATACATGTGGATCTAATTTGCTTAGTTGTTCTAATATGTTATTCTCGTTGGTAAATGTACTGTCTAAAATAAGAAATGTGTCACCTACGAATATGCACGAGAAGAAAATGTTGCCGATTTTAATGATTTCATGGTACTCTAAGTAATCTATATAAATCTCTGCTAGTATACCCGATGCTGAGAATCCCATGGGAAGGCCTTGATGTTTATGAAAGATGTCATGGAATATGAAATAGTTGTTGTTGATAGCAAATTCAAGTAGATTTATGAATTCTTCTATTTCAAGAATGCTTCGGTTGCTGTCGTTTCTTAAATTATTTTCGATGAAATTTACTGTTTTATGTATAGGTATGTTAGGGTACAAGTTTGTTATGTCATATGATACTAGGTTGTGGTGTTGCTCAATTTTCAATTCTTTTGATACATTGCAAAATTCTATTGAGTTCCGTATTGTCTTCTTGACTAAACAAACATACTGTTTCTTCAGAAATGCTTGAATAAGACATGATAATTTATAAATTGGACTTTATCTGTAATTTATAATATGTCTCGTAGGCACATTCTCCTTATGAATTTTAGTATAAGCTTTTGCAATGGAAATAGAAAATGACCACACTCTAAATTACTTAGACATACTAGGCACGAAAATCACTTAAGGTATAAAATATATAGGAAACCTACCCACACGTCCAATACATTAAAAATAGATTCTACTCACCCCAATGCCCACAAAAAAGCAGCCTACCATAGCATGATACATAGAGCTTATAACATACCATTATCTCCTAATGAACTTTAATAAAATCTGATCCACGAAATAACAAAGCAGAATGGATACAACAAAGATGTGACCAATAAAATTATTCAAAAAAATTAAATACCAGCCGAAATCAAAATTAACCAGAGACAACAAATTCAAGAAAGACTATGTACTCTTCTCTTTCAATCACCTCTAACTACCCCATAACTTTTTCAATATCCACTACTTGAAAATAGCCTGCACAACCACACATAATAACGCCAATATTTTACAGAACACTAAATCTGTCAATGAAAAAATAAATTTAGTCATTCAGGAGTATATCGTATAAAATATAATAATTGTGAAGCCAGTTATGTCGGACGTACCGGAAGAAATTTTTTCATTCGCTATAATTAACATATTAATGCCATAAAGCATAACCATTTTTCATCCATAGGGAAACATGTGGAAGACTATAAACATAAATTTACCAGTATTGAAAACGACATGGAAATTTTAAACGTAAGGAACTTCATCTTTTGGTCCGTATTCAACTGAGATCACAATTAAATTAGAATCTAGCGGGTTCCACCTTTTCAATACAAAATACAATGTTGTTGGATGGTATTTACAACATTATTTATTACAGAACATGTTTCGGTGTTCAATTTTTGACACCATCATCAGCTGCTCAGAAAGTGCAAAAAAAACTTGGCAATCTAAACATTAAACAACATATTGTCATACGTAACTCCTTAATATACATATATACAAACAATACAATATTGCTCTAGTTAAATCCTAAAACATCTACAGTAAATTATGCTATATTAAAACTCTAATATGTAACAAGAGAATTCTTGTAAGTCATAAATATAAAATTTCTCGTCTGTTTGATGAGTTGTCTTCACATTCCTTAATGTCTGTGATTTTGTACTATCGTACTATTGAATTCAAATGCGAACTTAAGATTGAGGATTTAAAATTGTATGCAGTCCATTTGATGTTAAAATGTTCATTTCATGTATATAATAACCAATTTGATGGATTAAAAGCTCGTTATATACAATATGATTGTTAAAACTGGGCCATCTTCTTAAATTTATTAAGTACAAAAAACTTCGTATTTTTAAAGCTGTATGCGTGGTTGGAACTGTAATTTCATTTGTCCTACAGTTTTTAGGCAGACATGCCTTCTCAGTTCAATAGAACCCTGCAATAATGAAACCCAATGTTAAGAGAAAAGCGAGAATATCGATAAAGAAAACTAATTGAATCTAACTGTTGATACGGCTGACTCACCTCTAAAGCTGTGTAATTCGCGTGACGGCTGCGGTGCGATGAGTGTGTCTGCTGGTATCTTGTGCTCTGTGATGAAGCGCCAGGGAAGGAGAAGTAGGGGCGGCAAAGGGGCAAAGGGAATGTTTCTAGAACGTCAAACTTTTTGAGAGAGTGTCTGGGGGGCGTTGTGGACGAAGACAGTAGTAAGCAAAGTTGTTATGTAGAGTTCGGAATACACTCGAATTTTCTGGAATTTTTAACTTGTTAAGTAATAGAATCAAACAATCAAATAATATCTTGGGTTTTTCCAAGATTTCATTCAGATTCAGGTTAGCGTTATAGTATTGGTCTAGATGTATTAGACATGCCTCTGTAATGTCAAGCTTCTGTCCCTTAGACAGTGTTTCCATGATCTCAAGGTCTTTATCTATGTGAATTTATTTTTGTACTCATGGATATGCTGCCCTACCGCTGAGAATCTGTGATATTTTACAGCGTTAAGGTGTTCCTGATACCTGACATTAAAGCTACGCCCAGTTTGCCCTATGTATCCGCTTCCACAGTCCCTACATTCGAACCTATATACCTATATACCCCTGATTTAGAATATGGATTGACTTTGTTGACAACCGAAACATTATGTAAAACAGTTGTATTTCTATTATCTGTCTTGAATGCGATCCTAATATTACGTTTCCTGAAAATATTTGTAATTCTGTATACATCTTTATTAAACGTGAAGGTTGCAATTTCCTTTGCTTCTATTTTATTTTTCATCAGACTCGTGTGAGGGCGATATTTGAATTTGCTTATTATTCGTTCTATAAAATTCTCTTTAAAACCATTAGCTTTAGCCATGGCTCGAATGATGTTCAGTTCCTTGTCCAAGTTTTGTTTGGACATTGGTATACTAAAAGCGTGATTCACCAAGCTGTTATAGGTCACGCATTTATGAGCTAAGGGGTGTATCGAATCATTATGTATTGTAACTGCAGTTTGTGTGGGTTTTCTGTAAGTACTAAAAGAAAATAATTAATAATGAAAAATTCAAGAATGTTCTATTTTGGTCTAGGTATGTAGACGATGGGTTTGTTATCTTGGATGAACGCATAACCAACGCCTCTATGACTCTTAATAATCTTAACACAATAGATACGGATATAAAATTTACTTTAGAATCCGAAATAGAAAAATCCATTAATTATCTGGACCTAAAGATCAATAGACACACTTCTTCATTTTCTTTCGATACATCCCGAATCTCAAAAAAGAGCAACCTTTTATAGTTTGATCCACAGAGCCTACCATATCCCCATATCTGATACAGATCATAAAAAAGAACTCGACTCCATTCGCTTCATACCAAGTAAAAACAGTTTTAGTACGCATTTCATTGACAGGATAGTCAACAAAATTGTCAACAGACCCAGTTCAACACTTCTTAGAGAAACAAAAAGAAAAACAGACAACTATGCCTCTTTCACCTATACCAATAATAAGATTTACGAAATCACCAACATTTTTAAGAAGCATAAGGTCAACAATGCCTTTAAAACAATTAACAATAACATTAATCTCTTTTACAACCACCATAAAATCAATAACACTATGAACAAATACAATAAATCAGGTGTATATAAGTTGAATTGCAATCAATGTTCCGTGAGCTACATTGGGCAAACTGGAAGAGGCTTTTTTATCTATATTAATAAAATTGTTTCTGTTTGTCTGTTTGTCTGTCTGTTTGTCTGTTCCACCATCACGTCGAAACGGCTGGATAGATCTCAACCAAACTTCATATTTAGAGTATACTGACCCCGGGGAAGGTTTCGATATGCATATCATTTTAAAATCTTTGAAAAGACGGGGGTTTTATAGGAAAAACGGTTTTCCTCCATTTTCTCTTATACTATTATAGGCAAAATATCGAATTTGTCGTATAAGGACGAGACAAAGCTCAATTTAATCCTCTTGACGCAAAGAACAAAACTCGGTAAGCCCTACGGGCCCGAAAACCATGTTTTAAGGCCCTAAAACCAACCGTTACGGAGATATTGGCACCACACTACCCCTGCTCTAGGAATCGGATAAAGAAATGAACTGCCGTAACCATGGCAACGTCAGCTCCAGGATTCTAGAGCAGTGAGATTATGCATGTACATTTGGGCATAGCTGTCAACCAAAATAGGTACAAATAAGACTTAATATCTGGGAAAAAAATATACTGTTGTGTAAGGCACTCATAGGACTCCTTTGGGCGGGGATGGAAAGGGGGTGAAGAACGAGTGTAACAATCTATATAAATAAAATTGTTTCTGTTTGTCTGTCTGTTTGTCTGTTCCACCATCACGTCGAAACGGCTGGATAGATCTCAACCAAACTTCATATTTAGGGTATACTCATCCCGGAGAAGGTTTTGATATGCATATCATTTTAAAATCCTTGAATAGACAGGGGGTTTATAGGAAAACCAGAATGGTTTTTCCACCATCACGTCGAAACGGCTGGATAGATCTCAACCAAACTTCATATTTAGAGGATACTCATCGCGGGGAAGTTTTCCATATGCATATCATTTTAAAATATTTGAATATATGGGGGGTTTATAGGAAAATCAGAATGGTTTTTCCACCATCACGTCGAAACGGCTGGATGGATCTCAACCAAACATTGTATTTAGAGTATACTAATCGCGGGGAAGGTTTAGATATGCATATCATTTTAAAATCCTTGAATAGACGGGGGGTTTATAGGAAAACCAGAGTGGTTTTCCCACCATCACGTCGAAACGGCTGGATAGATCTCAGCCAAACTTCATATTTAGAGTATACTCATCCCAGGAAAGGTTCCGATATGCATATAATTTTAAAATCTTTGAATAGACGGGGTGTTTATAGGAAAACCACAGTGGTTTTCCTCTATTTTCTCTTATACTATTGATTTTCTGTAAACTTTGTTTACCGTACGTGAAACGTCTCTTCATTATAAACAACTTTCGTTATGTTCATAATTTACCTTACTCTTCACATGACGGAGAAATTTACAATTTTCTGCTGGTATCATGCTCTGCATTTAGTGACCGACAGACCGACAACGAACCTACAGGTTACCATGGCAACGTCTCTGACTGCATGCCAGTAGGGAAGTAACGTATTGCCATTTTCCTCATCATGCTTTTAAATTCGTTGTTGTTCCTTGGGTAGATGGCAAGAGAGGCATCAATCGGCTCATCTGCGGGATATTGGCGGAATATCGTTGGAGGTTATAACCGCCCTCGAATAGATTAAGTAATAACACCATTAGTCATCTTCATATTTGTTTACCTAAGAATCACTGAACCTAAATTTCTCCTCTGTTAGCGCTTTATTATATCCATAACTCACGGCATTTATTTATTTGTCGTTATCCGGCTGTCCTCAGTTATAATCCATTTTCTATTAGTTTCAACATTCTTAACTGTATTTTCTTCCTTAATTACGCCGTATGTACGTGAATGCTAGAAACTACTGGATGCATTTCCACCAAGATTCGTATTTAGAATACACCTGTCCTTGATAGGTTTCAGGGCAAATATTGTTTCTAAATCCCTGAACTAACTGGGGGTTTATACGAAACCGAAACAGTGATTTTGCACTTCCAAAAAATATACACAACAAAAGTTTATGGAAGTCTACCTACCTTGGTAGAAATTAATGTCTAAACCTTTTTTTCTCATGTGCATCATTTCAATACGAGGATCAATAAGGGAGATATCATTAAAGGACCGTTTTTCTGTACAAGTCCCATCGGACTTAACTCACGAGCGGGTGCGTGTAAAGCGTATTCCTTACAACTTGAAAACTACTGAAGACATTCGAAACAAAATTTATATTTAGCATCCACCTGTCCAAAGGTAGGTTTTAAACGTAAATAACATTTCATGTTCCGGAATGGACTGGCGGTTTATAAGGAACCGAAATGGTGATTTTACTCTTCCACAATATATACAGAACAAGACCAACCTGACTGGAAATCGACCAAACCTGATGGAATTCCACCTCTAAACCTTTTTTTTCATGTGCATTTTTTCGTCAGGAGGATTAATAAGGGAGATATCATGAATGGTCACTTTTGCAGGTTAAGTCCAGCGGACATAGCCCA
Source organism: Anabrus simplex (assembly GCF_040414725.1). Classification (NCBI taxonomy): domain Eukaryota; kingdom Metazoa; phylum Arthropoda; class Insecta; order Orthoptera; family Tettigoniidae; genus Anabrus; species Anabrus simplex. The sequence continues at coordinate 431,975,457 of NC_090269.1, read as the reverse complement.
AAAGGTGTTTTACATGGAGCAGATTCCTTATCTATATAAATCAAATCGTAACGACTGTGTACCTCTACACTGACTATTTTGGCGAAATTTTCGTACAGCTTTCCGTTTAAGGGGTAATAATAACAATCTCCATAATTTTTGATTTCCTGAAAGTCCTAATTTTTACCCGCCTCGCCCAAAATCCACATTGTGGCATAATCTGCCAGAAGAATAAGAAGATAATTGAAATTTGACAAAATTATACGTTTTAGCCTGTAACGAATGAAAAATCCTATATCATTAAATTTTTCATTTTTTATCCCCGAAGAATATCGAAATATGCAGGCAATTTTAATGATGGTGCAGACCTTCGGAAATTCCTATCACGTAACGGATTGCACAATCTCCGTTCAATTTGGAATGATCTACAACCTTGGTCTTATGACTTTATGCCGTATCTGTATCCCTTTTACGTTTGATTTTTCTCTATTAATCGATGTTAAGTCAATTTGGAATTTTCACATGCATTATTCATACTTTCAATTACTTATATGAAATACAGAATCATCAAACTCTTCACGAAAATTGGCCCACTCAGTAGCCATATGTGAGCCAAATGCTACGTATGTAGCTGTCACATTATTATCCGAAAAGTAATGTAATGTGAGATGATCTTACAAAACCTTTACCCTGTTCCACGTTTCTAAATCTGACCCAAGAATAGATGACATATCATTGGACCAGCCATTTAGGCCACTAAATCCGGCGTGTCTTATGGTATAATCCTTTGTCGATATGACGTACGTTTAGTAGCAGTTAATCTGTAAATGAAGGTCTTCAATATTGTAAACACGCATATACTTTCGTATGTCGATCTATATATATTCACTGATGTCGATTTAGCGATCGAGAAAGGGTCGGTCTGCTATTGTAATCAGTACTCCCCACACCGACTTTGACTGGCAGTAGGAAAGGGTTCCTTCTCCAACTCCTGTGTAACTGTCATTAGTAAGGAAGGCCTACAATTGTAATGAATAGTTCCCTTCTCGATTTGACTTGCAGAAGGTAAGTGAGCATGCAGTTTTGTTTAAAACTCCCCTACCCGATTGTGTTTGGCAGTAGGCAAGGGTGCCCGCCATTATAAAGAAATGTACTCATCTAAAATGTGACTGGCATTAGGCATAGTGGCCTGCTATTTTGATGGAAACTCACCAACTTGGTGTGACTGGCAGTACGCTGGCTGGCAGTAGGAAAAGGGGCCTGTCATTATAATGATAACTGCACAACTCAATTTCGAGTGATAGTAGGGTAATTGCCTGCCATTATAATAAAAACTGTAATCTGTCTGGAGGTAGGAAAGGGGGGCTGCCATTTTAACGAAAACTCCCCAAATCGATTCTGTCCGCATAGTAGGCAATGGGGCCTGCAATTATAATGTAAACTTCCCAGTAGGCAAGTGAGCCTGCCGTTATATCACAAATCCGTAACAAACACTTTACATTGGAAACGTACGGGGACCTCCCCATGCTCTTTCTCGGATAACGCTAAGAGACATGCAATTTTAAAACTATCTTATTTACTGCATGTACACTATTTACTTCGATATTCGAATACAATGTAGAATACCGTAGCGAAGCACGGGTACATTCGCTAGTCAGATATAAAGAACATGTCAATGCTGCCAAACGTAAAAGATACTCCGCTATGAGCACTCGTATGACAGAGTCCAATCATTTCTTCACTTCCATAGAACAGGACCTAAAAGTTCTTTATTTTCATAGTAAAGACAGTTTACTCAACATTTTAGAAAACATTTATAAAACATAGATCAAAAACGCAACCCCACTCATAATTTAAATGAGATTTCAGAAATTATGAACGTAACTTTTGAGTCATTACTCAACAGTTCCTATTTTGACAAACATTCAAACAAGCTTCCACGTGATCGCTCTCCGTCTATTGATTCCAACCTTCCCCTAATTTCCCCTCACACTGGCTCCCATCACACACTTCCTCCATAGTTCATCCTCAGTCAGGCAAAAAAAAAAAAAAGCACGCTAAGCTAATTACCCTTTGAGAAGCGAGAACGCAAGTAATCAGATGTGCCACAAACTTCCTTTTTTCATTTTTTTCATTCTTTCGTTTTTTATATTGTAAAAGCTTGCTTAATTTCAATTTTTATAATAATCTTTATTCTCATTCTAGGGCCGTCCACTGTACTTTTACGTACGTCATACGATCTGATATTCCACCTAGTTTCTATAAGAAATGTTAACCTTGCACCAATATGACGTTCTTTACATCTTCTCACTGGATTCCCTACACATGCTCGCTGATCGTCTTTTTTCTGCTACAAATAACATTATGCACTTCATTATCAGCTTTTGCCGATGCACCTGAATGCTGCATGTCAACAGCACCCTCAAGATGAACTTAAACAACAGGCTTTACTGTATCGTCTCATGTGTATGATTTTAATTTTGTTCATCAACAGCTTTTGAATGTTCGTACTTGGAATAATCTGGAACATACTTGCTATTTTGGTTGACGTGTTAGGCAACCCCATTTATTTTAATGTATTGTTCCGTCCTTGTGTTTTTTATGCCTTTTTCTTAAATATCTTACGGCTGATGATATCTACAAGTTAGACGAAACATGTCCTGTCATAATTAATAATGTTGTTTAAATAAATAGACAATAAATTTATGGTATTGTAAAGGTGGAATATTGACTTAACCTAAAAGTATGACAATACGGACTTTACGATGAAATTTATTTTATGTAATAAATAACTCATATGTGTCAGTTAAAACATAAAATTATTGAAAACAAATCGCGACACGCGGACATAAACAAGCACGGAGACTGCCATATTGGATCATAGACATCAAGCGCTCACAGATCATACACTCAAAATCGACGAGTAAACTAGCAAAAATGAAGCCATGTCAGTTTCATCTAATGACATAAGAAGGAATTACAAACATTCTACCTTCTTTCTACTTGATTTGTGGCACAATCTAGCACCTTACTGCCTTACGGCATTCTGGCATTTTCTGTACAGAATTTAAGTGCCAATACATCGACATCTTGACACTGTGAGAGTTAATGAATTATGTGTCATTCATGAAGAGATTAAGTGGAGCTTTGTCCGGCCCTGCGGTGTAGGGGGCAACGTGTCCGCCTGTCACCCGGTGGCCCCGGGTTCGATACGATGCCATGTCAGGGGTTCTTAATTGCATATGATTAATATCTCTGGCCTGGGGACTGGGTGTTTGTGTCGTCCTTAACATTCCTTTCCTCACATTCAAAACTTTACACTTCTGCCATTTACAAAATACACGCAGGTTCCTCACATACGGTGCAAGTAGGGGCAAAGGATCTTTCTAGGTTGACACCCTGAACAAATATCATTCTTTTAATGAAAAAAAAAAGAGTTTTTAGAGTCGCACACTGAATGCCATATGAACACTGATGAGTATTTTAGACTAAGAATAAAAATACCAAAATATATTATAACACTATAATATTATTACTTGAATTATGTGACATTCATTATTAGAATCAGTGATGCTTTGAATTGTATATTATGTTAACACTAGGTTCTAAGATCAGCTGAAGATGACCTGAATAAGGGTCAAAACCAGTCCTGTATACTATTGTGATATAGGTATAGGCCTATATTAATAAAATATTGATTAGGTATAAGGTTCCCATCTTTGTAATTGTGTATTACTGGATTAATTAATTAGCCATGCCATCACAATAGAGACCTTAAGCTGTACTTTAATAAGAAATTTCTAGCATACAGCAGGTACTCTGGGTATTACACCAAACAGAACACTGCCTCCTAAACAGCATATTGACAATACTGTTGCTTAGCTCATGAGAGAAAACAGCATACTCAAGAAACTATGTGGAACAAAACAGTGATCAGGTGCTACAGCCCTTCAGTGCTCGGCCATTGGATTTGTGTACTCCTTAGCCGAATGCTGTGTGCCCGTTCGGTTAAGCAGCCCTTATGTGCAGGAAATTGATACCCAGCTAAATAACACCTTGCATTTGAACACACTTCATACTTGAGAAAACTCTTTTGAGAAAGGTACTGGGCCCACTGATTCAAAATTAATTAATTATTAGCCGACTTAAATGAAATTCATAGTCATACTATTTATATTACAGGACATGTTTTGTTCTCCTTGACAACATCTTCAGCTACTAAATATCAGCTTATTATAGTTAAAATCCATAATGAGGTAGTCAATATGCAACCAACTATGAAATGCATTATGTGCAAGATACTTCATAGCCGACAACTGCCCATTCATGAAGATCTCCACAGATATATGTTGGCAGGCTTGCTTTTTAATTCGCTTTACGTCGCACCAACACAGATACGTCTTATAGGAATGATAGGATATGAAACGGCTAGTGGGAAGAAAGCAGCTGTGGCCTTTATTATGATACAGCATTTGCCTGGTGTGAAAACGTAAAAACACGTAAAGCTATACTGAGGGCTACTGACAGTAGGGCTTAAACTCACTATGTCCCAAATACAAGTTCAAAGCTGCATGACCCTAAATGTATGGTCAACTCGAATGGTGGCAGACTATTTTCCGTGTAGCCTCCACTTCCACTGGCTTGAAACATCATTCCCAGCAATTTTTACCTGAACAAAGTCCCAAGAAGGACAATTATTCTCATCTTTGGAACGCTACAATGTACCTCGCATTACAGAACATGTTCCAGGTTCTGATCTACCTAGGAGAGCCAGGTCAACATCAGACCAAACATGGAGTATATGGAAATCTCCTGTTGTCCACAGTGTGAATGTGAGGCTGCTAGACATTACCCAGGAGTGCACTGTATATGTTTATGCAGGAGATGTGAAAGACTTCCTCCTTTTAATGTCTCAGGTAACTGAATAAGTCCACAGTTCATGTTTTAAATTGTACTAATCTTATTATGAAAGTTATGTATTGAAAAGTCATACGCTTAATAATTAATAATGATCATGCTCATGCTGCAGTAGTAGAAAGTAGGTATAGTTCTGTTTCACGTCGCATCAATGCAGATAGGTTTTATGGCAATGATGAGATAGCAAAGAGATTGGAGTGGGAAGGAAGTAAACAGTACAACCCCAGCATTTGCTTCATGTGGAAAGCAGGTAACAGAATTAAGTGTCACCCACGAACAGTATACTAAGAGTGTTAGTATGTTTATTTGAACAAAGAGGCTCTTGATGTCGCCTCATAGGGCTCTCATACTCAAGTTGGAAAAAGAAGCCATGAAGATGTGTTATAAAGTATGTATACTATTAAAACAACTATATCCCGCACCCCTCAACATTAGTGCCTCTATTCACCACTTACATCGCAACAATCTGCACGCTGAATGACTGACATTTGTTTCCTTCTTGCGGTCTTCTCGCAGATGACATAATCGGGCTGATCACAAGGCTGACAACCTGTCTACTTAGGAACTAGCATAAGCGCTACATGACATTTTTCCTTGCTGTGCAGAGAGTACGCTCTGTGGCCACAGAAAAAAACTCTTGAAGGGAGTGGGGCCCAAAGCGGCCTCTGTTCCCATGGCAGAGGTAGGCCTGGATGTGCAAACTAGGTCACAGCTACTAAACGACCTTTTTCCTTGCCATGTAGACAGTATGCTCTGTGCCCATAGAAGAAAGCCTCTTGAATGGAGTGGGGCTCCAAAGTGGTGCAAACTAGGTCACAGCTACTAAAATGACCCTTTTCCTTGCTGTGTGGACAGTACGCTCTGTGGCTGTAGAAAAAAGCCTCTTGAAGGGAGTGGAGCCCCAAAGTGGCCTCTGTTCTCATGACAGAGATTAACCTGGATGTGCAAACTACGTCACAGCTACTAAATGACCTGTTTCCCTGCCGTGCAGAGAGTATGCACCGTGGTCATAGATAAAAGCCTCTTCTTGAAGGGAGTGGGGCCCCAAAGTGGTCTCTGATCTCATGACAGAGGTTGGCCTGGATGTGCAAACTACGTCACAGCTACTAAATGACTTGTTTCCCTACCGTGCAGAGAGTATGCACTAAGGCTATAGAGAAAAGCCTCTTGAAGGTTGAGTGGCCCCAAAGCTGCCTCTGTTCTCATGACAGAGATTAGCCTGGATGTGCAAACTACGTCACAGCTACTAAATGACCTGTTTCCCTGCCGTGCAGAGACTATGCACTGTGGCTATAGAAAAAAAGCTTCTTGAAGGTCACGTGGCCCCAAAGCTGCCTCTGTTCTCATGACAAGAGATTAGCCTGGATGTGCAAATTAGGTTACAGCAATTAAATGACCCTTTACATTGCTGTGTGGACAGTATGCTCCTTTATTTGTGCTTTTATTCTGTGGGGGCTTTGTGATGGAAAGTAATTCTCATCATTGCTGGGAATGACATCACATCCCATTTTAAATTAACCAATAGCAGTGCTAGTAGCTACTTGAGCAATGGAGAATGCTGTGTGCTGATCTTTATTAGGTTATAAAAGTGAATGTACTTATGGGGGTGGGCTGGTGAACACATCTCTTCTCTGAAAGGAATTCCACATTTGTACTTCCTTACAATGTTATAAAGCTTGTAGTGCATAGTGTATATTTTTACCTCTATAACACAGGAACAGATTTTCTGGACTTGTTATCCTATTGGTAGACAGCACACAATGCACCATATGCTGGAACAGAACCAAGGTGCTACGATAGTTAGAAAACAAGTGGTTGTAGATGGTCTGCACTGAGATCTGTTTTCTGAGGAAATGCATGTATGGTCTACATTCACACAGAAATTGCGTGTCAACATAGAGAAAAGTTATGTCAGACCAGAAAGTGCAGAATGATGTCGTGAATTTCCAAGAGGTTGGAACAACAGTGAAAAATAAGGAGCGGAGATTAGGTGCATTGTCATATGTGGCCCGTTGCACAGAAAGGAATGCAAAGTCAGCAATGGCAGAGCTCAACAGAAGTATCTGGGGTGTAAAACTTGCATCTCTGTTTTGACTTTTGAGCTCCCTAGGGTCTTCTCACGCAGCAGTTGGAGTATTCGACACTCAATGTCATGACTGCTTGGACTACCTAGGGGTCTACTTATGCAGCAGTTTGAGTATTCAATACTCGATGTCGTGATTTCTTGTGCTACCAAGGGTCTTCTCACGCAGCAGTTTCAGTATTCGACACCCAATGTCTTGACTTCTTGCACTACTTCTTATGCAGCAGTTTGAGTATTTCACACTCTATATCATTACTTCTTGTGCTACCTAAGGGTCTTCTTATGCAGCAATTCGAGTATTTGACACTCGATGTCTTGAAAACTTCATACAATTAGTAAGAAAATTAGTGAAATCTGTAAATATTTTCTTAAAATACAGTTTTCTTAATAGCATCAGTCAACAATTAATATTTTCTGAATTACAGCACCTAGAAGCGTGAACTTTCTTAAATGCTCAGTATCTTATGACAATTGAAACAATGCATTGATAGGGGTCTAACCACCAAAATTTCTATTATGAGTTAATTGCAAAAATGGCCATCTTAGACTGGAGTTAGATACCTTTTCCGCACGAGACAGAAGTCCTCCACCCTCTAGCACAGCAACAAGTTCCGAATTCTTCCACATGACTACGCCACTATGCAGGAACATCCATTAGATCCTTATTCCAATTAAACCTCACATTCAGAAAAATTGTTGGTTAGATCCCTTTTCGGTGCATCGCTTCAATTCTAGAACCACAAAAATCTCAAAAATGTAAAGTCCGGCAGGTGACATATGCACTTCAGAAAGTGCACTTAATTAATGGCTCAATGAGCAAGGTATTCCAATGGAAAATCTTATTTACGCTATGCTGAGTGCTTTAATGACTGATGTGAATAAACAGAACAGCAGCATACTTCTGAAATGAAATGGGACCCTTCATCCTGATCTATCTTTAACTGTTGTGGCAAAATAAGTTGGGCAAGCTACCTTTCTTGACTCATACCTTCTAGCAACGATATCCACCCAATGCCAGTGGCATACTGTCTTGACACACGCAGATAATGGATCAAACTGAGACCGTCAAGGTGAACAACTCTGGTGGATTACTAGTTCAGCTACTGTACACTTGCTGAGCGAAGAGGGGAAAAGACATCCCTTGCTAGAACGAAAACAAGTACAATACTAAGTTTACCTACCACATATAGATGAATTTCTCATGGAGAAGGGAAAAAATATATAAACAATTCTGATATGCAGATCACAGAAGATTGAATAATGGGCAGAGTAAGGTGAAAGAGTCACTATACATAAATTGTAATTTTTGTCCTAAATGCAGGATAATAATTGCTTTCACGCAAAACAACAGTAAAACTGGTGGTAAATTAATAAATATCATTACTACTGAAACATGCATAGTGTACATACCTACAGAGACTATTTTGCTGTAGACACAACTCTCTCCTACAGGATTGCGCAGCATTGTGCCATTTTATGTTTCCTTCTTGAGGTCTAGGGCTAACACCGACGAACAGGAGTGCTGTACAAAATTAAAATTGAGGAAGATATTTGTGTTAATGTGGTTATGGGACTCTTAAATCTCTCGTCTGAGCGACTGCCAAGATCCTTAATGTCACCAAGCATTGTGTGGTCAGCTCCACGATGCCATCTTTTGTTTCCTTCCTGAGATCCAGGGTTAGCACAGAATAGGAGTACTATGCCTGTGAATTCTCAATATCTTTGTCCAGCACGACTAGCGCGGACAGTTCAGACAGGAAAATGTAGATGAAATGTACATTGTCAGTAGCACAAAAAATATTTTTGTTGAAAGAGAATAATTATATTAATTAATGAGTTATGGGCACAAGTCAACAACTCACCCCACCAAGTAACATCAAACAAAGCAAAGCAGTTCAAAGAAGTTAAGTGAGCACACACATAAGTGTTACATGAACAAAAGACACTGAGGTGCTGTGACGTAGTAGAATTCATAGTCGTAATGTTTCAAAGTATGCATGTGTAAATTTTGGCAAAAGTTGACACTGTGCAACCCAAATTTCATAACATTATATGGAAGTGAAAATTATGCAAATCGTACTTGGAAGAGGTTCTACAGGAGAGATGTGTTCATTGTAATGTCTAGAAACCCACCTTCCCTCCCCCAGAAGTACATTTTCTTTCATAACCTAACAAAGAGCTACACCCACCATTGTCCACGGCCAAAGTAGCTACCTGCATTCTCATTGGTCATCGTGAACAGAATGTGATGTCGCTGCCATCAACGACGATAATTAGATTGTGTTATCAACCCCAGCTGAATAAGTGTACAAATATAAGCACCATGTAAAGGAAACAGTGTGAAATACACAAACAGGAATAAGTCTATATGAAACATACCTTAATGCAATGGCGGATATAGAGTTGCAGCAGCTTTAAGGAATTCATGCACCTCCACGTCTAGGGGAAGGAACACTTACATAGGGATTCGCCTGTCACCTTAAGTGAAATATTCGTAGAATATGCTTGGTCACCGTCTAATAGTTTTGACACTAGTCTTAGTTCCCTACTAAACAGGTTGGCAGTACTGCTGACAGCTCGAGCACGTCCTCGCATCCTCAGCGAGAAGTGAACAAATAACAGTCAGTCCGCGTGCAGTATTGGGTAGCTTGGCTTCAACTATTCATTATATATAATAATGGCATGTATTACCGGTAATTTACTGCTAATTTTATTCTTGATTTGCGTAAAATCAATTATCCTCCATTTACGACAAAAATTATAATGAAATTTCATGGATACGATTCGTTCACGTAACCAATGGGCAGTTCATAGACCGGATATTAACTGTATAATCGGATGAAACAAGAAATCAACTCTTTAAACACATCCCCACAGGTTGTTTTCTGGTCAATATTAAATACACCTGAAACAGACTTTCAGATTATTAGATTCTGCTGAGTATTAATACATATAGCAGAGGCTAAATGTTGCCAAATACCCACACATGTAAATGTAACGCACTACTTAGATGTCCACATGCACAAGGAACTGGAATTTAATTTCCTGCACGTGATAACTGAGGTGATTTGGCACGTTAGGCAAGAGGTTATGTACGCAGTGAAAAGTTTCAAAACAACATAACTTAATGAAGCAAACTATACAGAAATAACGTAATGAAAGGAATAAAAATGCAAAAGTGTATGGAGTTGGGCCTACGTCGCAGAAAGCAAATGCTCATATAATACACAACAAACCAGCCACTTCGATACCGAACCGGACATACGTAACTGACTTTCTTGGACATTCGTGACTAATACGATCATTTCTGTCCATATGAATACGGTATGAATTATTTAACATGAAGTTCGATTATGCTGAAAAGAAATGTCCATACAGTCTACCGCACATTTGAGTATCAAATGCAAAGTATCATTTAGGCGTTAATCAAAGCAGACAGAATTTACAAGGACCTGTTACAATAATGGCGTATGGCCTCCGGAGAGGCCTGGTGCAGGTCTTTGTCTAGCAGACGGCCTATTAGGCAACCTGCATGTCTGTGAAGATGAGGGCCCTACCTCGGATGATTTCTAATGTTGAATACGCCACACATTATCAGCCCCCGAACCATTTGAATTAACCAATTAAGGTTAAAATCCCCGATCCGGCCGAGAATCGAACCCGGGACCCGCTGAACCAAAGAGGCCAGTACGCTGACCATTCAGCCGAGTCGGACAAGGACCTGTTAACCAATGGAGACAAATATTCTACACAATGAAACAAAGGAATGTATGCATTATTTCAGTCGAGATATGAACAACTGTACCGGTAATCATCGAACTTCTAACCGAGTTGGAACATTTAACACCGCACGTGTATTTACCCACCGACAAGTGTGAAGAATTACTACCAGTGTCTTGAGAGTTCGGCCTACAGTTACTCCCATAAATATTCGGTCAGTCTGATTTTTCACACACTTTTATTGGGTAGTTATTCTTACACTATAAAGATAACGTTAAATACAACGAAACATGTAGGAAAACATAGTAACACTTTCTACAAACATTGTGATGTAATTCAAAATCTTCTGACAGTCATTAGTACGCCCTCTGTTGTACATTAAATAAAAGCAATAATTCCAGTGCCACCTCAAAAATATTCGGCCACTATACAAAAAGCAACATAAACTCGCATAATTCACAACAATGTAACACATTCAGTACTTTGTAGGTCCACCTTGATGTTTTAGGACCTATTTCAGTCGATTCGGCATACTGGCGATAACTTTCTTGATATTATCAGGGCTTAATGCCGCCCATTCTTGTAGCAGTCTCCTCTTCAAGTCTCTGAAGGAACTTGGCCGCCGCAATTGCAGAGCTGCCTTCATTCGACTCCATACCTTTTCGATGGGGTTCAGGTCGGGTGATTGTGGTGGAGTTTCAAGACCTTCGGGCAGTTGTACAACAGCCACTCCCTGACAAGTTACGACTTGTGCTTGAGGTCGATATCTTAGTAGAAATTGAAAGTACACTGTATATCAAGTTGTTCCGCAAATTGTCGCAATTTTTTTTTTGAGGATAGCCAAATACACCTTTTTTGTCAAAGTATCTTCAATGAAACTCGGTGCACCAACCCCGTTCGATGCTACACATCCCTACACGATTGCTCTTCCTCCACTTTTTTTTTTTTACCGTTGCTTCTAAATTGCTTGTTCTCAGTTCCTCGTGACGTTTCCGCCACACAAATTGCTTGGCATCGGACCCGAAGACGTTGAACTTTGACTCATCAACAAATAACACATCCTCCTACCAAGCACTGGGTTTGCGTACGAAGGTTTTTGCGAACTCTAGCCGCTTGTTTTATTTACTGCACTAATGTATGGTTTCCTCCTAGCTCTTCTCCGAAAGAACTCATTCCTTCGCAGTGCTCTTCGCACGGTATCAGTACCCACTTTCTTTCCACACTCCTCTAAAACAGCTGCTGCCAGTTTCGGAGCACTAATTTTCGGATTCCGTTTTCCATTCTGAAGCACAACCGCTCCTCTCGTTGTGTTAGCCTACTTCGTCTGCCTGTCTGGGGAATTGAATCAATTCTGTCTTCATTTTTGCATCGTATTATATCTCCAATTGTTGTTCCGGTTATGTTAAGCATCTGCGATATCTTTCTATGCGATTTACCTCGAGCACGATGGAATATCACGAGCTGGCGTTCTTCAAAAGTGGTATTGTGTTGTCTTTTGCACCCCATTTGATACCATTCCGCAACACTGCAGCAAATGATTTCTGCACGACGTGTCTCGCGACACCGCACTCCTGAACTGAACATTTTGCAACGCTATCTGCCCTGTCTCCGTCAATGAACACAACGGCAATCCCGGCCTTTTCAGGTGACCGAATATATTTGAGGCGTGTCATTTCACCCATGTCCACTATGACCTTTCTTTTACAGCATACTGTACATCAATGTTTCCTGATTCCTCTTCGGCTTAAGCAACGAAATGTAGTTTCATAACTTGGACACATTTCGTTTCACATTCGACTCATGGGTGCGTTATTGTTATAACTTTTTCGCGGATTTCATCAGTGGCCGAATATTTATGGGAGTGACTGTACCTGAACTTCTAATTGGCTGTTCAATTCTTAAGAACGCTGTCACATTCATAGCGTACCATGCCAAACGCCTTCGCCGAGACGAAAGACAGGCAGGATGTGCTTATGCCCAAAGAGTATACAGAGTAGAGTGTTACTACTCGTAGAGTAGTGGTGAGAAGAATCGAACAATTTCCACAATCTGTCGCTATGCATCGGAGAACATTTTAGAATCGAAACTTGCATTCGAAACCAAGTTCTCGCTAGAATCCTTCATAACTCCAGTAACTGAAATGTTAGTGAACTCTGGACATCGGGAACAATTCAGTGTCCAGGAAGCGCTATACTAATCTATCCCTGTATGGTTTATGTATTATTTGAACAACATAAGGAATGGTTGCTGTCAAAATGTCCAATTCTACTGGGTATTTTTCAACCTGTGGGTGGCGACTGTACAAAAACACCCACGTTGTCCCCTGCCTATCGTAAGAGGTGACCGAAAATAGCTCTAGGGGCTTTAAACTTGGCAGCGTGGGTTGGTAACCACGAGGCCCTCAGCTGAGTCCTGGAATTGCTTCCACTTACTTGTGCCAGGCTCATCGTTTTCATTTATCCTATCCGACCTCCCTTGGTCAACTCTAGGGAACATTTGATTTTCACGCCTTTTGCGGCTCTCGTGTTTTGGCCGATACATTCATTTTTCGAAGTGTGCGACGCCTTGCATTTTCCCCTCTGATCAGTGTTAACAGTAGATGGCTGTATTCCTCTAAAAATTATAATCACCACCTCTCATATATATATATATATATATATATATATATATATATATATACATAGTATTTCAGAGAGCGAGTTGCCACGTGGATTCGGTCACGTCGCTTTCAGCTTGCATTCGGGAGATAGTAGGTTCAAATCCCTTAATATGGCATTCCATGGTTTCCCAATTTCACGCCAGGCAAATGCTAGGGCTGTACATTAAGTAAAGACCGCTCCCTTCCCTCTCCTAGCCCTTTCCTATCCCGTCGTTGCCATAAGAGCTATGTGTGTCGGCGAGACATTAAGCAAATTATAAAAACAAAGTTTATTTCTCCTTTTAGAAAATATAGAGAGAGTAATCATATATATTGAGTGATTTGTGTTCTGATAGCCCACTATAACCATCATTACAACTTCGTATCCGTGTAAAGGCCGGTCTCCACTGATTAACATTTAACACCAACATGTTAAATTTAACATGTTACAATTGACATGTATCTTGTGTTTGTGTCTTCCAATTGACTTTGCATGTTAACTCAGAATGTTGAGGTTAACACTTTTAACATGTTGGCGTGTTTTCCGCTCCAAGTGGAAAACATGTCAAGTCAATTCGTTCTTCGTGAGATGTTGGCACAGCTTCGGCAACTTCCTTGCCGTTTCCATGTCAACAGATAGCCAAACGGCGCAAACGACGTGCTTCTCGTGAAGTAGGATTATAGTTACAACACTCCGCAACACTCATTCTCTTTGTTATAAGCTACAAATACAGTACCAGTACCGGTACGCGTACGCGTGTCGTTCTGTCTGCACTAGCCTATACTAAAATTTGTAGTCAGAAATGGAGTGGAGCAAGATTCCTTTGGACTTAATTAATGATATAATAGAAAGGCCTTGTTTGTGTGATGTCTCATCAAAGGAATACAGAGACAAAGCGAAGAAAGCCGACAATTTCCAGGAACTCTATATTATAATTATTCCCGCGAGTGCATCGAAAAAAACCTAGCGTACCGGTACCTCCGCTCCCAGTACAGTCGAGTATTGCAAAAAATCAGAAAAAGTCGGGGGGCGGGGGGCGGGAACGGACGAAGTTTACACCTACTTCATAGTGTCATGCTTTTGAAGCAATGAGCAGGATGCGGGGAGGAAATGTGTTTAATAAAACTGCATTTGTAAATCATAACAAGAAGCAACAGTGGCAATAACAAAGGCCACATCTTTTTCATCTGAGTCCTTTGTCCTTGTTTGAAAATACTACACACCACCTAAATTTATTACCGCAAACTGATATGATGAACTACCTACATATAAACAAAGAAAGTTAAGTTTAACATGTTTATTAAGTGTGGACGCAATGTTAAATGAAACAGTATTCAACATTTTACATTTTACATGTTGATAGTGTCACCGGTTAACATTTAACACTTTTAACATTTAACATGTTGTTGTTAAATGTTAAATCAGTGGAGACCGGCCTTATGCTCTAACCAATAACATTCTGTTAGGGAGCCTCCATATCTTCCGTCTGAGAGAAGCTTTCGAATACATTTTAGGTAAATACTCGTATGATCCGCATTACTCTCTTTACTTACAACCCACTGCCGTCTCGCGTAGCGTCTACGGGTCCAACTCACGGCATCCTCTAGGCTTATACCCCGCAGCACAAATTCTAAGGTGGTCCAACTCCCATCAATTTTAGAAATGGTCGTGTGAGAACTCAAGGTGTGGTTTGTATGCGCCTTCTGTTCACTAGCGGCGATTGGGAATAAAAGTGCGGGGGCAAAAAACACAGACAACAATCAGTACCCGGGTTTGCTGCATATAGCGGACGGGGGTGGGGGTGAGGAATTATGTGCATCAAAACTGAATAAACAAGCTACAAAATGGTGTTTTGAAGTTCTCTGAGCGAATTTCGACAGAGAGGTTAAGGTTGAGAGTTTACCAATTTACAGTAAGTGCTGTAATAATAGTTTGCTTGTTTTTTAAGATTTTGATCCAATACCACACAATAAAACTTTCATAAAAGGAACAATATTACGCATTTATTAGAATTAAATGGAAGTACGGCGTGATTATAAATTAAAATAATTTAGTATTTGACCTCACACTAAGAAACTAACAGACACTGAAGAGAATGGGAGACTGACGAATGCGCGCGGCAAGTGGGTGAATCATAGTAAATAATAAATAATTAAATAATCAATATAAATGATAAATATGTATGCGGTTCATGGTGTGGGTTACTGTAGTCACGTCCTAATTCGTGAACCATGGGCAACGGCTGAGTAAGAGGTCCTGAGAGTCAGGATACCATTTGCAATGGAATGGGAATGGGAGTGGGCATCTCGGACATATTCTGAGTCATGACCCTCCTTGTGCTCAGGCGGCTAGGACTGTACAATCCAACGGTGGTCCATAACCCGTTAGAGGACAGATCCTCACTGCGTGCAAGTAGGATAACATCCAGCTTCATGAATTTACCGAGCTCAGAACATTTTATGCAAGCCTCGGACCTATGGGAGTAACGGAGTCCCACTCCCATTTGACAGGCGAGGGACTCCTTGGAAACAACTTGGCGAACGAAATGGAATTCGATGGGGAGCTATCAATACTAATGGGGCTTATGGAAGAAAGAAAGTAGAACTGGAGGAGTCAGCAAAGAGAATGAATCCGGATGTGCTAGGAGCAAGTGATATTCGGTTAAGGGGAGATAATGAGGAAGAGATAGGAGATTATAAAGTTTACTTGACGGGTGTTAGAAAGGGAAGGGCAGAGTCTGGGGTAGGGCTCTTTATCAGGAATGCCATTGCACGCAACATAGTTTTTATTAGGCACGAAAATGATCGAATGACGTGGGTAGATTTGGCAGTTGGAGGAATTAGGGCGAGAGTTGTCTCAGTGTATTCACCATATGAGGGTGCAGGTGAGGATGAAGTTGACAAGTGTTATGAAGCATTGAGTGACATCGTGGTCAGGATCAACAGCAAGGATAGAACAGTGCTAATGGGCGATGTCAATGCAAGAGTAGGAAATACAACTGAAGGATACGAAAGGGTGATTGGTAAATATGGGGAAGATATGGAAGCTAATAGAAATGGGAATCGTTTGCAAGACTTCTGTGCTAGTGTGGGTTTAGAAGTTACGGATACATTCTTCATGCACAAGGCTATTCACCGCTACACATGGGAGGCTAGGGGTACCATGTCATAATATACTATATCTTAACCGACTTCGAATTCAGGAAATCTGTTAGGAACGTACGAGTTTTCCTGGGATTTTTCGATGATATAGACCACTATCTGATCTGTAGTGAACTAAGTATCTCTAGGCCTAGGGTAGAGAAAGTTAAATCTGTCTGCAAACGAATAAGGGTAGAAAATCTCCAGGACGAGGAAATTAGACAGAAGTACATGGATAAGATTAGTGAGAAGTTTCAAACAGTAGACAGTAAGCACGTTCACGATATAGAAAGTGAATGGGTGGCATACAGGGATGCTGTAGTAGAAACAGCAAGGGAATGCCTAGGAACAACTGTGTGTAAAAATGGGAAAAGGCGAACATCTAGGTGGAATAATGAAGTGAGTGCAGCTTGTAAACGTAAAAAGAAGGCTGATCAGAAATGGCTCCAAACAAGGCCCGAGGCAGACAGGGATTTGTAAGTAGATGAAAGAAACAGATCGAAACAAATAGTTGTTGAATCCAAAAATAAGTCATGGGAAGATTTTGGTAATAACCTGGAAAGGCTAGGTCAAGCAGCAGGGAAACTTTTCTGGGCAGTAATAAAGAATCTTAGGAAGGGAGGGAAAAGGGAAATGAATACTGTTTTGAGTAATTCAGGTGAACTCATAATAGATCTCAGGGAATCACTGGAGAGGTGGAGGGAATATTTTGAACATCTTCTCAACGCGAAAGGAAATCTTTCTGGAAGTGTGGCAAACAGCCAAGCTCATGGGGAGGAGGAAAATTATGATGGTTAAATAGCGCTTGAGAAAGTGGGAAGGATGGTAAATAAACTCCATTGTCATAAAGCAACAGGAATAGATAAAATTAGACCTGAAATGGTGAATTATAGTGGGAAGGCAGGGATGAAATGGCTTGATTGAGTAGTATGAGCAGCATGGAGTGTTGGTAAGGTACTTTCAGATTGGACAAAAGTAGTAATTGCACCTATCTATAAGCAAGGGAACAGGAAGGATTGTAACAACTATCGAGGTATCTCATTGATTAGTATACCAGGCAAAGTATTCACTGGCATCTTGGAAGGAAGAGTGCGATCAGTATTTGAGAGGAAGTTGGATGAAAACCAGTGTGGATTCAGACCACAGAGAGGCTGTCAGGATCAGATTTTCAGTATGCGCCAGGTAATTGAAAAATGCTACGAGAGGAATAGGCAGTTGTGTTTATGTTTCGTAGATCTAGTGAAAGCGTATGGAAGGGTACCAAGGGAAAAAATGTTGGCCATACTGGGGGACTATGGAATTAAAGGTAGATTATTATTGTTACGGGGTTACCCGTGGACCAGCAGAAGTGAAAGAAGGTGCCGGGTTGAATGGGTCTACCTACAATATCAAAGTTAATTTAAAACTTTAACAAAGGTTATATTTTTAGAATTTCAAAAAATCAACAAATAACAGTTACAATTAGCAAATTTGAACAAGTCAAGGAAAATACAATAGAGTGAATTCCACAAGTCCTGGGCTTCAAGCCCCTCGCTTTACATTTCCTGAGCTCTCAGCTCAATTTTACAAAGATCACAACTCTACTTAAGAGCAAAAATCCCCTAATACATGAAGCCCTTGCTCCGGCAATTACAAAATCAGGCCTCCTACCAGGCGCTTTTACAACTCTTGCAAAAGAGCTAACGTACTCTCATTTCCGAAGCCTATTCAAGGCAATATCAGGAATTTACAATCACTTGCCATCAAGGCACAACTTACAAATATGAAAGATGGATATCTTGTACCCAACCTATAGGGCCTTCGCGGAAAGAATCAAGTTAATTTAATGGCCCGAAACACAAATTGAATGGAGGCGTTTACTTGCACTCCTTGAAATGAATTCTTAAAACCTAAAGGGCACTAGGCCGATGACACAGGGGCTACTCCCAAACTATGGAAGTGACTCGTATAAGTATAAATTAAGACATTACAGAAGGGAAGAAAACTAGTTACAAAACGTAGTCACCTCAAACCAATATGAAGGGGACCTCGAGAGGGTACATCACCCTCTATCCCCGATTTACAGTTAAAGATTTTATGAAGTTATTACATAAGCCGGCAGAAGTTACATTTTCAGAAAAATAGGTTACATGGTAATGTTTTGGACCTCCCCCTCGGGTTAAACTGAAGAGCTAGCAAGAAATAAAGATGTTCATTGGCCATTACCTTGTCGGTGTACTGCTGCCTGATGAAAGAGGCGCCTCCCGCCTCCTGCTTGACACACACACTGAGTTAGATGACGATCAACTGGCCAAGATACAAGAAAATCAGCAGTTTATAAACCCTCGGGGAAAGTTCGAGACCATTCACGAATAAACCAGCCCGACCCTCTCAATTTTATTGGTCAATTCAAAAATTACACACAAAGTCGAAGAAGAAATACGGGATTGGTTGGAAATTAATTACAAAAATTAGAGATTGGCTGGATTAAAAACTGGCGGAAAGGAAAGATAAATATTGCCAACCCAAAAATAAATGAACATCAATTAGTAAAAAAACTTATGAATACAAAACTTCTTCAAATCCAAGTTCTTTCACTTCGCACCAGGGTGCATGATCATAGTTTTTAGCAGTGACATCTATGGAAGAATGTCCAAACTACTTGATGAATGGAAAACAAAACAAGTATAAATTCACACAGTACATGGAACTTCACAATAACAAAACTTCATCAGATGTCTGTAGTGACATCTTCTGAGTAAAGGTTTATGTAGGTCTAATTTCAAGTTCACGGTTCCTCCAGTAGAGGAGTTCTTTTAGGCGCAATATTTAAATGCGCGGTGTTGGGGTGTACATCCCGGTACAATTATCATCAATCAAAGGCATTTATGTTGACAATTGGACTTCAGTGAGAATTGATTGTAGAATGAGTTCTTGGTTCAGAGTACTTACAGGGGTTGGACAAGGCTGTAATCTTTCACCTTTGCTGTTCGTAGATTACATGGATCATCTGCTGAAAGGGATAAAATGGCAGGGAGGGAATCATTTAGTTGGAAATGTAGTAAGCAGTCTGGCCTGTGCTGACGACTTGGTCTTAATGGCAGATTGTGCCCAAAGCCTGCAGTCTAATATCTTGGAACTTGGAAATAGGTGCATTGAGTATGGTATGAAAATTAGCCTTTCAAAGACTATATTGATGTCAGTAGGTAAGAAATTCAACAGAATTGAATGTCAGATTGGTGATACAAAGCTAGAACAGGTTGATAATTTCAAGTATTTAGGGTGTGTGGTCTCCCAGGATGGTAATATAGCAAGTAAGATTGAATCAAGGTGTAGTAAAGCTAATGCAGTCAGCTCGCAGTTGTGATCAACAGTATTCTGTAAGAAGGAAGTCAGCTCCCAGACGAAACTATCTTTACATCGGTCCGTTTTCAGACCAACTTTGCTTTACGGGAGTGAAAGCTGGGTGGACACAGGATATATTATTCATAAGTTAGAAGTAACAGCCATGAAAGTAGCGAGAATGATTGCTGGTAAAAGCAGGTGGGAACAAAGGCAGGAGGGCACTCGGAATGTGGAGATAAAGGCTAATTTAGGAATGAACTCGAAGGATGAAGCTGTAGGCATAAACCCACTTCAGTGGTTGGTCATGTGAGGTTTATGGAGGAGGATGGGTTACCTAGTAGAATAATGGACTCTGTTATGGAGGGTAAGAGAAGTAGAGGGAGACCAAGACGACGATGGTTAGACTCAGTTTCTAACGATTTAGAGATAAGAGGTATAGAACTAAAAGAGGCCACAACACTAGTTGCAAATAGAGGATTGTGGCGACGTTTAGTAAATTCACAGAGGTTTGCAGATTGAACGCTGAAAGGCATAACAGTCTATAATGATAATGTATGTATGTATGTATGTATGTATGTATGTATGTATGTATGTATGTATGTATACCCTGCTACCCTCCCTCACAGTACGTGCAAAGTCTCCACTACTTGCTGTGGCGCTATACAAAATGGTTGGTCGGGACGAACGATGTTTTGTGGGTATTTCCGCTAGTGATATTGTTAATAGTAAAATAAAATAAAACAAACGAATGGCATCAGGGCTTGTGTACATTGCTTTTTATAATAATTCCTATAATTCCAAGTTGCAACAGGCAGAAATGCGAATAAAAATGTAATATATTCTCCAAAAAGTGAGGGGAGGTGACTGGCCCCTCGCCACCGCCGCCCCCCCCCCCCCACCAATTGCCGCTACTGCATCTGTTGGCATTCAACCAAACTATTGGAATGGCGGCAATAGTCGACGATTTGAATTCCTAGCGATTAGTGTATACTCAATTTTATTTAAACTTATCATCTAGTACATCAGCAGTTTCTCGATCCTGTAGGTTTTAATTCCGCAAATGGATCTTACATGGATATTTTCTCAATGTCAACACCATTACGAATTATGTATATACATAACTTCAATCCTGATTGATTCATAATATAATTATAAATACGTTAAGCAAGTAGCCTGTATTATCCGTACTATCGATTAACCAAGAGTGTACGAGTTGTTAGATAAAATATGTGGTAATAATGAGGCAGGGGAAATAATAACTTACATGAAAAAGTTATTTATAGAGGGGGTCATTATTTTATCGTATTCTCGCAGTTGGACTAGATTACATAAAACATACATACGGTATGCCTGAGGAAAAATTTATTCCAAGAACTTATTTCTTTGTATGGACCGATATTACTAGACCACATTGACAATGTCTACCACTATGTACGTTTATGGTATATTGAGAGGGAAATAAATGTTGCTGTCCGTCAGTTTTATTTCTAGCAACATGTTTCAAAACTTCCCCTAGTAGTATTTTACATTTCTATAATTCAGTTTCGTATGTACCAATATAAAAACTTACTTTTACTGGTTTTTCTGTGTTCTTGGGGGTACTTGAAGATGTACGTTCATTCCTAGCCACATCTTGCGTTTTATTCTCTACAAATTGGACTTTTCAAAAGCATTATAAATCCAGTATCAGTTCATAGGGATCACCCACTTTATCCAATAATCCAAATTTTCACACAGGAAGAACATGTTGTAAGTTTTCATATAGTATAAATCAAAACATAAATCTTTCCGGATAAAGTAGCATTGAGCATTTAATAAATACGATGGAAATTAAACAACCGAAAATGTGAGTGGTGGTGGTGGTGGTGGTGGTGATTGTTGTTTTAAGAGGAAGTACAACTAGGCAACCATCCTCTATATAACACTAGTCAGAGAGAAGTAATGGAAGGGGTCCGACACTTCGAAAAATGAAGGTATCGGCCAAATGAAGACAAGGGCCACGAAGGGCGTGAAAATGAAAGACTCCCTAGCCCTCGCAAACCTAATAGCGTCGGGGTCGGAAAAGAACAAGAGTTGACCAAGGGAGGTCGGATAGGATAGGTGAAAGTGAGGAGCCTGGCACAAGTAAGTGGAAAAAATGCCAGGATTCAGCTGAGGGCCCCGTGGTCGCCAACCCACGCTCCAAAGTTCAGAGCCCCTGAGGCCCCTTTTAGTCGCCTCTTACGACAGGCAGGGGATACCGTGAGTGTTATTCTACCGCCCCCACTCACAGGGGGGCCGAAAATGTGAAGCAGTCTAAGTATTCTGCTATCAGTTCACAAATTGCAGAAAGCCGAAGCAGACGCAACCTCAAGCAGTCACTCGACAGCTCTGCCAAGCAGAGAACGAGACTGCTTCATGAAGCTGCTTCCTCTGCCTCGCTCATCCATTTCAACAAAAAGTTTTGCATTTGCTAACAATATCCTATTCACCAGCACCGACGTTTAATTTTACATTATAATTATTGATAGCAACCTTCAGAACTATACAAACTGCTGATTGAAACCCTGTGTGTATGAGTCATCAGCCCATAGACTGGTTTGATGCATGGAGATGCCACCCTATCTTGTGCTAACCTTTTCATTTCTACGTAACTATTGCATCCTACATGTGATCTAATCTGCTTGTCATATTCATACCTTGGTCTACCCCTACCGTTCTTACCACCTTCAAAAACCAACTGAACAAGTCCTGGGTGTCTTAAGATGTGTCCTATCATTCTATCATTTCTTCTCATCAAATTTAGCCAAATCGATCTCCTCTCACCAACTCGATTCAATATCTCTTCATTTGTGATTCGATCCATTCATCTCACCTTCAGCAATCTTCTGTAACACCACATTTCAAAAGCATTAATTCTCTTTCTTTCTGAGCTAGTTATCGTCCATGTTTCACTTCCATACAATGCTACGCTCCACATGAAAGTCTCCAAAAACATCTTTATAATTCCTATATCAATGTTTGAAGTGAGCAAATTCCTTTTCTTAAGAAAGCTCTTCCTTGCTTGTGCTAGTCTGCATTTTATGTTCTCCTTACTTTCGCCATCGTTAGTTATTTTACTACCCAAGTAACAATATTCATCTACTTCCTTTAAGACTTCATTTCCTAATCTAATATTTCCTGCAACACCTGCCTTCGTTCGACTGCAGTCCATTACTTTTGTTTTGGTCTTATTTATTTTCATCTTGTACTCCTTACCCAAAACTTCGTCCATACCATTCAGCAACTTCTCGAGATCTTCTGCAGTCTCAGATAAAATAACAATATCATCGGCCAAGGTATTGATTTCTTCTCCTTGGAGTGTGATTCCCTTTTCAAATTCCTCTTTGATTTTCCTTACTGCCTGTTCTATGTAAACATTGAAAAGGTGGGGGACAAACTGCAGCCTTGCCTCACTCCTTTCTGGATTGCTGCTTCTTTTTCAAAGCCCTCGATTCTTATCACTGCAGACTGGTTGTTATACAGATGGAATATAATTCTTCGTTCTAGGTATCTGATCCCAATCACCTTCAGAATCTTAAATAGCTTGGTCCAATCAACATTATCGAATGCCTTTTCTAGACCTACGAATGCCATGTACGTGGGCTTGTCCTTCATGGTTCGATCCTCTAAGATCAGACGTAAAGTTAGAATTGCTTCACGTGTTCCTACATTTCTTCTGAAGCCAAATTGATCTTCCCCAACTCAGCTTCAACTTGTTTTTCCATTCTTCTGTGAATAATACGTGTTAAAATTTTGCAGGCATGAGATACTAAACTAATGGTGTGGTAGTTTTAAAACCCGCCAGAACCGGCTTTCTTGGGAATAGATATAACAACATTCTGCCGAAAATCGGATGGGACTTCTCCTGTCTCATACATCTTAAACACTAAATGGAATAACCTTGCCATGCTGGTTTCTCCTAAGGCAGTCAGTAATTCAGAGGGAATGTCATCAATTCCAGGTGCCTTGTACCTATTTAGGTCAATCACGGCTCTGTCAAACTCTGACCTCAAAATTGGGTCTCCCATTTCATCAGCATCAACAGCCTCTTCTTGTTCCAGAACCATATTATCTCCATCTGTACCTTGATACAGCTGTTGGATATGTTCCTGCCACCTTTCTGCTTTGTCTTCCTTCCCTAGAAGTGGCTTTCCATCTGAGCTTTTAATATTCGTACACCTAAATTTCCATTCTCCAAAGGTTTCCTTGATTTTCCTGTATGCAGTATCTACCTTTCCCAGGACCATACTACCTTCGACAACCTTGCACTTCTCCTTCAGCCGTTCTTCCGTAGCTACCTTGCACTTTCTATCCACTCCATTCTTTAATCGCCTGTATTCTTTTCTGTCCTCTTCATTTCTAGCATTCTTGTATTTTCGTTGTTCATCAATCAGGTCTAGTATCTCCTGAGTTATCCACTGATTCTTAGTTGATCTTTTCTTCCTTCCTAACATTTCTTCAGCAGCCCTGCTGACTTCATTTTTTCATGACTATCCACTCTTCCTCTATTGTGTTTCCTTCAGCCTTTTCATTTAGCCCTTGTGCAATATGTTCCTTGAAACAATCCCTCACACTCTTTTCTTTCAACTTGTCTAGATCCCGTCTTTTTGCATTCTTTCCTTTCTTCAATTTTTTCAGCTTCAGATGGCATTTCATGACCAACAGGTTGTGGTCAGAGTCGTCGTCAGACAGCGATCTAAAATCCAACCTTCTAGGCTTCTTAGAAAAGATAGATTCATCAGATATGTTGCTTCCACAATTATGTTTCTGAATGTTCATATAGTTTATTTTTATACATGTGGGGGGTGTGTTACCCCCAGTAACCCCCTGGTCTGCGCCCCTGATTGTAAGAGGCGATTCATTAAATCCTTTTTCTCGAACGAGAATTCGAAGTATGGTGAAAGATAAAAGTCTTCTTCTATGTCCTCAGAAAAATATTAATTCTTGCCGATGGGATTAGCATTCTGTTCCTCAGAGACTTCAGCAGGTTTGTGGAAGTTGTCAGAAGTTTGGTGGTGTCTCTTTATTCCTAACAGCGTACTGAACTTCACTTAACACAGACTTCAGATATATAAAGTAAAGTCGAATTCCTTTATCACAGTACATGGAATACAACATTTCAGCAGTGTAACAGTTATGTTTTGACCTTATAAGGGAGAAATGTAATGTTACG